>NC_090318.1:7197500-8397500 GCF_039906515.1 Pseudorca crassidens
CACGCATTGAGCACTTACTATGTGCCAGGCAGGATTCGGGTTCTAGAGGGTCTGGTGTACTAGGGTGGGTTACCAGGACAAAGGATGAGGCACAGAGTGCAAGTTACAAAGGAACCATACCCTGGGTGGCTACTGACTTGTAGGACCAGGGCATGCTAGAGCCTGAGCATAATCAGAGGACATGGTCAGAGCCAGGCGGTCAGCCGGGCTGCCCAAGGCCCTAATTAACGGCTGTTGAAATTTGTTTTTTGGGTTTTTTTTGCGGTACGCGGGCCTCTCACTGTTGTGGCGTCTCTCATTATGGAGCGCAGGCTCCGGACGCGCAGGCTCAGTGGCCATGGCTCGCGGGCCCAGCCGCTCTGCGGCTTGTGGGATCTTCCCGGACCGGGGCACGAACCCGTGTCCCCTGCATCGGCAGGCGGACTCTCAACCACTGTGCCACCAGGGAAGCCCGAAATTTGTTTTTTTGTACTGGAGAGATCAAGTCATTTGGCAGGTGAAGCCAGAGAGCAACTGTGAACCAGAAGGGCCCAGCACTGGCACTGGCTCCTTCACAGACAACTGTGAAGTTGTCTTGCTGTGTTTCCCTCCTTATAAAGTGAAGCTTCCTTCACGAGGGTTAAAATTAAATACTTTGTGCTCATTAGTAGAAGGCTGGAGCAGCTGAGGGAAGTGATGCCCAGGGAAATGATCTTCCCTTCCAATATGTGCTGATTTACAAATAGCAAAATGTTTTATATTAACAGATGAGAAAGGACAGTTAATTACAATCAAATCCAAATTCAGTGGGTTAGGCAGGATTTCTTTTCTCCATAATTTTTATTACGGATAAGAGTGGGAGAGAAGATGCTTATGCATTCACTAATGCTTGGGGTGTTCTTTGGAAAACCCTCCAATTTAGTAACAAGCCGCAGGGACTGTTACTCTTAGTTGGTCTAACGTATTTTATATGTATCCATCTCTCATTGTCATGTTAAGGATGTAAAAATGCTTTTTCTATCAGTCTGATCAAGCATGAATGCAGCGTTAATTTTCTCCCAGTTTCTAACTTTGCTTTTCCTTTCTAATTGGTAATAAAGGCAGAATGTACTATGTTTTTTTTTGAATTTTATCTTATTTTATTTTTTTATATAGCAGGTTCTTATTAGGTATCTATTTTATACATATTCGTGTATACATGTCAATCCCAATCTCTCAATTCATCACACCCCCCCCATCACCACCACCACTTTCCCCCCTTGGTGTCCATACGTTTGTTCTCTACATCTGTGTCTCAGTTTCTACCCTTCAAACCGGTTCATCTGTACCATTTTTCTAGATTCCACATATATGTGTTAATATATGATATTTGTCTTTCTCTTTCTGACTTACTTCACTCTGTATAACAGTCTCTAGGTCCATCCACGTCTCTACAAATGACCCAATTTCATTCCTTTTTATGCCTGAGTAATATTCCATCGTGTGTGTGTACCACATCTTCTTTATCCATTCGTCTGTCAGTGGGCATTTAGGTTGCTTCCATGACCTGGCTATTGTAAACAGTGCTGCAGTGAACGTTGGGGTGCATGTGCTTTTTGAATTGTGGTTTTCTCAGGGTATATGCCCAGTAGTGGGATTGCTGGGTCGTATGGTAGTTCTGGTTTTAGTTTTTTAAGGAACCTCCATACTCTTCTCCATAGTGGCTGGGTCAATTTCCATTCCCACCAACAGTGCAAGAGGGTTCCCTTTTCTCCACACCCTCTCCAGCATTTGTTAAGAATGTACTGTTTGTATGAGGTGTAAGTAAGGAACAGTTAAAGAGAGAATTTCACTCACCAGGATAAAGAAGGACGCTGGGAATCGAGCAATGTAAGAACAAAACAAAACAAAAAAGCAAAGATGTTCTTGGTGGAATTTAACTATAATTAGCTGTACTAATTCAGTGTTGTAGAAACAAATGATCATAAGGCCAGCTCATTCATTATGGTGCAACTCATTCATTCATGATTTTTCTTTCATTCATTAAATGTGAAGCACCTAACGTGGGAAAGTCGGTGTGTCGAGCTTGAGCTGCCAAGGCTGGATTTGGCAATTCAGTTCTGCTTCTCTGAGAGAAAGAGGCTTCTGTGTTGCTCCTTGGAACACTGGGTGGTTAGATTGAGCTTGGCCCTCGGATGGAGATGAGCCTTAGGTGAATATTGTCAGAGGGAATTGCCTTACAAGGAAGGGGGAAAAAAAGCTTCAAGAGGAGATTAAGCATTTCTCATGGCTGAGAGTTTATTCTGTAGGTTTGGCCCTCCTCTTAGTTTTGTATGCATTTATTATAGTACATGCTGTTTATTTACTTAAAAATTTAAAAATTCAAAGAGTACCGAAGGGTATGAGTTAGAAGTAAAAGCCTCTTTCTCCCTCCTAATCTCACTTCCCAGAGTAAACACTGTTGATAGTTTCTTGTGTATTTTTCCTGGTGTTTTGCATGCAGTTATAAGCATATGTGTTGTGTGTACTTTATTTACAGCTCGATGTTAAACGAAAACAAACCTATTAACAAAATACACACACGTAAGCACGTATATCTTGGGCTGTTTGTATGCCAGGAGACATATATCCCTTTGTAGATCCAGTGAGTATCCTGTAGGGTTCTCAGTTTTGAACAAGATAAACAGTTCCTGCCTGACTGAAGCTGGACCCTTGGGAGTTGAAGCAGGGCAGCGAGGCCCAGTCTTGGGAGCAGCAGGCATCCAGGACAGTCTGCAGAATGGAGAATTCTCGCTCTGGCAGGAACGACCTTTCATCACGCCTGTGTAACCAAGACCATAAAAGAAACTCCAGCTACATCTCTGTTCTGTGTCAGTACCTCACGATTCAAAGTGTGTGTGTGTGTCTCTGTGTGTGTGCGTGTGTGTGTGTGTGCGCGCGCGCCCATGTGCATGTGTGTATTTAATTGGATGACCTGGAAGCATGTGCCCATCTCTAGGCTAGACCAGGGGCTCAGTAGAGCCAGCCTGGCAGTCTTCCCGCGAGGACTTGCCCTCGCCAGGTTTTGAGGGGAGCAAGTACATAGACAAGTTTTCAGAGTTGGCAGGTACTGCAGGTAGCACATTATGGGAAAGTAACATTTATGAATGAATTCATGGCCTGACGTGCCTCTCTGTTTTGTTCCATTTTTCCCCCTAAGTTGTGTATTCGTAGGTCACCTCCTTCTATGACAGTGGCTTTACAGTATCATTTTCCGTAGAGGAAACACACCGTCCAGGGTCTCCTGTATCCTGGTGACCAGCTGCTGCTGCTCTTAACGCTGATTCATGGCCCGTTATTCATAATGGGATGTGAACTTTTTTGGCTTCTTAAACTTTGGAAAGTCTCTAGTAATTTTATGAGATAAATGGTAAAAATTGACAAATGATTTGATAAGTGATAAAAATTCTGTGGAAGAATTTTCCATAGGCTAGCTTCTGGCTTTGATAGTTTGCAGTTTTGTTTCTCCTCTGCCCTCATGCAGTTTATATCATGATAGTCTATCTGGCACTGCCCACTGTGCCCTGACTTTGGATGATTTGTCCTAAAAGAGAATATTTCTGGAAGCCCTTCTTAATTCCAGCACAGCCGGCAGTGACACAGCCGTGCAAGGGGACGTTTGCGAGTCCCACAGCTGTATCCCGCTGAGCCAGGGCAGATGTACTGAGGTAACTCCGCTTCCCCTCGTCCTCTCTTGGTCGGGAGAGAGGGTGCAGGGAGCAGAGGACTCAACTGGTCGCTGATGGTAATATGTCTCGCTTTTGCAGATTTTCATAGTCATGAGCTCGTGAACACTTTGCTTCGACTGCTGCCAAAACCGTGGGGGAGGCCAGCGTGCCGGGGAGCTGGACCTTCCTTTGTGCCATGGTCGCTTCTCTGTTCCTAGCGCTATGGGCGAGACAGAGAAGGAAAAGAAATTCCCCATAAAGAAACTGGGGAACAGTTAGGAAGAGGGCTAGGGCAGGGACAGTTAAAACCTGATGAACGTCCACGTGCTAGACTGTCTTAGACTGCACTGTAGAGTTAGCATGGGATTCCGTGCGGCTTGATGTGTTTGGTGTGCACAGGAGCCCCAGATTGCAGGGAACCGTGGTGTCCCGAGAAGCTGTCAGCTGGCCCGTGCAGTGACGGCTCAGCTGTTCAGTCCCTGGGCGCTCGTAGGGAGAGTGCAGCGTGAGCCCTCGGCCTGTCTTCCCCATCAGGGCTCATCATAGCGAACGGTTGCCGTGCTCTGTGGTTCTCAGCACATCTCTGTGCATCCCCGTGAGACAGGTAGGCCAGGCCTTGTTACCCCGTTTGAGGAACAAAGTTCAGTTCACGGATCTGGAAGCCACGGTGCGTGGTGACAGGCGTCTGTGCCTTGGCGTTCCAGGTGAATGTCCCTGCTGCCTCTGTGCCTCCCTGGACTTGATTTATGACTGTTCTGGTGCCTGCCTGAGTGTCTTTTGTGGGTGGGACCAGGGGACGGAGCAGGAAATCAGCTGACTGGAGGGAGGCTGGGTCTCCAGGTGCGCCGGCCGTCGACCTCGGCCACCGTGAAGGCCCCTGTGTGTCTCACTTCTCAAGGCAGCAGGGATGCTGGTGCTGTTGGAATCAAACGTATGTTTTCCTGATTGTGAGTGAGAGGTTTGGGTCCTTTCTTCTCTCCTCCTCTTCCCCTGGCCCTTCTCGGACCAGCTCACACCCTGCGTGGGGTACACAAGCCCATCCTGTGGATTGAAAGCAAACCACGGGAGGCAGGGTAAGCAGAGACATTAGGCTGTGTCGTCTGTATCTTGGGGGCGTGCAGCTCTCCTGGTCTGTCAGTGGTTGTAAAGGACGAGCGTGAGGACCCTCTGTTAAGTCTCACTCTCTAATTTATCTGGTTGGACTTAGCTGAGGTCTTCTAGGTGCCGGGTGTGGTGCCTGGAAAGGGGGAAACAGTACATTCTCGCACGAACACGAGATTCTCGTACACAACCCAACAACCGCGTGCCCCTGCTCTCCATCACGGCCAGGTCACAGCCTCACAGAAAGGTTCTTGACGTGGCATCTGTATCAGCCAGGCGCCAGGGAAGATGCAGCTCCTCGAAGATCACACGTGAAAAAGAAACTCTAAACTAGGAGCAGTAAGCGTTTCACCAGCACAAGTGTCCCACAGGGGTGGAAACTAAGAGGACCAGAGCCAGAATGAGAGCGCTCTCTGGCCCCAGACGGCAGTGCTCAGCCCAGCTGCAAAGCTCAGTACGCGATTTAAACTCGTCTCCAAAATAGCCCAGAGCCTTCCAGCGGGCTTCAGCCCACGTGCAGGGAGTGTCTTCTCATACTTTGGGGTTGTAGGTCTGGCACAACTCTGAGGTGTTCGGCGTTTCTCTCAAGGAAGCGCTTTCCCTAAGGAAGAGATGATTCTAAGTGCTCTTTCTTACATGTCGCCTCCAGGAAGGCTTGTCTAAGGAGCAGGTCACTAACAAAGGGCGAGAATGAGAAGTCCTGTGCAGCCTTCACTAGGGTATAAAAGGCTAATCTGGGGGGCTTCCCTGGTGGCGCAGTGGTTAAGAATCTGCCTGCCAAGGCAGGGGACACGGGTTCGAGCCCTCGTCCGGGAAGATCCCACATGCCGCGGAGCAGCTAAGCCCGTGCGCCACAACTACTGAGCCTGCGCTGTAGAGCCCGCGAGCCGCAACTACTGAGCCCATGTGCCACAACTGCTGAGCCCGTGGGCCACAACCATCGAAGCCCGCGTGCCTAGAGCCCGTGCTCCGCAACAAGAGAAGCCACCGCAATGAGAAGTCCGCGCACCGCAATGAAGAGCAGCCCCCGCTCGCCGCAACTAGAGAAAGCCCGCGCCCAGCAACAGAGACCCAACGCAGCCAAAAAAATACATGTTCCTAACTCCTCCTAATCATTAGCTATTTGCTCAGTCGGGAGCACGAGAACTATGCCTCTTGCTGCCCTGTGGGGTCTGTGAGACTTTCTGGGGAGGTGTCCTGGCTGGGGATCTGGGGGTGCGTGATGTCTGTGGAGATTCTGGCCTGGTTTTCACTCTGCCACACTCGAGGTCACCTGCCCAGGGCCAGGCCTCGCGGAGTCTGCGGAGGGAGGATGGGCGCGCCAGCGCGGCTCTCCGGAGAGACTTGGAGAAACTAGTAACCCTCGCACGGTGAACCAGAAATATCCAGCTCGACACAAGTGCCAAGTCAGTGGGTTTGGGTTTGTTTTTTTGTGTGTGTGTGACAAGAATAGTTTGAACTTTTATTTCAATATTAAGACTGACCTAACTGGATGTTTTGTTGAGGGCAAATAGCCAGTGGAGCTGGTGTCAGAGGGCAGAAGAACTCAGGTAAAGCCAAGCTTTTTTCCGCTCTTTTCCTCCACTTTGTATTTTGAAAAATTTCAAACCCGTGGAAAATGTAAAGAATACATTCATCAGTTGTTCACGTTTTGCCGTATTTGCTTTCTCTCTCTCGAACAGTAAACTTCTTTCCCTTTCTTTCTCTCTCTTCCTCTCCTTTCCCTTCCCTCTTTCTTCCTTCCTGAACCTTTGGAGAGTAAGGGTATTTTGGAATGTAAAAACCATTTACATGGTCCAAAAGTTGACCCTCTGTTTGTGTACTCAGAAGTCCCCTTTCTCTCCTTACGCTTCCACACCATTTTCACTTCACCTGTTCAGTCCATCCTCATGGCTTTCTCCTTCTTTTCTTTGTTCCTTTCTGGATTTCTCTAACGTGTTTAAAAGCCCCCCTTAAAGATCTATCGATAATTCTTATATAAACAAAGTGTCACCTTTTTAAGTAGGGGTTGCGACCGATCATTATCAAAGCATGAAAATTCTGAACGTTGGTAAAGGCGCTCTGGGGAGTTCCCGTCACGGTGGTCTTAGGCTGTGTGCAGAGCCGAAGGGGTTCGGGGCGTTTGTACCTGGAGACCAGTTTCATGAGAACTGTCAATGGAACGTACTTTAACCTGTCAGACACCTGCTCCAGTTGGGTGCGCATTTCGTAACGCCAGTGGCTAACCCGTGGATGCATCCCACTTTAGCGTCACATGTTCTACTGTTTGTTAAGCTTGGTTTGCAGGATTTTTAGTGCTCTTTTTGGAATTATAAGGGTTTCTCCAGTGACATGGTGAAGAGGTGTACAACTAGGACCATTTGTGATCACTCATCATTCAGATTATGTGTGTGTAACACGTAAAAGAAGTTATCACAAGCCAGCCACACTGACAGGCGCAAAGTCATGGGGGTAAGCAGTGTCGTTTATATACAGAATACCACGCCTTTCTCACACTTGGAGGCATCAGTTGTCCTGATATAGTTTTCTTAGCACAGACGACACAAAGATAGCATTGGGCTCAGAAAGCCCTTTCCCCCGGTGGTGTCTCCGTCTGGGTTTCCCTTTCTTTCTCTCGTCTTTGCCTGTGGCTGCCTGCGCAGCCTCCTGTCCTCCCCAGGCCCTGAGCTGGGCCTGCAGGGTCTGCCCCCAGGAGGTGGGGTCCACCTGTGCAGCCCCCAAGCCAAACCAACCCACTGCCTGTCTTTGTGCAGCCTTCCAGCTGAGAATGGTTTTGACATTATTTAACGATTGGGGGGAAAACATCAAAGAGGAATATTTCATGACGCATGAAAATGATAGAAAACTCAAATTTTGAATTCACAAAATTTTGATTTTTGTCAGTGAAAATTTGTTTTCTCTCTTGTTATATAATTTCTACACTGTATTCTCAATTACCAACCTTAAAATATTTCCTGTCTCGCCCTTTCCAGAAAGGTCCACTGAGTCCAACTGTATGGAATCAGACCCTCCGAACAGATGCGACAGATTGTGCGTCCCAAGACGTTATAAAAGCTGCCCCAATTCTTACGCTTTGCGAGTAGAAATAAGGGGAATGGTTTGCTTCCTTCTGTGCCAGGCAGGCCCTGTTGTGAGCGGGAGTTCCATCGTACCTTGGGCTCACCCTGCAGAATTCGTTTTGTGATGCTGTCCCCTGCCGGTGGTTTTTGCGCATGGGGTGGTGTGTGTTGGGGGGGTCGGACGTGACTTGGCCACCTCACGGCGTGGACTTAGTCACATGCACCAGTCAGTTCCTTCTCAGACTTTGGAGAAAAAGAGTACGGGGGCGGCTCCCCTCTACCCAGGTTCTAAAAGTAGTTGTGAAGGAAGCTTTCACTTTATCCAGCCTTCAGTGTGAGGTGGAAGCCTGGAGGGATGGCGGGAACAGATCAAAGAGCTTTCGGAGGATTCAGGGCACGACGGGCAGACGTGGCCCGTTCCCCTACTCCATGCCCACCTGGAGGATCCATCTTAGAAATCACTCAGAGCCCCTTCGCTTCGGATCACAGTTGTTTCTAAGAGGATCCATGGGCCTGGGGTCGCAGAAGTACTCCTCTCTGATCCTGCCCAAGGCTCTGTGCCGTTAGTGGCGGGGGAAGAGTCAGGTAGACGAAAGCGTTGAGAATTCTTAGTGGCGTTCTGGATAAAGGGGAAAATAAAAGCTCTTATGTAGACTCTGTTTCCAGCAATACATTTCATTCTTTGTCCACATGTTGGAGGAAGATAAACACTAATTTAAAGGTAATATTTGTGTAACCTACGAAAATCTCAGTCAATCGAGGGAAAGGTGGAATCTGGGTTCATGCAGGACCGTCTCCTGCATTCTCTCCCTGATTACAGGCTTCGGTGTAAGACTAATGAAAGAAAGCAGTTTTGATTTTTGTTACACTCTTCAAAATCATCTCAGTAAAATACTGACTCTTTTTTTTGTGTGGAAAAATGACGTCTAAAAGTTTCCTTTGTAAGAACTTACATTTTAGTCGTTTTAACAGAATGTAGGTCAACAAAGTATAATGCAGAATTTATTGCATTTTTAAGACCCCCTCAAAGAAAGGTAATTCTCATTGTAATTCGTAATAATCTGGGAAAGTAGATTGTTCTGGTTTCAGGGACCGTGTATGCTTTAAATAATCCGGCCACACTCCTCCTGGGGACTTTTTGGTAGCTGAGAGCTGTGGTTCTCAACCAGGGGCAACTGTGTCCCCCAGGGAATACCTGGCAATGTCTGGAGACGTTTTTGGTTGTCACAGGTGGAGATTAGGAGGAATGTTCTTGACTTCTTGTGCGTGGAGGCCAGGGATGCTGCTAGACATCCTACAGTGCGCACAGCAGCTCCCACCCGCAAAAATGACTGGACCCAAATGTTAATAGTGCTGAGGTGGACACACTGTGGACTCGAGGGTGTGTTGGAGCCTCACTTCATGACTTTTTTTTTTTTTAATATTTATTTATTTATTTGCACTGGGTCTTAGTTGCAGCAGGCAGGCTGCTTAGTTGCGGCAGGTGGGCTCCTTAGTTGTGGCTCACAGGCTCCTTAGTTGCAGCACGTGGTCTGCTTACTTGTGGCAGGCAGGGTCCTTAGTTGCGGCTCCCGGGCTCCTTAGTTGTGGATCGCCGGCTCCTTAGTTGAGGCATGCGGGCTCCTTAGTTTTGGCATGCATACTCTTGGTTGCAGCATGCATGTGGGATCTAGTTCCCTGACCAGGGAACGAACCCCGGGCCCCCTGCATTGGGAGTGTGGAGTCTTATCCACTGCTCCACCAGGGAAGTCCCACTTCATGATTTTTTTAACGTAAAATATTATATATGCACAGACACATATACACATGTGCACAGGCATGCACTCTGTCTCTCACACACATAGACACGCACACACACACAACACTGCCACTGCCACTGTACACAGGACGAGTGCTGTGGGACTGTGCCCTGAAATCTGGTTTTAAAATGAATCCCCAGCATTTCCCCAGGGATTGTAATTTCCTGTGTACTGCTGCGAATATCTCGTTGCTGATGGCGGTGGTAGTGACATTAAGACCGAAGGGCCTCGTTTGTTCTTCCGCTCAAGGGTCCAAAGTAGAGTTGATTTCATATTTTCAAAATGTAGTTGACAACATTCTGATTTTTAGTGTGGCAAATTTCAACAGAATTTTCTTTCGCACACGTAAGTTGGTTATGTCGCACTGTTCTCCTATACAACTTCCCGGTCCAGAAGCAGAGTTGGGCAAAGAGAGAGGGGCTCTTATGCAAACATGCAGCTCCCTATAAATATGGAGGAAGAACTGTATGGGCACATGCTAGTTTTTGGAAATGCTGGTGTTCCACAGTGTTTGTGGAGAGGACACGGGCCATCTGTCCCTGTTTAGCTTGGACCATGGAGGTTAAGGACGTGGATTCATGGTGCTTGCGTTTCATAAGCACGTGCTGTGCCAGGTGCTCAGCCGGCTTGGAGGCGTAGAGAACAGGCACATTGCTCCCCTTGAGTCTTCGGAGAGGCGGGCATGGTGCCAGTGGCCCCCATTGCAGGGGCAGAGCTGGGATGAGGGTATGGGTGTTGCCGTGTGCCCTGAGAAGGACCTGCTGGCCGTGTGGGTGCAAGGCCCTTAGGTGAGGGAGCAGGGCAGGTGTGTGAGGCCCCGAGTGGGCAGGGCCACGTCCCGCAAAGCTGCGCCCAGCCTGCTGAGGGGGCCTTGACTGTGCCTCCGTTTGGGGCTGTGAATCTCGTGGTTAAATTTCTCTTGGCTACGAGGTCACATGTTTCTGGTTTGGGTGTTTTAGGTAAAAGAGAGTGGGCTGACCCCCTAGTCTTTGAGGAAGGAAGATGCCATGGCCTTTTTGTGCAGTGGACGAGGGACCGGTCTAGGACTCTGCTGCCGCGTAGCTGTGTGATCTTGTGAAAATCATCTGGCCTCGGTCTGTGTATCTGTGATTTGGGGATTGTCGTCCGTGTGAGGATTAGACTGGGTAAGAGTCTAGAGTTGAGTAGGAGTTGGTGTGCCTTCCGAGGCAGGCTCCCGTGAGTAGCAGCTGGCTGGGCTCGCCTCCACTTCTGGGGCTCAGGATCGCTGCAGCCCGAACCGTGAAGTGCGCAAGGCGGAGCCCATCTATGCCGCTTCCTTGACCACAGGTCTGTACAGACGGTGAGGTGGAGGCCAGAGGCCTCCAGAAACAGGCAGATGTGTGGATTGGCCTAAAGCACAGCAAGGCTACTACCACCGGTCAGCGTTGTGAAAATGAACACTGCTGTTTCCAATCTCTGTTCCTGCCGCCACGCCTTACTCTTGTGTCATGTCTCATAGACTCCAGGTTCTTTTCCCATTTCTCAAGTTGGTCCTTGGTACTTGAGGTAGGCAGAGCCATGGCCCTCGAAGGACGTCCCAGGCCTGATGCTGGAGCCTGTGAACGTGTGACCTCACACGGCAAAAAGGACTTTGCAAATGTGATTCCAGGGTCTCCAGGTGGGGCCGTGATCCTCCTGAGCCCAGAGTCGCCGTCACCACAGAGGAACGTCAGAGTGGACGAGGGGGGTCGGCATCAGAGAGGGGATGTGTCCAGTGAGGCACAGGTTGGGGTGATGTGGGCCCATGTGCCCAGGAAGGTGGGCGGCCTCCAGAGGCTGCACAGGGCCGGGACCCAGCCTCTCCCCTCCCTGGTGCCTCTAGAAGGAGCACAGCCCCGTGACCCACTGTTGACATCTGACCTCGGGAGTGTAACACAGTCTGTGTTGCTTAAAGCTGCTGAGTGTGTGGTCATTTGCTGCACCAGCCATAGCAAACTGAGATAGGGGACACACCCATCTAGGTGCTACAGTCAGGAGTTTCATACGCAGGGTCGAAGGGGTTCAGCTAGCAAGCGGTAGGAGGTTGGGGTCCGGCTAGCAAGCGGTAGGAGGTCGGGGTCCGGCTAACAAGCGGTAGGAGGTCGGGGTCCAGGCCTTTGCTTCCTCCTCTCGCGCTGAGAAACAGCCTGGCGGCGTTTGCTGTCGCCGTTTTCCTTGATCTTGACTCTGCCCAGTGGGACGTGTGCTGCCAAGATTGACCAGATGTGACCATGTTCTTTTGCAGAACCTGGGAAAAATAATAGCCCTACAAAATTCTGATTTTATAATGATGGTTCAGTCCGACATAGAAGAGTTCTTTCACAGAAGTGAGCTGACATCAGAGTGTCTGAGTTCCATACGTCCTTTTTTTTTTTTTTTCTTTTTAAAGCAGTGCTGAAATTTACACCATCTGGAAGAAGCCCAACGACAGGTTTATTAGCTACTGGGCAATTTAAAAATATATACTTTACTGTCATTCTTGAAGCTTTTGTCACGTGTGACACCAGAAAATTGAATTTCTTAATCCACTTATATTGAATTTAAAATCCACTTAAACTAGGGCTTCAGGTGTTAGGATGCTTGAGTCCTAATAAGCAGATACCCTAGTGAGTTTCGTCTTCTGGATTCTGTTGTGACCATAAGAAGAAATGTTTTACGTGTTCAGTTTTCATCGCAAACCGGCTGAAAATCATGTTATGTATAAATAAGAGTTGATTCAATAAACCTTACTGTTCAGGTGTAATTTGAATGAGAAAGCCTGTCTGCAGGCCTCTTACCAACTTAAATTATGCAAATTAGGCATTTCATATTCGAGGCAGTGAGCTTATTTAAATCCTTTGTAACAGAGCAAATGGAGAATTTTCATTTTTTAAAAAAATTGGAAGTTGTCTCTGGATTCTTGATTGTGTGGTAACAGTGCAACTGTATATTTTGTTGTACATCTGCGCACGTACACATAGGCAATCTTTGCTTGAAGGATCTCAGAAGGGTTTTTTTTAAAAAACGGCTTTATTGAGGCATACTTGACATACCGAAATCCACCTGTTGTCATGTTCAATTCAGTGATTTTTAGTAAATTTACAGAGTTGTGCAGACATCACCACAATTCAATTTTAGAACATTTATCACCTAAAAAGAATCCCTCTGTCCGTTGGCACTACTCCCCTACCCATGAAGCCCCTGGCAGCACAATCTGTTTTGCGTCTCTGTGGATTTGCCTGTTCTGGACATTTCAAACAAGTGGAATCATATAATGTGTATCTTTTGTGTCTGAACTTTCATTTAGTATACTGCTTTCTTAAATTTATTTATTTATTTTTGGCTGCACTGGGTCTTTGTTGCTGCGCGCGGGCTCTCTCTAGTTGCGGCGAACGGGGGCTACTCTTCGTTGCGGCGCGCAGGCTTCTCGTTGTGGTGGCTTCTCGTTGCGGAGCACGGGCTCTAGGCGTGCGGGCTTCAGTAGTTGTGGCACGTGGGCTCAGTAGTTGTGGCACACGGGCTCCATTGCACCCGCGGCATGTGGGATCTTCCCGGACCAGGGCTCGAACCTGTGTCCCCTGCATCGGCAGGCGGATTCTTAACCACTGCGCCACCCGGGGAGTCCTTAGTAAACTGCTTTCAGAGTTTATTCATGTGGTTGCGTGAATCAGTACTTCACTCTTTTTTTTATTGTTGAATGGTATTTTGTTGTTACGAATGTACCACATTTTGCTTATTCACTCATCAGTTGATGGGTGTGTGGGCCGTTTCCACTTTTTGGCTATTATGAATGAGCTGCTGTGAACATTGTTTATAGGTTTTTGTGTAGACGTATGTTTTCACCTCTCTTACGTATATTTCTCAGAGTGGAATTGCCGGGCCATATGGCCACTCCGTGTGTAACTTTCTGAGGAACAGCCAGACGGTTCTCCAAAGTGGCTGTGTCATTTTCCGTTTCTACCCACGACATGTGAGCGTTCCAGTTTCTCTACATCCTCACCAGCACTTGTCATCATCTCTCAAAGAACTTCCTGAACCTCAGTTATAAGGCCCACAGCGTCGCTTGCTGAGTAGGAAATGAGGGCTTTTCATTGCCTGCTTTAAAGATCCCGAGTTCCTTGAAGAAAGGAGCCGAGCGGATCTTCTGTGTCTCTGTAGGTAATGAGCATCTCATAAAGCTTGGTCTGAGCACATGGGAGAGTAAAGGAATTAACGAGTGATGCCCAACAGAGGAAGAAACGGTGGGCACTGACACCCCCCCCCACCCGCCCCGAGGCCGCAGAGACTCGGGGCTCGGGCACAGAGGATGAGTCAGGACGGGCGAGTCCATTCCCAGAGCCCCGCCTGCTGCAAGACTCGCTTGGACTCTGAAGGGACGGGCTGAGGGGTGAAGCATCGGGAAGGAGAGCGCAGGTTTTCAGAACAGAATCCTCATCGGGGAATAGACGGCACGGCCATAGGACACGAAACCTGGCACTGCAGGGGCCACAGGGAGTTGGGGCCAGGTGCTGAGGAAGTGAGGCCCCGACAGGGGTGCGGTGAGGGAGCCCCCCGGAGAGGCATGACACTTAAGGAGGTGCTCACCCTCGGGGTCCCCACTCACCTCCCCCTCATGCCACCCGGAGTGACAGAAGTCCTCCCTGCAGCCAGCATTGGTGCTGCAGCTTCTCGAGCAGCTATAGAGACCACACGTGGATCGCACCGTACGTTCCCTGACGCCCAGATTATAATCCCTCTTAAACGGATTATAGTACGCAGGGAACTGGTATTCGGCAAGCAGAAGGCGTATTTGTTTCCTGTGGTTCCTGGAACAAATGACCACAAACGTAGTGGCTTCAGATGACTTACATTCTGGAGGTCACAAGTCCAGCACGGGTCTCGCTGGACTAAAATTGAGGTGTCTGCAGGGACACTTATTTTCTGGAGGCTCTGGGGGAAATGTTTGTCGTGTTTTGTTTTCTGTTGCCTTTCCCAGCTTCCAGAAGCCGCCTGTGTTCCTTGGCCCCTGGCCCCTTACTCCCTCTTCAAAGCCAGCCATGGCCGAGTCTCACATTGCATTGCTTGGACACTGGCTGTCCTGAAACCCTCTTCCCCACTAAAAGGACTCCCCTGATTACTTTGGGCCACCTGTATAATCCAGGATAACTTTTTTTTGTAGGGTTAGATTAGCGACCTGGATTCCATCTGCACAGTTAATTTCCCCCGCTCCGGGGAACCTGCCATATTCACAGGTTCTGGGGCTTAGTATGGGCACAACTGGGGTGCGGAGGGGTGACTCTGCTACCGTAGAGGGCATCGGTTACGGTAGTTTAACAGCTTATTCTTGACGTGGTGTTAGTCCCTGCCTCCTGCTTTTCTGGCTGTGTAGGAACCAGGGCTTCAGTCAGGAGCTGCAAGGTGTGGGTTGGGTGTTTTCCGGAGCAGTGCTGTCATCCATTACGTATTTCCGGAGCAGTGCTGTCAGCCATTACGTATTTCTGGAGCAGTGCTGTCAGCCATTACGTATTTCCGGAGCAGTGCTGTCAGCCATTACGTATTTCTGGAGCAGTGCTGTCAGCCATTACGTATTTCCGGAGCAGTGCTGTCAGCCATTACGTATTTCCGGAGCAGTGCTGTCATCCATTACGTGTTTTGAGTGATGCGTTAGGATCACACCTTTGGTTTGGGAAGATTTATGTGCGGCTTTGCAGGGGGAAAGACGAGGCAGGGGGAAGTTGTACGCACTCATCCCGAGGCTGATTGGGGAGTGGTAGTGGACGTGGAGAGAGGTGACGTTTAGGGATGCTCTGTGCATAAAACTTGGGGCCCGATTGATGGATTGTTGGGAGGGGGTCAGAAAAGGGCAAGGGATGAGTCCAAGGTGAGAGCAGCAAAGCTCTGGGCCTGGATGTGAAGGGTAACAATTGGTGAGTCATAGGACATAGTCAAGAGAGACTGGGAGAAGATGGACATTTACATTTGAAGTAGTGATCTTTGGGGACTGGACAGGAACCCAGGTTGAGACTGAAGCAGGCAGAGGAAATACTGCCTTGGAGGAAGAGAGCTTTGGCGTTCCCTGCGAAGAGGGCTACCGTGTTAGATGACCTTACAAGAGAACAGAGCTGCAGGAAAAAGAAATTCAAGGGTGGGGTGTTGGGGAAATGCCTACCTTTAGTGGATCGAGGATGAAGAAGAAGCAGAGAAATGATCTGAGAAAGAGATTGACTCATCCGACGCGTGTTTATTGAGTGGCTCCTAGTTGCCAGGCATGGGTGAACTAAAAGCAGAGGCAGGTCCTGCCCTCGTGGAGCCTGCAGTCCAGCTGGATTGCTCTGGACCCATTCACTTGGATAACTGTGGCCGTTACGTGAGCCAGTGGAGGAGAGGGTTATGGAAACAGCAATGCCAGGTGTCCCCGAGGAGCGGGAAGGATGAGGCCTGGTCCTTACACTTGCTGGCTGTGTGGAAGGAGTGGATTATTTCAGGACAGCAGAGTAGGAAGCTTCCTCTTACAGTTCAGATGGTTCCGACCGAGGGTCGTTTCCACCAGCTCCGCTGTGTTAGGAGCTCCAGGTTTAGTAACTTCCCTTTTCTTGATGCAGAAACCCATGTCTGGGACCTTCGCGTTCCTAGCTTGTTGTTCTGAAACCTAGGCCATCTTGGTTGTTGACTCGAGCGGCCGTATAATTTATTGTCCAAATTGGGGCACTTCTGAGAGGGAAAGGCAGCACTGTTAATAATTACCTTGGGACAACGGGGATCAACCAGGATCGTCTCCAGCAGAAAGACAGATGAATACGTTGCTGTCCCGAGATAAAGGTCATGGCTAGCTCGTGATGTTTTTCCTGAAGTTCTCAACTCGAATTTGTGGAAAAGTTTTAATGCCACATATTTTGTAATTATTTCTCAGGAAGCCTGGAGATTTGTTCACACACATACCAGGCATGGTTCACGTGTCCTGTGTGGTGCTATTCTGCAAATACCTTTAGACCCTATTGTGATTAACAGAAACATAAACAATTTCAAAGGCACCTTGGAATTTACTGCCATTATGTACTCTTGCTATTAGGTGTTTTCCCTTAAACATCAGGTAATAAATTGCAGCTTTGTTTTTTAATTTTTAAAAGATTTTTGGCTGCACTGGGTCTTGTTGCTGTGCGCGGGCTTTCTCTAGTTGCGGCGGGCTTTCTCTAGTTGTGGCGAGCAGGGGCTACTCTTCGTTGCGGTGCGCGGGCTTCTCACTGCGGTGGCTTCTCTTGTTGCGGAGCACGGGCTCTAGGCGCGCGGGCTTCAGTGGTTGTGGCACGCGGGCTCAGTAGTTGCGGCTCACAGGCCCTAGAGCGCAGGCTCAGTAGTTGGCGCACGGGCTTAGTTGCTCTGCAGCATGTGGGATCTTCCCGGACCAGGGCTCGAACCCGTGTCCCCTACATTGGCAGGCGGATTCTTAACCACTGCACCACCAGGGAAGCCCCAGCTTTCTTTTCTTTAGTGTAGGTGGTTCACAAAAGTTTTTGACACTTAAAAAATGGTTCTCCTTGTTTTATTGGGGCATCGCTTACAATACCAAGCAGTTGAACGCAGTGGTGAAAATCACAGTATGATCCAGCCCATACAGTCGGTTACTAGGCAACCATTAGAAACAATACTGTAGAAGTGGTATATTTATTGGCACCGAAATGTGTTTACAATGTACTGTAATGTGTTTCTGTGACCCCAGGAGACCCGCCACCCAGTTGGGACTTGGAACACTTCTAAGACGTAGCTTTGGAGTAAGCTGGGCTGTGCGGAGACCTACATGCTGCTACCATACTGTTATCCACTTGTAAATTCGATTTACTGAGCTGTGCTTTGGTGCTGTGTGGTTATCTAACACCGAGGGTTATTGTAAAAGTGACCCAATGAAAATCTGGTGGACAGCATTTACTGAGGGTAGAGTAGTACCGAGTCCACAGTTTCCTCTCTGGGACCCGTGGGAGAAATTTTACATGTGCAGCAAACTCTAGAGGCTGTGTTTTTGGTATCTGTGTCTCCTTCATTTTTTGGATACTGTGAGTCAGGCATCTAATTATATTTGTTTCTTTGAAACGATGTCTAGGAAACTCAGAGTCTGATTTATAGAGTTCCCTTCCAACTGATGTAACGTTGTGTCTGACGGCAAACTTTGGGTCCTGTCCTCACCTTTCTCAGCTTGGTCTCATTTTTTCGTGCCATTATTTTCTGTTTGCCCTAATTGACCCAGTTCATTATGTTATTTTTGCTATGTTGTGCGTGTGTGTGTGTTTGGGACCCACCTCCAATCTTCTTTTTCTTTTCTTTTCCCAGGTGGGAAATGATGAGGTATTTTAGTGACTGAGAGAGTGCGGTGTCTTCTTGGAAGTTGTTGGCTTACAGTGGCCTTTGAATTCTGATGCGCCAGCAGCATCTTACTTTAATGCGGCTGCTTCCTGCTGAAGTCCATCGGGGCAAAGTGTATGTCTAAATTTAGTGTGATGAGGACAGTGTCAGAAGCAGCTGCTGAGCAGACCCCAGTTAAACTGTTGAGGCCTTTCAGGCATGAAAATTAAAGTTCTTTAGAAACCAGTCTATGAAAGAAAGACTCGTAACAATGAACAAAAGTCCTGAATCATTTAATTTTACTGGGGGAGAAAAGCCATTAAAAAATAAATTCCTGGGCTTAAAGGTACATTGAATGGAGCGGAAAAGAAATTCTTTTTCTATCTCCACCAGAGTGGTAGAGCACTTTCCGCTAAACTCCATTGAAAACTGGGCCTCAGAGCCTTGATTATGCTTCATAACTTTAGCTGAAAAGCAGGAAATGAAATCAAGGTTATTGAAGTAAAAGTTCTTCTGGGTCTCCCGCTAAACGAGTGTAAAGAATTAGTGCAGGAAGAATAGCTACTTCGCGATTTTATGAGAAGGAAAGATTTGGAGTGACTCTTCTGGATCATTCCAGGGCCTGGCTATTCCCCGGTAATAACAGCCAGTGGTAATGGCCTCTGATTAAGAGCTCTGATGGGCCAGGAGCCGTGCTGTGTGTTTTACAATCAGGGTCTCTCTTCCTCCCGACAGTCGTGTAACGTAGGCGCCCTTCGCCCGGTTTTTACAGGGAGAGCGAAGTACGAGGCTCACAGGTTCTTGTCTGGGGCCACACGTATACTTGGTGACGAGGCTGTAAGCTCATTCCGGAATGTGTGGACCACGGTGGTGAAAGGAGTTTTATCCAATACTTAGTGGTGTTCTGTCTGTGCCAGGGAGGGTTCTCTGTCCTTTCTGTGCGTGTGCATGGTGGGGGCCACCCCTAACGTTGTTGTGAGGGTTCAGTCAGTTACCTGGAGCTGGAGGCGTGGGGAAGCCTGGCCCGAGGATGCATACAGCCGGCCAGGGGTGGGTTGTCCCAGCCCTTCTGGTCGCAGTTCCCCAGCTCGTAGTTGCCAGGCCAAGTGCATCCTGGGTAGAATAACAGGACATGTCCGTATCCCAGCCAGAAGAGCTGCTAAGGCCGAGCTGCATCTCAGTTCTCACTTTCACTATGGGACCCCAGGGGTGTGCCTGGAAGAAATGCCCCTGGCAGCAAGGCGTGGATCCAGTGGGGAGCCTGCAGACAGGGTGAGAAGGACAGGTGACTTGTAGATGCTATCGGTGATACGGTTCTCAGGGTTGAACGCCTGCGTTCTCTCAAAGGCGCAAGGCTGGAGAATGTGAAACCAGTTAGGAGAGCTTGTTAACAGCCGGGGCAGAAGATTGGGGGTCGGGGGTGAGGCACGGCAGGGCCAGACAGAGTCTGTGGGGTGCGTGAGGCAGCTGTAGACAGACTGGAGACGTGTTTGTGAGCTGAACTGCCTGAGCTGGCTGGTGATGGAGAAACCCTCCGTTTCAGCCCCAGGTGTGGCCACCTGAAACGTCTCCAGATGTCACCAGACATCTCTTGGAGACCGCAGTCTTCCCCAGCTGGGAGCCACTGGTCTAAAGACTTGGGGGCAGGACTGACCCTCAGTGCAAACTGAAACAGAATTCCTAGTGACCCAACACCTCCCAGTCGTTAATTTGACAAATAAAAAAAATTTTTTCCCCACTTTTGGAAAAGGCTGGGGTTTAAGTCACTTTGAGGGCATCTTGTTTCCAAAGGGGGAAGGATCAGAGAGTTGCATAGTTTTGGTCTCTGCCTTATGAGGCTTCTTGAGCGTCTTTCAGTATGGTGAAGCTCTAGTGTATTTGTGTGAGAGTGTTGGGTGTTTTGGTTTTAGTTTTAAATTTTTATTTTTACCTAGGACATCTTTCTGATCTCCTAAATAGGGAGGTTGACACTTGAAGGAGCACTTTGGTTTGTGAATAGCAAGATGTGTTTGTGTGCCTGTTTGTGTGTGTGTGTGCGTGTGTTTTAATACTCTGTTCTTGCGTTAGCTGAGCATTGCCATTGGTGTCCTAGATTTTGAGGTATTTAGGTAAGCACAGAGTTGAATTTAATTGTTTTCCCAAAGGGATTTGCTTGCTGTGTTGTTAAATGAAATTGAGGACGGTACACTTGCCCTTTCCAGGTGAGGGTTGGGGGAGTAGAATGTGTTTGCACATCGTAGAAACTGAAACCTGAACACCAGGACCATATGGCGTTCAGAAACTTCTGTGATAATTTCAGTGAATAAATAACGTGCTTGACAATTATATTTAAAAGTACGCTTAGTACTCATTGCAGAATGTGGAGAGAGTGCTTTGGGAGTTGAGGACGAGATTCACTGGCATTCTTTCCTACCCCATGGTACCCTCATTGTGTCATCTATAGACCAGAAATTGATGTGTCACCTGAAGATTACATTGATAGTTTGGTGTTATATCTGCGGGGAGAGATTCAGATTGCTGTTGGTTGACAACTTGCTGAATAAGAAAGATCATGCTTTCCTAATACTTTATTTATTTTTTAATAAATTTATTTATTTATTTATTTTTGGCTGCGTTGGGTCTTTGTTGCTGCACGCGGGCTTCTCATTGCTGTGGCTTCTCTCGCTGCGGACAGAGCACGGGCTCTAGAGCGCAGGCTTAAGTAGTTGTGGCTCGCGGGCTCTAGAGAGCAGCCTCGGTAGCTGTGGCGCAGGGGCTTAGTTGCTCCGTGGCATGGGCATCTTCCTGGACCAGGGCTCGAACCCGTGTCCCCTGCGTTGGCAGGCGGATTCTTTACCGCTGCGCCACCAGGGAAGTCCCTATCCTAATACTTCAATGTATCATCTTTAAACGTTGTGATTCTTTTTCTCTCACTAAATAAAATTTCATGCCACTGAATAAAATTTAACGCTTACAAACAAATATTGTGCGACTGATACCTTATTAAAGTTTTTGTGTTTTTTTTCCGTTGATGCTAGCTCTGGATGGATTATATAAGTGTAAGCCCAATTGGGTCATGTTACGTTACCTCTCTCATACCAGATTTTCATGTGACAGGTCCTGTCTTGGTCTTCGTATATGGGATTTATTTGGCATATCGTGGTGTGAGTTGGGAAAGTGCTTTTCATTCGTCACGTGTGACATGTGTATGGTTGAGTCTGCTGTCGTGGGGTGATGGGCAAATGACACACATGTCTGTATATATGTGCTCATATACGTCAACGCATGCTCACAATCCTGATTTTGCCAATTCTACAAGCATTAAGTACTTGTTGTTAGTGTCATAACGCTTTAAAGAAGAAATCAAGTTTATATGTGTCTTGGTGAGTGTCGCTTTTTCTCCTCATTTGAATAACTCACACTTTGACGCTGAACTTGTAAGACCTGCCATGTCATTTTGCAGGAATGAATGGATATTAAATGACTTACCCGAAGAGTATATGAAGAAAATATGTTTCCCCATTGATTCTTAAATTAAAAATGAATGATGTTTCCTGAATATTTATTTCCCTATACCTACAGTGCTACGTTTGTTTTTCTTCAAAGTTTAAAAACGAAGAGTGACTTTCTTTGGTTGTGATCGTGCTGTTTGCTTTGAAGGCACAGCTGTGGCATGCAGGCTGTGTTCTGTACTCAGCCATGATAAAGTGGTTCTCAGGGAGTCTGATGAAACAAGAGGCTAGTTGGCTTTGTGGCAGGTGCACAGGACTTGTGCAGTTTGGTTTTGTGCTGTTTTCTGTCTCGGTTGTTGCTAATAGATAGGTGACAGTTTACGATATTTGTGACATTTGTTGAATGAGTAAGCGAATGGATGAATGCACAGAGAAGGCCTTGCGTGCTGTTCTAGTTTCTATCCCCTGGAGCATCCGCTGTGCAGAAGCAGTGTTTCTTGCCGAAGCATACGTGGAGAGCCGTGGTCTACACCCAGGCGTGATGGGGTGAGGGCTCCCCGACTGCCGTCGTGAGGTGGCATTCAGAGGAGTTGCCATTAGCAGCCTGCCAGTTGTCTTGTGTTTTGTTATTTTTTATGTCTCACTGCTACTTACTGCTGTGATGTTGTGAGTACGGTACAAATTTCTCTTTTGTGAGGGACCTTCCTATCTCACCTCAGATGAAAGAGGGCCCTCGGTTGCCCTGTTTACACACTGGGTGTAATAAAATCCAGTCCTGGGTGCGGAGGGCTGCTGCTGCTTGTGTGATAGCGTTCTGAAAGTTGCTCACGTTCTTAACGAGGAAGGAGGCCCTAAGGAATTAAATCACAGAACCTTGTATTGGAAATAGTAACGGCGGGGATTTGGAAATTGCCCTCAGGTTTTTCTTCTGAACTCGTGTCTAACGTCGTCTCGGGGTGGGTGCTGTCGGCACTGATGTTCCATCGCTGTCTTTTCTTCCTCTGTGTCGTAGTCTTTGATCTGTGCTGTCACGTATGGTAGCCACTGGCCACGTGTGGCTCTTCAAATTAAATGAATTAAAATTAAATTCAGTGTAAAAGTCAGGCCCTCAGTCGTACTGGCCACATTTCAACTGCTCAGTAGTCACACGTGGCTAAATGAAGACCTTTCTAGACAATGAAGGTACAGTGCGGAAAGCTTTATCAGATGGGAGATGGCTAGCTAGATTTTTGCCTAACAGGTATTCCAGGAAAGAGAGGGAGGGGAAAATACCTCAAGTCTGAAGAAGAGAACTTTCAAACCAAGTGACTAGAACAGTGAATAAAAATTCAGCCCATCAAAAAAATTACTACATGAAGGCTCATCATCGTGTCATTTTAGAAAATCAGGGATAAAGGCAGTATCTAAGCACTTTCTGGATTTAAAAAAAAGTCATAGGAAGGATTTTGAATCAGAATGACATCATATTTCTTAAGTTAGAAAACAGACTGAGCTTAGAATTCTATGAAAATTTATTTTCACTCAATTTTGAAGTCATTCCCTCCCTGGTTGTTAATTAAGAGTAGCATAAAGTGGTTTTCCGTGTTCAGGCTATCAGTATAATTTAGCTCTCATACATCACTTCTCAGGAAGCTACTAGAGAATGGGTCCCATCAGAACGAGAGAGTAATCCAAGAAAGGGGAAGATTTGGGGTCCCGGAAACAGAAGGAGGCGGAAGGAATTCTCTGGATGCTGGTGTGATCTCGGGGCATCTGCTCTGAGCCGACCCACCTCTGACAAGTACAGACTGGAGCAGAGACCAGAGGAAGGTCTGGTGTGTATACATTTGGGGAGAGGGGGGTGGGGGTGAGGGCAGGATAGACATGGAACTGACAGATTATCCGAGTTAAAAATTGAAAGGTTGTGGAGGGTGTTGGAGGAATTATCAAAGAAAATAAAAACAGAGGCAACTAATAATCCCAGGAAAATGTAAGAGTTGCATAAGAAAGGAATCATAATCACACTGTACTGCTTGCTCAGCGGTGCCGATTCCATTGTCAAAATAATACGTGTGCCGTCTAGATTTAACCCCCCAAATGTTATACTGTTGGGGAAACGTGGGAGGGTAAGTCCAGGATTGGTGATCGGAATTTAAAAAACCAAAATTCCTCTTCCATGTGTGAGAAAATCAAGTTAAGTGGTATCTGATGTTGATAGGATACATTATAAGCAGCTTACTTAGAAACATGGGAGTCCGTACTAGGCAGCACTGCCAACAACAGAAGCAGTTCTAAGGTTTGAAAGTGGTTGCTCTGTGAAGTAGCATTGAGGGTAGCTGGTGCTGGAAAGCTTGCAGTGAAAAAGGAGGAGTGTTTCGCCTCCTCTGTGTACGTGTATCACTTTGAAAAGAATAAAAATGGTTTGGAAAATGAAAGTATACAGTATATATACCTTGGGCAGAATTATAGAAATTTTAGTACGGTTCAGGTTCGGGGTTCTCAACCTTGGTGATACTGACATTTGATCCAAATCATTCTTTGCGGAGGGGGCGCTACGCTGCGTGCTGTGGGATGTTTCGCAGCCTCCCTGGCCTCACCAGATGCCAGTAGCATTCTTCCCCGGAGTCCTGGCAACTAAAAATGTTTCCACACGTTGCCCGGTGTCCCGGGGTTGGGGCAGGGGGGCGAAATCAGCGCCATTTGAGAAGCACCGATTTAAAGGATTTAAAATCTGGTATGGAATGAATCATCTCAATATATGAAAACACTGGTCAGCACAGTATGGGTAATGCAGGACACAGCAGCTTCATCACGAAGAACTTGAACCCCATACGGAGCAAATGAAGTGCTTTGGAATTCTCTGGTACGGTGAACCGCTGCAGCCCACCCGTGCCTTTGGGACCAGAATGTGTCTTAGCCCCTGGCTCTTGGCCCAGTTAATTCAGGGCTCAGTGAAAAAAAGAAAAGGAGTCAGGAGGAAACTGCGGCTCCTCTGTCACGCACCGTGGCTTCGGAAAACATACTTTAGATTTTTCACATTATTTTCAGGATGATACAACTGAATTTCTCCAGAGTGGAAATGTTAATCATTATGGCAACTTTGGGGGAGAAATGCGCGCTTTGGATACATTTCTCTGCTCCGTTGGCTGCAGGACGAGATACATTCCTCCTGTCTCCCCCTCCCCTCCCTCTTCCCTCCCCCACCAGTTCTTTTGCAAGTTCTTGGTTCAGTTCCTTGCAAGGTGTTTTCCCTTAGAATTTACAAAGGAAGTCAACAGGAAAATGGTTCCTCAGGTTTTTCTTTTTTTTTGATGTGGATGAAACCTCATAAATAATTTAATACCCTCATTTCACAGCTGAGGAATCTCTGGTTCAGAGAGTTTCTTATAATTAATTAGGAGCAAAGTGAGGCCTGTAACTCTGCTCTTTTTTTTTTTTTTAAACGTTTTCAGTTAAACAAATAAAATGCACATTCACGGTAATGCTGTGGAAGGAAGGCAGAACAGGGCAGTGAAATGGATCCGGCCTCTGGCATGTTTTGTCAGCACTTCCATACAGTTCAGCGTTCTGAGCGTGATCTGCCAGGAGCGTGTGCCCTTCCTTGTCAGCTTAGATAAAATGAAACAAAAGAAAAGAAGCCAGAAGCTCATGAGGGGCTCCTTAATTCCAATTCCTGATGGTCCAGACGGAGCCCCTGCGGGGGGGGTAGGGGGTCTAGGATGATGCAGAAGCAAGTCAGAAAGGGAGGGCTCTGGTCCTCCAGTCTCCCCGCTTTTGTTGGGGGCAGTCCTGGAGCCAGGATGCACAACCACTGCAGCTGTCCTTACACTGGTGGCCCAAAGAGTGACGTTGGTCCATAGTGCTCGGGCGGCTCCTTCCTCCCTCTGCTGGATTGAGGCAGCCGCATTCTCTCCACGGACCGGCCCTCGGGTACTCTTGTTTGCTGTCAGCATCCTCATTCCTAAGTACCACGATAGCAAGAGCATCCCCCGGCCGGTATTTTGGGAAACCTCCGTACCTTCCTCTTGCTCCCGTTCGTTGCCTCCAGTACCACTCAAGCAGTAGCCCCTTTCTCTTCTACGTTGCCTGACTTCTTGCGCCAACAAGTGCCACCTCCTCCGTGAAGCCTCTCTAGATTTCTTCCATGTGGAGAAGACGGCGTGCCTGAGTCCTGGTCATCCTGTCAGCCGCAGTCGTCCTTGTACGCCATCTCAGTAGCAGTTATTTGCTAGTCTTTGCCTGATTTTTGAGAGACGGCTGTCACTAGAAGCCAAGGACACCACACTATTTTGGATTTCCTCCTACTTTGCTGTACTCTCCTCTGTCTCATTGGCCTGGTCCTTCTTAGGGTTCAGTGGTCAGTATATATAATATATATATAATCGACTATATTATATATATAGTCGATTATATAATATATAGTCGATTATATCACATATATAATCGACTATGTATATTACCTATATGGTCGACTATATATATAACATATATAGTCAATTATATATATTATATAGTCGATTATATATATATAATCTATTCTTTTTCAGATTCTTTTCCATTATAGGTTATTACAAGATATTGAATATAGTTCCCTGTGCTCTACAGTAGGTCCTTGTTCTTTATTTCATATATGGTAGTGTGTGTCTGTTAATCCCAAACTCCTAATTTATCCCTCCCCCCTTCTCCCTTGGGTAACTGTAAGTTTATTTTCTATGTCTGCGAGTCTGTCTCTGTTTTGTAAGTAAGTTCATTTATATCATTTATTTATTTTTTATTTATTTGTTTTTATTTACTTATTTTTGCTGTGCTGCACGGCTTGTGGGATCTTAGTTCCCTGACCAGGGATTGAACCCAGGCCCTCGGCAGTGAAAGCTCTGAGTCCTAACCACTGGACTGCCAGGGAATTCCCTGTATCCGTTTTTTAGATGCCACATGTAAGTGATAGCGTATGATACGTGTCTTCCTCAGTCTGACTTACTTCACTCAGCATGGTCATCTTGAGACCAGTGGTTCTCACAGGGGCGAGAATGCCCTCCAGGGGACACGGGCAGTGTGGGTCAGTTTTGGTTGTCACCTCTTGGGAGGATGGGGGACTCCTATCGGTGTCTAGTGGGAAGAGCCTGGGCTGCTGTCCAGGATCCTGCAGCGTAGAAGATGGCCCCACCGCAGACACAGCGGTCTCATCTAAGCGCCAGCAGTGCCGAGGATGAGAAGTCCTGCATCCGATGCTCCCATCCAGGCCCACGGCTTCAGAGGTCGTGGTTACTGCCGGACTTAACTCTGTGACTGTGACCTCTCCCACTTGCTGAGACCTGTGTGTTTAACCACCTAGTTAACAGCCTGCTTGGAGAGCCGATGGGCAGTTTCAAAGTTCACACCTTAAAAGACTCTTGATTTCTCTTCCGCTCAGCCTTCGTGCCTCCTGGGCAATGGCCCCACCTTCCAGGTTTTGCTCAAGCTCTGAACCTAGAAGCTGTCCTTGCTTCTTCCGTCCCCTCCCCAGCACACCTCCGCCTTACCGGTGCGTCCTCCGGGTCACAACTCCAGACACCTCAGACGCTGTGCGTCCCTCTCCATCTTGTCTCTCATCCTCCCCGCCTGCTTTGTGAGCCACTGTGTTCCTCTGCTGAGCAAGAGATTCTCTGGGTTTTGTTCTAAGAACGATGGGAGCCCCTGAAGGGTTGTTAAGTAGAAAGATGGTCATATTTTCTTTAATCGTTCAGTCTGGCGCTGGGTGAAGGGAGGTCAAGAAGAAAGGATCAGACTCCTTTCCAAGGGCTGCAGAGTCCTCTGTGATCCAGGACCTGCGATCACTCACTTCTGCTGCCCAGTGCACTGGCCTTCCTCCCTGGCTCCCAGTCGCCAAGGTCGATCTCGCCACGGGACATTTGCACTTGCTGGCCACTGTCGCTCCCATTCAAGGGCTCCCTCCTCATAGAGCTCCATCCCAGGCCCCAGTGTAAACTCAGCTCCTTGTCTGCTGGTCACTTGTCTCCCACGACCAGTTTGAGCGTCATCACTTCTCTCCTGTTAAACGGTCTCGTTGTGAGTTTTCTGACGAGTTTACTGTCACTGATCTCCCCTCACTGAGATTCCCCCTATCCCCCCTTTTCGTTGTCCAGCCGGGTAAGTGTCACATGACGGCAGACCTCAGGTGTCCCGGAAACCGGGGCAGCCCTGAGCAGCGCTTCCGCTTTCCACAGGACCGGGCGTGTCGTTCTCAGTAAGCACGTGCTGAGTTGCGTTGAATCTAGAAATACCTGTGTTGTCACTTAGCGTGTTTTAGGATGCTAGAGAAAACTGAGAGATGGGGTAGATGTTTCAGTTACTGGAACTCCCTGCTGATGTGATCACAGTCGGTTCTCAGATAGTGAGATGTTTGAACAGATTTGTGTGTGTGGACAGTCACATCATGTGCTTTACATAGAGACGTAAGCCTGCAGTTCACCTACGGTGGTTGTCTACCATCTGACGCTGTTATTATTTCAGCTTCCTCAGACCTCCTCTTTCAGAAGTCTGCCTGCTTCGGGAACGGTCGAGAATGTATTCGAGATGTCTTCGTTGATATGTTTTGCCTGACTTTGGGTATTTTTTTCATTGACAGGTAACTGAAGACAGAAAACAGGCCTAAAAAATACACCCTCGAAGGGAGAAGGGGTTTGCCTACGTTTGGCTCTGAGTAAGTGGAATTGTAACATGGATTCTTTCTTATTCCGTAATGAATATCCTGTCAGCCGCTCCACGTTTTCTGGGCTTAAAAATTAACTATTACTGTATGGCTGTGCGTACCGGAAACAGGGATTTCCCAGGATTTCTTGTAAGAGGAGATTTGGTGACCAGAACATGCTTTCTGTCTGCGTCGGCACTTCGCAGCAAGCTCCTATTTTATTTAGCTCCTGGAAGTCAGAGATTTTAGGAGAGAGAAAGGGAGATGGTTGTTAAAGTGCGTGTGCTTTCGAGGGAGGCGTCGTCGCGGCTGTGTTTTCCCATGTGCATTTCAGGTACGTATTTTTCCAAAGATGGCTGATTTACAATAAACAGAGTTTTTTGACTCTCTTTCGCCTTTCACAGGCTCCCTTTGTCTTGCATGTGCCTCTCAGAATGTGTTTGGAAAATGACAGGCATCCACTGCTTGTGGACCAACCAGAATTTTCCATAGAAACCTCGTTTGGCACCACTGTGAGGCAACGTGGCCTGTGCTGTAGGCCCCTGGGGAGGCGTTTTCCTGCTGTCTGAGCCCCACGTGGACTGTTGTGAGGGGTACAGAGAACCCAGACTCACCGAGAGCAGGGCCGTCTGGGTTCTGGGGTTGCCATCTTGGCTGCTGTATTTCACCCAGTTTACAGCGAGGCCCGATTCTCACCCACATCAAGAGCAGCCTTTTCAGACCACCTTTTATGAAAGTCTCCTGTTTCTGGGATGACCATCCTTTGAATCTGTTGCTTCTGGAGCACTGTGGAGTATACCAGGCTGTGTGAGATGTGTCTTGTGTTTTGGGGTAAGGGATTACAGGTGCTGGAAAGCCGTGGTGGGCATGGGGTGTGCCATGGGTGGTGCTGACATCTCCTGCTCTGGGAACTCCGAGGAAGGGTCTGTTAGCCTGTGCTAGAGCAGCTGAGGAAGGCTGGACCTGTGTCTTCAAAGGGACACTCGGATTGGGTTCGGTGCTGCGTGGGATTTCAGTACATACTGAGGAAATGTGTTCTAGACGGGGACTCTGGGCACAGGTGAGGACTCAGGAATAAGAAAGCTTTTTCTTTTTTTAGGGAAAAGTGGATAAGCCAGCCTGGTGGAATGCAGGGGACTGGGGGGAGGGGCAGAAAAGGTATAAGGAGGAGGCAAGGTCTCTGAACTTGACCCTGTCTGCACAGTGCCTAAAGGACACTGATTCGGATTCTCTTAGCGTTAGAGCTGCCATGTTTGTGCGCCAAAGGTGACCTTTAGAACCAGCCCCCACGGGTGAAGAAGGATGAGTGTATCGTGGCAAAATACTTCCATAGCACCTCACTGTGTGCCAGACGTTGCCATAGTTCGGTTAACAACTTTATTGAGTCATAATTCGCACAGCTGACGATTCACCCATCTGGAGTGCACATACAATTCAGTGGTTTTCAGGGTATTCACAGAGTTGTGCAACCGTCACAGTTGATTTTAAAACATTTCATCCCTCCCCAAAGAATCTCATACACGTTAGGAGTCACTCCCCATTCCCACCTCCCCCAGCCCCTGATCACCACCGGTCTACGGTCAGTGTCTGGGGATCTGCTCATTCTGGACGTTTCACGTAAATGCAGTAAGTCACGTAACGTGTGCTTGGTGACTGGTTTCTTTTTTACGTAGCATAATGTTTTCAGGTTTCTTTGTAGCATTCCTTTTGTTTGCCAAGTCACATTCCATTGTATGAATACACCACATTTTGTTTATCTGTTCATCGATCACACACCGTTATTTTTGAAGGCTTCTATTTTGAAGTAATGTTAGACTCAAAAAGAGGCTGCAGAAATAGTACAGTGAAGTCTAGGGCACCCTCCTCCGCCTTCCCCGGCTGATAACATCTTACGTGAAGGTACTGCTTACCAAGAGCAGGAAATTGGACATCGGCACTGTTGACACAAATGCAGACCTTATCTGGATTTTAGCAGTTCTTATGTGTGTGCATGCGTGTGTGTGTGCATGTGGACAGTGTATGGAATATGATCACGTGTAGGTTCGAGCAACCCCCATTGTAATCTGATGCAGAACTCTTCCGTCAGCACGGGGAAGGCTCCGTATGCCCCGTCTGTATGGTCACCCTCTCCAGCTCCTGGCGGCAACTGGCTTCTCCGTCTCTGTCATTTCATCCTTTCAAGAATGTTCCAGAAATGGACTCATGCAACGTGTGGCCTTTTGAGACTGCCTTTAGCGGCTTAGCCTCCAGCACTTCAGATCCATCCCGGATGTTGTGTATTACTGCCAGCGCCTGCCTCGTATTCCACAGTCTGGATACACCAGCGTGTATTTATCCACTCATGCGTTGAAGGGCGTTTGGGATCTCCCTAGTCTGAGGCTGCGACACACAGAGCTGCCGTGAACACCCAGGCACAGGTTTCGGTGTGCGCCAGATGCTGGTTTCCGGCCCCGTTTATTCCTCACGCCGTCCGGCGAGGTCGGTGCCCCTGTCGCCTCTGTTGTCCAGAGAAGGAAGCTACGGCACAGAGCAGCCCTGGGTCTCCCCGGGTCACGTGGGCAGTGCTGGAGCTGCCGAGCTCAGAAGAGGCAGCGATGGCATTGGGCTTCGCCACCCTCAGGACGCTGCTCAGGAGAGAGTCCTGGCCCGGCTGACGCGGAGGGCAAGCCACCCCGCGTCCCCCACCAAAGAGAAGAGCGCCAGCGTCAGGGCTGGGATCTGAGCCGCCGCTGGGGATGGATTCCTTTCGTGGACAGAAAGAGACCCACCTCGGAGGGAGCTAAGCCCGCTGTCCCGCTGAGCTGCTTCCCCCTTTGGAGGCCTCTGTGTGCGGTCGGCGTGGAGGGTCAGGCACCTGGGAACCTGGGGAAGCCCTGCAGGCGTTGTCAGCTCTCGGGGTGATGGGAGGCAAAGCCACCGTCCGCGGGGCATGCACCCACGTTCGTGCTGCCGAGAGCCACCTGGCTGCGCGCCCAGAGCCGCTGCCCGTGCGCGTCTGCGGGAGCTGCCTTCAGAGGGGCTGCTCGCTGCCACCTGAATCGGTCATCCAGGCAGTGAGAGGCTGAGTAGTGTCCTCTGTTCTGCCCTTTGTCACTGTCGTTGTAGTGCAAGGACAGAGGGAGGAGAGGAGGAGAGCCCTCCTGCTTCCGCCACCCGCGCCTCTGGCCCTTCTGGGAAGCTGCTTCGATCCTCTGAGCCTCGTCTTCTTTTCTGTACAACGAGGAGGTTAATCCCTGCTTCGTAGTGTTTCGGTACAACGTGTGCAACATTGTCTTGAGCACGTGGAGTCCGTGCACATTCCTGTTCTTCCTCCTGCCCTTTCCCCACTTCCCCTGCCGTATTCACAGTCTGGAAGTGATGGAGAACCCCGGTGTACACAGTGTTTGCTCTGGAGCTGCGTTCTGTGTGTGCGTGTGCGTGTGCGTGTGCATGCATGTGTGTGTGCGTGTGTGCACGTGTGCGCACATGCGTGTTGCTTATTCTAAGCACCTGCCTTCTGCTTTCTCATTTTTCTCTGCTGTTCTTTTTTTTTTTCTTTTTTTTGGTAGGGGGTTCCTAGTAACTGGAATGGGTGGCCAGTTCTCACCAATTCCTTTCTATTCATAAAATCCAAGAAGGGCTCAAATGAGCCCAGTAGCTGTCATTAAAAGGAGCCCTGACTCTGAGAGAAGTGGTTCCCTGGAGCCCAGAGAGTTTCCTGTTAGAAGTAATTAGAACTGGACACAGTAACAAGGACAAAACAGTGTCTTTTGTGGATCTCATCTGGGTGGACTGTTGTGTTAAACACCAAACCGGTTGCAGGGGTTTCCATACTAAGTTGGTGCAGGTGGCAGCCCGGGGAGGGGTGGGGTTTGTTCAGCAGGCCTGGGGTGCCATGGGCTAGAGTGGGGTGTTGCTCATTTGTCTTACCGAAAGCCACAAAGCGTCCCGGGTGCCCTCGGAACCATAGCCCGCTGATTTAAAGACGTGCATTCCATGTGGTAGAACGATTGCATTTTCTGTGGTCTCCAGCTGATGAAAAGTGCCTGATGAGGTGCTGTTTGATAGCGTGATTCAGCCCTTCCTTCCTCCCTTCCGATCCTCGGTTCAGATTTATTCAGCGTACTTTTCTTTCAAACAACGTTTGTCTTCTTGAATGCCCAGAACACACAGGTAGAGCCCCACAGACACTGCCTCCCTCCAGGTTATCAGGAAAACTGCTTTCCCCGGAGAAGCTACTCTTTTCCTCTCGAACCCACACAGGCTGGGCGAGGGCTGTCGCGAGCAGCCATGTCCCAGCTGAGGGATTGAAAGTCTGGTGAGCTTCTGCACGATGGAATCTGATGCAAAGAGACATTACGTTCTGATTAATTAAATTCAAGAATAAGCTCTTGAAATTGGCTGTCGGTTCTGGTTGTAAACTGGCCCGAAAACGATGAGACGTTTCTGACATCTGTTGCTACTTCTGGCTCTTGTACCAAATCAAAGTATGTTGTTTTTCTTAGTGTTTCCTTTTGGTTTTCCTTGTAAACATGGGTGGTTCCCAGAGATCTCTTTCTTGGTGTAGGACAGTGGCTCTCAAGTGCGGGCCGGTTTTTACCCCCAGGGGACACTTGGCAAAGTCTAGAGACATATTTGATGGTCACATTTGATTGACTTGATTGGGGGGGTGTGTGATACTGGTGTCAAGGGATGCTGCCAAACATCCCACAATGGACAGGACAGTCTCCCGCACCCCGTCACACACCACAGGAGTATCTGGCCCCAGATGTCAGTAGTATGAGCTTGGCTGCTTTGGGAGTTGGCCCCAAACTTGGAACGTGTTGAATATCGCCCTCTGTCTTCTTTCACAGTAGTTTGGTGGCTGTCGGCATTTACTCTGAAGCACCGTGGTCAGGAGCTTTTGATCCTCCTACGATGTCACGAATACGCAGTATGACTATACTTTTAGAAAAGAACATGCTTGGATTTCTGGTCCTAAATTCTGTTTTCCTTTGCAGGAAGAAATACATTTTTGACAATGTGATGGTATGTGTCAATTCATAGGCGTCAGTTCACTTCAACTTCATTTAATTTATAGTCTGTTAGAAAGTTTGCATAATTTTTTTATGGTCAGTAATAATTCTAGATCTTATTACTTAGAGTAATTGCGGGGAAGTTCCTGGTGGTCCAGTGGTTAGGACACGGCGCTTTCACTGCCCAGGACCCAGGTTCGATCCCCGGTTGGGGAACAAAGATCCCACAAGGCATGCTGCACGGCCATCAGAAAAAAAAACTGTGGGATCCTCCAAGTTCCTACTTATTGATTGAGTGATTGATTGGCTGTACCCCGAGGCATGCGGGATCTTAGTTCCCCGACCAGGGATCCAACCTGCGCTCCCTGCACTGGAAGCTTGGAGTCTTAACCTCTGGACCACCAGGGAAGTCCCCAAGTTCCTACTTTTATAAGATTCCTCTGTGCACAATTAGCAAATTTTTAAGGGAACCCCCGACATGAAAATAGTCCTCCACAAGACTGTAACTGAAAGTTCATGCCTTTACTTAATAGCTATTTAAGTCACATTGACAAGGGATTATTTTTTATAGTGATAATGCGCGTAACATATAATTTGCCATCCTAACCATTTTTTCCCCAGTAGGTGACAGTTTTGTTTCCCATCTTAACCATTTTTAAATGTACAATTCGGTGTCGTCAAGTATGTCCCCGTTGTTGTGCAGCCACCCGCGCGCAGAGCTTTTTTCACCTTCCCAAACTAACACTCTGCACTCACTAAACAACTCTCTATTCCCCTCTCCCAGCCCGTGGCACCCACTGTTCTTCTTTATGTCTCTGAATTTGACTCCTCTAAGGACCTCATACAAGTGGAATCATATAAGATTCGTCCTTTCGTACCTGGTTAATTTCACCCAGTGAAGTGTCTTCACAGTTCAGCGATGGTGTAGCATGTGTCAGAACCGTTTCCCTTTTTGTGTCTGAATAATGTTCCACTGTGTGTGTGCACCATAGTTTGTTTATCCCTTCCCCCATCGATGGATAGTTGAATGGTTTACAAAGAACTATTTTAAAGTCGGGTCCCTTTATGTCTGACTTGTGACCACTGTTTAGACATAGAAAGTGTTCCAGGCGGTGTGTGGGGAAATGATGAGGTACGCACACGGAACACTCCAGAATCTTCCTTGTACTCTTCCTCAAGTGCCCTTAACACATTTCTCTGCTGATGTAGGAACTGCCTTCTGAGATGAGCTTATATGTTCATCCCACCTGCCTCGTTCCCTTCCACAGGAGAGAGCAATAGAAGTATTTTGATGGGTAGCAGAAGTGTTCAGAATGGTACCCTGTGCCAGCCCACGTCCCACCGTGCTCTCTTTTTTTTTTTTTTGTGGTACACGGGCCTCTCACTGTTGCAGCCTCTCCCGTTGTGGAGCACAGGCTCCGGACGCACAGGCTCAGCGGCCACGGCTCACGGGCCCAGCCGCTCCACGGCATGTGGGATCTTCCCAGACCAGGGCACGAACCCGCGTCCCGTGCATCGGCAGGTGGACTCTCAACTACTGTACCGCCAGGGGAGCCCTAAGTTTTTTTTTTTTAATGTATTTATTTAATTTATTTATTTTTGGCTGCGTTGGGTCTTCGTTGCTGCACACAGGCTTTCTCTAGTTGTGGAGAGCAGGGGCAACTCTTTGTTGCAGTGCACGGGTTTCTCATTGTGGTGGCTCCTCTTGTTGCGGAGCGCGGGCTTCACTAGTTGTGGCTCTTGGGCTCAGTAGTTGTGGCGCACGGGCTTAGTTGCTCTGCCTGTGGGATGCACGTGGGACCTTCCCGGACCGGGGCTTGAACCCGTGTCCCCTGCCTCGGCAGGTGGATTCTTAACCACTGCGCCACCAGGGAAGACCTCCATCCACTTTGAAGACGTTTTTCTGTGTGACGACATAGTGTTTGGTTTACACAACGTATGTTCCTCTAAAACGCCAAATCTAAGCTCCCAGTGTGTTTTCAGCTGAGCCTTGTCACAGCGTTTACTGACATAGAATATTGTCACTTTGCGTTCTGTAGCTGTTTGTCAGCGGACGTAGGTAGAATATTAATCTTGTATGAAATTCAGATAAGCAGGGAGCAGGTGGATTTATGGCTCTCAAAACCTGTAAACTCTGCAGCTGCGGTGAGTTCTTGAACTGTGAATAAAGAAATTCTGGACTGTGGCTAGCAAGGGCTGGCGTGACCTGATTTGCCACAAAATACATCACCCTGTCAGGGATCTGTTTCTTGTGCTGTGTCTTCTCTGGTTTGCTCCTGATGCTGTGATGCTGCAGCCGTGGGCTCCCTTTGAGAGAAGAGCGAGATGCCTCCTTCGTGTAGTAGCCCGGGCATGGGCAGAGCTGCTCCGCACCCCCGGGAGGCTTCGGGGGCCCAGTGGCTAAAGCAAGTTTTCGCGTCCATTTAGTGTCTGGAGGTTGAGGAGTGTCCGCACCACAGGCTCTGTGTCAGCCAGGTAGGGTGCACGCGAGGCTTGGCGAGCGGGCGCCCCTCCCGGTGTCACAGGACTGCAGCGCCTGCAGGACGCACGGAGTGGGGTGTACCGGGCCGTGCAGGGATTTTGGGAATGGCAGCTGAATTACTGCATTTTGGAATCGCTTTTGGAATCCCAGAGTCATGGCTGGGACAGACTTCCTGCCCCCGTGTGTCCATGTCCCTCAGCAAGAAAGATTGTTCCTTGGAGGAAGTGCAGAAACGATTGTGAAAATGTTCCCTTCTGTTGATACTGCAGAAGTGATTATCAAAAGTGAGTGCCCCTGCCACACACACACACACACACACACACACACACACACACACACACACACTTCCCTAGAGTGGAAACATCCTCTGCTTGCTGGCTGCCTCCACTGTCTCAGAGAAGGAATGAGCTGTGTGAGTGCATTTGCGATTCGTCGCCCAGGCTGGATGGCTTGCAGACACTTCAGCCAAAGCCACGTTTTTCAGCAGCTTTATTGAGGCATAATTCATGTCCATCAAATTCACCCCCTTAAAGTGTATGATTCGATCGTGTTTAGAGTATTCACAGAGCTGTACAGCCGTCACCACAATCTAATTTCAGAGTAATTTCAGTACCCCCAAAAGAAGCCCCATACCCCTTAGCAGTCACTCCCCGTTTCTTCCTCGCTCTCCCCAGCCCCTGGCAACTGCAGATCTGCTTTCTGTCCCCGTGGATTTGCCTGTTCTGGACTTGTCGTATAAATGGAGTCATACGATGCATGGCCTTTGGTGACTTGTTGCTTTCGCTCTGCATACTGTGTTCAAGATTTCGTGCGTGCCGCAGCCTGCGTCAGGGCTTCGTTCCTTTTTACAGCCAAACAACACGATTTCATTGTGGGGCTAGACGCTGTTTTGTCCGTCCATCCATCCGTTGATGGACATGGGTTGTTTCCACAGTTTGGCCACGGGAATCATGCTACTGTGAACATTCCAGTACAGGGTTTTGTATGGTTGTGTGTAAAAGTAAGATCAAAATGACCCAGTGAACCATTCGCTCTCAAAATATTGGATTGGCCAGAAAGAGTTAGATGTTCCATAAGAGGTTACGGAAAACCCCGAGCAAACCTTTTGGCCAACCCGGTAATAAAGGGAGGTTTGTAAGATGAAAATGTACAGTTTTCCAAGTTGAGGATTTTTAAGATAAGTATCCTTGTAAATGTGTGTTTGTCTTTTAGCACCTGCCCCGTCCCCCAAAGTATAGCGCAACAGGGCTCTTTGCAGTTTAGAAGGTGTTGTGTCCTTCCCTGGGTTGGGGTAAACCGGGGCCCGTGATGAGCGCGCCGCACCCGGGAATCACTCGGACGCCGTGTGCTGGGTAAACCGGGGCCCGTGATGAGCGCGCCGTACCCAGGAATCACTGTATAGCACAACAGGGCTCTTTGAAGTTTAGAAGGTGTTGTGTCCTTCCCTGGGTTGGGGTAAACCGGGTCCCGTGATGAGCGCGCCGTACCCGGGAATCACTCGGACGCCGTGTGCTGGGTAAACCGGGGCCCGTGACGAGCGCGCCGTACCCGGGAATCACTCGGACGCCGTGTGCTGGGTAAACCGGGGCCCGTGACGAGCGCGCCGCACCCGGGAATCACTCGGACGCCGTGTGCTGGGTAAACCGGGGCCCGTGACGAGCGCGCCGCACCCGGGAATCACTCGGACGCCGTGTGCTGGGTAAACCGGGGCCCGTGACGAGCGCGCCGCACCCGGGAATCACTCGGACGCCGTGTGCTGGGTAAACCGGGGCCCGTGACGAGCGCGCCGCACCCGGGAATCACTCGGACGCCGTGTGCTGGGTAAACCGGGGCCCGTGACGAGCGCGCCGCACCCGGGAATCACTCGGACGCCGTGTGCTCCGCATTTGGGCAGATACCAGGCCTGCTGAAGGCGGTGCAGTATTGAAACAGGTTTGTAGATGGACCTGGATGACTCCAGCAGCGCAAAACTGGGAGCAGGCTCCTCAGGAAAGGTTGGGTAACGTGATGAGATGCCGCAGTTCGTCTAAGTGGGTCCCCGTAGCTCGTTTGGATGAGGTAGGTTCAACCACTTTCCTTTAACCCAGACGATATTGTTAGGCCAATCTAAATAGTTTCCAGGTGCGTACATTCTTCATTTATTGCATGTAAAGTTGGAATAAATGTCTTCTCTCTCGACTTCCTGTTTTTAAAAATACAGTTCTTAAAATTACCAACTTGTCCAAGGGTCCAGTGGTCATTTTGTAGAAATTCCCATTCTTTAAATCTTTAAGCAGCACCACATTTTTTAAAATGAGTCATTCTTATTTTTCCAAGCCTAGATCGTCCATCGTGCCTGGTGGTAATTTGCCTCCCGGTCATTCTCTTCCTGAGGGAAGAGGTCTTCGAGAAGCATGGGCCGCGTTAGAACTGTAAGGAACGCCGTTGGATGGCCTAGGGCAGCCGCCCCCCATAGAACTTCCGATGAAGGTGGGGTCGTTCCACACCCATGCCATCCGGTGGAGCGGCCACTGGCCCCGTGTGCATCTGGAGCATTTGAAATGTGGCCAGTGTCCTGAGAAACTGGATTTTAGATTTATTTCATTTCAATTCATTTAAGATTAAAGAGCCCCATGTGGCCAGGGGTTACCCTTCGTGGACAGAACGGGTAGATCAGGAGCCTTATAGGAAGGGTGAGTTCAGTGAGGCCCACAGTGGTGGCAGGAGACAAGATCCGTCTTTAGAAGAGCCAGACCGACCTGGGCCTTTATCTGGGGCGGGGGGGATACCTGACCCCTTGAGAACAGTGGTTCTCTAAGGAGGTGACTTTGCGTTTGCTGCCCCTCCCCCTCCCCAGATATCTGGCAGTGTGGGGAGGCACTTTGGGGTTGTCACAGCCGGGGGCAGGGGCGCTCCTGGCGTCTAGTGGGTGGAGGCAGGGATGCTGCTCTGCACCCTGTGGTGCACAGCACGGCCCCCCGCACAGAGTGATTCGGTCCCAGATGTTACCAGGGCCTTGGGGGAGAAGCCCTGCTGCAGATTCACGAGGCTGGCCGGGTCCCTCCACGTGGTGCGGACGGCTGCGGCCCCATCGTGTAAACGGCGAGCTGGAGCTTGCTCACGGGGACGAAGCTGGGCAGGTGTGCAGCCCGGTGAGACCAAGGCGGGCGGGATGAGTGGGGCGCGCGCCTCCCATGTGCTGGTCCGCTAAGTGTACGGCTAGGAAGCTGGCGTTTGTCGGGGGTCAGTGTGCGAGTGTCCTTTTAAGTGGCAGAAGCCACAAAGTCCTCCCTGCTCTGCGCTGCATTCTCTCAAGTTGAATTACGGGACCCCTGCCCCTCCCTGGTCACCAGCGTGACGGGAGACGGCCACGGGGCCTGAATGTGTCCTCGTCACTTCGGGTTTGGTGACTTACCCCTCCAAGATACTCAGAAAGCATTTGGGAAGGTCCTTTTTTGCCAACCGGTCTTGGCAATATCGAGCCCGTATCCGCTGGGTAACCGCAGAGGAGCATACACCTCTCGTTAAGGGCCGTGAGTGAATTCTTAACAATGTTTCCTGGGGGGGCTTCCCTGGTGGCGCAGTGGTTGGGAGTCCGCCTGCAGATGCAGGGGACACGGGTTCGTGCCCCGGTTCGGGAAGATCCCACATGCCGCGGAGCGCCTGGGCCCGTGAGCCATGGCCGCTGAGCCTGTGCGTCCGGAGCCTGTGCTCCGCAACGGGAGAGGCCGCAGCAGTGGGAGGCCCACGTACCGCCAAAAAAAAAAAAAAGAATGTTTCCTGGGTATAGTAAACGGCCCCGGCACGCACCCCAGCTGGAGGCGGTCCCCCCACCTCCCAGCACCCCCAGCCCTCCCCCACAAAGCAAACTGCAGTCGTGGGAGCTGGCCCTGGTCCCAAGAAGGACGGGGCGTCATGAGTGACGCGTACACGTTTGAGGGTCGAGGCTGAGCCCTGCATCACGCCAAGCTGGAGGAAGTGGAAAGGAGCCCTGGGCAATACAGGGCCGAAAAGGGCTCTGTCGGCGGTGCAGAGTGGAACGAGATGCTGCAGTCAGACAAGCGACGTCCTGTGCTCGAGCACAAACGGGTCGCCGCGGCAGGATGCAGGGGCAGCTTTGGCAGCGAGGCCGTTCCTGGCATCGTGGAACTGAATTGGCCGTTTCTTTTAAGGATACTGCAAAGTGTTGCGACCTCTGTCATCCTAAGGAAGCTCGAACAGCTTGCCAAACAGATAACATTGGTAATAAGAGAAAAAAGAAAGGAAACCATGATGCTTCTATTCTGTGGAAGTCATTTTTATCCCGTTTGCAGAAACCATAGATTTAAGTGGGACAGATGTGTCAGCAATTTAATAAGACAGTTATCCTAGGAGTTAAGTTGAAGTCATTCACAAAAATCAGCTCTCTGGCAAACGTGAAACCCCAGGGGGATTTTGGATCCTATGTAATGTAAAATTCCTTAAAGCAGAGACTAGCAGGCGTGTTGTTACAGTTCCAGGCAGTTTATTTATTTATTCATTTTCCCCTAAGTATTTGTGAATGTATGAATTACTCTGTGTGCCAAGCATGGAAAATAAAACCACAGAGAGGGGGAGGGCAGTGTCAGATAAATTCCTTTTCAGCAGAGAATTGAGGCGTCTTGTTATAACGGAATCCATCTCCGCAGCAACGTGATGCAAGAAGCTGTAACAGAGCTGAACTTTGCGGACTGTATCTCCACGGTCGATGCGTTGGGAAGCCCGTCCAGGCATCGTCGCAAGCGCCAGTCTTAAATTGGGTGTGAAAGGGGCTTTAGGACACCTGCCTGTGGAGTAGCGAAGGCACAGCTTCTAGGATTCCGATTTTACGGCTTCTAGGGACTGGCCTTGACGTATCTTGGGTCGATGCTTACCGATAGAACTGGAAATCGGAACCAGAATAATTAGATTGACTTTTCAGATCCCATACGTGAGCCGAGAAGGGACTGGAAAGCACGCCCTGTTTATTCTTGCAAGGCTGAGGGAGGAAAGGACGGGGCCGTGAGTCGCTAAGAGCCGGTTGTCATTTTCCTTTACGCAGCTCGGGATGCCCTCTGCGTTTGGGGGTTCCGGATCCGGCGGGTTAGGATCCCCGTGTGGCCAGGAAGAGAAGTGAGCGCATGGGACTGCTAGCTGGTTTACACTCTGACCTCCTCTCAACAGGTCAGCCTTTTAGTCCCTGCCCTCCGCTCCCCCCTCCAGAAGACAGCAGAGGAGGGAGCCCACAGCCATTTCACACACTGGACGTGAGCACTGTTCTGCAACTGGGAGCGACAGAAGGTCGAGGAAGGGAACGGGAAGATGGAGGTGACAGAGGGAATCCTTTAAGTGGGTTCATGAAAGTGAAGGGAGCCACACTGGTACCAGTGTTTCTTGTTTTTTGTTTTTTGTTTCCTGGCTGTGCCGTCTGGCATGCAGGATCTCAATTCCCTGACCAGGGATTGAAGCCATCCCCCTGCAGTCGAAGCACGGAGTCCTAACCCGTGGACCGCCAGGGAATTCCCTCGTACCAGCTCTGCTATTAGTTAAAATCATATTGATTTAACCCCTGTCATTATTAGTACTGCTACGGTTCTTGTTGCTCTTGGAGAAATTATCGCACAACCGTCTTGAGTCCCTGGAAATGACAGCCCTGCTGAGTGAAAATGGTAAAGACCCCTTTCGTGTGAGGCCTGACATTACACAGAAACAGTTTTTTTTCATCTTCTCAAAGGCCATCTGAGTGAGTTGGTTAAACTCTTGTGCTTGCACATCTGCAAGTTCTTTTCTCGTGCTCTCTGTGTTACGATTGGTTCTACCATTTCTCGTCCACCAGGATGCATCAAAAGGAGTCAGAGTTCACACTTTGCTCCAGAACGTTCCAAGGATTAGGCTCCAGTGAGGAGCCTTCAAAGGCTCTGGTTCTCACTGAGGGGGGATTTTAACCCCCGGGCGACTCTTGGCAACGTCTGAAGATGTTTTTGGTTGTCCCAGGTAGGGAGGTCCTCCTCTCATCTCTTGGGTGGACACCAGGGATGCTGCACGTCACCCTGCAGTGTACAGGACGGTCCCAAGAACGGTGTCATCCATCCCCAAACGTCACTAGTGCCGCGGCTGAGAAGCCCTGTCCTAGGGTACTTTCCACTTGCTTGGTGCTGCAGGAAGGGCTCTCTATCTAAGGATTGTCTCCTTGGAGAGGGTCACGTCCCTGTACGCTGGCCTGCTGTGCATGTCCCCGAATTCTGAAAGGAAGCTGGAAATGTGAGGGTCAAGTCAAAGGAAGCCTCCTGCCTGTTGAGCAAAGCAGGGACCCTTGTGAGCTGGTGGAGGTCTGCTGCCTGGCCCAGCCCAGCCAAGGCCTGACTGTGTTGCCTTTTTTTTTCTTTTTATTTATTTTTGGCTGCGTTGGGTCTTTGTCGCTGTGCGTGGGTTTTCTCTAGCTGCGGCGAGCGGGGGGCCACTCTTGGTTGCTGTGCGCGGGCTTCTCGTTGCGGTGGCTTCTCTTTTTGTGGAGCACAGGCTGTAGGCACACGGGCTTCAGTAGTTGTGGTGCGTGGGCTCGGTAGTTGCGGCTCACAGGCTTCAGTAGTTGCGGCACACGGGGTTCAGTAGTTGTGGCGCGTGGGCTTCAGTAGTTGTGGCACACGGGCTTAGTTGCTCCGTGGCCTGCGGGATCTTCCCGGACCAGGGCTCGAACCTGTGTCCCCTGCATCGGCAGGCAGATTCTTAACCACTGTGCCACCAGGGAGGTCCCCCTGACTGTGTTTCTCATCGCATTTTTCATGGAGGTTTCGCCAAGGTTTCTCCTGAAGGATGCTGGCTCAGGGCTGCCCCTCCGGGTTCATTGCTTTCCAGAGCAGTTAGGGTGAAGCGTGAGCTCAGTGTTCCCCGAGGAGGAGTTATGAGAATCAGGCCCGCCTTTGCTTAAATGCAGGTATTGGGAAGCTTCAGCATCGTTACCAGAATGCTGCTCACCATTCCCGAGGGCTGTTAGGGTTGGAGACCGGGTAGCAGATGCCTGTGGCCTCTACTGCACAAATGAGATGTGTTGTGAAGGCCCCCGGCCAGTACACTCACAGCCTTAGTTATTGCTTCAGAACAGCAAGTGAACGTTGAAGCAGTGTTTTCGTACTCACTTGAAGTGCGATCTCTCATACGACGGTCATGTTGTTGGACCTGCCCGTGTTGCATTCGTTAGGTCTATAATCTGAATGCTTCTTTGTTGATGCTCCCCAGGGGACCCTAATCCCCACAGGGGTAGCCTTAGGAACGGGTCAGGCGTTCCACGTGTTGATGCCATTTCTTAGTTCTGTTTGTGCGCTACGGCCCTAGTGCCTAGAAAAAAGAATTCCTTATGTTTATCCAGTGCACCTAAGTCCATGATGCTTGTGATACTGTTTATCTGATCAAGCATATAGGGAGATGAGGTTTATGAATTCCAGCTTTATTTTAAGAACTCAGTTGGAAGATTACTGGCCATTAATCACTATGTGACGGCTGCTTTAATCAATGGGGTTCCCGTGGTTTTCTGCTGTTTCTGTTTCCAAGAGGGTAGTGAGTAAAACTGGATATTAAAGTTGATTGCATTGGTTAAAGATTGGGACAGCGTTGCATATATAGTTTAGAAGCTAGTCGGCTAACGTCTGACATATACACTCTTAGCTTGTTAACGTGGAAATTGTCAAACATACAAAAGTATATAGAATATTTTGGTATATTCCCCCTCACCCTGCTACACCCACTGTCAGGATTTCATGAGCTGGTGTCACCTGTCCCCTCACTGTTTTTTTTTCTTTTTATTAGAATAATTTAAAGCAAATCTCAGGCATCTTGTTATTGAGTATTTTTGGATGTATCTCTAATATAGAAGTATTTAAAAAATTTTTTTAAAACCAAGTACCATCAATATCCTGTATGACTTTCCTCTGGCTACTGTAAACAAATTACTACAAACTAGGGGGTCTTAAAACAGCAGAAATGGATTTTCTCACAGACCAGGAGATCAGAAGTTCGAAATGGAAGTATTGTAAAGGTCGGTTCCTTTTGGAAGCTCTGAGGGAGAATCTACTCCATGGCTCTCTCCTGGCTTCTGGTGGCCCCGGCCGTTCCTTGGCTTGTGGCCGCATCACTCCAGTCTCTGCCGCCATCTTCACACGGCCTCCTCCAGGTGCCTGTGTCTCCAGATCTCTCCTTCCACTTCTAAAGGCGCCAGGCATTGCATTTAAGGCCCACCCTAGCCCAGTATGACCTCATCTGAATTTGATTCTGTCTGCAGAAGACCTGATTTCTATATAAGGTCACATTCACGAGTACCGGGAGTTACAACGTCAAAGGATGTTTTTCAGGGGACACCATTCACCCCACCCAGTAACTGTGAGCTTAACTCTGAGCCAAATGTGCTGAATTGATTAACTCACCAGCTACCAGAAATCTTTGCTGGAACGTGTTCATTATTGTGCAGATGGTTGCCTTTAATTGAGAGGTGGTTTTACCTGTCATCCCATCCCCAGGAGGGAAGTGCGTGTACTTGCTCAGGGTCACACTTGCGGCGAGCTGTGGGGCTGGGGAAGAACCCTGTCTGGCTCCAAATCCAAGGAAGCCGGCTACGGTTTATAATGCAGGTTCATGAGATGTGTCTGCTTGAAGTCTTAGAATGTAAAGTGTGTATTGGATGATCTCCGTGTGTCTGTAAGGCTGTCCATCCACTCCTTCTTAATTATTTAAGCAAGTTGTTGGTGCTCTGAAAGTACACTCTTTTCTCGCCAGAGTTTTACGTGTATTTTAAAACTTGACATCACTGTGTCTTCAGTGCATTTCTTCAAGTATGCTAAACTTGGCCATGCTTCTCGTTTGTACACCACCCACCATGCCCACCTGAAGGGGTCTTTCCGTTGGGTTGGCCCCCATCGGGATTGCAGACCGATGCTTGCAGGTGAATTAATCACGCTCTTAGGGCTCAGTGGTGGGTCTAGAGTGTTAGTTTGCTTGTCACTTCACGTCACACGGATGCTTTCTACAATACTGCATCATAACTCGTTTTTTAAAACGAATAGAGTTTTTTTTTAAAACAATGTAGGGGGTACAGAAATCATTCTTCTTCTTTTTTTTTTTTTTTTGTGGTACGCGGGCCTCTCACTGTTGTGGCCCCTCCCGTTGCGGAGCACAGACTCCGAACGCGCAGGCTCAGCGGCCATCATGGCCCACGGGCCCAGCCGCTCTGCGGCATGTGGGATCTTCCCGGACCGGGGCATGAACCTGTGTCCCCTGCATCGGCAGGCGGACTCTCAACCGCTGCGCCACCAGGGAAACCCCATTCTTCTTTTTAACGAAAGTGTTTATTGGCAATAAACTTAGCCTCAACTTACTTGTATTTACAGTGTCATTTTGAAATGGATACTCTAAGAGAACTTTTGTTTATACTCAGGATAATAATTACACAAAATTAAGTGATGATTCCAAACGTCCTTCGGATAGATTACTGGCAAGATGCCTCATGGACCGAGGCTTCCTCTTGGGATGTGTTTTTGGGGTTGACTTTCTTGCTGCTCTCAGCTGCCTGGATTCCTGCTCACACACAGATAATCCCTCGACATTTTAAGCATTGTACTTACTCCTGCTTAACTCTTCATCAATGGTTGAACTCAAGAGTTCTTTTTAAAAATTGCATGTTTAAAAATTTCCTCTTGGGAGTTTTCCTTTTGAAAAGGATACAAATGGTGCTAACCATTTAAAGTATACATTGTTAGCCATCTGTTAATTTTCATATCCCCAACGTCTAAGAATCATGACGTAATACTAGTATGGGCTCAGAGTATGTCCCCTAAGATATTTACCAATTACCAAGGAGAGGATGGATAACCTCACCAGGAGTAAGGCATAGTGACATCATGTGATGCCCTGAGAAGGACACAGCATCACTTCCGTGGTATCCCTGCCGCGAATGCATAACCTGCATCTAATCGAGAGAAGCGGACAAACCCAAAAGGGGGTGGGGTGGGGGGCGGCATTCTACGAAATAACTTCTCGCGCTCGTCCAAAGAGTCTGGCTTTGAATGGCAAGGAAAGAAAGGGCGACCGAGCTTCCCTGGTGGCGCAGTGGTTGAGAGTCCGCCTGCCGATGCAGGGGACGTGGGTTCGTGCCCCGGTCTGGGAGGATCCCACGTGCCGCGGAGCGGCTGGGCCCGTGAGCCATGGCCGCTGAGCCTGCGCGTCCGGAGCCTGTGCTCCGCAACGGGAGAGGCCACGACAGTGAGAGGCCCGCATACCCCCCCACACACACACACACAGCGACTGTCACAGGTCAACGGGTTGTGGGGTCCTGGATGGAAATCGGAGACAGAAGAAGGACCTGTGAGTTTGCTTAAAGTCTGTAGTTCAGTTAGGTGTGCTGTGCCCGTGTTGATTTCTTTGTTTTGACCATTGCTGTGTTTATTTAGGATGTTAACACAACAGGAAACTAGGTGAAGGCTTCGTGGGAACTCTCTACTATTTCTGCAACTTTCTATAAGTCTAAACTTATTTTAAAATAAAGAGGTTTTTTCCCCCAAGGAATTATTTTACGTATGATTTAATATGATTAACTAATGTTTTGGATGGTGTTGCCATAACTTTTAGCAGTTTTACGTTTCTTTGTGAAGAAAGTGCCCAAATGTATTTTCACGCAAAACTACCAACTGAGACCCTGTTTAGTTTGCACAAAACGTCATGGAGGTAGGGCCGGTTTTGCATAGGAATCCTGAACATTTGCACGTTCTTTTAAGGAAGCTCATTTTGTAGCGTTCCTCTCCTTGGAAGAAAACCCACCCGTGTTCAAAACACAGCATCTTTTAAAGGCATTTGAATTTTCAAAGAATGTTTTCCCCTTACTTTTGCTTTGCTTATAATGAGTAGGGCTGGTCAAGGGTATTCTTATAATGAGTAGGGGTGTTCAAGGGTGTTCTGAATTTAGCCTTTAAATCAGTGCTGCATGTCATTCTGGTTGAGCTGTAGTCTTATCCTCAGCCTTGCTGGAAGGGGCCCCTCCTTCCCGTTCTTAGCAGTGTTAAGAGAAACCAATGAGAAGACGGGGCTGTTTGAGTCTGGATTGGCCCATCCCGTAGGGCAAAGGATGCCCCTGGGGGCGTCCCTCAGAGACTCAGGGGCTACCCCGAATCCAAGTCATTATGGGGTGTGGGGGGCTTGTGGGGGGAGGAGTGACGGAAAAAGTGGGTCGGGGCCAGGAGGAACCCAGCAGGGAAGACCCGGTACAGATCCCAAAGGTGGAGCTGGTCCAACATTTCTTGGGCTCTGCCATCCCAGCTGGGCCTCTTGTTAAGTCCATGTGCCCTTGAGCAAAGGCTCCAAGTTTTAAGCCTAAGTTTTGTGCTCTGTCAAAGAATATCTTTCCCCTCATATGAGGATTAAATGCAGTTGTCCACGGAAAGCACTTAGCACAACGCCTGGCCCTTCAGCAGTCACTAGGCCCATTTGATGTTATCTTTTGTCCTCATTTCGTAGCAGAAGAGATCACTGAATCGCACAGCCTCCTATCTGCCTCTCTTTGCTCAGATGCCATGCTCTGTGTCCCAGTTCACTGCTCTCCCTTGTCCCAGCTGATTTAAGCTGTCTTTTACCAGTTGATATACTTACAGACTAAATCATTGTTATTCTGAAGTGTATGTATTCGTTCAGGGATGACGTAGTGACTCATGCTTTGTGCCGGTTATTATAATCAACTGGTGGCAGTGGGGTGGGTCGGGGAGTGCAGAGGACCAGCCAGTCGTCAGCCATCTTACGGAATGCCTGATGGGGTGCAAAGCCCTGCCCCTTCTTCTGGGAAGGGAGGACCCCTGAGCATCCTCCTGTGTGGTGATGACAGCTGTGTGGGGCTGCCCCTGCCTTCTGGAGGTCGGGGAGGTGACATCTGAGCCAGCGCACCGGTGATGCAGAGGTTTTTGGAGTCCAGAGGAAGGCATCCTTGGCTTGAAGTGCAGCATGTACTCCTAGGGCATGTCTGGGAGATGGGGCCTTCGGTGCAGCTGGGACCGGGGAGAACGCCCAGGGGACAGGGGCTGGTCCAGAGCATTGCCTGGGAACCAGCCAGCTCGTTTATTTTTTATTATTTTTGTGGTACGCGGGCCTCTCACTGCCGTGGCCTCTCCCGTTGCGGAGCACAGGCTCGGGACGCGCAGGCTCAGCGCCCATGGCTCACGGGCCCAGCCGCTCCACGGCACGTGGGATCCTCCCGGACCGGGGCACGAACCCGTGTCCCCTGCATCGGCAGGCGGCCTCTCAACCACTGCGCCACCAGGGAAGCCCCAGCTCGTTTATTAATGAGTGAAACAAAGCCACTTGGTCACCCGAAGAACAGCTTTGATTTTATTTTGGTAATCTACGTTATTTTGAATAGGAATGTAAAACTAAATTTTCCACGGGCAAATGCGTTTCTTAACCGTTCATTCCCTTAAGCTTCCATGAAATAGTTTCGTATGCGTCGACGCCATTTTTCCTCTTCCTGCTGACGCCTGTTCCTGTGTTCGTTCCGCGTCTGCTTTTTCCTTCGTGATCTTTGCCTTCTTGACGTTCACTGTCACCCCCTGCTCTGCATCCTGGTCCTTCCTTTGCTTCTTCCCATGTGTCCACTCTGTTTACTGCCCGGGGCGCTGACCTTTCTGCCAGGCGCTAACCATGCAGCGTTTTAAAGAAGCGAGATCGTGTCACAGCTCCTGGGGTGTAGCTGTGGCTTCTCGAACCTGGGCCTCTCACCCACCTTGGTTGTGGAGAGTTAGGGAAACCTTAACCCTTGGGTCGCTATTTGTAGAGCAGGTCAAAGAGCCTCCCTAGTGGTTATGAAAACTTTCATGTCCAGTCACGTATTCTTTTCTTCTTTTAAAATTTTATGGCCGCGCCCCGCAGCGTGTGAGATCTTAGTTCCCCAACCAGGAATTGAACCCGTGCCCCTTGCATTGGCAGTGCAGAGTCTTAACCACCGGACCGCCAGGGAAGTCCCTCTTTTTTTGTTTTTATTGTGGAAAATATACATAACAGTATCATTTTAACCATTCATAAACGTACAGTTCAGTGGCGTTAAATACATTCATAATGTTGTGTAGCTGACCATCTCTACCTGCAACTTTTTCATCATCCCCTCCAGATAACTCTGAACCAATGAGACAGCACCTCACCCTTCCCTGTCTATCCCGGCCCCTAGCGCCTTGTAGGCTATGTTCCACTTCCTGTCTCTAAGAATTTGACTCTAGGTGCCGCATATATGTAGAATCATATAATACGTGTCCTTCCGTGTCTGGCTTATTGCCCCAGGCACAGTGTTTCCAAGATCCTTCCATGTTGTAGCCGATGTCAAAGTTCCGTCACTTTTTATGGCTGAGTACTGGTCCACTGTACGGTCGCTGCTCCTTTCAGAAGAGCGATCAGTTACTGCCCACGTCGCGGTGCCAGAGGCCAGAGTGCTCCTGGGTCTTCCCATGTTACGTGTTGTACCATGTGCTTTATGGGAGAGACGTTTCCTCTGAGTTTTCACGTGTGTTGCCTGTTTTCACACCTCGCTTCTGGAGACGTGGGCGTGGGATGTGGTACTTTGTCTCTTTGATACTGTCGTAATGGGATTGCCCCCATCTGACCTATTCAGACGAGACAGAGCCCTTCCTCCCTCCCTCCCTCCCTCCCTCCCCCTCCCTCCCCCCTTCCTTCCTTCCCCCATTCCCTCCTTCCTTCCTTCCCCCATTCCCTCCTTCCTTCCTTCCCCCTCCCTCACTCCCCCTCCCTCCCCCTCCTCCCTCCGTTCCCTCCTTCCTTCCCTCCCTCCCCCTCCCTCCCTCCTTCCCTTCCTCCCTCCCTCCCTCTCCCCCTCCTCCTCCCTCCCTCCCCCCTCCCTCCCTTCCCTCCTTCCTTCCTTCCTCCCTCCCTCCTCCCTCCCCCTCCTCCCTCCGTTCCCTCCTTCCTTCCCTCCCTCCCCCTCCCTCCCTCCTTCCCTGCCTCCCTCCCTCCCTCTCCCCCTCCTCCTCCCTCCCTCCCCCTCCCTCCCTTCCCTCCTTCCTTCCTTCCTCCCTCCCTCCTCCCTCCCCCTCCTCCCTCCGTTCCCTCCTTCCTTCCCTCCCTCCCCCTCCCTCCCTCCTTCCCTGCCTCCCTCCCTCTCCCCCTCCTCCCTCCCCCTCCCTCCCTCCCTCCCTCCCCCTACTCCCTTCCCTCCTCCCTCCCTTCCCCCTCCCTCCCACCCCCTCTCCCTCCCTTTCCCCTCCCCTCCCCCTCCCCTCCCTCCCTCCCCTCCCCCTCCCTCCCTCCCTTCCCTCCTTCCTTCCTTCCTTCCTCCCTCCCTCCTCCCTCCCCCTCCCCTCCCTCCCTCCCTCCCCCCTACTCCCTTCCCCCTCCCTCCCCCTCCCTCTCTCCTCCCCCTCCCTCTCTCCTCCCCCTCCCTCTCTCCTCCCCCTCCCTCTCTCCTCCCCCTCCCTCTCTCCCCCTCCCCTCCCCCTCTCCCCCTCCCCTCCCCCCTCCCCTCCCCTCCCCCTCCCCCTCCCCTCCCCCTCCCCCTCCCCCTCCCCTCCCTCCCTCCCCTCCCCCCTCCTCCCTCCCTTCCCCCTCCCTCCCACCCCCTCTCCCCCTCCCCTCTCCCCCTCCCCTCTCTTCCCTCCTCCCCTCTTTCCTCTCTTCCTCATTCAGCCGGCATTTCCTGAGCTTGTAGCAGGTGGGGCACTGCGATGAGAACTGACCACCAGCTAGTGGACTTGCACAGGCCCAGCCCCCCCCACCCCAAGGGAGACTCTGTAGCTTCAGGATGTACTTGGCTCAGCTACATCCTCTTCCCTAGGTGTTTATCTTGCCTTCTCAAGGAATTGTTAAGACTTTTTAATTGCAAATAAAGGGGTTTAGTATTTGTTTCTGTATATCTCATCCAGTGCCTTTTAAAACTCATGTTTCCTGTTTTTTCTTTTACATGAGAATAGCCACAGCCGTGAAAAAAAATCAATTAAAGCGTGATTCACCACCACCATTTGTAACTGATTTCTACGTAGGACTTTTTTCTGGTTCTTGGATCACTGCGCTGCAATCTACATAATTCCTCTCTACTTGAGGGGAAAAAGAAATGTGTGTCTGGGGGGGGGGGCATCTTTTTGCCTTCCGGAGGTCTGGCGCTGCCCCATCCCAGTGTTGACGTATCACTAGAAGATTAGGGCACATCCGACATGGAGGTGGTGAAGAATTCAGCAGGGATATGTTCTGTGTTCTGTATTGTAGAGAAATCGGCTGGTTTTCACGCCTTCAGTGGTGAATCAATAGGACACACGGTGGCAGATGAAGTCTTGGCTTCTGCCCTAATGAGAGCAAATTCTTCTTCTTGCCTTCATGCGTCCCTAAGTCCTGCTTAGGAACTTGAAGCAGACCACACCTCTGTGAAGTCCGTAGGTGTCTCCATGGTGAAGAGGGTGTACACGCGCAGGTTAGCCTAGTTTCCTGCCCCTGAATGCGGGGAAACCCCTCGAACACCACGGAGTACATTCAGGTACGCTCTGCTCGTACCGTACAGTGTCTGGGGTGAGGGAACGATGGATGGATGGGGCGGTGGATGACAGTGCCCACCTGTTTGGAATGTCCCCAGGTTGAAGAACAGCAGGTGAAGTTCATTTAGCAGATGGCGGCCTCCCGGTGCCCCAGGTGTCACTCACCTCTACCTGCTGCCCAGATCTAGTGTGGGAAGGTATAAGGCCAGGTGGGCGCCACAGGAATGGCTCTGGTCTGGGGACGGGTTCTCTCCTACCCGCTCCCCTCCCCCCAGCGCCCTTTCACCTGTCCTGCACCTATTCCCCGTGCTACACCCAGCTCCCTACCCTCCCGAACCCAAAGCCCTCCCTCTCCCTACTGAATCCCACCCTTCCCCAAGCCCACCCTCTACCCAGGGCCCGTCCTCTGCCGTACACCATCTCCATCCCTTCCCCTCCCTCACCTCCTAACTGCCCTGCCCCTACCATTGCTTCCGCTCTCCTACGCCCACACCTGCCCTGGCGTCACCCCCAGAGCCTACTGCCTGCCCACCTGAGAGCCCCCCGGAGCCCATACCTTTAAAATGGGATGCAGAGAGACTCCATTGGTGCGGTTATTCAAGGAAATGCATTTCTTAGGATAGAGCATCACAAACCAGAGTCCTGGAAGCATCAGCGTGTATTAAAATTAAGTTTATAAAGCAAGGCACTCTCCCAGAGTGAATTTGTTCGAGATTCCTGACAAAACACCGTAAACAATTTTTCATATACGTGCACATGTTACTGTAATAACCTCCCTGGTTCTAGGTATCTTTATTCTAAGAGGAACAGAGTGGCATGGGGCACGTGGTAAGCGCAGAGTAACATGTTCCAGTTCTCAGGGATTCCTAGGCGGTAATTTGATAGCGTCGGTATTAATAGTACTTGGAAAAATTTCTTGGGAAAATTTCTCCAGGAAAATGTTCCCTGTTGATGTGCTCCGGCCCCGTCCTGGTTTACTCTCTTTCCGGGGTTTATTGTAAGAATTTAACCGTAGCCGTCTTCGTGGTGCCTGCCCTAGATGGGGGGAGAATTATTTGGGAGACTAACTTCTTAACAATCCACCGGAAATAGATTTTAGCCTCAAGGGATCCTTGTAGTGTCTTGTGAGATTCGAGCTTCAAACAAAACGGATTATTTTTAGAGCCACATACTAGAATCACTATGTAGTACCTTGATGGGTTTATTTTATTTTCTATCTCGAATTATTAGCATATACCTGAATCCTTGGAGGCTTCTCCCCCATCCCGCAAACTCTCCAAATGCCGCAGTTTGCACTTCCTCTGTCTGAGGCAGAACCCTTTAAGCAGTACCCTGAGGATTCAGAACTTGGATTTCATTCTCACCTCATTGTCAGCTACGGGGATGGAGGTGTCACATTTTCAAAGGTCTGCAAAGCAGAGTTAAGGTCAAATCAAATAAGTTTCGTGATGTTAAGATACAGACACATCGAAATAGAACAGAGCAGACTGGGCAGGTGCATGCCCTACCTTTGCGAAGTCTCTCACCTCTGAGATGTTTTCCTTTCTCACCTTTGTATTTGCAGAGCTGTGCTTTTCTTTTCATGAGCTTACAGAAGTTACGCCTTGGAGGGAGAGTTGCTTTGGCAGCCTGGTGAACGGGGAGGGGGGCTTCGGAGCCTTGCAGGGAGGTGGCAAAGCCATGTCCTGACTCTGTGGTGGGCTGTCCCCTCCGCCCTGTGAGATAGTTGGTTCTTAGCCTTGTCTGACGCTGTCAAAGATGGGGCTCACCCACGGCCACAGGCGGCTGGGAAATGGTCCAGTGACTGTAGTCGTGAAGGTTTTCTCGTCAGCAATAAAGTTAGATGGGTGTACCACGTTTTATTTCCGTTTGCTGGCAGCGAAGTGGCTTAACAACCTTGCTGATAAGAGGGAACTCATTATTTCGCGTTTGAAATGTAAATACCTTTTTTGCCCAAGTGTTAATCTTGCTTCAGTTTTTCCATGTAGAGGGTTCATATAATAAATAATTCCCTTAACAGAGTCACTGACTGCATGGCTCCTGGGAGCCACGTGTTAGGTGCCCTTCTTTTCAATGTCTTGCTGGCTTTTAGGAAAAGGTAGATAAACATGAAGGGGAATCCTTAACCATGGCTCAGATCCCTAGGACATTTTAGGAATTGAAAACCCTCAGTGGAAACAAGCACAACTTGAAAGTTGAGGTGCTTTTTCTTTTAAGTGTGCCGGCGCCCCAAATGAGTTTGGTCGCCAGCCGGAGTTCAAACCAGCGCCAAGAGTTTCACAGCTGACATCTGGCAACAGTATCCCTCAAGTCTGACTTGTACTGTGCTATGTTTGAAACAGTTTACCATGAAATCATGCAAAAAGTGTTGGGGGTGTCCTTCCTGAAGTTTTAGGTAATTGTGTTTTAATTTACTTGTTTACATAAAGTCATTCTCCTAATCCGGAGAGCTAAAAATCAAGTACACAGAAACACTGTGCATGTGGAGTTTTTTCCAGTCTGCGCTTGGTGACATTTAACCATTCACCTGGGCTCAACGAAATAAATTATTTTGTAAATAAAATCACAAGGAGACTGTTTAGTCTAGTGAGGGACCAGACGGTTGCAGTAGTGACTGGGAGAATGTTGCAGGCAGACGTGTGGCTTCATTGGTGGAGAATAGACGTGCAGTGTTTAAAAAGTACTTGAAAGTGTCGAGCTAAAGATGGTTCCGACGTGGCTCCTCTCACGTTGCGAGGGCTAGTAGGGAAGATAAGAAGTGTTTACCACGATTTGTCATGCAAGCCAGCCCTCTAGATACGAGTATCCGTAGGAGGCTTGGGTCAGCACAGTTGCCCCTTCGCCCTGGAATGGCGGTCCCAAGCCAGGGCAGTTTTGCCTCCTAGGGGCCTATTGGCAGGCGTGGAGATACTCCAGGGTACTGGAGGTACTGTCGATACTATTGACTGTTGACTGTCACAGCCGGGGGCAGGGGTGCTCCTGGCATCTGGTGGGTGGAGGCCAGCGATGCTGCTTAGCGTCCTCCACTGCCCAGGCCAGCCTCCACCATGAGGAGTCAACCCCCTGGTAGATGCCAGGAGAACCCGCCTCTTCGATTCGGGACAGCCCAGAATGTCTGCAGACATTGTCCAGCATCCTCTGCGGGCATTACTGCCACCACCCTATCAGCTCTGAGGCTCCGAAGCCGCCCATTGACTGCCCTTCCCTCTCTTTGTGGCCTCTTGAGTTCAGGGGAGCTAAGCGGCCCCTGGGAAACTGGCTTAATATCTTGTAGGGGCAGAAAGAGAACCCCAGGTCCCCATTCCTCATCGTCTAGAGCGCCACCCTCCGGCACGGCCCACGACTTGTGTCGTGGTCTCTGGAAATGCACACGCTAGCATCTCTCAGTACCCTCTCTGGGTTGCATAAATTTTATAATGTTTTGGATGTCGCTTGAAAGTCATTCATGGGGGCTGGTGGATGTGTGAAGTGCGTGTGCATGAGACGTGTGCAGGCAGCTGGAAAGTCATCACAGAGCTTTCCCTCTGTGAATCCAAGTGTGGACTAGGTGGTCGCCAAGGTGTATGTAACAGTCCATAACGTGCCCCGAGTGGTCCTGTAGCCGTGCTTTTTTCTCACTTTCAAAGCTGCACGAGGTGCAGGTGTCCAACCCAAGTAGAGAGAGCTGTGTAATCGTTAAGTTCTCTCCTTGCAGTTGCCCCCAACCTTTTTTTTTGTTTTGTTTTTGTTTTTGTTTTTTTTGCGGTACACGGGCCTCTCACTGTTGTGGCCTCTCCCATTGCAGAGCACAGGCTCCGGACGCGCAGGCGCAGCGGCCATGGCTCACGGGCCCAGCCGCTCCGCGGCACGTGGGATCCTCCCGGACCGGGGCACGAACCCGTGTCCCCTGCATCGGCAGGCGGACTCTCAACCACTGCGCCACCAGGGAAGCCCTATATACATCTTTTGATATCGATTCGAAAACAGTCATAAGGAGAAAGTCATAAGGGAAACTAATGGTGAAGGAAGAGGCTAAGACCTCAGTGGATAGAAGAATCAGGAAAGTAAGTTAGAAATACAGCTTCAATGCCAACAAAAATGGAGAAGGGTGTTTAAAAAGCTTTAGGCTTGAGGCATATCCACTGCTTTATTTTAGAATGTGAGCTTAGCTGTCGATTTCAGAGGACTGCAGTGCCTCTGCCCCTGGGCCCCGTAGAACTCTTTGCTTTTCGTTTTCTTTATGAAATTCTGGGAGCATTTTTCCTCGCAAAGATTTCATCGGGAGCAACAGTGAAATCTCTCACGGTTCTCCGGCCCGCACACAGATTCAGCCACCCACTGGCCAGAGTATATCTAAATGCACGGAGTCAGAGGCGCTGACGGAGCCCTTCTTTTTCTTTAAAGAAAGAAATGCACGACATGCCCAGAATTTACGGAAAGTGTCTAGATCGAGCATTCCTCGAGTCAGGCGTGTGTCCTTTAGGAGCTGTGCCGTGGGATGGCCCGTGGCCCGGCCTGCCCCCCACTGATACAGGCTCAGATGTCTTACCCAAGCACAAGCCCAAGTGAGGAGTTCTGAGGCCCCCCGGTCCTGTCTTTAAGCACTGTTCTCCTTTCCTGCATCTGTTAACTATTGCCACTACTAGGGCTTTACATAGTATATAGTCAACATCACTGTTGGGGATTGAACTGTCTCCCCCATCCCCCAAAAGAAGATATGTTGCAGTCCCAACCCCTGGCACCTTGGAATGTGACCTCATTTGGAGGTAGAGTCTTATAGAGGTCACCAAGCCAGGGAGGTCATTCGGGTGGGCCCTGACCCCGTATGACTGCTGTCCCGTAAAAAGAGGCGATCTGGGCACAGATGCACGTGAACATGAAGATGCCCGTCTGTAAGCCAAGGAGAAGGGCCTGGAGCAGACTTTCCGTCCCAGCCCTCAGATGGAGCCAACCCTGCTTTCCGTCCCAGCCCTCAGATGGAGCCAGCCCTGCCGACTGCTTCATCTCGGACTTCCAGACTCCGGAACTGTGGGAACGCGTTTCTGTTTAGCCCACAGCTTGCGGTCCTTTGTTATGGTAGCCCTATGAAACAAAAAACTTGTTTGCCCTACGAAACTAGTACATTGGCGCTGGTCTTTCCATATATTTCGGTCCGTGAAGTGAACCTGGGACTTTTTTGAGGAAAAGGAACATTGTGATGAAGTTATCTTGATTCCTCCTGCAAAGGCCGTATTTCCAAACAAGGTACATTCTGAGGTCCTGGGGGTTAGCACTTCAGTATATCTTTTGCGAGAAACGTCAAGTCAACCCAAAGCATCCTGAATGAGGAGGTTCTGTTGTCTCCTCCTACGCACTGCCACGTCGTTCGGTGGAGCTCCCCAGCTGGAGTTGGCGGGAGGGTCTTTATCAGCGGGGTTGGGTCATCGCAGCAAGGAGAGGGACGCCGCGGATGAGTTCCCGTCAGAGGCGGTGTGCCGGAAACCCGCGAGTTTGTATGGAGAGCTAACGTGATTGTTCGCAGAAGTGTTCTCTTGGAAGCTTCTAAACTTCTCATTTTCATCCTCCCCCGTTTCCTTCGACGGCTCTGGCCACATTGCTACTTCCAGTGCAACTGATTCAATGACTTGTTTGTAATTCAAAATTCGTTTTGGGGTATAGGTCTCCCCAGAGCTAAAAAAAAAAAAAAAAGGACACCCATGAATGTGTTACAGATTTTGCCCATAGAGAAGAGTGTATAACCCACAAGCAATATCTTGATTGGAAAATAAAATACATCATATGTTGGGATACAAGGGCAAGAGTGATTTTTTTGTTCTCTTAATCTTCGTCATTTTAGATGTAGCCATAACACCAATTCATAGTGGATGAGCAAGCTTAGACTCTTCCATGAATAAATTGGGGGGGGGAGGGGTGTAGAAGGATTCACACTGGGAGGAAAGATAAGTGTCTGATCACGTGATGGCTGATGCCCGAGCACTCATGGGCACTAGAGGTGGAAGAGAAGCAGAGACGCTGGCAAGTCCCCAGGGTTTTATTGGGCCAGAGCTGGGTGTGAGTCTCCAAGAGCACTGCAGTTTGTACCGTCAGGCAGGCTACTCATAGGGAACTCTTAATTAGATTTGGAATTGAGGCTCCCACCCCCAACTGGGGCTCCCTGGTGGGAAAGGGAAGAGTAAGACTCTCTTGGGTTCACAGGAAAACAGTAGGTGTTATGAAGAATTTAAATGTGCTTTCTCCTACCAGCCTCTGGTTTCTAGGAGCTGATTTGGTCTTGGTGACGGTGAGGAATTAGAAGATGGTGCCCAGGGCTTCCCTGGTGGCGCAGTGGTTGAGAGTCCGCCTGCCGATGCAGGGGATGTGGGTTCGTGCCTCGGTCCGGGAAGATCCCACATGCCGCGGAGCGGCTGGGCCCGTGAGCCGTGGCCGCTGGGCCTGCGCGTCCGGAGCCTGTGCTCTGCAATGGGAGAGGCCACAGCAGTGAGAGGCCCGCGTACCGCAAAAAAAAAAAAAAAGAAGATGGTGCCCAGTTTTCCTGCACCGCCTTGGAGCACAGTGCAGGGTGGTTAGTGCCGCTTCGGGAGTAGCTACAGGGCCGAGGTTCCTTTAATTAAAGACCTTGAACATTGGACTTCGGGGGCATAACTGAAACTTCCAGTTTGCGGGGGAGGGAATCTTTATAAAAGGAAGAGGTGCTCACCTCTTGGACTGTGAGTCGTATGTGAACCCCACGGAAGCGCTGGAGAGAGAGTGGAAGAGCCAGGGAGAACGCCTGTTCATCTGTGATTCTCTGCTGTATGGCTGTACTGAACCTGCACCCGTGATGGGAAATCAGTCTTTGGCGCTGCTCTGTCTCTCTCTATTGGATCAGTAAAGCTCCCCAGGTCTTCCTTTGCTTTTAACTGCTTATGATGGAAACCCAGCAGGATGCCACAGCTTGGAAAAAGTACCAGAGAGCATCGTTCCTTTGTAACAGAGAAGAATATTCACCTCTCCACTTAGGTAACGTTGATGAGCATTTCTGACCCCAGTCGGAAATACTTCTTGACAGGTATTTGAGTCATAAAATCGAAGAGGTCCAGAAGCCTGCCTATGTTGTTCCTAGATCCGTGGAAAGCCATGCTTTTTCCTGTAGTGTTTTCATAGTATCGTATCTGAATTTAATTCAGTGCAGCCAGTACTCGCTGAGTATCTCATGCGGATCAGGGGCTGTGCTGGGCACGGGAGGTATACCGATAAATAAAACTTCAGTTTTATCATCTGATTGGATACGACAGGCCTGAACATGGCCAGACCCCTCAGTAATATGGGAGCAGAGAGACGGGTCTTCTTTCTTGCAAGAGGGAACAAACCGGTCAGGGCATGTGGACTGCGTTACAGTCGCTCAGGGGACCACTGGAGAGTTTGTTGAATGGAGACTGATGTAATTCATGATGTAACATGTTCTAGGGTGTTACCTTTGGCAGCGGTGGGGTCTGAGTCTCTCAGGGGGTGAGCACATCAGTGACAAACTGGCAGAAATCCGGCGGCGGGGGGGGAGTTCAGGGCCTGGAGGATGGTACCCCTGCCCCTGCTGTCGGCCTCTACCAGATAATCTCTCTTCTCACAGTTAGACCACCACGAACATCTGGGGCAGGTAGCGCTGGGATTCTCGTGGCCACGTGCGGGCTCCGTGGAGTTTGCAGGAAGGGGGTGCGGGTGAGGGCTGGCCTCTCCTACAGGAATGTGCTCCTCGGCTGGGTATGTATAGGGTATTTTATCACGTGAATTGCAAAGGTTGGTGACAGCTGTCCCACTTTGGGCAGCCTCTGTAAGGGCAGAACTTGTTTCTGGAAGCGAGTAGCAGACACAGACCCGTTCACTCCCCCTCGAAGTGTGACGTGGGCATGAAGGTCGTGTAAGGAAATACGGCAGCGTGATGTCTTCCATCCGGGACCCTCCATTTCACGTTTCTGGGATCCCGGCTCCCCGTTCACTCTGCTTCGGGCCCCTCTCCCACCTCTCTGACTGGGGTGGTGAGGGGCTGCGGGGCCTCGGGTGGGCAGGAAGGGAGCCCAGCGGACCGTGTGCAGGAATTGCAGCCCTGGCCCACTGCTGTGCGCTCAAGTGAGACAGAAACGCTGGCTGTGTCCACGGGAAGTCAGGTGTGTGATCGCCCCATGGTTGCGTTTTCCTTCTTTTCATCGTCACACGCAAATGCTGTCTTTCTGAGAGAGATAGTTGTGAGCACGGCAGTATTCTGTGCTGGTGCAGTTCTCATCTGTAGAATGATCTGGAATGTCTTGTAATACTGTCGAAGCTCAGTGAGGTGACTTCAAGGCTGTGAAGGATACAATTAGTCATCATTACGGATGCATGTGTCTTCAGGTTCCTTTTCTTGTGCTGTAGGCTGGGAGCCTTAGCATTTCAGCTTGTCTTGCCACCAGTTTTCTGGTTTCCTGACCAAGGTGAATTGTATCCTTTGTAAGCCCTTCCTGTTGGTTCTGAGAATTCCTGGCTCAGAGAGCTTTGTCGTGAAGTCGAGTCAACAGCAGTGACTGGTCCTGGATTTAGAGTTCCTCTGCTTTAAAATATGTAGCTTTTGGGCTGCCCTGGCGGTGCAGTGCTTAAGAATCCGCCTGCCCATGCAGGGGACACGGGTTCAAGCCCTGGTCCAGGAAGATCCCACATGCCGCAGAACATCTAAGCCCGTGCGCCGCAACTACTGAGCCTGTGCTCCACAACAAGAGAAGCCACCGCAATGAGAAGCTTGCGCACCACAACAAAGACCCAATGCAGCCAAAAATAATAAAATAAATAAATTTATTTAAAAAAATAAAATATATAGCTTTGAAGTTGAACGTTAACATATTTTTTACATGGTAGCTGATTAATTAGATAAAGTCAAGAGGTGGTTTCTTTCACACCAAACGGATGACAAGTATTGGGCAGAGTTGACTAAGATTTCTTCATCTTTTTTCTCATATACACATACTCATTGAATTTCCATTCTTGTAAGGTGTATACTATTTAATAAATGATAATAGACCGTGTTTTTTTGCTTTTATAAATGTCACGAAATCCTCAGTGTGTTGTCCCTTGTATTTTCTAATAGTTGATCCTGGTTGGCTGGGTGTGGAATAACAGAATGCAGAAGTTCGAAGAGCAGACTTAGTTCTTTTCTTCATTTTTAAAAGAAATTTTTATTGGAGTATAGTTGATTGACAATGTTATGTTAGTTTCAGGTGTACAGCAGAGTAAATCAGTTATACATACACCTATATCCGTTCTTTTTCAGATTCTTTTCCCATGTAGGCCATGACAGAGTACTGAGTAGAGTTCCCTGTGCTGTACAGTAGGTCCTTACTTAGTTATCTGTTTTATATATTAGTAGTGTGAATATGTCAGTCCCAACCTCCCAGTTTGTCCCCCCCCACCATCCCCTGGTAACCATGAGTTTGTTTTCTACATCTGTGACTATACTTCTGTTTTGTAAATAAGTTCATCTGTATCCTTTTTTTAAGATTCCACGTATAAGTGATACCATAGGATATTTGTCTTTCTGTGTCTGACTTACATCACTCAGTATGACAATCTCTAGGTCCATCCATGTTGCTGCAGATGGCATTATTTTGTTCTTTTTTATGGCTGAGTAAGCAGGCTTAGTTCTTGATCACATATAGAACTGTTTGTCATTAATCCACGTGGAGTCGGCATTCTTGTCAGTCCTGGCAAACGAGAAGCATGAATCGTTGACTGATATGCCGGAGAACTCCTGGAGTAAGTGAAGATCCCTTCACTTTTCAGACATCCTAAAAGGCGAGAAGACAAGAGGGTGAATAATGCACACACAGACACGAGCTGGTTTCTGCCCTCCTCAGTAGCGTATCTTTCTCCTTTTGAAGAGAAACCATTTCAGAATTTTGAGTGACTTCTTCAAGAGGACTCATTACTGGGAGGAACGGAGAACGAGCTCATTATGGTAATGTTTTCTCGTCCGTTCTGTGGTTTGATGTCGTAGACCCTGGGGGCCCGGCTAGGCTCTAGTTCCAGGGCCTCTTTTGCTGATCTGAAACCCACACACCACCTTGGGTTTTAGAATAATCATTTAGTGATGTTAAACAGTAAAAATTGTGCTGTTTTGAAGGATCTGAAAATGCATACGGGGACATGCGTGTAGATAGCAGTCATATCAACAAACATGCTCTTTTTTTAAAAACATGCTTTTTTATGTATACATTTGTAGGCAGCATTTTGTAAACCCGAAAATGTCAACTCGGTAACTTGGGATCTTGTACGTTGTCCCTCTCCACTCCCACCCGAACCCCAGGTTCCTCCCAGGACATGCAGGTGACAGTGGTTGAGCAGAGAAACCACCCGGGTGAGGATGGGCTGAAGTCCCAACGCAGGACCAGAGCCCATCAGAGGGACCATTTTCCTTACGCAGGGATTCTCTGAAAGGTTGCGAGGGAAGCCTTTTTTTTTTTTTTTTAAAAGAGACGCATGTCTTTTATTATGAAAATTGCTGTTAACATTACAGCCAGCATCCGAAACAGTATTTAATAAGCACTTGTCTTGATCATCAAGTAGAGCAGAAACCGTATTCTTAGTGGCTGTACCGGTTTCCTAGGGCCGCCTTACCAGAAGTACCACACGCTCACTTACAACACCAGAAAGTGGTTCTCTCACAGTCCTGGAGGTCAGAAGTCCCAGATCAAGGTGCCACCGGGGCGGCCCTCCCTGAAGGGCCTTCCTTGCTTGTGTCCTATCTTCCGTGGTTTCTGACAACCCCTGACATTCCTGGACTTGTAGACATGTCACTCCAGTCTCTGCCTTCTGTGTGTCTCTGTGTTCACGTGACCATCTTCTTAGAAGCACACCCAGTCGTTACTGGATTAGTGGCCTCGTTCGATGAATTCTCTGTGTGTGTGCACACATTTTCTTTCTCTCTCCGTTTTATTTTTGCTGACATACGATTGACCTACAACACTATGTTATTTCCAGGTGTACAACAGAGTGGCTCAATATTTCTGTATATCCCAGAATAATCACCACAGTAAGTCGTGAGCCATCTGTTACCGTACAAAGATGCGACATTATTATTGACTATATTCCCCGTGCTCTGCATTTCATCCCCGGGACTCATTCATTTTGTAGCTGGAAGTCTGTACCTCTTAAGCTAGTCACCTATTTCACTCACCGCCCGCCCTCTCGCCGCTACAACTACCTGTTTCTGTGAGTCTGTTTCTGTTGTGTTTGTTCACTTGTTTTGCTTTTTAGATTCCACATATAAGTGAAATCATGCAGTATTTCGCTCTGACTTATTTCACTTAGCATAATACCCTCCAGGTCCATCCATGTTGTCACAGATGGCAAGATGTCATTCTTTTTTATGGCTGAACAGTATTCCTCTGTGTGTGTGTGCGCGCGCGCGCGTGTGTGTGTGTACACATTTTCTTTATCCATTCATCTGTTGATGAACGCTTAGGTTGCTTCCATATCTTGGCAATTGTAAACAATGCTGCAATGAACATAGGGGTGTGTATATCTCTTCAAATTAGTGTTTTTGTTTTCTTCAGGAAAGTACCTAGAAGTGGAACTGCTAGGTTGTGTGGTAGCTCTGTTTTTAGTTTTTTGAGGAACCTCCATCTGTCTTCCGCAGTGATTGCCCCGGTTTCCATTCCCACCATCACTGTGTCAGGGTTCCCTTTTCTCCACATCCTTGCTAACCCTTGGTTATTCCTTGTTTTTTTGGTGATGACCGTTCTGACAGGTGTGAGGTTGTGTAGCGTGGTTTTGATTTGCATTTCATCTTGATGAATTCTGTCTGCAGCAAACCTAGTTCCAAATAAGGTCACATTGTGAGGTCCGGGGGGTTGGGACCGCAACCTGTCTTCCTGAGGGGACCCAGTTCCACCTGTAGCGGTGGCAATTCCCCACACCATCCCACCCCACCCGTCTTCTCCCAGACGCCCCTGGTGTCCTGATGTGGCTACGTGGCCATGCACGACTCATGCCCGTGGCCATTTACAGGGCAGCCAAAGAAACCAAACCGTTGTGGATTCTCTGTCTTTAATAAAATGAACGAGTCAGTACGACAGATCTGCAGGTGCAGTGATCCGTCACCAGCCAGTCCTGGTGCCCAGGCGCGTGTGCAAGCAGGGCGGGCAGCAGCCTCGACCGAAGCTGGGATCGCCTGGGTGGATTCTGAATTTCATGACTTTCCTGCCAAAGGTCTGCGAGCTCTCATGGACTCTCCCTCAGGAGGTATTTTTCGTGTGCTACAGTTCACAGGGGGCTGGGGCCGCTTTGCTGGCGCGTGGAGCCTGTTCTCGGTCACACGCGAGCGGGCCGGCGGCGGTGGGCTTTCTCTCGGGACTGGACGGGGGGGATGGTGCCCACGAGGACGGGGTTCAGGGGACGGTGTGGACCGTGGGCCCGCTTGCCTGGTCCCTGGACTATTCCGTGACTCAGCCACCTGAGGTTGACATTGCTAAAGCTCCCAGCCACAATGGGGGGGGGAGGGGGAGGGGGACGGGAGGGGAGGGGGGAGGGGGAGGGGGAGGCAGGAGGCCCCAGAGCCGGCCTTCCGGAGTGCAGCCCCCTTCGTGTTCTCACCAGAGGCGCTCCCGAGAAGCAGCAGCTGTGCCCTTGGGTGTTTTTGCTGCCTGGAATCACAAGGCCCTTCCGTGAAGTCTTGCCCAGTTTCCTCTGAAAGAAATTATATTGTGGACGAGTCGTTGGTGCAGTTAGACGTCTTTTGAGACTCTCAGGCCCTTTTCAGGGAAACGTGTTAAACAGACAACGCGTATGCTCAGAAATGTTCCGAATGTGGAGGTCTCAGAGCGCGGTAGGTGAAACCTTGACCTTGGATTTGTCTCTCTTGGCAGCAGCGGCTTCACACGGTAAACAGGAGGTCACCTGGGTGTCCCGTCACCATGTTCACCCCTTGGAGACGGACTTGGGGCCTTGGAGGATCAGCTTCCAGTAGCTTCCAGGGCAACAGGGAATACGATTTCACATCCTAATTACAGCCCCCAAGCAAGATCCAGCTTAATAATTAGAGTCCCAATTAGAGCATGGGCACATGCATCGCTTCTGTTCGTCCTGGGCACTGATGTCAGACTCATGAGAAAGCCAACCAGACACGGGAATTTGCATTGGAGGAGCAGGATCTACATTCTGTTACGTAGTATAAGTAGTTCAGCCACACAGGGGACTCTTTCATGATGATGCGAAATGCAGCACAGGTTCTCAAGTTTTTATGCCAAGAATTTGCTAAAATAAGTCAGACGGGTTTAGGATTTACCTCCTCGTGAATCAAGAACCTGAAGCAGGAACTTTTCTTCTAATCTAATGAAAAGTGCAACTTGTACCGTTTGGACATAGACATGCCCAGCTGAGGAGAGCAAGTGATTTGCTGGGGGTTTAGGGGTAAAAATACCTGGTTACTAAGGGTGCATGAATCTGGGAGGTAAATGATTTACCCAGCAGTCCAGATTTTACTAAAACAGAACTGTTTGATGGTGGCAAGATAGACTCTTTGCTGGGTCTTATGTTTGTTTGTGTTTGCTTGCGTGCTTGGTTGAAGGCAAACAAATGGAATTAAATAATAATTGGCTTGGAGGAGGTGATGGGGGAGCAGATGGGTGGTATTAGTTTCTATGGTACTGTTGTTTCATGTCCACTAATGCACTCAGGTTTCAGCCCCTGTATTAGTTATCTATTGGTGTGTAACAAATTACCCCAGCACTCAACAGCTGAAAAATACAGGTATTTATTATCTCACAGTGCCTCTGAGACTCAGGAATCCAAGCACAGATTAGCTGGAATGTTCTGGCTCAAGGTCTCGCATGAGTTGTAGTGAACATGTTGTCCTGGGCTGCGGTCTTTTTTTTTTTTTAACTTTTATTGGAGTAAAAATTGATTTACGATTGGAGTAAAGTTTATTGGAGTATAGTTAATTTACAATGTTATGTTAGTTTCAGGTGTAGAGCAAACGGAGTCAGTTAGACATATACATATATCCACTCTTACTTATTTATTTCTTTATTGGCTGTGTTGGGTCTTTGTTGCTGTGTGCGGGCTCTCTCTAGTTGCGGTGAGTCGGCGGGTACTCTTCGTTGCAGTACTCGGGCTTCTCACTGTGGTGGCTTCTCTTGTTGCGGAGCACGGGCTCTAGGGTGCACGGGCTTCAGCAGTTGTGGCACGCGGGCTCAGTAGTTGTGGCACACAGGCTTAGTGTCTCAGCGGCATGTGGCATCTTCCCGGACCAGGGCTCGAACCTGTGTCTCCTGCATTGGCAGGCGGATTCTTAACCAGTGTGCCACCAGGGAAGTCCCTATCCACTCTTTTTTGGATCCTTTTCCCATATAGGTCACTACAGAGTACTGAGTACAGTTCCCCGTGCTATATAGTAGGTTCTTTTTTTTTTTTTTTAATAAATTCATTTATGTCTGCATTGGGTCTTTGTTGCTGTACGTGGGCTTTCTCTAGTTGCAGCAAGCAGGGGCTACTCTTTGTTGCAGTGCCCGGGCTTCTCATTGCGGTGACTTCTCTTGTTGCAGAGCAGGGGCTCTAGGCGCACGGGCTTCGGTAGTTGCGGTGCACGGGATCAGTAATTGTGGCTCGTGGCTCCTAGAGCACAGGCTCAGTAGCTGTGGCGCATGGGCTTAGTGGCTCTGCGGCATGTGGGATCTTCCCGGACCAGGGCTCAAAACCCATGTTCCTTGCATTGGCACGCGGATTCTTAACCACTGCGCCACCAGGGAAGTCTCTGTATAGTAGGTTCTTATTACTTATCTGTTTTATATAAATCTCCCAATTTATCCTTCCCCTCCTCCTCTCCCCAATAACCATAGGTTTGTTTTCTGTGTCTGTGACTCTATTTCTGTTTTAAATAAGCTCATTTACATCATGTTTTTACATTCCACATATGAGTGATATCATATGATATTTGTCTTTCTCTGTCTGACTTACTTCACTTAGTATGACAGTCTCCAGGTCCATCCATGTTGCTGCAAATGGAATTATTTTGTTCTTTTTTATGGCTGAGTAATATTCCTCTGTGTGTGTGTGTGTGTGTGTGTGTGTGTGTGTGTGTGTACCACATCTTCTTTATCCATTCCTGTCTTGGATAGGCTGTTTCCACATCTTGGCTATTGTAAATACTGCGGCCGTGAACATTGGGGTGCACCTATCTTTTCAAATTATGGTTTTCTCTGGATACATGCCCAGTAGTGGGATTGCTGGGTCGTATGGTAGCTCTATTTTTAGTTTTTTAAGGCACCTCCATACTGTTCTCCATAGTGGCTGTACAATTTACATTCCCACCAGCAGTGCAGGAGGGTTCCCTTTTCTCCACACCCTCTCCAGCATTTATTGTTGGTAGATTTTTTGATGATGGCCATTCTGACTGGTGTGAGGTGATACCTCGTGTTTTGATTTGCATTTCTCTAATAATTAGTGATATTGAGCATCTTTGCGTATGCTTTTTGGCCGTCTGGATGTCTTCTTTGGAGAAATGTCTATTTAGATCTTCTGCCCATTTCTTGATTGGGTTTTTGATTTTTTATATACAAACAGCTGCATGAGCTGTTTGTATATTTTGGATATTAATCCCTTGTTGGTTGCCTGGGCTGCAGTCTTTGAGTGTGGACCTGGGCTGGAGGATCAACTTCAAGGTCATTCCTGAACGTGACAGTTGGAGGGAGGCTTCAGTTCCTCACCTCTCTGTAGGGCCACCCATGACCTGGCTTCCCCAGAGTGCGTGATCTGTGTGAGTGTGAGACAGACTGAGACAGGGAGAGGGGAAGAGAGCACGGGAGAAGGAGATAGACAAAGAAAGTGCTAGAAGCTATGTGCTTTCATGACCTAATCTCACAAGTGATGTGCCATTACTTCTGCCATATTCTGTTGGTCACACAGAGCAATCCTGGCCAGTGTGGGTCAGGGCTATTTCAGGGTTCAGGTACCAGGGAGTGGGGCTCCTTGGGCACCATATAAGAGGCTGCCTACCAACCACAGCCCTCTCATTTTTTACACCCATAAATTGGCGTCTTGGTTAGAGAATTACTCATTTGAGTACATAGTCAACTATCAGAAAATGTTGGGAAGATTCTTTAACCAGGTCCATTCCCTCACCCTTGGAGACATTAAAATGTACAAATGAAGGCTCTCACTTTACTACATAGTTAAATAAATATTATGTACCCATTTCGTGCTCTTAACTGTGTTCTTGGATGTAAAAAAGTAGTTTTCCTCCCATGAAATGGAAAGATCTATTGAGCCCCTCGTGGTTGTGCCCCATCAGCTCCCCTCTCCTCTGTAAATTCACTTCAATCTTCCAGTTACTGTGAGAATCACTGCTGCCCCTCTACATGCGCCTTCTGCCCCGAGACGTGAACGAAATGTTGACCCTGCCTTTTCAAAATAGGAAATAATTGAATTACCCTTTTATATCATCTTCTATGCAAAGTTAATGGGGGAAAAATGAATGAGAGTTTTTTCCGAGCTCTTACTCATGATTTCAAAGATGATAACATCTTTATTTGACTTTGCTGTCATAGCACTAAAATCGTCCATTCATTCAGCAGGTACTGATGGAACACCTGTGTGCGCCAGGCCTCAGCGAGGCCCTGGAGTTTGCACTGTAGAGGCGCAGAGGTAGAGTGTAAGGGCAAACGATCTTTTAACAGTAATTTGAGGCATATCAGATGCAAAGAAATGAAGCTGGTGGGTAGTAATTTCATCCTGTGAAGTCTGGACACTCGGATTGACTTAACGGGCATTTCACAGGATCCCAAGCTTTGAGATTCTCTTGTAGCGCTTCTGTTTTCTAAAAGGCAGCTGCAGTGCAGAGAGAGGAGTGGCTTTCCTGAGTCAAGAACTGGAGCTGGCACGAGCTGGACCCTCAGGGGTTGGCCCCCAAGGCAGCATTGGCCCCAAGCCAGGTCCGCTCTGTTAGCGCCTGCATGGTCAGAAGCCCCCAGGTGGTTCATTCACGTGCGGTGCTGCATTGGAAGCCCTTAGCTCGTCCTAGATGTTGCCGGTCGCTTTGGCATGAGTTCGGGGATGTCAGTGTTTCCACCTTTACAGCTAGTGGCCCTCACCCCTGAGACCCAGGGCTTGGCCAGTATCCCTCTTCTTGCTTTAATTTTTCCCTGACGGACTCTCACCTTCCCTGCTTTTCAAGTCCAGCTAAGGCAGATAGCCAAAAGTTCCGAAGGGGAGAAAAGCTGAAAATATTGATAAAACAAAGGTTAAAGAAGATGGCATTTTGAACGGTGGAAATGCAACTTGATAGGATTGTGTGTGTGTGTTTCCTCCAGGGTTGCCAAGGCTAACGATTGGTGATGTGTTGAAGGTTTGCAGCAAGGCAGACTCATAACTATGAAAGAATTATGGATGGTTTTGCCCCAGTAACAGATGTTGACCCAGATGGGGTTGGTTTGTGAATCTATTTATGTGTGCCGGTTTTCTACACGGGGAAGTGAGCCACTGTGTAGATGGCAGGTACCACTGCTTCTGCGCTAGTTTCCTTCAATCACAGTTGCGCCTCTCCGGGCAAGTTCGTCAGAAAGCATTGGGTAAATCAGGGAATCATAAGAAATGAAACACGTATATGTGGTTTTTAAAAACTTTATCAACTGTATTTGAGACGTTTTCTGGATTTACCCTTTCTTCCATTAATCTCCTTTTTCAGTCCCAGGATCCCATCCAGGACACCGCATTGAATTCAGTTGTCCTGTGTCCATCTTTCCTTTGGGCTGTGACGGTGTCTCAGACTTCCCTTGTCTTTCGTGGCTCTTATTGTTGTGAGGGGTACTGGCCATGAGTTTGGTAGAATGTCCTTCACTTCGGATTTGGCTGAGGTGTTTCACGTGGTCAGACTGGGGTTATGAGTTTGGGGAACGAAGACTGCAGAGGTCGAGCACGCTCTGATCGTGTCACATCAAGGGAGTGGGCTCTCAACATGACTCATCTCTGATGAGCTCAGCCTGACCTCTGCTTAAGGCTGCGTGGGCCGGCTTTCTTCACCATCGAGTTTACTGCTTTTCCCTTTCTTTCCGTACACCGTTCTCTCAAAGCCCATCCCCGGTGATGTAGGGGGAGCCAGTGAGGCTTCACCTCCTGGAGATTTCAAGTTAAACTGTGTAAACACAGGTTTATTCACCCATCGCTAGACAGAAGGTCATAGAGCCTTTTCTTGGAATGGGGATCCAGTAATTCTAGTTTGGGGTCACCTTTCCTTATAAACTGTACCCTTGGTGCACCCTCTATAGTTTGCCATATTGATTTCGTTCAAGTGCAGTGGGACGTGAAGGACGTTTGTGAAACCGACTCAGTGCAGGATCCATCTGCGGATTCGCTGCCTTTTCCTAGATCTCTTCAGTGTTGTCCACCCTGCCAGCATTTCCATCATACATTTCTTTTAAATTAATTTATTTTTGGCTGTGTTGAGTCTTAGTTGCTGCGCGCGGGCTTTCTCTAGTTGCAGCGAGCAGGGGCTACTCTTCATTGAGGTGCGCGGGCTTCTCACTGCGGTGGCTTCCCTTGTGGAGCACGGGCTCTAGGCACGCGGACTTAAGTAGTTGTGGTGCGCGGTCTTCAGTAGTTGTGGCTCGTGGGCTCAGTAGTTGTGCCTCGCTGGCTCTAGAGCGCAGGCTCAGTGGTTGTGGCTCACGGGCTTAGTTGCTCCGCGGCATGTGGGATTTTCCGGGACCAGGGTTCGAAACCGTGTCCCCTGCATTGGCAGGCGGATTCTTAACCACTGGGCCACCAGGGAGGCCCCGTGATACATTTTTGTTTGATGATCTGTCTGTAACAAAGCATCCGAAGTAGTTTCATTAGGAAAAAAAGATGGTATTCCTAGCTCATTAGTTTATATAATATTTAATTACTTTTCATAAATGCAATATGAAGCCCCACTGGCATAAGCAGGTTTGGGACCCAAAGACACCACGGGTTATGAAGCACCCAGGTACCCAGCTGGGGTGGAAAGGCCCTGGGCTTGCTGGGAAGGAAGGAGGCCCCAGCCCAGTGAGCTCCAGGGCCCGTGGACAGCTGTCAGCACGTCCGCAGAATAGACTGCCTTGAGAAGGTCAAGTGGAGGCCTCGTTAAGAGACCTTCTCCTCTGTGTATTTTTAGAAACAGCAGATATCAACCGTAAATATTTAATGTTGTGTTTATAGACTTTGGCATCATAAAACTTCAAAAAGGTGACTCAGAGGTGGTGGCTGAGTGTGTACGTCAAGGACAAAAGCACTTCCCTAGCACGCTGCACTGTGTAAGGGAAACCATAATTGACTTCATAATTGACTTCACTTCTTAGAAAAGAAGTGAATAGGTAAATAGCTGTCTTATTTATCTTATTCATATTCACCAGATGAGGAATTAGTCATTATTCCTTGCTGGCCAGGGTTTTCATAACTCTTTTCTGATGTTAAAAAATAATGTGCTGCCTGTAATGAGCAATTTGAAAAAAGGCAATGAAGTCCGGAAAGAAAAAAAAACACTTCTCAACCCACCCATAGCAGTTCGCCGTCAGCGTTTTGGTATATTTTCTTCCAAATGTCTGCATTCATGTGCGTGTAACATAATGTCTGTTCGGCTTTGTAGTACAGCTCTTCCACTTAACCTTACAGAGCAAGTGTTTGATCGCCGCTGACATTTATTGAAAACGTTTTCATGCATCTCTGCCGTCAAGTGCCTGTACTGTAATTGATTTAACACATGTTGGAGATATAGATTGCTTCCCGTTTTTGCTTTAGGGTAGATTGCTGAGAATAACGCTGTAGGGCTCTTGAGGCTGATTACCAAATTGCTTTCCTGAAGGGTAGGGCCCGTTGCAGAGCATTGCCCGGGGATGGGGGAGGGGTGCCAGCCTCTCCGGCAGCTCCTGAGATCGTGGTCATCTGAGCCGAGGATGCAGGCCCTTCGTTGTTGTGTTGTGTTGTGTTTTGCATTTCTTTGATTTACAAAAAAGGAGGGGGACTATTTTATCTTGTTTGCCAGTCGTTTGCATTTCTTTGTCTGTGACTTGGACAGAAGCCGCTTTACAGGCATTTCTCAGGTTCTCTTTCGAACGTTACACTTTCTGGGTTTCGTGTGAATGCGGTGTCCGGGTGTCAGCTACATGGGCCACTTCTGATGTTTGCCACGATGTTAGTCTCCTGACCTTAGCCAAACTGGGTATCTGCCTATCAGGGCTGCATAGTAAACAAGAGTTAAGTCCAGAAAGCAAGAAGGCAGCTTAGCAAATGAATTTGTTACTAAGATTATACCCACATGTACACCTCTGGCCTTAACTCTTTGACCCCTTTCCTGAAAGCTGTCGTGTATGTGTGAGAGTTAGGACGGCTTGTTAATGAGAGTTGATGTGTTTGAATGTCACTGTGGTATGTGGATACAGCTCATCTTGTATTTCCTAGCGTGTTTATCAAAAGACAGTATCCTTATAGAATGACATCTGTAGGAAGAGCATAGATTCTTATGTTAGCTAATAAACGATTTTAAAATATATATAATTATAAATTGGCAAGCTCGCTAACTTCTTTCTACTTGTCATTGGCCAACGTTTGTTTCCCAAGGATGTGTGTATATGTGTGAGTGAGTGTGTACGTGTGACATACGTTTTGTTGTGCCAGTGAATTAATTGAATATCTATTATGTGACGAGCTCTGCGCTGTCTTTGAATCATTGAGCTGGTTCATAATACACTGGGGACAAGGAGGGAATTTCTTTTTTTTTTTATTGCTCTGAAGTCATTGGCTGTTACTACTCTCTCCTTTCACTGTTTTATAACATCACACAGAAAGCTTTACAAATATTCTATTTCAGTTCCTCCTTTTAGAGTGTTTCAGTATTTCTATTTTTTTTTATTCTCTAAAGAATGCTTTCCAAACTTGGAAATGAAACTAATGAAAGGGGAGGAAAATGATGATTCAGAAATTAATGATAGAAGGACTTACCTGACGGTCCAGTGGTTGAGACTCTGTGCTTCCACAGCAGGGGGCGTGAGTTTGATCCCTGGTCGGGGAACTAAAACCCCACATGCCTCACGGTGTGGCAAAAAAAAATATATATATATATATATATACACACACACACACACACACACACACACACATATATATGATAGTTAAAGAGAAACGCTGATGAATTTTTTAAATTAATTTTTTATTTTTGGCTGCGTTGGGTCTTCGTTGCTGCACGCGGGCTTTACTTGCGGCGAGCGGGGGCTACTCTTGGTTGTGGTGGGCGGGCTTCTCATTGCAGTGGCTTCTCTTGTTGCGGAGCTCGGGCTCGAGGCACGTGGGCTCAGTACTTGTGGCACGCGGGCTTCAGTAGTTGTGGCTCATGGGCTCTAGAGCGCAGGCTCTGTAGTTGTGGCCCAGGGGCTTAGTTGCTCCGAGGCATGTGGGATCTTCCCAGACCAGGGATTGAACCTGTGTCCCCTGCATTGGCAGGCGTATTCTTAACCACTGTGCCACCAGGGAAGTCCGTCTGATGAGTTTGGAGTGCAGTGTCTGTCGTTTTATAGCTTAATGGATTTGGCTTCTCAGTGGTGTTTGTGTGTTTTTGCTCAAAATTATGTTGAATAGGTAAGTCTAGCCATGAGTCATTTCCCGCCAAATTTCAACAGATGAGGTGTAACGCATGGAGAAGTGGTCGTATTTCTGTAATAAGGAGTACCTTCTCAGGACCCAAGGTTCTGTTTCCTTTCAGGGTGTTACTCCTAGACGCGCTAGGCGTTTTCTTGGTTCTACATTATGCAGTACACACGGAAATGAGGAACGGAGGGGACAGCAGGACCCACTCCCAGGTTCCTTTCCAAATTGTGGCTCAAGGTCAAAGACGTTCAGTTTGAGCTGAGTTTCCCAGGGCATGTGGGTGCACATACATGCACAGTGCCAGTTCCAGCTGTGGACAAACGGAATCCATGTTCTCTCCACCGAAAAATGTTTCGGGCACGTAATTTTAAAATTTGCACGTGAACCAATTTAAGAGGAATTGCGTGGCCTAGAGAGTCCCCAGACCCTTCCATCCTGCAGACCACAATCAAGGGATTTTAGCTGCTGCAGGCGCTCAGACTGACTTGGAAGGGAGCCAGGTCCTCGGTCTTCACTGTTTTTCTTATACCTCGGCATCCCCATGAGATGTAGATGGTTATTCCCACTGTACACTTAAGATACAGGGGCTCAGACAGGTTGAATACTTTGACCATGACTGTGGAAACGAGTAAGGGTTCAGAGCCAGGAATTAAGCCCAGGGCTGCCTCCACCAGATGCCTCCTCTGATGAAAGGGGTGTTTTTCAAGCGTTGTTCATGTGGTAAAAGACCTCAGGGTTCCAGACAATTAAAATTGGTTCCAAGACACACTGTGAAGACTTAGGTTTCTGACCAGGAAATCATTAGTCCCAGTAGTTTTTAAATATTTTTTTTGTTTAATATTTATTGGTCTGCACCGGCTCTTAGTTGCCGCGTGAGGGATCTTCAGTGATGGTGTGCGGGATCTAGTTCCCTGACCAGGGATCAAACCCGCGTCCCCAGCATTGGGAGCACAGAGTCTTAACTGCTGGACTACCAGGGAAGTCACTAGTCGCTATAGTTTTATTTCTTTACTCCCTCTTCCCCTATGATGAATCTCTCTGTGTTATATGAGATCAGTTAGCAGCTTTTAACCTTTCTAGTACGTTGGAAGTGAAGAGGGGAGTCGTTCAAGTCAGCTGGTAGCCTGGGATGTGACTTTATATAGCTTTGGGGGTGACGGAACTCTGGTTCCCTAAAGCACTACCTCACAATGGGGGCCCCAATGTTCTGTCTTACCTCGTGTCTGGGATGGCTCCTCCAGCTCCTGCCCTCACATCACATCCCTGTCCCAGTCCTTGAGTAGGAGTGAGGAGGGGGACTTCATTGCCTTTAAGAGCACAGACAAGAGGTTTCATTTCTGACTTCTGCTCATAGCCATTGGCCAGAAGTGGGTTACGTGGAAAGCTTCTCCTTTTGGAAGGGGTGTGGCCATGTGCCCACACAAAATCCAGGTGTCCTGTTCTCAAAGGGTGAAGGGGGAAGCGGATAATGGCAGTCTAGCCGACCCTGTCCTCACTTTAGTGGGAAGGTGGCGTTACTAAGACAACAACACGTTAGATGCAAAATTCTAGACTGTGGGACAAGGGTCATATATGGTACAGCAAGGGCTCCTGCAAAGCGCATCCGTGGCCCATCTTTTGAAACTCAACTGTGAGTACTTCCTGTCTCCTGGCCACCACTTACTCTGAGTTTTAACCAGGTGACTAGAGACCTCTTTCTTTGTGCACGAAGTGGGAATATGATCTGCCCCGTGTTACAAGGATTACATGGAGTAATGAAGATGGAAGGGAGCGACTCTGTTGCCTTTCTCAGCGTAGGTTGGAGGTCATCTAATGCGCTGTTGGGAGTTACCTTTTTGCACGAGTGTGTGTTGTTCATAACGCAGCCTTCCTGTACAGGAAGGGATGTTGGCACCACATAGCACGTTGCGTAATATTTGCACACGAGGTTCCTGATGAACTTTTATGCTCTTTGGTCATTTGCATTCACTCCATCTCTCAGACGAACACAGTCACCTAACCAGTAAATGTTTACTGAGCACCTACCACGTGTGTCAGGAACTCTTCTAGATGCAGGGAATACAGCTGTGAACAAAGCAGACAGAAAGCTTACATTCTAGTGGGTAAAAATATGGGCCAGGTATTGCACAGCGGGTGTTGTGGTACCAAACACAGGTGCGTGTGAAACCACTTTGATATTTGCAGTTACGTTGCACTTTATAGTGTTTAAATACGGGCGTTATTTAGCAAAGAGCAGATACTAACAGTCATACACCCGCACCCGCAGAAGAGGAATACAGTAGAAACGTTGAGTATTGATCGAATATCTTTAAATGTTAATATGGTGTATTTGAATTATTTGTTTATAATTTTCAGTCATGTGAGTAGAAAATTAAAGTTCATTTAAGTTCTTTTTTGTTTTCAACAAATACATAAAATACCACCTCCCTCTATATAATAGTACCGGGTTGAAAGAAAAGACGACACAACACTCTTTAGTGTTGCCAGCTAGAAAGAGTGTAAGGAAAAATTGACCGCTCCTGGGGTTTGTGTAGAAATGAGCAAACCTAGTGATTTTCCCTGGGCATGATCTCTTTTCAGCTCCTGAGAAGTTTATTGTCTTGCAGGTTGAGTGGAGCGGATAGTGATTTAGAGAAGAATTGAGGTGATTAATAAGAGGCCCCTGATTTTGTTTTAATAACATACTCTGACCCAATAAAGAAAACTCAGACTATATTTTCTTACAGTGGTAGTGCTGTTAAAATTTATGCAAATGAACGCTTTTATGTATTACTAGGCCTTTCATAGTATTTTGCTTTCCAGGGAGCTTTATAAATCATTATATTTATTTCTTACCCAGTGTATCAGTTCTAAATGCACCTCTTGACCTGCCACCGTGAATTTTCATTCGGTGAGAATCACACTGTTAAACGGAGGTTTATGCCGTGTAGAAATTAAGGAGATAAATGCGGATACACGCAGCTGTGTGAGGTCCCAGTGTGTGATGAATTACTTCCTTACATTTATGGCGGACTTCTCTCCCCCTAATGTGCACGTGGGAGCAGCCCCATTTATGAGTGCTTAAATGGGGACTTCCTCTGTGTGACACCGTTTTGACTGATGGAGCCATTAAAATCCGGTAGGAATAATGCGATGGGGGAGGCAGCAGAGACGGCTCCAGGACATCATGTTTGTTTTACTTGACCAGTTTGTTTGGGGCTGAAGCGACTAGATGTGTGGTGTGTGGCGAGTACAGCTTCTCGTGGCACACGTTCTGATGAAATAGTGTTAAAGAGGGTTGCTCTACTGCATTTTAAGTAGATGCCTTGTAAATTCTTAGCCCGCTGATGCACGTCTGATCATGTCGTCTTCCTTTCTCACCTCCCCCTCCATCCCTCCCCGAACCCTGCCCCGATGGTAGACACGGGCTCTCTGGTCACAACAGTGCAGGACTACATACAAAGTGCCTTCTAGGTGGAGTGGAAGGTTAGCTTCATTGCGATCTGGAAGATTCAGACCATCCTTGGGTTTTTGCCTTTTGCTTTTTTCCCTCTTGGTGAAGCTGATGCTCTAAATTTTTGTAGTAAATATGGTGCATGGATAGTGGTATTATCTGACCCATAATTCATAAAATTGAGTGGCATATCTACAGTGTTTTTAGTCTGTTAACTTTTGGGAGAACGTATTCGTTTCCCAGTGGGAGTTAACCTGTGGAGAGCAAAGGAGTTGGCATGAGAGTTATTTCTGTGAGGTAGTAGCTTTATTTTTTTAATAAATTTATTTTATTTATTTTATTTCATTTATTTTTGGCTGCGTTGTGTCTTCACAACGGCTGTGTCTTCATTGCTGCGCACGGGCTTTCTCTGGTTGCGGTGAGCGGGGGCTACTCTTCGTTGCCGTGCGTGGGCTTCTCGTTGCAGTGTTTCTCTTGTTGCAGAGCACGGACTCTAGGCACGCGGGCTTCATTAGTTGTGGCATGCGGGCTCAGTAGTTGTGACGCGCGGGCTTAGTTGGTACGCAGCATGTGGGATCTTCCTGGACCAGGGCTTGATCCTGTGTCCCCTGCATTGGCAGGCAGATTCTTAACTACTACGCCACCAGGAAGGCCTGTGAGACAGTAGCTTTAGAAGAGAGAAGTGTCAAAGCTGTGTGGATTGCCAGTCTTTGAGGACATGCTAGTTGCCCATTACAATGTGAAGAGTCTTTGAATGCGGGAAAGACAGCAAGATTGAGTTCCTACGTAGAATGAAGGTGTCTTATAGACAGCATAGGAGCAAGGGGAAAAAAAGGTTCAGCTTGTATAGCACATGAAAAGTGGTTGCAGGAAGAACAGATGAATCCCCCAGGTACATAAGGAGATGGGTTTCTGAAGCTTGGCGCTGTTGACATTTGGAACTGGATCTTTTTGGTAGTGGGAGCTGTCCTCTGTATTGCGGAATGTTGAACAGCATCCCTGGTTTCTACCCGGTAGATTCCAGTAGCTCTCCCCCCAACCGTTATAGCAACCAAAATGTCTCCACCTATTGCCAGATATTCCCCCCGGGGCAGGGGTAGCATCACCCCAGTTGAGACCCACCAGAATAGATAGATAAATGCAAACGGATACGAGGATCTTCGGTTCTTTCACGGCAGTGCACACGGCGTACCATGGGAGCCCAAGGAGGCAACCGGCAAACCGCTGGTCTTGGGCTCCAGAAGGCTTTGGACTTACACTCATGTCCCCCAGAGAGCATTAAGTCAGTAAAGACAGAGGTGGGGGAGGAGGAGGGATTAGATGTAGAGGATCAGCATGATGATTTGTTTTCTAATTTATCATATTTCATGGATATATAGCTCACTTCACAGGTAGCTGCATTTAAATAAAATTTTCATAAATGAATTTGTATAAGCTAATATATTCAACACAGTACAGGATTTACTCATTTCAGTATGAATTTACTTCAAATTCCATTGTGTATCCTTTTCTAATATTAAGAAGCTAGTTGTAGTGAAAATACTCTTATTTGTGTTATATATTCAGCATTTAGACCCTTGTGTCTGGTGAAGGGGCTTCAGAGTATTGGGGGTGTCTGGAATATTGTGATATAGTGATTTACTGCATGAATTTTGTATTATAAAGTTGTAGCCATTTAACTTTGGGCCTTCTCAGGACTCCAAGAAGGGTGAGTAACGATCAGAACTTCCTGGCATAAGAACTGGTACGATCAGAACGATAATAACTGGTACGATCAGAACTTCCTGGCACTTGGAAGCACAAGTGACTTCTTGATCTGTGCACGTTAGACATGGATGTTTCTCACACGGATGAAGTAGGCAGTTCAGTAAGAAAGGACCTTGGAAACCTCCCCCCTCATCTGACCTGAGCATTGTCATGTTAATTGGAAAAGTCAGTTAAGCTGGGAATCATTAAAAAAAAGATGCAAACGCGCCTTACTTTTGTTGTTGTTGTTTTAACCTAAAGCACGTGCATATCGAGTCGTCTGCCAGTACCTTTGCTCTGAGGAAGGTTCACAGCCAGGAAGTTCTGCCCTTTGCTCTGACACCATCCACACCCGTAGTGTATTTCATGTGGTTTCCAGTTTCTAGTGAAAACTCAAGGACACCTGCACGGAAATCTCAACTTCTGCATCTTCCTACGTTTCCACCTTGCCTTCCAGTCATCGTGGTTGTCTTTCCCACACCTGATTTCACAGCGTCTGTTAAAATGATTCCCACTCACCCTGTCCATAGAGCATCAACTTCATTTTAGCAAAAAACCAGAAACAAGGCTCTGTGTGCACTCATACTTCATGTGAAATATCTCAGTGAAGGGTGTCATTGCAGCCGCAGGGACAGCTGAGCAAACTTGGACTGGCTTTGGGAGCAGGTGTATCCGGAGGTGGGGGAAGAAGGGGGGGGGGCGGTTCTGAGCGCTGCTTTCCAGCTGTGCACGTCCATCCCTGCGTCTCGGGCATCCCGCCCTGAGTTGCTTCTGTAGAGGAAGTAGCAGGCACAGGTAAGCGTGTGTCAGTTCCCTGGGCCTCCTGGTGTCACTTTCCTGAGCTGTGCACACGTAAGTTTGTGCCTGGCTGGCGACAGCAGACAGCAGGCTCAGCCACTGGGAGCGGCAGACTCCTTTACGAGAACCTTTTGCCCTTTATCTTTTAACTGTTAGACCTTCCAGCAAAGAGTGAAGCCTAGTAATTATGTATGTGTCGGACTAGCCTGGTTGTCAGTCTTATGTACTGCTGGTATTAAACTCTTGTATGTAGGTGACACGGGGATGCACCAGCATCTACTCATAACCGTATGAATTTAGAGGGATGTGATTCCACACGGCTTACGCGCACACACTCTATGGTTGTCATTAATGCTTGTTATAAAAGCCCTGTAAGACCTGAAAACGGCACGTGAGTCGTCAAGGAGGAAAATGCCATCTTCACTGGAGTTTGGGTGTTAAGTACATCGTGTTGTATCTGAACTTCAGTTCGTATGCTCTTCCGTGTCCTAGGCTGCTTATTAAGCATCTTCGTGGCGTCTGGCACAAAGCTTAGCTTTGTGGATGGCGCGTGAGCTGGACACACTCTGAGCTCAGCCATGTGGATGCAGAGGCCGTGCCCTGCTGGGGCTTGCCTGCTGCTTGAAGACAGGCAGTAAACGGGAACTGGTCAGCGAGATGCCTTGAGAGTAGCACACGCGGTGAAGAATGAGCAGGGAGATGTGGCCAAGGGGCTTGGGGTGGAAGCGCTTCCGCACTGGAGTTAAGAAATGGAGACTGATGAGTTGAAGTCTCAAGGATGTAGCTGGGAAGAGCCCGGAGAAAAGAGTTCCAGAAGGAGGGAACAGCACATGCAAAGGGCAGGCAGCGGGACGGAGCTCTAGAAACTCGAGGGACGTAAAGGAGGCCAGGCCAGCATGATGGAGGCAAGCGACTGACCAGGAGATGAGGTGAGAGCTGTGTGCAGGGGACCCCCAGACAGTTCCTTACAGGATGTGATGGTAATGGTGATGTGTTTGGACTGGGAACCCTCCAGCGGCTTCCCTCTGCACTAACTGGTGGCTGCTGGTGGGGGAGGGATTGAAGTGGCTCCAGGTGGGTTCCAGGCATAAGGCAGCCCCCCTCCCCCCTCCCCCCTCCTTCCCCCTTCCTCTCTCCCTCCCCCCTCCCTCCCCCTTCCTCCCTCCCCTCCCTCCCCCCTTCCCCCTCCCTCCCCCCTCCTTCCTCCCTCCCTCCCTCCTCCCTTCCTTCCTCCCTCCCTTCCTTCCTTCCTTTCTCCCTTCCTTCCTCCCTCCCTCCCTCCCTCCCTTCCTTCCTCCCTCCCTCCCTCCTCCCTCCCTCCTCCCCCCTTCCTCCCTCCCTTCCTTCCTGCCCTCCTTCCTCCCTCCCTCCCCCTCCCTCCCCCTTCCTTCCTTCCTGCCCTCCCTCCTTCCCTCCTCCCTCCCCCCTCCCTCCCCCTTCCTTCCTTCCTTCCTGCCCTCCCTCCTTCCTCCCCTCTCCCCCTCCCTCCCTTCCTTCCTTCCTGCCCTCCTTCCTCCCTCCCTCCTCCCTCCCTCCTCCCTCCCTCCCCCTCCCCTCCCTCCCCCTTCCTTCCTTCCTTCCTTCCTCCCTCCCCCCTCCCTCCCTCCCTTCCTTCCTTCCTGCCCTCCCTCCTTCCTCCCTCCCTCCCCCTTCCTTCCTTCCTTCCTCCCTCCCTTCCCCCCTCCCTGCCTGCCTCCCTCCCTTCCCCCCTTCCTCCCTCCCTCCCTCCCTCCCTTCCTTCCTCCCTCCCTTCTTTCCTCCCTCCCTTCCTCCCTCCCTTCCTTGCTTCCTTCCTCCCTTCCTTCCTCCCATCCTCCCTCCCTTCCTCCCTCCCTCCCCCTCCCTCCCTCCCTCCACCCTTCCTTCCTTCCTTCCTTCCGCTGGGTCTTAGTTGCGGTTCCCTGGCTCCTTTGTTGCAGCAGGTGGGCTCCTTAGTTGTGGCATGCATATGGGATCTAGTTCCCTAACCAGGGATCAAACCTGGGCCCCCTGCATTGGGAGCACAGAGTCTTATCCGCTGCATCACCAGGGAAGTCCCAGTCTCATTTTCCACTAGCATAGCTCAGCGGACCTGGGAAGGAAAGCACAGACTTGGGACACTCTTCAGCGGGGAGCGCCAGTAGACACGCAGACGGCCTAGCTGGAGGAGTGTGGGTCTGGCACGTGACCCTGAGTAGGAGGCAGGTGTCATTTATTCGCACGGCGGGCTGGAGGAGAGACAAGTTGGTGTGGGTGGCGGGTGGGTGAAGGGTTCCGCTGTGGACATGCCGTGTGCGAGATGCTGGTGGGACCTCGCAGTGGATCCATCAGGCAGGCTGGTCCAGAGATGCGTGTGCAGCTGGGAAGGCCAGGACCCTGAGACATGTATTTGGGGTTTGAAGCCAGGGGCTGGGTGAGTTCACGGGGAACATGGATGGCAGTGCAGTCCTGTCCAGAAGGGCTCGATTTGCAGTCAAACAGAAAGCAAGGCAAGGGTCAGAAAGATGCCTTTGGAGACTTCCGTGGCAGTCCAGTGGCTTGGACTCTGCTCTCACTGCTGGGGCCCCAGGTTCAGTCCCTGGTGGGGAAACTAAGATCCTGCAAGCCAAGAGGCACAGCCAGGAAAAAAAAAAGATTCCTTCTGGAAACTTACGGTGGCTAAAAGGTTTCCAAAGTCATGCGATAATCCCTTGTATTTTCATAGAGGTTTACAAAGTAAGCTTGTAGGAGATCAGAATCTAGTGAACCTGCCGTCAGGAGACCTCTTGACAGAAGGTGCATCAATATCATCTTACTCTTCTTAACTCTTTTCTTTCTAATGAGGGAAACGGCGTCCACTAAGAATTACGCTTAAATTTCCCTTTTTTCCCTCACCTTGCAGCTTTCGTCTTAGGTGGGAAGAAGTGATTCAGCCTCTAGATTAAGTAGATCTGAATACCTGCTACTTTTCTTGGGCTTCTGGAGTTTCTGCTCCAATCACAGGTACGGTCCTGATCATCATATAACGGCAAAATGTGTTCATTTTTTTGAATGACTTTTACGATTAGCCTTGATTTAGCAATAACTTTGATCCCATTTCCCAGCCACGAAGATCAATACAAATTTAATTAACCAAAACATGCCATTCTGCCACTGGGGAGCTAAATTCTCCAAGGACAGAGGCTGCTTAAGGATTTCTGGGTTTGACTGACATTCAGATATTCCAGAAACTACCAAGATCCTGCGACTGTTTCTAGGGAGTGCCTCTGCTTCCCTGGGAAGTATCTCAGAATGTCACCTGTGAGTTTGAAGATCACTGAGGACAACTTCTTTTCACAGTTGGAGAGTTTGACTCTGGGTTATGGAAAGAAAGCAGACATTTATTCTTGACTTGCTTCAGAGTAAATTGTTATAGACATTTCGATCTAAGTTTGTCTGTAGCCAACAGCAGGGTCTTTGGAAGAAATACATTTGCATTGAAGGTTCATTTTCTTTGAGATCTTTTTTATTATGGTAAAACATATGTAACATAAAATTTACCGTTTTTTAACCACTTTTAAGTACACAGTGTACTGTTCAGTGGCATTAAGTGCATTCACCATCCACCTCCAGAACTTTTTCATCTTCCCAAATTAAAACTCTCAGTAATAACTCTCCTCTCCTCTCCATTCCCCGCCCCCCCCGCAGCTTTCTGTCTCCATTTCTGACTACTCTAGGTACTTCATGTAAGGGGGACCCTGGGTTACTTGTCCTTTTGTGTCTCACTTATTTAACTTAGCATAATTCTTCAAGGTTCATCCGCATTATAGCATGTGTCAGAATTTCATTTTTTTTGTAAGCTAAATAATATTCCGCTGTACGTATAGACGACATTTTGTTTATCCATTCGTCCATCGGTGGATATCTGGGTTGTTTCCATCTTTTGGCGATCGTGAATAATGTTACTAAGAACATTGGGCTGCAAACATCTGTCCAAGTTCCTTCTTTCAGTTCTTTTGGTTTTATACCTAGAAATGGAATTGCTGGATCATCTGATAATTGTATGCTGAATGTTTTGAGAAACCATCCTGTTTTCCTGGAGGTTCATTTTTAAGTAATCTTGGTAAGGTATGACAGCAATGGAATCTAACCGTGCTTCATCTTGTCTCACACAAGAGTTAGCAAACTAGAGCCTGTGGGCCAAATTTAACCCATTACCTACTTTTGTACGGTCAGCAAGCTAAGGATGGTTTTTACAGTTTTAAGTGGTCCAAGAAATCAAACCAAGAAGAGCGACAAGTCGTGATGCATGAAAGTTCTATTAACTTTATTGCACGTAATGAAAGTTTCCTCGGAGCACAGCTGTACCCATTGACATCTGTATTGTCTTTGTTGCTCACTACAGTGGTGGAATTGCGTGGTTGTAACTCTATATGGCCCATGGAGTGAAAACTGTTTACTGCCTGACCCTTTAAGAACAGGTCTGCCAACCTCGAATCGAACAGGTTAACATGACAGCAAGTCAGATGAGCACAGTTACACCTGTTGAATGCTCTGCTCGCGTACGGGGGCTTTTCCAGGGGTCTTGGTGGGTCATCAAGCCGTCTCCCTAATGTATCACACCGTTCTGAACCTCATTTGTGTCACCGTTTCACAGTTAAGCATCAGTCCTTGGGGAGACTTCCTTCGGTCGGAGATGCAGGGGTAAAACCCCAACCAAGTTCGAAACTCGCCCACTTCAGGTGCATGTGCTTTTCTGTTCCCAGTGCCAGAGTTCGCCTCCCTGTCCTTGTAAGGGACTGTCTCTTCCCACTGAAAAAGAAGTAAATCTCTGTATAACGGAGGATCCAAACTGAGAAAGATTTCTCAAAATTCACATACTTTTCTCATATACTTTTTTGGGAACAAGGTTTGTGCCCTACTAAAAGGCACTGTCTTCTATTTTTAATCTGTGATATTTCTGTAGAACCATGTAAATGTCATCCTTAGAACGGAAGGGCATTTTCAGCATTTTTTTGCAAAGTGCTTTTCTGTGCAGTTAGGGCTGTGTGTGACTTGTGAAGATTTCTCTTCACACAACCGGAAATCTGACACAGCACTGGTTCCCTCTGTTAACAATGACATCTTCCAAGTACCATTTTAGGGTAACACTTTGTTCGGTTTAATTTGTTGTCAGAAATATCATCCCCAGAGCTTCTTAGTTCACACAAGTACCTATATACTTATGCATTTAACATATTTTCTTTAATTCATGAAAGCGATCTTAAGGCCTGAGAGAAATTTGAACAGCTCAAAGGAAATCAGACTAAGCTTAAACTAGGAAATTCACTTAAATTCTAGTTTTCCTTTATATTTGTTTTTTATAGGAAATAGGGCATTTGCATTTTTGAAACTGTTTGAAATTATATTTGCATGAAGAAGCCTGTTGTCTCCTAGGCTGGTAAAATGGTATCAATAAAATAGAGAAAGGCAGGCAGATAAAATCATTTGGTTACGTGTAGCGTGAAGATACTCAGTCTAATCTCATTTGTTTTCTCATGTGATCCTGTTCTTTCTTTCTTAGACACGCTTGCTCACTTAAGAATTCCGTTGTTTGAAAACCAAGTAATTTGTTTTCATTTAAGAAAAACTAGGGGGCTTCCCTGGTGGCGCAGTGGTTGAGAGTCCGCCTGCCGATGCAGGGGACACGGGGTCGTGCCCCGGTCCGGTAAGATCCCACATGCCGCGGAGCGGCTGGGCCCGTGAGCCATGGCCGCTGGGCCTGCACGTCCGGAGCCTGTGCTCCGCAACAGGAGAGGCCACAGCAGTGAGGGGCCCGCGTACCACAAAAAAAAAAAAAAAGAAAGAAAGAAAAACTAGGGATAAATGTGATTATGTTCCAGTTGAAACGAAAGCATTATTCTCTTACAATTTTGTGTGACTGTTTTAGTCCCTTTAAGGGAATTCTCACATTCATTCCTTTGTGGAAGTGACTGATGAAAATGTTTGTAGATTTATCTTGGCTTTTTATTTTTATTTATGTTTTAATTGTGGTAAAATACACATAAGATTCATCTTGGTTTTTATTTTTTCTTTAAAAATCACAGAGAACATAGAACAAAAGGAACACAGCAGAATTCCAATGCCCAGTGTGCAGCTGTTCCCATGCTGTGATTATAATTGTAACTGTCGTTCTGCACAAGCCTACACGTCTGGCTTTGTGTGTATTTGAACATGTGAGTTTGTGCAGTGTAACTGTAGAGCACTGTGCTCCTTTCATGGCACAGAAAAGTTACGTTACTCACCAGGAGACACACTGGAGTGCTTCAGGGCACCAGGAGGGCTTTGTCACGACACAGGCGGGCTTTACTTAACTGATAGCCCTCTGCGAGGGATTCTGGGGTTGAGCCAAGGTCACTCCGGGACCACACTGCTGCTCAGAGAGTCTGCCAGCCTGCATTGTAAGGGATGTATTGTAAGGGAGCCACTACCCTTTGCAAGCGCCGAGTGTAAATTTCTGAGAAACAAAGCCACACTGAAATCCAGAGAAGAGAAAGCCGGCTTAGACCGGGCGTGAATGCAGCATGATCGAGATGGGTAAACAAGACATAGGCAAGAGTTTGGCCTTCGAGGCAGATATAAGCTGTTAGAAGAGGGACCGGTGTTCTATTTTTTTTATTTTTTAAGAGTCCGTCAGAAGTACCATCTAACGATAGGCCGAGTGGTGCAGTGGAGGGACGACGGGATTTAGGGTCAGACAACCTGGCGTGACCTCCAGGTTCCGACCCCCCTGGTGGTCGGCTGTCCAAGTCTGTGAGAGATCGGAGCATGGTGACGAATTCAGTGGTGGGCAATGCATCCATGTCGCCCTGAAGCATGACACACATGCTGTGTTGCTCTGTCCCACACGTGCACATTTGGGCATACGTATTCCTGATCGGGCACGGTGAGATTCTCTATATTTTATGTGATTCCGGCGTCCCAAGCCCACACTATAAAAGCCAGTGGGGGACCTTCACGCCCTTAGGAATCTGGGAACTCTGATGCCAGTCAGGAGAGGTAGTTGACTCACAGAAAGGCTCATGTGTTCTTTTTTCTATCTCAAGGCTCAGTCTCCCTTTTAAACTAGGAAAACTCAAGTCTTTTTTCGACAGAGGCAGTGCCAGACCCCGCACTGGCTTTTGCTTCCGGGAGGTATGTTACCTTTCAGTGCCCCACGTCATCCATTTCCAGAGGTCAGTGGTACCTGCTCCGTCGCTGGGCTTATGCCAGAGTGCTTCATCACGACAAACGCGGGCTTTACTTAACTGATAGGTTTCTTGGTCCTGCTTCGCGCGAATTGTCTGAAGTGTTGCTTTCCCCAGAGAATTTCATACTAGAACTGCCTCGTGCAGCCACCGCACGTGAGAGTAAACTTACGCTGATGTGGTTCAGCCACATGAGACCGAGGAAGAAGCAGACATAAAACTCTTCAGCCATCGTGTCCGAGAGACCCAGCCTGCGTGTCCTTCCAGCCCCTGTCTTTGGAGGACTGACGGAAGGGCACCCACACGAGTTTATTCTAGTTAGCAGTGTCACGTAGCAGGAAAGGGCAGTGAGGAATGAGAATTCTAAAAAGGTGGGCAACATTCATTTTAGGAATTGGAAAATACTCACGTTCAGTAGCCATTGTCGCATGAAATCAGGCCTTATGTGAGAATACACGTTGTACGTATTTAGCTATGATTTTGCAGTCATTTATCTTAATAATAATTGCTGCTTACGATTTCACAAGTTTCCAATACCAGCGATAGAACAGGGAAGCATTAACATCTTGAAGGCAGATCAGTCAACGGAGTTAAGAATTTTAATGGGAATTAGGGTATGTAGAAATTGCCTAGGTTTTATCCCTAAAGCACTGACATTCCGTTTCTGCTGTGTCATTAGCTCAGCTGACTGCACACTCTGCTGGTTTCTCGGTCAGAGGAATGACCTACTTGGTCACACTCCTCATCTATAAATAAATGGCCTCTATAAATAAGATATTCACTGTAGATCTAAGACTCCGTGAGTCTGGGTTTGACGTAATGGGACAGATGCGCACGTGAACAAAACGTAAAGCCCCACGGTGGCTCACTCCTGTCCGGCTACTATGTCCTAGACATAGAGAGTAACTGTGAGAAAGTCTGGTGTCAGTCAGGTGAAAAAAATAAAGTGTCCTAGAAAATCCCAAAATGAATTCAACTTAGTTGCTTGTCGGTACAGTGCAAATGACTGAATACATTTCAGACCAGCTCGGAAGTGTTAAAGATTAACCAAACGGGAAAGGGTTAGAATTATGCGTAATGGGTGCTTTGTGTACGTGCAGGTTGATTGTTCAAAGTGTCTAGAAGACTTCTCTCAATGAAGTGTGTTATTGGTTGCAAATTCCGAGGTACTTCCATTGTGCAAAAATAACTGAGTACCGGACTTCCCTGGCGGCTCAGTGGTTAAGAATCTACCTGCCAGTGCAGGGGACACGGGTTTGAGCCCTAGTCCGGGAAGATCCCACGTGCCGTGGAGCAGCTAAGCCCGTGCGCCACAACTACTGAGCCTGCGTTCTAGAGCCCGTGAGCCAAAACTACCGAGCCCGCGTGCCACAACTACTGAAGCCCACACGCCTAGAGCCTGTGCTCCGCAACAAGAGAAACCACCGCAATGAGAAGCCCGCGCACACCGCAGCAAACACCCAAAGCAGCCCAGAATTAAAAATAAATTAATTAATAAATTTTTAAAAACCTGACTACCTACCTTCTATCTAAATTACTGTGAATTGTGAATTGCTGTGCTGTGAAATGAGGAGAGCCCCAAAACTGAAGCTAGAACTGGGGGTTCAAATCCTAACCACTTATGATCTGTGAAGCCCGGTTCTGTTCACTTGAACTTTCTGTATCTTGGCCTCTTTAGCCACAAAGTGGGAATAACGAAAGGGCTGCTGTGATGGTTAAGTTGTATAATGGACCTAAGGGACTTCATAAAATGTACACTTCCTTTGCGGACTGGCGGGCAAGGAGTGGTTTTATGTAGGCAGGTAGTAAGCCGCCTTGCTGTTCAAGGATGTTAGTGATGAAAACAACTGGTATGTGCCACTCACGACTAAATTCAAAGATTATAGTCAGCAAAATATATTTGTGTTATAAGTAAGAACAGGTGTGTGCGGAAACTTGTAGAAGACTGGAAGAAGCTCGTGAGAAGCTGTCTCTGCGTGGTGAGAGTGGGAAGACTTGGGGAGAGAAAACTTTTAGCATTTTATCCTCATGTCAGGATTTCTCAACCTCAGCACTAGTGACACGTGGGGCCCGATAATCCTTTCTCATGGGGGGGACGTCTTGTGCATTGTACGAGGTTCGCAGCATCCCTGACCTCTACCCATTCCGTGCCAGGGCCCTTCCCCCCAAGTTGTGACGAGGAATGTCTCCGGACATTGCCCGATGACCTTTGGGGGACAAAATTGCCTGCGGTTGAGAATCACTTAAAATCTCTCCCCTGAACATGTATTACTTATGTAATTCTAATGGCATTTTTAAAAAATAAAATTTACCCAGAGGAGTTGAAAACTTACTTCCGTGCAAAAACCTGCACACAGATGTTTATAGCAGCTTTTATCCATCATTGCCAGAACTTGGATGTCCTTTTGTAGGTGAGTGGGTAAATGAACTGTTGCATCTAGACCGTGGAATTATTATTCAGCGCTAAAAAGACATGAGCTCAAGCCAGGAAAAGACACGGAGGAGCCTGAAATGCACATCACTGAGTGAGAGAAGCCAACCTGAAAAGACTACATGCGCTATGATTCCAACTCTGTGACCTTCTGGAAAAGGCCAAACTACAGAGACAGCGAAAAGATGAGCGGTTGCCAGGGTTTAGGGGACGGGGAGAGATGAGCAGGCGGAACACAGAGGATTTTTAAGGCAGGGAAACTGTGCTTTATGATACTACAGTGGTGGCCACATGTCATTCATTATAAATTTGTCAAAACCCATAGAGGGTACAACACCAAGAGTGAACCCTAATGTAAACTATGGGCTTCGGGTGAGGATGGTGTGTCCGTACAGGTTCATCGGCTGTAGCAGATGTACCCTCTGGAGGGGGGTGTGGACAGTGGGGGAGGCTGTGCATGTGGGGGGGGCAGGGGGCGTATGGGAACTCTCTGTGCCTTCCCCTCCATTTTGCCGTGAACCTAAAACTCCTCTAAAAACTAAACCTATTAAAAATAATTTTTAAAAAGGAAAAAAATTAAAGATGTCATCTCCGCAGTGATGAGATTATTCTGTTCAGGTTCACGCTTCTGTGATCCATAAAATAAAAGAATTGGGAAGTTTTCGCGAGACTTTGCACCTGGGTTCTGAAAGCACCATCTTAACGCAGCACGGCATTTGCACGAGTGTCCTGAGGGCTCCCCGTGGCAGCTGTGTGTGTGTCCCAGGAACCAGGGACCTGGGCTGAAGTGCACCCCACGCTCCTGCTGCCGCCTCCACTGTGGTCCTTCCCAGGAACGAGGCACAGACCTGCTTCACTTCTGGAATAAAGCGCTTCTGTCGTGTGTTCATGTCTCAAGTCACCCTTAATGATATTTTACGGTTGTCTGTTTTAATTTAGTAATGAGTTGTGAGTGCACACCTTAATACAATGAACATGATTTTGCCCCAGGGCAGGGGTCGGCAGACTCCTGCCTGTAGGCCAACCCCGCCTTCCACCTATTTTTGTAAAGTTTTATTGAAACACGCCCACGCCCATTACCTACTGTCTGTGGCTGCTTGTGAGCTGGGGCACAGTTGAGTACTTGTAACAGGATGGCTGCCGAGTCCAAGATACCTGCTCTTTGGCCCTTTGCAGAAAAAGTGTGCTCACCCCTGCTTTACACTTCTGGAACTTTACCTTCTTGTGTTGTCATATCTCGACGTGTCTCCCAATTTTTAAATTCAATTTCAGGAAAGGGGAGGATAACCAGTAGAGTAACCTAACTAGACAAATAATAGAGGCCGCCAAGTACATCCCATCTGGAGTATTCTGGGGCGTTCCTTGTGTTTTTCTGCACACCGTGTGTACTAGCATGCATTTATTGAAATGCCTGCCGTGTGGGCTTTTTGATCAAAGATACAAAACACCATCGTTTTCTTTTATTAAAAAAAGAAGTGTTTGCAGCATTCATGAGCAGGGCACTTGAAAGAACAGGGCAGTTGTATGCGGAATTTTGTACCGGGTGCTGCTGGAGCCATTGTTTTAAGAAGGTTTCTCAAGAAACAGACTCCGAGACTGAGGTGGAGTGGGAAGTTAGCTGGGGTTACAGATCTACTGCAGGGGCATGGGAGCAGGATGGGGCCGGGCATGGAGCTGCCATGCCACCTGGAAAGCCCTTTTTGCCCCATCCCTCCAAGTACCACCCCCTATCCAAGCACTTCTCTCTCTTTTTATTTTTTTGGCCGCGTCATGTGGCATGTGGGATCGAGTTCCCCGACCAGGGATCGAACCCATACACCCTACACTGGCAGCGTGGAGTCTTAACCACTGGACCACCAAGGACGTCCCTCCAAGCACTTGTCTCAGCTCCAGTGTGACTGACTTCAAGAACAGAGGCTGTGACTTCTCAGAATTCTGTTCCTAAACCCCCAAGGGTGTCTTAAGTGGGCAGGCGGATGCACCCTCGGTGTGGCAATGCTCAGACTTCCTAAGGAGCCTGGTGGTCTGGTCACTCTGCCATCTGCTCCCAGCAGAGCAGGGTCACGGGGTTGTGTCGTGTTCACGTATGGATCCCTCACGAAAGGCAGGTGCTCTCCTCCAGGTCCAGGAATCGCTCTGTTTCGCTTCCTGTTCTGTGTCGTCTTCACCTGCATAGCGCCCTCCCCAACCTCACTAAGCAGGGAAGAAATACAAGAAATCACAGAAGATGAGAATGATAAGTGGAACATAATAGGAATACATATCAATACTGTATAGTAAATGTATATAATGTATCAACATGTGTCAAATATACATACACGTATTCAGAGACAATATGTACTTATGCAAAGTGGGTTTGTTACAGAGTTGAGTGTGGCTTTTTTATCTAGTCTCACACTCAGCCTTTTAATCGGAAAGGTTGTACCATTTACCACCAACTTTTTGTTTTCTGCTTGTGTCGTGCGTTCTGGGGGTTTTTTTCCCCTCCGTTCCTCCACTTTTGCCTAAACTGAGAATTTTGTATGATTTTACTTCACTGTTAGCTTGTTAGCTACACGTCTTTGTTTTGTTTTTGCAGCGTTGCGCTAACGTTTGCAGTATGCGTCTTATCACAGTCTGCATTTGAATGATACTTTACCACCTCATGTATAAGAAGCTTACCGCAGTCTGTTTCTGTTTGCCTTCTATACCTGTTTCTTTGTGCTTCTGTTGCCATACATCTTTCATATATGTTTCAAACGCTACAATACATAGTTATTTTGCATTAAGCATTTATATGTAAAAGAAACTTCAAAATGAGAAGAAAATACTTTTATATTCACCCCAATAGTTACCATTTCTGTCACCGTTCCTTTGCATAAATCCAGATTTCCATCTGAGATAATTCTTCTTAAAGAACTTGCATTAATATTTCCTGTGGTGCAGATCTCCTAGCAGTGAATTCTGTCTGCATTTGTTGTTTGGAAAATTCTTCACTTTCATGTTTTGAAAGATGTTTCATCTGAGTGTAGAATTTTAGACTGACATATTCTTTCAGCCCTTGGAAGGTTTTGTTCCGTTGTCCAGAATAATGCAAGCCAGAAGACAACAAGTTTGTGGGATTTGTTTATCTTTTTCCTCTGGATGTAAATTTTTTTTCCCCTCTGGCTGCTTTGAAGAGTTTCTTTTGTTGCTGACTTTCAGGAAATTGTGCTTTTCTTGGGGTTTTCTCTGGTGTTTATCCTGCGTGGGATTTGTTTAGCTTCTCGGATCTATTTTACCTTTTTCAAACCTAGAATTTTCCAACAGATTTGATCTTGAAATCTTTGCTTTAAATATCACGTTGTCATCTTTAAGAGCTACTGTTTTAGAAATGAGCGCTAAAATGAACACAGTCTACTTTGGGAAACGAAGATAAACATGTGTTTATAGTCTTTGCGTGATTGTAAGTTTCTGTTGCCTCTTTGGACCACAGAGAGTTGGGTTCCCCGGAAAGTTCTCAGACCCCCGCCCTGGTCGTGTGCAGAGTGTGTCCACATCATTGGCTTGTGAATGAGGTTTTTCATCAGTCACTGTCTGGGTAACTGCCAGCTTTACGGGCGTGCTGCAATAGGAACCGTTTCCCCGTCTCAAATATAGGTCAGAAACTTTACCAAAACCGTTCTCACGTTTCGTACAGTGATGATCTGTTGACACATTAATGCGCAGGAAAGGAGAGTTGTTGGCACAGCCAAGATTGCCATCTGCAGGTAACAGTACTGAAATGTTACTTACAGATAACACTCAAACTCTACATTTTTTTTAGGCATTGGACAACAAACATTACCATTTAACTATGGAGACTTTTTTAAAATAGTATTTTCAGGGCTACTGATTTTTTTTTAAATTTTTATTTTATTTATTTATTTTTGGCTGTGTTGGGTCTTCATCGCCGCGCGAGGGCTTTTCTCCAGCTGCGGCGAGCGGGGGCTACTCTTCGTTGCGGCGCGCGGGCTTCTTGTTGTGGAGCACAGGCTCTAGGCGCGTGGGCTTCAGTAGTATGGCACACGGGCTCAGTAGTTGTGGCGCACGGGCTTAGTTGCTCTGCGGCATGTGGGATCTTCCCGGACCAGGGCTCGAACCCGTGTCCCCTGCATTGGCAGGCAGATTCTTAACCACCGCGCCACCAGGGAAGCCCGACCATGCAGGCTTTTTCAAAGGAAGATCTTTTAGGATGTTACTTGGTTTTAATTTATAGCTTTCTGTTGTTTTTGTGGTGTATATGCTTATTCTTAAAGAATATTAAAGGTTAGGCCTTTGGAATTTATGCACAAAATTAATATTTATCATTAAGAAAAAAATCAAAGCATTTTTTCTGTGTCAGAACTTTAACAGAGAAGGGATCCCTTTAGTGTTGTCTCTTCGAGTTTACACATAAAAAGAGAAGGGTACACTCTTACCATAGTGGCAAAAAAATAAATAATCCACCTAAATAAAAGGTATTCCAAAAATAGATTTTTTAAAAAAGATGAGATGATAAGAAGTGAGATGTTTAATGCACTGTGACCTTTCACCTCACAGTACCCATTTTCCTAGTTCAGTGAGTGAAAAGAGAAATGAGGATGATGGCCTGATTTTAATTCCCAATGTATAAAGCCTTATCTAGAAGTGTCCTACTTCTTGACACTATTACGATATTAAAAGTAACATTTATTTTTGTAAGTCATTACCAACTTGGCACACTTGGATTCATTTCTGTCAAGTCCTGTCATCTGTAGATTTCAAGCTTCCAAAGTCTAAAGAAACGCACGTTGGTTTTATATTCTCTTGGAGAACCTACAGTCTTCCAACGGCAGAACCTCCCTTTATTGGACTGTCTAGCAACTGATGTATTCAAAGTCAATCAGAAAGTTGTCTTTAAAATTTCAGCATATTTCTGAAAAGTCGGAAATTTGGGAGAGTTGGGCAAACCATAGCATACTGTACATGGAGTGTCATTATCTAGGTGGATACCTGGGTACTTGGAGGAGCCAGATGAGGAAGGTGGTCCACAAAATTTCTGCTGCCTACAGCTCAGAGCCATGAGAAAATCGTAACAGGAGAGAGATAATTTAGTGTATGTGAACCCCTGGTATGACACTGTTAGTGGTGGATCGTGGATATATCATTGAAAACACATTGTGAGATTCTGGTAGGAAGGATTCTTTCATTGTTTATTAAAAGGATTACATAACTTAAAGCACTTAGAACAGAGCCAGGCAGATAATAGATGCAATTATGTGTAAACTTTTTTTTTTTTTTTTTGGCGGCACGCGGGCCTCTCACTGCTGTGGCCTCTCCCGTTGCGGAGCACAGGCTCCGGATGCGCAGGCTCAGTGGCCGTGGCTCACGGGCCCAGCCGCTCCTCAGCATGTGGGATCTTCCCGGACCGGGGCACGAACCCGTGTCCCCTGCATCAGCAGGCGGACTCTCAACCACTGCGCCACCAGGGAAGCCCTGTGTAAACTATTTGTATTGGTTTTTTTCTTTTCCATTATAGTTTATTACAAGACATTGAATATAGTTCCCTGTACTTTATAGAAAGACTTTGTTGTTTATCTGTTTTATATATAGTAATGTGTATTTGCTAATCGCAAAGTCCTAATTTATCTTCCCCTGAACCCTGCGCCTGCCAAATCCCCTTTGGTAACCGTAAGTTTGTCTTCTACATCTCTGAGTCTGCTTCTGTTTTGTAAATAAGTTCATTTGTATCATAGTTTAGATTCCACATATAAGTGGTATATGATTTTTGTCTTCCTCTGTCTGACTTACTTTACTTTGTATGATAATCTCTAGGTCCATCCATGTTGTTGTACATAGCATTATTTCATTCTTTTTTACGTATTACTCCATTGTGTGTGTGTGTGTGTGTGTGTGTGTGTGTGTGTGTGTGTACCACATCTTGATCCATTCATCTGTTGATGGACACTTAGGTTGCTTCCATGTCTTGGCTATTGTAAATAGTGCTGCTATGAACATTGGGGTGCATGTACCTTTCCAAATTATGGTTTTCTCCGGGTATATGCCCAGGAGTGAGATTGCAGGATCATGTGGTAGTTCTGTTTTTAGTTTTTTAAGGAATCTTCGTATGTTTTCCGTAGTGGCCATACCAATTTACATTCCCACCAACAGTGTAGGGGCGGGGGGGGGGGTTCCCTTTTCTCCACACCCTTGCCAGCATTCATTATTTGTAGACATTTTAATGATGGCCATCCTGATCTGTGTGAGGTGATACCTCATTATAGTTTTGATTTGAATTTGTCTAATAATTAGCAGTGTTGAGCATCTTTTCACGTGCTTTATTGGCCATATATATTTCTTATTTGGAGAAATGTCTCTTTAGTTCTTCTGCCCATTTTTTGTTGGAGTTGTGTTTTTTTTTTATTGAGTTGTATGAGCTGTTTGTATATTTTGGAAATTAAGCCCTTGCCAGTCTCATCATTTGCAGATATTTTCTCCCAGCCCATAGGTTGTCTTTTTGTTTTGTTTATGGTTTCCTTTGCTGTGAAAAAGCTTATAAGTTTGAATAGGTCCTATTTGTTTATTTTGGTTTTATTTCTGTTGCCTTGGGAGACTGACCTAAGGCAACACTGGTATGATTTATGTTAGAGAATTTTTTGCCTATGCTCTCTTTTAGGAGTTTTATGGTATCACGTCTTATATTTATAAGCCTTTAAGGCATTTTGAGTTTATTTTTGTATATGGTGTGATGGTATGTTCTAACTTGCTTGATTTACATGTGTCTGTCCAGCTTTCCCAGCACTACTTGCTGAAGAGACTGTCTTATCTCCATTGTATATTCTTGCCACTTTTGTCGAAGATTAATTGACCGTAGCTGTGTGGGTTTATTTCTGGGCTCTCAGTTCTGTTCTGTTGATCTGTATGTCTGTTTTTGTATCAATACCACACTGTTTTGATTACTGTAGCTTTGTAGTAGTATTGCCTAAAGGCTGGGAGGCTTCTGCCTCCTCCTTTGTTTTTGTTTTTCCTCAGGATTGCTTTGGCAATTCTCCGTCTTTTATGGTTTCATATAAATGTTTGGATTATGTGTTCTACTTCTGTGAGAAATGTCATGGGTACTTTTATAGGGATCACATTAAATCTGTAGATTGCTTTGGGTAGTATTCTGTAGTATTGCTTTGGGTAGTAATCCATAGTATTGCTTTGGGTAATCTGTAGTATTGCCATTTTAACAATATTAATTCTTCCAGTCCAAGAGCATGGGATGTCTTTCCATTTCTCGGAATCATCTTCAATTTCCTGTATCAGTGTTTTATAGTTGTCAGCATATAAGTCTTTCCCCTACTTGATGAGGTTTATTCCTAAATATTTTTTTGAAGCGATTTAAAAGGGATTGTTTATTGTTTTTTTGGTTTCTTTTTTTTTTACTTTCCCTTTCTGATATTTCATTGTTAGTGTAAAGAAGTGCAACAGATTTCTGTATGTCAATCTTGTATCCTGCTACCTTGATGAATTCGTTTATCAGTTCTAGTAGTTTTTGCCTGGAGTCTTTAGGGTTTTCTATATATAATATCATGTCATCTGCATATAAGAATTTAATCTCTTCCCTTGCAATTTGGATACCTTTTATTTCTTTTTCTTGTCTCATTGCTGTGGCTAGGACTTCCAGTACTATGTTGAATAGATGTGGTAGAGTCGGCATCCTTGTTACAGATATTAGCAGAAAGACTTTCAGCTTTTCACCACTGAGTATTATGTTGGCTGTGGGTTTGTCATAAATAGCATTTATTATGTTGATATGTTCCCTCTGTACCCACTTTGGTAAGGGTATTTATCATGAATGGATGTTGAATTTTGTCAGATGCTTATTCTGCATCTATAGAGATGACCATGTGGTTTTTTTCTTTTCTTGATGTGGTGTATCACATTGATTGATTTGTATATGTTGAACCATCCTTGTGACCCTGGAATGAATCCAACTTGATTATGGTGTATGATTTTTTTTATGTGTTGTTGAATTCGGTTTGCTAATATTTTGTTGAGAATTTTTGCATCCATATTCATTGAAGATATTGGCCTGTAATTTTCTTTTTTGGTAGTGTCTTTGTCTGGTTTTGGTATCGGGGTGATGGTGACTTCATAGAATGTCTTCGGGAGTGTTTCTTCCTCTTCACCCTCCTGGAAGAGTTTGAAAAAGGTTGCTATAAGTTTTTCGTTGTTTGTTTGGTAGAATTCCCCAGTGAAGCCATTCGGTCCTGGAATTTGTTTGCAGGAAACTTTTTTAAAATTATAGATTCTATTTCACTTCTGGTGACCGGTCTGTAAAAATATCTATCTCTTCTTGATTTAGTTTTGGTGGGCTGTATGTTTCTAGAGACTTGTCCATTTCTTTTAGGTTGTCCAATTTGTTGGCATGTAATTGTTCATAGTGTTCTCTTGTGGTTTTTTAAAATTTCTGCAATATCAGATGTTATTTCTCCTCTCTCATTTCTTATTTTGTTTATTTGGGTCCTCTCTTTTTTCTTCTTGGTGAGCCTGGCCAGAGGTTTGTTGATTTTTGTTTACCCTTTCAAAAAACCAGTTTTTGGTTTTACTGAGTTTTTCCATTGTTTTATAAAACTCTAGTTTATTTATTTCCTCTCTGATCTTTATTATTTCCTTCTTTCTGCTGACTTTAGGTTTTGTTTGTTCTTCTTTTTCTAATTCTTTAGGTGGTAGGTCAGGTTGCTTATCTGACATTTTTTCCTTACTTTTTGAGGAAGGCGTGTATTGCTATGAACTTCCCTCTTAGGATTTCTTTTGCAGCATCCCAAAGATTTTGTATGGTGGTGTTTTTGTTGTCATTTGTCACAAGGTATTTTTTAATTTCCTCTTTGATTTCATCGTTGACCCATTGGTTTTTTTAGTAGCGTGTTTAGTCTCCATGTAATCGTTTTTTCCTCATTTCTGTTTCTGTGGTTCAATTCTAGTTTCATGCTGTTGTGGTCAGAAAAGATGCTTGAAATAATTTCTGTTCACCTTAAATTTCTTGAGGCTTGTTTTGTGTCCTAGTATGTGGTCTGTCCTGGAGAATGTTCCACGTGAACTTGAAAAGAATGTGTATTCTGGGGCTTTTTTGGATTTAATGTCCTGAAAATATCCATTTTTGTCTAATTGTTCTATTGTGTCATTTAGGATCCCTGTTGCCTTATTGATTTTCTGTCTGGAAGATCTGTCCATGGATATCACTGGGGTGTTAAAGTCTCCTACTGTTACTGTATTCCCATCAGTTCCTCCCTTTACGTCTGTTAGTATTTGTTTGATGTATTTAGGTGCTCCTTTTTATTGTTTTTCAGTAACTTTAACCCAGGGTTACCAATCCTATTGAACGTGGAAAATTGGATCACAGAGCTGTTTTTCATGTGGTGATACTAAACACATACTAACCATCTGGGAAACATCATTGTGAAGAACATGCTTTGGGAAACTCTCTCCTGCTTCTTTGAAAGCTCCGTTTGCTTGGCTTCCAAGTCCCTGTGGTTCTAGGCTTTCCTGGCAGCAGCCGTGCTTGACATTGTCCCATTCTGTGGATGATGATGGAGAGGCGATTGCTGAAAAGGCCTGCTGCCCCGGGTATCTTTCCCACCTGTCCTTCATGGTGTGTCAGATTCTGAGGGTCAGGAATGCTGTGGTGACTTAGCAGGGTGGTTCTGGTAGAGGTCTCTTTGAAGTTGCAGTCAAGACATCAACCGGAGCTGCAGGGACTTGATGGTCTGATAGGTACTGGATGATGCAGTGCGATGGTGGCTCTCATGTGGCTGGCATGTGGTGTTGGCTGCTGGCCGCAGGCCTCAGTTCTGCTCCGTGCTGACCTCTCCACCAGCAGTTAAAGGAGTTTAATTGTACACATTTGATTCATTTTTATCAGGAGATACAATCAATATGTATATAGTTAAGCATTTCATTTACGATCAATAAAAATGTAGGTTTATCCTGAATTTTCACTGAGTGAGCCATATGGATTATTTGTTTTGTTCCACAGATTTGGGCAACCAAGAAGGAAGCATTATGACAACCTATGAAAATATCCCCTAGATAATTCTTTTTGAATCTAAGCCCTGTGTGAAACTGTTACTTCACCTTCTAATATTTCTCCGTAAGAATCAGGCAGAAGTCATAAAGAGATGAACTTAGTCTAAAATCTCTTCTGTTAAAAAGTTTCTTGACATTATTGGCATTTGGGGGCTGATGAGTCTTCCGTGCAGGGAGGCTGTTCTGTGCGTTGTAGATGCTGAGCGCTATTCCTGGTCTCTACCCACTAGGCGCCGGTACCTCCCCTCCTCCACTTGTGACAACCGAGAGATGTCTCCAGACATTGTCTGATATCCTGCAGTCCCCTGGGGCAGAGAGCACAGCCATCCCTGGTTGAAAACCACTGTGTAAAATAGGACACACCATGATACTTCCATGCTGCTATTAGGGGTTGCATACGTGGATCATATCAGATATCAGTGTGAGAAGGTACCTGGGTAGCCAGAGTCACCTCAAGGGGTCCTGGGAAGCCAGAAGTGCAGGCAATTCCCAACTCAAAACTTTGGAGCTGAACTACCTCAGGGGAGGGAGAAGGATTTAGAATGATAGCCAGGGCTGCAGGCAAAACAAAACCAATCCAGCGCCTCTGGTTGCCCTGATAGACTTGGCAACGCTTCTGAATGGAAGAGTAATTTGGTTTGCCCCAAGGAGAGCGACACTGCACCATTCCTCGTCTCTGGCAAAATGATGTAGAACAATACATACCCAAGGCATGGGCAACGGGGGCGCAAGCACATTCCTGGACGTCAGTGTCCCTGACAGCAGTATTCACAGTAGTCAAATGCGCATCAGCTGGTGGGTGGAACGGTAACAAAAGGTAGCCCACGCGCTCAGCAGAGCAGTACTCGGCCGCCCAGAGGAGTGAAGGACTGACACCTGCTGCATTGTGCATGAACCTGGGAGACATTATGCTAAGCGCAAGAAGCCGCACACAGAGAACGTGTTGTGTGGTCCCATTTATGTGAAATGTCCAAAACAGGCAAATCTGCAGAGACAGAAAGCAGGCCGGTGGTTGCCTGGGCGGGGGGAGGGGGAGGGGGATTGAGGACTGACTACTTAATGGGCCCAAGGTTTCCTTTTGGGGTAATGTAGATGTTTTGAGACTTGACATAGGGGATGATTGCACAGCATTGTGAATATACTAAAGGCTTTACGCCTCCTGTGTGGGAGGACTATTAGTCATCGTCTACACCATTCCATGCCAAGAACTGACGGCAACCAGAAAATGAGGCCTTTTTATATTTATTACTACCTTTGAGAGTAAAGAATATATTGCATTTGTTAAAATCATTTGCGTTTCAGACTTCCCTAGCGGTCCAGTGGTTAAGACTTTGCCTTCCAATGCAGGGGGTGAGGGTTCGATCCCTAGTCAGGGAGCTGAGATCCCTCGTGCCTCACAGCCAAAAACCAAAACATAAAACAGAAGCAATATTGTAACAAATTCAGTAAAGACTTAAAAAAGGTGGGGGTGGGGGGACTTCCCTGGTGGTCCAGTGGCTAAGACTCCGTGCTCCCAACGAAGGGGGCCTGGGTTCGATCCCTGGTCAGGGAACTAGATCCCACAGGCTGCAACTAAGAGTTCGCATGCCGCGACTAAAGATTCTGCATGCTGCAACAAAGATCCTGCACACCGCAGCGAAGATCCCATGTGCCACAACTAAGACCTGGCGCAGCCAAATACATATTTTTTTAAAAATCATTTGCGTTTCACACAGATCTTTTTCAGCACGTAAATTTTTGCCAGCACTGTTTTTTGTTTTTGTTTTTCTGGTACGCGGGCCTCTCACTGTCGTGGCCTCTCCCGTTGCGGAGCACAGGCTCCGGTCGCGCAGGCTCAGCGACCATGGCTCACGGGCCCAGCCGCTCTGCGGCATGCGGGATCCTCCCGGACCGGGGCAGGAACCCGCGTCCCCTGCATCGGCAGGCGGACTCTCAACCACTGCGCCACCAGGGAAGCCCCGCCAGCACTGTTTATTGATAGTGGTTCTATTTAGGTGTTAATAATGGGAAAATCAGGACTGACCAGGGATTGGAAGTTCAGGATTCTCACTTTAACTTATTATTTCTAGTAACGAACTAATTAATTTTGACATGTTGCATAACCAGAATGTTATTAACCAGTCATATTTCACATTTTTTGTGTTTATAACACACAGACGATGTTAATTACATGTACTGAATTTAACAACTTATATCAAAGATAACCTTCAATTTGTGAGTTACCATCTGTTTTGGGCCAGAGAATAGGAATTTGATACTAAAGCTTTTTCCTGAACAGCTTGTAATGAGAGCTGTTTATATATTAATTACTTAATTGAATTGTTACGGATTTTAATGTTTTAATTTTCAAGCAGTTTGGGGCTTATTGTGGTGACATCTGCTTATATTTTGATACTTTATGGTGTTTAGCAGTTTCATCATAAGGCTCTTGGGTTTACAGCCCAATCCCGAAAATAATTTGCTGTCTGCTTCAGGTTTGCCGTAAGGAGTATCGTCCTATTTCATCTCCACTGCCGAGTTTTTTTCATAATGAAATGTATTTTTATTTTATAAGCAAACTCAGTATTCCCTAGTGCCTTCTTCAGTCTGGTGCCCTTTAATTTCTATTCAACGAGCTATAGAGGAATTTTGTTTAAATCTTACTATTTTCCTTCAGTGGTAGATTTTTTCAGTTGTCCTGGTTTTATCTTATAGATCCGTATGTGGTTTAAAAAGGTACTGTAATGAAACTTAAGGGCCTATGAACCTGCTTGTAGAATCCTTTTAGTCACCTTTCTTTGAACAGTGTAACTATAAACGTGACTCAGTGGGAGTAATTTACTTGAATTTCCTTAAAACATTTCAAGAGGTTCTGTATACATTCACTAATAAGAAACACCTTCATTCATAGCCTCACTTATGGATTTGAATTATATTAAACCTGGCGCCTTTTTATTATCACTTAAGACTATCGACCAAGAATTTAGAGAAAACAGCAGGCATTTAATTTCCTTAGTTCTTGAGCTTGTAGATAATTTCAGCCCTGTAGGAGACTGGATTCACTCACAACTGAAGAGAATTTATGAGGAAGAAGGTAAATATTATTAAGTAGATCCTGGTTGACTGCTTACTGTTTATACTGACTGAAAAGTAAAAATGAGTTTTTGATATGAAGGATTATCATATGACATATACCTCTGGCTTCTTCAGAAATCCATGCAGGTGGAACCCCTGTGAAACGGAAACGTAGGAAAACAATAATGTAAAAGTTGAGAGTCAGTGCTTGCTTTCGCTTTATTTTAGGGAAGCCAAAAAAGGAAAAAAAGATTCTGACATTTCTGTGTTTTTTTGAGCACATAAAAGAGTGGATATCTGCACACAAACATGCGTGCCGTGATTATTGTAAACATGTGACCAGGCAATGTCTGTATTGTCAGAAAAGATGTCTGGAGCATCTTTTCTTCTCTTAAGGCTGTGTACAGTTTAATTTATTGGTTGTATGTGATACGGTCCCTAAAACAAAGATATTATCATTGAATGATAGCAGGAACAGTATCTGAGCTAAAATCAATTTTATTTACTTTGAGACGTTTTCCTTACAAATCTCTACATGTACCATAATACTGACTGGCCGTTTTAATTTCTCCTTTTTCACACTGCAAATAAAACTGCATAGTTTGTGTTAAAGTTTTAGGACAGAGATTATGAAACAGTAAAATGTGTTAAGTTTGAGTTGGGATGAAAAAGAAAAACAAGAATAGGACAGGTCAAAGGTGAGCAATTCCCGAAGAATTTTAAGGTGTTTTTTGTTGTTACTGTTGTTGTTGTTGTTTTTCAAATCTCTCTGTTTCTCACCAGGCAGGTCCCAGCAGACACTTGGCGTTTTATATGATCGGATGCTGGGGAGCCCACTGGTTCACAGGTCTACACATGAAGTCAGCCTAAAGGTAAACGCCTGCCTTTGATCTTTGTCTTTTACCTGAAATTCGTTTGAAGCAGAGCTGCGTTTTGCCAAAACTGAACACCTGTTTTAAAATGCTTTCTTGAGACGGAGTCTGAGGTCTTTCTCCTTGCTGAAGTTGAAGGTAGTAGATAGAGCATCATTAAATAATGATGGGTTCTTTAGTCCATTCTACATAACAGATTGGCCTTTTATTGCCTTCTAAGAATTGTGGATGCTGAACCAGCCATTATAAACTTTTCTGGGTCTTACCGGAAGCAGATGACACTTTCTAAAATCATTCCCTCTTGTCAACACGGTGAATTAAAATTAAGCTGCAAAATTAATTACAATTGGGCACACAAGTCTGGATCTTAGTTGGCCCCTGTATCTTAATGCTATGGTTTATTAGTTTCTTAATACGATTTGTGTCTGTCTGCAAATTGATTTACTACTTAACCTTGAAACTTCTTAGAAAAACGTGTAGCTTACTATTTATAGATCTCATGAGAGGATAAGGTACCCAGAAGAGCTAACCGAACAGTCGTAGCTGCACAGGCATCAGGAGTTGAAGCCCAGGGAGTTTCAGTGGTTGTCGGGACTTCACACTTGCATTACGGGGGGCATGGGTTTGATCCCTGGTTGGGGAACTAAGATCCTGCAAGCCGCACGGCCAAAAAAAACAATCAAGAGTTGAAGCCACATCCCAAACTGAAACTGATGGCTCCCTCCCCGTCCGCTACCAAGAAAAAGCGCTGTTATCTGTTGGTAGATGGGATTCTAGGGTTTGCTTTTATCATTTACTGTTTTGTGTTTTCTGGTTCTTCCTTTAATTTTTTTAAATTAAAAAACTGATAGAACTTTTGTACTTCTAAAAACATCAAGATGGAAATTTGGGGGAGATTTTTGCTTTATTGTTTTAAAGGAACCAATCAGAACTAAAATGATAGACCCAGATTTAATCAAAGTAAGAATCTTAGAGGGGTGAGGTAGGGAGGGTGGGAGGGGGACGCAAGAGGGAGGAGCTATGGGGATATATGTATATGTATAGCTGATTCACTTTGTTATAAAGTAGAAACCAACACACCATTGTAAAGCAATTATACTCCAGTAAAGATGTTAAAAAAAAATCTTGTTGATGTATTTTTGTTTAAAGCCAAATGTATAACAAGGTAAATATGTACAATTGACCCTTGACTGGGTTTGAACTTCACAGGTCCACTTATACATGGATTTTTTTCAATAAACCATAGACTACTGTATACAGTCCATGGTTGAATCCACAGATGAGGAATCTTGGACACAGAGGCCCAACTGTCAAGTTATAAGTGGGTTTTCAACTGCACAGGGGCCAGTCCCCTTAACCCTAAAGGTTCAACTGTATTAGAATTTCAGTATTTTACTTAAATATTTAAAAAGCGTAGTTTGTTTTAAAAAATTATAAAAGGTTAATTGAGTCTGTGACATCAGATGTTGACATCCATGTTGTAACATGAATCCTTTTTATGGCCAAATAATATTCCATTGTATGGACGTACCACATTGTGTTTATCCATTCATCAGTTGACGGACATTTGAGGTGTATTTCCTTTTATTGAGTGGTTATGAATCATGCTGCCGTGAACGTTCGTGTACCAGTTTTGTGTGGATGTATACCTTCATGCCTCTTGGGTATATACCTGGCAGTAGAATTGCTAGGTTGTTATGGTAACTCTGTTTAACATTCTGAAGAACCGTCTAACTTTTCCACAGTGGCTACACCATCAGTCAGTATGTTTTGAAATGCAGTTGAACCATATTTTAAATGTCAGAGGGAAGAGGAGAGAGGGGAGGCCTGTTGCTCATGAGTGTTTCGATTGTGTATTAATTCAGTATTTAGGGAACGTAAGCTTTGCTTGGATTGAATTGAATTGAGCACACGCTGACTTCCTGCTGTGGGTGAGGCATTGGTGCTTAGCTTTATAGATGACTCTGGACATTTTTGTAGCCTTTATTTAGCTCCTTGTACAGTTAATACGTGCAGATGGTCATTTGGGACCGTGCTGGGAAATGACACACTGTTGCTTACCTACCACAGTACCCATGGTGCATCCACGAGCTGGGGAGTCATCTGTGTAAAAACCACATGCCCTTCCTCTCTGTGTTGGGTGCTGTGCGTCAGAAAGTGAGGGCTCATATCTGTTCCCCTTAGACTTCCCTAGTTTCAGCAGGTGCCTCCTTTGAAAGCCATTCGCAGCAGACCATGGCTGTGGTGTTTTCTTGGCTGTCCATTTCACAGTGGTTGGTGTGTTCACCAGGAACATCCACATTTCGGGGCATCACCTTCAGGTTCTCAGACAGGAAGATTTCAGGCTGGGAAGCGGTGAGGCAGGTGTGCTCTAATGTGGAAAGGGGAAAATCTTCAGGAGAGCAAGGTTGGCAGACCTTTTCTGTCCAGGGCTCGAGAGTAGATAGTTGAGGCTTTGTGGGCCAGTGGTCTGTGCTGCGGCCGCTCAGTCCTGCCCTTGTGTGAGAGCGGCTACCGATCTTACGCAGATGAACAAGTGTGGCTGAGCGCCAACAAAACTTCACTGATGGACACTGGAATTTGAATGTCATATCAGTTTCATGGGTGGCAAAATAGCATTGTTTTGATTTCCTTTTCAACCATTTCAAAATGTAAAAGCTATCGATAGGTCACAGTCTTTGCAGAATGCAGCTGCAGGTGGGAATTGGCCTGTGGGCCACAGTGAGCCCACCTCGACCTAGAGAAACACACCTGTGTTATTTCTCCCTCTTCTGACTGCAGCCTTTGAGTTGGAGGACATCCGAGGTGCAACTCTGCAAGGTCTGTGGCGTGCTTAGGCCAGCATCAAAGTTGTGGTTCCTCGACGAAAGCACTGCAGATTCTCAGGGAATCGAGACTTGTAGGAATCTGAGGGCCTTCCATGTGAAGGGCGGCTCTGGACTTGTGTAACCGCCGCTGCTCAGATGTTCTTAGCCCTAGGCAGTTCCCCGCCCCTCCCCAGGGGACATTTGATCACGTCTGGAGATGTTTTTCAGGGAGATAGCTTCTGGCATCGACTGGGTGGAGACCAGGGGTGCTGCTCTACAGTGCACAGGGCAGCCCATCCCAGAGATTTCCGTGCTCCCCAAAGTCCGGAGTACTGAGAGTGACGAGCCCGATTCACTGCTACTGTCCCTGCTGTATTTTGTGTTCTAATCTGAACGGTTCTGTGGCTGTGGGAATGTAAGATGGCGAGCACTTGACTACAAGACTGAGTTCCTGCGTTTGCCGACATAACATGAGACTCATTGAACTCTCAGCAGATGCTTGGGTTCACGATGCTTTAAGTATTTTTCTTTTAAAACTTTTTTTGTTGTTGTCATTCATTTAAATTTAAGCATCAAAATACGCTTTAACACCAAGATTTTTGAGACGCAGGCAGGCTACCTCAAAGGGCAAGGCATCGCCCGCCTTAACATCTATGGAGAAAACCACAGGGTTTATTTTTCAGAACTCTGGAGGTCACCTTATATGAGTAAATGACCTCACTTACGACTCCACCTACTGCAGAAAAGGGAATCATCAGGGCCCAAATAAATCCTGCGTTATGTGGGTGAAAATCACAGCGTCTTAGGGGTTTCATAACCAGCCTGTACATATTGCTGAAATTTGTCTGAGGGCCTAGTGCACATGGTAAACAATCCGATTGCAGCCTCTCAGTCTTAGAGATAATTAAAATCTGTACGTTAATTTACAGATTAATCGGAAGCGTTAGCTTACAAGACCCAAGTCATTAGAAAAAGAAGACAGACTACTCTTATGTGGAAGCAGCGGCTGTCTGTGTCTCCCAAGGCACTTTGCTTTGAAATCTTGGGTACCTGAACTGGCATTTCACTGTGTAGGGGAGAAGACTGAAACGATAACTGTGCGATTGGTCTTACATGCATCGTCTGGCTCCGTGATGCAGACTTTCTTAGCAGGGGTTTGCTGTTACTGGGTGGGACATTTTTTAGGAAGGCTTCCTTCTGGGTCTGCCTCCCGATCAGGCAGAGAAGTGGAGGGTGGGGAGGGTTTGCGGCTCAGAGGGTTTGCGAGAGGACCCGGGGGCCGCTCTGGAGATGCGCACGTGGTCTTGGCGGTAACTCCAGGACGGGACGCCTCTCTTGTCACGTCAGCATCCTTCATGGCTCTGCACACAGGGTTGGGATGCAAGGCCCCAGCCAGCCGTTAATTAACCCAGAAGGGCAGCCAGGCACAGAAAGGACCCTCTCTGAATGCCTCACTCAGGGGATGTTTTGGATTTTGTGAAGCGCTGCATTATTTTCGTAACCCGAGAAGACTCCCTTCTCTCTGCTCTCTCGACCCTGCGGCTTTATTTCCTACTCAGCTGGGTTGCTCTCATAGTGATGATTTCTGAAGACGCTGCCAGCTTTTAATGACATTTTAATGAACATGAAAACAGTTCACGTTCATAGGAGAGAATTTGGAAGCTACAGAAAGGCACGCACACACACACAGATAAAATTCCAGCGTGATCGCACCCTGGAGAGATGGGTGTATTTTATTATCTTTTTTATATTTTAGAGGGTATCTTTTGTGTGCGTGTACAAAATGAAATTTAGCGACATGCACGTTCCGTCCTGAAACCTATTTTTTTCACGTATCGCCGTATCATGGACATTTTCTCCCATCGTGAAAATCCTTTTGAGGACTGCATCTTACGACACTAGTGCATTCTTATATTTAAATGGCAATTCCACTGCTAGGCCTGTGAACTCTGATAATAAAATGATAGTTCTTTGATTATATTTATAATTTTGGACCATCTGACTCCCAAGTAAGTAAATATAACTGTAAAATGAGTGAAAAATCTTACCTTTGGGGGGATTTTTCTTTTCTTACCATAAAATAATAGACATACTCATTGGTGAATGAAGATATGTCTATTAAAAAAAAAAAAAACACTGTTAACATTTTCCTGTTCCCTGCCCTATCTTTTCTATGTATATATTCTCCTGTAATCGGGGTCCGACTGTAAGTGCCTTAATTTATTGAATCGCACTCATGCTGTCATCGGACAACAAAACAGCTTTCGGTCCTTCCAGTGGCTACGTATCGGCTTCGTTACAGTTATGCCGGAAGAACAGGTATATGCAGCGTATAAAACAAGCCCGCTTCATCTCCACAAGAAGCTGGGTCCCCGTCAAGATTGTACAGAAGAATTTATATGTAAATGCTGGTGCGTAAATTAAAACTCATCTTAAACTGACCACCGGGAAACTCAGTTTCCGTTTGAAGAGAGAAAAACATTATGGATAAAGCGAGCAGGGAGGTAAGACCCAGTGCGTTCCAGTCAGAAGAGAATTTGTGAAATGCGGAGAGAAGGAAAGTGCCTTGTTACGATGAGGTCATTTCTAGCAGATTTTCCAGCTGCTCTGGCTCTCGGTCCTCAGTCTGCATGGAATCGAGTCCCAAAGCACCCTGGGCCTCGTCCAGAAGATTACTTTAAGAGATGGATTCTTCCAGCGTGAAAGCCAGCAGACTAACAGCGGAGACAAGACATGAGACAAAGTTTCTTCCGTCCCTGCTTTAAAGGATTTTAAGAGAACATTTCATAATGGGACAGATTGCTAAAAGAGAAACTTCTGCCACCAGTGATACCAGCCGAGCACCACGGCCCCCGCCCTGTAATCGCTGTGCGCTTAATTCACTGTTTCCGAACCAGCCTCCCCTCCTGTTGGCAGGGAACGCGCTTGCCCTCTCTGTCTTCCTCTAGCAGAGCCAGCTCTCAAGGAGCTCTCCTGTGATTATAGCCTTTAGGATAATTAAAGAGCAGTGAAGATTTTGTTGTTTGGGGGCAGTGCTCTCCCTTCCCAGAGCACGAGAGCATATTAAATACTGTAAGTGCATACTCAGTACAACGAAACCCTCAGACACCATTTCTCCTGCAACTGAATTACTTTGTGAACTGGACTGTGAGTCATAGAAGTTTTTGCCACCTTGAAATTAGATCGTGAAAAGGAGAAATACTATAAGTAATAATGATAAATAAGCTTCCCTTTAGCTTCCTGATGGATTTAACCCCGAATTATTACTTATGTTGGAATACTCATCTTTAGTGGGGCAACTCCAGGGGTGTCATCCGTCCGCACTAATTTTTCCTCCTTCCGTAAGCAGAACAGCGAGGGAACGTGTAGCTTTACCTCGCGGTGAGGGCGGTCATTTCTTTTCCGCACACTCACAACGCCAAAGACCTCAAATCAACCTGACTGGAGGTGCCTCGAATCAAAACCGGGTCAGGCAAGAGAATAAACACAATTGCAGTAATTAAGAACCCTTTTTAATTTTTTTCCTTCTTTTGGAGGCCGAGGACGATCTGCCGGTGCTGAAAAAGCTCGAGGGAGGTGCTTTCTCGGAAGGGCTCTCGACCTGCCGCTGGCCTGCTGACGCGTCACCCGCTGCCAGCTCTGAATCACTTTGGCAAGGGTGCTGTGTTCCTCGGGCCCTTTCAGGGGGCTCTTTGCTTTGGGGATGCTCGCAGGTAGCCGAGTGGGAGTAATAGCCGTCCTACGTCTCTCCTGTGCCCGGGGCCCTGACCTGGGAGTTCGTATAAAAGCTGTGCATCCTCACCACCTCTGCCGGGTGTAACGGCTCTCGTCATCCTCAGTTTGGAGAAGGGAAAACTGAGCCACGTGACTCGCCCTGCAGTCCACAGCTAGAAAGGGATGGAGGTATGATTAGGAATCGGGCCACCTGGCTCTGAGCCACGAGGCCCCCGAGTCCTCCGTTTTGTGCTGTCCTCTGTGGCTCTCAGGACGTTAGTTCCCTTACCTCTAGCCAGTAAGTCCGCGGACACCAGAACCATGACCCTGGTGTACCCCAGCTTTATTGCAGCCAGTACAGGCATTTCGAGCTCCACATCACGTGCCCACAAAGACCATCCTTGGAAGAAAGGACACAGGCCAACTTCTCCCCCACCTCACAGCCCACAGTGACGGCACAGAGGGCCATCTTCCCGCCCTGGGTCCCAGGGAGCACTTGGTTCATCCTTGAAGGTTACCCCCACCCCCACACACAGCTCCTTCCTTTCCTTCCTTTTTCATACTTCTCCGCCAGATCTTGTGTCCGTCAGTCGAGGATTCACCTTCTCCCTCTCCCAGACCTTCCTCCCTCTTCCCTGACCTTCCTCCCTCTTCCCTGACCTTCTCCCTCTTCCCTGACCTTCCTCCCTCTCCCTGACCTTCCTCCCTCTTCCCTGATCTTCCTCCCTCTTCCCTGACCTTCCTCCCTCTCCCAGACCTTCCTCCCTCTTCCCTGACCTTCTCCCTCTTCCCTGACCTTCCTCCCTCTTCCCTGACCTTCCTCCCTCTTCCCTGACCTTCCTCCCTCTTCCCTGACCTTCCTCCCTCTTCCCTGACCTTCTCCCTCTCCCAGACCTTCCTCCCTCTTCCCTGACCTTCCTCCCTCTTCCCTGACCTTCCTCCCTCTTCCCTGACCTTCCTCCCTCTTCCCTGACCTTCTCCCTCTCCCAGACCTTCCTCCCTCTTCCCTGACCTTCCTCCCTCTCCCTGACCTTCCTCCCTCTTCCCTGACCTTCCTCCCTCTCCCTGACCTTCCTCCCTCTTCCCTGACCTTCCTCCCTCTTCCCTGACCTTCTCCCTCTCCCTGACCTTCCTCCCTCTTCCCTGACCTTCCTCCCTCTCCCTGACCTTCTCCCTCTTCCCTGACCTTCCTCCCTCTTCCCTGACCTTCCTCCCTCTTCCCTGACCTTCCTCCCTCTCCCTGACCTTCCTCCGTCTTCCCTGACCTTCGTCCCTCTTCCCTGACCTTCTCCCTCTCCCTGACCTTCCTCCCTCTTCCCTGACTTTCCTCCCTCTCCCTGACCTTCTCCCTCTCCCTGACTTTCCTCCCTCTCCCTGACCTTCTCCCTCTCTCTGACCTCCTCCCTCTCCCTGACCTCCTCCCTCTCCCTGACCTTCCTCCCTCTCCCTGACCTTCCTCCCTCTCCCTGACCTTCCTCCCTCTCCCTGACCTTCTTCCCTCTCCCTGACCTTCCTCCCTCTCCCTGACCTTCTCCCTCTCCCTGACCTTCCTCCCTCTTCCCTGACCTTCCTCCCTCTCCCTGACCTTCTCCCTCTCCCTGACCTTCCTCCCTCTTCCCTGACCTTCCTCCCTCTCCCTGACCTTCCTCCCTCTTCCCTGACCTTCCTCTCTCTTCCCTGACCTTCTCCCTCTCCCTGACCTTCCTCCCTCTTCCCTGACCTTCCTCCCTCTCCCTGACCTTCTCCCTCTTCCCTGACCTTCCTCCCTCTCCCTGACCTCCTCCCTCTCCCTGACCTTCTCCCTCTTCCCTGACCTTCCTCCCTCTCCCTGACCTTCCTCCCTCTCCCTGACCTTCTCCCTCTCCCTGACCTTCCTCCCTCTCCCTGACCTTCCTCCCTCTCCCTGACCTTCCTCCCTCTCCCTGACCTTCTCCCTCTCCCTGACCTTCCTCCCTCTTCCCTGACCTTCCTCCCTCTCCCTGACCTTCCTCCCTCTTCCCTGACCTTCCTCCCTCTTCCCTGACCTTCTCCCTCTTCCCTGACCTCCTCCCTCTCCCTGACCTTCCTCCCTCTCCCTGACCTTCTCCCTCTCCCTGACCTTCCTCCCTCTTCCCTGGAACCCTGCTGCCGTCCCTCTTTAGTACCTTGTGGTACAGGTGCGGGGCTTTAGGTTATTTGCATAGACATCTTACTAACAGCTTCAAGGAAGCGGTGTGTGTGTGTGTGTGTGTGTGTGTGTGTGTGCGCGCGCGCGCCTGCATCTGAGTTTGTTTCATCCTGCCATTGCCGTCACCATGCCTTGAATATCGTAGGCGCTTGGTAATTTTTTCTATCATCGCTTTGTACCTCATTTATCTCAAGTGTGGGAAAAGCAGGGTGAAGCATTTGCCTGTTTCCATTTGCAGCGGGGTTACAGTAAACACGAGACTGGGGTCCACATGCTCGTCTCCCGTGAGGAGTGGCGGCTTCTCACCGTGGGGTCTTCTCGTCACAGAGCGTTTCTTTCTGAAGAGGTGTTTGCAGGAAGTAATGTCCGGCCCTCATGGTGATTGAAGAAAGTCCATGGCGAGCGTCAGGGCTGTGCTAGTATTTGCAGTTGCAGAGTGCTTCAGAACTGACAGACACCACCTTCCCACCTGCAAGATGGAACGTGGCTCTCATTTCAGACTCACAGAGACAGAAAGGAGGCAGAAGAGTGGTTCCCGGGGCCTGGGGGAGGGGGGAACAAGGAGGTGGTGTCCACTGGGGACAGAGGTCATTGGCGGTGGTGAAGAAGTTGTGGAGGTAGGTGGGGGGTGGCTGCACAGGAATAGGAATGTCCTTAATGCCTCCACCGGGTTGTGCACTTCAGAATGGTCACGATGGTAAATTAAACGTTGTGTATATTTTAACACAATTGAAAAAACAAAACAAAACACCAGACCTGGGAATTGAGCCACTGACGTAAATTTCACCTGCCTGTGTCTGGGGTAGAGAAGCCCGCGCCCGTCCCCGAAACTTTGAATAGCACTGTAATACCAGCACGTTTATTTATTATACATGAAATTATACAGAAAATCCCTGATTTTAAAAAATCCATGATTTTATTCTAACATCTGTCTCTGGAAATTGAGCTCTTGTCTTGGAGAAAAGAGGGTAGGTAACTTTTTTTCCCAACCTTATGTAGATCTTGACGAAATTTGTCTAAAGCAGTAGCTTTTGCCAAGTGAAGATCAGCCGTTTTACTCATTTGAGTCAGAATAGTGATGTTGACGCAGTAAAATGACAGCAGCCACCTTCAAGCGCTTTGCTCAGAGGCGCTGCAGTTAGACACCAGTTAATCGTTGGTTTCTCTTGATTTTGCTGTAATCAGACCCAAAGGTTGGCGTGGATTGAACGTTGCTGTGGTTTACGGTCGGTTTAAAGAATGTTCTCCGGTGTGTATTGAATAGTCTCACAATATATATGCACATTTCAGTCCACTGGTCACTGTAAATCCTTTTTTTGGAACTAGTTAGGTTTTAGAAGAAATAGTCATTTAAGAAATTTAAGCCATTTAATTTAAGAAGGTGTTTTATTGGTGGGGGAGACTTTGATCCAATTATTAGATCAGTTTTTTTGTTGTTTTGTTTGTTTGTTTTTTGCGGTACGCGGGCCTCTCACTGCTGTGGCCTCTCCCGCAGCGGAGCACAGGCTCCGGACCCGCAGGCTCAGCGGCCATGGCTCACAGGCCCAGCCACTCCGCGGCATGTGGGATCTTCCCAGACCGGGGCACGAACCCGCGTCCCCTGCATCGGCAGGCGGACTCTAAACCACTGCGCCACCAGGGAAGCCCTAGATCAGTTTTTTTAAATTAATACATGTATAGGCATACCTCATATGTGTACATACATGTACCTCATGTGTACAGTCGTACCTCATAAATGCCACGTTGTACTTCGGAGACATCGCGTTTTTTACAGATTGAAGGTTGATGCCAGCCCTGCAGCGAGCAAGTCAGCTGGCGCCGTTTTTCCAACAGCATTTGCTACTTTGTGTCTCTGTGTCACATTAGGGTAGTTCTTGCACCATTTCAGACTTTTCATTATTATTATATCTGTTATGGTGATTTGTGATCAGTGATTTTTTTTTTTTTTTTTTTTTTTGCGGTACGCGGGCCTCTCACTGTTGTGGCCTCTCCCGTTGCGCAGCACAGGCTCCGGATGCGCAGGCTCAGCGGCCATGGCTCACGGGCCCAGCCGCTCCGCGGCATGTGGGATCCTCCCGGACCAGGGCACAAACCCGCGTCCCCTGCATCGGCAGGCGGACTCTCAACCACTGCGCCACCAGGGAAGCCCGTGATCAGTGATTTTTGATGTTAGTGCAAAAAGATTACAGCTCACTGAAGGCTCAGATTTTGGTTAGCATTTTTAGCAATAAATTTTTTAATTAGGGTATATAGCTTTTTTTAGACACAATACTGTTGCACACTTAATAGACTACAGTATAATGGAAACCTCTTACATGCACTGGGGAATCAGAAAAAAATCCTGTGACTCACTTTATTGCTGTGGTCTGGAACTGAACCACAATACCTCCAGGTGTGCCTATGTTGAGGTGGACCAGTCAGTAGAAACACATGACACTCTTGTGGACCAAATGGTATGACATCCCTGGTTCTGTCGCAGGCCGGGGATGGTTTTTGTTTTCTTTCCTCTGCTGTTTACAAATCAAAAATCCTTTAAGAAGTTAATACCATATTGGGGAAAACACTCTGATCTTGGATTCTAACTTAAAATTTCAGAGAGAAGATGAATCTGGGATCAGAAAGTAGAGAGCTAGAGCTTAAACAGAAATTTTCTTAGTTGGGAAAAAGGCTAATGCCTAAAGAAGAACAGAGGAACGGGCTAACAGAAGGCGTCCATAATCCCCCGTCCCTGGAGGATCTTAAATGCTCTTGCTCCAGAGTCCTGTGCTAACGCTTATGCAGACACTTCTAATATATATTACAGACACTTGTGGGGTGGGGAACGTGAACCAGGCTGTGGGTGCAGGGGTGTCGTCCGTATGTACCCAAATACTTTCTCCTTAGGAAACGAAGATCTGTATGCTGCAAGACAAAGATCAGCACTTTCCTTATGAAAATGTGATTTTGTGGAAAGAGTTTACAGACTATTTGAAGAAGCCAAGCCCTTCTGGTGCATTTTAAGGATCCTTTTTAGTAGCGTGGCCGTTTCATTAAGCAATGTCTATGAGCTAGCTCCACGGTGTCTTACAATTTTATAAATGGAATTCATTTCAAACACAAAATGCTTAGTTTTCCTGTATAACAGTTGTTCTCAGCCAGCAGCAGTTTAGCAATTTGTAATATTAGGCAATGTCTGGGGGTGTTTTTGATCATCACAACCGTAGGGGATGGAGGGGAGGTTGTGCTGGCGTCTAGTCTAGTGAGAAGAGGCCAGGGACGCTGCTAAACATCCTACAGTGTGCAGAGCGTTCTCCTAACAGAGAATCGTCTGGCCCCAAGTCAAACTCCCTGAGGCTGAGAGACCCTGTTGGTTAGATTAGATTTCACTGTTTATAAGTACTCAAAATGACAGTAAAAGGGAGTTAGGGGTGGTGTCTGAGTCCATTCACGCTGCTATAACACAGTACCATAAACTGGACAGCCTAAACAACAAACATTTATTTCTCACAGTTCTGGAGGCTGGAAGTCCAAGATCAAGACACCAGCAGATTTGGAATCTGGTGAGGGCCAGATAACACCATCTTCCCTTCATGTAAGGTTTACACTATACTGTAGTCTATTAAGTGTGCAACAGTGTGTTCTTACATGGCAGAAAGAGGGAGAACTCTCTGGGGTCTCTTTTTATAAGGGCACTAACCCATTCATGAGGGCTCCACCCTCATGACCTAATCACATCCCAGTGGCGCCACCATTTACCATTTACCATAGAGAGAACCTGAAACTGAATTCCTCATGAGAACTGAGTCACCGTCATTACTGCCACTCAGGATCATCAAAAGTCTCTTTAGAGCTACACTATTCTGCCGTGCACATCTCTGTTATTATTTGTTCTGTCCCTTGAATAATGTTTTATTTTTTTACTTGTATATGCTCTGATTTCATAGCTTTTTATTTAGTCTCAGATATCTTCCTAATGCCATCCTCTGTGTGAGCTCCCCAGAGTTCAAGCAGACGTCTCAGGACACATGTATATTCTGACCGTCAAATTTTCTTTCCAGTGTCTACAAAAGTGCAGAAATACCACCTAATTAAGTGAAGGAGATAAGTATTTTTGCATGACAAAATTCTGGTAACTACAAATTAAAATCTTGTTGTTAAGACGACAAAGTGAGAACTGGAGTGTCCCAAGAGGCCACTGCATTAGTTATCTGCTGCTGCATAACAAATGACCACAAGTTCAGCAGCTAGAAACAACACGTTTATTCTCTCACAGTTTCCCAGGGTTGGGAGACCGGGCACGTGCGGGGCTCCTCTGCACAGGGTCTCCAGAGGCTGCAGCCACGTGGTGGCTGGGCTGCATCCTTATTTAGAGCTGAGAAGGGAAGGGTCTTCTTCCAAGCCCACACTGTTGGCAGAACTCAGTTTTCTTGTGGTTGTAGGACTGAGGCGCACAGCTTGCTAAAGACTGCCCTTGGTTCCCTGGGTGGTTCGTGTGAAGGCCGGTAGGAGCGTCTTTCTCTAGTCCACTAAGAGTCTTATACAATGTAATGTAACAATTGTAGGAGTGACATCCGGTCATCCTTGCCATATAACCTAACCAGGGTGTGGCATCCGTCTCCTTTGACATATTCTGTGTGGTAAAAGGGAGTCATAGGTCCTGCCCACACTGGAAGGGAGGGGATTATATCAGGTGGGACTCATTGGGGGGCCATCGTGGGGTGTGTCCATTATGACAACCTTTAATTCAAATCCTCCCAACTTGAAATGTGCCTTTTGTCCTTTTACCTTGTTCTAAACAAATGGAAATTTAATTGTAATTCAATAATGAAAGATTTGCCACCATAAAGCTGCCTGAAAACATATGGCGTGGACTCTGAAGACAGTTCCCAAACAGCCTGAAATGTTCAGTATTGACGACACAACTGAAGGAAGCTGCGGCCCTTCTTGGCCACTGCCATTTGGAGTGAATGCTCTTGCACACGTGTGAATTCTGCTCTGTCTGTGGGTACAAGAGTTCTATTTGAGTGACTTCGGTCCTCTTTGGGCCAGGGTGCTCATAGGTCTGACGTAGGATTGTGAAGAAAATAAGGCTCGCTCTTCTTGTCTGCCTCAGACACAGAGGCTTCCGAAGTTCTCATCATCCCCTCCTCCCCCAGGTTTCTACGTGCCTTCCAGTACTGCGGTCTCGGCCAGACTGACGCAGCCAGTTCTGTGGCAAAACACAAACGATGTAGGTGCTCTCTGTACCCATGGGCTGGCTTCCTGACACCTGGCCTCTGTGTAGAAGTCATGTCAGGTGACACATACGCTGACTTAGCTCCGCACTGATGTGTGTCTGCCTTCTCAGGGCCATGTGCACCCTGTAGGTTCAGTGACGGTCAAGTTCATCACTGAACTTTTATCAGTGGAAGGTGTTATGATTATTCGCTGCTTCAGAGCCACAGGTGTTTTCCAGACCATATGGTCGCCCTGCCTGGGGGTGTCGACGTGCCTGCTGGCCTACCCGGTCGTCTTCCCCATCTGTCTAGGGAAGGGCGGCATCAAAGGCAGCCGCGTCTGTCCTACTGCGCATCGGGATTCCGTTCAAGCTCGCTGTCGACTGCGTTGTGATCATAACTCACACTTTAGTGAATAAAAAATCAGTGTTTCGGGGCTTCCCTGGTGGCGCAGTGGTTGAGAGTCCGCCTGCCGATGCAGGGGACACGGGTTCGTGCCCCGGTCCGGGAGGATCCCACATGCCGCGGAGCGGCTGGGCCCGTGAGCCATGGCCGCTGAGCCTGCCCGTCCAGAGCCTGTGCTCTGCAACGAGAGAGGCCACAGCAGTGAGAGGCCCGCGTACCGCAAAAAAAAAAAAAAAAAAAAAAAAAAAATCAGTGTTCGTTCTCATTCTCTGTGGTCCCTGAGTTTGTCTCCATTAGTGGTTTATATGTGAGTCCATCCCAGCATTTATAAAATACACCAACTCATCTTTTTTGGGAAAACTTTCGCCTGTATGAATGTGTCTATATATACATGCACACACACACAAATATAAAATCTTTATGTAATCACGAAATACAACACGGATCAGGCATTAATTACCTTGACACGGACAACATCCTGAGTATTGTATTTTTTAATCATCTCAGAAAGAATGCAGTAAAAAAAAAAAAAAAAACTACAAGCAGTGCTTCAAAACTCTCTTCCACTTTCTCCTCTCAGCGTTCTCACAGAAGGTGGCCCCCGCTTCGTAAAGACCTCATCGCCGCGAGGTGAGGCTAAGATGAGCATAACCAGTGACGAGGTGAACTTTCTGGTGTATCGCTATCTCCAGGAGTCAGGTAAGACGGAGGCTTCCTGTCCGTAGGAAATCATCTTCCACATGCCAAGTGCAAGGCGAGCAACCATGCACTGGTCGAACACTCAGGCTATAGAAAAAGAAGAGCTCAGAACACTCTTGTTCAGAGGATTACAGGAGGGAGGAGAAGGTTCTGGGGCCGTCCCATTCCGGGGGCGGGATGAGGCAGTATGTTCTTTCCCCTGACGTTTCTGTTCACGTGAAATCAGGTTGGAATTAAGATCAAGAGCAGTTGTGATAGATATGGTGAGGGGCGGGGGTGATTTGGGGTTCCTGGCCCCCAGCACAGGGAGGGCATTTATGGGCTGGTGTGTACATATGGTGTGTATATATGGGGGTGGGGTGATTTGGGGTTCCTGGCCCCCAGCACAGGGAGGGCATTTATGGGCTGGTGTGTACATATGGTGTGTATATATGGGGGTGGGGTGATTTGGGGTCTTGGTCCCCAGCACAGGGAGGGCATTTATGGGCTGGTGTACACATATGGTGTGTATATATGGGGGTGGGGTGATTTGGGGTTCCTGGCCCCCAGCACAGGGAGGGCATTAGTGGGCTGGTGTGTACATATGGTATGTTTATATGGAGGTGGGGTGATTTGGGGTTCCTGGCCTCCAGCACAGGGAGGGCATTTGTGGGCTGGTGTGTACATATGGTGTATTTATATGGGGGTGGGGTGATTTGGTGGGGTGGCTTGAACAGAAATATATCGTCTCAGTGTTCTGCAGGATAGCGGTCTCAAAGCCAGGTGTCAGCTGGCGTGGCTCCTTCTGAGGGCTGTGGTGGCGTCTGTCCCAGCCTCTCTCCCAGCTTCTGGTGCTTTCCCGGCTGTCTTTGGCTCTCCTTGGCCTGTAGGTGCATCCTCCCCTGATACATACCTGCACCTTCCCGTGGCATTCTCCCTCTGCATGTACCTCTCTGTCTAAACTTGTCAGGTTTCTCCTTTTGTAAAGACACAGTCATATTGGATTAGGGGCTCATGGTGTTCCAGTACGACCTCATCTTAACTAATTACATCTGCAGTAAGCCTTTTTCCAAATAATGTCACATTCTGAGGAGTGCTGGGGGGTAGGACTTCAACATGTGAATTTGAGGGGACAGTTCAACCTATAACAGTTTGCTCTGCACACATTTAAGCTTTATACACTTGGTGTCATGTTTTATATATTCTGCAACTTGATTTTTCAAGAAGGAAGCCAATTCCCAGGTCCCACTTGCCAGAAACACACGTGCTAGGACTCAGGGTGAACCAACTGTGGGCCCCTGGGACGGGCTCTTTCAGGGTCAGCCCAGAAGGGTGCGATGGGCAGGCCTTGAAGGCAAACCAAATGGCTCGATTCTTATTCTTGAACACATTATTTACCCATTGGAAAAATGGTTATCCTGGGGCTTCCCTGGTGGCGCAGTGGTTAAGAATCCGCCTGCCAGTGCAGGGGACATGGGTTTGAGCCCTGGTCCAGGAAGATCCGACATGCTGCGGAGCAGCTGAGCACGTGCGCCACAACTATTGAGCCTGCGCTCTAGAGCCACGAGCCACAACTACTGAGCCTGCATGCTGCAACAACTGAAGCCCACAGCGCCTAGAGCCGGTGCTCTGCAACAAGAGAAGCCACCGCAGTGAGAAGCCCGTGCACCACGAGGAAGAGTCGCCCGCATTCTCCGCAACTAGAGAAAAGCCTGCTCAGAGCAACAAAGACCCAAACGCAGCCGAAAAACTAAATAAATGAATTAGAAAAAAAAAAAAGGTTATTCTGGGCAAAAGGGATGAAATACATCGGGCATGTAGCATGTTATAAATAAACCTCTCCCCACCAAGCCTGGATCTCTCTTTCTGCAGCGACCCCAGCTAGAATTAGTTGTGGAAAGTACACGTTCTTTCTACATATACACTCGAACATTTGGATTAGCTTTTGCCAGAACATAGTATAAAAAATGGATAAGCAAAACAAAATAGGCACTGCCTCCCCCTGTAAACCAGGGCAATCACCACCACTGCTCTGATGCCTTAACCTCAGAACTTAACCAGGGAATCTCAGCTGCAGTACAAGTGTTCCCCTAGCACTGATCTGATAGATTCCCAGAAACGATTGCAAGTGAAAATTCCATGTACCCCACCCTGTCTCCCTGTAGATTTCCAGCATTGCATTTGGGATTCTTTCCTTTTAGAAACACCTCCTCCCAAAGATAGGATGAAGGTAAAAGCACAGTCACAATGTGTGAACCAATGACAGGCTACAATTCCCGCCTCCGTCTGCGCACAGCGGGGAGAATCAAGGGTGCGAAAGAAAGCTTTCGTGTAACCCAGAGAAAGGTTTCTCCCGGGCCGTGGGGCAAGAGCGTTGTGGACCTCTTTGAGTAAACACAGAAATCTCCATTCCTCCCCCAGAAAGGCGAAACTTCCTTTTTTGGTGTCTGTTTACATTTGTCTCACATTTGTTGATAAAGTTTCTGTAACCAGGCAACTGAGAGGGAGACTTGGGAGACAGCAATGTATAGAATTTCATCAACGCTGATTGCATGTAACGTCTGCTGAACTGCTGTCCTGATTTGTCAGACTCCCTAGAGAAAGTCCCATAGGTTGAGTGAGGAGTTAAGAGATGACTCTGTCTTCCTCTGACGACTGACTCGAGTACCCCACGAGGACATGCCCCAGAGAAGAAATGCCTAAGGTGTAAGTGTTCATTTGGGGGTTGTTGTACATGTTTATCTCAAATCTCAAGCTTTGGTTAAGCGTATGTTTATTGAGCACCCACCAAGTGCCAGGAGCACCTTCTCCTTGGCCTGTCAATGTCTCCTTTCTAATTTAAAAAAAAAAGAAAAAGAAAAGAAAGAAAAAAGTCTCTTGATTAAGTATCTGTGCTCTCTCTCCTTTACCACCGTCAAATGCATTAAAGCTAACTAAGTCCTGTATTGTGACAAGTGATTCATTCCTCAACCCCTCCCAGCGTGGCTTCTCTGCTAGAGGTTGAAAGTTCTCTGTTGTGGCGTCTTCAGTAATCTTCATCCTCAGGTTGTGTGTAGAAGAAAGTGGGCGTGGAGGAGGACGGAGATGGTAGGTGGTGAGGACCCCGCAGTGAGGCAGACCCCTGGTTCTCTGGTAGATCTGCTCATCACCTCACAACCAGGAATAGACTCAGAGGTTCCCCCACCCCCACCCCAAGGGACAAGTTCCCTGCAACCACGGGCACTCCTGGTCCTGCGGCCTGAGCCTGCAGTGCAGAGAGTCCTGCACTAAACGTGTCACATATCAGGTAGGATGCTTTCGGCTGCAAGTAAGATAACCGACAGAACATTCATCCCCCCAGATAGCAGGAAGGCAGGGTATTGAAATGATACTTTCCTGAAAGTGTTGTGGGAATCCACATCTCATCTCTGCAAACTCAGGAAAGAATCTTGAACATGGGCTTGTTTTGTGTTTCTGCCCTCAAGAGGCAGAGTTCGTATCATCTGGGACTCTTCCCTGACCGTATCATCTGGGACTCCTCCCTGACCTTCACCCAGCTGTGTATATATTCCACAGCCTTTTCCTTCAAGGCTTCTTGTCACCGTTCGTTGTCTGAAGCAAGGGCCGTGCCCGTAGAAAGCACTCCCTAAACACTACTGATTTGTGACGTCTCACAGGTGCGCTTCATGGCAGCCTGATACGTGAAGCTGGTTAGTTAGTAAGCAAGGCTTTTCAACTCAGCAGGAGGAGATTTTGACCAGCTCTGGCACCAGAGTGGCTCAGTTGGTTTTTGCATGAGTTACCGGTAGTCCAGTTTTGGGGGCTAGGAGTCCGTTGGCCTCTGCCTTACAGGGGTTAGTCGTGTGGTCAGATCTGCCGTCTGGGCAATTTTTAAGAAGCAGATTGTGGCAGAGCGTCTTTGCCATGCAGCCCGTAAGTTCCCTTCACGATCCGAGCAAAGGCTCACTGCCCAGCACGCATATAAGCCAGTACTGTGTCACCAGCTTTTGAGAGAAGAAGGAGGTCTTTTGCGAGGTCAACCTGCCAGGACTCACATCTGTCTCCCTGATCCAGGGTTTGGGGCAAAACTCAAAGGGCTGGGGGAGTTTTGAACTTGGAAGCTGACGGGCTAGTCTCCAGTCAGCCCGTACAAGCTCCTCGCGCTGCTGGAAGCCAGGTTTTCCTTACGGAAGGGTCTCTCGCTTCACGAAGGGCTCTGGTGGCAACGTTTCTGTTCTCTGAGTTCCACAGACTGAAGATTCTTGGTTCCAAGGTCATCCTGGAGATGGGTTCTTGTCTTGTGCTGACACAGGGCTGTTTCTGTAAAACAACTCCAGGTTCGAACAATGAACAACCTGTTTAAGGAGGCACAGCCTCTCTGAGCTGCTCGGTGTTTTCCATGCTCTTTCAGTGTGCATGCGTGTCAGCCTGCCTGGGCTTCTGCGAGCAGCCCCTCCAAACGCTGGGCGAACCGTGAGTTCCTCCCCGCTGCTCTTCGTGAATACAGTGGCGGAGCCCGGCGTCGGTATGAGAAGTGAGGACATCCGATGAGTGAGTCTCTGTAGGCATATTAAATACTTCCTCTGGGGCCTCATCCTCAAATCTAAATTATAAAGAAAATTTGTTCTCCCAGATCCAGTGGGGCAGGGACCCAGTGGACGCTAGCGTTGGTGGCAGGCAGCTCTTTACACAACCAGGGGGGTTACCTGCCAGGAGTTGCCAAGGCTCTGGTGAAGGAGCTCAATGAATGGGTTTGGAGATCTGTCACAGACAAGCTCGAGTGTCTTTGTTATGTCGTGCGCACAGGACCAGCTCCATGACGGATGGAGGGAAAGATGGTCTCATATGGAGCTGGGTCAATGTCACCATTAATTCTGGAAAGGAGAGAAGGTCTGGGGGTTTGGGGCCAGATTCTCCATGACGTTAAACGATGACAAGACCTTTTTCTCATTCATCTCAGTTGGCAGCCTTGGAGAAGACAGACATGACCTTTCCTTGTTAGATGTGGCTGCTTCTCCCCTCCCCACCCTCATCTGTACCATCTTTTTCTTTTTCTTTCTCTCTTTTTTTTTTAATGTAAGGTATAATTTTCATGCCATAAAATTCATCCTTTTTGGAGTACAGATTTGCAGTGTTTGCCAAACGTTTACAGTTGTGTAACCACCAGCACAATCAAGATACGGAACAGCTCCATCACCCCAAAAAGTCCCCTGTGGCCCTTCCCCCCACTGCAGCCCCTGGCAAGCACCTCTCTGCTTCCTGTCCCTGTAGTTTTGCCTCTGCGAGAATGTTTTAGGTGTGGAATCTTCCAGCAGGGAGCCTTGACGGTCTGGCCTCTCTCGGTGCGTTTGACGTTCGTTCACACTGGTGCGTACATCAGTAGTTCCTTCTTTATTGCTACATCATATTCCATTTTAGGGATGCAGGGCGGTTAGTCCTTTGTCCTGTGTGAGAACATTTGAGTTGTCATCAGGTTTTGACGATTACAGCCAAGGCTGCCACAAACGTTTGCGTACAGGCTTTTGTTGTATGTGGGCTTTCATTTCTCTTGGGTTGGTATCTGGGAGTGGGATTGCTTGGCCGAGTGGCAAGTGTGGGTTTAGTTTATCAGAAGCCACCACATCCTCTTCTGTCCCACTTGGCAGCGAGGCACTTCACAGCCATCCGTGGTTTTATAGGTTTGATTCGAGTTGTAGAGCTCATTGGTGCCTGGGGCGCAGGACATGTTGGGAAGTAAGGAAAAGGACACTGTCCCCCGCAGATATATCTACAGGATACTGATGAAGTTTTACGCTTCCTCTCAGGGTTTAAAATTAGCCTTCGTGAGCCTGTACCGGGGTCACGGTTTCCCCAGATCTGCTGAGTGAGAGAACGCCCGCCCGTGCACACCGGCTCCTCCTTAAGCAGGCACCTTTCTGCGGGAAACTAGGAAACTCTGCAGCCTGGCCAGCCCTCCAGTGGGTAAGACCGAGCGTGTGGGCAGCACCTATGTCCGTCTGGGCCGGCTTCCAGGTAGATAGCAGGATTCCGACCGGCAGGGCCCCAGGTAGGGCAGATGCTAGAAGTTGCCATGCGTTGATTTGACAACACACCCAAGGTATTAATGTCATTGAAACTTGGGGAAGTGTTTCTCTGCTGTGAGTTTTGTGACTGACATTTGCACAGCAGGAAGAACAAACAGGCTTAATCAAAACCACTTGACGACTGTGGTGGTAACCGTAACAGTGAACAAGGAACACAAGTGAGAAGTTGTTTCCCTAACGTTTTGCCAGGTGCGGGTGTGTTACCTGGCTGCGTGTCCCCAGTGGCTGTTTTTTTTAACATTTTAGACGGTAAGAGGAGCTTATCATTATGAGAGATGGTAGAAATTCATTTATCATATATCACAAATCAGCAGGATGGTGAACTTCTTTCTTCATTGTAGAGATTTAAAGACTTCCCAGTAGGATTGAAAACTCCTCATACGCTGGAATTTACTTTCTGATCTGTCATGATGCGTGGTCGAGAGGCCAATCTATTACACATATGTTTTGCCTATATTAGCATTGCTGTAGGTGCCTTATTCTGAGAGGAACATCAGTGGTTTTCAAAAGTAAAAGTCTGGGGCTTCCCTGGTGGCGCAGTGGTTGAGAGTCCGCCTGCCGACGCAGGGGACGTGGGTTTGTGCCCCGGTCCGGGAGGATCCCACATGCCACGGAGCGGCTGGGCCCGTGAGCCATGGCCGCTGAGCCTGCGCGTCCGGAGCCTGTGCTCCGCAACGGGAGAGGCCACAGCAGTGAGAGGCCCGCGTACCGCAAAAAAAAAAAAAAAAAAAAATCACAGTGGGGGCTTCCCTGGTGGCACAGTGGTTGGGAATCTGCCTGCCGATTCAGGGGACACGGGTTCGAGCCTTGGTCTGGGAGGATCCCATGTGCCGCGGAGTGACTAGGCCCGTGAGCCACAACTGCTGAGCCTGCGCGTCTGGAGCCCGTGAGCCACAACTGCTGAGCCTGCGTGTCTGGAGCCCGTGCTCTGCAACGGGAGAGGCCACGACAGTGAGAGGCCTGCGCACCACGATGAAGAGTGGTCCCCACTCACCGCAACTGGAGAAAGCCCTCACACAGAAACGAAGACCCAACACAGCCCCCCAAAAAAAAAAAAAATCACAGTGGAAGCAACCCAGTGTCCATGACGGATGAGAGGGAAGCACAGTGTGGTTCCTCCATTCAGTGGGATGTTACCCGGCCTTACGAAGCAAGGCAACTCGGACCCGTGCTCCCACGGGGATGGACCTTGAGGTCCCTGCACTCAGTGAAGTAAGCCAGGACAAAAGGCAGATCCTGCGCGATTCCACTCACACGAGGTCCCTGGAGGAGTCACGTCCACACGGACGGAAAGGTGGGTGCCGGCAGGTGAAGGAGGGAAGGGGGAGTTCGTGTGGGAAGGGGATGGAGTCTCCGCTTGGGAAGATGAACAGATTCTGGAGGTGGACGGTGAGGATGGTTGCACAACAGTATGAATGTGTTTCATGCCACTGAGCTGGACACTTCAAATAGGTAACACGGTGCATTTGTGTCATGTATATTTTAACCACAACTTTTAAATAAATCACAGCATTATAGGTAAGTTTTCTGTATAGCGTATTTCAGAGTTTGGAAAATATGTCTCAAAAGGAAGATAAGAAACCACTTAAATTCCACAGTAACATTATTAACACTGAAAGGCTTCTTAATAGAACCATACAGCATTTGGGGTGAGTCCTTGGCACACGTAGCGTCATTTTTAAGCTAGGTTGGTATCCTACAAAAATCTGGTTATTTTTTAAAAATAATGCTGAAAACAGCATGTTTTGCAATAGCAGTATACTGGAGATTTCCCAAATGTCTGTGATTGGCTCAGCAGATTGTGATATGTCCATATCCCAGAGTCCCACTCAGCAATAAGTGGGAACGAATTATCGATACATGACACAGCCTGGGTGAGTCTCCAAGGAGATGTGCTGGAAACCACAAGCCATCGTCAAAGGCCGCAGACTGTGCGGTTCCTTTTGTAGAGCGCTCTGAAAAGGGCAAGCCTGCAGAGATGACTGCCGGGCGTCGGGTGGCTGGGCCACCTGCACAGGGCTGCTGTGGGGGAGTTCTTTCATGCTGATGAAAGAGCTCTGCGTCTTGACCGCAGAGATGATCACACATGGACACATGGGATAAAATCTTACACGCTACGTGCGTAGGTGATGCGCGTGCGCACACGCACAGGTCAGAAATGGCGAAACCTGGAGAAGGTTTGCAGTCAGGTGACCAGTCGGTTGGATGTAACTTCTCGGTTTTGATATTGTCCTAGGGCGAGATGAGATGTCACCATTGGGGGAGGCTGGCTGAAAGGCACACAGGACTCCACTGTTTTCACAACTTCCCGTCAGTCCATGATAATCTTGAAATTATTAAACAAAAAAATTAAACAGGAGTGATAATTTTGCACTTCCATGGTCTGCAGAGCTGTGTGTGTGTGTGTGTGTGAGAGAGAGAGAGGTCAGTAATACAACCGAGGCTGAGAAATTTTAATTAGAATTTGCAGGTCATTAGCCATTGTGCAGGCCTAGGGTTTTGTTGTTGTTGTTGTTGTTTTCGGTACGTGGGCCTCTCACTGTTGTGGCCTCTCCCTTTGCGGCGCACAGGCTCCGGACACGCAGTCTCAGTGGCCATGGCTCACGGGCCCAGCCGCTCCGCAGCGTGTGGGATCTTCCCGGACCGGGGCACGAACCCGTGTCCCCTGCATTGGCAGGCGGACTCTCAACCACTGCACCACCAGGGAAGCCCCTAGGCCTAGGTTTTGATGGGGTGTCTGTTTTACTCGGATTCCACTAATAGCTGTATTAACTAAGAAGTGGATAGCCACACTCACCTTCTGGGGCTTTTGGAAACAGAAAAAATAAAGAAAGGTCATCTGAAGGTGAACGGCAGTGGTCATGTGTACATAGCACGAGTTTTTGCTTCCTTGGGAACTCAGCAAACTCGGTGCCGTGCTCACCTGGCCGTCTCCTCCTGGGTAATTGTCGTGAGAAGCAATTCTGCATTTGATTGGGACCATAGGTACTGGACGGGCTGTATTTTTACGGGGAGGATAAAAGTCTATGCAGTGTTCCTCATCCCTTTTCCAGTGTTGTACGAGATTGTTAAATATCCCCTCATGGTCTTTAGCTTGAAGAATTCTATTAGGTGGGCAGAGTTGAGGGTCTTAATCTCTGGAGATATTCTGAATGGCCACAGGAGCGTGCAGTATCAAAAGACTGTCAGCGTCTCCTGGCAGTCAGGAAAGAGCCAGGGTTTCTCAGCCGCAGCACTGTTGACATTTGGGGCGGGTTGTTCTTTGCCGGTGCGGCTGTCTGGTATTGTAGGTTGTTAAACCGCATCCCTGGTCTCCACCCACTGGATGACAGCAACGCTTCCCCACCCTCCCGTGTTACAGCCAAAAATGTCTCCACTTTGCCAAATGTCCCCTGGAGGGCAGAATCATCTCCAGTTGAGAACCCCTGATACACATCCTTGAGCTGTGGGATGTTTCTTCTTCCAGTTAGTTTTTATTGGAAAGTGGAGTTGTAATGGGATTCTCATTTTCTCACTCTGTCGTCTTCTTGGGCTGCATTTTGATTCCTTCTGCTGCAGAACTCAAGTAGACTTTAAGAGTGAGCATAATGCAGTCCCTGTTTTTATTAAATTTTTTCCAGGGTATTTTTCCACTCGAGGAAGAGGGAAGTCTGCCAGCACCATTCTCTAGCAGATAATAAAATAATCGGGAGTAGCAGTCTTCAGTCTGGGTTCTGTTTTCGGTTTGGGGGGGTGCTTTGGACTCCCAATGAGGAGTTTAGATAACCAGGAAAAGGGTGTTCCTCTTAATATTTTTGAATAATTGCATCTCCAAAAATGATTAAGCGGCATTGCCCTCTGTAATCCCAGCAGCTGACACATCACCCAGTAGGCTCCGCCGTGTTTCCTGGGACCGTGGAATGACTTCTTATGCAAGACACGTTTCCCCGGATTCGGGAAGTCATTTTAATGGTTCAACTATCTTAATTTAAACGCAAGTTCAGGGCTTATTGTTCAGCTGAGGCTCTAAAAATATTTTTGACTGCAGTGGCTCTTCTCCATTGCTAATGTTGTCCCTGTTTAGAAAGAGAATCTTTATGAAACGGTAAAGACAGGCATTTCTCTGAGGTAGTGGTAGCCTTTGCTTTAGAAATCATAAAGGAAAATATTAGTTTCATTAAATAATAAATCAGGAAGACCTGAACAGTTTGTCCATGTGAGTAGAGGACGAAAGTACCTTTAAAATCATGTGAGGGAGTTCCCTGGCGGTCCAGCGGTTAGGATTCGGTGCTTTCACTGCCGCGGCCCGGGTTCGATCCCTGGTCGGGGAACTAAGATCCCACAAGCCGCCCGACCAAAATAAAAAAATAAATAGAAATAAAATAAAATCCTGTAAAGCAGTGATGTCTCATGTGCTCATGTCTGCCAGGAGATGGAAGCAGTGCCTTTCTGGTGGTTTGTGGGCTGCGCCCCCTAGAGCACCCTCAGGCTCGATGGTTTGCTAGAAGGATTCACAGAATTTAGCAACTGTCACACTCAGTGGATTACAGCACAAGATACAGGTTATAATATACTGCATGGTGCTCTCCCTGAAGTAGACACAGGTTAATTGTGTGAGGCCATGCCTGTGTTGAGTAGCCTGTTGTGTAACCCTTCCACAGTGTATATCCGTGTGTCAGAGCATCACAATGTACACATTGGCATATGTCAGTTATATCTCAGGAAGGCTGGGGAGAAAAGATACAGCTCAATCAAAGTAAATCCTATGTGTCTCCATTTCTGTTATGTTCCTCTTAATTGTAGTATAATTTGGTTTATATTTTGTTTGTTCAAATGTCTTGTTTATGCAACATCTGATAGTGCCCTTTATTTTGAATTGATAGCTTCAACTTTTCTCCATTAAAATTTTATCAAGGGGCTTCCCTGGTGGCGCGGTGGTTAAGAATCCGCCTGCCAATGCAGGGGACACGGGTTCAAGCCCTGGTCCGGGAAGATCCCGCATGCCGCGGAGCCACTAAGCCTGTGCGCCACAACTCCTGAGCCCACGTGCCACAACTACTGAGTCCATGTGCCACGGCTACTAAAGCCTGCGTGCCTAGAGCCCGTGCTCCACAACAAAAGAAGCCACCGCAATGAGAAGCCCACGCACATCAACAAAGAGTAGTCCCTGCTCGCCGCAACTGGAGAAAGCCCGCGCGCAGCAACAAAGACCCAACGCAGCCAAAAATAAATAAAAATAAAATAAAATAATTTATTTTAAAAAATTAATACACCCGCCCCCCCCCCCAAAAAAAGATACAGATTACAATCGGCCAAGGGAAGAGGTGCACGGGGTCCAGTCCAGGAGAACCGGGCACAGCTTTGCAGGTGTCCTCTCCTGGCGGAGCGACCTGATGGTACCTCATTCTCCCAGCAGCATGTACGATGACACGCGCAGTGTTGCTAACCACCCAAGCTTTGGTGTCCAGGTTTATATCAGAGGGCAGTCATGTGGGCCTGCAGCACCTGCTGAGGGGGACAGAAGGAGAACCTGGACAGGCCCTGGCTGTGTCCATCCTGCCCCAGTCCAGTCCAGGTTGTGGTTGCATATCCGTCACTTACGCATTTGTGAGTATGTGTTTACCTCACTTTTAAAAAATCACTTTAAAAAATGTAGGGGTGGATAAGTAGCTGGAGAATATGATGCCCACGCCTCTTATGTAGAAAAGAGTAAAGCACCCCCAGGAGAGCTTTGTGGCATCACTAATGCACACGCCTCCTCCAGCGAGGCCTGCCCACGTTCCCTTTGCAGAGCACAGTCTGCAGAGGGGCTGAGCCTCCCCTTACGCTGTGCACGGGCGTCGGGAAGAACCTGTACTATGAGAATCGTCTCATCACAGACCCTCTTGTAGTGCTAGTTGCCAGCGAGCTCCACTTCGTTCAGAAAGAGTGTTTTCCTAAACTGCTCTTTGGGTTTGATGATAACCGCTTAGAGTAGCAAAACGGAACCGTGGAGAAGTTGCCTTTTTATGTCCCAGATGTTCACAATCATCCCATTTCCCGTGCAGTTTTGGTTGTGCAATCTTTTCTAAGCTTACTGCTCTCATTTGTATGTGTGTGAAAGCTCAGATTCAAGACTTGCCATTCTTGTGCTCATTAATTTGTCGGGGGGGCGGTGGGGGAAGCAATTAGAATAAAAACCACTTGAAAATCAGTTGAGTATTTATAAGTTACAGTTGTTTAAGTATGTGTCTTGCTCAATATAGCCAAGCAATTTCCCTTGGTATTGCCATCAGAGAGAGGTTAGATGCTGTCGAAGATGCCCTTAAGTCTTATTATACCGTAGTTTCCTACTTTAAACGTTAGTGATGATATGAAAAAACCTAAGATGGTTCCTGTTTCCTTTTTTTAGCTAAGACGAAATAACCACTTACGAAGGTGCCTGTTTCCAAAGTTCATACACCATTACATTTAAGATCCGCCTGCTCTGAAATTCTAATGTGACTTTAAAAGTGTCCGGCTTTGATGTATTTTATTTCCTGCCAATTTCAGTTCCCTTTCTTCCTTCCAGACTGAAGAGCCAGTCATCTGGACTGTCAGACACAACACTGTCCTTTTTCTCCCAAGTTTCTATATGTTGCTCTACTGATGTCTCCACCACCCACTTCTTAAATGCCATTGTCCCCAAGGTGACATACTTTTCTTTCCCTCCCATGTCTATGTGGCCAGTGTGCTGTTCCTTCTGCAAGTCTAGGTGTCCATCCTAGCCTCTCTACTCACCCCCAGTCTAGGTGTCCATCCCTAACCTCTCTGATCCCCCAGTCTGGGGGTCCATCCCTAGCCTCTCTACTCACCCCCAGTCTAGGTGTCCACCATCCCTAACCTCTCTGATTCCCCAGTGTGGGGGTCCATCCCTAACCCCTCTGATCCCCCAGTCTTGTAATCTACCTCCAGCCGCTCTGTTGCCTTCCATACTGCTGTTTTGGCTGTGTATCTCCCAAGCATTCTTTAACATAATTCCACACTTAATACCATTGCCATTTCCTGACCACTGTCCCTCCCCGGCAAAGAAAAACTTCCTCTGTCCCATAATCGTGTCGCGGTTTAATATGAAAACATCAGAATCCTGTTCAAATATTCCTTCTCCATAATATCTTTCCTACTGTCTCCATCAGCTGGGCACTCCCCGTATCTTGTCAGTGCCACCTCTTTCCCCATTGTCACTGCTTTGCCTTAGTGACAGTGGCGCCCACTTGTCGAGCACGTACTGTGTGCCAGGCATGATTCTAAGTACTTGACCGATAAAACCATTACCCCTAAGAAGGAGGTGCAGCTGCCGCTATCATTGACAGATGAGAAACCCAAGGCGTTGAGAAGGTAGCCACTTGCCCAGGTCACACTGCCAGGAAGCCGTAGAGCTAGGATTCACAACAGGCCATCTAGCTCTGGAAGCTTACACTTAAGTGATTTTTCTGGACTCTTTTTTTTTTTTTTAATTTATTTATTTTTGGCTGCCTTGGGTCTTTGTTGCTGCGCGCGGGCTTTCTCTAGTTACGGCGAGCGGGGGCTACTCTTGGTTGCGGTGCGCGGGCTTCTCGTCGCGGTTGCTTTTCTTGTTGCGGAGAATGGGCTCTAGGCACGCGGGCTTCAGTAGTTGTGGCTCGCGGGCTCTAGAGCACAGGCTCAGTAGTTGTGGCGCACGGGCTTCATTGTTCCGTGGCATGAGGGAATTTCCCGGACCAGGGCTCGAACCCGTGTCCCCTGCATTGGCAGGTGGATTCTTAACCACTGCGCCACCAGGGAAGCCCTTTGTTGACTCTTAATGTGGTGAAATTGTTGATTTATCTTTCGACATTAAAGCCTGCATTCCTGGAATAAACCCCACTTGGCCCGGACATTTTGTCCTCTTCATATATACCACTGAATTCCATTTGTTCTGTGTCTGGAATATTTGAGTGTATTTTACCAAAAGAAGTTAGGCTGTGGTGTTCCTTTTTGGATTTCCTCATCATGTTTGGATCTTAGTGTTATAGTGGCCTCATAAAACAAGTTGAGGGATCAGAAACTGCTTTCCTAAGCACCTGTTGCTCCCATCACCTAGTTTAGGTCTCTCCCCTGGATTAGTTGGAGAAATCTTTCTGTAAAAGATAGTATTTTCATCTCTGTCACAACCAGTCATTTCTGTCTTTGTAGTGCGAAAGCAGCCACCAAAAATACATAGACATGGGCTTCCCTGGTGGCGCAGTGGCTGGGAGTCCGCCTGCTGATGCAGGGGACACGGGTTCGTGCCCCGGTCCGGGAGGATCCCACATGCTGCGGAGCGGCTGGGCCCGTGAGCCATGGCCACTGAGCCTGCGCGTCCGGAGCCTGTGCTCCACAACGGGAGAGGCCGCAACAGTGAGAGGCCCTCGTACCGCAAAAAAAAAAAAAAAAATACATAGACACATGAGAGTAGCAGTGTTTCAGTAAAACTTTATTTGCAAAAACAGGCAAGGGAACAGATTTGGCTCAGAGGATATAGTTTGCAGACTCCTGTCCAAGCCTACTAATGGAATGTAGGAGTTTCTTCCCATCCAGGGAACCTGGACGCCCCCACTGCCCCCATGTGTGTATAGTGAGTATTGATTACTTCCCTGTCCTTTGGACACTTCTGTTGCCCTCCTCTGTCTACACATGTATTTCCCATCCTCAGTTCTCTTGTACTGTCTACATCATTTTTGCGTCTACCTAAAAGTATTTTGTTAATATTTATTAACATTTTTCCTTAAATTGAAGCAGTTACTTTATCCTGAATTTTCAAATACATCTATTAATTGTACTTGCATGAGGCACATTAAAGTAAATAACTTTGACTTTAAAAGATCTGGCCCTGTGCTACGTAAAATTGTTTTAGGTACTGTCAGAGGTAGGGATGCCATCCGGGAATCCTTGATATGCACGAATAAAGCAGTTGTCGTGGTTTGCAGGTCTCTACCTGTCTCTCGCTGGCTTGTCTGTTGAGTGGTGGCACTGCCCTAGGTGCTGGGGTTGGAAGGACAGATGGGAGGGGGAAGTCTTTTCCTCCCCACCTAGAGAGTGTCACAGATTAATTAAAGAGGCGTGTGACACAGAGGCTGATAAAAGTGAGGTTGGAGGAGTTCGCAGAGGACCACAGGGGAGGGTGCAGAGAGCAGGAGGCACTTGAGCTAGAACTCTTCAGGCAAAGGAGGAACGAGAGCATTTCAACCAAAACCAAGAGCCAGAGTTCGTGCCGGGAGGCTCAGCAAAGCCCCGCGTGTTTATGGAGGAGGAACCATCTTGGCGAGGGGAACAAAGGATACGGGACGGGAGGGGAAGGAAGGAAGTACTGGGACCCTGGGTCAGCAGCACAGGAAGGCCAGGATGTCCAGTGGGAAGCCACTGATTAGTCTTTGAAAGTAAATCTGGAGGCCGTGTGTGTAAGTCAGGGATGACTCGCAGTGAAAACAGAGACTCAACCAAAATGCTGACTGTTGACACCAATTAGCAGCCGGGGGAAATGCTCATATTGTGTTAGGTTAGAAAGAACACGGGTGCAGAATTCTAGGACCCCAAGAGTTACACGTAAAAACTACTTTGCGTAGGGCAAGCGGACTGGAGGAAATCCCCCGTGTGAGAACAGCACTTGTGTCGAGCACATAATGCTTGACTTATTCCCTCTCTCCTCCAACTTGGTTTCTCTGTTTTCCCCCCAAGTCCTATGTTAATTGTAGTTTTTAACCGTGCTGTCCGTTGTAAATCTCCGGTTTGGCAGTCGTGCTCGACTTTCCCAGTCACGAATAGCAGGGTTCACGAGGGTTCAAAGCCGTTGCGGCCACGGTGCCGGAAGGGGCGGGCTCCGAGCGAGGCTGCTCCGAGCGGCGGCCGGAAGCGGGAGCTGAGGTCTGGGTGAGCTTGTGGGGGCAGGCGGCCGCCTCCCCGGCGCCCCTCGCGGAGCTGCCGCCCCCCCCCCCCGCCAGCTGTGGCCCCAGGAGGAAGTAGCACCCTTGGTTTACAACCTGACTCGTGCTCTCTCCTTCTGGAGGCCTCCCAGGTTTAGCGGATGTTACAAGTCTTGGCAGGGGTGCGAGGTCTGCAACAGCCAGCAGCCCAGGCTCCTCTCCGCCGCCACCCCTGGGGTCCAGGCCAGATGTTAGAAGTGAAACCCTGTTTTTAACGAGGTCCTCCTGGTATTTCTTCTGGGCGCCATCCAAGCAGTCCCATTTTACACTGAATTCCACGTTACGGCAGGTCGGTGAGAACAGGTCTGCGGCTCAGAAAGCCACCTCCCTGCCCTCGGTTTTTTCTCCAGCAAGATACTGGAGAATTGGGACAGTGTGGGAGAGCTGGGTCTCGGGGATTTTTTTTTTTTTTTTTAAGATAAACACATTGAAGTGTAGAGTTGTCATGAACATGTATAGTGATGTAGACTGAAAAATCAAAAAGAACTCTCAGCATATGTTTGCGCTTTTTACCATGGGTAAAGCTAGAGTTTACGGTTATAAATTGCTTCCCGGGCAGAAAACGTAATCCTCTGGTGAGACGAATCCATCACTTCCAAAAAGAAGAAGTGAACTGATAATACATCGGCCCCCAGAGATGAGGGTATGATTTCTTATTCTCCCGCCTTTTCTGTTTACATCTTCTCACTCCGTGTGTGTGCATGTGTGCGTGTCTGTGTGTGTGTCTGTGTCTGTGTTCCTCTGTTTGATTTATTTGGTCCAGCTCGCTCTGGACCACCCTCAGCCTCTCTCCCGTCTTTATTTTTATCGGTACTGTCCCCACCCGCACACCTGAGTCACCCGGTCCCCCCACCCTCCTCGCCCCCCCAGAGGAAGGCGGGCCGCTTTGCAGGCAGCTGCAGTGCTGTTAGAGAAAACTTTGTGATCCGGGAAGTACTGACAGAGGAGAAGCTGTGCTGACTGCGCCGTGTCCAGGGATGTTACAGAAGTAAGGAAGTGCTACGTATTCCTTAGCAGTCCACGGTTTCGTTTTCAGAACGACCCCATTGTCAAATCCCGGTGGCCAGTTGGACTGGATGAGTGTGTTGACCAGTGGCTGCTTGGTGGTCATTAATCTTAGGGCTGGAGCGACGGCCAGAGCCATTGACCTCTCTCTCTCGAGGTGGCTTTTGCAGGCATGTGGAAATCGTATTACAGTCCCCCCATGCACAGACTCTCACATGTGTGCTTTCACTTCCTGACCAGTAGGGGGCACCCCCACCAAGCTCCCCACCCTCCGTTATGTTCATAAAGCCGTGGTCCCGGTTCCTCTCTCTGTTTCTTGGCGTCTGGTCTCTGCATGTGATAAGGTTTCTTGTGGCCCTGGTGGCCTGGCGTGGCCGCTTCCCACTGGAGTTGTAAGGAATGGCTTCTTCTTTCCGTGGCCTTCATCTCTCCGTATCATCACTCACTCACCTCCATAAATTAAAATCCCGTGGGTTTGATTGGGACGATAAGGTCATTTTTTCCTCTGCCTAGAATTTTAGAATTGAAAGGGACCTCGGAGATCGCCTAATTCCACCTGTTTGTTGGTCAGAAAAGGAAGCCAGGGAAGCAAGTGAGGGCAGGCCCGGGCCTCGGAGCACATGGGTGAAGTGTGTTCTCTCTGTGAACAAAAAGAAACAGTACCAGGGCTTCCCTGGTGACGCAGTGGTTGAGAGTCCGCCTGCCGATGCAGGGCACACGGGTTCGTGCCCCGGTCCGGGAAGATCCCACATGCTGCGGAGCAGCTGGGCCCGTGAGCCATGGCCGCTGAGCCTGCGCGTCTGGAGCCTGTGCTCCGCAACAGGAGAGGCCGCAACAGTGAGAGGCCTGCGTAAAGAAACGGTAGCAAACTCCTGCACCACTGCATCTGACTTTGCTGTCTCTTGTTCCCAATATAGTTTTTTCATACACTTCATCTTTGTTTGCCTCTTTAACCTGGAAAGCATTCTGTCTAGTTTCTGCAACGTAGGCCTTGTTTGCAACTTATTTCGTTGAAATTTGAAATATAAATGGTATTAACTGAAGAGACGATTTTCTTCCTCTTTTTAAAAAGGATACCATTTTGAATCATTCAGAGGTTTCTAAACAACTTTTAGTAGTGTCTGGTGTGTGGGTTAAGAGAATGGACTCAGAGATCAGATGGCCACTTGCTAGCTGTGTGCCCTCGGGGAAATCACTTTTAACTGCTCTGTGACTCAATTTCCCCATCTGTAATAGGGATTTATTAAGACTGAATCATAGGTTGTTGCCAACTCGCTAACCTAATTCATGAAAAGGGCTGATACACATAATAAGCACTTAATATCATTACTTTTATGATTAACTATTATTATTCTCAAATAACGTGATGGGTTTTTAATTCTGGAATAGACATATGGCCAAGAGCCCTCTTTGGTGTTTTAAGACTGTTGCTTGTATGACATCTTCATCTAAAAGCTGCTTTCCCGAAACTGAGTTATTTGTAGTGAGGTGGATGGGCCTAGAGAGTGTCATACAGAGTGAAGTAAGTCAGAAAGAGAAATACAAATACCGTATGCTAACACGTATATATGGAATCTAGGAAAAAAACATGGTTCTGAAGAACCCAGGGGCAGGACAGGAATAAAGACGCAGACGTAGAGAATGGACTTGAGGGCACAGGGCCGGGGAAGGGTAAGCTGGGACGAAGTGAGAGAGTGGCATGGACATATATACACTACCAAATGTAAAATAGATAGCTAGTGGGAAGCAGCCGCATGGCACAGGGAGATCAGCTCATTGCTTTGTGGCCACCTAGAGGGGTGGGATAGGGAGGGTGGGAGGGAGACGCAAGAGGGAGGAGATACGGGGACATATGTATATGTATAGCTGATTCACTTTGTTATACAGCAGAAATTAACACACTGTTGTAAAGCAATTATACTCCAATAAAGATGTTATAAAAAAATAAAAGCTGTTTTCCCTCTGTTATGCCGTTGCACCTAAATCTTCATTCTTGTACTTCTTCCTAGTCTTTCATTCTGAAAACAATGAGGACTCAGTTTTATTCAGTTTCTCACCCCCCTTCGTCTACATCAGCTTCCCCGGTGTCTCTCAGCCATTCTACCAGTCCATCTGCAGCCCCAGCTGCTGTACTGAGGAAGGCGCTCTGTGTTACCTGTGAATCCCGATGGGCTTCCTGCCCTCAGGGAGCGTCGTCAGCCTTCTCAGGAGCTAGGAGACAAATGGGGATAAAGAGGGTGCTGCGCACTGCACCACGGCAAGATGGAGGAACGGGGAGGCTGCCGCGGGAGCCGGGAGCAGAGAGCAGCCGTCCCCTAGCGCGAGGACAAAGAGCAGGGATGCGCGGCCGCAGGCCTGGGGACCGGGAGGTCTCAGCAGTAAGGGAGAGGGAATTGAGCGGCAGGGTCGCTCAGCCTGACCCCACTGGCTTCGAGGCTGGATCACTCTTTGGCTTGGAGAGCTGTCCTGTGCATGGTAGGTGTTTAGCAGCCTCCTGGTCTCTACCTACTAGCCGACAGCACACACATACACAGCCCCTGGCGATGAGCAAAGATGTTTCCAGATACTGCCCAGCACCTTCCTCTGGCAGATGGAATGGCCCTCGCTTGAAAAGCACGAACCACTGTTCTGGACCAAGAGAGCAGAGTACAAGCAGAGCCATCCTGCAGGAAGGCAGGTGTGTGCTTCTAGCAAAAGCAGCCTGGAGAAGCAGTGAGATAAGGCCAGGCTCAAAACAGGTGGCGCAGTGGTTGAGAATCTGCCTGCCTGTGCAGTGGACACGGGTTCGAGCCCTGGTCTGGGAGGATCCCACATGCCGCGGAGCAACTAGGCCCGTGAGCCACAACTACTGAGCCTGCGCGTCTGGAGCCTGTGCTCCGCAACAAGAGAGGCCGTGACAGTGAGAGGCCCACGCACCGCGATGAAGAGTGGCCCCCGCTCACCACAACTAGAGAAAGCCCTCGCACGGAAACGAAGACCCAACACAGCCAAAAATAAATAAATAAAAAAAAAAAAAAAAAAAAAAAAAACACAGGGAATCAGAGGCCTCGAGGGTTATTCCCAGGCCTGCAGGCTCCTCACTGCTTTTGAGAAGGAGAGTAAGTCCTAGGTTCCTTGTGGGGCATCAGCCAGGTTACTGTGGTAGTTCTGTGTCCCATCACATAGCACCTGGAAAGCCTGAATGCTGCTGCCGGACACAAAGGAAGCGCGGAGTAAATGTCGGTGCTAGGCTGCTGCCGTCGTTGCCACTGTCAATCAGACAGAGCAGGAGGAGAGTCTTAGTGCCTTTGGGCCGCTGTAACAAAGCACTGCAGACTGAGTGGCACATAAACACACACGCTTGTTTCTCGCCGTCTGGAGGCTGAGAAGTCCTGGGTGCCGGCAGGTTCGGTGGGACCCCCTGACAGCCCCGCAAAGTGCTCTGGGAAGAAAGTTATATTTACTCCTACAGAGATAACTGTGGGAGTTTCTGCTCGTGTTGATATAAGGACCAATCCCATTCCTGAGGACTCTGCCCTCATGACCTCACCGCCTCCAGAGGCCCCGCCACCTAATACCATCACTTTAGGAGGGTGGGTGTCAACATATGAATTTGGGGGAGACAGACATTCAGTCCGCAGCAGAAAGAAATGAACGAGCACATATGGGAGGCCATGACATCTGCTTTTGTGTGGTCCGTGTGTGTGTACACATATATGTATACATGCATATATCTACGTGTGTGTGTGTGTCTATATGTATACATACATATATCTACGTGTGTGTGTGTGTGTGTGTGTATCTATCTATATGTATATATACAGTAATCAAGTTGGCACGCTTTTCCTATAAAGGAGTAGATGGTAAATATCTTTGGCTTTGTCGGCCGTACTAGCTCTGTTGTAGCTACTCAGCTCTGCCATCATAGTGTGAAAGGAGCCGTAGGCAATATATCAACTCATGTGCGTGGCTGTGTTCCAGTCAAACTTTATTTCTAGGCACAGGCAGCGTGGGCCTCAGCTTGCCTATCCCTGATCTAAGTAATTTTCGTATCGTGCCCATTGGCCTTGGACAGCTGTCAGTATTCCAAGTATAAAGTCCATTAAGTACTTTATAAAGATTCTGCGTTTTAGTGCCTCAAATCGGTGCCCTTGGTATTTGTTCCAGCTGAAGATGCAGAACCAACGGCACAGCTGCCTAAGGATTCCGTGTCTGCTTTTCTCTGCCGAATAAGCAGTGTGTCTAAGGGCCGTGAGTGATCATTTAGCAGGTTTTGCTGATGAATCAGGCCAGCGTTAATGGGGCAGGATGGTTCACTGCACGACTCGAATGGTTTGGGAAGCCATTTCTGAAAGAGGTGTGGCTTAGTGGTTTTGCATTAAACAAAGCATGTACTCAGTTTGTTTTAAATCTGTTTTTATTGCCTAGTTGGATGGAGCACCTTCCCTCACCTGCTGTTTTCCTCTCTCATGAGATGGTAGCACCTTTCACCCTAAATGGGAAGGATTTTACTCTTCAAGATCTTTTTTTTTTAATTTACTGTTTTTATTGAAGTATAGTTGATTTACAATATTGTGTTCGTTTCAGGTATACAGCAAAGTGATATGTGTAGAGAGATGTATATATATCTACATAGATATGTATATATCTATATTCTTTTTAAAAATTCGATTCCATTATAATTTATTACAAGATATTGACTATAGTTCCCTGTGCTCTACAGCAAATCCTTGTTGGTTATCTATGTGATGTATAGTAGTGTGTATCTATTAGTCCCATACTCCTAATTTAGCCCTCCCCATCTTCCCCTTTGGTAGCCATAAGTTTGTTTTCTCTGTCTGTGAGTCTCTTTCTGTTTTGTAAATAGGTTCATTTGTACTGTTTTTTTAGATTCCACACACAAGTGATATCATACGGTATTTGTCTCTGTCTGATTTACTTCCTTAGTGTGATCATCTCTAGGGCCATCCATGTTGCTACCAATGGCATCATTTCAGTTTTTATGGCTGAGTAGTGTGTCTCATTGTGTCCACACTGCATCTTCTTTATCCATTCATCTACTGATGGACAGTTAGGTTGCTTCCATGCCTTGGCTGTTGTGAATAGTGCTGCAGTGAACACCGGGGTGCAGGTATCTTTTCAGATTAGTTACTCTTGAAGGTCTTACTGTGCTTTATAAAAAACGTAGTGCTTGTGTTGAACCTTTCCCAGTTTCTCATGATGATACCCTTTTTTCTCCTCGGAAGTATCTTCACTTCGTCTGGTTATCCGCCATTACCGTGTGTTATCTGAATTCTGTCACGCGCTTTTCGACGGCAGCAGTCCACCCGCGGTGTTTATAAACGCAGCAGAAGTGTGAGTAGACGAGACCTGTGGATTGTGTCCTTTTGGGGGGTGTGCTTCCTCTGGGCCATTGGTTGTCTGCCATGGTTAGGGTGAGTTAGGCAACATCTGTAGACCTTTTTGGTTGTCATGGCCGAGAGGAGGCTTGCTACTAGCATCTAGTGTGTAGAGGGACTTCCCTGGCGGTCCAGTGGTCAGGAATCGGCACTTTCACCTCCGTGGCTGCAGGTTCCGTCCCCTGGTTGGGGAACTAAGATCCTGCATACAGCACGGTGCAGCCAAAAAAAAAAAATCTACCGTGTAGAGCCCAGGGATGCTGCTAAACATCTACAGTGCACAGGATTAAACATCTACAGTGCACAGGACAGCCCCTTCCAGCTCCCCGGCCCAGCGAAGGATGGTTTGTAGAGACCAGGGATGCTGCTAAACATCTACAGTGCACAGGACAGCGCCCCGGATGCTGCTAAACATCTACAGTGCACAGGACTAAACATCTACAGTGCACAGGACAGCGCCCCGGATGCTGCTAAACATCTACAGTGCACAGGACAGCCCCTTCCAGCTCCCCGGCCCAACGAAGAATGGTTTGGCCCAAATGTCAGTCATGCCACAGCTGAGAAACCTTCCTGAGGAGAGATTCATCGGGGATGACTCTTGCTTAGCAGGAGGCAAGTCTGCGGGCTTCAGTGACCGCTCCAGGCCGCCCGCGCAGTGGACAGCAAGGACGCGCACACTGAGCCGTCCCAGGAATCTTTCATCAAGGTGCCACCCAGCTCTGCATTCTGCCCCTGTTTACCAACTTCCACACCTGCCATTGAGCAGCTCTGAGCATTTCCACCTCTGTCACTGACATCCGGTTCTCTGTTCCTCCCAGTGTCTTGTTGGGGAGAAGAAGGGATGCACTGAAAGCTGGGGGACAGCTGAGGAGGCGTAAGGCACACAAGTCATAGCACTGGCAGACTGAAAACGAATATGCTCATTAGCCCTGGAGCCTCGTTGGGAGGGGTGGTGCGCTGCTGGTGGCATATGGAGGCTGGCCACCCCCAACACAGGGGCATCCTTCCTGGAGATGCCGGTCTTCCAAGGTGGCGCATTACACGGCACCTTGGCACAGGGCAGTAACCGTGACCTAAGAGGAAGTGCTCAAGCAGGCCTCCCCGACAGAGGCTGAGGACGTCCCCCTGTTCCACGGTGAATGAATTCCAGAACCGGGAAGTACCCTAACGACATCAGTTGTCCTCATTGCATGGACAAGGCAACATGGAAAAGGGATGTTTCCACTAGTTCATGGTCTTCTATCTAGATTAAAAAGCATCTGCGGGGGCTTCCCTGGTGGCGCAGTGGTTCAGAGTCCGCCTGCCGATGTGGGGGACACGGGTTCGTGCCCCGGTCCGGGAAGATCCCACGTGCCGCGGAGCGGCTGGGCCCGTGAGCCATGGCCGCTGAGCCTGCGCGTCCGGAGCCTGTGCTCCGCAACGGGAGAGGCCACAACAGTGAGAGACCCGCGTACCGCAAAAAAAAAAAAAAAAAAAAAAAAAGCATCTGTGGAAACCATGTAAATGTCCATCGACAGATGAATGGGCTAAAGAAGATGTGGTACATATATACGATGGATTACTTACTACCCAGCCATAAAAAAGAATGAAGTAATGCCATTTGCAGCAACATGGATGGACCTAGAGTTGATTATACTAAATGAAGTGAGTCAGACAGAGAAAGACAAATACCATATGATATCACTTCTATGTGGAATCTAAAATATGACACAAATGAACCCATCTACAAAACAAACAGACTCACAGACATAGAGAACAGACTTGTGGTTGCCAAGGTGGAGGGTGGGGAAGGGATTGAGTGGGAATTTGGGATTAGGAGATGCAAACTATTATATGTAGAATGGATAAACAACAAGGCATAGCACAGGGAACTCTATTTAATGTTCTGTGACAGATCACAATGGAAAGGAATATATACATGCATAACTGAGTCACTTTGCTGTACAGAAGAAACTAACACAACATTGTAAGTCAACTATCAATAAAATTTTTTTTAAAAATCTTGTGATAAACCATAATGGGAGAGAATATGAAAAAGAATGTGTGTATGTATAATGGAACCACTTTGCTGTACAGCACAAATTAACACAGCATTGTAAATCAGCTAGACTTCGATTAAAAATAAATTTAAACTAGAAAAAGTCTCTGTGTTCCTGCTGCTCTCGCCTCTGATTCTCCCTTCAGCTCCTTGAGGTACTCCTTAGCCCCGCGTGGTAGTAGAGGAAACGGAGGCCCAGCCCAGTGAAGTGGCCTGGCCCAGACCCTCAGGTCCTGTGTGGCTGAGCGAGGATGGAACCCAGGACTCCTGACACTTTGTCTGCCTGGCCCTCCCACTTGCCTTGATGAAATCTGGTTGGCCAGAAATCAAGAAGAAAGTCTCAAAAACAAATGGACTGAAAGCAACCATTGATTTGGAGGCCACACATAGATCTGTCCAAAGAAATGCAGCTAATGTAAATTTAAACAGATAGGAGGACTCTCTTCAGCAGTGACATGGAACATTACAGCAAGGGTTTGAAGATAACCTAGCTTCCAGTCATGATGTACTGTCATCTCCAATAGCGGACCCAAGTGTTCAAGGTCATGGTTCCCTTATAGAGCTTTATCCTCCTTAGTCATCATTTTGCTTTAGTGGGGGGACATTCCTTCTAGCAGATGGCTTTCAGCCCTCCTCTTTGCAGAAGCCTCAGACTCACACACACACACACACCCATTCGTCTTCAGTGCTCCATCCCCTTCTTTCAGCCGTCCTTCACTGAGTATCGTCATCAACATGTTCTAGAAATGGAATCTACTTGGAAGAGCAGTATCACGGGGAGAGATAAGAAAGTTATGCAACCAAACTATACACCCAACCCAGATAAAGAGAGCAACCAAGGACGTATTCAAGTCTTGGCTCAGAAGTGGGTTTGCACCCAGTTCTTTTCAAGTTGCCTGCACTGTATCTGTGGCTGCTGGTGGTCCAGCTAGGAATGGACTTGGCATTCACCTGGAGAATTGAAGAATTTTGGTTCCTGTGCCCGTGGGTCTTAGAGTAAGTAAGGTTAAAAAGGTGAACCTTGGAGTCACGTAGTCTAGAGTTGAAATTCTAGTTCAGCCTCTCATCACATGTATGGACCTTGGACAGGTTATCTTATTTCTCCAGCATGTGTCCTTCTCATGTGTAAAACAGAAACACCAACTCTGAACAGCTGCTCTGAAGATGGAGATAATGGACACAAAGTGCCCAGGTTGATTAAAGGTGGTAAGGTAGTCAGAATCTGCTGTGTTTCATGTGACTTAAGTAGCATTGCTAACAAATATCCTATATTATTAACACATATATGTGGAACCTAGAAAATGGTACAGATGAACCGGTTTGCATGGCAGAAATAGAGACACAGATGTAGAGAACAAATGTATGGACCTCAAGGGGGGAAAGTGGCAGGGGTGGTGGTGTGATTAATTAGGAGATTGGGACCGACATGGATACACTAATATGTATAAAATGGATAACTAATAAGAACCTGCTGTATTAAAAAATCAGTAAAATAAAATTCAAAAAAAAGTAGCATTTTTATGGCCCTGTGTTACTTGAGGGAATAAATGAGTGGGTGAGCAGATGAATGAAATAATACTTCTGTAGACTGAATTTTGTATTTCCCTTCCGAACACACACACACACACACACACAGACACACAAATACATATGCTGAAGCATAATCCCCAGTGTGATATTTGGAGGCAGAGACTTTAGGAGGTGATTAGGTCATGGGGATGGGGCCCTTGTGAATGGGATTGGTGCCCTTCTAAGAGGCCGCATGGAGCGCTCTTGCTCCTTCCACCTTGTGAGGTTACAGGGAAAAGACAGTCATCTGTGGACCAGGAAGTGGGTTCTCACCAGACACTGAATTTGCCAGTACCTTGATCTTGGACTTCAGCCTCCGGAACTGTGAGAAATAAATGTCTGCTGCTGACACCACCCAGTGTGTGGTGTTTAGTTATAGCAGCTGTAACGGACTAAGACATACACCAAAAGCTTGACTTTTCTCCCACGGCTGCTCCATCAGTCACTGAGATGTATTTGTCAGGAGCCCTGGTCACAGTCAAAGCTGTGCTCTGGTGGAACACTCTGTAGAAGTTTCTAGGTGGAGTTGTGTGGTGGGCTGCGATTGGTGTCCTACTGCCTGAGTTTGGAGCTAGTGACTGGGGTGTGTCAGTTACCCTTGGGAGATCTCAGGACCTGATCCGTAAAAGGGAGAAAAGAGAACGAGGGAATGACTGCAGAGGGTTACGGAATTAGGAGGAAATCCTTGGAGCAATGCCTGACTGAGAGAGTGTATACCGTGTAATGGCTGGCGGGTGTTATTTTATTACTGCCGCGGCGGGCGTAGTCCTGCACTAGACCTTGTGAAGATACCAGGAGGATAACAAATGGCTCTCAGTCCAGTGTCCTGTCCCATCAGCTGGTGGAGACACGAATGGAAGAGATGGTAGGAGCCAGGTGGACGGGGCTGTCACCTAGGAAGAATTCTTAGGAGAGAGAAGCCATTGTGGCCCAGAGTATATAGGGATGAGCCCATGCGATGGGGAGTCCGGCCAAGAACCCACTCGGTCCTGCTCCATCCATTGACCTCAGATTTTTCTAGTCTACCCCTTGCCGGAAAATGAGTGATAAAAGCTTAGAGATTAAGACCGTCCACAGGGTGGCAGAGACTCGGGGGGATAGAGTCATTGGTTAACACAGGGGTGGGTGGTTCTGTTCTGGCAGGAGTGGGTAGGGGAACGGAGGGCAGTGAGAGAGAAAACAAGTTAGAGGGAGAAGGGAAGGCTGACTGCAAAGGGCGTTTGTTCATGTCCTTCAGAGAGTAAGAGCAGAGGGACTCTGTGCGGGGAGAGCCTCTGAGGTGCTGTCCTGTACAGTCTAATTTAGGGGGTTACAGTGCATAAAGAAATGTACACAAGTTAATAGCAGCTACGGTGCTACTCCTGAAATAAGTATCAAGTGTCTGTTTTATATATTCTTAATAATGAGGCCATGAGCGGCAGGTGGGCTGAGCAACAGGGATTGGAGAGAGAAAGGGACGCAGATGCAGACAGAGCTCTTCTCGCCTGAGGGAACCTTCCCATCTGCTGAGCGTTTTGTTCATTGCAGAGGCTGGTTGTGTTTTGGTAACGAAAGGCAGAAGCACTGAGGATGTTGACTCTGATGGAGGGCGGGGGGCCCGCGGGGTTGATGAATGTGAGTGTGGCTCGAGCGGCGGGGAGACCCCCGCCAGCCACCCGCCAGCACGTAGGATGAGCCAGGGGTGATGGGAGGGCGCTCGTGGCGGAGACACCTTGGGAGTGGGCTGCCCGGGGCCCACACAGGTGAGGGTCTGACAGAGCAAAAGGCAGCCTGTGCCTCGGACCCGCAGCCCTGTCCCCCATGGCCCCGCAGCTCCCCCTGCCCTGCCCCGTGCCCTCCTTTATTGAAACAGGCATTGTTTGCGACCTGCAGTCACCGTCCTGACTTTGCTCCCGACGTTTGCCTCCAGGCAGCTCCATCCACACCTTACCTGCGAGCCCCTCTCACTTGCCCAGTGTTGTCAGCGGCTTCCTACGGAGGCACTTGCTGAGGGGTGCTAGGGGAGGAAGGGGGAAACCCAGCACCTCTTAGCCAAGGGGATCGCCCAGTGTTTCGGTAAAAGGACCCAAGGCCACACCACTGAGTCCGGACCGGCCTCTTTTTCTTCGGGCAGTTGGTGGTGAGATTCATGTGCCGTGAGCACCGCAGGGAGGGTGCAGGCAGACGTGAGCCTGAACTTCTGGGAGGAGCCCTGCAAGCCAGGCCGAGAGCCCCGCGGTCTGACTGCTGTAACAGAAACCTTGAACCCGGGCCGACACGGGCCTGTTTGGCTTTTAAAACGCGGAAAGGGCTCTACCTTTACAGCTGTTTCCCGTCCCGCGCAAGTCAGAGGCCTGCCTTGCTCTGCGTCTCTCCCTCTCGCTGCCGCATCCTGCCCGCGACACCCCACATCGCAGGCCGGGCATCCTCCGGCCACGTCCCTTCCGCTGTTAAGCGCGTTGACATCAGCGGTGCCGCCTTCTAGGTCTCAGTGGCTGTGCCTTCCGCCCTTGGTCCAGGCTTCACGGAACGCTGGCCTCCCTGTCTTGCTGCAGGTTTTTCGCACTCGGCGTTCACGTTCGGTATCGAGAGCCACATAAGCCAGTCCAACATCAATGGGACTCTCGTGCCGCCGGCTGCCCTCATCTCCATCCTGCAGAAGGGCCTGCAGTATGTGGAGGCCGAGATCAGCATCAACGAGGTACGTGCACCCCCGGGGCGGGCCCAGGCCGCGCGCACGCTGCATCGTGCGCGCGCACACCCTGGATCGCGCGAGCGCTGGGAAGACGCGTCACCTTAGCACACGGTTCCCCGCCATCTCTCGCGGTCGGTTAGGGTTCCTTCTCTCTTTGCGCTAAATACTTTCTTCAGTGGGGGGTGGCGCTTCCGTTGTACCCAAGGAGCAATCTTCCGAGGCCCTTTAGGTGGTTGTGTCGTTTTCCATATCCATGCGCACATCGCCAGCTGTGGACTGACGTCACACTACGTTGCCAAATGGGAAAAACACGCAGCAGATCCGCAGCTGCTTTATACGCTCATCCCTGGGTATGCACCGGGGATTGGTTCCACGACCTGCCGCAGGTACCAAAACCCGTAGTGCTCGGGTCCCACAGTTGGCCCTCCTGTATCCGCAGATTCCACATCCGCGGATTCTACCAGCCGCGGATGGTAAACGTAGTAGTAAATGTGTTGGGAAAAAAAAAAAAAATCCACGTATAGTGGACCTTGCCAGTTCAGACCTGTGTTGTTCAAGGGTCAGGGGTGCTTCAGGACAGGTGTGGGCCTTGCACGTGCACAGAAAACGCCCACCCCCCCGGAATATTTTGAGCAGTTCAGTCGAAGAGGGATCCTGGGAAACATTTGCCTAGAATCTGTGCTTCGTGTGGACCCGACAGAGGGCACAGCCAGAGACCACGGAGGACAGATGAGGACTGTTGTGTTCGAGAGGATTCCAAGGGATGGTCTTGTTACCCGTTGAAGAGCTGCAGAGGAAGGGGGCAGTTGTATCCATAATTATAAATTTAAGTCACTCCAATTTGTTTGTGTCCCCTCCCTCTTTATAGATTGGGGCACAGTGTTCCCTCCCTCTTTATAGATTGGGGCACGATGAGTCCTTGGGCCAACTTCATACCAATTTTTAAATGGGCTCTTTTGGTTGAAAACAGTGCCCGTCTCCCCTGTTCTGTTTTGCTCTTGGGATCGTACTGTGAAGATACCCGGGGCCTCCTGTGATGTCCGAGGCCTCCCTTGCATCTCGGTCTGAGCCCCTCTTACTTTCACCGCACTTCCCGCCGTCTCTCCTTCTTTCTGCCCTCGTTTCTCCCACCTCGGTCTGGCACGCTGCTCTGCCCCAACTTCCCGTCTCCTGTCACGGTCCATCCTGCACAGCTGACGCCGTCCACTGCCCACATGCCCCTCTTTACCACCAAGTGTCCCCTTCCCGGGTCACACCACCCTCGGGCCCAAGATCTTCCTGAACCCTTCCAGTTTCCTCCATCCCCTCTCCCTCTGAACTGCTCTCACCCTTACAAGCCTGTCTTTTTTTTTTCTTTTCTTAACATCTTTATTGGAGTATAATTGCTTTACAATGGTGTGTTAGTTTCTGCTGTATAACAAAGCGAATCAGTTACACATATACATATGTCCTCATATCTCTTGCCTCTTGCGTCTGCCTCACAAGCCTGTCTCATGCATAGCATTTAGCTCCACTTTCTCTTCAGCTTTTAAAACTACGGAAGGAATGTGTCTTGTGTTCTGTCACGTGTATTCCTCTGCTGTTTTCCAAAACCCCACATCCTTAAAAACACCTGAGTGTCTGCCTACCCTGTGCTCTTTCTTGCCTAACAACGGGCAGTCTCCTCTTTCCTTGTCTTACATTGGGTGCCTGGGATCTTCCACCAGCAACTTGAGGCCCCCTCGCGTCTCTCTTTCCACAAAACAAACAAGTGTGGGGATAGGGTTACAGGACCCCAGAGGCCCCACCGGCTCTCAGATTGTGTGATGCTGAGTGAGATTGGATTTCCCTTCCCCCTGCCCCTGCGGCCCCCTGCCCCAGTTTCTACGTCTTTCATCCGCGGAGAGGCCCCCATACCTCTCTCTCTCGGCAATTCAAAGTCCAGTGTGTCCAGAGGAGAACGAAAGGTCATCTCATTTGTCACTTAGGTTTCGGGTAGTTAAAAGTGAGACAGTGTGCTTTTAGAGCTTAAACTAGAAGGTTTTTTGTCACCCTGGGCAGTTACAGCCTTTTGCAAAATCATCATCCACTTGGGGCTTGAATATACGAAGAAGGAAGGTGACGTAGAAGCCGGCTGACCAGTTGGTCAGCACTGGCCCCTCCATGGCTGGAACCCGGGCAGCTGTGAGGTGACTGGCTCCTTTTCCCCGTGTTCTCTGTTATTTTATATTGTTTCCCTGATTTTCAAGTACTGTGTAGTAACCTGTAGTCAGCTGGGGTGATGTTTCATTCACACGCTGTGTTGCTGAAACTTAGGTCCTTCAGTTCTTCCTGATTTATGAGAAAACAGGCTAAAACGTGTTTGCACGTCCCGTAGACACACTGAGAGGCTCTGAGTTTCGTGTGAGTGATATCTGGAGCGCTTTGTAAGGAAGGAACTCCCTCCTGCGTTGCTAAGTGTGTATGGAAATGTTTTCATTATCCACGGAAGCCAGAGACTCCGGGGAAGTTCGGAAAACAGGAATTGTAACTAAACGATGCTGTTGTTAGAGTATCGTGGCCGTGTTAGTCTGTGCGCTGATCCCAGGAAGTCATTTCAGATGGTAGCAGACGTGTGTGTTTTAGTACATCAGACGGACAGATGCATTAGGAGTCATGTCGTGAGCAGTGCGGGAATGTCTGATTTGGGCCTGCGGTCTCCGAAGAGACGTCTGTCCTATCAAAAGGGAGCAGTTCCACACCTGTCAGAGCGCCTGGGCGGGGTTTCCCACCCTCGGCACTCTTGACACTTGGGGGCCAGATCATTCCTTGCTCCAGGGCCGTCCTGGGCCCTGGGGGGTGTGGAGTAGCGTCCCTGGTCTCCACCCGCTAGACGCCAGGAGCACCTCCACAGTCATGACAACCAGAAATGCCTCCAGACTTGACCACATGTCCCCCGAGGGGGTAGAATCGCCCCCCTGTTGAGGACAGCGCGTCAGGGGTAGCCCTGTTGTCATGACAGGAAGTATCCGGATGCAGGTTGGTATTTACCGAGTGCTGGGTGCCCTCTGGCAGCAGCAGGCACACCGGGCCCTCCATGGACGCTCGCTCTTGCCGGCCCCTACCCGCCTGCGCGCTCTGGGATCCCTTGCCCTGGCTCAGGACGCCCGGTCCGGCCCCGCCTGCTCGGCGGCCCCGCGGCTCCCGGGATCCTGCGTGTCTGTCCCCGACGCGCACCCGTCTCGCTGGGAGCTGACATCTGTGCCTGGGCTCTGTCCGCAGGACGGCACGGTGTTCGACGGCCGCCCGATAGAGTCGCTGTCCCTGATTGACGCGGTGATGCCCGACGTGGTGCAGACGCGGCAGCAGGCCTTCCGGGAGAAGCTGGCGCAGCAGCAGGCCAGCGTGGCGGCCACGGCGGCGGCGGCGGCCCCGGCGGCCCCGACGGCCCCGGCGGCCGTTTCCCAGCAGAACCCACCAAAGAACGGCGAGGCCACGGTGAACGGGGAAGAGAACGGAGCGCATGCGATAAGTGAGTGCGGGGCTCCAGAGCTTCGCGCTCCGGCAGCTTCTCCCTCGTCTGAGTCTGGGCAAGTCCTGCAGACCCCTTCCAGACCTGCCTGCTGGGCGGTGCGTATGCGGCAGCGTCTAGGACTGGCTTGTTCTGTGGCCAGGAGGGCTTCGCGCTCTGTTCTCACTGAGATCCTTGGACGCAGCATTCTCTCAGCTTTAGGAGGTTGTGCTACTCTGAGGACTCATTTGTTCCACCTGTGATTGCTGTCGGGCACAAAAAGGAGGCCCCTGCGCCGTCCTCCGGCCTCGCGGACGAACTCTGACCTGACACTCGGAGCTCACGGTCACTGACAGGGCACCCGGCACAGACAGCAAGTGCCGTCTTATTTGGTGGTTGCAGCAGGGTCCCTGTTAGGTAATGGCCCTGAAGCGTCCGGCAGACGAGTCGGAGAGCATGAACCTTTACCCAGGGAGCCTGCCGGCACTTTGACACGCGGCATATCAACTCGGAGACGGCTTCAGGGTCTGAGCTCAGAGTGTGTGTGCGCACTGCGCACGTGCGTGTGCGTGTGTGCGTGCGTGTGTGTGCTTCCTCCTTTGAAAATCATTTCCCTCCGAGCAGCCATGCCGCCCCTGCGGGGGCGGCTCACCCCCCGCCCCGGCACAGGCCGTCTCCCGCTAGAGTCGAGATGCAGCTGCAGCGCTGCGCAGGAAGCCGGGGCAGGCAGCAGCGCGGGTTATGTTACAGCAGGGTGGCCTGAAGCCCATCTGTCTAGCGTCCGATGAAAAGACCTCCCGCCGGCAGGCCCCATGATCACTGTTAACGAGGTCCAAGATGACGGGACAGGGAAAGAAGAAGAAAAAATAGGTGGCTTGTACCCACAGGTCATTTATGGGCTGCCCACTCCCGTGGGATACATCCCTCAAGGCGCCCAAAATAAAGAAAACAGGAAGGAGGTACGTGTCCTTGTCTTTAGGCTTCCGCCCCAGGCAGCGATCCTAATTGGTGAGCTCTGAGAAACCTCTGTATCCGCCGAGACAGAAATTTTGCAAACTTATAAATTGCACCGTGTATTTTAAATCTTAACCTCTAAGGGAGTGTGGCCACGTGGAGACCGTCGCATGCCTTAAGGAACGCCGGTGGCTGGCAGGCCTTTGTTTCAGGAGTCCCTAAGCGTTACTTTTCACCCGAGGGCTGGCCAGCACCCCATCCCACGTACACCGTCCGGTGGTTTCCGACTCTCACCTTGTTCCGGAAACTAGTCCCACCTGCTCTTTGCTCCCATCTTGCTACAAGGCAGGCTGTGGCCTGAATGGAGTCTCTGAAGTGATCGTTCATTCTGATCTTCAAGAATCTTTTTTCTTGTGCCACAGAGGGGGAAAACGGCCACTACCCAGGGGGAATCTCTTCCGGGTGGCACTTAGCATGCCCTGTCACCCTTCCAGAGCCTGGACCCTGTGGGTTATATGGAGGGAGGACTGCTTGGGTTCAGAAACCTGGTGGTTCTGCTTGGCTTGAAAAGCATGGTACGCAGACGACTCCAGTCAGAAGATAGCACTTGAGTCCCAAGACTCTGAGGGGTTGAGGGTAGCAAGCTTCCAGCAGAATGATGGCCTGCCCCCGTGGTAGCTTCATAGGTAGGGCGCTTCACAGCTAAGCACCTCACAGGGTGCTTCCGGGTAAGACCCGTTGTCCCGTCAAGAGAAGGAACCTTCCGCCTGCTCAGGAGCTGGCTGGCTGTCATCTCTTCTGTCCAGTCTTCTTCCGGCTGTTGTTAGAAATTAGCCTCGCCCTAGTTATAGAGAGTAAATACCGGTTTTTATTCCTCTGTCAAATTTGGAGACTGTCAAGAAATGTCACGTATCTACTAAATTACACAGAACCCATGATTTGGTTGTCATCGCCATGGGTGACAGCAAAGGAGGTTGTTTGTAAAACCCACGCGCCCTGAGGATGTTTCCTTGGTATCCCTCAGACCTGTGTCTTTCCCTGTTTCCTGTGACAGATAATCATTCGAAACCAATGGAAATAGACGGAGACGTGGAGATTCCACCCAATAAAGCCACCGTCCTTCGGGGCCATGAGTCTGAGGTGTTCATCTGTGCCTGGAACCCTGTCAGTGACCTCCTGGCTTCCGGGTAAGGGTGTCCGGCTGGGGGTGCCCAGGGTCTGGGTGTCCGAGTCCTCCCTCACAGGACATGCGCTCCCCCTCCGTACCTTGTTGGTGGCATCTTCCCAGTGAGTGCAGACCAGGGCTTGGGGCGCCCCGAGTACCTCAGGCTGTGCAGAAGTGCCCGGTCCAGCCGTTTTCTCAGCGGGCTGGGGAGCAATGCACAGACATTTCAAATCACTAAGTGCAAAAAAAAGGTCGGGAAGAGAAAACCACTGTGAGTCAGCGATATCGAAAAGACGGAGGACCCCGTGCCGAGGATGCCCGACCTAGCCAGACAGCAAGTAGTGATGAGCATTGCTGGCCCTGGGACCGGAAGCTGAATGCTGTGTGTGTTCCTTGCACAGATCTGGAGATTCAACCGCAAGGATATGGAACCTCAACGAAAACAGCAACGGGGGCTCCACGCAGCTCGTGCTGAGGCACTGTATACGGGAGGGGGGGCATGACGTCCCCAGTAACAAAGACGTCACCTCGCTGGACTGGAACGTAAGCCTCCGCCACCGCCTAGACCCTTGAACGTCTGTAAACCACAGCGAGGGCCGCCGTGGTGCTGATGGAGCCGGGCAGACGCAGGAAGGGGGCAGTATTGTTGGTCAGCCCACCTGGGGGGCTGGCCCCCGTTTCTGAGCGCTCCTCCCGAGGCCCTCCGTGTTGGCGGACCTCTAGCTGGGTGTTCCCTAGCCACACGTTGGCAGGATGGAGTCTGGTGGTTTTATCGGGGAACCCGTTCTGCTGGCGCTCTGTGAGTTGTCACGAAGGAAAGATGACTTTCCCCCCTGACGCTTCAGCACCTGTGTTACGTGCATTTAACACGTGAGAGACACAGAGCTCTCTGACTTCTTTTTTTTTTTCTGATTGGAACATCTTTTGATTTTCTTGCCCTTTATCCTGTTTATGCATATTCTGTCATTTCACCACTCTTCCCCATTTGCACATATTTTTAAGAGCTCACCTAAGTCTCCAGGAGTCTCACGCTAACTTTTCGTACCGTATTTTCACGGACGTCGTCAGTGGTGAGGGGTTGCAATCTGTTTTCCTTGCCCCCTCGCCTCCTTGATGGTTGTATACGGGGAGCCTGTTTGGTCGCACGTTTTCATTGAAGGGCAGTGCGAGCTAAAGTAGGCCAGCGTGACTGATGAGTCTCGTGACTGGGAACCTGTTGTTGACGTCAGGTGCTGCCGCCCAGGGATAATGCGAGGGGCCCTTTTCCACTGCTGCCCCTACTAAGCTGCTTCTGTCGCTCTGTGTTTCTCTCTGGCCTGCAGAGTGACGGCACACTGTTGGCTACAGGTTCCTATGATGGTTTTGCAAGAATATGGACGGAAGACGGTAAGTCCTGATGCCCTTGTGTTGGGGTCGGAGAGGAGGTGCTTGGCCTGTTGTCATCCGGGGAACAGACTGAGGCCCGGAAGTCACCCCGCTTGCTGTGTTTGTGTTTTACGTACCAGGTAACCTGGCCAGCACCTTAGGCCAACATAAAGGCCCCATCTTTGCCTTGAAATGGAACAAGAAGGGGAATTACATTTTGAGTGCTGGAGTAGACAAAGTGAGTGTTTGCTTAAGATACATTGCTGTCCTCTGTAGGTGCCTGTTTATGTTTAATCTCAGATAACATCATGCTTTCTACGAATTCTGAGAATTCCGCCTCCCGTTAAGAAATCAGAGGGATCTGTTTTGTTTGCTCCTGTGGTTTTGGTCTTAGTGTTCATTTCTAGCACATCGTGTCTTCATGTACCGTAGACTGCTCTACAGACCTTTATCAAAGCTCTCCCCCGGCCCGTCACACCTTTTTCCTTGAGGTTCATAGTTCACTGATAGAAAGAAGAAAATCCCCAAATTGCGTTTGTCCGCTGCTTGAAGAAGCCCACTGGCGTGGGGTGTCCTCTGCATAAACTTACCCCACCCGCCCAGGGTGATCTTAGGAACACAAACGGTTTTCTCTCCCCAGGCTTCCGTTTTCCCAATCTGATGACTTGTTGCATCGCGCTGTAGACCGCAGGCTTCCCTGAGGGCAGGAGTAAGGTAGACACCCGTGCGAGGGGCGGGGCTCACTGGGATGATGTGGCCCTTTTCACAGAGGGGGAAATGGAGCCCCAGAGAACTTCACTAATTTGCCTCGGGACACATTGGTATAAAGTCGGATGGGAGACTCAGGCCCTGGACGCCAATAACAACTGCCCTGTAGCTTTCACACTCTGCCAGAGAATTCTTTGCATCTTCAGGTCCTCCCTGCCCCTGAGGCCGTTTTTTCTAATCATTTTGAATTTTCTACCTGATTATCTTCTGTTTCTACCAGGCGATGAACTGGATGGTTAGTGGAAATGCACATTTGGAATTCTAGTAGCCTCTGAGTCAGACACTATCTACCATGATTAGTCAACCGTGGCAGGAATAATAGTTGCTTTCTGTAAAGTGATACGTTCTCGGGGAGGAAATGTAATTTAGGGATGTTGACTTTGACCTTCAGCGTGAGCTTAACCCAAAGTGGCTAAAGTGTACTTCAGTTTCTTGAAAGCTTTTGTGTAAGGAATACTTTCTTTTGCCCAGTGCATATTTAACGTTACAATTGTTGATGGTAGTAGGTGAAATTGTATCAGAATTGTGGAAGGGTTTATATGTTCTCTGCCTTGCCAGATTTGTGAGTGGCTCAATTAAGAAAAACAGTTATACTCCATCAAACAAAAAATTGTTGGGAATTCCCTGGCAGTCCAGTGGTTAGGACTCCGCACTTTCGCTGCCAAGGGCCCGGGTTCAGTTCCCGGTTGGGGAACTAAGATCCTATTAAGCTCTGCGGCGCAGCCCCCCAAAAAAGGCAAACTGTTAATTGGTCTGGAGCTGACCGAAAGTTTCAGAGACACTCATTGCTCTGAGTACTTCCTCTGAAAATTACTGCTGTCGATACGAAATAGAACTAGTTCTTCTTAAAGTAAAATCTTTACTAAACGTCATTGACAGGGAGGTGTCCAGGTTCCAATTCAGTTGAAAATTCCAGTTGATTAAGAACTAATTCCAGTGGTCTTCATCGAGCTGCCAGATGGCTTCTTCCCTAAGTGTCTCCCAACATTAGTACGTTCTTAAGCATTTGTGATTTACTTTGTTTTCCGGGGAGGAGATCTTTTTTTTTTTTTCTCCTTATATATAGACCAATAAATCAGTGCCAGACCCCAGTGTAACCCAATTCTCTACTCTGTCTAGTGATCCCAATTCACGGAGTGAGTGACGGTCAGGGGAATTTTCAGAAATACCCATTTCTGCAGCTTTTCATTGGGAAAAGTGCCAAAAAGGTGTTTATCGTTACAGTTTTTTCAATAGTTTTTCATGTTTGGGGATAAGGGGGATTTCCCGCCAAAACTGGTAGTTTTGCGAATATCAGTTCCAGCTGCTGTGTCTGGTGGAGTAACCAGCGCATGTGGCCAACTTCATGAGTGTGACCCTCCAGATCGTTAAGTGTGTAAGAGACACCCTGGATTCCAAAGACACGGGTGAAAAAGAGAATGCCAGACATCTTGTTGATACGAGTATATGGATCTTATGTTGAAACGATAATATTTTCGCCATGCTGGAGTGAAATGAATTTTGTTAAAATTAGTTTTACTGGTTTCTTTTTTAATTTTTTCGTGTGGTGCCTGAACATTTTAAACTCCCTGTGTGACTTGCATGCTATTTATATAGTGTTGATTGGACAGTGCTGCTTTAGAAAAAAGAGGGGCTCACTGCATTTTCTTATATCATAAATTTTACTAGAGAAAACTTTGCAAGAAGAAGAGTAACTAACTTTTTTTTTTTTTTTGCGGAGCACAGACAACAATAATTTGGGATGCCCACACAGGAGAGGCCAAACAGCAGTTTCCGTTTCATTCCGGTGAGTATTTTTTTAAATTTCCCTTTTTATTCTTTGTCATTCAAAAATAATAATTCAGAGTCCTAGGAGGTGTCCCTTAAAGTAATGGTGAACGCTTAGAGGATGGCAGGCACGGAATATAGCTGGTAGGGAGGAAACCCTTCTCACAGGAAGCACTGCTCTTGAGGCCTCCAACATACAGATGCCCTTGGCGCTCGCTCGCTCAAAAGTTTCATTGCAAAGCTGCGAACCAGCCCCAGAACTGGTGTGGGCTCCCTTCTGCTGCTGCCCCAAGGGCGCTGTGTCAGGGGCGTCCCTAAGACCTCGCCCGGCGTCAGCAGTTCACCCAGGACGACTCCCAGGGCGTGCAGCTGAATTCATAGCGCAGATGTATTACAGTAAAAGGATACAAAGCAATGTCAGCAGAGGGCAAAGGCACATGGGGCGAGATCCAGACCTTCCAAAGGTTGTCTCCTGATGGAGTCGCGTAGGACGTGCTGGGTTCCCCCGGAAGCAGGCGGTGATCATGCGTGTGACAGGTCGTGTGAAGTCAGCAGAGCCTGTGCCCAGCATTTCTGGTTCGTAGGCACCCTGTGCCCGCCTGCACCCGAATGCTTCACTCCCAGGAGGAGCGTGGGATTCAGTATAAACCACGTTGTTTGCACAGACGGTGGAGGCACAGAAGCCGTTCTTACCAGTTAGGGCATGGTGGGAAGTCCGAATTCCCAGACTCGGGCCAACGCCGTCCTTGCCGCCAAGCCTTCCTACAGGGAGCAGCGTCAGGCCTGCAGTCGTCTTGCCTGCACGGATGTGTAGCTGCTGTTCTCAACCACACACGTCTGTGTGTGTGTTGGGTCCTCACCAGGCCACGTGGGGCAGCCAGGGGTCTAGGGAGTCCAGGTTCCCAGATTCCCCCCTGATGCTTCATGTTCCGTGGGACTGAGTCCTGTTGTTAGATGTGGTCTCTTATCTGAGGACAGAGGTGGAAACTAATAAACTTTTGGGAGAAGCTGGCTTGAAGTCGCCAGCAGGGCGTAGGTGCCGCTTCCCTTCACGGGAGGCGTCTGCTCCACTGAGAGGGAATCACTGAGTGTACAGGGTGCACGTTTTACTGTGTCAGGTGGCCCCGGGACAGTGTTTAGGAGGGGAGCAGAGGGGCTTTCCTGCTGGGTATTTCTGGGTGCCTGGCGATGGTCTGAACCAGAGGACTGGCCCCGAGGACTCCCCAGGACGGTGCATCTCCTCCGTGCCCAGGGAGGGCTCTACGCGGGGGACATGGTCCTGCAGGGAGCAGACTAAGAGGAAAGGTCCCGACCAGGCCTTGACACGACTGGGACACGTGCGTGGACGCCAGCATCTGTGACTCCACGCGGCACTCCGTTCCCTCCTGACGGAGGCAGGCCTGGGAGGCGCCGGCTTGCACCCCGCTACCCCGGAGAGGCAGCCCACCTCTTCCACGGCTGTCCTTGGGACCACACCGGACACACCTGCTGGGGCTGCCAGTGAATTTTCTTGTTGCTTTAATCTGATACCATTGATGATGTGGAAGTTGGTGGACGTTTTATAGAATATATTTCCCCACGAGGAAATGGGCAGGGCTCCAAGAGCAGGCAGCTTGGCATCCCGACCTGTCTGTCTGTGTCTGTGTGTCTGTGTCTGTGTGTGTGTGTGTGTGTGTCTATGTGTGTGTATGTGTCTGTGTGTGTGTGTCTGTGTCTGTGTGTGTGTACGTGTCTGTGTGTGTCTGTGTGTGTACGTGTCTCTGTGTGTGTGTGTGTGTCTGTGTCTGTGTGTGTGTGTGCCTGTGTGTGTCTGTGTGTGTGTGTCTGTGTGTGTGTCTGTGTGTGTCTGTGTGTGTGTCTGTGTCTGTGTGTGTGTCTGTGTCTGTGTGTGCCTGTGTGTGTGTGTCTGTGTGTGTGTGTGTCTGTGTCTGTGTGTGTGCCTGTGTGTGTGTGTATGCGCCTGTGTGTGCACGTGTCTGTGTGTGTGTCTGTGTCTGTGTGTGTGTGTGCCTGTGTGTGTACATGTCTGTGTGTCTGTGTGTGTGTCTGTGTGTGTGTGTGTGTCTGTGTGTGTGTCTGTGCCTGTGTGTGTGTCTGTGTGTGTGTGTGTGTCTGTGTCTCTGTGTGTGTGTGTTTGGAGCGGGCAGAATGTACAAAGCACTCCCCACTGTCTAGCTGCACGACATTTCTGTCACCCCGTAAGGAGACCCCTTGCCCGTGAAGAGCTCGCTCTCCCTTCCCCCTTTCCCCATCCCCGGCACCCCCGTCTCCAGGTTTTGATCTGTGTGTGTCGTCTCCATGTCAGACCTCTGTGCTGTAGACTCTGCAGACCAAAGCAAGTGAGCCTGGTGGGTTTCCATCCTGTTTGGCATAATCCCAAGACCATCCCTACCTCTGCTGCCAGGACGGATGCAGTGACAGGGCAGAGGCGTAGAACCCCAGGTGTGCTGACTTCTGTGCTCGCGTGGTGGGGGATATCTGTGATGAAGAGAGCTCTGGCTTCTGTTTTTCAGAGGATGATTTGCCCAAAATAGCCATCAGTAAGGTTCGTCTAACAGTTTTATCTTAAGAGTTCGTGTACCAAGGCTTCCAGTGGAAATTAGTATTCCCAGAGCATTCCCAAGGTCCATGCGACGGCTTTCCATCCCGCAGACCACATGCCTCTTGTGTCCTGAGAGAGCTTCTCAGCTGCGGTGTTGCTGCCCACGAGGTCGACCCGTATCCCGTTGCTGGGGCAGGAAGCTCTGTGTGTTCTCTGCTCTTTCTTTGCGTTGACAAGTGGTGTGGTAGAGACTGTCCAGGATGGAAGGAAAGAAACGGTGCTGTTTTTCAGGAGGAAGCGCAGGCAGGGAGAGCGGTAGGGGCACCTTTCCTTAGCATTTGATGGGTTGATCTGTGAAACCGCCTTGCCCCGTAGGTGTTCGCCATGAAGGCCTGGTGGGGCGCGTCCGCTGTTTACCAACAGCAGGAAGTGTCAGCTCAGAGCCTGACGGCGTTCCCCCGCTCAGCAGTGACAAGGAAGTGTTACCAATCGACTACTGATAACACGCGACGGCTTGGATAGGTTCTCAAGGGGGTTCTGCCGCATGGAAAAAGCCCGTCTGCAAGGGTCACGTGCTGGATGACGCCATTGACATAACATTCTCGAAATGACGAAATTTTAGATGTGGAGCCAGAGTTGAGGGGTGGTCCAGGGAGGGCTTGGTGTGCTGATAACGTGGCACAGGGAGGTCCTCGTGGTGATGGAACAGGGTTCCGGATCTTGACTGCGGTGGTCGTTACACAGGCCTGCGCGTGTGATCCAACAGTGCCGCACTGCACACACGTGGCGCGCGTTCACCTTCTGGGTCTGGGCGTTGTACTGTAGGGGCATAAGATGCCACCAGTGGGGGAGGGGTACAACGTGGGGCCTCTATTACATCTCTGCAGCGTCCTGCGATTCCGTAAGCATTTCAAAATTAAATTTTGTTTTTTAAAAAAACAAAGTAATGCTTGGCTGTACCTAGACTGCTGCCGACGGTCAAACCTCATTGGCCAAGTGTGGGCAGGGAGGCCACACAGACCCCCAGCATAGCTTAGCCCCACCCACACTGGATGGTGAGCTCCCGGGGGGAGGGCAGGGTCCCGGCAGCAGCATCGACGCAGAATGGGGCCAGACACCTGAGCACACAGCATCCTCCGTTTAGATGGCAGGGGTGCAGCGCACGTTAATTCTTAACGGCCAGGTGCTGGTCACCAGCCCCCGAAACGCCCGCCAGATTGTCCCTCTTCCAGGCGTATTAATTGCACACACCGCTGCAGAGGCTGGCCCGGGAATTCGTGATTTGGCTCCTGCAGTGTCGTAAACAGCAGCAGCTGCGGCTTTGCTCTTCGCGCTCTGGCTCCCGGGAACATCCTTCTGACCAAGTGGATCCGGTTCCTTTGTTCCACTGGGCACACGTAGGAAATGCAGCAGAAACCGTGGGCCCGTGCTGAACCGCTCTGCAGGGGGTGTGACACACAGAGATGCACGCCCTGGGGTGTTGAAAGAGCCTGCTGCCTCCCGGCCACATCCTCCCACCCGTAGCCTCTGTGTGGGGACAGAGCTGGACAGGGGAGCCAAGGGGATCCAGCCCTGCGGCTGTGGAAGGCTGGCGCGTGTGCACGGGTGCACCTCTTGCTTTAAGGCTGAGCACGGGAGGGGCAGTCCGAGTTAGCGTATCCTGAGGAAGCTGGATTCTTCTCCCAATTCAGTGCTGACCTGCCTGTAAGAAACACACGTGGGACATGGTCAGGGATCGATCTGTCGATGAAGATCTCACCAGGGGCTTGCAGGACTTAACCCTCTGTGTGTCCAGAAACAAGGAAGCGTGTGGAGAGAACAAGGATGCTGAGTAGTCTCTCGGGGAGGTCGGGAGAAGGGAAGAGGGCCGTCACCATCCCCCAAACCTCACAGAGCTCTTGGAGCCACTCGCCCCTGAGAAAGGCCCAGGAGCCAGAGGCAGCGTTCACCATAAGGTCACTTGCGTCCCCTCAGGCTGTCCCCTTGTCAACGATGAGCATCCTCCAGTTGGTGGAATGCATTCATTGTGTGGTGGGGGATTTTTTGGGGCCGCGGCACGTGGCCTGCGGGATTTCAGTTCCCCAGCCAGGGATGGAACCCGGGCCCTCGGCAGGGAGAGCACGGAGTCCTAACCGCTGGACCACCAGGGAAGTCCCTGTGGGAGATTTTCTCAGTGCGGATACCTTGAACACAGGGTATGAAATCTTTTTCCTCTCCTCTCTACCTAAAACACATCCAGTCAGCCCAGCACAGTGATATTCCTGGGAGCGGCAAGGTGCGGGAGAAGACGGCGTGCTTCTCCCCTACCCTGTCTCACCTGTGCCAGGGGAGCAAGAGACTGCGCTTATGCCGCCCGAGGTGTCACGGGGTCTCGCTCCGGAGGCCTCTGGGCATCCCTCCAAATGGGAAGGACAGACTTTCAGGTCTGTGGGGGACAGAGGCTGTGTTCACACTGGGGGTGCTGCTTTATCTTGTCCTTAGGCATCTTGACTGTGCTGTTACTTCTTCTAAGTCGCCTGAGCTCTGTGCACAACTGCTAAATGCAAATGTTCCCCCCTGACCATTTGCTGCTCCACAGCCCCTGCCCTTGACGTGGATTGGCAGAACAACACTACCTTTGCTTCGTGTAGCACAGACATGTGTATCCACGTCTGCAGACTCGGCTGTGACCGCCCGGTCAAAACGTTCCAGGGACACACAGTAAGTGCGAGTTCTGACTGTGGGGCTCAGGTTCGTGCGAATGTGCTGGGAGCTGGGAGCTGGCTCCTCTCTGCCCAGAGTTAAAGGATGCTGTGACTGCAGACCAGTTCTTGTGCAGCCCACTGCTCCTTGGGCTGTTGTAGCTATCTCAGGTGATTGGCTAACCCAGTTATCCATCTGGGAAGGCAGTGTAAAAAAAAAAGTGACCTGAGATGAGCCAGATGTTGGATTTTGCAGGAAAGACTTTAAAGTAGCTATTATTAGACTGTGTGAGGAAACAGAGGAAAGGCTGTTTGTAATGAGTGAATAGATGCAGAAGGGCAGCAGAGGAAGGAAAACTGTTCTTAAAACAGTCAAGGGGAGTCTCAGAATTGAGAGGTAGACTGTCTGAAGTGAAAATCTTAGTGGATGGTGGAGGGGTTGCAGAAATACGGTTAGTAAACCTGAGGAGAGACCACAGGGGCTAGCCAGTTTGAAGAACTGATAAAAGATTGAACAAATGAATGGAGGCTCAATGACCTACGGGACAGTGTGAAGAGCTCTAGCATATATGTGTAATGGAGAGAGAAGAAAAGAATGGAACGGAAAGATTATTTGAAACGATGATTTTGCCAAATTTTCCTAAATTTGGTGGAAAACAACATTCAATCCAAGAAACTCAAGACACCAGCTGACTTCTCACTGAATTCCTTTTTTTAATTAATTAATTTTTTTTATCGAGGTGTAGTTAATTTACAATATTATATAAGTTTCAGGTGTACAACATAGCGATTCAAATTTTTGAAGATTATAATCTATTTATAGTTATTATAAAATATTGGGTATATTCCCTGTGCTGTACACTATATCCTTGTAGCTTATCTATTTTATGCGTAATAGTTTGTACCTCTTAATCCCCTCCCCCTGTCTTGCCCCTCCCCCTTCCCTCTCCCCAGCAATAACCGTTAGCTTGTTCTCTGTATCTGTGAGTCTGCTTCTTTTTTCTTTTTTTTCTTTTACGCGGTACGGGGGCCTCTCACTGCTGTGGCCTCTCCCGTTGCGGAGCACAGGCTCCGGACGCGCAGGCTCAGCAGCCATGGCTCACGGGCCCAGCCGTTCCGCGGCATGTGGAATCCTCCCGGACCGGGGCACGAACCCGCGTCCCCTGCATCGACAGGCGGGCTCTCAACCACTGCGCCACCAGGGAAGCCCTGCTTCTTTTTTCTTATATTCACTAGTTTGTTGTATTTTTTTGGATTCCACATATAAGTGATAGCGTACGATATTTGTCTGACTTAGTTTATTCACTAAGCACAACACCCTCCAAGTTCATGTTGTTGCCAGCGGCAGAATTTCATTCTTTTCTTGTCTGAGTAGTATTCCGTGTCTGTGTGTGTGTGTGTACCACATTTTCCTTATCCACTCATCTGTTGATGGACACTTAGGTTGCTTCCATGTCTTGGCTATTGTAAATAACGCTGCTGTGAACATTGAGGTGCGTGTGTCTTTTCAAATTAGCGTTTTTGTTCTCTGGATGCATCATCAGATCCTCCCGCATAGCCCATGAGGCTCTTTGCAGCCTTTCCCTGGCAGATCCCTCTAGTGTGCAACGCCCCCGCCTCTACCCCGGTCCTCCTGGAGGACCTGCTGGCTTTGAGCGCCTCACACCTGCACTGTTCCCCACCTTTGACTCACGGCGTCCCTTGCCACTAACTTACCTGACATAAGTTGCGTTGTCCTTGGCACTTGCGTTCCCTTAGTACCCACTTCCTCCAGCATCTGTCCCTACAGGTCCCTGCTTCCAAAAGAAGGTTCTTTCAGAGCCCAGGGACCAGTTGTCCCGTTACCATCTTGTCGTGGCTATAAACAGACCCTTCTTTTTTAATTTTTCTGACCTAAACTTACTTCTCCTCTATGCCTAGACCGTCCCTGAGCTTTCACTAGGAAATCTTTGTGACTTGCCGTATGCCCCATTCGGGACTTTTGTGCCATCGCACCACCTGGCTCTTTAAACGGGTCTCATTGCAGCCCATCATTCCACACACGCTGTGAGCTAAATGTAGTTGAGCTGATTTCTTCCCGAGACCCCGTGAGCCGTTTCTGGGTGCTTTCTGGGAATTGTGACTTGGGCTGCAGAGGGAGGGAGAGGAAAGTCCACTTGCACCCTGGAAGATGAGAGGGGGTTCGACTGGGGACAGTCAGTGGGCACCAGCTCCCTCTTGCAGGCAGGTCCTTGGAGATGCGCCCTCGGGTTCTGTTCTCAGCAGTTACACTCAGAGCCTCCCACGCTGCCCTTGTCCCCGGTGCGCACCTCTCACCAGGCACCGCCTCTCTTGGTGTCCTCCTGGGTCCGCTTGCCTGTGCACACACACTCTGTCCGACCACCTCGACCTCCCGGGCTCACCCACAGGCCTGCTCCTTGTACTGCAGGCTCCAATCCCTCCCTTTTTTCTGGGCCTTCCACCACGGGTACCACATGGAACACAGACGCAGCCTTATCCCTCCCTGTCTCGCACCGTTCAGCACTCAGTGCCCTTAGCAAGTGGCGTGACCATTACCATTTATCATCCAAACCAGAGCACTTAGCAGCGTGGGATTAATTGGGAAGTTAATTATGGGTGTGAAATGAGTTAATTGTTAGGCTGCAGCAACAGGCATGAGGGAACGGGACGGGGCTCCACGGTCCCCCTACTAGAAATGGGAGGCCCGAGACCCGCGGCTGGCTCCCGCCGTCTCTCCCCGGCCCACCCCGCCGGGCACATCGTTCCCCGCCTCCACTCAGCTGCAGGCGGCTCCCTTGCCCACGGGAGCATTTGCCTCGTCCTCCAGGATTTAGCCTCGAGGTCCCCTGGCCTCCAGAACCGGAAGGCCGCCTGCGGCCTTGTTCCTTTCTGCGCCTCCCCCCCCCCCCCCCGTCCCCTTCGCACACTGGCCCGCCTGCTAGAGCTTTCCATATGGGCCGAGTTACGGCGTTCTGTTTACTTGGCTCTGTTTGCTCTGGAAGTAGCCAGGTAACGTGTGCTCGTCTGCGTGTGTGTGTTCAGGTCACATCGTCTTGGGCCTGGGTTTACCCCTCTGGCAACCTTGCTTCTTTACGTTTCCTCCCCCTCCACTCAGCACCAAAAGAGACATGTCCTGACAGATTTAGACAGAGCGGGCAGCTGCTGTATCAAGAGTGAGCAGGGAAATGACTTTCCGAGTCAGCTTTAAAATAACTTACAGGTCTTCCTGGTTTTACGTGCTGCCCTTACGCTGTGTAAATTCATTCGGCTTCCTTCCTAGTTGTGATTTTTTTCCTTAGAGAACTGAGATGGGGGTGGCTGGTTGTGTGTGGCACACGGCTGTACATTTTGTATCACGGAGCTAGGCGGAGTAAGGAAAGGGGGCATGTGCACGTGGCCTGGGCGTGTTCTTTTCTATCCAAGGTGGATGCAAGTAAGCTTTTTGCAGAGAGGACGGTGCGCTCCTTCCCCCTGCTGGAAGGTTGTATTACTGCGCCCAGGCCCTTCTTTCTTTTTGAAACCCTTTGCTCTCTTTCAGAATGAGGTCAATGCCATCAAATGGGACCCTTCTGGGATGTTGCTAGCATCCTGCTCTGATGACATGACATTAAAGGTAAAGCATTCTAAAAGGCTGAGCCGTTTGACCCCAGACGACCCCCTGTACTCAGTGCTGGTCTTAACATTCACTGCTCCCCCGGCTGCATATTCTGTTCTGAGCGCTGTTCCCACTTGGCAAATGGCAAGTCGCTGTCCTGCAGTGACCTCCTGCTTCATCCTGCCCTTCCTGCGGCCTTTCTCATGGGCGCCCCCTAGTGTTCAGCCGGCCCCTCTGCTGGCCAGTCTGCCAGCTGCCCACCCCGCTGGGCGTGAGCTTCCCAGAGGCGGGAACCTAAGGAACGCTCCCAGCAGGGATGGTGGAGAACCTCCCCCGGTGGGAGAAGCAGTCGTTGCTCACCTTGTCCCCAATGTGTTCTCTAGATCTGGAGTATGAAGCAGGATACGTGTGTTCATGACCTTCAAGCTCACAGCAAAGAAATATATACCATAAAGTGGAGTCCCACCGGGCCAGCCACCAGCAACCCCAACTCCAACATCATGCTAGCAAGGTAAAGGGGAGACAGCCCTCAGCCCGGTCTCGGTTCCTAAAAGTAGCCGTGCTCACTGTGGCTGAGCCAGCAACATGGCCGGGAAACGTTATTCATATCCAGAGAGCCCAGAAAATGTTGCCAAGTTGTCTTCCAAATGTGCTTACACCCTTCCAAAGAACGGAGAGGCGGCTGATTTTGAAAGGGCCCCGAGACATAAATTATCACGTGACGGCTAACTTGAGGTAAGGACGGTCTTAACCATGAGGCTGGTGAGAGGAATCAATACATGTCCGGGCCCCCGGCACTTTGCTTTCCTGATGGAGAAAGGAAACAATTCAGCTTGGACCTCGGGCTTGGTGTACTTGGTTCAACTTGGAGCTGCAGGTGGTGACAATGCTGAATGGTGGTAAAGTCTCCCCAGCCGCAGCCAGATCTGACCTAACCGTTTATACAGTGAACGCCCCCCTCCCGCCAGCACACCAGCATTGGAGGCAGAGGAGTGGCCAGTCAGTCAGATGCCAGAATTGGGAAGAGTGGTTGTAAGTCACCACAGTGGCCTCCGCAGAACTACGTCACTTAGGCTGCGGTCAGCAGACTTGTCCCCGCGCTCATTGGACCCCATGCACGATATAACGTTCCAATCCCAATATGATATTTTAACACGAACCTTTAGAAAAACGAACTAAAGAGATTCTGAGGCTGAATTTCCGGATTACTTAGGGGTCCGGAGACCGTGATCCAACAGAGCGTGGGTGTGTGTTTAGCTGTTTGGCCTGGGAAAGACCAGGCTTGCAAGGAATGTTTCCCTGCCAGGAAGCACGAGTGGGTTGGTTCTGTATAGGTGCAGAGAACAGGGTTGTGGGGAGAAGTGGCAGGTGGCATGGCCCTCCTATAAATGAGGGAGAGCCCTCCGTCTTTGTGGTGTAGCTGTGGGGTGGGCGGCCTCGCCCGGCAGCAAGGACTCTTGGAACTGAGAGGACCGACCCCAGGCCACCTGTTAGAAAACACTGGATGGAAGTCCCACATCGGCTGAAAGGCCTATCCAGAAAGACACGAAGGCTGTTACTCTCTTATTTCAAGTAACTGTCGTGAAATCCACTTAAATGTCTAGGGTACAGATTTTCTTTATAACTTGGAAGGTGCTTTGTATCACGTGGCACCCGTTACGAGCGTAAGCGGTCGTTCTACTTAACGAGCATAGAGGGACATGCTGCTGCCTGGAAGCCCCTGCAGAGAGAAGGAGCGCCGGGTGAAGCATCTTTGTGCTGTGTACTCTTCTTTCAAATTTGGAAATTACTGAAATTTGCAGCTCCCAGGAGTGCGATTGTGTATTTGGATGCAATTATATTTTAATTCTGTACTCGCTCGGTTTGGTATTTCCCCAAATACGGCTCTCAGCACTGTTTTAGTTGGCAACGATAGATGTTGTGTTGGTAAGTTGTGGGAGCACTTTAGAAAATGTAGTGAATACAAAAGTACGTATCATTCATATCTTAGAAAAACACACAGACAAATGAGTATGGACGTCAGTTTGTTTCCCTCGTAACAGCACCCAAAAAAAGGAGAAGATTTGTTTTACGACCGTGGCTTTGTTTTCAGTGTATCTGGTTCACGGTTTAGAAGAGGAAGAGTGTACCCGCTTGTTGTCTCGAAACGTAAGAGCCAGGAAGGGAGAGCAGCGCCTGCTGTCCGTGCCGCGTCTTAGGGAAACAGTCGGGACCCCGCGTGTGTTGTGGTGACGTTTTCTCTCCCGTCTTTCCAGTGCTTCGTTCGACTCTACAGTTCGACTGTGGGACGTGGAGCGGGGTGTTTGCATCCACACACTCACCAAACACCAGGAACCAGTCTATAGTGTAGCTTTTAGCCCCGACGGGAAGCACTTGGCCAGCGGCTCCTTTGACAAGTGTGTGCACATCTGGAACACTCAGGTAATTCCCTGATTCCCACTGCCCACTCCTCTCCAGAGGGAGCGCCCCCACAGTCGTGTTTTTGGTGGCCCACGCCCAGAACGGCAACCAGGGAATGAGTGTGTGCTCAGGAATGCCTCACCTCAGACGCGGAGCCGTGACACAAACCCCAGCTCCCCGGGTGGACCCCAGACCCGGTGCCATCTGCCCTGTGTTCCGTGGGGGCGGTCGGTCTTCCCCGCCAGGGACGCCCATCGACTCGTTGCTTTTTCTGAGTCCTTGGCGGGCAAGCCCTCCACCTGCCTCTTCCTTCTCTTGGGCATGAGCAGTCACCTTGGAAGATCGTAACCCAGTCATCTTCCCACCCGAGACGCTGCCCTGTGGGTACTGAGGTCTAGGTCAGAAGTGGCATTCCATCCGAGCTTTCCAGGGGGAACGGCCGTCCGGGGGGAGGCCAGCCGTGACCGCCTCTGCTCCACACCAGCTCCTGTAGCTTCTTCAGGGAACAAAATCAAGGACCATGGGGAATATTCGTTGGCTGTTGTCATGGCATTTTGATTTTTTGAAGGGAAGTGTTTTATGTTTGGGTAGCAGCAGGAATGTCCCTGTTGGTTGTGCTGTCACAGAAGTAAAAGGAGACGGTGTTTGAGTATACTGGGCTCTTGTGTCTCCTGCTAATGGAAGAGGGAAATGTGCTATGGGAGGGATCACTGCAGACAGCCAGCAATCCATCCTGTGTGGCCTCAGGATGGATGAAATGGCCTCTCCTCTCCTGGTTTTCTGGGGGGTTTTTTTTTGTTTGTTTCGTTTTGTCTTTTGTATTTTTTGGCCGCCCTGTGCAGCACGTGGGATCTTAGTTCCCCGACCAGGGATTGAACTCGTGCCCCCTGCAGTGGAAGCGCGGAGTCCTAACCACTGGACCGCCAGGGCAATCCCTCCCCTCCTGTTTGTTCCCACGCTCCTTCCCGATTCCTTTAGGCCTGGGTGGCATTTGGATGGATGTACTTTCTCAAGCCCGCTCCCCCTTGTGGCTGGAGCAGGGGGGCGGTTCGGGAGCCACGTTAGCTGGCGGGGCGGGGCGTTGGGGCCCGAGGGTGGTCCACTGAGACCTCAGGCTTCCCAGGAGCCGCCTCACGTGCTCATGTCTTCTCCGCGAGTAAGAGGCGACGGCGGCCCTTACGTGGAGCCAGCCTGGTGCCGAGCCCAGCTTCAGAGCCCCAGATGGGCCACCCGGAAAACAGACATTAGCGTGTAGCCGTCTGTTCATGGAGCTCTCGCTGGAAATAGTGATGGATGGATTTCTGAAATGACATCATCAGTTAGATAACTCCTGCTGTCAGCAAGTCATTAAATCATTTTACCCCTTTACTTACTTTTTTTTATAAGTCACAGAACTCTTTGAGACATGTCGAGGGTCTCCTTAATCCTCAGTGCGATGGACGCCTTCTCTAAATATAAACACACGCGAGATCTTGTTGACGTGCCCCTTCCCCGGCTGCCTCAGTCCCCCTGCCACCCTCGGTCGCTGGCCCCCGGGAATGACCCCTGGGAGGCGTGACCTCGGCTGCAACATGTTTAGGTCGACTCCGCGGGCTGCCGTAGGTCAGCTGTGCCCCCCGTGGCAGCAGGTCTGAGAGGCGCGTTACGGCCACTGAAAACTCCGTTAGCTTCTATGTTTGAACGTTTCTGTGCCGACACCCTGGGGGTCCACGTCGCCGCTCTGCATCGTGAGTGACGGTGGCTTTGCTTTGCAGAGCGGAAGTCTCGTCCACAGCTACCGAGGCACCGGCGGCATCTTCGAGGTGTGCTGGAACGCCCGAGGGGACAAAGTGGGCGCCAGTGCGTCGGACGGCTCCGTAAGCAGCACCCGTAGTTTCCGGGGGGGCGGAGGGCTCGGCGGTGGAGACGCGAAAAGTCAGACCCCTGATACCCGCGGGGGCTTCCGGCGCTGTGGTGGCCTCCGAGCGCCGCGGCCAGTGTGTTGGTGAAGGAAACTGCTGGGCCTCTGCGAGCAGCCGTCTCTCTGACTTCCTGAATGGCGTTTTCTCCGTGAAATTGGTGGTCCGCAGCCGGGGTGATTCTGCCCCCTGGAGGACATCTGCAGCGTCTGGAGGCGTTTTGGGTGCCACCGCTCTGGTCGGGGGGCTACTGGCATCTGATGGGCGGAGGCCAGGGCTGCTGCTCAGACCTCCTGCAGGGCACAGGACGCCCACAGGAGAGACGTGACCGGCCCCAAGGAGCGCAGGTGCCGAGGCTGAGAAACTTGCTCCTGCCTTGGCTCCCAGCCTGCTGGGCCCTCTGCTGATAAAGGCCCGACTTTGCATTCCACGGGTCTCCGGGGTCCCGGTGGCCCTCTGCTGATCCCCTAAGATGTCTAGCTTTTGGATTCACGCCTGCACTTGGAACTGCCATGAGCTGTAGGGCAGGTGGCAATGGGCTGGCTGGCCAGATGTCAGCCCGGCCCCAGATGTGTGCTCAGGTGTGTTTTGCCCTCTGCCCCGCCGTGTCGGTGTCTGGTCTGTGACACCCGCCCATGGCTGTGGCCACCCCATTAGTTCCCAGCATAGCCCTTGACCTGGCTGTTCCCCTCTGTCCTGTTTGCCTGGGGTTGGTTGGTCAGATGCTCAGACGTTAGCCTGTCGTTAGAGATGCTCTGAACCCTCTCTACTGTGTACCAATAAAACTTTGTAAAAAGTGGGTAACAGGCTGGATTTGGTCCACAGGCCGTTTGCCATCCTCTGCTCTAAAGGCGTCTTGTGTCGTGTCTCGAGATAACAGGAACTTTCTCTCTCCTTCCAGGTGTGTGTCTTAGATCTGCGAAAGTAAACACGAAGTATTTTAGAAACAAGAAGAGAATTCTAACGGACCAGCAGTGAATGTGTGGGGTTGTAGCACTATTCAAACACGATTCTGTCAGCTCCAAAACTGTATGAACTTGACCTTAGAGTGTACTTTGAAATCAACTCATCCCTGGCCACAGGAGTCTCTATTTTTTTGTAATCTTTATCAAGAAGTTTAAAACAAAAACATACACACAGTCATATCAAAGGGGGAAAAGAATGGTTTCCACCTGGAACATTCAGCCTGGGAAGCACGAAGCCACCAGCTAGACGGTGCACGGTTTGGTTTCCATCCAGAACAGGCTCTGATGGCTGAGAGGAAAAGAAAAAAAAAAAACTGTGCCAAAAAGAAAAAGGAAAAAAATGCTGTGATAAACCAAAAGGGGGGTGGGGAATTCCTCACGTGGTGGGTTTTTTTTTTTTTCTTCCTAAAAATTTGGACACTACAGTTACTCTCACCAGGATGTTCAAAGACCAGTTTGTACGGATGACACGGGCAGCTTTGTAATCCCAACACTTTCTATTTTCTAGACTCTTTGTCACGTGGTTTTTCTATGGGCTGGAATCCTGTCGTCTGGGGGCCTTGGGTCTGAGGTGGAAACTGTTTTGGGTTTGTTGCTTCTTTGCTGATGTCGCCTGCCCCCTCCACCTCCTTCCTTCCTTCCTTCCTTCGTGGTCTTGATTGGCATCACGCCCTCACAGAGTCTCTGACAGGCGGGGCTTTCTCGCCCTCCCCTCCCCTCCCCCCTCCCCCTCGCGCACTCTCTCCGCCCCTTCCTCATAGTTGCTTCCCATCTTAGGTCTCAAGGGCACTTTTGGCGCATAATAAGTGCTTTATGTAAGAAGGCAGGGCAGGGGGACTTTTTACTGGAGGAAGAAAAAAATAAGTGACTTATAAGAGAAAGAACCCAGAGTATTTTTGGAGAAAAAAAAATATTTTTATGTTAAAACAATTTTAAAATCCTAAAATGGCCATCAGACATAGAGAGCTTTGTGTGATTCATATTTAAAAAAAAAAATAAAGTTTAGGAAGACACAGGCAGGGTCTGAGGTAGCTTTTTCCCTTCACTTTCAGCCTGTCGAGAGGCAGTGAGGAATCTGTGTGGGAAGGGGCCAGCTCTGGGGTCGGCGTTGGGACTGTTCTACAGCAGAGAGGAAACTCCGGGCCCTTCCAGCTCGAAGACGACCTTGGCGTGTTTCAGGGTGTGTTGACCACATAGTAGGCAGCAGGAGAGACCTGGAGAAGCGTGCCTTTGGACCCAAGAAGTGTTCCCAGGACCAGCGGCGTGAAAGGGGCCGTCACAGCCGTCCACTGGGCAGGATGCCGCCTGGCATCGTTCGGGCCGCGGGGCCACTTGTGGTCCCCCCACCAAGAGCACCTCGGCTGGTCCTTGCACAGCTGACGGGACGGGCTCCAGGATCTCACTGGGTCTAATATCGACAAAAACGAACAGGGAGAGAGGTTTTCGGTCCTGAAGGTGAATTCCGTAGGTAGAGTGTCACTAATAATTTCTGTCCCCTTCATAGTTTCTTCCTCTTGCAACAGAGGAGGAGAAAGGTTTTCTTTTTGTAATAATGAATCTTTTTACTGTTTTTAAAAAATTAAACGTGGCTTTGTGTTCCTAGAGGAGTTTTCCTTTCATTGGATCAGGTGACCTTTGTACTTTTGTTGTCGTAACCCGACGCTGACCCATCTTTTAAATTAGCAGCGGGGGAAGCAGCGGAAGACAGGGCCTCTGGGTTCGTCCGTCTTCCTGCAGCCACAGGCTGGGATGGGGCAGGGGGCCGGGCCCGGGGGGCTGGCGGCAGGCAGGGTGCAGCCGTGTGTGTGTGTGCCAGCAACAAGGCCCGGTGTCACTTAGAGGGTGCTGTCTGTCCGTGGAGTCAAAAGGTAACGGGCAGAGCAGACCAGGCCCTCCTGCAAGCCTCGGGTTGTCCCGGGACCAGCCCCGCGAGCCAGAGTGCATTCATCTTCCTCGGATCATTTATGGGCCTCCGTGGATCTGTGAGTTACTCGAGCCCCGTCTGCAGGAGACCAACACGTGCCCTGGTTATGTGGGAGCGGAGCGTTTCACTTGGGACCTGTTGCCTAAACGCTTGGCCTTTAAGAAGATCAAAGTCCTCCAGGGTCTCCACTGCCGTCTGTGAAGATGGCAGATGTCCCCGGGCGCACTGGTAACGCCCTGCCACCAAGAAGGTACTAGGTTTGGGGTGCAGCTCGGGGGGGTCTAGACGAACACCATCTGGACCCCCTCACCCAATGGAAATGTGTCACGTCTGCAGGCATCTGCTGTCCAGGGTCAGGACACAGTTTGCGTTTGACGAGCCAAAGCCTGCTGGCGGGTGAAGACGGTCGGTTCGCGACACGATGCTCACCAGACGGTCGGCACCCAGGGTCTCCAAGCGCCGACTTTAGCCTCTTGGTAAATCTGAACCAGTTGGGACTTGCCGGGTTGGAGCCGAGGGCTGTGAGGCCGCTGACACGGGGCTCGATCCCGGCCCTGGCAGTGACCTGAGGCTAAGGAAGGCAGACCGTCCGCGTTCCTGGCGTCCTCGGCCGGCCACTGGGAGGGAGCCTCCCAGGGGCCCCAGGGAGGCAAGACGAGGAGGCAGCCAGCGCCCCTGGAAACCCGTCCCCACTCTCAGCAGGACGGCAGCTGTGCCCTGAGCCGCAGACGCTGCTTACCAGCTGCACCATGCCAGCCAGCGCTCAGCGGACGCGTCCCTGTCATCGGTGCCCCGTGGCTCGTGTTAGCATTGGGCGTCGTGTACAGCTTCTAACACTTGGAAGTAAAAGCCTCAGTCTCGGTGACCAAATGGGACCTCGATTCTGAAAGCAGGAGTAACACAACGACTCTCCCCGGGATTTTCGGTTGGGTTTGCGGTGACTGAGAACTCATTCTGCGCACACCTGGGAAAGGGATGCTGCCCCACGGGGCACGTCTGGCCCCACGTGACACCCAGAACGTGACGTTCGTTTTGTCTTTCTAAAAATAGATCTTGGAGCCAAGTGAAGTGCACTTTGTCAAACGTAAGGGTCTGCTTTTGTTCCTTGTTGTTTTCCCTTTTAACCTCTGTTCCACCTTTTTCTTTTTTAATCGTGTTTCTTGTCAAACGCAGAACCATTCCTCCCGCCGCTCACTGAGGTGAATTCTGGCTTCTGCGGATTTTATTGTCTGTGTCAGACGTGCAGCCAGATGTGCTTCTGTCCGCGTTTTCCAGATTCTGTTCCATCCACACGGCCCCCGTCTCGTGCTCCCTCCCGCCCCTCACCCTCACGCGCTCCCAGAAAGAGAATCACCTTGTGCGTCGTAGCTCATTTGTTTCAAGAGAGAATCAACAGATTATATTCAGTGTCTTGAATAAATTGCTCTATTTTGATAGAGAACTTGGTGGGTGTCTTTCTTCGTCTTGGTCGGCACCTCTGGGGCCCACGCTGACACCCCTGAGTGTAGACGGAGCTCTGCGTTTTCTCCAGGAATAAACGGGAGGGCCGCTTTCGGGGTCGCGATGGCAGGAGGGTCAGCTGCCCCGTTACGATAGAAAGGGAGCATGCTTTTTAGTACGTTTCCTTTGTGTTACTGTGTTTCAGGCTGGCTGTTGTAGAAAGTCAAAGCGGATGAATTTTCTCCTGTCAAGTGGGGTTGGTTTGCTGGGAGTTGGAGTTCAAGGATGAGCTTTGAGTAGTCAGCAGAACCTAAGGTGGTAGGATACTGGTGAGCGGACACTGGGCACGATGCGGACAGACATCTGGAAACGTTGACCGGAGTCTGCTCTGTGCCAGCCGCGGCCAGGTGTTTCCACTGACGCCACTTTCGTCAGTGAACGGATGTGACGTAGCTGAATTGAGCCGCTGTCCCCGTGGTAGGCAGACGCAACGAGACGGGCTGCGTTTGGCTGTACACATGGGTCACAAAAGAAGGTCGTGGTGTCGTTTCCTCTAATCGCAGCTCGATCCTGGGCTGGAACAGAGCCAGGGGCTGGCCCACCCCTTCCTCCCTCTGCCCCAGTGTTGTCTGGGGTTCAGCCTTGCCTGGTTTTGTTTTTCTCTTTTTTAAGTCTTGCCAAGTTGACCAAGCGTGTTCCCACGTGGTGGATTTGGGGTGAAGCTCTGAGCACCCCAAGCCCTGCTGCTAAAGCCACGGGGAGGCCCCGGGGAGACCTTTGTAGCAAGCACAGTGGGCTTGCACAGCGCGGGGCAGAGCTTCCCGGGATAGATGCGTGTGGGACGCGGGCTCTGGTGGCTTCAGCAACGATGCTGGTGGCATATTCATAGCTTCGAAGGGGTTTCTGTGTGCTGTGAAGGAAACTGGGTTGAGTCCAGATTGTCCAGCTTTCATCCTCAGATGCATGGAACCCATTGCCGCAGTGATTCTAAAAATGTTTGTCCGTCGAGGCTCCCACTTTATTTCGGGAACCCAAGCTTCCCCTCACTGCGCAGAGACCTTTTTTTTTTTTTTTTTTCCGGCTGCCCACATGTGGGTGCTGTTCCTAAGGTCCTTGAGGTGCTCCTTATATTCACGGAAAGGTTTCTGTGCACCTGTGGGTGCTGGTGGCGGTCACTGTTGGTGGAAGCCTGCAGATCACATGGTGAGATGCATGAAAAGGGCTGGGAGAGGGTGGGAAGCAGATAACGTACCCTTACAAAAAGACGCAGAAGTGGGTGGAATGTTGTTTTTCTTTTTCTTCCAGTCTGGCTCCTTTTTCTCCCAAGTGTCTTCATCCATTTGCAAGGTAAGCAAAGGAAGACGCAGCTCCACCCGGAGGACCACGTGGGGGTCGCGGGGAGGGGGACCCGTGATGGGGGAGGGCTTGGGGAGCCTCGGGGTGGGGGGAGGGTGGGGGGCGGTACCCATGGTGGAAGGAAGCAGGGACTGTTACAGTGTTACCTTCTCCTGAAACTTGAAGTGAAATCCTCTGGGGGATGGGGGACTCCTATTAGGAATATACTTACCCTAGAGCAAAGTTCTTGAGAGAAACGGCCACCAGAAAACACAACTGTAAACCTCGAAGAGGGTATCTTTGGAATAGGGGGAATAAGTAGACTCATTTAAACGTTTCTTAAGGTGTGGTAAATAAACTGGCCAATAAATTGAAATCAAACAGAAGCCACCTGATAGGAGCAGGCTTATCTTTGCACCCAAGCTACACTCCCAGCTACACCTGTCACGTGCAAACTCCTGGCTCTGGGTCCCAGTTCCCTCCCCTTTTCAAGAACCTTCCCATCTCCCATCGCCATCGGTTCCTCTCCCCTAGATCTTTCCACGTATCGTCCCAGCTACCATCTACAAAACAGTAACATAGCAGCCCCCTGCGGCAGCCAGCCTTACACGGAAGTTGCTGAAAGCCAGGCGTGGTCTGTCGTGATCTGCTGTGCTCGCTTGTTATTCCCGGGAGCGACCGATAGCATCTCTGTCCCCAGTGCCCAGGTGTAGCTTAGGGCGTGGCACGTAGCCACGGGAAGGTATCCACTCACCGGCTCACTCTGCCTCCATCCCAATCGAAACCACCCTGCCAGCTGTGACGCTGACACCCCATCTGCTGAGAGAGGTCCCTTTAACCAGATAGTCACAGCAGCCTGAGTTCTCACGTGCAAGCTCTGAACCTGACTGTGGCTAATGTAAAGCCAACAGAATGGGTGAGGATGACATTGAACACCTCGGGGGGAGCCTCTGGAGAACCAGGCTTGGGGGCCGTGTTCGGCTGCAGGACTGGGCCCATACACGTAACACCGGGTGCAGACGCGGCGCTGGGAGCTGCCCACACCTTGATACTGGACACTGGGCTGGCCCCTGAAAGCACACCCCGGATGCCTTCCGAAGCAGACACACCAGCTGCCGACCCCTTTCCAGCAGTGCTTCTGCACGGCCCATGGCCTTGGGCACCCGCTTCCAGCTTAGACTTGGGACACGAATCTGATTTTCTGCCAGGCCCATGCTTTGCTCTAGCTGCGAGGGAGCCTGGGAGAGTGAGCAGCTGGCAGCTTTGCTCTAGAGTGGGGTTGAGGCTGTGCCTCATTCAGCATGGGGAGTCCTCAGAGGACGGGCTTCTGATGCTGCGGGCAGATGGAATGTCGATGCAGAGATTAAGAACGCAGATGACACCCGGGAAGTTCAAACTCCTTCACACCTGCTGGACGCTTTGGGTCAAGGTGGCTGGGACGTCGGTCCATCTTGAGGAGCACGCAGCCCTGGGTACCACGGTCACAGTCATAGGATGCCCTGAATCCATCTGCGGCCATGTGACTCCAAAAACACAAATCTAGAAGCATCCTGGACAGCTTTTCTAGAGCAGGATGGAGTCCTAGTCTTGATATAAACGAGGGTCACATGGCAGAGCTGACTGCAGTGTCCTGAGGAAATGGTGCCTTGCCTTTCGATAGACTTACCTAGGTGGCTTGCGTCTCCAGGGAATAGTATACACAGTATTTTTGCCCCCAGATATATATGCACATGTATATGTTCAGTATCTATAGTATACAGATTTTATGAATAGCCGACCGTCTGCACTGCCCATCCCCCGGCCAGCGGCTCCTGCGGATGCGGAAGACCCCCCCACGGGTGTGGACCAGGGCCTCTGGATTTCGAAATCGTGCGGGTCCTAGAACAGATCTCTCATGGATATCAAAGGACGACTCTCTATATAATTATATATGTGTACTTTATATATGTAATCTATATTTCAGCTGATGGAAAGATGGAAACGTAGGCAATGATCTGAGCATAAGTCAGGTCCCAAGGATTCCTTAGACTCAATCATTGCTCAACACAACGTGGGGACCGAGGGCTAAATTGCCGGTCCAAGCCTGTCCTCCGCTGCCCCCTAGTGGTGGATAAGGAGCTTGCTGTGCAGCTGCTCCTCGGTGCTCCGTCGGTCCTGCTGCCTCTTCTCGTGGCCTTTTGGCATCATCACTATCTGACTCAAGAGCATTCTGTGGAGGTGCTGTTCAGACAGAATCCAAGGCAGGCTGGGAGCTCGGACACAGCTCGTTTATTAACTTTTCCAAGGACCTGGGTCTGGCATTTACATTACAGCCAGATCAGAAAAACGAATGTCAGTGGAGAGTGTCTGATCTGGAAAGCCCCGCCCTGCCATCCCCAAGCGCAGGCTCACGGATCATCCCTCCTACCACAAAGAGGATCTTGGGGAATACACTAACGTGGTGACGGGAGTGGGATTTGGGGGGATGCTACACCATGCAGTGCGCTGACTGCAGGCGAGATCACAGTCCTAAGGGATGAGAAACGTGGAGTCTGAGGAAGACGGGATCTGGACCTCTATCTCGTCCTCTCACAGGTCTCCCTGGGCTTTTGGAACAGATTCAGTCCCCTTTCCGTTGCGGGACACACTTGCAATATGGATTTCAATTGTGCTGGAGTCAGAACCTGGAGAGGAAAAAAAGACTGTCACGTGACGGTGTCCGTGTCCGAGAACGTCTTTCACAAGCTTCACAACCGTCTGTATTTAAAAAAGAAAAGTACATGATACTTTCACCTACACGTGGTTAAATCATTCCGAAGGACAAAAGTCCTACAGAATCACCTGGGGCAGCTGATGTATGACCTCCCTGAAGGGAGGTCCACCCTGTCTCCCTTCCTCCAGACCTCACCACTGGGCAGCTCACCGCATCTCAGCCGAACCCTGTGGGTGCTGCAGCCCAAACGGAAACAGACTGTTGACACGGGGGAGTTTCGGAGCCCTGGAACACGCTGTCTAAGGGGCCCGAGATCTCAGCTGCCCCAGGGGTCACTCGGGGGCAACAGGGCTCCGGGGTCGCCCGGCCACCTGCTCTCAATTCCACGAGGTGCCCCAAGGACGACTCTTACTAAAACTTAAGAGGAGGGATGTAGGTAACCATCAGTAGAGTGAAAGCAAACGTCACTCCAGCCAAAAGAGTAATCCTGGAGGTCTGTTTAATCACCCCAACAACACGCCTTCCTTTAGAAGGTGTGGGAGATCTTTGCAACAGATGTCTGAATTGTTCTTTCTACGGATATCACTCCACAAATATCCAGGCTCGCCTGCCGGGTGCCAGGTTCTAGGGGGGGTGTGTCCGGAATACAGCGAAGGAAGACGCAGAGAAGGGTGGACTTTTCAGCGGTGCATGGGGCAGGTGACTGCCCTTCAGGAACATCTCCAAATCCCAACTCCCTCCACCGAGAGGCCCCGCTGACGGCTGCAGCCTCCTCCCCTCACGTCCCTCTGCTCACTCACAACCTCAGGCACATGCTTCTCTTACATCCAAGCTCAGTGCTGCCCCAGGGCCTTTGCACATCTCTCTTTCTGCCCGCAAAGCGCTCCAGATTTTCTCATGGCTCACTCCCACACTGCATTCAGGTCTCCACTCAAATGTTACCTCCTCAAGGAGGTGTCTGGGACGCGTATCTAAAACCACTCTCCTGCCCCCTCTTGACGTGTTGTTCTTCGCAGCACTTCTCGCCGCCTTGAATGTTGTACAGTTCTTTGAGACTTTCATTCACAAATGCTGATATAATAATTATTATATAATCATACGGAGAGTCTCAGTGGACAGCGCCATTTGTCTACCTTAGTCGCCACAGTATCTGTAGTGCCTAAACAAGGCCCCGGCACGATAAACTAACGCTGAATGGCTAAATACCGTGGGGTCACCGCCTTGACGTCGGTGGGACACGGCGCAGGCACCGCAGAGCACTCACGGAGACTAACGTGTAAAACCGGCAGGAAGAAGCCCGCAGTAAGAAGAGCCACATGCAGAGTTTCCGAGGACACTTCAGGGGGAAAAGGAGAGGCCGTCAGCTCTCTGTGGGCTTGGAAATGCCTGGGGAAGCCGGAGCTACAGGAACAGGTGACGATATTACCCAAGAGGACGCAAGCGCGGGGTCTGCGGCGTGGCCGACACAGCACCGTCCCCACCACCACCCACACCCCACAGCGGCCTGCGGCCAACCACACAGGTCGGAGGGAGCCGCCCCAAGCGTGAAGAGCCCACCAAGGGGCGGGGAAGGAATTCAGACGACGGGGGAAGGGCCGGTGCCTCCGACGGGGAGGGTGGGAGCGGGGAACCTGCGCTTCCGGAGGGGTTCGCTGGCGCTTCCCCGAAGGCTCGGTTCTCTCGGCGTCGCTCGCCGTTCATGAGCGCGTCCTGGGCTCGTGGGAGCTTGTGTGCGATTTCTGTGGTCTTTTCAAAAAGCCTCTGGGTTGGAGGGTCACACGGGGGCTCGGGATCAAGATCTGGCCCGTTACCTGACGCTTTGGGACATATTCTGCCCCCCTTTTCAGAGTTCCTGCTTCCTTCCCCGTCCCCCGGGGCTCCACGGAGGAGACCCCTTTGTGTCACGACAAGGCCATGGTGGGGGTGAGGGACTAATTCTCTGTCGGTGCATGTGCACATCTGAGTGTGCGTGCAGGAAATGCAGCCGCCAGCGACCTCCCAGTGCCCAAGGGCCGAGCGCCTTCCTAGCAACTCCCGTCAGGGAGCCTTGCAAGCCCAGGCAGGTTCTCGAGAACTTCCTGGCTCCACGCAGACCTAACATTTGGGAAGGCATGTTGGATGCCCCGGTGCCCTCAGCTGCTGCTCTTGGATCCCTTAAAACCTCGAGGCCCTAGATCAGAAATCCCAACCAGGTGGTTACTTGCATGAGCCATAGAGAGCGTACAACCCCTGGGCCTGCGTCCCCTTCAAAGTGTTGAATTGGGTCCCGCCAGCCCGACAGAGTTGGAGGCCCTGGGGTGTGTTCCCTCCCACACTCCCCTGGCAAACACAACCTATGGCGCCACCTGGTGGTACGTGGAGGGGCAAGTGACGGCAGAGAGAATCACAAAGAACGAGGTGTATGAGAGAACAGAGAAATGGGGACGGTAACGGGGAAGTGTGGGAGAGAACAGGGAATTTGGGGATTGTGAAACTGTGATGGAGGATAAAGAGATGTGCAGAGACGCAATGGTGGGAGAGAGAGTACTGTGGGAAACGGCAGAAACTTGGTGGGAGGTGGGGGAGATACGGAATTGCCAGGCAGAACTGAGAATTATGGGGAAGAGAGTACTGTGGGAGAGACTAGCCGTTGTGGAAGAGAGGCATTGTGGGACAGAGAACTGTGGGAGATGACGGGCAATTGTCAGAGAGAAGGAATTATGCTGGAGAACAGAAATCTCTCCGAGAAAAAGAATTTGGGGAGCGGTGGAATGCAGTAGCAAAAGGAACTGTAGAAGACAAGAGATTTGTGAGAAACCATGAAGATTCCAGAATTGTGGCAGAAAATGGGAAATTGTGGGAGCAATAGGGGGCTGTGGGAGAAACACAGAACTCTGAGTAAAGCAAGGGGTTGTGGGAGAGGATGGAGAATTGTGGGAACAGCAAAGGATTGGGGAGAGAAAGGGCAATTGTGGGTGAGAGGGAATGGTGCAAGAACTAGGGTATTGTGAGAGACACGGAATTGTGGTAAAGACACTTGGGGGGAGAGAAAAGACGTGCGAGAGAGACAGACAGACAGTTACGCCCCCTCACTTCCATCCACTGTGTTCTGCATAGGCCACAAGCTTCCTACCTGTGGACACACTACATGTGCTCTCTTCTAACGACAGCCTTCTTCGTCTCCCCACATGCCCCGCGTCTCGGCCCTACCCCACTGACGCAATCCTTTATACCCTGTGGTCCATCTTGTCCACAGCCACACCCCTATCCCTGTGGCCACGCCCCTCTGCCACAGCAAGGGAAGGCCTGTTCTCCTCAACGCCCCTCCCCGCCAGGCCTCCGCCTAAGACGTGTCCCCTTTGTGACCACGCCCCCAGCTCCACTGCCTTCCCGCCGTGCCCCCTGCCGGTGGGCAGGGCTTGGGGGAACCTGGTCCAGGGTGACGTTGAAGGCTAGGGGAGCAGATCTCCTGAGAAATACACACCCCAACCTTTGAAGGCAATGATAAGGTTAAAGTATCCATCAGATCCTGAACTTTTCCCTTGTGAGCACAAAGTGTCCCTATTAAAGAAGGGCCGGAAATCTGACACTACGCTCCGTAAAGCTCATGGACAGAGGAGATAATACTTTAAGGGTTTCTGGTGCTCACCAGATAAAAACCAACCGGGTTTCTGCTTATTTGTGAGAAGTACCCTTTTTTCTTGACTTTTAGTCCCAAGGGAAATCATAAAGATGCGATTTTGAACGAAGTTGTCATAGAGAATTACGCACAGATCCCCTCAATGTTAGCTGTTGCCATGGTCACGAAGCATGATCATCCAATCAACTCTCCCACATCCATTCGCTAGGCTAGTCCTACAAGCAAATCTGAGTGCATCTCTCCACTTAAAAACCTTAACTGGCCTCTCGCTGGCCACTAGATAAGATGCCAACTCCTTAGCAGAATCTGTAAAAACCCTTCGTTATCTGTTCCCGACCTGCCTCTCCAGCTTCCCACAAATCCCACGCTGTGCCCACCCCTGAACAACGTACAGACATTCTGCCCTAAGTCTCCACACGGGGCGCCCTCCGGGCTTCCTCCCCTCCTGTTCCAGTCTGCGGTGCAAGACCCAGTCTGAACATCACCTCCTCCAGAAGCCCTCACCCATGCGCCAACACCAACAGAGGCCCTGCCTTTTCTGTGTTCCTTTAACGCGTCAGACTTTTTAGAATAAAATACAGTATTGTCTTTACTTAACTGACACTTGCAAGTTTCCTACATGATCCTTCCCAGGGACACGCACAGTCCACACACACCGCCCCGCCCCTCAGCTAAAACGCCGTTGACCATGTTGCAGAGGCTCGATGAATATTTGTTCAAACTCGGTTGACTTGTAAGTGCCAGACACCACGTCAGATACTTCCTTTCGGAGGCTCAGAGGAAGCCTGTTGGCCTCGAAGTGAATCCTAAAGTAGAGGCTTAAGGATATGATAAACCAGTCAAGCTTCATCTTAACCGATGCAAACAGGGAGAAGCCTAACTGTATTTACTGCTTCGAGTTTGCATCTCTGGGCTTTTCTCCCACATGTAATAGTACTTTCTGTATTATGAGTAGCTCCCTCCCTTTACTAAAGAGACTAAAAGCAAAGCGGCTGGGAAGGAGGAGAAAGGAAACGGCCCAAGACCAAGCCAGCCGTATCTCATTTCCAAGATTACCACTGTAGGCAGAAGGCTGCCGCTTCCTGAGGGTCCTGGCAGCGGCGTGTACGGCCTGTGGTATAAGAACAGGAGTCTCCTGCGTGGGGATCCTTCTGCCCTGGGCTTGTTTCCTGACACGTATCCACATCGTTTGCCCAGATCGCTCTGCCTTCATACTTTAAACGCAGATTGGAAATTTTCACGGACTCTTTCATTCTCTGTCTCGCCAACATTTGCTCCATGTCTCCGCTCAGGTTATGAATATGTAATGGGGTTTAGGTATGCTTACTAGAGTTAGCATTTATGGAATGCCCTCTGTGTCCCAGCACTATTTAAGCACATAGCACAAAGATCTATTTAATCTTACGAAAATCACTGTCGTTAGCACCCTGTTAGAGGTCAAGAAATACTGAGTGAGATTTGCAGGAAGGGCTGTAGTCCTCAGCTCACTTGGAGGAGGCCGAGATGGACAGTCCTGCGCCCAGAAGCCACGAGCCCTCCCTGGAGGGTGTCATCGTGGCTCCTGCGTAGCAAGTCCATTCCTTATACTTAGACCATATGTCACCTTGCTTCTAACAAGCTTGACAAATGTTGCTTTTATTCAAAGAAAGTGCTTACTCATTATAAAGTCTTACTAAAAAAATTGGTTAAGAAGATCTCAACTCTTTTTCCCCAGCTCTTTTGAGATATATTTGACACAGTACCCCAACTCTATGTTACTAAGAATTCTTTAAATCTTACGTCTAAGAAGTCTTTACAGCTTACAATTAATTACTCTTAGGCCTTTTAGAACTAATTTCCCATCAAAAATGTGTAATTTAACATAATTATTACAAACGACTGTTGGGCCCTTACCACGTGCAGTGGTCAAGCATGAGTGCAAGATGGTACATGGGTTGCAGGGTGATGCATTCTGGTTAAAAGCATTTGCAACCAGCCCCAGTGTAATGAAGTGGGAAGAGGGAGGGGCTCCAGGGCCTCAGTGGGGACAGAAGGAGGGCATGGGGTGGCCTCCTCCCCAAGCAGCATTTGTGGGAATCAACGCCCCGACCCCCAGAAGAGGTGCTGCAAACATGTGTCCGCTTCTTGTAAAGAATTTCCAGTCTTGTTACTCAATGCTAACAGCAAAATGTCTGCTCAAGAAGAATCTTTCAAGGGAATAAAGGTCTGCATAGACCAGGGACAGTAAAATTAATCAGTTATCATAACCATGACAGTCCCTGAGATTTCGTTAGGAATAAGGATCATAGGTCTAGTGATTTTTCTCTCTCATTACCCATCTTGATTAGAATATAAGTGAGCTTTTTGTAATAGTAAATTCAGAATACAGAGCAAATGATAAATTATAAGGTTACAGTATGTTTAATGAAAAGTACATATAATAGTTTATTTATATATTTTATAAATATATAAATTTATATAAATGTATATATAAATGTATATATATATTTATATATATAAATAGTATACATGAATATATAAATATAAAATGTATGTAATAGGTTTAGTAGACGGCAATCTTTAGAGAGACATTATTGGGGCCTTGAACTTTCTTCCTCCTTGTCGGCTGGGTTAATAGACATAACCCCAAATCCGATTAAACAGGAGTTTAAAAACAGGACCCATCTGAGGACCACAGTGCTAGAGTCTTGAAATGAAAAGGGCAGATCAGAAGAGCCAGCACTGGACGACCAGCATGTTCCCTTAAATGTCCCCGAATGAGGTGGACAGACCAAGCGGCATCTAAAAGCTGCTGAGGTCAGGTCGTACCATTCATTGTCTGACGGCAAACGTTCGCGACGGGTTTGAAGTGGCAGTTTTGCTCCTATTCAAAAGGCCGTCCAGCCCAAGGTGGAGCCGCTCATAATTATTACAAGGCTACAGTGCTTAATAACTAGAGAAAAGGTACCACTGTCATAGTAAAAGGAGAGGTGGATGACGCGATGAGACCTAACGCTGTCACTTTCCACTCTCGCCTTGAAGCAGGTTCCAGACATCAGGACGGAAATGCTATGCACCAGCCACGTGGCCGTTGATAAAGCACTTCCAGGGGAGCCGGGGCCCCGCCGTCCACCTGCCTTGGCGGAGGGGCTCTTACCTTCAGACAGCAGGCTCACGGCCTCGTCGGAAGTGTGCCCGCCGGCCCGCACCTCCTTCCTGGCAGCGGGGCTCTCCCGGGGCTCATGGGAGCCCCGCAGGGACGGGGGACTCCGCTCGGCGGCCGAGGTGCTCATCGATTCCCACTGGATCTCCTTCCTGGGAGCCTGAAAAGCCGGGCGGCAGCCTGTCCAGCCGTAGAAGGCCAGGGACAACAGGAACCCTTGGGCTGGATTCAGTATCCCCTGGCAGGGAGGACAGAGAGACAGGGGTGAGTCAGGGTGGGACGGTGGGAATCAGAGCACTGGGTGCTCCCAGGGTGACTCGGGGCCCGCTGGGCTGGCCTCACTGCGACCTGCCCCACTGGCCGGTGTGGGGCGAGACAGATTGGCTGGCGGTGCTGCGCCCTCAAAGGTGCCCGAAGACACGGGAGGTGGCGTGGGGAGAGGACCTGAGTCAGACCAGGGAGGAGGCGGGAGAGGGAAGGCCCTGCGCGGCCCAGCCGGGCTGTCTCACCTCTGGCCCGTGGCCGTGCTCCCTCGCAGGGACTCGGGGCCCTGCCCCTCGCGCCCCTGTTAGGATGTGACCGCACAAAGGCACCTGAGCCTGTCAGTCCAGGAAACTCTGCTTACGTGTGGTCCCTGCACGTGACCACGGCACGGGCAGGGGTGGAGGCAGGCAGTGTGGGTCTTACCCTCCTGCGTCAGCTTTCCCCCGACTCTGAAGCAACATACATTTTAATTCTGTGTAGGGCACCGTGCATCTCTCCACGAACAGCTCGTGTGTGGATTTTTGTATTTGGAAATGCAATATGATGAAAACACTGAGGGAAGCGACCCATGCTCTTTCCACCTTATCATGATTTTGTGTATTTCTCGCCAATATTTTTTCATGCACGTGTTACTAGGTAGTTGAAATCAGTATAATTATTAGATCTTGCATGTTTCACGGAACACTAGATTTCACAATTGTCATTTTTTTACACTGTCATCTTCGACATCGGCATAAGATTCCTCAAGATCAAAGACCATCATTAACTTAACCGTTCCCTTTTGTTTAAAACAATGTGGGTTACCTATAATGCTTCATAACTACGGACAGTGTTATAAGCAATACCTACATCCCTATGGTTTTTTCAGTCTGAAACATTTCTTCAAGAGAAATTCCCTGATATTTTAAATCAGCCTGAAAGGTTTGATTCACTTGCCAAGTTGATTTACCAGAGTCATGTCCATTTAATAACGACCCCAACACTGAATGAAAACAGCTAGCTCGTGGACCCAGGCCAGATGTTAGCATCCCAGGAACCTATTCAACTCCCTGCCTATTTAAATAACATATAGATCATACTTCTGAGTGGTTTTATCCCTTCTGTTTTTTTTTTTTTCTTTAGGAAGAACATTTTAAATTAAGATAGACCTACCATCATGAACCATGTGGTCTCGGCTGCATTTCTGACCTGTTTCAAAGAGTCTCCATTGATATCTGGTTGCATTTCAAGATAGAATAAAAGGCTTTCATTGATGATATTCGACACCCAACTGTTAGAAAGAAAATGGCCCACAGGTGAAGAGAACATGTGACATAATTCTTTTTTTTTTTTTTTTTTTGTGGTACGCGGGCCTCTCACTGTTGTGGCCTCTCCCGTTGCAGAGCACAGGCTCCGGACGCGCAGGCTCAGCGGCCATGGCTCACGGGCCCAGCCGCTCCGCGGCATGTGGGATCTTCCCGGACCGGGGCACGAACCCATGTCCCCTGCATCGGCAGGCGGACTCTCAACCACTGCGCCACCAGGTAAGCCCCCACAATTCATTTTTAACGCTGGGGGTCAGGGACCATGCCTCCCGACACCTAGAAGTCCTGGGGCGGGGGCAGTGCTGCTTAGCAAGGAGGACGCAGCACACCAAGAACCTGACGTAAGACATGCCACCCCTCTCAGCCCAAAGCAGAGACCAACATATCCTTCCGATGGTCGCACTCAACACCACATCAGGTGGAAGGTTCTAGCACATGTCAAATAACCCAGAGTTCATCCTTCCTCTGAAGAGTAAGCTAATGTTTTGATGGAGACCAAAACAAATCTTGACATTTTATGTTTGAATTTTTTGAGGTTATTCTTGGCAGGGAGGTGACGTTTGAAACCACAAGCTCAGTGTATTTTTAGAGGGAGCTAATGTACGTCTCTCGTAGGAGACTGTGCAAACAAACCTGCTTGCATCACATCAATTATTAACACCACAAAGGCGTGCTCTGTCTTGCGAAGCATTGCTTCACCACAGCGAAGTGTTTCCTGATTCCAGTCGATTTTGCATTGGTCACAGGTCTATGCCCAGCACACCCACTTGAAACGCTGGGGCAGGACACCTGTGGTGGGAGGGGGGGTGGGTGGGGGAATGGGGGTGCGTGGACAGTTGAGGACAGGAAGATTGCTCTCTACCCTTCTTTTTTTATTATTATTTTTATTCTTTTGGCCATGCCACGCAGCTTGTGGGATCTTAGTTCCCCAACCAGGGATGGAACCCATGTCCCCTGCAGTGGAAGCGTGGAGTGCTAACCACTGGACCGCCGGGGAAGTCCCACTCTACCCTTCTTGCCTGAGCGGTGAGTCATAACACTAAAGATGGGTCCTTGCCCTTGTATCTTGTCAGATACAGGAATCCTGGTGTCAAGACTGATGCAAGGACTTCCCTGGTGGTCCAGTGGTTAGGACTCCACGCTTCCACTACAGGACGTGCGGGTTCGATCCCTGGTCGGGGAACTAAGATCCCACATGCTGCGTGGCAAAAAAAAAAAAAAAAAAAGCCTGCTGCCAATGGGTGGACTTAGAAGGCACTTGATTTAAATGCTAACCCCAGCGACGGGGCAAAACTCCGGAGGCATATGGGTGGGACGCATCAAAACTAAACTCGGGACTTTTCGTTCTTAGGGCTCTTTATGTAGTTTGAGTAGATGTGAATAGCTTTCCAGAAGTTCACGGATGGTAGACTTGCCTTCCTGTCTCGCAAGCATTTCCTCCAAAGGCACCTAGCACAAGTTTCAAAAATTTCCTCTCCGAAGACTCTTGCCTTTGGAACTTTCAGGTCACACTTGGAAAAGCAAATGACAGGCGGTTTGCATTTCCCTTCCCAGGGACAGTTTTTTAAAAAAAGAAGAAAGGTTACCAAATAATGAAAACCAGCATTATTTTGAAAAATCGGGTCTTGATCACGTCTCCCATCCGCCTCTCGTTCTCCGTGTAAACTCCTTGACTTCCTTTTAGTAAAGAGGCCACTGTAAAGAGCAGAGGGGAACAGCACGTCATTTGGTTATTTACGTTTCCCGCGTGCAAAGGAAGGGCAGTAAAGCAGGTGGGAGCTCCGAAGCAGAGCCAGGAGGCCGTGACGCCCAGCGAGACCCGGCCGTGCTTTCCTCACCACCTGCACGTGGGACTTCTCGGAGACTCACGGGAATATAGAGTTTTTAAACGTTTACTATGGAATCACTCTAGATTTACACAAGATTTGCAAAGACAGTACCGAGAGTTCCCGTATACCTACACCCAGCTGTCCCCAGAGTTAACATCTTACACAACCATAGTCACATTGGTCACCATGAAGAAGTCAACACTGGTACAGTGCTGTTAACTACACTCTGGATTTTATCTGGGTTTTACTAGTTCGGGAACTATATGTGTTTACGGTTTATATTTTTTACTATAAAAATAATGCATGCTCACTATTGTAAAATGTTGAAAGATTTGACATTTATCCTTGTAGACAAGTTGGAAAATACAAAAAAGTTTAGAAAAGAATTGATAACCCGTAGTTCACCCAGAGACAACCATCGTTAGCATCTTAGTGTATTTCCTTCCGGTCTTTATTCTATAAGTCATTTTCATTTGTTTGATGTAATCAAATCACTATTTTTTAATGCAATTTTGTTAAAAAAAAAAGCTATATTTAATAGACTAGCTTTTTGGGGGGAGGGGTTTTTTGTTTTTAATTTTTATTGGCGTATAGTTGATTTACAATGTTGTGTTAGTTTCAGGTGTACAGCACACTAGTTTTAAATGCAGATATGCAAAGAGCTGCAGTGATTTTTCTCTCCCTAGTGGTAGAGCACTTCACTTAGGTTCAATTTCTGCAACCCACAGCTGATCATCAAGTGACCTTTCTGTTAAGGTGTGTTTCTTTCTTCTCATTCTGCCCGTGAGGGACCCACAGGGCGGCATGAGGGGCCTGGAGACTTGCCTCGGGGCACGTTTCCTTGAGGACGGGATGGGGGCTGGAATGCAGGTCCCCTGCCTTGGCCGGGAGGTCTGTCCAGTGCATTCTGCTGACTCACAAGATCCCTTTCACCCAGTTCTTCCTGATGCATTTGACTCACTTCCTGTGCTCTCCTTCCTGTTTACTGCCCAATGGGAGAAGACACAGGCCCAGACATCACGGGGAGGGCCCAGGCTCCCAGGACGGCTCAGTCCACATCCATCCCTTCCCCTCGGCTGCCCTTTCCTTTCCTGATCCCGTCTCCCCTCCGCAGTTTTCCAAGGCCACTGGGGTCCTCTGGGGCACGCCCATGGCAGACTCAGGAGGAGCCCAGACAGAAGTGAAACGTCTCCTGGTCCCGGCTTTGAGCTAGCAGACGTTGGCCAAGGACTCGTACAGCCCATAATTGAGTAGGCTCGCTCCCTCTCGTTTATTAAACCCCCTCACTTTCCCCACCTGTACTGTGCTCCTGTCTGGAGGATGACACATGAGGTCCATGGTCCTAGATAATGATCAGAGCCCGTGGCCTGGGGCCGTAGCCGCGGCCTCGCCCCCAGAGCACTTCCCTGGGTTTACCTGCAGTCACTGTCTTTCGGAACAGGATGGGGTTGGCCACGAGGACGAGCAGCAGAGGCAAGTACGTGGTGACATAGTGGGGGATGGCGTGCTCCAGACCCCTGTCACACCTGAGGGAGGAAAGCCGGGTCATTCTCCAAAACACCGGGGCTCTGCCTGAGATACGCCGACTCATCTGCAAGTCGAGACAAGAGGACCAGATCGAAGGAAACACACAGATCGGCTTCTGACTCTGCCCGAAGGAAACCTGACTCGTATCTCACGTCTGCGGACAAGCATTAAATCACAGAAGAAGGAGGGTCAGTCACGGTTCTGTGTCTCGTGAATCAGGGAGCTTTTAAAGTTCCCTGCTGGGAAAAGGTGAAGAGGGCAAAAGGCGCTCTGGGGTGGTGGATCCCCCCCAACTCCCCCACTGGGTCTCTCAAACAAGTGGGTCTCCCCCATTTGTCTTTCAAACAAGACAAAGGCGTTCTACGAACCTGCTGGGTTTTCGGCACTTACTACAGCTGTCAGCTAAGCCTGGCTGACATCACGCATAGGATCCAAGCTCTGTCCTCGACTATCAAAATACCCGAGCCTCACACGGCACAGGATATCTGTTGTCATGGTGACAGGTAATCATTTCAGGGGTTCTTTTCGGGGAGGGGGACCCGGATTTCTACTGATGGGTCTTGAGAATCATCTATCACCACAGGACACGGTGGGTGCCACACACAGGTATGCTACCGAGGCCGGGGCTATCAGTTAACAAATACATAGCGTAGAGGAGAACGGCAAAGAGGAAGAGAGAATCCAAAGCAGAGGGGATGTTGCCCAGGCCCGACCCCAGACGGGGTGGAAAAGCAGAGGAGGGAACAGCTCCTGTGGCCACGGAAGGTGGAGTGATAAAAACGCTACTGCTCTCGTTTTCATAGGTATGAAGTGCTCACACCAGAGGGGAAAGTGGCTGAAAGTGCATGGAAACAGGTAAGAAAAATGCAGTGCCCATCTTTGTTGCCTTAAGGATGACAGTACCACCTGAGGATGGTGCCTTCTTTCTGTTTTTTGGTTTGCGTGTTTTGTTTTTTACCCTGAAAGCCGTATTTTATTGGAGTATGGTTGACTTACAATGTTGTGTTGCTACCTTCTTTTATTTTATTATTATTATTTTTTTTGCTACCTCCTTTTTAACAGAAGCTTTCCTCTTGAGCTGTGAAAGCTAAACTGTGGTCGGGAAGGGCTTGAGGGGAGAAAGGGAAACAAGAGGGGGGAGAGATGAGATTCGGGTGCCTGTACTGAATGTAAGGAACAAACGAGAGAGGGTGGGAGCCTGCAGAGCGCCGAGGGCTCTGGGTCGTCGTGGGCTCTGAGGGTGGATATGAGGAAGGATGGAGATGCTTCAGGGGGCGGCCTGGAGACCGCGGGGCACCTTGGCGTTCCTGAGTGTCCTTGCAGCAATGGCTCCCTCGCGCTCAGACGCAACGTCCCCAGGATCTCACAGGTGGAGGCCAGAGATAAAAACTCCCTTTCCAATTAAGCGCATCCCTCTGTAACAGCTGCTAACTCTGTACTTGTCCTTTTAGGGTTCCTGGGGAGAGTGGGCTGTTTGGAGGGATCTACACAGAGGCCACAAAGCAACACCAACGTGGAGACATCTGAGTGAGTGGCTACAAGAAATCGAAAAAGAAGGGGCAGAAACGGTCTACACCACAGGTCAGCAAACTTTTTCTGTAAAGGAGCAGATAGTCAATATTTTAGCCTCCAGAACCCTCATAGCCTCTGTCAAACTACTCAGCTCTAATGTGTAACTGGCCATAGACCATACATACACACATGGGCACGGCTGTGTGCGAATAAAGCTTTATTTACAAGAGCAGGGCAGAGGGCCGGATCTGTCCTGAGGGCTGCGCTGTGCTGATCCCGGGTGTACACTGCCCTGAAGTCACAGACAAAGAGACAATGTCCAACCTCTGTTTTTCAGCTTTCCATTGAAAATTAGAGTATATATCCTTGGAGGGACCTTGAGGCTTTACAAGTGGTTGCACTGATGGGGTTTTAAACTTGAAGAAATGCCTGAGACAATTTCAGAGGCCACATCGCCCAGTGTCTGTGTTCAGAACAGCACAGGATGGAGAGAGGTGAGAAAGTGCAGACAGCAGAGGCTTAAAATAAGCTTGTCAAGAGCGAGCGACCCTTTGTATCTTCCAGCCATCTCCAACTCATTCTTGGGACGCTCAACTCACCTGCTCGCCCAGAGGAAGCTGGTTTGAAGAATGAAAAATAAACAGTGGGCAGGGGAAGGCTGCGTCCGTCTGGAGGGGGACAGGCCTGGAGGCTGGCACACAGGCTGGTACGGGGGAGCCGTGGCCCCAGCTTTGCATCCACACCGCGCACAACACCAACCCACACGCAGGGGACAGGCAGAGGCAGGGACGCTAACTCAAGGTGCCAGCCACTGTGCTCTCAGCTGCACAGATCCAGGACGATGGCCTGCCCGCCCGCTCGGGGTCAGTGCCTGGGCGTCTCCTGCAAGAGAGGCGGGGGGGGGAGGTCCAGGCGTCGGGGGAGTGGGCTTGCTGGGAGCCCCGGCTTACCTGGCCACGGAAGGGTAGTACAGCATGAATGCTCCCTCCACGCAGAGCAGTGCGGCCAGGCCCCAGGCCATCATGTGGTAGAGCAGGATGGTACTGGGGGAAGAAGGGGCAGAGGGGCGGCCACGCCTGAGGTCCAGCACTGACCAAGCCCCGAGCTCCGCGAGCGGCAGGAAGATGCACGCAGAGCAAACCCTTGGCAAACAGCTGCCCGATTTTGCCTGGGAGGTTTTTATTTTTCCTCTGATTGAGGTGAAATTCATATAACATCAAACTCACCATTTAAAAATGAGCAACTCGGCGGCATTTAGGACATCTACAGTGCTGTGCAAGCACCCCCTCTATCCAGTTCCAGAACATGTTCATCCCCCCAGAAGGAAACCCGGACCCACTCAGTGGGCTTTCCCCGTCATGCTTGTGCCCCCGGCCTTGGTAACCACTCATCTACCCCCCGTCTCTGTGGATTTGCCTGTTCGGGACATTTCATCCAAGAGGAGTCACACACGACGTGGCCTTTTGTGTCTGGCTTCTTTCCCTCAACCTAAGCCTTTCAAGATTGAGAGGAGGGGACTTCCCTGGTGGCACAGTGGTTAAAACTGCACACTCCCACTGCAGAGGGCCCGGGTTCTATCCCTGGTCGGGGAACTAGATCCCACATGCATGCTGCAACTAAGAGTTTGCATACCACAACTAAGGAGGCTGCATGCCTCAACTAAGGAGCCCGCCTGCTGCAACTAAGGAGCGCTCATGCCACGACTCAGGAGCAGGTGACCGCAACTAAGGAGGCTGCCTGCCACAACTAAGACCTGGCACAACTAACTAACTAACTAAATAAATAAATAAAAGATTGAGAGGAGTGAGGCACGGGTACCTCATAATTCCTCCTAAGTGCCTGGCTCCCCCAGTAGGCAAGCAACTCCTGGCCTCTGTCCTTCCTGAAGTCACCTCCGTACCTAATATGCAAGCATCTTAATGCTCAATCCAAACCAAGAAGGTCTCTAACAAACGTGTGGTGGTTCGACGATCCAGGACAGCGGGGAGGTGTCCCATCTTGCCTCCTACCCCCCATTCCCTGCATAGTTCACATTCTCTCATCGTTACCATCTCCATCCTTCACCTCTGTACTCCCACACACCCCACCCTGTCCCTCTGAGAGATTCAAGGCAGCCAGCCTTGCAGGTGGGGTCAGGACGATGGGCCACCTGAGCCCGTGCAGAGCTACCTCGCTCTTCCAAGACAGCCTTTGTTTGCCTCTTCTGTGCAATGGGACGTGGCCCGGGGCTGCTCCCTCAGAGGTGCCCACTGTTACTCAAAACTCTGCCAGATGGGACTTCCCTGATGGCGCACTGGTTAAGAATCCACCTGCCGATGCAGGGGGACACGGGTTCGAGCCCTGGTCCGGGAAGATCCCACATGCCGCAGAGCAAGTCAGCCTGTGCGCCACAACTACTGAGCCCGTGCGCCACAACTACTGAAGCCTGCGCGCCTAGAGCCCGAGCTCTGCCACAAGAGAAGCCACCTCAGCGAGAAGCCCGAAGAGTAGCCCCTGCTCGCTGCAACTAGAGAAAGTCCGCGCGCAGCAACAAAGACCCAACGCAGCCAAAAATAAATGAATAAAATAAATTTTTAAAAAAACCCTCTGCCAGACGCCTGGCAGAGGGTGCAGCCCCTGGCCCATCAGGACTTTAACCCTGCGGACCCGCCGTGGGGACAAAGGGCGTGGTCAGGGATGCGGTGAAGGACGCCCTTCTACAAGGAGACAGGAGGGAAGAGAGATGGCCCAGAGGGCATGCTTCAGGGAGGAGACACTGCACAGCCGGCCCACTGGGCGGCCACGCGGACGCGGCTGCACCTTCGCCTCCCCTGGCACTGCTGGTTCTGGAGCAGCCCTTCCCTGCCCGTCCGGCTTTGGGAGCGTGCGGGGGTCTGTCCTGCCCACAAGTCACAGGCTTTGCCGGACACTCAGGAAACTAAGGAGCAGCTTTGCACAGGGGCTGGGCCGTGGCAGGGTGGCATCTGCGTTCCAGACGCCAAGCCTGGGCTGCAGGGAGCCGCTGGGGTCATCTCCTGGGTGGGAGGGCGAGGCCAGCTCGCGCTCCCCAAAGCCCGGCCCTCGGTTCCCCTCGGCCCCAAACGCCCACGAGGGGGGGGAAGTCAGAGCCGGCCGCGGGACCCAGGCCGCGGCCACGTCAATAACCGATACAGCCAGAAAGCCGTGGCGGATCGATCCGGAGCAGCCCCGGCTGAAGACCCTCATCCCTTTTTCTGACGGCAAGCCAGTTTTCACGTGCGGGCACGCGAAGGCCGCTCCGCCCCCCACGACCCTCTTTGCTCTCACACTCCCCTTTTCTTAGGGCAAGCAGAGCTTCTCCCGGGATCTCAGGTGCCGGTCGGCATGGCTAAACCGTGCGTCTCCCGCACCTGGAGCCCAAGAGGCAGTTTACATGTTAACTTTCAATCTGCCTTAATGACATTGCTTAGGGAAAATTCTCCCGCGCCAAAGGAAACAGCTAAATGCTGGAAGGATCTAGAAGGGAATGTGGAGTTTAATCCCGCCATACCGGAGGAGTCTGGCCCCCTGCCTGGGAATTCCTCGGGACCCCTCTCCACCGGCTGCAGGTTCTTCATTGCCACCTACAGCATCCACTCCGCCCTCGGCTCTGCAAACAAGCTGGCGATTCAGAGAGGGGCTCCAGAGGCTCTGGACCCGCACGCTCAGCTCTGGCTCTAAACCACCCCGGGCTGGCCCCTCAGATACCTCACCCTGGGAAGCGTGACTTGTGCTAGGGACGAGGTCGGTGCTGGGTCTCCGTGGCTAGAGAGCACCCGTCTTATTTCTCTGCTGTGGGCCCGCTCCTTTTTGATGGGAGAGCCCACTTCACCGCCGACGGTCTTCCCAGCCCTGGAACCCTGCCCTTGGGAGGCATCTGGGTGTTTGGCATCCCTGGAGGGCCGCCTTCTGTTCGATGGGCGGGTCCTCGGAAGCCTGGCGTCCTCTAGTCCCTGCACATCCGCAGACTTCTGCCTATCCTAACGCCAAGCTCCAAGATGAATTCCAAACACCCGCCGGGGTGTGAGGAGGGCTTCCTGATCGCCTGTCCTGGCTTCTGAGGGCTCTGTCTGTTCTCCGGGTCCAGAGAGCTGTCACTCAGCCCTGTCCAACTCCAGTCCCTCACGGGTGGAGGTGCATTTCCTATGACAGCAGGAGACATACTCTTCTAGCTTCTGTTCGGTGCTCCAAGGTTCCTCTTATCTCCACAACTGAGTGGTGGTCTATGAGACCTCTAATTGTATCCTAGCTCCGATCCCTCCCAAACTGAGTGAGGGAACCATCCCACTTGCACTCAGCTTCTGGGACAAGGTCTCCTCGTGCTGCCTACCCAAAGTCATTCTCCCTTTTTTCCTCAGCAACAGAACCTGGATGTCAGGCAGAGCAGCAGCACGCTTGGATAATCAACTGTATTTCCTACCTCCTCTTACAGCTAAGTGTGGACAGAAAACTAAGTTCTGGCCAATAACATGAAAATGTTATTGTTGTGTAAAACTCTCATGGACAGCAGGCCTGCTTAAAACAGGTCCCTGCTTAAAGGGATCTGGCTCAGGGGACAACAGGCCCCTTTTGCATTGCCCCCTACCTCCTTCCTGTTTTCTGGAATGCTGATGTGATGACTGGAGCTCCAGCAGCCATACTGGGCCATGATACCTTGAGGATGGAAGTCACATAATAGAATGGTGGAGCAGAAAGAGAGAAGGAGCTTGGGTCCCTGATTTCCAGCATAAGAGCCCTAGATTGCCTACCTCTGGCCTCTTTTAGCGTGAAAGAGAAATTCCTATCTTAAGCCACTATTGTTTTATGTATTTTATGTAGCCAAAACTAATTCTCACTGATATACCTGGTTGGCAACCTTTAACCTTAACTGTCTTCCCTACAGAATTTTCACAACCAAGTATACCTCGGTTTTGTACAGATGTGTAAGAGCTTGGGAACTAAGGCAAAAAGGTAGAAGAAAGAAACGCAAAACTGAAGAGAGTACTAAATTTCAGGCCAGAGAGACAAAGTGAATGATGATGTGATACATGTAAGGAATACCAAGGATCTCAGAGTGGTGATTCACTAAGATTGCCCAGTGTAGTCTGTAGCTTAATATGGTCTTTATTTGGTTACTCACGTTGGTTTCAAAAGTGAATTTATTGAACCCGTGGTGCTGGGGCAACTGGATATCCACCTACAAAAGAATAAAGGCGGACCTATCCTCACCTCCACACATAAATTAATTCAAAGATCTAAATAAAATTGTTCAAACGATAAAACTCTTAGAAGGAAACAAAGGTATAAATCCTTGTGACCTCGGGTTAGGCAATGGTTTCTTAGATGACAGCAAAAGCACGAGAAATAAGAGAAAAAAACACAAAAACTGGATTTCATCAAAATGAAAGACTTTTATGCTTCAAAAGGTACCACCAAGTAAGTGAAAAGACAACCTGCTGAATGAGAGAAGATATTTGTAAATCATATATCTAATGAGGTACTTGTATCCAGAATATATAAAGAACTCCTATAACTCAATAATAAGAAAGACAAACAGCCCAGTTAAAAACTGGAAAAAGGAAGCAAAGAGATATTTCTCCAAAGAAAGTACACGAATGGCCAATAAGCACATGAGAAGATGCTAAACATCATTAGTTATCAGGGAAATCAAAACCACAATGAGATACCACTTCACACACAGCAGGATGGCTAAAATCTCAAAAAACCAAACACACAGAAAACAAGTGTTGTTATCAAGGATGCGGAGAAACTGGAACCATTACACATTGCTGGTGCAAAGGTAAAATGGTACAGAGTCTTTGGAAAGCAGTTCAGCAGTGCCTTACAAGGTTATGCAGAGTTACTATATGACCCAGGAATTCCACTCCAAGGTGTATACCCATAAGTATATGGCGAAAACATATGTCCACACAAACACCTGCATACAAATATTCATTGCAGCATTATTCGTAGCAGTCAAAACAATGGAAACAACCTAAAAGTACAGTGACTGATAAACGGGTAAAAGGCAGATAGCGAAACAATGGAGTATTATTCAGCAACGCACAGGAATGAAGAACTGCTGCGTGCCACAATATGGATAAATCTCGAAAATAACAGGCCAAGTTTAACCAGCCAGATACAAAACGCCACACATTGTATGATTCCAGTTACAGAAACTGTCCAGAACAGGCAAATCCAGAGACAGACAGTAGATGTGAAGTTACCAGGAGCTGCGGGAGAGGGAAGAATGGGAAATGACTCGTAACCAGTACAGAGATTTGGGGGATGAATAACACGTCATAAAGCCAAATAATGGTTATGGTTACACAATTCTGTGGATATGCTCACAAACAATGGATTTTATACATTTAAACAGATGAACTTTATAAAGCTATTTAAAAAGAAAAAAGCAAACAAGGGCTCCATGCAAAGGGGGCCTAATGGAAGTGCACCACGAACTTGGTCGGGGACCCATCCTTCCTGGGCCTGGAGCCCGGAGACCAGGACACCCGCCGTGCCCTCCTGCTTCTCTTTGGCACGTAGGTTCTCTGTGCTTCTGTCTCCTCCATAACGTGCACATCCCAGCTCCAACCCCAGCTCCCAGTTACCGAGCGCCTGCTACGTGCCAGGCTCCATCCATAACCATCCACGGGTACTATCACATTTACTGTTTCCAGGAACCTCCTGAGGTGGGTACTGTTTTACAGCTGAGAAAACGGAAGTCCAGAGAGGTTCAGCCACTTGCCAACAGTCACACAGCTAGTGAGTGATGGGGCAGGAATTTGAACCCACCAGGACCCAGGCACTAACCCTTCCTGGGTTCCTCCCAGGCAGCCCCTGGCAGCTCCAGAACCCTTGGGCTCCGTATTTAGCATCCTGTATCAATACATACATCTAAGAACTTTTCTCCTAAACCTTTAGACACCATCAGAATTTTTTATTTTCATGCCAATTCTTATTTTTTTTTAAGTCTTTGTCGTGTTCCAAATATTTAATCTATTGAAATACTGTTTTCAGGGTTTTAAAATCCTGTTTTTTTCTGGTAGGGGGCACCTGGAGAAATCCTCGATATTTCGATTGTGCCTTCAGCCTTTTATAAAAATGAGCTGAACAGACGTTTCTCGGTGGAGGGGTCAGCTGAAAGGTTCTGATCAGCTGTGTCTGCCGTACAGAGATGCAGCGCTCAGCGGTGTCTCCAACCTTCCCTCAGGCAACAAACTAGGGCAGAAGCCAGCTGGCTTGCTCTGAATACCTCAGTCCCGCCGATCTCCGGATCACCAGGTAGGCATCGACCGCATAGCAAAACAGCCACCAGAAGCAGGCGCTGTACAGCAGCTGGATCCACATCTGTAATCGGGAAGAGCCGGCGTCAAAGCTCCTGGACATGGGTTTCCGTGAAATGAGCTGGCAGACGCCCACTTCCTCTGACGTCACGGGGCAGCACGTGAAAGCCCTCCGGAGAGGCTTGGAAACCCAGGCCGGCATGTGGCCTGGGACGGGCGTGCGCCTTGGTGCCCTGTCTGCTCAGCTGCACCGGGTCCAGCGAGCCCCGCCTTGTGCTACGCTTGTGGTCAGAGGTAGAGGGCTCAGGTGTGCGGCTTGGCCTGGCATGAAGCTCTTTTGCTGAGGACCAAGGAGGATGGGCAGGAAGGACCTTCCCAGTAGAAGGAAGGCGGTGGCGGGGGGACTCCGTACGTTAGAAGCGGCACGAGATCTATATACTAAGACAGAGGCTCCATCGGGATGCAGCTGGGAAGCAACAGAGGGGAGGAAGGGAGAGATGCTGACGGCTGTGGCACAGATGGCGGGTCAACAGGGTACCAGTGTCCTTTGAGGTCATTCACTGGAGTGTTAACTTGGCGGACAGAGCAATATGGATGGACAAATGGCTATTTTTAAATATATATTTTGTTAAGTAAATACATCCATTAAATCAGTAACTTTTTTTTTCTTTTTTCCTTTTTTGCCCAGCTGGTTTTGATTGTGGCTGGATCTAAGGTAAGGATTGAATGTGTGTTTAAGGGTGGGGATGGCAAACATACTAGCACAGTGGTTCTAAAACTGGAGTGTGGGTCAGAGGCCCCTGGAGGGTTTGTTAAATCACAGACGGCCCGCACCCCAGGGTCCCTGGTCAGTGGGGTGAGGGCTCTGAGCGTGTGCATTTCTAAAAGCTACAGTGGGCTAGCGGGAGGGATGCGACCACGCTTTGAGGACACAGCGTAACGGAGCGGGGCAAAGGGGAGGGAAGGGGGAGACCAGGGGAGGTACACTTACTGCACTCCCCATGCAGAAGGCGGCGGGCCACACGTCTGTCCCATTCACGGCTGAGATGTCGTCCACGAAACTCGGGAACCCTAACCACACCGTAGACCGGACTGTGATACCTAAGGGAGAATCAGGTGATGCTTTGTATCTGCTCCTAATACAAATCTAAAGGTGACTTGTTGACTCTGTAAAAATGATGGATGGACGGATGGATGGATGGATGGATAGATAGGCAGATAGACAGATAGATAGGAAGGGAAAGAGAAAGATGTGAGGGAGACAGGGAGGAAAGAAACACGCTGGTGTGTGCAGAGAGACAGAGAAAAAAATAAGACTCAGAAAATAATTATTATGGTAGTGGAGCAATCCCAGGCACTTTGATTTCAACTTCAGCCCCCATTAGCCACAGTGCTGTCCCTAACGTTGTCTGTCTGTTTATTTGGCACCCAGAAGTGATTATGTGAATAACAATTTATATTTCTTGGCTATATTTTTAATGTCCAAGTTAACTAGTCCTCACGTAAAAAAGAATGATTGAGAAAGCACATTCTGAAGTTTAAAAAGATAGTTCTTTCATTCTTTAAAAAATATACATTTAAGATTTTCACAAATTAGCTCTTGATAATCTACTTTTGCCATTTATTATTTGTGAGTTTTCCTTGCTATTTGACCCAAATATCTGATTCTCCTCAACACAGTATACACACGTAAGGCATATATTAGGGTTCTCTGTTAAGTAATTCGATAGATAGCCTTTGTTTAAGCATTCACTATGTAACACCCCGCTCAAGGGGACCTGTGAGCAGTACAGAGTTACACACTAGTGTTGTGTGTGTATTTCACATACAGAAATATACACTGTGTCACATGCTACCAAATATACACTGTGTCATATACCACTAAAAGGGTGAGTATGAACACTAAAAGCCTAAGATATAGCTTCTCATTCTTAAGCACAGATAACAAAAATAATGCTTTGCGTCCACATAGTGCTTTGTCGTTTTCAGTCCAGAGCTCTGCTTTGAGCTCGATAAACACTTTTTTTTTTTTGTATCTATATGAGGTGATGGATATTTACTAAACTTGTTGTGGTAATCATTTCATGATAAATGTAAGTTATTATGCTGTACACCTTAAACTTATACAGTGCTATATGTCAATTATGTCTCAGTAAAACTGGGGAGGGAGTTCCCTGGTGGTCTAGTGGTTAGGATTCTGTGCTTTCACTGCCGTGGCCCGGGTTCAATCCCAGGTCAGGGAACTGAGATCCCACAAGCTGCACGGTGTGGCCAAAAAAAAAAAAAAAAAAAAGAGATATTTAAAAAAAAACTGAGGGAAAAAAACCACCCCATGAGATAGGCATCTGTATTTCTTTTTTTTTTTTTTTTTGGCGGTACGCGGGCCTCTCACTGCTGTGGCCTCTCCCGTTGCGGAGCACAGGCTCCGGACGCGCAGGCTAGGCGGCCATGGCTCACAGGCCCAGCCGCTCCGCGGCACGTGGGATCTTCCCGGACCGGGGCACAAACCCGTGTGCCCTGCATCGGCAGGCAGACTCCCAACCACTGCACCACCAGGGAAGCCCTGTATTTCTTATTTTTCAGCGAGGAGGTCTGGTCACCAAGCCTTCCCCTGACTCCTGCTTCTGCCCATTTGCCCGCAGTGTCATGCACCTTCCTTCTAAAGGCCAAAGGATATACGAATATTACTTTGCTGACCCTCAAAAGATGTTTGCATGCAGCTCTATTTTCAGATATTCAAGTTACAGAAACTAGATTATTATTAAGATGCTTTTCCAAAATGCTTTAGCAGAATCAGGAAGAAAACCAATTTTTTATTTTATTGTCCTGCACCAAATTGATTTTATCGCTATAGCTTCCTGTCTTACTCCTCGAGTCTAAGCAAGTGACTAGAGGTTCCATAGCATTTATCTGAAGCCAAGATTCTTGAGTGTCTCCAATCACACAACCAGGAACAGGAGGACCAGGCCCTGGGACACACAGCCACCTGTGCCCAGAGAAGCACTCAAGGGGCCCCCGAAGCTGCTGCCCCCTCACGGCACAGCGGTGGAAGGCACTTCAAATACCGCCAGCAGCCTTTCCTTCAAGAGCAAACACGACTGAAAAACACAATTCCAAAATGCCAGCACCTGTCAGCCAATTACAAAACATGGACAGTATTTGGATCCTGATTTGAAAAAACCAGTTGTAAAATAGCATTTATGAGACACCTGAACATACACCAGTGATATTAAGCAACTGGTTTTCATTATTTTGGGGTGATAGTGATATCTGTGTGATATGTATGTTTTTTAAAAATTCTTATCTTCTACAGCTATATATTGAGATTTGTGTGGGTGAAATGATATAAATTCTGGAATCTGCTTCAAATTAACCCAGTGGAGAGTGGGATACGGGGATGGGGTATAGATGAAGCTAGGTGATGGGTACAGGGAGTTTGTTATACAATCTCTCTACATTTGCATATGTTAAAAAATTTCCAAAATAAAAAAGTTAAAATGCTTGGCAATATCTAGCATAGAGGTTTGTAAAATGTGCCGTGCTGGAGTTGAAAGCAGGGGTCAACGAAGTCTCTGTAAAGGGCCAGAGAGAAGATATCTTAGGCTCTACGGGCCAGTTTCTCTGTTCAGCACTCACTTCTGCCCTTTTAGGGCCAAGATGCCCCCAAACAAGGCACAAGTGCAGGGCATGGCTGTATCCCCATAAGACTCCACTTACGGACGCTGCCATTTACATTTCATGGAATATTTACATGTCAGAAACAGTCTTCTTCTTTAGATTTTTCTAAAAACACTTTAAAATGTAAAAACTTTTTTAGTTCCTGGGCCATAGATAAGAGGCAGCAGGCAGGATGTGGCCTAAAGGCTGCAAGTTTGCCCATCTGTGGTATAAAACCCAAACTTAGATAGATAAATAAACAAGTAAGTAAATAAAAGTGTAATAGATATACATATATATATACATATATATACACATATATATACATATATATATACATATATATATATATACACATATATATATGTATATATATATATATATGGGTTTCTTCCTGATTCTGCTAAATCATTTTGGAAACGATTTTGTGTGTGTGTGCACGCGCACGAAATATTAACTGTTAGTCTCTCACTAGTGGTACATTTAGGGATGCATTGTATTTTCTGGGTTTTCCTTCACAGCACCGTCTAAAGTTTCCCTATAAGTGCAATAACAAATACATCAAACTGTTTAAAAAACAAAAAAAACAACGGTCCCCCGAAGGAACTTTTACCGACCATCTTGTATCGCAGAGTCCCCTGGTCGTCCAGTCCGGCCCCTGGGGAGCCGCCTCCGGCTCGGCCCTCCTACCCGTGGGCCGGGCGTCCTTACCCGCGTGGCGACCAGGTCCTGGGCGGGGGCCGCGCGCGCTCATCCACGCCCCCGGCCGGGAGCGACCTGCGGGCCGCGCGCCCTCAACCGCGCGCGGACGGATCCCCACCCGCGGGCGCGCCCTCACCCAGGCAGCCGAGCAGGTCGCAGGCGGCGGCGGCGCGCAGGATGCGGGCGGAGGCCGGGGTGCGGGCCGTGGCCGGCGGGGAGGCTGAGGGGAGGCCGGGGCCCGCGGGCCGGCGCCCGGGCAGCAGCCGCAGGAGGCCGAGCGCCAGGTGGAGCGCGCCGCTGCCCAGGCACAGCGCGTGGAAGGCCCGTGGCTGGAAGCTCAGCACCAGCTGCGTGGCGGCGTCCCGCGTGGCGCAGCAGAAGGTCCCCAGGCGCGGGGAGGCCATGGTCCGTGCTGGGGATGCGGCTCGTGTCTGCCTGGACCCCGCCGGCCGGCCCGGGTCATGTGCTGGTCCGGCCCTTGGCGGGGGTGGGGAGGGGGGGAGCCGTCATGTGCCCTGGGCCTCTCCGCAGCCCCCGCCCGATCCCCCGCGCTGGCAGTCAAGGCGCCAGGCTTGCTGGGGGCGTCGCGCCTCTGCAGACGCGTCACGAGGGTGATGCTTGGTCGGGGGCGGGGGGTGCGGGGGAGGGGCGGGGGAAGGAGCGCGCCGGGGTGGGGAAATCAGCTCTCTCCCCTTTCACCAAGGCCTTCCCAAGGGGAGGCGTGGGGCGTTGCTAATTCTCCAGAGTCCAGAGCCCCCCCTGCCCCCACCACCCCGACACCGCCGTCTCATCTTAACTCATAAGAAAGCATGCCTCGTGCCAGATCTGCCCGGTGTGGGACTCTGCCGTCCCTAGTTTTGATCCCTTACAGGTTCATAAACTGTGACTGCAGTGATTGGCATTAAAATACTTCTTTTTTAGGGTCGCTCTCCCATACGGAAACGACCCCCTAGAGCTAAGATTTTCCCTGAAAATCAACAAATCTTGAAGAAAGGGGAAACTGCTTTGCCCAGCTCCACACACACACACACACACACACACGCACGCACGCACGCACACACACACACACACACGCACTGTGCACCTTCCAGGGCTCTTCCATTTTTACTCATCTCAACAATGTAGGGTTAAGTTTTTCACATTGTAAAATTACTCGCTTTTGAGAGTACCTCTGTTTAGGAAAAAAATGTTCAAGTTTATTCAGATTTTCTTAACTTCTTTCCTTTCTAGATGAATTTCAGTATACATTGAAAATCATGCTTTATTCTCTATGTATAAAAGTTTCAAAATGATATTAGTACTAATGATAATATACTGAGTGGACTGTTTTCTTAAAAACACTTCAGGGTTGAAAATAAAAGAGCCCCCTCTAGATTCTGGCTTTACTAACCAAAGCTTTATTTTTTAAAAAGAACCCCACCCCCACCCCCAGCTCCATCATATTTATTAACAGCAAACCTAATAGGCCTGTTTGCAGCCAGGAGCAGACACACTTTGACCTCTCCCTGCAGTACATGAATTTTTCCAACCAGAGGTGAGGCGTCCCTGTTGTTTTCCTCTGTCTCCTCCCACCCTGTCTTCTCGTCTACATTTCCACCACCAGCTTTGCAGTTTTAAGTAAGACAAAGTTTGGGCTCAGGCCCTCAGCCTTCTTCCCGGCAAACCACAGGACTGGGCTTCTGTTGGGACCCGTGAAAGGCAGACGGGAGCTGCACTGCCAGATGGAAGCAGAGCCTTTAACCAAGAGCTCCAAGTGCCACTACTTCAAAAGGTCTGGCCCGGCGCATCTGTAAGCAGGGGCAGCTGCTTTGATAGAAGTCCGGAGCAGACCGACATTGCCAAACCTTAACTGCTCTTGGATTTTACGCCCTTGCTTGCAAAAACAGTAGGAAACATCATAGGGCTACTCCCCAAACGCTGGTCTGCGCTCCTTCAGGAAGCGTAAATCTCAGTATCTGTTTTGAACAGTTGATCTTCTATTTCCTTAGCTCTTGGAGGGCAGAAGCGGCTTCTGGAAGTTTGTGTGTGGAATGTGCTTTAAAAGATAAAAATGAAGAAGGAGAGTCTGTTCGTCTGCTCCAATGCCAAAGGTTCCGGGAGCCAATCTGTGCAGAAGCGTCACTGCGTTTCAATCTCTGTCGCAAGCCCAAGCTGCAGGTACCCCGCCTCTCTGCTTCCCACGTGCACACCTGCAGGCCCTGGAGGACTCAGGTGCCCAGCGTCCTCCAGAATGGAGGTTGCCTACAGAGCTTCAAGAGGATAAAAAGCGTTGCCGTGGCTTGTATCTTGGTCTTCAACTCCTTTTCTGCCTCCTGGGGAGTTCAGTAGTTCTGCAAATATTCCACACGATGGATGGGTTTTGAACCCAGGCTTAGAAACCAAAGAGCCTCCTGACTTGTGGTTTTTGTTGGCAACTGACCTCACCTGGCAAGACCTGAGAGTCTTGGCTTCTGAAGGAATCTTGTCCTTTCCTCTGAAGAAACAACAGAAGTGGATGGATTGAGAAGTAGCGCCTCAGTACAGCTTCAGCTCTGCAGCGGTCACAGAACGAATCTGTCAGCTACGCCGTGTCAGCCTGGGAAGAGATGAAACCGAGCAAGCCCTGGAAAGGAGAGGGTGGGATTTGTGTCCTGAGAGGAAAAGGGAAACTAAACGAACATGAATATCATCGCTACCCCGACCGCCTTCCGTGAGCTGGCAGCATTAAGAACTTCAAGTCTTGCTTAACTCGTACCCCCATCCTTGTGTCCCATCTTTTTATCTCTAGGTTCTGTACAAAGCACCAGAAGAGGTGAGGAAACCTATCCAAGGTCACGGAGGTGGTAGAGCTGATGCTCAAATCCAAGCAGATTACGCCGTAAGGTCCAGAGGGGAACTGGAGATTCATTTCCCCGTCAACGTGAATGTCTGCGAACTGGTCAGACCAATGAAAGCACTTTCTCCACTCACCATCTTGAAGCAACAAGAAGTCCGCTTTTGAGAAGTTGGAAGCAGGTCGCAGATGGCCGAATTTGAGGCCATCAGAACGTGACTGCACTTTCAAGGAAGTTGGGGGTGGGGGCAGTGAATAGGATGGACACACACATATATGTGTTGCCTGTTTCAGACTTCGTTTAAATGGTATGTTTCCTTTTGTGGCACAGTATACTAATCTAGTAAAATGAGATGAAGTTATTTCTGGGCAGGCTCTTTGCTCTGGAGTCCTGATGCACATGAGACTGTCAGATCTCAGGTATCTAGTAAAAGACGAAATCCGCTCATTAACCACAGGCTTTGGCTAATTTTGAAATGACTGCTTCGCTGCTACTCAGGCAGCTGTGAGCAGAGGCAATAGGAAACCCACAGAAACCTCAAGAGCTTGGCTTGTGGCGAGAGCTCCCGCGTGTCTGCAGAGGACGCAGCCTTACGTGCAGCTGGTCGCACACACGGCAGAAACATTTGTCTGATACACACCGCAGAACAACAGCTCAATCTCAGAGGGACTGAAAGGCAGTCACAGAGAAAGTGCGGGTCAGTCAGTCCCCTGAGGGAGCCCGTGGTTTCAATGTGATGGCTCTTCCCCCCAAGTCTTTGGGTCTCACTGTGTTGCCTTTAGTTGGACATCTAGAGTAAACCGTGTGCAATAACCCCAGTCTCTCAAACTCATGGCAGCTCTTTAGTCTATCACAGGGGTCAGAAAACGTATTCTTCAGAGGCCAAATGGTAAGTATTTTAGCCTTTGCAAGCCGCATGCTCTCTGTGGCAGTTACCCAACCCTGCCGTGGGACCCCCCAGACTAGTCATCGGCAGAAGGTAGATGGATGCGTGTGGCGCTGTACCAAGAAAGCTTTATTTACAAAAGCAGACAGCCGGCCCTCGGGCTATAATTTGTCCACCGCTGGTCTTTTCTGTCAAACTAAGCAAACCAAAATAATAGTAAACTAAGAAGTATGTATGGGCTTTTTTTTTTTTTTTTTTTGGCCACATGATGCGGCGCGTGGGATCTTAGTTCCCTGACCAGGGATCGAACCCAGGCCCTCGGCAGTGACAGCCCAGAGCACCAACCACTGGACCGCCAGGGAATTCCCTGTATGGGCTTTTGTAAGGTGTGGTTACTAGATTTTTAAAGAGTATTTGATTCTGCTTTAGAAAATAAGAAAAACTCTGCAAAGAAACAAGTAGCTCGTGAAACACGTGAGACCAGAAGCCTCCGAACATTAGTGAGCTTTTCAATTGGCCATCACTGGTGACACCTATCCTGGCTACCCTTTCTCTCAGGGCTTTAAATTGTCTTAATGTTGTGATTGGAGCATCTTAATCTGGTCTCAGGGATAGCCTAGCCAGTTATGAACTTGGTGGCTACCATTGAATCAACGTGATTTCCCACAGAACACTTTTGAATCATAAAGATGTTAAAACAGTCAGGAAAAGGAAAAATTTCCCGGTAACTTTGTAGTGAGAAACCTGGCAGTCACTACCTTACCCTAGAGGTCAAGGTGAGTGTCACCAGTGACAAGCAAGTGGATGTCAAGTACCCCCTGATGGGATGCGCTGAGGGCGCTGCCATCACTTCTGCAAGTTCCTCCCGAAATCCATAACCCAGTCTGGTCGTGAGAAAAATGTCAGACAAGGCCACATTGGGGGACATTCTATGAAATACGTGACCAGTCCCGCTTAAAATTGTCCATGCCATGGAAAACAGGGAGAGGTGGAGAAACAGGCCAGAGGAGGCTAAGGAGATGCGACAACTAAGTGCAGCAAGGGATCCTGGGACATCAGTGCACAAACTGGAAATCCAAATGAAGTCGCAAGTTTAGTTACTAGTAAGGTAATGATGTTAATTTCTTAGTCTAGACAAAAGAACCATAGTTACGAACGCTGTATTCAGGGAAATCAGGTAAAGTGTGTACAAGCTTTTTGTGTATTATCTTCGCAACTTTTCTGTAAACCTAAAATTATTATTATTATTGCTATTATTTTCTGGCCGTGCCGCGCAGCATGCGGGATCTTAGTTCCCGGACCAGGGACTGAACCCTCTCCCCTTGTGGTGGAAGCGCAGAGTCTTAACCACTGGACCGCCAGGGAAGTCCCAACCTAAAATTATTCTAAAATTTTAAAAATTTTATTGTTTTAAAAGCCAATCACAGGGCTTCCCTGGTGGCGCAGTGGTTGAGAGTCCTCCTGCCGATGCAGGGGACATGGGTTCGTGCCCCGGTCCGGGAAGATCCCACATGCCGCGGAGCGGCTGGGCCTGTGAGCCATGGCCGGAGCCTGTGCTCCGCAACGGGAGAGGCCACAACAGTGAGAGGCCCGCGTACCGCAAAAAAAAAAAAAAAAAAGCCAATCACAGCGTATCTCACCTTCTGAGATGCTCCACACTCTGTCTGTGGAGTGTGTTTCTCTCCAAATAAATCCAATTTTTACCTATCAAAAAAATAAATATAAATAAAATAAAAGCCAATCACACGATCGTGCCTGCAGGCCTTCTACAAGGCTAACTATGCAAAGGTAAAGAAGTATCATAAGTCAATTAAATTTTTAGAAACTTGCTCTGTGTGCCCGGAAGAAATCTCTACATTGCGGTTAAAATTCTACCACCTTTCAGAAAGCCTGTTTCTGATACTTCCTGTTATTTCTACTGCTAGTCAAGTACTTCTACATTCCTTGAAATTCAAATAGATTCAATTGAAACAAATATTTTGGCCAGCAGCCAGTGAAGGAATTTCCAGCAGCCGAATCAGTAGCCCTCCAACACCAAAGCAGTAGCGGCTTCCGTTTTCAGGGCCTCTCCTTCCCATGCAGCCCCCGAATTGTTTCAGCTCTGAGGATGCACAGATGGCCAGTCCCTTTCTCCTCGTGTGTGTGGTTGCAGTTGTGCTGGGAGTGAGAGGCGGAACGGGATGAACGTTACCGAGCTCCCACAGTGTCCGGACTCTCCTGGCTGTCGTTTTATTCCGTGCTTCTCACGGTGTGCTCTCACTAACGGGACACACCACCCTCGGAGTTTGTTAGAAATTCAAGTTCATCGTGCCTTCTCTGAGAACCTCTTATAAGTATCTCTATTGGTTTTTTCCCCCCCTCAAACTGTGGCATTTGAAGCTAGAAAGGCCTTCATTCCCTAAACACTCAAACGATATCGTCGTGAAGGAGCAGAAAGTTCATGCTGCCTTTGGGAAAATCAGTCCGTTCAAGGATCTCACGGAAATCTCACGCATGTAGAATCTTTTTCTTTTTCTCCTTTTTGGTTGCGCCGCACGGCATGTGGGATGTTAGCTCCCCGACCAGGGATTGAACCGGGGCCCCCAGCACTGGAAGCGCAGAGTCTCAATCGCTGGACCTCCAGGGAAGTCCCTAGAATCCTTTTTTTGCTGCTTGGAAATTGCTTGGGCTGGTTTTCACTAGAACCCACATGCCGCAATTTTATGCTACGATTTCGTTGGCACTGCTATCCCCAAGTTGCAAGCAGGTTGGGTCGCAGAAGGCATTCAAGATTTGAAAAAGATGTTCCCCAAATGTAATTCTCCAGATGGAGGTAAGGCTGCCAGGCTGGCCTCACAACTCCTGTTCTCTCAGGAGCCCGGAGCCCGGCCCCCGGGGCAGAGCTTTGATCTCTGGCCCCTGACCTCAGCTGAGGGTCACTCAGGGGTGGGTGGTGGACATGGCCCAGGCAGGGGGCCGCTTTTTATTCTGCCCTTCGTCCCCTCACCCCTCCCTGAAGTCTCCCTAACTTTGAATGTTGAAACAGAGGCTGAGCTCTTGGTTTCTCTGAAAGCCCTGGGCTTTTCTTTGTAAAGCAGAGGACCGCACCAGAGACCCTGGGGAGAGAGAACTAATACTAGACCCAGCATGCCTAGGGCAGCCACTGAGAACTTGGGTCCCCGATTAGAACTCAAGAAGGCAGTGACAGCAGATGACTCACACCCCCTCTATTCATTCCGCAGGGAAAAGTGTTCTGTCTGTGGCAAGAAGTCACCACCATTCAGAATCTCTCCTGGGATCACAGGGAATGAGACACCATTCACCTGAGTAGTAAACCTGGATTAGGCCTGAGTTTGTGGTTTTAAGCCCCTGAATTTCAGGATGGTTTGCTGTGAAGAGATGTCATTTTCATCTTCTTCTTATTATTTTTTTAAATTAATTTTTATTGTAGTAAAATTGCTTTACAATGTTGTGTTAGTTTCTGCTGTACAGCAAAGTGAATCCGTTATACATATATATATATCCATTCTTTTTCAGGTTCCTTTCCCACATAGGTTATTAAAGAGTACTGAGTAGAGTTCCTTGTGCTATGCAGTAGGTCCTTATTAGTTATCTATTTTATATATAGTAGTGTGTATCTGTCCATCCCAATCTCCCAATTTATCCCTCACCCCCTTTTCTCCCCTGGTGACCATGTTTGTTTTCTACGTCAGTGACTCTACTTCTGTTTTGTAAATAAGTTCATTTGTGTCATATTTTAGATTCCACATGTAAGTGACATCACATGGTATTTGTGTCTGACTAACTTCATTCAGTATGACAATCTCTAGGTCCACTGAAGTGACATTTTCAAGTGTACTTGGAGAGTCAACCCACTGCTCAGCCCCCTTGCTGTGATGCTGTCTCGGCCCTCTGCTCCCGTGGGCCCAGAGAGCCCAAAGCAATCAGTGCTATTCTGTGAAATACAACCTGAGAAAGAGATGCCAGTGTGTCTTTTGTAGGTATCCCAAATCTTTTTTTTTAAATTGCAATATAGTTGATTTACAATATTGTGGTAATTTCACGTGTACAGCCAAGTGATTCAGATATATATATATATATATATATATATTTCAGATTATTTTCCATTATAGGTTATTACAAGATATTGAATATAGTTTCCTGTGCTATACACTAGGTCCTTGTTGTTTATCTATTTTATGTATAGTTGTTTGTATCTGTTAATCCGAAACTCCTAATTTATCCCTCCTACCCTCCCTTTCCCCTCTGGTAACCATAAATTTGTTTTCTATGTCTGTGAGACTGTGTCTGTTTTGTATATAGATTCATTTGTATTATTTTTTAGATTCCACTTGTAAGTGATATCGTATGATATTTGTCTTTCTTTGTCTGACTTACTTCATTTAGTATGATAATCTCTAGGTGCATCCATGTTGCTGCAAACGGCATTACTTCATTCTTTTTTATGGCTGAGTAGTATTCCATTGTTTTATATATATATATATATATAATATATATATATATATATATATATGCCACATCTTCTTTCTCCATTCTTCTGTTGATGGACACTTATGTTGCTTTCATGTCTTGGCTATTGTAAATAGTGCTGCTATGAACAACGGGGCACATGTATCTTTTCAAATTAGTGTTTTTGGGTTTTTTGGATATATACCCAGGAGTGGGACTGCTGGATCATATGGTAACTCTATTTTTAGTTTTCTGAGCTGTTTTCCACAGTGACTGAACCAATTTACATTCCCACCAACAGTGTACAAGGGTTCCCTTTTCTCCACACCCTCTCCAGCGTTTATCGTTTGTAGACTTTTTGATGCTGGCCATTCTGACTGGTGTGAGGTGTTGCCTCATTGTGGTTTTGATTTGCGTTTCTCTAATAATCAGCGATGTTGAGCATCTTTTCATGTGCCTGTTGGCCATCTGTATGTCTTCTTTGAACAAATGTCTATTTAGGTCTTCTGCCCGTAGGTATCCCAAATCTTTTTTTTTTTTTTTTAATATTTATTTATTTGGCTGCCCCGGGTCTTAGTTGCAGCACATGGGATCTTTAGCTGTGGCATATAGGATCCAGCTTACTGACCAGGGATCAGACTCTGGCCCCCTGCATTGGGAGCGCAGAGTCTCAGCCACTGGACTACCAGGGAAGTCCCAGGTATCCCGAATCTTTATGAGGGCTTCCCTCGGAGCAGTCCTCACCTGGCTTGAGGGTGGGACCAGGCTTCCCTAGGTACCACCTGAAGTCAGCAAAGAGCTAGCCTGTTCTGCTGGCCCTCAAGAGAGCACTTAGGACCACCAGCAAGCTGCAGGCCTTTAGCCAGGCTTTTCCCACACTAACAGGAAGAGTCCCATTCATTGTCTAGAACACCTTAGAGTGGTTTCCATATCTGCAGTAAACCAACTAATGTTCCCCAAAGATGACAGGTCCTAATCTCTGGAACCTGCAAATGTTACCTTATTTGGAAAAAGGGTCTTTGCAGATGTGATTAATATAAGGATTTTGAGATGGAGAGATGATCCTTGATTCTCTAGGTGGGCCTTTAGGGCGATGACAAGGAACGCCCGCAGCCACCAGAAGCTAGAGGGGGCAAGGAACAGATTCTTCCCCAGAGCCTCCATACGGGGTATTGGCCCTCCTGACACCTTGATTCCAGACTTCAGGCCTCCCAAAGGGAAAACATTTCTCCTGTTTTAACTAGTTTATGATACTTTGTTACGACAGCCCTAGGAAACTAACACAACATCTGCTAAAGCGTCTCAGATTCAACCTGCCCAAATGAAAGCCATCAGTGCTCCCTTCACTTGTTCTTCTGCCCCAAATTCCATGTATCAGCTGCTCAACTCAAGTAACTTCAGCCAGAAACCCAGGAGTTGTTTTTGACAGCCCCCAACTCCCAGGATACACACCCGCCCTAGGAGTGGGGCCTGGGGGCTCAGACAGATTCAGAATGAACAGGATTGGGGAATTTCTGTGCTCGTTTACAATAGAGAACATTCCTCTGCTCGTGTGGTCCCCACCTGATGAAACGTCGCCCCTACTTCCTCTCAGCTGGCAAGATAGTAGCTCAGTCACTCCCTCCTGGATGTGATTTGAAATACTTCACAGAAAAAAAAGTGGGTAGGGATGAAACAAAAGAGGTCTATTTTTGTGTCTGCTTGAAATTTCCACGATAAAAGATGAAATTTTTTTTTCAAAATTTCACCTATGGTTTTGTTCATCCTTTTTTTTTTCCTTCTCTTCTCTACTTGGATTTCTTTCCTGCTGAAACTTTTGCATCTAAAAGACGTTTTGCCTGTAATTGTGCTCTAATTGTTTCAGGGTGGTTCATGATTTTTTCCCTCACAGCCACAGTTAATGTTTCATATTTCCGGCATCCTTTACATTCCTTCGCAAGCCCTCCCTGCTGTTGGACAAGTAAAAAGGGCTCAAGAAATAGATGCTCATTGGCTACTTTATTTTTTTAATTTATTTTTGATTGGAGTAAAATTGCTTTACAATGTTGTGTTAGTTTCTGCTGTACCATGAAGTGAATCAGCTGTATGTATACCTATATCCTCTCTCTCGGACCTCTCTCCCCCCTCCCCGCCCACCCATCTAGGTCATCACAGAGCACGGAGCTGAGCATTTATTGTTTGTAGATTTTTTGATGATGGCCATTCTGACCTGTGTGAGGTGATACCTCATTGTAGTTTTGATTTGCATTTCTCTAATAATTAGTGATGTTGAGCACATTTTCATGTGCCTGTTGGCCAGCTGTATGTCTTCGCTGGTGAAATGTCTATTTAGGTCTTCCGCCCATTTTTCAATTGGGTTGTTTTTTGATATTGAGCTCCATGAGCTGTCCGTATATCTTTGGTTACTTCATTTAAAAAAACAAAACAAAAACTGAAAAATAGGCAATGGCTTTCTAAAAATGTACTTTAAAATATAAAAACGTTTAGGATTTCCCTGGTGGTCCAGTGGTTAGTACTTGGAGCGTTCACAGCCAGGGCCTGGGTTCGATCCGTTGTTCGGGAACTAAGATCCCACAAGCCACGTGGCATAGCCAAAAAAAAAAAAAAAAACCTAATAAAAACTTTTACAATAGTAGCTTCAGCTAAGTACTCTCTTTTTAAGTACTCCTGATTTGCATAGTTAGGTATTGTTATATATATATGTGTGTGTGCATTTTTTTTTTTTTAACTTTTTTTTTTTTTTTTTTTTTGCGGTACGCGGGCCTCTCACTGTTGTGGCCTCTCCCGTTGTGGAGCACAGGCTCCGGACGCGCAGGCTCAGTGGCCATGGCTCACGGGCCCAGCCGCTCCGCGGCACGTGGGATCTTCCCGGACTGGGGCACGAACCCGTGTGCCCTGCATCGGCAGGCGGACTCTCAACCACTGCGCCACCAGGGAAGCCCTGTGTGCATTTTTTAAAGCACCATTTGTTTAGTCCCTTCTATTTGCCAGCAGGAAACTTGGCCCTTCACATATATAACAGTTTAAAGAACATGTCCTAAAGGTAAAGGAATTGGGACTCACACAGACCTAAGCAAGAATCTAGTTTTATAGGCAAAGCTTCCCCATAGAAGGTTTCAGCCTGTTTGTGGTGATTGGCATTTGAAGGTCGAGGGAATCTCAAAAGGTGGTCAAATGCCTAAGTATCAATATCTTACAGAAGGAAGTCAGCTCAGTCGCTCAGTGAGAACTGCCCTCTGGTACTGGAGCTGGCGCTGGTTCCCGTGAGTGGTAGCGTGTGAGTCCTTCACGGGGACCTGGGCTCAGTGACCTCAGTCACGTTATTTAAGCCTGATGAGTCTCAGTTTCTTCTTCTGTAAAATGGGCTGATGCATGCCCTGAGAAAATCTGCTGAGAGGACCCGAGTCCATGTGAATAACATGCTTGGCACCCAGCAGGCTCTCCGTGAATGACGGTCACTGTTTCTCAGCTGCTGTGGCTGCTTTGTTTGCAGTTATAATTGCTGGGCCCTAGGACGCAAACTCCAAAGATGGGGGCCACAAATACTATCACGGTGCCAGGCACATGGAGAGACCCAGCGGTCTGTCCTCCTGTCCCCTGCACAGAAAGACGAAGTCTCTCCCGCCTAGAGATCTGTAAATATTCCAAGTAATAACAAGATCCAGGGTAAAATCCTTGTGAGAGGGAGAAAGTGGTTGCTGGGCTGTACAGACTCAGCTTTATCTAAGATCTGCAGCTAAATTCCAGTGTTTGTAACAATACCTTGCAGGAATCAAGAATAAGATGACAAACACTGGTGACTAAGGGCAAAGTCATTGTGTCAAAGTTTTCCTCTAACTGCCACCATACCTGTGCTCCCTGATCTTGACTGACCCTCTACCAGTCTTAATCATAGGGTCCCCAACTCAGGTACACTGTGAGTCAGGTAGGAAACGGCTAAGCCTGCCTTTTAAAAAATATCCCACTGAAAGGTGTTTCGGAAAGCCTGATCTTACTAACTGAAGGGTACTTGGCCCTACAACGAGAAAGGTAAAAGCAAAATTCTGGCACTCCATCCTCCATTACGTCTTATAATTATAAATCTCCTGTTAGGACAAAAAACTAAAATAATTTGAGCTCTGTTTCATAGGGAGGGCTAGTTATTTTTTTTTTTTAATAAATTTATTTATTTTTGGCTGCGTTGGGTCTTCGTTGCTGCCCGCGGGCTTTCTCTAGTTGCGGCGAGCAGGGGCTACTCTTTGTTGCAGTGCGTGGGCTTCTCATTGCGGTGGCTTCTCTTGCTGCGGAGCACGGGCTCTAGGTACGCGGGCCTCAGTAGTTGTGGCACAAGTGCTCAGTAGTTCTGGCTTGCAGGCTCTAGAGCACAGGCTCAGTAGTTGTGGTGCATGGGCCCAGTTGCTCCATGGCACGTGGGATCTTCCCGGACCAGGGCTCGAACCCATGTCCCCTGCATTGGCAGGCGTATTCTTAACCACTGCACCACCAGGGAAGTCCAGGATTCGCTATTGATTAAATCTCTGAAAGTCGGTTCAATTTGCCCTTGGTTGACTAATTCATTGACTGTTGAGCAAGTGAAGGCAGAGCTCACTTTCATTTCACCCATTTCCTCTCTATCAAAGGAAACAAGCCTCAGACTGGAAAAGGTGGCACACACACACCCGAGGCTATTGAATGCCCAGGTGTGGACGCTTGGAGGATGCTCCTTGGGTCTGGAGGGTATATGCTCAGCCTCATGTTCTGAGCAGTGAAGATGAAAGTCCAAAAAGTGAGAAGCTACACAGAACAAATGTGCCCTGGGCTTTCCAGAAGGACAAAAGCTACGTGCTGACAAACATACTCCACTCTCAGAAATTCTGGCCGAGCTGTGAGTTCCTAGAAGAGAAAGCTGTCACCACTAGAAGTCCACACTGGTTCAATGTCATACTGAATTCTTTCAAAAGGGGTGCAAGGTTGATAAATTGGGACTATGCCTTTCATTCACAAGACAGTGAAAATTTCACAAGATTGACAGTCTTGTCATAATATGTCAGACATGATACAGAAGTTTAGGTGTGACAGGACCACAGGCAGATGTGCTCAACTGTGTAATCCCAAGAATGTTGATGAAAGATTTATGAGGGGCTGAGAGGAGAGCATCTATCTCACAGCAGGCCACACATGGTGTGGCGCTGTCCCTTTCATCATGTTTATTAATGTGAACGTAGACAGCTTTATAAATATTCAAATGATGCTAACTCGGAAGGGAGGCCTAATGTGAAGATTAAAAAAAAAAACAAACTCAGCAGAATGATGTTTAGTAAGGATGAAGGTAAATTTACACCTAAGTTCAAGGAATGACAGTATAACACTTTCAAGTGGCAGATGGGTGATCTGACAATGATTATACAGTGAACATAAAATGTTAAAGACGACTTCAGCTGTGATTTATGAAGGCAATGATTTCATGCTTTAGTGAATCTAATGGTCTGAATAGTTCAGCCCCAGGTAAGATCTGAGATTTAAACTGAGTTTTTTTTTTTTTTTTTTTTTCGGTATGCGGGCCTCTCACTGTTGTGGCCTCTCCCGTTGCGGAGCACAGGCTCCGGACGCGCAGGCCCAGTGGCCACGGCTCACGGGCCCAGCCGCTCCGCGGCATGCGGGATCTTCCCAGACCAGGGCACGAACCTGTGTCCCCTGAATCGGGAGGCGGACTCTCAACCACTGCGCCACCAGGGAAGCCCTAAACTGAGATTTTTGTCAATACTAGCTTTAACTGGGGGCAGCATGTTTTGGGATAGGGGACGTGCATAAACTCTAGGTGCATTTATATGGTCCTTTAACTTTTGGTTGATCATATACATCTTTTTATTTATTTTTCCCATCCACTTTTAACTTAATGTATCTAGGCCATGCCACGAGTCTTTCGGGGTCTTAGTTCCCAGACCAGGGATTGACCCGGGGCCCTTCGCAGTGAAAGCGTGGAGTCCTAACCACTGGACCACGAGGGAATTCCCTCCATCCACTTTTTTTTTTTTTTTTTTTTTGCGGTACGCGGGCCTCTCACTGTTGCGGCCTCTCCCGTTGCGGAGCACAGGCTCCGGACGCGCAGGCTCAGCGGCCATGGCTCAAGGGCCCAGCCGCTCCGCGGCATGTGGGATCTTCCCGGACCGGGGCACGAACCCGCGTCCCCTGCATCGGCAGGCGGACTCAACCACTGCGCCACCAGGGAAGCCCCCACTTTTTTTTTCTTTAGTTTACTTATTTTTGGTCAATCCTCACAACATGTGGGATCTTGGTTTCCCGACCAGGGATTGAACCCGTGCCCCCTGCACTGGAAGTGCAGAGTCTTAACCACTGGCCCACCAGGGAAGTTCCCCCCAACCACTTTTTAAATTAAACTTTTTATTTAGAGATAATTATAGATTCACATGTAGTTGTAAGAAATAATACAGGGACCTCCTTTGTATCCTTTAACCCCACTTCTCCCAATGGGATCATCCCGGAAAATGACAGCATACTGTCACAACCAGGATGTCAACATTGATACAATCTGGGCTTCCCTGGTGGCGCAGTGGTTAAGAATCCGCCTGCCAGTGCAGGGGACACGGGTTTGAGCCCTCATCTGGAAAGATCCCACATGCCGCAGAGCAACTAAGCCCGTGCGCCACAACTACCGAGCCCGCGTGCCTAGAGTCTGTGCTCCACAAGAGAAGCCACTGCAATGAGAAGCCGGCACCACAAGGAAGAGTAGCCCCTGCTCGCCACAACTAGAGAAAGCCCGTGCACAGCAATGAACACCGGACGCAGCCAAAAATAAAGAAATAAAGGAATAAATTTATTTTAAAAAAATTGATACAATCCACCAAGCTTATATATAGGCGTGTATTTAGTCCTGTGCAATTTAATGTGACCACCACAGCGAAGGTACACTTGAGATGGATTTTTACAGGCACCTTCCTTTCAAGTCTCCATTTACAAAGGAAAAGTCACCTCATTCTTCTAACTAGAGGCATTCTGGACACGGCAGCTTGGAGTTATTTATGAGGCGGTAACCCCGTGCCCAGCGCCATGACCGCTGCCCAGGGGAGCTTGCTCTCTTTCTTCAGTTGTCCGGATAAGATGCAACTGATCAGCCACAGAACCAGAGAATGAAAATCTCTCTTGACCGCGAAAGACACTGGGACTGCTGCTGAGATTCCTCGTCCTGGCTCTGCAGCGGCAGATCCCAGACAAGGACTCAGGGACCCCTGACTCTCTGTTCTGCGCTCTCCTGGCTTGTCCTTGCCACCTACTTCCTGCATCATCACCTGGATGAAGCGTCTTCGAGGAACCAGCTGTTTCCTAGCGTCCAGCTACAGAACAGTAATATACCTAATACGTCAAGTCCTCAGGGCACAATTGTACCAAAGGGAGAGCGGGGTTTGAACGCAATGACTTCCTCAGCTGTAACTATAGAAAGAGCCAACACCGGCCACTCGGTAACTGGGCTGCAGCGCCGGACAATGCGGGCGCGCGCAGAGGGCTCCAGGGACCCGCCATCCCGCTGCCCTGCGCTGGGGGCACAGTGGGCCGGCGCGGGGACAGGCGGGCGGCACGCGGGTGGGCGCGGGTCGGCGGCGGGGACCCCCGCGGCGCTCCCGGCCTCACCTGCGCGGCCGCCCACCGCCCGCGGTCCGCGAGAACAAAGGCGGGGGCGCCAGCCGGCCGCGCGCTCCAAGATGGAGGGCGCCGGGGGCTCCGGCCGCCGCTGGGCCCGCCTCGCCCGGGCCCGCCTCGCCCCGGCCCGCCCCGCGCGGGCGCTTCCGCCGCCTCACCTGCCGCGCCTAGGCCACCCGAACAGCGAGCGGACGTGCCCCGAGCCTCCGAGGGCGGCCCGGCGCCCGAGACGGAGGAGGGGCCCCCGGACCTCTAGCCCCCGCCCCCGCCCGCCCTCTGGCACCGCGGGTCGCGCCCCTCACCCCGAGCGCGCGCCCCCCACTCCGCCCCCCAGGCCTCCGCGCGCCCCGAGCGTGAGCTTCGGCCCCGGCCCCCAGTACACTGCGCTCGGCTGGCGGCGCGAGGTCCTGAGCGCGCTCCCAGCCTCGGGGCGACTTGGGGAGCCCCGGGCGCGCGCTCCCAACCCCCGCGCCTCTCCCCGCCCCTCCCACCGCCGGCGGCCGCGGGGGTCCCGGACGGCGCGCCTCTCCCCCCACTCCGCCTCCCACCCTCCGGGCAACTCGAGGGAACCCGAGCGCTCGCCCCGCCCCCTGCCCCCCGAGCGGCGCGAGCCCCCGAGCGCGCGCCGGACCCCGCCGCTCCCCGCCCCCTCCCCGCGGGCCCGCCCCCTCCGGGGCCCGCCCTCCCCCGCGCGCCGCGCCGCGCCGCGCCGCGCAGCGCCGCGCGTTCTGCCGGCTCCCTCCCTGTCCGGGGCCGGTACTTTCCTCCCAAGTTGCAGCGCAAGTTTGCCAGTGGCCGGCGGCGGCGGGGCGCCGGGAGCCTCCCTCGCCCTCGGCCGGCCGGGGCTCCCCCGAGTGCATGGGCGCAGGTCGGGCGGCCCTGGGGGCCTGAGCGGCCGCGCCGCCTCCGAGCCCCGCGCCATGGAGGGCGCAGAGCCCCGTGTGCGGCCAGAGCGCCTGGCAGAGGCCGAGGCGCGGGCGGCCGATGGCGGGCGCCTGGTGGAGGTGCAGCTGATCGGCGGCGCCCCTTGGGGCTTCACCCTGAAGGGCGGCCGCGAGCACGGTGAGCCGCTGGTTATCACGAAGGTACGGAGGGCGCGGGACACGCACGGTGACAGCCGGGAGGTGGCCTGGGGCCGAGGGACTCGTCGGGGGGTAGGTACGCTGGAGGGGGTGTCCAGTTCGCGCCCCCGGGCCCAGGACGCGCGTCCGCCCAGGTCACCTGCGAGGACGTGGGTAGTAGGACTCGCATAGGTGTGTGGTCCGGGCGCCACCTTGGTCCCTCTGCGTTGTTTCCCGGTCCTGCTGGCTCCCAGCGCCGCGGTTTCAATGGCTCCTGTTCCGGGTCCCCTCCCCTCCCCCTCCTGGGAAGGGCCTGGCAGGGTCCCCTGTCACTCCCGGCTTCGCCTGTGCCGGCCTGCACCTGTGGGCCTACCCAGAGGTCGGGGAGGGACATTCCCACGTGCCGGGGGTGGACAGAGACGTCCCCACCTGTGTTTGCCTGTCTAGGTATTTGTTTCTGCACCCCTTGGACCTGCACCCGTTATCGCTAGGAAGCCCAGACTAGCAGCTGCCGCCAGCCGAGCTTCTCGATTCCCAAAAGCCCATCAATATTTATTGACTTTCGCTTCCAGCCCTAGACCCACGGCGCTCTGGATACCTGCAAAAACAAATTGAAACTTTTCGTCGTCCTTTATGAAAGTGGGGTTTGAGCCCCCAAAATAAGTTCCTAGTGTGTGTGTGTGTGTGTGTGTGTGTGTGTGTGTGTGTGTAGGGGTAACTTTGAATTCTCTTGTCTCGAAACAGAAAACCATCTTGAAACTTACCAGCCGAACCCGTATAAACCTGTAAAAAGCACACAGAGAGCAAACCAGTCGTCCTGTTTTCTTCTGGTTAAAAGTGTCTGTTGGTCAGTTTCTCTGGGAAGGTCTGGGCCGCGCCATTCCTGGGGACAAAGTTCCCTTTAAAATGCAAAAATTCTTGGCTTCTAGTAGCGTTTGAAGGTGACTTACTGGTTTTCTCTGCTTTCCTGCTTCACCACAGCAGGAAGAACTAAAGTGACTCCTAACCCACCCCACCGGATTGAATTTGGGAGGCGGTGTGGCTTTGTTGTCTAGATGGTAAATGAGACACTCAACTTCTGATCTTTATTTTCTCTCATTTTTATATTTATAAAACTAGAGACTCTGAGGGGAGACGTGCACTGAATTTATGTGGAACCGGGGAAAGAGGCTGTCATTGTTGTTATAAGTTTCACCCATGTGCAAACCCATTAATGAATTGGATTCTTTGGAAAAATGTATGTGGTGGAGTAGCCATAGAGTGTACACCTTGTGCAGGACAGGCATTTCCTGCATATACGTGTATTAAGGCACAGTAGCCTGTGCCTTTTCAATAATAAAAGTTTTACTGGGCATTTCTCATGGTAAAAGTTAAAAAGATATCAGGTAAGTTACTCAGACTTTTATCGTTTCTAGAGCTTCTTTTAAAAAAGAATATGCGTGCGCGCGTGCGATTCAACCTGTCTTCCTCGGACCTGTCTTTACAGCAGATGGAGTAAGTCGTAAAACATTATTTAAGATGACATCTTGCTTTTTGGGCTTATGCAGTGTAAGAAAGCTGGACTTAAACTCTAAAATTCAGTTGTTTGACCGGAAGCCGGAGAAGGGGACCTCCTCCTTTCTCTGTACCTCAAGTTCTAAAAAACCCCGGGCATTCTTAGTTGTTTCTCCTCAGCTTGTGCAAGAGGACCCTGTTCTAGAAACTGAAGGAGGTGGGCAGTAAAACCCACGGACACACACCAGGGCCTAATCAGGGCACAGGAGGCAGGCAGTCTGCTCCTGATTGGGCCCCTGGGTTGGCTGTCACCGTAGTTGCTAAGGTGTGTGGGTAGGTAGGGCTAGGCTGGTAGCGGTGTACACGCCCTGCCTTTCCAGATCGTGCTTCAGGATTTTGCAGAAATAAAACTGCTTCTGAGTCTTATCTGAGACGCTCATATGTCCCTCCCTTAAACTGCTGCTTGGTTTTTGTAGGTGCTTTACTGTGACTGGAGATATGTGGTTTCTTTGCTTAGGATGGAGAGGATTCAGGACAGTTTGGGACATCTGTGACAGATTTCCATGCACACTTGTGTACACATGCACACACGTGTCCTCACACGTGTGCTCACACATGCCACAAACGTGTGCTCACACATGCATGTGTATATTCCTTAACCACACATTGTATTGCAGGGTATTTGCAGTATTTCACCTACTTGTCTTTTCTCCTGCATTAAGTCATCACTGATGCATGTTTACAATTCAACAGCTGGTAATTAACTGTCACATTATTAGAGAAGGATAAAGGAAAGCGTGTCCATTATAATCACTTAAAACATGGAAATAGACTGTTGTGGCGGAGGCTGGGGAAATTTGTTCCACCTCCAGAATGTAGATTAATCCAAGGTTTGAATCTCCCTTTCCCGGCACCTACTAAAAAATCTTTAGGGCGCGTTAGATAATAGGCCTTCTAATGGCTTTTTTGTTTTCATTTAAAAAACCTTGTAATTAAATTGTTACATGTTAGAGCCCTGGGATATTATACAGCTCATTTCTAACAATCTGACTTGGAAGAAGCTTGATCCAGTGTAAGAGGATGCACTCTGTTTACGATGATGATGTCTCAGTTGAAAGCCTCATAGGAGTGTACATCTTAGAACTGGAAGTGATGCCAAGAACAAGGCTGGTTCAATCCCTGATCTCCTGATGGAGTTTTTTATTTTATTTATTTATTCATTCATTTATTTTTGGCTGTGTTGGGTGTTCGTTGCTGCCCACGGGCTTTCTCTAGTTGCGGCGAGGGGGGGCTACTCTTCATTGCGGTGCGCGGGCTTCTCATTGCAGTGGCTTCTCTTGTTGCGGAGCACGGGCTCTAGGCGCGTGGGCTTCAGTAGTCATGGCTCGTGGGCTCAGTAGTTGTGGCTCGCGGGCTCTAGAGCGCAGACTCAGTAGTTGCGGCGCACAGGCTTAGTTGCTCCGCAGCGTGTGGGATCTTCCCGGATGAAGGCTCGAACCCATGTCCCCTGCATTGGCAGGCGGATTCTTAACCACTGCGCCACCAGGGAAGCCCCTTGATGGAGTTTCATTAGCCCATTTTGTAGATGAAACAGCTAAGGCCAAGGAGGGTTCAGTGGTGTGCCCTGAGGTCACAAACCTGGCAAATCTTGAGAAGCGTCCTCAGGACCAGATCTTGACCCTGCATGTCTCTGCTTTCTCTCCACGTGCTGCCATCTGCTCTTGTCTGGAATCCCTTGCAATGCCATCTTCAGTAACTTTGTCACATCCTATGAGGGTTTTTCAGCCTTGGCACTACCGATGTTCTGGCCTGGATGTGTCTTTGCTGGGGGCGGGGGCGCTGTCCTATGCATTGTAGGGTGTCCAGCAGCAACCCTGGCCTTTGCCCACTGACACCACCCCCCAGGTGTGACAACCAGAAAAGTCTGCACATGTTGCCAGATGTCTCCCGGGCACAGGTCACCCTCGCTAGAGTGACTGTACATCACTTTTGCTTTGAAAGGATTTTAGCTTTGAACGCGTGTGCTGAATTCTTCCTTCTGAAGATACTCAGAGGCCCCTGGCATAGTCAGCTTTGGCCGGGAAGGCTGTTTTCTTCCTAAGCGCTCGCTGGCCCTGGTGATAGGCTTTATTTACATAGTAAAACTCAAACAAATACTTGCTTCATCTGCATTTTTGTATCTGGAAAAAGGAAATGGAAGCAGGAACTCCCGAGTGCTGTGTTTCATGGGCATTCAGCGGGGCTGCTCGGGGAGGACTGCCTTTTCTCTGGGTCGGGTTTGCAGTTACAGGGATACTGACTTCCCGGGAGTGGCATTCCTGGAATTCAAAGTGCACACTTGAAGTCCCCCAGCAAAGTGGCAACCAGATTTGTGACCATTCGTTACGTTGACACTGACTTGTAGGTTGATGTATTACCAGGGCTGGAAGAGACACAGAACCCCAGTGTTTCATACTGCTGTCGGAGGGGAGCAGAAATAATGTCCGTGCCTTAAGCTCCAAAGACTCTGACTTGTTAGTGTTTCTGAGACTGTGCTTTGATGCGGGGCCTCTCAGGACCTGTGTAAGCAGGTGCGATGTTGTACGTGGTCCTGCTATCTGCGTGGCGCCTTCTTTCCCCATCAGCTCAGCAAGTGTTAAAGTTCCGTGGGCGTGGCTAGGGCCTGCTTTCTAGTGTGGCCCTGGAGGGGCTAGAACTCCAGGAGGGGAGGGCCTGCTTTCTAACGTGGCCCTGGAGGGACTAGAACTCCAGGAGGGCCCTTGGGGATTCGTTAGGAGACCTTAAGTGGGCCAGCTGGGTGTCAGCAGGCCCCCTTCGGCCTCAGGAATGTTTGTGAACCGGGGAAGGAATGAAGCCCCTGGCCCTCCTTTTCACCGTTTCTTAGCCCTCCCTGCCCCTTCCCGCCAAGAATGCGAGAGAGCCTCAGCCAGGAGCTCCAAAGAGGACAGTAATTTGGGCCTGGCCTGGTCCCACGGGCGGCTCCTTTGGGAACCCGTTGATTTTCAGGTTGCCTTTGGGGACCAGAGCCGTCCTGGGGGTGGTGCGGGGGAGCTGGGGCTTGGGGTACCCAGCCTGACGCACCCTCTCGGGAGCCTTTAGACCGTGCGGCGTTCGCTGGATGCCAGGCCGTGTCCTTAAACGTCCTTCTTGGTCTGCACGCTGAAGGCGGGGTGGAGGGGAAGCGGGGCGCATTTCTGGGGGGTTGGCGCACACACCCAGGTGGCACATGTCCTGTGTCAGCCGTTAGAGCTCCTGATGGCGGAGGCTTGGGGCAGAGACTAGCTGCCGGTTGGGGGTGGGAGGTCCCTTCCGCGGTGGTCTGAAAGGGGCTCCGTTTCACGGGCTGTGCTGAGTCACGGTCGTTGGTGACCTGGCAACCCTGGTCAGGACAAGTTGTTGTCTGGACGTCCTTGTATTTGCCCCCAAGAGCCAAGTTCTTTATCAGTTACCACTGAAGGCTGTGAAAAAGGGTGGGGGGGGGGGTGTTGAATTCAGCTGTGTATCGGGAACCGATGGATCTCAGCCTCTCTGGGTTTTGCTGGATGTCGGTGTCGAAGCACAGTCCCACGTCAGCACCCATCTAAGGACCGCTGCCGCTTTCCCAGGGCTCCATAGAAATAGATGGTGGGTGGGCGAGGGCTGGGCGCCCCTCCTCGGCAGACCCAGGTGCTGTGGGTACCGTTATGGCCGAGGCAACTCCTGGGCACTGTGAGATCCCAGCCTCTTGGAGGCCAGCTGCAGTTTGCTGATTGTTCAGAGGAGTGTAATGCCGGAGACTCATTTGTATTTAAAAATTAATAGTACGGTTAAAAAAAAAAAAGAAGGGTGAGTTTTCTTTCCTGTGCTGAAACCCCTTTCCAGTTGGTGGAAAGGCAAGACCTGTCTTGCCAGCTGGCATGCAGATATATCTTTATTCCCCTGTCCCAGCCTGTGCCTAGCTGGGTCCTGTTAGTTCTTACCCCTGGTCCTCCTGAGGTGTTTTGGGTGCAGGGGTGGGAAGTCTGGCAGAGAGACCCAAGTCCCATCCCGAGCTCTGGTGCTGGAGCTTTGAGGTGCAGTGGGTGGGGGGTTCTTCCTCTCGTAGAAATTAATTCAGCAGGACTCACATCTATAAATCCAGAAGCTTCCACAGTGTGAAAAGCTATAAACGTAAGCTGTCCATCACACTTCTGCATCGTGATGGATTTTGCCCTTCCTGGTTCAGTTATGAGTGCTTCGTAACGTGTCCTAACACTCATCTTTTGAAAAGAAGAAAACAGGTTTGCCCGAGAGCTAAATGTAGAAGAGAATGAGAATGGAAGGCTCATAAAAATAGCCGTTTTCACCTTGTCCTAACTATCTGGGATCTCTTAATTCACCTTCCCATTTCTCGGCCAAAGAAACCGGGCTCCCAGCTTGCAGAGGGCTGGCTTTTCTACTTGGGAGGCATTTTGGGGCTGTCCTCCTGCCGAAGTTGCTTTGTGTCAGCATGCAAATGAACCTGGATTTGAGGATTTCTTCGGGGCTCTGGGGAGCTTTTCTCCTTGTACACTGGGCGCAGTGTAAACAGTCAACGAGATAATTTAAGGACTTAAAGGCTGAACAGACTTTTCATTCAGTCTTACCTCTTTTACTTTTCATGCACTGCAGTCAGGCATGGGGCCATCCTTTGATGAGAAATTATGCAAGCCGCACTCTTCCAAGCTGCAATTTCCACCCACACGAAGGGTTTTGAAAGCCCTCAGGGTTGCATATTGCTCTTTTGGTCTTTTTAAAACCTTGCCAGTGCTCAACAGAGGGAGGGTGTATTCTGGAAGAATTGTTTTCCTGTTACCTTGCTGGATTCGATATTTGCATGGCCCTGTGGTAGGTGGAGCCTGTTTCCCTGACCAGTGCGAATGTTAAGGCCTCTCTTTGGGGGAACATATCTTAGTGGAAGGACGACGGTAGGATATGGTTAAAAAATAATTGGACTAACTTTATTTTAGGTTCGAACAACTAAGGTTGTTACGAAAAGCCAGGATTTTCTGAATTGCAATGCAGAGGTGACTTTTTTTTTTTAACCTGGGCTGTTTTTCTGAAATCTCCTGGGTATGAAGTTGGAGGTAATGTCTGCCGCCTCTGTGGGATGGGTCTGGAAGAACAGTGCTCTACGTGGCCTGGGAAGGGTTGGGATTGTCTTTCTTTTGGCCAAAGGTGACTAAGACTTTCAGATCAAAGGCAAATTGTGAAGGTCAACAAGAACCCAGGCAGGGTAGATTGTGTGGGCTCTAAAGGCAACATTTTACTTATTCAAGGGAGGAAAGACACAAAATGTTAGTGTATCTTTTTTTTTTTAGTGTATCTTTTTGAGATTTGTTTTTATTTTTATCAGAGTGGCTCTTGCAGGGTTGAAATAATCAAATAGTTCTGCAGGGCTTGTTATCATACCAGCAGTTCCCCACTGTCATTTCCTCTTCCCTAGAGAAGCTATTGAAACTTTTTAGCTGATTTCTTTGGGCATTTGCCCATATTCTATACGGCTGCTACTTTCATTGTTCCGTTTCGGGATAACTGTTGACTTCCCACTATGGGAGCTTGGGACGTAGTCTTTTTTTCCACACCAGCTACCCAGACACATACCTTGGGCCCCCATACTCCCAACGTAACTCCATCATAATTTTGGTTAGAAGAGGGTTTTTTCAACCTTAGCATCACTGACGTTTGGGGCCACCTAGTTCTTTGTCGTGGGGGGCCGTCCTCTGCCCTGTGGGAGCAGCATTCCTGGCCTCCACCCCCGAGAAGCCAGTACAGATTCCTCCGTCTCCGGTAGCTGAGATGGTCAGAAACGTCTCCAGACGTTGCCAGATGTCCACTGGGGGACAGAAATCGCCCCCTTTGAACTGGGAGTTTGGGATGAGCAGATGTAAACTATTGTATGTAGGATGGATAAACAATAGGGTCCTACTGTAGAGCACAGGGAACTGTATTCAGTGTCCTGTGGCAAGCAATAATGGAAAAGAATATTAAAAAAAAAGAATGTCTCTATGTGTAGAACTGGGTCACTTTGCTGTACAGCAGAGATTGGCGCACATTGTAAATCAACTCTACTTCAATAAAAAAAATAAAATTAAAAAAAAAAAAAACCCTGTGCGCTGAGAAGACCATGGTTCGGGGGAGAGTCATGTGTCACAGTGTTCATTGCGGCGCTCTTTGCAGGGGCCAGGACCTGGGGGCATCCTGGCTGTCCGTCGACAGATTAATGGGTGGGGAAGATGGCTGGTGGGGGGCGGCCGCGTGGCACGGGGAGATCAGCTCGGTGCTTTGTGACCACCTGGAGGGGTGAGATAGGGAGGGTGGGAGGGAGGGAGACAAAAGAGGGAGGAGACGTGGGGATGTATGTATGCGGGTGGCTGACCCACTTTGTTGTACAGCAGGGGCCGACACACCATTGTGGAGCAATTGTACTCCAATGAGGATGTTAGAAAAGAAAAACTAATATGAATACAAAAAAAAAATAAATGCTAAAGCATCTTGCTAATATGTAGAAAAAGTTATTTAAAGACAAAATTTATTTTTAAAATTTGTTTTTCGTCTCATAATTGACAGAATAAAATGTTACAGCATTTGCAAAAAAATAAAATAAATTGCCCCCTTTGAGAACCACTTGGTTAGCAGTATTCGGTGTGTGTGTTATTTTGAATGCCAGTGCCAACACTTGCTGAGCCTGCTGGTGCAAACTATGATTATTTCTCCTGCACAAGTTTTCATAACCACCAAGTGTAAGGATACGCTTTGTTTCTTTGCCTGATTTTCTATGTGCATATCGTTGATTCATCCGCCGCATCTTCCCCAGTTGCAAAAAATCTTTTACTATATTCAGACACAGGGCGGGTCGTCTTTTGAGACCTTCTCTATCTGAGAATGTCATTATTTTACCTTGACAGTAAATGGACTGTTGGGTGTGCAAGTCTGAGTTGGAGACGGTTTTCCCTAGGCACTTTCTTTGCAGGTGGTGTTCTAACCTCTGCAGGTGTACAGTATTGTTGGGGAGACAACAGAGCTTTCTGTTTCTTTTCTTTTTTTAATTTAATTAATTTATTTTTATTTCTGGCTGCGTTGGGTCTTCGTTGCTGCACGTGGGCTTTCTCTGGTTGCGGCAAGCGGGGGCTACTCTTCGTTTTGGTGCGCGGGCCTCTCATTGAGGTGGCTTATCTTGCTGCAGAGCACGGGCTCTAGGCGCGCGGCCTTCAGTAGCTGTGGCACGCGGGCTCAGTAGTTGTGGCTCGCGGGCTGTAGAGCACAGGCTCAGTAGTTGTGGCGCACGGACTTAGTCGCTCTGCGGCATGTGGGATCTTCCCGGACCAGGGCTGGAACCCGTGTCCCCAGCGTTGGCAGACGGATTCTTAACCACTGCACCACCGAGAAGGTCCCAAAGCTTTCTGTTTCTTAGTCCTTTGCACTAACTCTAATTTTTTCTGTCGTATTTTTCTTTTCTCTGTATTTTTGTTCTTCTCCGGAGATTTTGTACAGCCTTATCTTCCAACCCTTCCATTGAGTTTTAAATGTGTGCTTTTGGGTTTTTTTTTATTTCCAGAGTTGTTTGTTTTTTGTTTGTCTGTTTGTTTTGTTAGTGTTGTTCTCGAATGTTCCTTTTTGATACCATACTGATCTTGTTTCATGGTTCTTCTTTCATATCTTTGAGAATATTCACTGGTTTTACAAAATGTCTTCTTGCTGTGTAGATTCCGTTTCTGAGCTCCGCTGCTTTTTGTGTGTTTGTTTGCCTTCTGTTGGGGGCTCAGTTCGTCCTTGCCGTCTGCAGGTATGTAAGAGTGGGTGACCACAATGCGTTTTGGAGGGTGGTGCATGTGGGTGAATGATCTAGCCAGGCTGCTTCTCTGGGGACTCCTTTAAGGCCATAGCTTCGCTTGTTTCTTTTGCGCTGGTCACATCCCTTCAGATAGTAATGTTTTCCTCTACTGAACGTAAGTTTCTGGTGTAGGGCAGATTTGAACGTTGGTGCGAGGTTTGCCAGTTTGGAGGAGCCCTGCTTTGCTTGGCGACGTGAGAGTGGTCATCTCTGCCTCCTGCTGTGGCCACAGTGGTTCCAGTTTGGAGAGAACGTCTTGCATATGTAGCTGAATCGTGCACTCTGTCCTTAACCTTTTCTCACCCTTAATCCTTCAGGCTGTCAAACTAGAATCATTCCCACTTCACTATATTGACACAGGGGTGAAATGAGTCAGTATGGAAAGCTAGCTCTAGTAGATTTTTTTTTTTTTTTTACATTTTAAAAATTCTATTTATTTATTTTTGGCTGCATTGGGTCTTTGTTGCTGTGTGCGGGCTTTCTCTAGTTGCGAAGAGCGGGGGCTACTCTTCTTTGTGGTGCACGGGCTTCTCATCCCGGGGGCTTCTCTTGTCGCGGAGCACAGGCTCTAGGCACGTGGGCTTAAGTAGTTGTGGCTCGTGGGCTCAGTAGTTGTGGCTCACGGCCTCTAGAGCGCAGGCTCAGTAGTTGTGGCACACGGGCTTAGTTGCTCTGCGGCATGCGGGATCTTCCCGGACCAGGGCTCGAACCCGTGTCCCCTGCATTGGCAGGCGGATTCTTAACCACTGTGCCACCAGGGAAGCCCTAGTTCTAGTAGATTTAAATTCCATCTCTCCTCCGCCTTCCCCCCTTTCCCCTACTTCATCCTGCTTCACTAAGAATTTGGAAAACTATAAAAAGTAATGTGAAAAAATTTCTTAAAAAAGTAATGTTAATGTATGAAATTGCCAATTTATTATGGAAAGACTTTAAGCTGGATTTTGTATGGCAACATTTTAATGCGTCTCCTAGAGATTTTGGTACTTATTCTGACTGTTTAGCATTGGATTTGTAGAAAAGCATTTAATTCAAATACACATCTTATGCCAAGCACCAGTACATTATTTGTGCTATTTACAGCCTACTGGAAGTGATTATTTCCTCCTTTCCACCAAAAACTGGGGGTTTTTTTTGTTTTTTTTTTTCCAAAAACTGGTTTTTTAAAAATATATTTATTGGGGCTTCCCTGGTGGCGCAGTGGTTGAGAGTCCGCCTGCCGATGCAGGGGATACGGGTTCATGCCCCGTTCCGGGAGGACCCCACATAATATATATATATTATATATAATATATATATATTTATTTAGGCTGTACCGGGTCTTAGTTGTGGCATGCGGGATCTTTAGTTGCAGCATGCAGGCTCTTTAGTTGCGGCATGCGTACTCCCAGTTGTGGCATGTGGACTTTTAGTTGCAGCAGGCATGTGGGATCCCCAACCAGGGATGGAACCTGGGCCCCCGCATTAGGAGCGTGGAGTCTTAACCACTGGACCACCAGGGAAGTCCCTAAAGTATTTTTGAATAATACTGGTCTTTCTTTTTTATAATATTAATGAAAGGTGGCTCTTTCAGATCAATGTGATATTCAGAAGAATTGGATTTTAAAAAGTGGTTTGGGAAGTGAAAATAGTAGGAAAGATGAAGGTTAAATATCCCATGGCAACAAACTCCATTTCTTCACCGCTTTGCTTTCTGGCAGTAGAAAATCTTTCAGGGCATGGAGTCAGACCCACAGGCTTGGTAGAGATGCTATCTGTTTACTGGAGCCTGTGTCTCCTTTTCCTTCTGCACATGCTGCTGGACTACACTTCCCAGATTCCCTTGCAGCTATGAGGCCATAGTTCTACCCAATCAGAAGCAAGTAGAAGTGATGCAGGCCATTTACCGCCTGTCGTGCTTTCCTCTTCTGGTTGTCTGGAATGAAGATGGTCCTGGGGCAGAGCCTCATCAGCACGGGTCCCTGAAAGCCTGAGGAGGAAGCTAGCTGACCATAGCCTGGTTACCCTCCCAGTAGTACCAGTATATGAGCAAGAAATAAGCCTCTGTTGTATTTGGGCCATTACACGTTTCTTTGATTACTCACTACAAGAGTTAGACCATTCTAACAAACGAAATCTGGAGAGAAATCAGGAATTTTCTTTTTTGTTGTTGTTGTTTTTTTGTTCTGTTTGTTTGTTTTAAATTTTTATTGGAGTATAGTCGGTTTACAGTGTTGTAAATAGTTTATAGTATAGTTTCTGCTGTACAGCAAAGTGAGTCAGTTATAATATACATATATCCACTCTTTTTTAGATTCTTTTCCCATATTGGTCATTACAGAGTACTGAGAAGAGTTCCCTGTGCTCTACAGTAGATCCTTATTAGTTATCTATTTTATATGTAGTGGTGTGCATACGTCAATCCCAGTCTCCCAATTTATCCCTCCCCCCCCGTTACCCCCCTTGGTAACCATAAGTTTGTTTTCAAAAGTTTTCCTTTTAATGAATACCGCTAGCTTTAAGAGACTGAATGTATAATGTTTAATCTACACCCATACAGAGGGAATGATTATTTACTTTGCAGACGGAATCACTGTGGGTGTCCAATTAGCATGTGGCTCATTCCCTGCACACTTATTAGGTAAAATGAGACCTGCGTGCTCAGAAGTTTCGCTTCTTTCCACTGTAGCTTTTCCCTCAGCTGGTAATTTAATTTTCACCCCGTGTTGCTTTGCCTTCCCCTCCCTGCAGACGATTGCCTGGGAGCTATGGAGAGGTGGGGCAGAGGCGGGGAGGCTCCCGGGTCCAGCTCCTTAGCCCCCTGGGAGGGCTGACCACAGGAGGGGAGGGTGGCTGCCCGGCCGCCCCGCCGGTATGATGTCAGGGCGTGCACCTTTCTCCTGGTTGAATTGTGCTTTACTCACCACTTTGGTTCAAGTGCAGAGGGTATTGCCCGGGTGGGTTACATTAAATCCTCATTAACCGGGCTGCCTCTATCAGATTAATCAATTATGATCTTGTATGGCAGCCTCTTCTTTTCCCTAGGGAATAGAATACAGAGACACATGAGGTAGACCATCAAGGAAAGGGAGATAAAGGCGAGTGCAAAGTAAAGCTGGTCCCCGGAGAGGAGGGTGGCATTCGTGTGGGGATCTGAGGGTTAGGGGGCAGGGGATGCCGAGAGGGGTGGGGAAGGAGAGCCTCCTCTGTTCCAGGTGTTGAAATGCTTACCGAAAGCCTGGGAAGGTGGGTGGGGGGAACCCCGGTGGCCCTCCATGACTTTCAGAGGAGGTGAAGGGATTCTTTGCTTGTGGCTTGGAAATGCTGCAGCTGATGAAATACTGCTGCTGCTGAAATTCTGATCTGTCTGTGTGAACTGTGCCATGCTCGTAAATCTGTAAACCCAGTGACACTTATCTGTGCTGATTGTGCGCGTGCTTGTCAGTTTGTGAGCATAGCAGTGCTGTTTTTTTCTTGTTGCAGAAAGATTCAAACCAGCTTCAAAAAATTGAAACTCACGGAAAAGATAATCAACAACCCAAAACAGTTAATAATCTTATTTTTGGTAGTAGAGCTATATTGAATTTTTTTTTCCCCGTCTGTGGAATTCTTTGCTTGGTACCGTGCAGATCTAATTACGAGTTGCTTGAACGTAATTCTCTTAAGAATTACGTTGTCGACAGTCTTTGGAATCACATGCTAGCTTAAAGGAAGCTGAGTTTTGTGTATGCCACTTGGAATTTTAAAAATGATATGTTTCGTTTCTATGGTATATATTGAGTTTTATCATTTAGCTTTTTGTAGACAAGCATATAAAAAAGAAAACCCTAACTTCTGGAAAACTGAGTACTTCGTATTGATCAAATATGTTGGTCTTTAAAACAGCTGTGTGCTTTTTCTGGTAGGTGCAGCTTTTCTTCTAATTTTCATTAGTGTTTAGATGCCCTGAATCTTTTTTTTTTTTTTTTTTTTTTTGTGGTACGCGGGCCTCTCACTGCCGTGGCCTCTCCCGTTGCAGAGCACAGGCTCCAGACGCGCAGGCTCAGCGGCCATGGCTCACGGGCCCAGCCGCTCCGCGGCATGTGGGATCCTCCCAGACCGGGGCACGAACCCGTGTCCCCTGCATCGGCAGGCGGACTCTCAGCCGCTGCACCACCAGGGAAGCCCAAGATGCCCTGAATCTTGAATGAAAGTTTGGAAAGGAACATCTGGACTTGAAAAGACAGGCCTGCTGCTGCTTGAGTCATATTTATTTTGCGTTGATCTCACCACAGAGTGGATGAAATCGTCCAGAGTGGATGCCTCTGCGGGTTACGAGCTGGGGTGGGGCTACTGTTTCCCCTCTTCCTCCCCACTTTCAGGGGCTGGCATTTTGGAGAGAAATTATTAGAACCTCACACCACTGCAGGTACTTGTGCAGTTTTACCCCCGAAGGTGAATTTACATTGTCTGCTGCTGACCGAGGACACTCCTTCTCGTGCTCCCTGGCAGGGACTCGGTTTGCTTTTACAGAGTGTGATTCTCGAATTACCTGTGGTGTTATTGCCGATCTGAAAGAGATGTCTCATTCACGGAGAAACGCTCTTTCTTTTGACCCTTGTGAAAGTGGCCTCTGCTGGCTCTTCCTGTTGGCGTGCGCGGCAGTGTTGGTTTCTGCTGGAGGCCCCTCCTTTGTCTCTCCTCTTGTCTAGGTGGTCTCGTGCGCTTCCTTGAGGCAGGCAGACGGCGCTCAGGTCTCCACTGCAGGCCCGGAATCTGGGAGATCCCCCTGGGTACCGCCCAGGCTGCTCCAACTCAGTGTGTTGCAGATGCAGAGCTTGCGCCTTCCTTTACCTTAATTCTCCTGCACTTCCGGGCCTGCCCACAGGTTTGTCCCCAAATGCAGGAGGCATCCTTGATGCTTGTCTCTCCTTGACCTCCCGTGGCCAACCGATCACCCAGTCCCTGGAGCCTCAGTGTCTCGTATTTGTACCTTCTCTTTCACCCCCGGTGTCCCGGCCTCCGTTATCGCCTCTCGGGGCAGTCACGGGACCAGTCTTGTACCGTCACCACCTCTGGACTCTCCGTGCGCCAGCCTCCTCTAGACCCCCAGCCGTGCACGTGCCAGAGCCCGGCGGGGCTTCTCAGGCTCTTGCTGGAAAGGTAAACTCCTCGTGTTGCACCTTAGCTGGTCCGGAAGGAAGGTTCTTTTACCTTTCAGCTCCTGCCCATTTCCAGCCTCGTCTTCTGCAGTCCTCCCTCCTGCCTTGACTGAGGAAGGAACCTTAGGTGTTTCTAAAGAACGAGGCCACGCGTGTTGTGACACCATTACAGAATGACGCTTCCCAGGCCTCCCAGCGGCAGGGGATGACTTGCGGTGTGTGACGGGCAGTGGAAGGAAAAGCAGAGTGCGGGACTGGAGGAGTCTGCCCTGTAGAGACGGTGCCCCCGGCCTCACCACAGCGGCTTGTCTTGCACATTGCTGTCGCCAGGTCCTGCTTTATCCTGGAAAGGCAGGCATGCGCACACGTGTGCAGGAAGCCCTGCCAGAGTTCCCCGCAGCGGGGAGAAGGGGAGAGGGTCCGTGGGCTGTCCTGAGTCTCCCTCGCCTGCTCTCCTGGGCTGCATTTCTGCTGTCTTTACTGCCTCCGAGGTCCCTTGTTAACCAGACTTCAGTGTCATGGGCAGGTGCAGGAGCGGGTGGCCCAGGGAGTGTGGAGGACGCAGAGAACCCGACCTGTGACCAGCCTGGGGGCCAGGCCCGCCCCGAGCACCCGTGGCCCCGCGCTGTCGGCCAGAACCAGCCCAGGCCTGGCGCCACGGGGCGCTCGTCCCGTGGATCCACATAGAGACCACGGCCTGGCTTCCTTGCCATCCTTGCAGCCCCGAGAGCATTCTGACCTTGGATCTTTGCGCATGTCTCCCAGCTCTGCACCCACTTGGACTAAGGGTGCATGCACAGTGTTGAGGAAGCCAGTTCCATTCCCTGGGGGCGCTGGAGAGCGTGCAGGGCAGGCCTGCCGGAATGTTTTTTCCCTTGAGTTTCAAAAAATTTTTTTTTTGGGGGGGGGTACGCGGGCCTCTCACTGTTGTGGCCTCTCCCGTTGCGGAGCACAGGCTCCGGACGCGCAGGCCGAGCGGCCATGGCTCACGGGCCCAGCTGCTCCGCGGCATGTGGGATCTTCCTGGACCGGGGCATGAACCCGCGTCCCCTGCATCGGCAGGCGGACTCTCAACCACTGCGCCACCAGGGAACTCCTAAAATTTTTTTTTTTAATTGAGATATATCTCACGTAGCATAAGATTCATCCTTTTAAAAAAATGTACAGTTTGGTGGGGTTTAGTATACTCGGTTGTGCAGCCGTCGCTCTAATTCCAGAAATTTTCATCACCCACAAAAGAAACCCTGTGCCCATGAGCAGTGCCTCCCGTTCCTGCTGCCCCCAGCCCCTGGCAACAACCGGTCTGCTGTCTGTCTCCATGGGTTTGCTCTTCTGGACATTTCATCTAAATAGAACCACACAGTGCGTGGCCTTTTGTGTTGGCTTCTTTCACTCAGCATCACGTTTTCGAGGCTTATCCATGCTCGCGTGTGTCAGGACTTCATTCCTTTTTATGGCTGAATCATATGGCACTTTATGGGTAGAGCACATTTTGCTTATCATTTGTCAGTTGATCGACATCTGGTTGTTTCCACCTTTTTTGCTTTTATGAATAATGCTCCTGTGGAGAGCCGCACATTCACATAGTTGTCTGTGTGTGGATGTATGTTTCACTTCTCTTGGGTGTTTTCCTTGCATTTTGAGCTTGCCATCCACACGCCCAGGCGTGGTACCTGCGATTCCCTGGGCACGGTCGGTCGGCGGGGGCGGGTGTGGGTCATACCTCTCATAAATCAAAAGAATAGAATCGGTCATTCTGGCTTCGAGGCTGTTTAAGCACAATTGAAACTGACCATTTGGAAACCCTTAAAATCTTTTAAAATCTTAAAAAGAACACTTTTCAAAACTCATGGGACTTCTGTCTTAACGACAACAGAGGGGATGTGGGCCCCTGCCCTGACACACGCGGTCAGCGTCTCACCTCGGCCCCTGGAACACTCCAGAGTGTGTGTTGGTTCCCGGCATCGTCTTCGTCTGTAGGATGACAACTGACTTTCTGAGGCCTTGCTTTTGCCTGCTGCTCCTTGCTTTTGTGCAGGAGTGTAGAGCACCTCCAAACAGCCCTGGAAAGTGGACACCCGTATTTCTCCTGTATCGCAGATGAGGGTAGAGATTTGCCGAAAGGGGGGACTGCGCCCACTGCCCTGGTCACCCAGCAGGGCCGTCCTCGGGAGGAGGGAAGCTGCAGCCTGTCTCTTGAGTGCGTGGAAGATGCCCATGGACCCGTCTTAGAAGGAGGACACCGTCCTTTCCTCCTGGCACCCTGCTGACCTCCATTCTTCTGTTGAGGGATGCCTTTTCCTCTCTGCAGGGGTGGATTCTGGGGTGCAGACACCGAGTAGGGTCACTCTGTGGCCAAGGGCAATAACAGCTCAGCAAGGCGTCGCCCCTCCTTGGGAAATGAGCTTCTCTCTTTTCCTTTCTGCTCTCTTTCCTCTTTCCAGTAACACAGCTTCAAATGAAAATGAGGCTCCGCATCTCGAACCTTTCTGGTTGTTTAACGAACCCAGACTACAGGGGAATCCCTGAATGGACTTAACCTTTCCAGGGTTGGGGGTGCCTTGATATTATCTTGATATCACGTTGTACAGTTTATCAGGTTTTCTGTTGAGTCTTTCTTCTCACCCTTGTTCTGTAATGAGCCTGCTGGGAGGCTTCACCAGGGTTGTTTGTGTTTACAGATGGGAAACCAAGCCCCAGGCGGCCTGCTTGCAGATCACATTAGGTGGTCAGGACTACGCGACTCTAGCCGGGGGCCTTTGAGTACAGGAGTGCACTAAAGCTCTTTTTGCTATGTGACTTAAAAAATCTTTCTTTTTTTTTTTTTTGGACTGCATGGCTTGCGGGATCTTAGTACCCCGACCAGGGATCGAACCCAGACCCCCTGCATTGGGGGCATGGAGTCTTAACCACTGGACCACCAGGGAAGTTCCCCAAAAATCTTTTTTTTTTTTTAATATTTATTTATTTGGCTGTGCTGGGTCTTACTTGCGGCACGCAGGATCTTTTTTTTTTTTTAGTTGTGGCATGCGTGTGGGATCTTAGTTCCTCAACCAGGAATTGAACCCGGGCCCCCTGCATTGGGAGCATGGCGTCTTAACCACTGGACCACCAGGGAAGTCCCCGAAAGTCTTTCTTAAGGGCATTGTTTAAAGTGTAAAGATCCTGAAGGTTTTATAAAATTACGTGCCATCCCCCCGCTTCTCTGAAATGCATATGAAGTACCGGAAGTCTCACCTTGGCCGTAGACACACTCATGACATTTCTAATACTAGGATCATCCTCTGTAAACTAGAGGTCAGCAGACTTTTTTCTGCAAACGGCCAGGGTCAGTGTTTTTGGCTTTGTGGACCGAACTACTCCTTTCTGCTGTTGTGGCATGAGAACAGCCGTAGACAACGTGGAAAGGCCGGGGGGGGGGTTGCGCCCCAGCAGGCGGTGGTTTTCACAGTGCGGCCCCCAGACCAGCGGCATCAGTCTCACCTGGGGCCTTGTTAGAAACGCAGCGTCTTGGCCTCATTGCAGACCTACTGAACCCCACACTGGGGCTCGGTCGGGAATCCTCCTGGGGATTCTGACGCTGGCTCTAGTTTGAGAACTGCTGCTCTAGAAAGGTGTGACTCACCTGCCATTTATATCGGAATTAACAAGTGCTAGCCTACTGAATCAGGGTTGGTGGTGCCCAGGAATCTGAATTTTAACAGTGGCCCCAAGATGGTCTTATGCCCATGAAATAAACCAATTTCTAAAGCGGGACTAGTTTGGACCAGTAGAGGAGATGGGGGAGGTGTCAGGGAACTTCTGAAACCTCAGCTGGGACTTGTTTGGGGTAGGGGGTAGTGAGAAGAGGGTGAAGTGGAAGATTGGGGTGAGGGTGGCCTTGTCCCAGAAGGTGGATTTCTTTCTCCCAACCCCTCATGTGTGTCCCAAAGCTGGGAGTTTCTGGAACTGAAATTCAGCCCTTCTGTTAATAGCTATCGGACACCACATTTCCTAATGCGTGTGTTTGGTATTTGAAATGAAAACAGGTCAGGAGCACACACTGTATGTTTCCTTTGATATAAATGTCCAGCGCAGGCCAGATGCACAGAGACAGCGCTGACGGGCAGTCGTCAGGGGGAGGAATGGGGTGATGAAAATATGCTGGAATTAGAGAGTGGTCGTGGCTGCACCGCTCCCAGCATGCTAAACCCCACTGGATTTCCTCTTTTTTTAAATTAATTTTTATTGGAGTAGAGTTGACCTTACAATGTTGCGTTAGTTTCGGGTGTACAGCCCAGTGAATCAGTTACACGTACACCTATATCCTCTCTCTTTTAGATTCTTTTCCCATAGAGGCCATGACAGAGTATTGAGTAGAGTTCCCTGTGCTGTACCGTAGGTCCTTGTTAGTTATCTATTTTGTATATGGATGTACTCTTTGAAGGGGTGAATTTTATGGTGTGTGACTTACAGCCCAATAAAGTTGTTACTTCCCATAAGGAAATGGGTCAAGGTGTTCAGCCTTACCCTTGAGTTGCCCAGACCTGGCAGAGAGGAGGCTGATGGGAAGGCCCCTCCCAGGGCTTGTTCTGTGGGCAGACCCTCCACACCCCTCACCATGCATGTCATAGGGATTCCTCTGCTGGTGCTGGGTGGACCCACAGGCGGACAGCCTGGGGGGAGAGTCAGGCCCTGGGCTGGGGGAGGGGCCCATGCTGTTCCTGCAGGTTAGTGGCAGGGGAGGGGGCTGCCGTGGGTGAGGTGGGTGCTGAGAGCCAGGGAAGTTTTTTTCTTAAAAATGTACTACTTATTTATTTTTGGCTGTGTTGGGTCTTCGTTTCTGTGCGAGGGCTTTCTCTAGTTGCAGCGAGCGGGGGCTACCCTTCATCGCGGTGCCTGGGCCTCTCACTGTCGCGGCCTCTCTTGTTGCGGAGCACAGGCTCCAGACGTGCAGGCTCAGTAGTTGTGGCTCACGGGCCCAGTTGCTCCGCGGCATGTGGGATCCTCCCACACCAGGGCTCGAACCCGTGTCCCCTGCATTGGCAGGCAGATTCTCAACCGCTGTGCCACCAGGGAAGCCCAGGGAAGGTTTTTAAGCAGGAGGTGATGGCGGGGATCTCTCCGCAGCAGAGGGCAGATGGCTCGGGGGTGTGGGCAGGAGTCGGAACGCTGCGGGCTCTGGTGCCGACAGAGAGAAGGCAAGGGATCTGAGGGGTACCCCGGGGCACAGCAGGGTCCACCTAGCGCTTGGCTGGAGGATGCTGGAGATGTCCTGAAGGAGCTGGGCGGCTGCAGGTGCTGGTCCCCTCTCCCATCCCATTTGGTGGAGGCCCGGGGCTGCACGGCCATGGGAGTCCCAGCTCCTACGTGCAGGTGGCACCTCTAGAAAGCCCCGGGGAGGGAGCAGTGTGTTCCAGGGCAGCCCTGGCCCCTCCTCTTTGCCCAGGTGTAGTTGGGGTGATGGGGCAGGTGTGCTAGGGGCGCCTCCCCTGGGCCTCTGTGCCTTCCGGAGGGTTCCCGACAGACATTTGACTTGCCTTGCTGCTGTGTTTTCCATGCGTGGTCCTAGCTGCTTCAAAAGGAAAGGAATCATTTGGAAAACAAAACTCCCTTGAGTGTAATAATTATTGAAAAGTAGGTGTCTAGTTCAACCATTGGAGTCACTTTGACTCAATTTTTGTCCTTTCCCCCCCACCTCCTTTTTGTGAAACATCCGTCAAAATAAGGATGTCACAGACAAAACAAAGGCTAGGTATTGACTGGGCTTCTCTGGAAGGGAAGATTACAGTCGTTTTGCTTTTCTTGTTTTAAATAACATGCAGCCAGCGATATCCTGGTGAGGATTAAATGTCATAATGATGATTTCAGGGGCTCTAGAAGTGAGGAGATAGCGGAAAGTTCAGATGTCCCTTTCATTACAAAGCGTTAGGAAGAGTGTGTCTACATGGACGTGTGTTCACCGTTGAAGGGATTACAGACCACGTGTAGAAATGACCTCTGTGCATAACAGAAAAAGCAGTAATTTAAAAGTGCAGTAAATATCAAACAGCCCTGGGCTGACAGCCTGCACTTTGGGGACCCAGTTCCAGTAGTAGCATTAAAAGCTAGACTTCCCTTGTAATTTAGCCCCAAGCTGTAGCCCGATACAAATAATATGAATCCCCACAAAACTGTCACTCATCAAATGAACCACCTAATTTTGCACAGATCAGTACCCATTCTGGTTATGTGACTTCTGGCAAATTGATTGCACTGTAGAATAAAAATCGATGGCTATAATTGAATAAGTCTTTTCCATGCTTTGTTCTCTTACCTTTCTTGTTATTCTTAATTGTAGATTGTATATATTTTTTTAATTTTTATATTTATTTATTTATTTATTGGGTTGCTCTGGGTCTTAGTTGCGTCAGGCGGGCTCCTTAGTTGTGGCTCACGGGCTCCTTAGTTGTGGCTTGCTGGCTCCTCAGTTGCAGCATGCATGTGGGATCTAGTTCCCTGACCACGGATTGAACCCGGGCCCCCTGCGTTGGGAGCGTGGCGTCTTAACCACTGTGCCACCAGGGGAGTCTGTTGTAGATTGTATTTAAATTGTCAGTAGATTGTATTTTTATAGTTGTGCCTTCAATTCATTAAAATTACATGCTGCGAAAACATAATCAGGTATTACTTTTCTCAGAAAGAGGGAGGATCTGAGAAAGTCATTTTTGGTTTTTGGCTATGTTTTTTGTTCTTGGTGGGGAATCAGGAAATCATGTTTCAGATTTAAATAAAGAAACAACATTTAGGTTTTAGGCGAACGAGGTTAGTACATTCTGGGTTTTCCCTCAAATCGTTCTAGTTTAACTGTTTAAGCGTTTAAAAAAATCATTGATTTCTAGTGAGAGAAGGGAAACATGTTAAGTTCAGATACATAAAACCTAGAAGTCTTCCATTGATTCTCCCCGCCTCCCAGGAATGAGGCGTTTGGACAAAAGTAATTGCACGGAACCTTTGTTAGTTCCAGAATTTCGAGCCTCCGAGTCCAGGGAACAGTGATGGACAGCGGGAGAAGCATTCTGGGGATTGGAATGCCTGCGAGCGGATCAGCAGCCCCGCTGTGCTTCTGTGACCCCAGCACACAAGAATTCTGCCCTTTTGCACCGGGCAGGGTCTTGATTGGGCCAGGCCAGTTAATGTAGCTGTTTTCCCCCATTCAGACGCTGCATTAGGGTTCAGAACCTGGGCAGGGTAGGGAGAGCCTCTCAAAGCCAAACACTCCCAGAAATCCCAGGTGGGATGCAAGGGAGCGCCACCCACTGGGACCGCCAGCATCTCCGCTGCTCGTGACGCTCTGCTGAAAGGAATGAAGCACTTTCACTTCTTGCCCAGGAGTAGCTCATTTTCAGATGTGGTGGAGTAAAAGCAGGAAAGATTTTGGACTTCCCTGGTGGCGCAGTGGTTAAGAACCTGCCTGCCAATGCAGGGGGACACGGGTTTGAGCCCTGGTGTGGGAGGATCCCACACGCTGCGGAGCAGCCGGGCCCGTGCCCCACAGCTGCTGACCCTGCGTGCGCTCTGGAGCCCGTGAGCCACAAGTGCTGAGCCCACGTGCCGCAACTGCTGAAGCCTGCGCGCCTGGAGCCCGTGCTCCGCAACAGGAGAGGCCACCCAATGAGAAGTCTGCGCGCCGCGACGAAGAGTAGGCCCCGTTCGCCACAACTGGAGGGAGCCTGCGCACAGCGACGAGGACCCAGTGCAGCCCAAAATGAAAACAAATAAATAAATTTATTTAAAAAAAGAAAAAAGCAGGAAAGATTTCTCCTGAATGAAAGATCACTGTTCTTACATCAGGAGCTTTGGAAAAATAACCCCTCAATATCAAAAGACAAAGGTTGTGGAATGATATGTGCTTGGAATAGCTGTAACGGGCTCCATCTAGAAACTTCAAGTTTCAAAAATTTCTCTGTGCAGCTCAATATTAAAGAAAAAACCAGACTGTTCCTGGACAAAACGAAAGGAATTGCAGGGAATGTATTTTAAGCCTGCTTCGTTGACTGGGGTAATTACCTATGATTCTGTCTTCTGAGTAGAGACCACATTCATTGTGTAATTAGTTTTTGCTTCAAGAAAACAGTATTTGCACAGATACCCTCCTGATAGCATGAAATTTTAGCTTTTAAAGCTTTTTGGGTTCTCACTAAATGGTGAGAATCTGGGGTTCTATTCCCATCATCCACTTGGCAGTGAGAAAATTAATGGGCTGGCATTTTAGGGAAACTTACATGCGTGGTTACTTCTCTTCCTGTGTTTATATCCACACTGTCAAAAATGCACCCTGCCTAGCTCATTGTTTAGGAACTTGGGTGTGAAGGACAGTCACTGGGTGCTCAGGCTGTGTTCATGGTACCGTCTGTATTGCATGAGAGCAAAAGGAGGAGCTGCTTCCCTTCGGGAAGAAGAACCTGTGGGTGTGTTTGAAGCTCTCCGGGTAACTCCACCTTGACCCGTGGCCTCCTGCAGCTGTATGGCCCCCTTAGCATGAGCTTCCCCAGGTAGCAACTCCAGGGCCTGGCAGCGTGGGCCCAGCATTCCCCTGGGAGCTGCATCCCCACTTCACTGCCCAGCGCCTGACACGTTTTAGCTACTCAGTGAATGTGTTATGCAACGGCCTTTGTCAAAGTCAAGGGCACCTTTCTTCCTTTTACTTTCCTTTTGCATATTGGGTTTTGAAAGCAGGTTTGTAGTCATCCAAACTGAGCTCTTTGTGGATCACCTAGCGGTCTGTGTCACCGCTGGGCTCGGGTGACGCGGGCAGAACAGCTTGATATAAGGTAACCGTAACATCTAAAGTTTACACCAAATGCCTTTTCTTTGATAGCTCTCATTTTACCTGTTTCAGGTCTCGATTTCTAAGAGTAACTTTACTTTCATTTAAACACAGTAAGAACAACAATAACAAAATCACTGCATACATTCTCACTTTTCACAAGATGAGCACGAGTTGGGAGATCTCGTCCAAAGGCGCAACTGCGTTTGTAAGACGGACCGTGGCAAAGGGTGCCGAGCCTTAAAGCCTCTGGTCAGTTTTAAAACCCGAGTGACCCTGACTCCCGGAAGTGTCACTGTAGGTTTTGGGTACGTACGGGAAAGGGCACGACTTGACAGTTCTTCTGGGTGGGGGGGGGGGGCAGCGGATTGAAACCCCGGCTGCACATTGGAATCACCTGGGGGAGGGAGGGGCTTTGAAAGCTGTCGCTGCCTGGCCACACCCTGGGCCAGTTAAGTCGGGGTCTCGGGGGTAGCCCAGCGTCCGTGACTCTGAAGCTGTCCGGGAGATTTGAATGTGCAACCAGGTGGCGAATCACGGCCTGACATTTTAGTTTTTACTCGTGTTGGTAGGTTTACAGACAGGCACCAAGAGCTCCCTGCAAAACTCAGAGAGAAAATTCCGTCCGTCTGGCCAGAGGTCCCCCGGGTACGCTTACAGGTGTGTTTTCTTAAGCCGAGGAGGCGTGTTTTCAGCCAGGGCAGGGAAGCAGGGTCAGGCTCTGGCCGGGTTCTCGTGGCCGGGGCAGTCACGGGAAGCAGGGACGGAGGGGGGCACAGCCTGCAAGCTGAGGCTGGGGCCGAGGGATTTTTAACACAGCAGGAGAGCTGGGGTGCTGAGCTGTGCTTATGGGGTCCTGGCTGCCAGTTGCAGGCCTGCCAGGTGCCGGGGTAGACGCTTGAAGCGGGCATTCTCTAGGCGGGGTTTCTGAGTCAGCAGCGTTCTCCTCAGGGAGCTTGTCAGAAATGCAGAGTATCAGGCCCTGCCCCCGACCCGCTGCTTCAAAAACTGCACCAGAAACCCCGGGGGTGGGGGGAGCTTAGCAGGGTGCATTTAAGGCCCCTCCCGGAGCTCCTGTTCGTAGCCCAGGTTTGGGAATCTCAGCTGTATATCCTTTCTCTCGCTTACTCCTCACATCTGCTCTGTGGAAGCGCTTGTTATTTTGTAACACGTTAGAGCTGAGGAGATCATGCTTTTACGTTTTCCAGCTGCTGGAAATTGAGGCTCGGGGATATATCAGTCCAGGGTAGCGACGTTGGCGGACGGCGGAGCTGCGAGCCGCGGTCAGCCGGGTGCCCCGGGGCTCTGGGCGTGGGCGCAGGACTTGGGGCCACTTGCAAAGCCCCTGCACCCCAAGTCCGTCACCTTTATGACATCTCCTTCCAGGGCTGCCGGGATTAAATGAAGTGTGAGGTATGTAAGCGTGGGACCAGCAGTTGGTGTTAATAGATGGTTAGCTTTTGTCGTTTTTTAATCTTTTTAAAGGTTACATACTGTGTGGTTCCATTTATTTGATACTCTTTTTTTTAATAAATTTATTTATTTGTTTTTGGCTGTGTTGGGTCTTCGTTGCCGTGCGCTGGCTTTCTCTAGTTGCGGAGAGCGGGGGCTACTCTTCGTTGTGGTGCGCAGGTTTCTCATTGCGGTGGCATCTCTTGTGGAGCACGGGCTCCAGGCGCGAGGGCTTCAGTAGTTGTGGCTCGTGGGCTCTAGAGTGCAGGCTCACTAGTTGTGGCACACGGGCTTAGTTGCTCCGCGGCATGTGGGATCTCCTCGGACCCGTGTCCCCTGCATTGGCAGGCGGATTCTCAACCACTGCACCACCAGGGAAGCCCAGGCGGTTAGCTTTTAACAAACACTTATGTGGCCCTTGTGGGGGGTTACTTTCTACTTTATGCCCTGCTGTAGCGCTTGAGGTTTTTTAACAGCATCGTGGCCTGTGTATACATACACACAAGTCTGTGTACAGATAGTAAAGCAATGGTTATTTCCATTTGAACAGGCAACAGCACGGGTAGCATAAAGACCTTAGAATTATGCATGAGTTAGGAAACAGGACGCTTGTGAATTGAGCTTAGACAGGCACTTAAAATCTCTGGACACATGGGCTTCCCTGGTGGCGCAGTGGTTAAGAATCCACCTGCCAATGCAGGGGACACGGGTTCGAGCCCTGGTCCGGGAAGGTCCCACATGCCGCGGAGCAACTAAGCCCGCGCGGCACAACTACTGAAGCCCGCGCGCCTAGAGCCTGTGCTCCGCAACAAGAGAAGCCACCTCAATGAGAAGCCCGCGCACCGCAACAAAAAGTAGCCCCCTGTCGTTGCAACTAGAGAAAGCCCGCGCGCAGTAATGAAGACCCAACGCAGCCAAAAATAAAATAAATAAATTTTAAAAAATAGTAATTAAAAAGAAATCTCTGGACACAGTTCTCTTCTACCTCTAAACTTGGCGTGCACAGGGTGGTTTGAGCAGTGGGCTGGAGCGTGTTCGAAATGCTACAGCAACACCCGTCAGCTTCCCCGCTTTTCAGTGTCCTTGCAGTAGCTGTGATTGGTGTGTTTGGCCAGGCGGACGCCTGGTCAGAGGTGGCAATGAACAGAGCTGTCCTGTGGCCATGGAATCCCGGGGATGCCCAGTCACCACGCTGGGAGAGGTGGTAACAGGGCCACCGCCTGTCCAAACAGCAGGTGGTTACACACTTGCTTCCCTGTCAGTCCTTGGGGTGATGAGGGCCCACCCAGGGTTCTAGGGCCCACAGGCTGGGAGTCCATCCCAGGACAAGAGAGTTTTTTTTTTTCATATGAAAACTGGAACAGAGAACTTCAGGCCTGAGAAATTGCTTTTGGCTGAAGATGAATCACACGTGAGTGTATTTTCTGAAGTTCGCATCCAAGTCAGGTAGAAAGTATGATTCCGACTGGGAAAAGAGCATATACCTGTTTGTCGGGGCGCAGTTACCTACCTGAATGCTTATTGTGACATCCTAGTTGGGGTAGGTACCAAGGTTAGTTATGCTGAGTGTTTTCAGGGTGAGAAAACCCAGGACTGGGATCTCACACCGTATGATTCAGGCGTCAGGTTCAGCTGGGAGAGCATTTCCAGCCAGTGCTTTTGAAGATCGAGAGCTACTAGCTTCAGAAAATGATCAGATTATTTCAGATTTCCAGTGGCACGTTCGGGTGCTTCTGAGGGGTCGGACTTGGAAGAGGTAGGGGACTCGCTTTTTGCACGTTGTCAGTGAGCGTGATCAGGTTGGCAGGAGATGGAAAGGAAGACTCAAAGCCGGGGCCAGGCGCACGCGGGCCGGGGCCGCTCTCTCTGATATCAGAGCCTTGTGGGGCTCTGTGCTGGTTTCCTGTGACGGGAGTGTCTGTGCAGGCCGCCGGGACAGCTGGTGATGTCGGCAGGCTTGGTAGTGAGGAAGTCGTTGGCTCAGAAGCAGGCCGACGGGAAGGGAGCGGGCAAAGCCCGTTCGGGAAGTCGCCACCAGCTGGAAAAGCAGCCCAGCCCGAGTGTGGAGCAGATGTGCGGCTGTGAACGGTGAAGTGTGCGGCGTGCGGCGGGGCCGTGAATCACCGGGCGCCCCTGCTGGTCCAGCATTGAAGTGTGCACCGTGCTCCGGGCCCTGTCACTGGCTCCCAGCCGGCGTCGTCCTGATTCCCCCCCCCACCCCCCGGCTGGCCGACTGACCAGGTGCTCCCCCGGCCAAGGTTAAGGTGTCAAGTATTTGATGTCACTTGCTTGTGTCTGGGTCATAGGAGAAACCCACCTAATAAATGTGTCAAAGGGAGGGTGAGGACGTATTCCTCCTAGTTTGCGCAGCAGGCGTGGCCAGATGCGAGGGTTTTGCCGTGACCAGCCGTGCGCTTGAAGAGGAGAGGATAGAGTCGCCAGGACCACTGTGAGTGTTTTCCTTCACCTTCTACCAAGTGTTTTCTGGTATCGCTCTGGTAAAGGAAAACCGCAGGCAATCCTTAGACTCTGCTAGGAATGGACGCACCTGAAAACTGCAGCCTGGTGCAGAGCTCACCAAGCACCCTTAACTGTCGGCGTGGGCCGGCAGGCTGCTTCTCATTGGGAACACGTGGACCCCAGTGGGGAGTGGGCGTTCTGTTACCAGCCGTTTCTCATTGCCTGTTTGGGGAAATGAAAGCTTGCCGAGGTTTTTCTCTGGCTTTCCTGTGAAGACTAGTCTCACTAGTCCTGTGACTAGTCTCTCCAAGAGTGAGAATTCCACTCTTGAGTTTTTCTAGTATTTCTGAAATTCCCCTCCCCTAGGTCACGATTGTGAAAATAGTTCAGAATCCTGGGTGTGACGTTTGAGCTGCCGGCTATTTTTGCTTGTAACCTTATCGTGAATCTCTCTACGTTTTTAGCCTCCCCTTACCCGCAGGGACCTCCTAACTCTAAGCACTTAGTTACTAAGACATTGACCACCGAATGGTGACCCGCAGGCACATTCGTACATGTGGCTGATGAGGGGAACAGAGCCCTTGAGAGAGCTGGACCATTTCGGTTGCAGGGAGCCAAAGCGTTTTTAATCCCCAGAGTAGAAAAGGGAATACGCGCACTCCCCCAGCTGGGACACCTCCAAGATGCATCAGGCGTGGTGGGAGAGGGCCTTGTGCCAACGCTGGAGGCCCACGTCTCCCTCCACCACCCCCTTAGGTCTGATTGTGTCCCTCCTGCTGGCTGGCTTCTCGGGCAGACTGCCCCACGGGCAGGGGATGGTGGCCGCACGTGGCCCTGGGCATGTGCTCTACAGGCGTGCCTTCTCAAAGGGGGTCCTTTCCTCCCTGTCAGGCCTAACAGGTGCTCACCTAGACTGCAGCCGGGGGTGACTTTGTCCCACACACGTCTGGTGATGTCTGGAGGTACTTCTGGCAGCTGAGGGGGAGGGTGGCTCCTGGCACCTGGTGGAGAGAGGCCAGGGATGCTGCTTGCCGTGCTGCAGTGCACAGGGCGCCCCCCCATAGAGAGCGGTCCGTCCCGGCGTGTCAGTAGTGCTGGGTTGAGAACCACAACGCCAGACCCAGCGAGTGGTCCCTCGCGTGGGTTCAGCAGTGAGCCTTTGCCGTTGGGAAAGGGGCAGGGCAAACGGGACGGTGGTGGGGACACCTGTGGGGGACAGACGGTTTTCTCAAGAGGAGGGAATGTTGATAGACAAAAGGGAATCTCTGGAGTTAGCTGCTAGGTGTGGGCCCCCGGGGGGCCCTTCCTCTGTGTTCTCCGGAGTAGTGAGGACACAGCGGACGCTCCGTAGACGCTTGCTGAAATGCATGGAAGTTGCGGATGCATCTGGAGCTCTTCAGGCGGGATTGCATAGCTCAGCATTTACTGCTGTGCTCAGGTGTTGGGAGTTTTGGGAACATACTGCAGATGAAGCAAGGGTAATTGATGAGCTCTGAAAAGTCATCTGATACTGGTCCGCAGTGCCCTCCCCAGCCCCCTTTCTCTGCCTTGGTTTTGTTTGTACAAACCTTGCCGCTTTGTCAGCTAATTTTACACCCACTCTTTTTCCCTGCCCGGTAGGTACCATTTCTTAGTTGAACCCCTCTCCGTTTCTTCTCGTGTCATCTGCAGACCCTGATGATGTCTTAGGGCAAGAAGGGACTGGGAGTTACACACCCTCGTGTGATGGAGAAAACACCGAAGTCCAGGGAAGTAAAGGACACTCCCCAAGGTCACACAGCTGGTTTTTGGCAGGATAATGCTAAAAGGAGGTTTGTTTGGGGCTGTTTCTTAAAAAAAAAAAAAAAATAACACGAATGACACAATCATATAGTTGCTTTTAAAAAGTAAATTTATTGGGCTTCTCTGGTGGTGCAGTGGTTGAGAGTCCGCCTGCCGATGCACGGGACATGGGTTCGTGCCCCGGTCTGGGAAGATCCCACATGCTGCGGAGCGGCTGGGCCCGTGAGCCATGGCTGCTGAGCCTGCGTGTCTGGAGCCTGTGCTCCGCAACGGGAGAGGCCACAACAGTGAGAGGCCCGCATACTGCCAAAAAAAAAAAAAAAAAATTTATTTATTTTTGGCTGCGTTGGGTCTTCGTTGCTGCACGCGGGCTTTCTCTAGTTGCGGCGAGCAGGGGCTACTCTTCATTGCGGTGCGCGGGTTTCTCTTTGTAGTGGCTTCTCTTGTTGCACAGCACAGGCTCTAGGCGCGCGGGCTTCAGTAGTTGTGGTGCGCAGGCTCAGTAGTCATGGTGCACGGGCTTAGTTGCTCTGCGGCATGTGGGATCTTCCCGGATCAGGGCTCGAACCCCTGTCTCCTGCATTGGCAGGTGGATTCCTAACCACTGCGCCACCAGGGAAGACCGTATATAGTTACTTCTAAAGAGTCATAAAAACAATGGTAGTGGATATGGGTTAAAAAAAGCAATAATTATTCCAGCCTGGGGTTTCAGAGACTTGTGCAAAATAGATGCAGGCTTACCTCCTCCTTTTTCTAAAAATAAATAAATAAATAAATAAATAAATTGGTTGCACCGGGATTTAGTTGCGGCTCGTGGGCTCCTTAGTCGCGGCACGCATGTGGGATCTGTTTCCCTGACCAGGGGTCGAACAGGGCCCCCCGTCATTGGGAGCTCAGAGTCTTAACCACTGGGCCACCAGGGAAGTCCCTAGACTTACGTCCTTTGAGTATCTTTATTACGTGGCATTTTTTCCAGTTATTAGTTGGTGAACTGGCAGTGTGACATTATAGGGTGACATCTGGGTTTTTTTTAAGACTTTATTTTTTAGAGCAGTTTAAAATTGACTGTGCAATACAAAGATTTCCAGTGTACCCACCCCCCCGTACACACACAGCCTCCGCCGTTCTCAGTCTCCTCCACATTTGTCACCAGGCCTGAACCTGTGTTGACACACCGTCATCAGCAAGTCCGTAGTTGACATTGGGGTTCACTCTTGAGGTGGGACATTCTCAGGTTTGGACAGATATATAATGGTATCTATCCATCGTTATAATATACAGAATAATTTCACTGCCCTGAAAGTCCTCCTTGTTCCACCCATTCATCTCCTGATGATTTTTAGACTGTCTGCATAGTTGAGCCTTTTCCAGAATGTCGTCTAGTTGCAATCGTACAGAAAGTAGCATTTTCAGATTGGCTTCTTTTATGTAGTAGTATGCGTTAAGGTTCCTCCATGTGTTTTCATGGCTTGATAGCTCATGTCTTCTTAGTGCTGTGGAGCAGAAAATGATGTTACTTCTTATGGAAGGAAATATCGATTAAAAAAAAAATTCCCCGCCCCTCATTTGTCCTTCTCCTCCCTGGGTTGCTGAGCAGCTTCTCTTGTCCAGTTGGTCCTGTACAATGTGCTTTGGAAATAATATCACTCAGGGAGCGTCTATTATGTAGCAGATTCTTTGCTACGTGTAGGACATACATTATCCATTTGATTCCTTGACAGCGACAGCGCTGAGCTATGTACTGTTATTCCTACTGATAAATGAGGAAACTGGAGTGTGCACACCTTAGTTAGTCCAAGACTATGAGCCAGTACTTAGTGGATGCAAATCAGGGCTCTCGCTTTCTGGATCCTGTGTGCTTTGCACCTGCACCGTCTCTGATCGGAGTATGTGCTTTAATATGGTAACGTGGGTGTTCTCCAGTAGGGCAGGGCTGAGGGTTCCCTGAGGACACCACGTGGTGGTCTAGACCATCTTCAGAACACTGTTGGTCATTGCTGTTGGGATTGAACAGGAGTCACTGCAGAAAATACTCTTCTGTTTGGTTAAAACCTGCTGTAAGGAGTGAAGTAAGTCAGAAAGAGAAAAACAAATACCGTATGCTAACACATATGTATGGAATCTAAAAAAAAAAGGTCATGAAGAACCTAGGGGCAAGACAGGAATAAAGACGCAGACCTACTAGAGAATGGACTTGAGGACACGGGGAGGGGGAAGGGGAAGCTGGGACGAAGTGAGAGAGTAGCATGGACTTATATATACTACCGCATGTAAAGTAGATAGCTAGTGGGAAGCAGCTGCATAGCACAGGGAGATCAGCTCGGTGCTTTGTGACCACCTAGATGGGTGGGATAGGGAGGGTGGGAGGGAGGGAGACACAAGAGGGAAGAGATATGGGAACATATGTATACATATAGCTGATTCACTTTGTTATAAAGCAGAAACTAACAAACCATTGCAAAGCAGTTATACTCCAATGAAGACGTCAAAAAAACAAAAACCTGCTGTAAGGAATTTGTATTTCTAGCTGAGATGCACAGTTTGTTCCTGTCCTTTAAGTCCTATGTCGTGTTTTGTTTGAGTGTTGCTTGGTGAAATTAGCTCTTGTCTTAAAAGAGGACAACTGTCCCCTTTCTTGGGCACTTGTTCCTCCAAGTCCTCTGTGGCTTTGTCCTCTCCTGTCCCCACTAGCTGGTGTTTGTCTCTTATCTGTCTGAACGATCAGCCCCTCGGGAACCTTCGCTTGCTGTGTGGTCGGCCCGCTTGGGTTCTGGGTTCTGGGTGCCTGCCGGGTCCTCCCGCCCCCGCCCCACTCCCGCAGTTTGTCGTTTGTCGTGCTCTCCACGGTCGTGGACTTAGAGATCGTTCGGTGCTTTGCCTCACGTGCAGTGGACTGCAGCCGTAAGATTGGTTTCTCTGCCCCTTTGACAAGCAAGGGAGAGCTGGAAATGCCCTCTCTCGGAGCTGGCCGGGCGGAGGTCGGGGGCTAGAGGTCCCATTTGGTGGGCAAGTTGCTGCTCGAAGGTGCCGGATTAGAGACGATCCCCCGGCACAGGGACAGCGGAGAGGGGAAGGGAGCAGGTGAGGGAAGAAGGGGACAGCTGGATGGAGGGGAACGGGTGTGAACACCAATGGAGTGAAGACGCTAGAAATGATGGGATAACAGCGGTCCAGCGCTGGCGTGAGAAGGCGTCCCTGAGGAACCTCGTCTCTGCGCTGGCGGGACGCTTCCTACCCGCCTGCCTTCTCATTCACCCTGCAAATTCCCAAGCTATGTGGGCGGCTTCCCCCAAAAGAGGCCTTGGAGCCTCTTGGGAAGGAGTCAGGACGAGCATCTTCCGGGAGGGAGGACAGAGGGGCTGTGTGGTGGGGGTGACCGTCACATCAGAGCTGAGCAGAAGCGGCTCCACACGCACCCCGCCAGGGCCCACACGGGAACACGCCCGCCGGTGGCCACAGAGCCGCTGTTCAGCCTCCGCTGCGGAGCCGTCCCCAGGGCCTGGCCGGTGCGGGAGGGAGGAGGTGTTGGCGAGCACTCTCCCTGCCTGACCGCTGGCCTCCAGCTCACGGGGAATGTCAGCCTCGCCCTGCACTGGCCCCGGAACTTCAGCAGCCGCTGCAGCGCCGAGCCCAGAAGGTTCCCTTAGAAGGCGCGGGCTGCTGTGTCCTCCTTGGCCACTCGAGGTTGTCCCTGTTCGTCCCGACAGATGCCAGCTCCCAGTCTCGCAGAGAGCTTTTCGTCGTTACGGAAAGCAGGTTTTATCCTGCTAACCCTGGAAACAGCTCGCTGATGGAAACAACGCAATGCCAATATTTACTGTAAATATGGTGACCTAATACTTTCATTTCGAAACTGGGAGTCGGGAAACTTAAAGCACGGCTCCTTTCTCCCTGACAGGTGACCTCAGGTAAAACATCTGACTTACACTCTGTGGTTGCTTGGAGGACCAGAGCTCTGCAGGAGGGAGGGGTGGGCTGTCTACGTGTACTGCACGTGCGGATGTATAGGTGGCAAATAACTTCTGGGAATCAGTCTGTCTGCCTCCCCAGTTCCACCCCTCTCCTCCTCATGGGTCCCAGTTCCTTCATCCCACTCTTTGTTTTCTTCCTTGACTGGTGAGCTCAGGTAACATATCTCATCACTGGCCTCAGTTTCGTCATCTGTAAAATGGGTGGAAAACCCTCCCTGTGGCCTTGTTTCCAGGACCTGCAGGGCCTGATGTGTTGCCTGACACTCGGGCAGTGCTCAGCAGATCGGAGCCTCAAATTACGAGGGACGTCTGTGACTCTCGTTTGTGTGTGTGGAATGTCCGTCTTCCCTCTGCACTGGCCTGTGCCAGCTCGTCTTCTCCCTTATTTGCCTGCCTGTTTTGTCTCCCTTCCCGTCTTCCTCCCCGTTCCGTCCTCCTTCCCCTCCCCTTTCTTCTTCTGCAGCTTTATGTAGGTATGTCATTTCCATACTATACAATTCGACCGTTTTACGTGTCCAGTCCAGTGACTTTTAGTAAAGTCAGAGTTGGGCATCCATTCCCGGAATCCAGTGTTTCAGAGCATTTCCATCACCCGAAACTTTGTACTGCCTGGTCCCACCCCGGCCCCAGGCAACCACGGATCTCCTCTCGGTCTTTCCGGGTTTGCCTGTTCTGGACATTGATATGAATGGAATCGTGTTCTCTGTGGCCTTTTGTGCGTGGCTTAGTTCCCTCAGCATCACGTGGTTCAGGTTCATCCGTGTTGTAGCCTGTGTCACTAACTCATTCCTGTTTCTTGCTGAATACTAGTCCGTCGTGTGGACAGACTGCCTTTGTTCATTTGTTCATCAGCTGGTGGGTATCTTCGCGGTTTCCCGTGCGTGCCCTGTCTTAACTGTCCGAGTGGGCGCATCCCCACCTCCGGTGGGCACCCGGGGGAGGTGATGAAGCGCCGTGGCCAGGGGGGAGACAGGTCACTTAAGTCCATGGACTATCAGTCAGTTCCATCGCTTGTAAATAGGGCTCCTAAAATATGTCATAAGCTCGTTAGGAAAATCTAATAAACCAACTATTTGAAAAATGTGTTTCATGTCGTCTCTGTCTGACCTCAGGAAGTAACTCTGGATTCCTGTAACGTGGAGAAGAATCCCCGGCTTCATCAGACTGACAGCTAAATGGACGAAGCTTCGGGAGGCACCTCTTCCACGTTGCTTTTCTTAAGATAAAGCGTGTAGCGTGCTCGTGTCCGGTCTTGCCTCCTGCTAGTGTGGAATGGGTTCGTCTGTAGAGTGTCAGGATGTCTGGGGGCGGCGGGCTGCACCCCGAGGCTGGATGCCTTGTCTTGCATTGTTCTGCCCTCTCCATGGAGTGGAGCGAGCGTCAGGCGGTCACAGACACCTCGTCCTGCGCCCAGGCCCTCCTTCACGGGGTCGGCGAGTCCCTCGCGGGCCTGGCTCTGCGGTCAGTGCCCAGCCCGGGACAGTGGGGGACACTCGTCCCCGTGTTGTGCATCAGGCCACTGGGCGATGGGAGGCGCCGTTTATTGGCAGAAGCGCGGGAACTGGGTGGTCCCGGACGCTTGGCTCGTGGAGCAGGGGTGCTGAGGTGGGTCGCGGTTGAAGTATGGGGGTTGGCTGGAGTTGGCCGCGTGCTCCCCTCCACGACGGCTGGAAACCGCTATTAGTGTGTTTTATTATGGTCTGCGTGGCTCAAGGGAGCCTGGGGCTGTCTGAATTCCGCAGCACGCATCTGGTCTTGACCACTGAGGAAGGCGCTAGAGTAACTTGCCTGTTTCCAAGTTTCTAGAAGAGCAAGCAACTCGTCATAGAACATCCTTTGCTTCTTTTCAGAGCTTTCACAGCAAGTCCAGTGCAAACTTAGGCCCTGTAGAGTTAAAGCCAAAAGGAGACAAAACCTTAGAGAACGCTAAGACGGCCTCCCTGCCCTGCCTCAGTTTACGTTGGAAAACATCTGCGTATGATGGTCAGGGAGGGGAGAGGGCCGGCACTTCTTCCCGAAGCGGCCTCAGCTCTGTGACCTGCCTGGGAGAGCAGTTATCCGCTGAGATGCAACACGAGTCTTCCGTGGAAGGAAACGGGAAACCTAACAGAGGGCTGGATGCATGGAATCGGCGACATCATTATCTTGACTGAAATTTCACCAGGTGGCTCTCGGGGTTGAGATAGACGACATCGAGTAATACCAGGTTACACCGAACATTCATGGTGTTTGTCACTTCCCTTGGCGTGCTTGAGGCCAGCAGCCCTTGCCTGCCCGGTGAGCGGCGTTGGTTCTCCACAGCCGTGAGGGGGCTCTGGGGAAGGGGCGGGTTTCTGCTGGTCACCCCCTGTGGTTTGGGTGCCGTGTATTCACGTGATGGGTCTCCTGCCCTCCTCACCCGCGTTTCCTTGCTGCGGCCTGGGATCTGGCCAGGAAGGAAACCTTGTGTGTTCTTCTAAGGCTCAAGAGCTTCCCCACCCCCTCACCCTCCAGAAAACAAGTGACTGAGGGTGAGTCTTTGAAAACCACAGCTGGAGCTCCTAGTGCCTTCTGTGTGTGCTTCCTAACTGCTCATTACAGCCCCACCTCCAGGCCTTGCAAACGCCCTTCCAGAGGAATTCTTTTAAAAAGGCTTTAAGGGGAGTTCCCCGATGGCCTAGTGGTTAGGATTCCGGGCTGTCACTGCCATGGCCCGGGTGCAGTCCCTGGTTGGGGAACTGAGGGTCCCGCAGACCACACAGTGCAGCCAAAAATAAAAATAAAATAAAAGGCTTTTAGGAATAGAACTCAGTTGAATGACTCAATGAAGTTCTGACTTTTTTTTGGTTTTGACATTTTATATATGTGTACTTGTATACACACACACGTGTACGTATATGGATACACTGTACATGGGAAACCGTCCGCAGCATCGAAGGGTGAACGACAGGCATCACCCTGAAAGTGTCCTCATGCTGCACCCTTGCGATCTCTCCTTCCAGCCTCGCCCCCAGCCCTGACGCCAGTCTGCTTTCTGACCCACTGGGGGTCAGTGTACGTTTTCTGGAATTTCATACAAACGGACTCTGGTCAGTACTCATTCCTCTCCGGCTGCTCTCCTCAGTAATTGTTCTGAGGTCACCTGTGTGGACGAATATACCAATAGTTCGTTCCATTTTTTCACTACTGCACTGGCAGGCTGTGTGTTACGTGCTGGTGGGAATCTGTATTTTTGAATATTAGAGGCTACTTTCTAGAAATAGTTGAAAGGAGAGCTAACGAGGCGGACAGAGCCAACTTCCCTTGGCTGTGAAGGCTGCCGCTCTGGACGGATGGAGAGAAGCACGTGTCCGCCACTTCCGATTCCTGCGTTTAGCCCCAATGCCGCGAGCTCTGACTTCAACCTTGACTTAGGTCTTCTCTAAACTGGGAAGGTTATCTCCTACCATGTTGGAGGCCATTGGACACCTTCATTTTATCACCAGCAGGAGAACAGTGGAAGGTTTTTCAGGGGATTATTAAGGGGTGTGACGTCCATCTGGGAGGAGAATGTGACTTCACAAGGCCTTGCACACCTGCTTCAGTGTGCCATTCCCAGGCTGCCTGCTCTACTAGTATCTTTTTAAAAAAAATTCAAAGAATGTCTGTAGATGTACTTAAAGGCAGTCTTTCATACAGAAAAAAAAAATGTAAATTGAACTCACCTGTATAGTTGATTCCTGTCTTAAATTCTTGTGACTGCGTGTTAGAAAACAAAAATTTGAACCTCAGGGTTAAAATCTGCTGTTGTCACGGTTGCTAAGTGAAAACAGATTCAGAATTCTAGGCAGGTGTTCAGCCCATGGAATATTCTGCAGCCATTCAAGCTGCTGTTTATGCGGAGTTTGTAGGAGGGCAGATGCTCGTAACTTAATGTAAAATTGAATGTGCAACGTAGAAAGAGGAAACAAAATTGAGAGTACAGAAAGATGTTACGTGTTTGTGTTTTGGTGGTTGAATGTGGATGAGGTCCCCCCACCCCCATTTCTTTAATACTTTCAAGTAATTTAAAACTTTTCTGGAGTGAGTACTTGTTTTTTTTTTTTTTTTTAAATTTCATTTATTTATTTATTTTTGGCTGTGCTGGGTCTTTTCTGTGCGTGGGCTTTCTCTAGTTGCGGCGAGCGGGGGCCACTCTTCATCGCGGTGCGCGGGCCTCTCACTGTCACGGCCTCTCTTGTTGCGGAGCACAAGCTCCAGACGCGCAGGCTCAGTAGCTGTGGCTCACGGGCCTAGTCGCTCCGCGGCATGTGGGACCTTCCCAGACCAGGGCTCGAACCCGTGTCCCCTGCATTGGCAGGCAGATTCTCAACCACTGCGCCACCAGGGAAGCCCGAGTACTTGTTTTTAAGAAGGAAAATGAGTGTTGCATGCAACCATCTTTGCAAAACTGGGCTTTCCTGACTAGGGTTACTGGCAGACTGAAAGAACTTCTCTCTTGAAAAGTGAATATGGTAACATATGTACGCAAGGGCTTTTGTAATGGAGAAGATATTACAGTATAGATTACCGTACATGCGTTTGATGTGTTTGCGGCCTTCTCCCTTTGGCTTACATAATAAATGATGAAAACCCTGTAGAGTTTCCAGCTGGGGCCACCGAGAATTCCTAGGAAGGGAAAGCGGAGTCGACAGGAGAGAAGAAGCTGGGAGAGATGCCGGTGTGACAGTAGCTTTTTCTTTCTGTGGTCCGCTGTGTGTCAGACGCAGGATGCTCACTGCACTGTCCCTTGCCCCACGGTTAGTATTCCCCCCCTTTCCCGAGGTCACACAGCTCAGGAAGGGCACTGACAGACCGCGATGTCCCAGTCTGCCTTTGAGGCATTGCTGGACACTCCTCAGCAGTTACTCACCATGAGTTACATGCAAAAACGACCAGAGACTTTTCAGTAACGGGCCACAGAATTGAATCTGATGTCGCAGTGCTGTGCGGTGTGTATGTTTGTGCGTGGTATCGTAACTTGGCCACTTCTTTTTTTTTTTTTTTTTTGCTGTACTGCGCGGGATGTTAGTTCCCCAACCAGGGATCGAACCCGTGTCCCCTGCATTAGAAGTGCAGGGTCCGCTGGCCCGCCAGGGAAGTCCCAGTAACGTCTTTAATAAGCATTCTGTGTTACAAGTTTCTCTTATTTATGATTTCCTGAGATTCTTTCAGTTCTTGTTAAAGCAACATAAATTTAAGGAGTTTGGACCTTTTCCCCTCAACCTAGTTAGCGTTCTACTTAATGATTGATATATCTTTTATTTAAAGGAACTCCTGAAGGTCCGTGTGGGGTTCTGAGCGATTTCTGAAATGCATTCGCACTTTTCCGTTGCACCTTGGCAGCCACGCCTGTCCTGGGGTCCTCGGGAGAGAATTCAGCTGCCGGGCGTGCGGCGGCTGGATGACTTTTAGTCCTAGCCTGTAAGCACGGTGGGCTCTTAAGGGGGAGTGGAGGTCCCCTCCTGTCCCTGAGTCTGAAGGCAGCACGTAACCTGATGGTACACATGCCTTTGGTCCATTCAGAGCCTTCAAGGGGATCTCCCCCGACGTGCTCTCGCAGCTGTGGAAGGCCGGGGAGCCAGGCAGGATTCGGTCTGGTCCTTCGGTTTCCTCGGAGATGCTGTCTTGCGTTCCACACCAGTGCCACGTCGGGGAGGGCCGGAGGCCCGGTCTGTCCCTCTCTCACGTTTCCCCTCCCTCCCGCCTTTCCTGGAGGTGGGGTGGGGTCTGTCTTGGGAGGGAAGTAAAGAAAGCTGGAATTTGTCTCCAGTGCTTCCAATGTGCCCTTTTCTGACACCGTCCCGCCCATCAGGTGGCTGGGGTGCCGTCCGCCTGGCAGGGGCTCGTCATCCAGTGGGTTGGCCCAGGAGGTCTGCAAGCCCTGTCGCAGTCAGGCTTGTTGTTGAATCCTTGCAGCTCTTCTGTGGCTTATAGGACTTTTCTAAGACATTTAATTTAGTGACTTGTATCTTAAAAAAAAAGATGATATGGGTATCCATTTCTTAAAGGCTAAGGTTTCAAGTTACTCTTGAGGAAATGATGCGAGTTGCCTTCTGCCTTGCCCCCGTGATCCCTCGAGCTGGATGTTGCCGTGTTTAAAGGAGAGCCCTGCCGTGCTGAGCTCTGTTTCTCCAGGCTTCTGAAGGCGATGGAGTAGGGCTGCGTGTCTGCTTACTTGCTGTCCTGTTCCCACGTCCCTACAGCCCGGCTGCCCCGGAAGTTCTCACCTGTGGGCTTCACCCAGCAGCTTCCCTGGGCATCGTGCCCTGGGCCTCACAACTGCTAAAACACTTTGAGGTGGCATCTTGGCTTCCTGGTGCTTTTGCTGAGGTGCGCTTTATCCATCAGCATGACCTTGACCCCAGGGGCCCTAGGCCTCTCACCGGGCAGTGAGCTGGCCTGTCATTGGATATGGTTGTTGAAGTGCAGATGCCAGTCGCCGGTGTCATGGTGGTATTGATGTAAGAGTGGCATAACCCTGCTGTGGGCAGTACCGAGGGACACCCCAGCAAGGGGCTGGTTCTGTTCTAGAACAGATGCTTTTGGGGCTGTGCTGCTATGTGTTTTCTGAGTTCTGTTGCTTTTTTATTTCCTTGAAATAGTAGACACACCCTCTGTTTTTTTTTTTTTTTGGCTGCACCTCGCGGCATGCGGAACTTCCCCGACCAGGGATCAAACCCGGGCCCCCTGCAGTGGAAGCACAGAGTATTAACCACTGGACCGCTGGGGAAACCCTATTTTTTTTTCTTTTTTTTTGTGGTATGCGGGCCTCTCACTGCTGTGGCCTTTCCCGTTGCGGAGCACAGGCTCCGGACGCGCAGGCTCAGCGGCCATGGCTCATGGGCCCAGCCGCTCCGCAGCATGCGGGATCTTCTCGGACCGGGGCACGAACCCGCGTCCCCTGCATCGGCAGGCGGACTCTCAGCCACTGCGCCACCAGGGAAGCCCCCCCTTTTTTTTTTAATGTGTATATTTTTGGTAATGTAACTTGCATTCAGAAAAGTGATCCCACAGTGATAAACAGCTGGATGAATTTTCATGGGATGAACACAGCTGTGTAACCCACTACCCAGATCAAGAAATAGAACGTTCCTATTTATGTTCTGGGAATGTTCTAGTCTCCCAGAGGTGCCCTTGAGTCTCCCCGCCAAAATACTGCTATCTTGAACTTTCACACCACAGGTTAGCCCCTATTTGACTTTTATGTAAATGGAATAATATATTTATGTCTAGCGTTTTTTTACTCAATCTTACATATGTGACATTCACTCCTATTATTGCTGGTGGCAGTTGTAGCCCGTTTTCTTTGCCGAACCTCAGTGTTTCTTTTTTTCTTTTTTCTTTTTCCGGTACGCGGGCCTCTCACTGTTGTGGCCTCTCCCGTTGCGGAGCACAGGCTCCGGCTGCGCAGGCTCAGTGGCCATGGCTCACGGGCCCAGCCGCTCCGTGGCATGTGGGATCCTCCCGGACCGGGGCACGAACCCGTGTCCCCTGCATCGGCAGGCGGACTCTCAACCGCTGCGCCACCAGCGAAGCCCTCAGTGTTTCTTTTTCTAAGGGCACTTCTGAACGTGGTTTTGAGCTTAGTTTAGTCCCTTCTCATCCTTCCCCAGAGGCGAGCCATCTTGAACACAGATTTGGCGTCTGTGTTGCCTCGGAGCCTGTGTCTGGCTGCTCTGCGGTGGGTGTCTGCCTTCCAGAAAATTCATTGTTTTCCCACAGCCGGTGGGTAACTCTTCAGTAGAGCCTTGGGGATCATGTGAGCTGCTTCTGGGTTTCACTTCCTGTCCGGCACACCTGAGGGTTGTAGAGGTTTGCAGGTGGTGGGCTCTTAGAGGTGGAATCTGCACTCCAGGACAGGTCGGCTTCCCACGGTTAATAAGGGCCAGAAGAGGGCTTTGGACCTGTTGGTTTTCCTCATTTGGGTTTCTCAACACCGTTAACCGTGTTTATCGTTCTGTGCTTGTCTCGGCTTGAGCTGAGTATCCACGGAGCCGGACAGATCTTGTAGAAGAAGGCTGGCATGCCAGAGGGATAGCATTCAAACCCAAGGGCAAGGGATGGGACCTTGAAATTTACACCCGTCTCTGGGTGCGTCATTGGTCGGGGCTTTGACGTGACTGCGAGATGGTGCTCGAGGAGTAATGTCATGTTGGGGGCTTTTGGGGTGCATCGTGGGCTGCTGGGCGAGAATCTGTTTCATAAGCTGTCTTCTGCAGCGAGTGGCCATGGCGTGCTGAAATGCAGCGTGTACCAGAGGATGGTAGCATTTTGCGGAACCTCCCAGCCTAGCGCTGAGGTTTTCAGTACAGAGGAGCATAGGAGACTCAGTGTCCTGGGGGCGTCTGCATAAGTAAGTAGAGGTCCGGGGAAAGGGAGAGGAGGGGGTGCTGGAGGAATCATAAGGTTAAAGTTTTACCGGGAGGACAACTGATCAAATGTCCAGTTGTATCAAATGTGTTCTTCCTGAGAAGTCCGCGGGGCAAGGCGTGGCCAGTCCTGAAACGAGTGCTGTCTGGGGTTTATTTTAATCGGTGTTCTCATCCTCACCAGTGATTGGGGAACCTGCTTGTGCTAACTTTCATGTGTCGACTGCTGTAATACGGTCCGACTTTTCCGCGTTTCCAGTGTTGCCTCGTTCTTTCTAAAGATTTCTTCCATTCAGCTTACTCCTGTCCCAGTCGCTTTGTCATTTTAAAAATAGTTTTTTTCTCTTTTTAAACTATTTATTTATTTGGCTATACCAGGTCTTACTTGTGGCATGTGGACTTCTTAGTTGTGGCATGCATGCAGGATCTAGCTGCCCAACCAGGGATCGAACCCAGGCCCCCTGCATTGGGAGTGCGGAGTCTTACGCACTGGACCACCAGGGAAGTCCCAGAATAGTTTTTCTCCTTAATCTCTGGCACCTGTAGCTGCATTGCTCCTCACCCACAATGCAGGTAAGGGGTGGAAGGAGGAATATATTATGGATTTGAAAGGCTTACGTTCTAAGGGGGTTAATACCACCCAGGCCTTGGAGTGCGTGTCATGAGGGTTATAGATGTACGAATCCACATTTTGTGAGCTCAGTTCAAGGTAGCCTTGGGGGATCCTGCCTTTGTTTTCCACCCTGACTGTTGAAATACGTTTGTTATGGTTCTTGAATTTAAAAGGATTTTCAAGATGCTTGTCAAAATGCTTCGCACAGGACGGGCTCATTGGTTCTAAGTATACTGGGAGTCAGATGACGGTACCTACAGTCATACGAGCTTGGTGTATTTGTTCAGAACGTAGTGGAGCCCTTCCCATAAGCCAGGTTCTGTGCTGGGAGGTCTGGGGAGACTTCCAGGAAGAGGACTTGGGTATGAGGTGGATAGCTCGCCACAGGGCTCATCACCTCACTTCGTAATCTGTGTCCTGAACCCAGCAGAGTTGACAATCAGTGAGTTAATGTTAGGAGTCTACCCAAAGTAAGGCAGGACAGGCTTTCGTTTTATTGACCCCAAGGGACTGTTCATTTAAAAATTGTCCATTAAATTCTGTACTCAAATGAGAATATGGTTAAAAATCTCATACCATACAGACATCCTGTAATTCCGTTAAGTGCAGAGGGACATCACGTCTAATTCCCAGGGTTTTCTTTAAGTGAGCTAGATAAATTCACATCAGTGAAGCATTATTGATGTTACTGTCTAGCTGTCCGTCGAGATGGAAGAAGATACACTTCCTTTTTATAAAAGCTGAGTGCTTTAATGGTGTGGATTTAAAGCCAAGTTCTGTGTCTGCCTAGAAGGGTGGTAGAGAGAAGGGCCCTGCGTTCCACATGCTTAAGTTCCCCCTCCCTGCTCCCTTTGATGACCGTAACTGTCGAGTTTTTTCCATGGGCTGAGTTGTTGATAGTCTGCTGAGTGTTAGTGGCAGCAAACAGGCTGCATCAGTAGAACTTGGGTAGTCATTTTTCTAAGACTTTGCAAAGTGGCTTCATATTATGAAGTGAGTGAGTGGCTTGCTGACCGGCTGCTGGGTGAGAGTTCACATCCTCTGAAACGAGTAGTGGACGTTGGTCGGTGTTTGGCTTCCTCGCTCCCGTGGCCCTTCCTTGGAGCACCCCGATTCCTTTACGAAAATCGCTTCCCCGTTGTTAAGTCTTGGCTTGTCCCCACGGCCTCCCAAGGGTCAGCCAGCCACATTCCTTCGCTTCTGCCCCCGGAACAACCTGGGTGGCCGTGTGATCCGCTCTTGGCCAGTCTTTTTAATTAAGCTTGTATTTTGAGAGAACTGTAGATTGACTTGAAATTGTAAGACTATAGAGAGATGCCACATACCCTTTACCTGGTGTCTCCCAATGGTAACACCTTGCAAAGCTCTAGTAACAGTGTCACAACCAGCATGTTGACATGGATACGGTCAAGATACAAACCGTTCGATCCCGCATGTGGCCCCTGGATAGCCATACCCACTCCCTCCTGCCCTCAGCCCCACCTTAAGCCCTGGCTGCTGGTTTTGTAATTGTTTCATTTCAAGAATAAGACATAAATAGAATCAGACAGTGTGTCACCTTTGGGGATTGGCTGTTTTCACATAGCATAACTCTCTGGAGGTGTGCCCACGTGTATGTATATCAGTAGTTGATTTTACTGCTGAGTCATGTTCCATGCTGTTCACTCACTGAACGACCTTGGGCCAGTCTCTTGTCTCAGACTCCTAGGACTTTTGTCCTTACACGAGGAAGTAAGGAAAGAAGGAGGGGTTGGAGCACATTCACGCAGCCGCCTCCAGGACCTTGGCATGCCAACCAGCCGGTTTCTGCCCTGGGGCCGTTGCGGACTTTCCTTGTCCTCTTTGCTCTCTGGAACCTGCTTGGGCAGTTCCCGGTCCTGTGGTTTGCATGTTTCCCCATCTCTCTGTAATAAATTCCACTTTGCTTGTCTCTCGGTCGGAGCCTTAAATGATCCAGAACCCGGTGATTACTTGGTCATATATGCCCCACCTCGAGCTAACTGGCCATCCAGGAGGCTGGAGTTCAGAGAAAACAGTGCAGCGCTGCCACTCAGATGTTTGAGTTTCTCGCCGGTTCGTCCAGTATTTTCCTCTGAAGTTTGTGTGTGCAGACAGTGCTGTTACCCCAGGCGCATGAATGGAAACGTGGAAAGGCACAGAATTGTTTTTCTTCTACTCTGTCAAAACACTGCTGCTTCCCCTTTCTGGTGACACTACTCTTTTAGCTTTTGCTTTCGGTTGCCTCCTCTGTCCTGCTTTTATAAGGATAAAAAGTTCAGAACCTTATTCTGTGGTAAAACTCTGTTAATCAGTCATTGACCACTTAGCCTGGAATTTAACTTAGAGCCAGGGATGTTCCCTAGGTGACGAGTGTCTGTTTTGTCCCATCAGTTTCTAGTCTTGTATTAATAGGAGTTCACTGTGTCAGACAAGAGACCTGTCTCTGCCTCATTCCGTTCCTTTCAAGTTAGGGTCCAGCACGAAGGGCCTGCTCGTTAAAGGCAGTGTCTCCTGAAGCTGATGGAGATGTACAGAAGGGCAGGGCGTGACTACCAGCTGGCTGAGCCATCCACATCCTTTGGGGGAGGTTAGTGCCCATGAAAAGGCCGAGTGGTAGTCTGTAAAAAACAACAGCAACAACAAAAAAACCTGACAGCAGCTCCCAGCAACATATTCAGCTAAAGCTTTGATTGCTTGGAATATTCAATTGACTAGATTGATTTTCCACGCTCTGCTCCTAAGGACCTTCCAGGCTTCTCTGTGCTGGGGTGGAGAGCAGCAAACATATGACCTCCTGGTGCCCAAACCGTCTGTACAAGTTTTCCTGCTGAGACTTGTCTAGCTCCTTGCTGGGGTTTGTTTGTTTGTTTGTTTGTTTGTTTGGTAGCATCTGAGGCTTAATTCTTTCTTATTTTATTTATTTTATTTTTGGCTGTGTTGGATTTTCATTGCTGTGCACGGGCTTTCTCTAGTAGCGGGGGCTACTCTTTGTTGAGGTGCGCGGGCTTTTCATTGCCGTGGCTTCTTGTTGTGGAGCACGAGCTCTAGGGCGCACGGGCTTCAGTAGTTGTGGCTCGCGGGCTCTAGAGCGCAAGCTCAGTAGTTGTGGCTCGCAGGCTTTGTTGCTCCGCGGCATGTGGGATCTTCCCGGATCAGGGCTTGAACCTGTGTCCCTGCATTGGCAGGCAGATTCTTAACCACTGTGCCACCAGGGAAGTCCCTGAGGCTTAATTCTTAATGGCATCATCTTGAATTTCTGTTTGAACTGGGTCTGCCGGAGGCTTTCTTTCTGTTATGCGCAGTCTCCCTTGGGACACACATCATAACCTTATTAGGGCACAGGTCTGCATGAATTGCAGTTTTCAGGTGTGTTGAATTAGACCCACAATAAAAATGACTGTAGAATTGCTGTTGCAGAAAAATTTAATTATGCTAATAATCGAGGCTAAAATTACTTGTAGATATATAAACATTTCCTAGTAACTTTAGTCAGGAAATGGAAAATTCTCTAAAACACATTACAACTTAGAGAATTTTATAAGGATACTCCTCATAGATAAAGTTATATTTTTAAAATGAGATACTAATTTTCTAGGTTACAGAAAAATCATGCAATAATCATTAGTGCCTTGGGGGAAAATGGTATTTTAGAACATTATAGAACATAAGAACGTAAGAAATGTAATGTTTTAAAAATTTTTATTGGAATATAGGTGACTTACAGTTTTGTGTTAGTTCAGGTGTACAGCAGAGTGGTACAGTTATACATATGTTCGTTCTTTTTCACATTCTTTTTGCATACACTTATTACAGAATATTGAGTAGAGTTCCTTGTGCTCTACAGTAGGTCCTTGTTGTTTATCCATTTTATATATAGTGGTTTGCATCTGTTAACCCCAAACTCCCAATCCACCCCTCCCCCTGCCACCCCCTTGGCAACCACAGTTCTGCTCTCTGTGTCTGTGATCTTGTTTCTGTTTCGTGGATAAGTTCATTTGTGTCATATTTTAGATTCCAGGTACAAGTGATATCGTTTGGCATTTTGGACAAAGTATTTTTTAATACCCTGTCATGGGAGATAGCTGCCTGCCCCCCCTTTTTTGAACACAGTGATAAAAGTCCCAAATAGTCCCATATCAGTCCTAGCAGACGAATATATATTTTGTATTAATTTGTCCCCCGTAGGGCGGAATAAAGCACAGGAGATGAAACGAAGGCAGGCTGTGGCCAGCTTCAAAAATGCCCTTGCACAGCAGTGTAAAGCAGCTATACTCCAGTAAGGAAAAAAAACAACAAAATGGCCTTGGTGCTGCTGAGTGTTACAGCGCCCCAACCCAGGAAGACATAATGGCTCCTTCCCTCCTCTGGGCACAGTCTTGGGGTGTGTCGGGCTCTCGTGGCCCGTGCCTGCCTCTGCACACTTCTGCCCATCGTAAACCGGCACATGGTTACCTGTTTTCCCTTGACGAGTGAGTAATACAATCTTCAGCCTGGGGAAGAAGGAGAAGTGGGCTCCTAAGCAGACTCTGACGTCCTGATACAAGGTTGCACACCTCCCTCCCCGCGAAGCACAGCGCAGAGGCTCTCGACGCGCCCTGCCTCGGCAGACGATGAGGTGCTGCTGTGTCGGAAGAGTTAAAGTCATTTTAATACGAGTCTTTTTTTTTTTTTTAAACTTAAGAATGAGTCCAGTTTTTCCCCAAAGCTGTGAATGCACTTGGGAGACATAAATGTAACATTCAGGAATGAGGATTTCGCCTATGAAAGCTGGCCGCTGAAAAGTTGGCAAAAGGTTTCTGTTTTTTTCCGGCGCAGACGCATCAGGATTGGAGTAGCTTAAATCTTTTCTTTCTTTTTATTGAAGTATAGTTGAGTTACAGTGTTGTATTAATTTCTGCTGTACACCACAGTGATTCCGTTATACATATTTACATTCCTTTTCATATTTTTTTCCCATTATGGTTTATCGTAGGATATTGACTGTAGTGCCCTGTGCTCTACAGTAGGACCTTGTTGTGTATCCATTCTACGTATACTAGTTTGCATCTGCTCATCCCAAACTCCCAGTCCGCCCCTCCCCCACCCCTCCTCCCCCTTGGCAACCACAAGTCTGTTCTCTGTGCCTGTGAGTCTGTTTCTGTTTCGTAGATAAGTTCATCTGTGTCATATTTTAGATTCCACACATAAGTGATATCCTATGATGTTTGTCTGACTTACTTCACTCAATGTGATCATCTCTAGGTCCGTCCATGTTGCTGCAGATGGAACTATTTTGTTCTTTTCTATGGCTGAGTAGTATTCCATTGTATACATGTACCACATCTTTATCCATTCATCCGTGATGCACGTTTAGGTTTCCATGTCTTGGCTGTTGTGAACAGTGCTGCTCTGAATATAGGGGACGCATGGAGTAGCTTAAATCTTAAGTGCTTTCCTTTTTTTTTTCTATTTTTAGATGACAGAGGGAGGTTACAAGTTAGAAACATAATATTTTGGCAGTTTTGGTTTGATTCTAAACTTCAGTTCACTGGGGAGAAATAATATTACTGCGGAGATGAGGAATGTGTTTAGTGAAACACCTGTGTGCATGTAGTAGTCCCATTGATTTACACTCTCTAGATTTTCTAAGTCTCCAACCCTCACTCCCCTCGTCCATGATATATGTTTTAAATGCATTATACTCCTCTGTCAGCCAGGAGTACAGGTGTTAGATGAGGAGAAATGTAGTGACTTGGAGCTGGTAGATTTCTAGGGCGTACGCAATATGTCTTAAATAAAAACATGAGTACAGCAAGACGTTATAGGTTTTCGTAGCCTGTGTCTCAGACGTGATAATAAATGATGCCCCTCAGCGGTTTTTTGTTTTTTTTTCTTTTTTGGCCACCATGCGCGGCCTGTGGAATCTTAGTTCCTCGACCAGGGATTGAACCTGTGCCCTTGGCCGTGAAAGTGCAGTCCTAACCCCTGGACCGTCAGGGAAGTCCTTCAGTAGGTTTTTTTTTTTTTTTTTTTTTTTTTTTTTGCGGTATGCGGGCCTCTCACTGTTGTGGCCTCTCCCGTTGCGGAGCACAGGCTCCGGACGCGCAGGCTCAGCGGCCATGGCTCACGGGCCCAGCCGCTCCGCGGCACGTGGGATCTTCTCGGACCGGGGCACGAACCCGGGTCCCCTGCATCGGCAGGCGGACTCTCAACCACTGCGCCACCAGGGAAGCCCCGTCAGTAGTTTTTTAATTAGAAAAGCTAACAAAGTTTTAGTGTTTCAAACTGTTTTAGTTGGTGTTGATTTTTTTAACATTATAAACATTAAAAGGAAAAAACGATCTGCATTTATAAAGAATTCGGACTCATTCTAAAGTATGGATGTCTTCTGGATGAACCCGTCTGGTTCTCTAAGGACCTCACCCTAGGCCCTTCCAGGGAGCCCCGGGAGAGGGTGGGGTGGGGTGTGTGTGTGCTGCTGCCTCACCGCCCAGCCCCATGCTGGGCACATCTAGGGCCCTGGGACCCTTCGGGTCTCTGCCCTGCATCCACAGTCGGTGTCTTTGTTCACGGCCACAAGCAGAGGGAAAGGGTGGTTCCAGATGTTTCTGCCCTTTGATGGCAGAGACAAAGGCTTTCCTCACAGGCCTCCAGCCGACATCCGCTCCCGTCTCCTGTCAGGACCGTCACGGCTACCCTCCCTGTGAGGGGGGACGCACGGGGCCCCTCCCGTGTCTGCGGGGACTCTGGCTCCACAGTGCTGCCGGCCACCGCGGATGGTCGCATCCTAGTGACAACGGTGGAGGGCGGCACCTGCGCAGGATGGGGTCAGGGATCCTGGAGGATCCGGACGGGGGCGAAGCCCTGATAGACCGGCCGGCCGTGGGGAGGCAGGAAGAGGACCTGGCGGTGGGCGTAGCGGAGACCACCTTGGTGTGTGCAGGATCCTAACTGGATTCTAACCGCAGAGAGGAGGCGTGTACACAGAGTAGGACGGGAACGCCCCAAATCACAGGCTGCCCCTTGGGGGTTATGCGCATGTGACTTACCCATGCAACTTTTCTTTTGGTGTGGGGGGCGTTCTCGCCAAGTTTTAAAAGCAGAAGAGTGCCAGCGATTTGAGGACAGAGGAATAGTATCTGTAAAAATCCAGATCTCCAGCTTCTTTAAAACAAACAAAAAAAACAACCAGAAACCTGGAAGATTCGCCCACACTGGCTGTTAATTTCCCTGGGGCTCCCAGCCGCCAGGACCGGATCTAGCTGCTGCGCCTTCAGAGGAGAGCGCCCTGCCACCGCCCCAGGGCCCCCTTCGAGGGCTGTCTTTTGCACCCCGGTCCCCTTCCCTACTCTCTGGGTGCGAGTGTGTGCAGCCCCGAGATTCCTGTGCTTAGGTTCCCCAGGCTTGGCCTTTGACATCTATCTTTGTCCATTTGAGCTGCCGTAATTAAAAAAAAAAAAAATTCCTATAAACAAGAAACATTGAGTTTTCATAGTCTGGAGGCTGGAAGTCCAGGATCCATCCAGGTGCCGGCAGATTCAGTGTCTGGCGAGGACCTGCTTCCTGGTTCATAGGTGGCATTTTCTTGTATCTTTAGCCGGTAGAAGGGGTGAGGCGGCTGTCGGTGGGGGGGGGGGGGGGGGGGCTCTCGTATAACAGCACTGATCTCATTTCTGAAGGTTCCACCTTCATAACCCAGTCACCTCCGCGAGACCCCACCTCCTTATACCGTCACATTGGGGGTTGGGTTTCAACATGTGAATTTGGGCGGGGGGCACAAGCATTCTGTCTCTCACAGCATCCCTGAGGAGAGTTTTTCAAAGAGACAGCCCTCGTGATGGGTGAGATCTTCTCTCTTTCACCCGATAGAGAGACGAAGCCTTCCGGGGAGCTCTGACTCATCCAAAGGGAAGGTGAGGTGGCCTTGGGCGGGTCCCCTTGGAGCAGCCCCTGTCCTGAGTTGCCCAGCGGCAGCCTTATCTAAAAGAACAGGCGCCGTTTCTTTGAAACAGCAGAAGGCTGGGAACGTCCATTACAAATAAACAGCCATGTGTCTGACAAGCAGGGACACTTTGTTCTCGTGTCCAGCAGTTCCGCTTCCTGTTTCTTGATTGTCTATCAGCTCCTGCAGATCGCTTTTCTTCTTTGAAAACTGCAGAATTAAGTCACTCCAGTCATCCCTGTTGAACCGGTGCTTAAATGTTCCCACTACTCATGTGCAAACGATGTATGAGAAAAGGTTCGAGTCGGGGCAAGTCTCTGTTCCCCGACTGCTGCGGAGCCCGCTTGCTTCTGCCCGGTGCGTGCCTGATGCTCGTACAACGCACTGCAAAGGGCAGGTGTGCCTCGTATTCCTCCTGTGATGTAAGGTGAAGGCTGGCTCTAGACGGGAACTTCACTCTCCAGGCTGACTCTTTTCCCTCTCTGTTCACCCTTCCCACAGACATTGCGTGACAGACGGTGGTATCGGAGGGGAAGAGATAAAGAGACTCTCGGGGTTTTATCCTCCAGGAGGTGCTAGTCTTGCTGTGGGGCTGACAGCAGAAGCAGGGAACCGAAAACAGGGGGTTTGGGGGACTTCCCGGTGGTCCAGTGGTTAGAACTTTGAGCTTCCATTGCAGGGGGCATGGGTTCCATCCCTGGTCAGGGAACTAAGATCCCGTGCGCCACGTGGCGCGGCCAGAAAGAAAGGAAGGAAGGAAGGAAGAAAAAGGAGGGAAGGAGGGAAGGAAAGGAAGAAAGGAATACATAGAGCTTCCCTGGTGGCGCAGTGGTTGAGAGTCCGCCTGCCGATGCAGGGGACACGGGTTCGTGCCCCGGTCCGGGAAGATCCCACATGCCACGGAGCGGCTGGGCCCGTGAGCCATGGCCGCTGAGCCTGCGCGTCCGGAGCCTGTGCTCCGCAAAGGGAGAGGCCACAGCAGTGAGAGGCCCACATACTGCCAAAAAAATAAGGAATATATAAAAACCCCAAACCAGGGGGTTTGGAGCCCTGAGTGGTGATGCGCTCAGGGTATTCAGGAGGCCAGGAGGTGGCCACTGGGTCCCATGGTGGAAGCGGTGTTGGGGGGTCCTGGTGTGGGACCCAAAAGGATGAGTGGGGTGAGCCAGGCGGAGTGAGTGTGTGTCTGTCAGGGGTAGCGGGGTGTGAATAGAGGGGACCCAGCCAACAAAGCCTGCAGGCAAGGAGGACCATTTCTGCGGGGAGAAAGGACAGAGGCTTCTTAGTTGCAGCCCCGTGCTGTTTGGGCCGGGCTCAGGGCGTCCAGAACAAGGCCTGTTCCGCCTGGTAATGGTGGGATCTGGCTGAACACAGTGGCTCCACCTGGCCTGACTCGCTGGCCTCTCGCGTTGCTGGTGGAAGAGGCTTTGCGGCAGGTTCAAAGGGGTGTTAGAGCTGTCCGGTTTCCTGTGTTCCCAAGAGTTATGATGACTGTTGCAGGTACTTCGTCCTTTCTCTAGTTCTCAACTGGGGGAGGTGGCTTTTGTCCCCAGCCCCCTCCCCCCCACCCCCACCCCGGGGCACCCTGAGTAGTATCCGGAGACGCTTGGGTTGTTCTGACTTGGGGTTGGGGACGCTGCTGACACCTAGTGGGTGGGGACCGAGAATGCCGCTCCTCAGTGTCTGACGGCTGCCACCCAGAGCACAGGACCATCCAGCCCTGGTATTGGAGGGGAAGCCCTGGTATTGGATGTCTGTAGCGCCGTGACGGGGAGAGGCAGTGTGGTACCCCATCGTACCCCATCGTTGGGCTATGCCGTGTATTGTCTGCTGGACATTTGGGTGGTTTCTGTGTTTTAGCTGGTGTGGTTGATGCCAGTATGATCATTCTTGTACGGGCCTCTTGGTGAACATACCTACACAGGGTTGACTTGAAGGTTATTCTCTCTGTTTCTGCAAGTGGTTGTGTTGATCTGTGCATCCGCCCCGTACACAAGAGTTGCAGGGGTTAGAAGCAGGCCACGTGTCCACCGACAGGCGAAAGGATAAGGAAAATGTGGCATACACATACGATGGAATATTAGCGTTAGAGAAGTGTGATCACGTGGACGAACCTCAAGCGCCGTAACCAGACACAGAAGGACAATCCTGTATGATTCCACTTACACAGGGTATCCTCAGGAGTCAAGTTCATGGAAACAGAAAGCAGAACGGTTGTTGCCAGGGGCCGGGAGGTGCTGGATGGATATGGAGTTGTGCAAGGTGAAGTTCTAGGGATCGGTTACACACAATGTAATTCTAGGGAACACTGCTGAGCTGTACGTTTAAAAACGGTTGACGGTAAATTTTCTGTGGGGTTTTTAAACCACGCTTTTAAAAAACAAGAATTACAGGTGCTCCTTGCCAAGCTGCTTTCCTTCGGGTTCCTGGTGTCTTCGTGGTTGCACTGCACTCCTTTGCAGCTCGTGGGACGCACCCTGCCTCTTCTCCGAGGTACGCTCGCTCGCTCGGGGCAGCAGAGGCACAGTGGCTGTTACAGGGTGACAGGAGTTTGAGCTTATGTAAATGTGGGAGAGGGTCCGTAAGGGAGACCTGGGGGATCCTGGACGGAAGGAGTGTCTCTGAGAAGCCACGCCCAGCCGGCCTGGGGAGCTGGCCCGGAGGGTGCCTGCATGCAGCCACCTGTACGTGGGCCCGGGCCAGGCATCTCCTCGTAGGAAGACAGGGGATGCAGAGCAATGGGGCGTAAGAGAAGCTGGAGGCCGCCGGGCTCTTCTGCATCGCTTCCACCTTCTATCCTTGGACAGATTCTCCTTTGGACCCCATCTAACCAACCGTACAGGGATAGAGATTCTAGAAAACGTAGTTCCTGTGTTAACCACGAGGACCCAGAGCTGTGCCTGTTATAGACACCTGACCTGTGCCTGCAGCGTACATTTCAAAGGGCCGCCTGGGGAGATGGGGCATGTGTCCTTTTTTCCCCTTTGCTTCCTTGCAAAGCCACAGTATATAAACCATGACATCTTTTAAAGAGGTATTTGTGTCTTAGCCTGAGAACTTAAGTACCACTTAAATCATGTTTTTTGTTTTTTGTTTTTTTTAATGCGAGAAATGCGGTCTGGGTTTCCATGAACATAATCCACTTAGGGGAAACTTTTGTAAAACACTCCATGTGTAAATGGCAACTTGCTGTATTTTAGAAGTTTTCTGTAAGGCTATAGTCGCTAATCAAGGGAAAAAGAAACTTTAAAGTAGCTTGAGAATAACCAGTAAGAACATCTAGGATAACTGAGCTTCGGGATTTCTTTTCCCCCAAACAATGTTGCTTGAAAGGACTTAGAAACCACTCTACCTAAATAGCTTGGAGTATTGTAAGTGAAGCAGTCTCCCTTTACCACTTCAACGTCTGGTTTCCCCGTGTTCATGATCAGGAATGGGGATCATGTGTCCCTGAACTGGAGAGTCCAGGGACCTAGCCTGTGCTGTAGTCCTGATTGGAACACCAGCAAATGACAAGTAAAATGATTTGTAAACATACTTGTATAATACTTCTGAATTTACAAAATATTTTCATAATTGTCTCACTTTTATTCCCCTGTTGGTCCCGGGTTGTAAGACAGCCAACTCTTCCCACCCTTGTTTTGGGCGACAGAATTGAGGCGAAGAAAAATCCAGTGACTCCCTTCCAGTTGTGTAGTGAAGGGGTCGGGGTGAGTCTCCAGCCCTCGATCCGTCACCCCTCATCTCTGTGAAACCTTGCCTGATACCCCTCCCCGAACCCTGTGGCTTGACTCTTCCCTCCTCTGTGCCGCCGGGGCCCACGAGTGCCTCCCTTGCTGTGCCCGTCACATGGAATTTATATCCGTCAGGGTCCAGTTGGGAGGCAGAAAGCGCATAGTAATTGGAACAGGGCCCGCATAATAGGAAACAGGATTCCGCAAACCGGCCACATAGCAAAACACCCCTTATGTCTTGTCTGTCTGTCCGGCAAGGTTGAGCAGTTACCATAGGGACCGGAAGGCCCCGCAAAGCCTAAAATATTTACCATATGGCTCTTGAAGGAGAAGTTTGCCAGCCCCTGGTGTAAAGGATGACTAACTATTAGCAGATTATTACTTATTGTCAACTTACTGAGTCACGATGAGCTAGGAACTCCTCCGGGGTAGAGAGAGCTTTAAAAGAGTGCAGGAGTAGCAGGTGCAAGGACCAACCGCTGCCTCTAGGGCTGAGGCACGTTACCTATAAGGGAGGAGGAAGGAGGTGTGCGACTGCCCCCCCCTTACTGCCCTCCCTTCCCCCAGTCTGAGATTCAGATCTGCATGGCATGGGTGTGACAGCAAAGTCACTGAGCCCCTCGGGCTAGCTGACAGACAGGAAGCTGCCCGTGCAGAACCTGGCAGGTGGCCAGGGAGCTGGCTGGCATGCCAGTGGAACCCCTGGGAAGCCGTCCGAGGGCATGCTTCTAAAACTGGCCGGGAAGCTGCCCGCTGGAGTGCTCGTGGAACTTGGCTGTGGAGCCGCGGTGGATTCAGCCACTGCCTTGTCCACAGGAGGAGGCGGAGAGGACAGCAGCCCCTCCAGCACCCTCTCCTGAGGACCCTTGCAGAGCTGCCAGCCCACGGAGGAGAGCTATCCTCAGGTCCTGCCCCAGTATCACCGCTCGCTCGGGCAGCGACGGGTGGTTTGCACTTAAGAGGCTAGCTGGCGTGGTGTTGAAATGGGTCGTTCGCACACCTTGCTCCTTCTGGATTGTGACGTACCAGGCACGGGTGTTCGGAAAATGCTCCCTGAATGGTGCTTTCCAGAAACTGTCCCTTGCACGGGTTGGCCCGTGTTCTCTAGAGTGCTGTGCTGAGGCTCTGGACTCCGCAGGGTCCCGAGGCCCCTAGACCTTTGCCCCACCTGGAGAAGAGGCACATACCTTGGGCTTTATCCTCCCCGGGGGAGGCCGTGGCCCCTTGGCTCCGAACGAACGCTCCTCCCGGGGTTCTCTTCTGCAGCCAGCCTGGGGTCTGAGCTGCCGCTGCTGATGCCCTGTTGCAAATTCCCTCCCCTCTCTGTTTCTTAAGACCTCTCCCTGAGCGGCCAGCTTCTTGTCTGTGTGTGTTTGGACTTGGGGTTGCGCAGTGCAGCCTCCGCTGCCTCTGGGTCTTCACACGTCTCATTGACCTGCTCAGCCCCTCAGCCTGGCTCTGTCGCCTTGTTGGGGCCACACCTGCCTTTGTCTTGGGGTGGCATGTGATCCAGCGTTCGCTTTAGCCATGAGTGGCAGGCGTGTGTTAGAATCTTCAGAGCAGACCCTCGTGTTCTTGCGTGTGGGACTGAATACTGACGTGCTTACCTGAATCCGAATGTATGAGGTGGGTGTCGGTTTCTTAGGATTTTTTGCATGTGGGGGTAGTTATCATTTTTCTTGTTTTTTGGTACGTTTTTTTGTCAACCATGAGGAAAGCAGTTTTCTTCCCTAATTGATATTTTATTGGTTGTTTTGAGGATTGGTACACACACGGTTCAATTTGTACATCCTTCCTAATGTATGTAGGAACTGAGGAACTAAGAGACCACGTAGTTCTGATTCTTTTCTAAACAGGTGTTCCACTGACTTTCTGGCTTAAAATGTGGAAACAACTTTTCCTTAAGAGGATATCAAGTATGAATCCCTTCAAATGTTGATAGGCTGTGACATCACAGGTCCCACTTCACCGTTTCATATCATAAGCACCACGTGCTCAAATTTCCATGTTTTTCTTGGCACATTCATGGCACGTTATTAGGGAAACTGGAGTGTCGTGACCGGGGACAGGAAGGGCCAAGATCAAGAAGTGGTTTTCTTTAGGAAGTAATTATACTAAAAAAACATAGGAGTACAGGTAATTTTATTTTTATTTTTTTAACTTATTTTTTTGTTTTGTTTTGTTTGTTTTTGCGGTACGCGGGCCTCTCACCGCTGTGGCCTCTCCCATCGCGGAGCACAGGCTCCGGACGCGCAGGCTCGGTGGCCATGGCTCACGGGCCCAGCCGCTCCGCGGCACGTGGGATCTTCCCGGACCGGGGCACGAACCCGTGTCCCCTGCATCGGCAGGCGGACTCTCAACCACTGCGCCACCAGGGAAGCCCTAACTTCTTATTTTATATCGGAATATAGTTGATTAACAATGGTGCATTCGTTTCAGATGTACAACAGAATGATTCAGTTATACGGTATACATGTATCTATTCTTTTCTAAATTCTTTTCTCAGTTAGGTTGTTACAAGATATTGAGCTGAGTTCCCTGTGCTACACAGTAGGTCCTTGTCGGTTATCCATTTTAAATATAGCAGCGTGTATCTGTCAGTCCCAAACTCCCTAACTATCTCTCCCCCCACCCCCCTTGGTAACCATAAGTTCGTTCTCTAAGTCTATGAGTCTGTTTCTGCCTTTTGTAGCATTTTTTAAATTTTCCACATATAAGCGATATCATACGATATTTCTCTTTGTCTGTCTGACTTGTGTCACTCAGTATGACAATCCGTAGGTCCATCCGTGTTGCTGCAAATGGCATTATTTCATTCTTTTTAATGGCTGAGTAATATTCCATTGTGTGTGTGTGTGTGTGTGTGTGTGTGTGTGTGTGTACACACACACACCACATCTTCTTTATCCTTTCCTCTGTTGATGGACGTTTAGGTTGCTTCCGTGTCTTGGCTATTGTAAACAGTGCTGCAGTGAACACTGCAGTGCACATATCCTTTTGGACCATGTTTTTCTCCGGGTATCCTGTTCAAGACCTATTACGTGCGTGACTGCGTCTCCAAATTGCTATTGAGTATGTTTTGTGTTGTCAGGTTAAGAAAAACTACCCCCCATGGAATGTTAAGCTGAATTCATTATCCCACCCTTCCCTGGTTGGACCAAAAAATAACCAACGAACAATGTCACCTCTTCAGAAAGCGTTTATACTCCAGAAATGGGGTGAGGTGGGATTTCCTTCTTAAGCATGTTTCCAGAGCTACGGCGAAGCTTAAATTCCCCAAATAGTCGATAAAAACACTCCTCGGGATGTACAAGAAGGGAGACAGGGACCAGTGACTGATGGTATGTTCACGTCTTAACACTTGAGAGGTTTTTGGTTTTCGATGGGCTTCTCGGTTACCAGAGATGCACTCTCCGATTAGTTCACAATTTGATACTTTTCCTGGATGAGTCAGCTCTCTTTTCTGAAACAAGGGAGCTCAAGGAGAACGAGTTAAAATAGTTAAATGAAGCAGACCAAGGAGGTGACGTCAGTGATTGTCCTGGCTCACAAAAGGCAGTGCTTTCTCATGGCTTGTTCTCCAGACAGCAAAGCTTTCTTTGAGATAGTCATAACTGATTAATCACGGGTGTGATTCATGGCCTTTGAAATATGATACTGGACTTAACACATTCTTCCTCCTTTGGTTTTGATCTCTGGGTGTCGCGATTTTCCACATCAGTCCCGCTCAACGTCTGAGCTCCCCCCGGCCGACCCCTTTCCTGTGGCCCTTGACGTCCAGCATCGCTTCTGTCCTTAGACCTTCCTTCCCAGTGTCTGGAGCACTTGCTTACATTAGTGTTCTCTGCCCTGTGTTGGTTTGAGCCCTTGTTTCTGTCCAGTACAAAGACAGAACCCGCCGCCTTCTGTTCTCGGGCAGAAGAAATTCTTTTCGCGTCAGCCTCCAGGATGAAGCTACCAGACGCATTTGCTGGAATAAGAAGGTCACTCCCCTGCTTCCGTGCTGGCCTTCGGGGGCCCCCACTGCCTCCAGGATATCATGCCAGATTCCGACCCAAGGTCAAGTTCCTCATCTTCCTCTTTCTGCCCTTATCTTCAAACGCTCCCCAGCCAGAGCTCTGCGCTGGGCCAGGCTGACATTCCTCAGACCGGCCCGGCTTCCTGCCTCTGCCCCATCTTCACATGCAGACCCCCCTGTGGAATGTCCGCCCCCATCCATGCCACCCCTTTCAAGTTGCCCTTCGTGGGCCTCTCTCTTCGTGAAGTCTTTCATCTCCAGCCCCGAGGCCAAGCGAGCCCGGCCCCTCGCGCCCCTGCTGCCCTGATGTGGTTCCTTCCCACGGGAGTCCCGGCTCCCAGGAGAATCAAGGTTCTCCGGCCTCCGTGGATGTCATCCTTGATCAGCTGTAACTAACATCCGTTGGATGAAATACAAAAACTTTGTTCCAACGAGACTTCCATTGACTGTTTTTTTCCCCCGCTGCTGTTTCCAGAAAAAGCGTTTCCGTAAGAACAGCAAGGAAATCTGCACATGTGGGGACACTTGAGTCTTAATTGAGGCCCTACACAGGAGTTTTCCAATGCCAGTGAACACTCAGACCAGAATATTGGACCTGGCACGTGAACGTGGGACGTTGATTCTGCCCGTGACACACGGACAGGCATCATGGGCGTGGAGTCATTTGTTCTCGCGTGCCTGTCTTTTTGTAAAGGGACTTTTCTTCTGAGCTACAGCGAGCGGCACTGAGAACTTCGCCTGGTGGCTCTGGGACAGGACTGCCCTGTTTGTGGCTCCCGAGTGCTGTAGATGTCAGGCAGTTCCCTCTGCTAGGGGCAGTGCCAAGCGCTCTCTTGACTATAAGGCAGGGGACGGTGACAGAACGATCCTGAGTGTCTGTAATGTGTGATACACTGTACAGTGCTGGCAGGCAGAGTCAGTAAGTATCCTGTGAGACTAGAGCCAACTTCAGGTTTGCTCTCTACCAAGTTCAAGCCTAATTAATTCTTCCTAATGGGAGAAGTTTGATGGGGTCAAGAGTACAGACTGGAGGTTTTCAAAACGTCTTCTTTTACAACTGTTTTCTCCATGAGCACAATAAACGTCAAACAGACAGTTTGTCTTGGCGAGGAAGCCAGGCGGGGAGAATTCCCCAGCTTCTGTGTCTCCCAAGCCCAGGGCCGTCTTTGCTGGGAATGTAGGTAGAGTGTGGTCGGGACGGCGCAGGTGGACACTTCGGAGTGCGGTCTTTACTGGTGCAGGAGGAGCTTGGGAAGTCTTTGCGGATGAGGGGAAGCAACACGATGTCATCAGACTTCGATGCCAGCGCTTGGAGACAGTCTCGCAGAACTTGTGCATCCAGGGGTTTGTGGGAACGAGACTGAAAAACCCACCAGGTCATGGCTGAGTCACACGGGTTGCCTCCAGGACGTCCTGCCTTGGAAAGCTGCCCTAAGGCCCTTGCAAGTTCCTTGGTCATAGTTGTCTTGCCTGAAGAGTTTTCTTGTGAAGCTGAAATTCAGAGAGGCATCATCGCAAGGAGAGGGACGCACGTACACGCGCTACCCTCGCTTCTCGCCAGCTCTGCGCGTGTTTGCTTGTTTGGGCTTTTGTGACTCTCACCCCCTCTTTGTTCACTTCCTGCACCTTCACCCACCCATCTTCTTCCAGGTTTCTCCGTGTTGGGGCCCCAGGGTTCTGTCCTCAGCTCTTGGTGGCTCTGTTTTCTGTGTAGGAGGCCTCCATCCCCGTCCCTCCAGTTTTTAAATTTCTTCCGCTGCTGGTCACCCCATGAGCAGGCCACCTCTCCCCGGGTACCCTCCCCTCCCCTCAGGCAGCCGCCCACCGACCCTCCGCCTGGACGGCCCTTTGGCCTCCCACCCAGGGCGTGCCAAAACGGAAACTCCCCACCACGTAACCTTCACCTTGGCCACGTGTGGCTGAGTGTGTAATCTTGGTGGGGTGGAAACTCATTTACGATCTGTTATCATGTCGGGATAAAAGTTGTCTAGACTTTGAAACCGGTTGTTAACCGAATGGTTCGCTTCATAGTTTAGTTAGGAGCGCTCATTTTGTTTATGCCGTGGACTTGCGATGAATAATTGCTTTATTAACCTAGGAAAAGTTCAGCTGTCCTTGGGATCCGGCGGAGACTTTAGGAAAGCACCACGTGGTCTCAGAGCGGAGCCTGTAAGTTGCCTCGTTTCCAGCTTTGTAACTACCGGAGGAGAAACGTTCACGGCTTTAGTGCTTTGTGCGGTTCGGAACGGACTTTTAGGTTAGTCCTGGCAAACAGAGCAGCGAACTTCCTAACCCGTACACCTCTGTGCCTGTAAGCATTCATCTCTTTCACTAGTTGTCCTAGCAGTTCGTAAACATAATGGCTTTTCGGTGTGAAACGGGGGTTGGCAACTTTTTTTTAACAACAAGCCAAGTAGTAAATGTTTTTGGCTTTGTGGGTCAGACTCTTCTGTTCTCTCCTGTAGCGGCGTATAAACAAATAGCTCTGGTTGTATTCCAGTAAAATTTTATTTACAAAAAAAAAAAAAAAAAAAAAAAGCAGCTGGCTGGATTTGACGCATGGGCCCCGGTTTGCCAAGCGCTAGTACAGAAGCAGGTTGGTTAATCGATGGATTATTTGATGCTGAGTTGGATTATTACTGTATAGGGAAGACAAGGGTGAGGATTTAAAGATTAAGATTCCTCAGGATAAAAATCATAAAACGCTTTTAAGGAGTCAGTCAACACATTCCTACACGCGTGTTTAACACCGAGTAGGGAGTATTTCACGTACCCAGCGTGGTGTAGTCATCTAGGACTGTAATGAAAGGAATCAGATACTAAGCGTCAGCAAGGATGTGGAGAAACTGGGGCCCTCGGATGCAGAACGTAAAGTGGTGCAGCTGCTTCAGAAGGCAGTCTGGCGGGTCCTCACAAGGTTCGCCGTAGCTACCGTGCGACCCTGCCGTTCCACTCCTAGGCGTACACCCAAGGGAAGTGAAGACGCACGCGCAAGCACGCACCTGTACACCAGTGCTCACGGCAGCGTTAGTAGCCAAAAAGGAAAAGCAGCTTCAATAGCCATCACCGATGAACGGATAAATAAGATGTGGTCGTCCCTACAGTGGAGCTTCCTGCAGCCATAAGAACGAATGAAGCTGTGACGCAGGCTACAACATGGTGCACCTTGAAAACCTGAGTGAAGGAAGCCTGACACAGAAGGCCGCCTATTGTAGGATTTTGTTTATATGAAATATCCAGGATAGGCAAACCCTAGACGCAGAGAGCAGACGCATGGTTGCCAGGGGCTGGGAGCATCGGGAAGTGACCGCTGACAGGCACGGACGAGGTTTCTTCTGGGGTTAGGAAACCGTTCTAAAATGGGTGGTGGTGGTGGCTGGACAACTGTGAATTTACTAACAAGCCGCTCATTTATCTTTATATGGGTGAGTTGTGTGCTATCTGAATTATATCTAAATACAGCTGTTACGGAAATAACTAGGTGCGGGATTAATCTATGAGAAATAACTAGTAAATAATAATTTTTAAAAAATCCATCATGATTTTTTGGAGGAAGGAGATCCAGAAAGTGAATCGGTATTTCTGGCTCTGCTGTTTCTGGTGTGTTTCTGAGAGCTCGTGCGCTTTCCCGCCCCTCCGTGAATGGTACACCTTGCAGAGGCAGACCGGGTGAGGGATGCGTCCCTGGTCTCCCGCTGGGAATCAGGGCCCAGGTGGATCCCTTCACCCCTGGGTTGTCCTGAAGCCAGTCTGAGAAAACCTGTGGGTGGCGTGTGTCACGGGCATGTTGTCTTCCTGGCCAAGTCCTGGGGACTTGTTTGCTTGTTCAAGAGGCTCACAGGATACACTTCTGTGTTGCAGATCGAAGAAGGAAGCAAAGCTGCGGCAGTGGACAAGTTGTTGGCCGGAGATGAGATCGTTGGCATCAACGACATCAGTCTGTCGGGGTTTAGACAGGAAGCGATTTGCCTGGTGAAGGGGTCGCATAAGACCCTGAAGCTGGTGGTGAAAAGGTAAGACCTGGGCCTCGTGCCTTGTTTACAAACAGAGATGAGCGGGACCGTGAAACCTGGAGTCTATTGGCTGCGCCGTGTCACTGTGGCAATCGTGATTTGGACTTAAGTCGCGTGCGCGTGTGTGTGTGTACATGCATGTACACTTAGGAATCTATCTCTTGGCCAAGGATGAATCCAACATCAAAAATTTTAAACATTCTTTTTTTAAAATTAATTTTTATTGGAGTATAGTTGATTTACAGTGTTGTGTTAGTTTCTGCTATACAGCAAAATGAATCAGCTATACATATACAGATGTCCACTCTTTTAGATTCTATTCCCATGTAGGTCATTACAAAGTTGTTGTTGTTTTTCCAATAGTTATTTATCTTGGCTGCGCTGGGTCTTAGTTGTGGCACTCAGGGTCTTCATTGCAGCACGTGGCATCTTTAGTTGTGGCATGTGGACTTGTAGTTGTGGCGTGCATTCAGGATCTAGTTCCCCAGCCAGAGATCGAACACAGGCCCCCTGCACTGGGAGCGTGCAGTCTTGCCCACTGGACCACCAGGGAAGTCCCTACAAAGTATCGAGTAGAGTTCCCTGTGCTATACAGTAGGTTCTTAAAAGATTTCTTCTTTTATTACTGTTGACTGTTAATTTTGATGTAAGTGATTTTGAATACTTAAATCTTATTCTTGGCAACATGTCGGTGGTTTTCTGGCAGTGAGGGAAACTGCTTATGCTCCAGATGATGAAATGTCATTGCCTGTGTTTTACACAAGGTGGCAGGCTACCAGGTTTGGGGGTTTTAGGCTAAAATGGGATGCATATAGACTTACAGGTCAGCTAGCAGGTGTTTCCAGTGCTGTGCTGAGGTCTGAGGGGAGCAAGTGCATATTCCAAGAAAGGAGATTGTGGATAGGAGTTGGGATGATTTGAAGGGGTCGGAAAGTGAAGTTGGGCACGGGATGCTTTCACACACAGGCACTAGAACGGTCCTACGGGGCAGCATGGAGGTGTTGTGTGACTTTTGTTTTTTGGCCACGCTGCACAGCTTGTCGGAATCTTAGTTCCCCAACCAGGGACCAGGAATCGAACCTGTGCCCCCGAAGTGGAAGTGCTGAGTCTTAACCCCTGGACCGCCAGGGAATTCTGGTGACTGGTTTCAGAGAGAAATAATTCTCGACCTTGTGTTCTACAGTTGGCTAATTCATAGTAAAGTGTTGACGTGCCCCTTTTAGCAGAATTAGTGCAGTCTTTCCAAGGTTGGCTGTAAATTTTATTTTACTTTTTAAAAATTTATTTATTTATTTATTGTTTATTTTTGGTTGCATTGGGTCTTTGTTGCTGTGTGCGGGCTTTCTCTAGTTGCGGCGAGCAGGGGCTACTCTTCGTTGCAGTGCATGTGCTTCTCACTGTGGTGGCTTCTCTTGCTGCAGAGCATGGACCCTAGGCGCGCGGGCTTCAGTAGTTGTGGCACACAGGCTTCAGCAGTTGCGGCTCACGGGCTCTAGAGCACAGGCTCAGTAGCTGTGGCGCACAGGCTTAGTTGCTCCGCGGCATGTGGGATCTTCCCGGACCAGGGCTCGAACCCGTGTCCCCTGCATTGGCAGGTGGATTCTTAACCACTGCGCCACCAGGGAAGCCTGGCTGTATATTTTAAAAAGTAAATTGACTCAAGGCCTTCAGTTTTTAGTACAGACTTGAAGACATATCCCTGTGGACTTTTTATGTATTTATTTTTTGGGGGACCAAAATAGCATCCAAGGAGGAGGTTCAGAAACGAAGAAGGAAAAAATTTCATCCTTTGCCACATTAATGAAGCAGCCTCATTTCTCAGTGGAATAGGCTGTCCTCCTTGTAAATCAGAAAACTGAAGTCTCAGAATGGCCATTTTGGAGACTTCTGGGGGAGCAGGGGACAGGACGGGTACCATCATGGTGTGTAATTTCTTTGAGGTCACCTTATTAAGCCTCCTAAGGCAGGACGTGTGAAGTCCTCACAGGATTCCGTCAGACTTGGTGGAGCGCTGGTGATGGTGAGGGACACTTGACCCACACAGGGGAGACAGCGGTTATAAACCACCACCTGAAATGTCTCCTTTGCGGGGCTGCCCGAGCCCCCAGAACACACAGACGGCTCGTTGGCTTACTGTCCATCTCCCCGCACTGGGAAAACACTGGCTTAGTTGACGCGGTGAGCAAACCGTCTCGCCAGTTTGCGGCTCCTTATTGCAGTGCCCGACACGCAAGGGCAAATGAAGGGCTTGGACTTACTGAATCGAATTGATTTGAACTGCACCGGGACGGGCGTCATTGGAGGGCCTCATGGGGATGCTGACACTGAGGTGCTCATTCAGTAAAACCTGTCAGTGTGACATCGGCCAGCCCGGGGGAGGCGGCAGCGAATAAAAGCGAGCCAGTGACACATCCTGGGGGACGGAATCAGGATGCATGAATACTTTCACCGGTTGCATCTCACAAGGTAAAAATGAAATGTTGGTCTATGTCAGATCTTATTCTAGGGTCCAAAAAAAGAAAAAGCAGGTGTGTAATAAAGTTGGTTTAGTAACAACAGCTATAAAGAAGGGAATTTGCACCCCAGTAGGAAGTTGAATGAAAGACACTCATAGGCAGTTTCTAATATGAGAAATGCACATAGGAAACAAGTGTTTAAAAAGACGTTTAACTAGGGATCGACAAGTTTACTTACAAACCAGGTTTTGATTCTCCAGCTGGCCGACATCTAATGGAATAGCAATGCCCGTTGGTGCTGAGATGTGGGGAAACAAGTGCTTATTTGATGTAATGCTGATGAGACTTTCTGGTAAGCGGTTTGGCAACATGTGTCAAAAGGCCTATTTTGGACTCAGAATTTCATTTCTTGGATCCTAGATATTCAGCAAAAGGAAATGACTGAAGTGAATTAGGGACCATCCGTACTACAGAGTGCTGCCATTATAAATGGTGTGAGCCAAATGAACTTATCTACGAAACAGAAACAGACTCCCAGACACAGAGCACAGACTGGGGGTTGCCAAAGGCGGGTGGGGGGCGGAGGAGGGATGCATTGGGAGGTTGGGATTAGCAGATGCAAACTATTACATGTAGAATGGGTAAACAACAAGGTCCTACTGTAGAGCACAGGGAACTCTAGTCAGCATCCTGTGACAGACCGTAATGGAGTAGAATATGAAAAAAATATATATGTGTGTGTATAACTGAGTCTCTGCTGTACAGCAGAAATGAACACGTTATAAATCTATACGTCAATAAAAGTTTTTAAAAAGAATACAAGTGCTACTACAAAATTAAAAAATGGTGTCAGTGGGCTTCCCTGGTGGCACAGTGGTTAAGAATCTGCCTGCCAATGCAAGGGACACGGGTTCGAGCCCTGGTCCGGGAAGAATCCCACATGCCGCGCGGAGCAACTCAGCCCATGCACCACAGCTACTGAGCCTGCATGCTAGAGCCCGCAAGCCACGATTACTGAAGCCTGCACGCCTAGAGCCCGTGCTTTGCAACGGGAGAGGCCACTGCAATGAGAAGCCCGCACACCGCAGAGGGGACTGAGAAAGCCCGTGTGCAGCGACGAAGACCCAACACAGCCAAAAATAAATAAATAAAATAAATTTATGGAAAAAAATGGTGTCAGTATTTCGTGACATGGAAAGATGCCCCTCAAAGTCCAGTTGAGTGGAACACATACAAGCAGTTATAGAACTGTATCGGCCCCATGAAAAAAAGTTTTAATTTTGGTAAAATACACATAACAAAACTTACCATTTTATCCATTAAGTGCACAGTCTAAGTGTATTACTTCTCTGATGATAAAAATGGCGAGCTTGAAAAAAAAAAAATGGCGAGCTTGTTGCACTTTTTTTTTTTTTTTTGCGGTACGCGGGCTTCTCACTGTTGTGGCCTCTCCCGTTGCGGAGCACAGGCTCCGGACGCGCAGGCTCAGCGGCCATGGCTCACGGGCCCAGCCACTCCGCGGCATGTGGGATCTTCCCGGACCGGGGCACGAACCCGTGTCCCCTGCATCGGCAGGCGGACTCCCGACCACTGCGCCACCAGGGAAGCCCTCGTTGCACTTTTAAAGAGGAGAGGCCTTTGGGGTTCCGTGTGATGTGTTCACAGGACTCCGCAGGAGGTTTGGTCCCCAGGAAGCGGTCAGCTGTGCTCTGTTCTGGGCGGTGCCCCCAGGAGGCTCTGTTTATTGCTCTGTGATCAAGACAGGCAGGATCACCCTAAGGGGTGGGTGTTGGAATGCCGGCTACAGTTACTCCAAGAGTGACTTTTTATTCCGCATTTATGAGTACTCAGAGTAACCCATGGGCGTGGGACAACAGTCACTTTGGAACGGGAACTGGGTGGGATACATCAGCCTTTCTCCCAAGCCCTCTCATCTTCCCATTTTGCCGCTCCGGAGAGTGGCCGTGTCAGTACTAATCTCTTAGGTTTCCTTTTAGACACAGGTACCTCCTTATGTGTTACACTTGAAAATGGGGGTTGGTCCAGGGTGAGTGCTCTGAGTCGAGATTTCTCCTGACCCCGTGCGGCTCCACGGTCTGGATCCTCTGCTGTGTGTCTAGCAGGTCCTCTGTGCGGACATTTACGGTGCTTCCGGTGTACAGCAGACAGTGCTGCGATGTGATGTTTTTGTACCCGAGACCCCATACATGTGCGTGTAGGCCGTCCTGATCCGTTCCTAGCGTGGGAGGTTTGGAGGCAGAAAGTACCGTGCATCGTGAAGTCTGTTTTTGTTGGCTTTGTGGATGTGATAGGTGACCGATGCTTTTACCGTTTAAATGGGCATTTCTGTCATTATGACCGAGGTTGGGCATCATTCCATGTGTTCAGAAGCTTTTTTTTTTTTTTGAATTCGAGGAACATAGTTAAGGATGTAAAAACCGGATGATGTGAATTCTGTTCGGAGTACACACCATGAGAACTGGGGGTAGAAGGAGAGAGAAGGCCTGGGGGCCCGGCCCGTTGGCCGTGGAGCTGACTGCGTATCCAACAGACTTGTGGGGAGACCGGTCAAACTTTGGCTGTGAGGGGTTGATGGGGGCCCTGGTGTAGAATCCCACTTTGTAATCCGCATACCCGGTTTCCCTTTAAGTGAGGGGTGTGCAGGATGACTGTCTAGTTTAGATAGCGCTTAATATTCTAACTAACACATACAACCCAATATAAAACCAAACCAAGCAGTTTGTCCAAATGTTTTTTTCTTTTCAAACACACTTTTAAAAACAAACTTAGGTGTTTTTAAATTTTTTAAAGGTAATTTTGGATTAAATTTTAATACTGTGTGTGGGTATTACTTTTGCCTATTAGAAAAGTCTGAAACGGTGGTTTTGCCTAGAAATGTGAATAAAATTCTACAAAATGGTTAATTAGTCAATACTAGGATCTGTTGATGTCATCCGGCACATGGTGAATTACGGTTGTAAGTACTGAAGATGCACATAATAAGGAGTTTTAAAACTCCATATGGGGCTTCCCTGGTGGCGCAGTGGTTGAGAGTCCGCCTGCCGATGCAGGGGACGCGGGTTCGTGCCCCGGTCCGGGACGATCCCACGTGCCGCGGAGCGGCTGGGCCCGTGAGCCATGGCCGCTGAGCCTGCGCGTCCGGAGCCTGCGCTCCGCGACGGGAGAGGCCACGGCGGTGAGAGGCCCGCGTACTGCAAAAAAAAAGAAAAAAAGAAAAAAACTCCATACTAACTTACCATTTACCTTATTACAAAGGCACCAGTGAGTGCTTTTAACATGATTTCTCTTAAATCGGTGACGTTTTCTTCTCTCTCTAAATCTCACCATTCTCGTGTTTCTTTATCCCTAGGCAACCACTAATCTGACTTGTATCTCAGAGATCAGTTAGCATTTTCTAACTAGTGTTAATATGGAGAGCTCCAAAAGGGATCATGTACTCTTTTAAAATATATATATATATAAATTTATTTACTTTTGGCTGCTTTGGGTCTTCGTTGCTGCGCGTGGGTTTTCTCTAGTTGCGGCGAGCTGGGGCTACTGTTCGTTGCGGTGCATGGGCTTCTCATTGCGGTGGCTTCTCTCGTTGTGGAGCACAGGCTCTAGGCACGCGGGCTTCAGTAGTTGTGGCGCGTGGGCTCAGTAGCTGTGGCTCGCGGACTCTAGAGTGCGGGCTCAGTAGCTGTGGCTCGCGGACTCTAGAGTGCAGGCTCAGTAGTTGTGGCGCACAGGCTTAGTTGCTCCGCGGCATGCGGGATCTTCCCGGACCAGGGCTCGAACCCGTGTCCCCTGCATCGGCAGGCGGATTCTTAACCACTGCGCCACCAGGGAAGCCCTGGATCACGTACTCTTAAAAAAAAAAAAGTGTTTAGTGTATGAAGGCACTCTGTAGTTAATTCATAGACTGAGCCACCAACACGTCAATATCAAATGTTGCCCTACCTGCGGATCACCAAATGATAAATGAGCTGCCTGAACCCTCAACTCCCTGCCCAGCCCAGGCACCTTAAGAAAGCGTGGCTTTTCTGATGAAGATTGAAAACAGCTTAGGGTCCTGAGGGTGAGAGTGGCCAGTGCAGGCTTGGTTTTTCTCGGAGGTTCTGGGAAGAGGCGTGTACGCGCCTCGGTGTAAAACACATACCCGTGGTTTTATGAACGAAGTGGGCATCGTGGATCACATCCTGACGCCCTCCCGCTGGTGACAGCTGCTGGGTGTGCGTGTCTTGCTTCAGACTGTGCGGCGAGCAGGGCACCCGGCGGCCAGGCGAGGGTGGTGGCGGGCTGACTTCACGAGGCGGTGGCGTCCGGTTTCACGGGGCATGGGCACTGTGTATCTTGTCATCGTTTAGAAGCCGGGATTGGGTGAGCGCGATGCCTTGGGAGACAAGGACCCAGATCACTGTCTCTCCCCAGCCACGTTTCTTTCCCAGACAGCTGAGAGCCAGCGCTTCCCTCCCAGAGCTGTGTCGGCTGGAAACAAAGCAGGGTAACAGGAAGCCCCACCGGGTGCACACATGTTCTCCTTTGAGATGTCCAGGTGGCATCCTGGCGTCTGCCCGGGAGTCAGCGGAACCGGGGCACCAGCAGGGGCAGCCTGGCCGTGCCTCCCGGGCACCCTGTCCTTCCCTCTTTGTTCGGCCAAGGAAGTGCTGCTCGCAGGAAAGTGTGGGAGGATGTGGTAACCTCTTCTTCTGTGCCTGTTTCTCTGTGTACTTGTCGCCTGCACTTTCTTCCCCCGTGTCGGCCCCTCCCTGGAGATCCTGATGGGCAGGTGTGGGATGAATCTCGGCGCTGGTGTTTCCCTGAGGGCCACGGGCTGGTTTGCTGGGTGGCCGCAGTGCTTATACCACTGGCTTAAGCACATGTGCTTGGAAAAGGTTAAGACCCGAAACTAGGTCACTCGAGGCCTTTTCCTGATTAACGCAGGCGTCGGTAAGCCCCTTGCTGTGGGAGACGTGCTGAAGTAGGGGACGCTTCTCGCCCGGTGCTGGGTTAAGGCTGTTGCCGTCCGATGCCGTGAAATGCTCACTAAAAGCTCTGTGTGCGCAGCGCCGGGATACCATCCACTGTCCTCCGTTCACAGGGAAGTTGGTACCATACGTTCAGCTCCTAAAACGTACATGGAATTTCAAACACCGTAGGGAACACGTCTCTTAACTGTCAGGCCGTGAATTCTATTGTATAGCTTGTAATGACTCTTTCGGTCTTCCTTCCAAATGTATGTGGTAATCTTAGTCTCGTCTACAGTGAACTTCGCCTGCCACTTCGTTGTTCGTGGCCCTCTTGAGCCGTCCGCTGCTGTGAGCAGTTTTTATGCCAGGGCCACGTTATGCATAGGGTTGACGTATGTTTCCTGCCTCTTTGCCGGAGGCCTTAAACCCTTCCGTGACTCTGCTTACGTCCGCCAAGCTTGCCTTCGGGAGGAGATTAACACCCAAGGATGGAGGTTCGCTGCAGGAGGCCGTAAGGGACGGCCACGTGGGGTGGCGTGGCGACACACCTGAAGAAAGGAGGTGTCTGGTCTAGTGACGGCACCCACGCCTGCTAGGAGCAAGTTTCTTGCCCCGTGCGTGGGTTTCTGGACGTCACTGAGTTGCAGTGAGTTCTACACCAAGCCAGTGTCGTGCCGGGCTCCCCTCTGCTGCTGGCTCCTTGGAGCTGTCCTAGGGCAGGTGTCTCTGTGCGTGGCCCCAACATTGATGAGTGCAGGTGTTCCTGAAGCAGCAAGAGGAGAGGGATGGATGGGACGTCAGCAGGTTGTATCCCTCCTGCTTTTCCCTCCTCCCCCTTCCTCTCCTTTCTCCCCCCTCTCCCCCACCCCCAAGAGCTCTTCCTGGGGCAGAAACTGTGTGTTCCCACAGAGGGTGTCTGTCTTACTGGCGATGCTGGTGGGTGTTGCCTTTGGAGGGTGGTCTGAGATGGCTCGTTCAAATTTCAGGGGGAAAGTGTCTGTTTTGAGCATTTGCGGGATTTGTTCCTGTTTGTTCCTGTGCTTATTTTCTTCTTAAAACAGAGTAGACCCAGAGGTTTATCCTGGACAGACGCCGACTCGTTTGGGCTGTTTGCCATTCTTGTTTTTATGAAATAAAATCGGAGGAAAAAAGCCACACAGAGCAGGACTGTGTTATTTGGGGAAAGGTTGCTTCTCCTCAGATGCAGATTCAGCGTGTGGCTTAACCAGCTTAATCAGCTGAATCTCCAGGTGAGATGTTTCAGATTCTAAGCCACGTAGAGAGCGGTAAACAGTTAGGATTTTGTTTTTCGTTAGAAGGCGTGCGAGTGATGTTGATATAATTTAGTTTGGAAGCGCTGGTGGTTTCTAATATATTAAGGCAGGCAGAGAACGTTTCACGTACTTTTGTTTCTATACTCTGACGTATGAGACTCTGTTGCTCTGTTGCTAATCCTTAGGGCTGCTCGTACTTAGTTATGTTAATGGTTGCACATTTGAGTGTCTGGGGTGTCTTTACCGAAAAATCCATTCTGTTTAAATGTAGCCAAGAAGCTGCATCGGTGCCTTTCTGAAAACTGGGGACATGCACCGTGACCTCGGGTGGTTTGGACAAAGCGTTTTTAGTACGGGTAGTGCTGGGTGAGACAGTCCCCTTCACCCCCCTTTGCAAAAGTTAATGGAAAAATAGCCAGGCCATTTGGGTCTGCTCCAGTTCTGCCTGCGTTCATTGTGTGACATTTCTACGCGGTCTTTCCTGCTCATGCACCCGGGGAACGCCGGAGGCCGAGACAGGCGTGCACTTGCCCTTGCTGGGAGACAGATAAGGGGTGCCCCGGCCTCGTGGGGCGGAACCCTGATGCTTTTATCCCGTGTGAATGCTGCTACACGGCCCTGGCATTGGTTTAAAATGCAGCTTTGATGTCTTGTATCAGTTTCAGCTATTTAGGTCATTTGGGAATTGTCCTCTTTACCTCTTTCGCCTCGTTTATAAAGGCAGGAGCTCCTGGACTCTTATCCCGGTTTATCAAGTGTGATGTCACCACCCACAGCATCGTGTTGTCAGATCAGTGCCCGGGAAAACAACTCCGCCATTCACAGAGTGGTCTGACCTCTGTTTTTATTCATTCACGTAATGTACATTGGAAGCGCTCCAGCCAGGCGGCTGAAGTCGTACCCATAGGTCCTGCCCTCGGGGCACTGGCAGCTGAGGGGGCGGATGGGCATGGACAGGAAAAGCTCTAACAAGTGGTGGCTCTGGCAGAAGGAGGGAGGGCTGGAGCAGAGCTCAGCAGTCAGGTTGTCCTTTGAAGGCTGAGCCAGCTTTGAGACACAGACGTGGACCTAAGTCAGTGATGCCGGGACCTCCTAAAGAGGCTGGCAGAGCGGATGGGGGAAGGGAGGAAGGGCATCTCGGGGCTAGAGCGGCGAGTCTCAGACCTGAGCTCGCCTCGGAATGACCTTGAGGGCTTGTGCAAACACAGCCGTCCCAGCGATGCCAGTGCCGCCTGGCCCGGGCTTCGCTCCGTGGCAGTTGGGAGCAGCTGAGGGCGGTGGGGTGAGGCAGGAGCTGCCAGAGCTGAGTTGCAGGGAGCTGGTGTGGTAGAAGGTAGAGGCAGCTCGGAAGAGGGAGAGGCCGGTCAGCACCTGTCCTCTAGAGGCTTGACCGGCTCAGCATCTGTCCTCTAGAGGCTTGACCGGCTCAGCACCTGTCCTCTAGAGGCTTGACCGGCGCAGCACCTGTCCTCTAGAGGCTTGACCGGCGCAGCATCTGTCCTCTAGAGGCTTGACCGGCGCAGCATCTGTCCTCTAGAGGCTTGACCGGCGCAGCATCTGTCCTCTAGAGGCTTGACCGGCTCAGCATCTGTCCTCTAGAGGCTTGACCGGCTCAGCACCTGTCCTCTAGAGGCTTGACCGGCTCAGCATCTGTCCTCTAGAGGCTTGACCGGCTCAGCACCTGTCCTCTAGAGGCTTGACCGGCGCAGCACCTGTCCTCTAGAGGCTTGACCGGCGCAGCACCTGTCCTCTAGAGGCTTGACCGGCTCAGCACCTGTCCTCTAGAGGCTTGACCGGCTCAGCACCTGTCCTCTAGAGGCTTGACCGGCTCAGCACCTGTCCTCTAGAGGCTTGACCGGCTCAGCATCTGTCCTCTAGAGGCTTGACCGGCGCAGCACCTGTCCTCTAGAGGCTTGACCGGCTCAGCATCTGTCCTCTAGAGGCTTGACCGGCGCAGCACCTGTCCTCTAGAGGCTTGACCGGCTCAGCACCTGTCCTCTAGAGGCTTGACCGGCTCAGCACCTGTCCTCTAGAGGCTTGACCGGCTCAGCATCTGTCCTCTAGAGGCTTGACCGGCGCAGCACCTGTCCTCTAGAGGCTTGACCGGCGCAGCACCTGTCCTCTAGAGGCTTGACCGGCGCAGCACCTGTCCTCTAGAGGCTTGACCGGCGCAGCACCTGTCCTCTAGAGGCTTGACCGGCTTAGCATCTGTCCTCTAGAGGCTTGACCGGCGCAGCACCTGTCCTCTAGAGGCTTGACCGGCGCAGCATCTGTCCTCTAGAGGCTTGACCGGCGCAGCACCTGTCCTCTAGAGGCTTGACCGGCTCAGCATCTGTCCTCTAGAGGCTTGACCGGCGCAGCACCTGTCCTCTAGAGGCTTGACCGGCTCAGCACCTGTCCTCTAGAGGCTTGACCGGCGCAGCACCTGTCCTCTAGAGGCTTGACCGGCGCAGCACCTGTCCTCTAGAGGCTTGACCGGCTCAGCATCTGTCCTCTAGAGGCTTGACCGGCGCAGCACCTGTCCTCTAGAGGCTTGACCGGCTCAGCACCTGTCCTCTAGAGGCTTGACCGGCGCAGCACCTGTCCTCTAGAGGCTTGACCGGCGCAGCACCTGTCCTCTAGAGGCTTGACCGGCGCAGCACCTGTCCTCTAGAGGCTTGACCGGCTTAGCATCTGTCCTCTAGAGGCTTGACCGGCGCAGCACCTGTCCTCTAGAGGCTTGACCGGCGCAGCATCTGTCCTCTAGAGGCTTGACCGGCGCAGCACCTGTCCTCTAGAGGCTTGACCGGCTCAGCATCTGTCCTCTAGAGGCTTGACCGGCGCAGCACCTGTCCTCTAGAGGCTTGACCGGCTCAGCACCTGTCCTCTAGAGGCTTGACCGGCGCAGCACCTGTCCTCTAGAGGCTTGACCGGCGCAGCACCTGTCCTCTAGAGGCTTGACCGGCTCAGCATCTGTCCTCTAGAGGCTTGACCGGCGCAGCACCTGTCCTCTAGAGGCTTGACCGGCTCAGCATCTGTCCTCTAGAGGCTTGACCGGCTCAGCATCTGTCCTCTAGAGGCTTGACCGGCGCAGCACCTGTCCTCTAGAGGCTTGACCGGCGCAGCACCTGTCCTCTAGAGGCTTGACCGGCTCAGCATCTGTCCTCTAGAGGCTTGACCGGCGCAGCACCTGTCCTCTAGAGGCTTGACCGGCTCAGCATCTGTCCTCTAGAGGCTTGACCGGCTCAGCACCTGTCCTCTAGAGGCTTGACCGGCGCAGCACCTGTCCTCTAGAGGCTTGACCGGCGCAGCATCTGTCCTCTAGAGGCTTGACCGGCTTAGCATCTGTCCTCTAGAGGCTTGACCGGCGCAGCACCTGTCCTCTAGAGGCTTGACCGGCGCAGCACCTGTCCTCTAGAGGCTTGACCGGCGCAGCATCTGTCCTCTAGAGGCTTGACCGGCTCAGCACCTGTCCTCTAGAGGCTTGACCGGCTCAGCATCTGTCCTCTAGAGGCTTGACCGGCGCAGCACCTGTCCTCTAGAGGCTTGACCGGCTCAGCATCTGTCCTCTAGAGGCTTGACCGGCGCAGCACCTGTCCTCTAGAGGCTTGACCGGCTCAGCACCTGTCCTCTAGAGGCTTGACCGGCGCAGCACCTGTCCTCTAGAGGCTTGACCGGCGCAGCATCTGTCCTCTAGAGGCTTGACCGGCGCAGCACCTGTCCTCTAGAGGCTTGACCGGCTCAGCACCTGTCCTCTAGAGGCTTGACCGGCGCAGCACCTGTCCTCTAGAGGCTTGACCGGCGCAGCACCTGTCCTCTAGAGGCTTGACCGGCTCAGCACCTGTCCTCTAGAGGCTTGACCGGCTCAGCATCTGTCCTCTAGAGGCTTGACCGGCTCAGCACCTGTCCTCTAGAGGCTTGACCGGCTCAGCACCTGTCCTCTAGAGGCTTGACCGGCTCAGCATCTGTCCTCTAGAGGCTTGACCGGCTCAGCACCTGTCCTCTAGAGGCTTGACCGGCGCAGCACCTGTCCTCTAGAGGCTTGACCGGCTCAGCACCTGTCCTCTAGAGGCTTGACCGGCTCAGCACCTGTCCTCTAGAGGCTTGACCGGCTCAGCATCTGTCCTCTAGAGGCTTGACCGGCTCAGCACCTGTCCTCTAGAGGCTTGACCGGCGCAGCACCTGTCCTCTAGAGGCTTGACCGGCTCAGCACCTGTCCTCTAGAGGCTTGACCGGCGCAGCATCTGTCCTCTAGAGGCTTGACCGGCTCAGCACCTGTCCTCTAGAGGCTTGACCGGCGCAGCACCTGTCCTCTAGAGGCTTGACCGGCGCAGCATCTGTCCTCTAGAGGCTTGACCGGCTCAGCACCTGTCCTCTAGAGGCTTGACCGGCTCAGCACCTGTCCTCTAGAGGCTTGACCGGCTCAGCACCTGTCCTCTAGAGGCTTGACCGGCTCAGCACCTGTCCTCTAGAGGCTTGACCGGCTCAGCACCTGTCCTCTAGAGGCTTGACCGGCTCAGCACCTGTCCTCTAGAGGCTTGACCGGCGCAGCATCTGTCCTCTAGAGGCTTGACCGGCTCAGCACCTGTCCTCTAGAGGCTTGACCGGCGCAGCACCTGTCCTCTAGAGGCTTGACCGGCGCAGCATCTGTCCTCTAGAGGCTTGACCGGCTCAGCACCTGTCCTCTAGAGGCTTGACCGGCTCAGCACCTGTCCTCTAGAGGCTTGACCGGCTCAGCACCTGTCCTCTAGAGGCTTGACCGGCGCAGCACCTGTCCTCTAGAGGCTTGACCGGCTCAGCACCTGTCCTCTAGAGGCTTGACCGGCTCAGCACCTGTCCTCTAGAGGCTTGACCGGCTCAGCACCTGTCCTCTAGAGGCTTGACCGGCTCAGCATCTGTCCTCTAGAGGCTTGACCGGCTCAGCACCTGTCCTCTAGAGGCTTGACCGGCGCAGCATCTGTCCTCTAGAGGCTTGACCGGCTCAGCACCTGTCCTCTAGAGGCTTGACCGGCTCAGCATCTGTCCTCTAGAGGCTTGACCGGCTCAGCACCTGTCCTCTAGAGGCTTGACCGGCTCAGCACCTGTCCTCTAGAGGCTTGACCGGCTCAGCACCTGTCCTCTAGAGGCTTGACCGGCTCAGCACCTGTCCTCTAGAGGCTTGACCGGCTCAGCACCTGTCCTCTAGAGGCTTGACCGGCTCAGCATCTGTCCTCTAGAGGCTTGACCGGCTCAGCACCTGTCCTCTAGAGGCTTGACCGGCTCAGCACCTGTCCTCTAGAGGCTTGACCGGCGCAGCACCTGTCCTCTAGAGGCTTGACCGGCGCAGCACCTGTCCTCTAGAGGCTTGACCGGCGCAGCACCTGTCCTCTAGAGGCTTGACCGGCTCAGCACCTGTCCTCTAGAGGCTTGACCGGCTCAGCACCTGTCCTCTAGAGGCTTGACCGGCTCAGCACCTGTCCTCTAGAGGCTTGACCGGCTCAGCACCTGTCCTCTAGAGGCTTGACCGGCGCAGCACCTGTCCTCTAGAGGCTTGACCGGCGCAGCACCTGTCCTCTAGAGGCTTGACCGGCGCAGCACCTGTCCTCTAGAGGCTTGACCGGCTCAGCACCTGTCCTCTAGAGGCTTGACCGGCTCAGCATCTGTCCTCTAGAGGCTTGACCGGCTCAGCATCTGTCCTCTAGAGGCTTGACCGGCTCAGCACCTGTCCTCTAGAGGCTTGACCGGCTCAGCACCTGTCCTCTAGAGGCTTGACCGGCTCAGCACCTGTCCTCTAGAGGCTTGACCGGCTCAGCACCTGTCCTCTAGAGGCTTGACCGGCGCAGCACCTGTCCTCTAGAGGCTTGACCGGCGCAGCACCTGTCCTCTAGAGGCTTGACCGGCGCAGCACCTGTCCTCTAGAGGCTTGACCGGCTCAGCACCTGTCCTCTAGAGGCTTGACCGGCTCAGCACCTGTCCTCTAGAGGCTTGACCGGCGCAGCACCTGTCCTCTAGAGGCTTGACCGGCTCAGCACCTGTCCTCTAGAGGCTTGACCGGCTCAGCATCTGTCCTCTAGAGGCTTGACCGGCTCAGCATCTGTCCTCTAGAGGCTTGACCGGCTCAGCACCTGTCCTCTAGAGGCTTGACCGGCTCAGCACCTGTCCTCTAGAGGCTTGACCGGCTCAGCACCTGTCCTCTAGAGGCTTGACCGGCTCAGCACCTGTCCTCTAGAGGCTTGACCGGCGCAGCACCTGTCCTCTAGAGGCTTGACCGGCTCAGCATCTGTCCTCTAGAGGCTTGACCGGCTCAGCACCTGTCCTCTAGAGGCTTGACCGGCGCAGCACCTGTCCTCTAGAGGCTTGACCGGCTCAGCATCTGTCCTCTAGAGGCTTGACCGGCTCAGCACCTGTCCTCTAGAGGCTTGACCGGCTTAGCATCTGTCCTCTAGAGGCTTGACCGGCTCAGCATCTGTCCTCTAGAGGCTTGACCGGCGCAGCACCTGTCCTCTAGAGGCTTGACCGGCGCAGCATCTGTCCTCTAGAGGCTTGACCGGCGCAGCATCTGTCCTCTAGAGGCTTGACCGGCTCAGCACCTGTCCTCTAGAGGCTTGACCGGCTCAGCACCTGTCCTCTAGAGGCTTGACCGGCGCAGCACCTGTCCTCTAGAGGCTTGACCGGCGCAGCATCTGTCCTCTAGAGGCTTGACCGGCGCAGCACCTGTCCTCTAGAGGCTTGACCGGCTCAGCACCTGTCCTCTAGAGGCTTGACCGGCGCAGCACCTGTCCTCTAGAGGCTTGACCGGCGCAGCATCTGTCCTCTAGAGGCTTGACCGGCGCAGCACCTGTCCTCTAGAGGCTTGACCGGCTCAGCACCTGTCCTCTAGAGGCTTGACCGGCGCAGCACCTGTCCTCTAGAGGCTTGACCGGCGCAGCACCTGTCCTCTAGAGGCTTGACCGGCGCAGCACCTGTCCTCTAGAGGCTTGACCGGCGCAGCACCTGTCCTCTAGAGGCTTGACCGGCTCAGCATCTGTCCTCTAGAGGCTTGACCGGCGCAGCACCTGTCCTCTAGAGGCTTGACCGGCGCAGCACCTGTCCTCTAGAGGCTTGACCGGCGCAGCACCTGTCCTCTAGAGGCTTGACCGGCGCAGCACCTGTCCTCTAGAGGCTTGACCGGCGCAGCACCTGTCCTCTAGAGGCTTGACCGGCGCAGCACCTGTCCTCTAGAGGCTTGACCGGCTCAGCATCTGTCCTCTAGAGGCTTGACCGGCGCAGCACCTGTCCTCTAGAGGCTTGACCGGCGCAGCACCTGTCCTCTAGAGGCTTGACCGGCGCAGGAAGGAAGCAGCAGCTCGGGGCAGGCTTCATTTTGTGTCTGTAGGGTGGTGCTTTTTATGTGTGTGTTTCACTTTTAAAGAATAAAAAGGCTGTTTGCAGTTGCCGCCCTCCTCCAGCCCAGTATCTCGAGGGCCTGTACCCTCTGTGGGCCTGTCCCTCGGGGCCTCTGCACACCCTCCCTCCCTAAGCTTCTGGGGGCTCCTTGCCCGGAACTCACCCCCATCACCCACAGGACTCACTGGGAAGCATTTGAGGAACTTCCAGCCTTCCCTTTATCTGGAAGCCCCTCCCCACTGCCGCCCCCCTTGACGCTTGCTTCTAAGGTGCCCCAAGCATCACTGTTGGTTTTATTTTCCCCCGAGGATGTCGCCTGCAGCCAACACACCCTGTGGCGCCCCCTCACAGTGTCCCGCCAGGCCCTTCCCGTTGGCTTCCCAGCCTGCAGGCCTGGTACTGTCAGCCCCCCCCCCCCACCCCCGCGCGCTCGTGGGGACCACATGCGGACTGCGTTTGTTTTCTGAGGCAGCGCCTGTTGGCTGCACTTGGAAACGTTAGGAAAATAATCCGGCGTTCACGTGATTTTTTTTTTTTTTTTGAGGGACTTCTGCTCTTTCTCTGAATGAGAAACATTTCATTGAAGCCCTTATTTTAATAATTTCTTTTTAAAAATGAATTTTCTGTATCTAGATCCATTCTTAACTTTCATTGGTATCCTAGCATTTTTTATATTTGAGATCTAAACCCCTTCCCTTCAAAAAAAAAAAAAAAGACTACCTAGCATAAAAAATTATTTTTAGAAATTGAAGTAAATTTAGATTAATTTTGGTGTGCACCTTTTGGGAAAGGTTTCAGAGAACCCTCATTAGGGCGAATAATTTGATTTGGAAGCCAGGAAACCCGGTGTTAATAGTCAGCAGCATTGCTTTTCAGTATTCATGTGGAAGGAATATTATGCCATATTAAAAATGACATTTTGGAAAAGTGACAGTGGCCTGGAGAGTCAATGCTCACCAAACCAGGCGGGCTGCAGAGAGAAAGGGCCCCGCCAAGTCTGCACGATGCTCTCGGCCGTCTGAAACGGGGAAAGAAATGCAGAGACGTTACCCACCGTTCATCTTCAGATGACGGGTTATCCTCCTTTATTGTCTTAATCGCATTTCAGTTTTTAAATGTTCCATGTTTTCTACAATATGCCTATTCTTTAAGCTTTCCGAGCAGCAGTGGCCATGCGAATGAAAAGGCTTTCTTCCCTGTACACGGGGTGACCATGGTAGTGGCTGTTAGTCTCCCGTGGGCGTGCCTTGGACGCAGCCCTGTTGCGTTTCCGGAGCTGGCAGGATCGTGCAGCTGCACGCACAGGAGGGGTCAGCACCCGCACCCCGGCCGGGTCACGGCTGTTTCCTCCCTGGCATCGCTGACCACACGGCCTTGCACAGAAGCATGGCCTTGGATGTCTCTGGGCTGAGCCGTGCCGTCCTTCTTCCTCCCGGAAAGGGCGTCCTTGCTGGTCTCCCCAGCCGAGCTGGCTTGTGTCTGACTGCGTGGCCTGCGGAGGGGGCGTTCCTTTCACAGCTCTCCCTTCTGTTCCTGTTTGATGTCTGTGGCGGGCGGCGGGGGGGGGGGGGGGGGGGGGGGGGCTGGTCCAGCTGTAGCAGACATAGCAGACGTCCCGCCCGCCAGGACAGGAAGGTTCGGGTGTGGTTCGCTGCATACCTGCTGTGTGTGCCTTTCCTCCCGACACGCGTGGCCCCCTGAGGGGGCAGGGCGGTTAACCCCTAACCAGGTACCACCAGGTACCACGTGGTCCGAGTTCTCCGAGGCCCTCACATCGGGGCACCTTGCCCACCTGTTTTGGCACAGCCTGTGGCCTGTGCACCCCTCACGGCCCCAGACTTCCAAGGACCCGGGTGGTTTAAAGCCACCTGGAGTGCGTATCTTGTGTGGGAAGAAGCACCATCGTCTGTTGAAACGAGCGCCTTAAATCGGCCCCTGCCATTTCTGTTCCATCTGGGAACGCTAGGTGGCGCCAGAGCGTTCGGTCCCCAGAGCTTTCCTGCCCAGCGTGGTCACGGGCTTGTGATGGAGAGACCAGCGCTCAGCCACATGTTCTCCTTTCATCAGCCACATGTCCTCCTTTCATCAGCCACATGTCCTCCTTTCATCAGCAGAATCCAGTTTTAAACATCAGAGGGGCTGACAGAAACTGCCTGAACCTTCCTCGATTCCCAGATACGTTCACTGTGCTCTAGGAAAGTCTGAGGACCTGACGAGAGCCACATACGTAGGGAAATTTCAGTCTCCCCAGGAGCCATGATTCCTCACTTACAGCTTCTAGGTATCACCCTTTTCACTGTGTTTTCCTTTTTTTTCTTTAAAGCTCCAGTTAGTACCGTAACTGTTGACTATGTCTCCTCGAAGTAGAGGCATGTATCTGTGTACAGACATACCTTGCTGTGTTGTGCTTCACAGATACTGCGTGTTTTCTGTTTGTTTGTTTTACAAATGGAAGGTTGTAGCAACCCTGTGGCAAGCAAGTCTGTTGGCAGCATTTTTGCAACAGCACTGGCTCACTTTGTGTCTCACAGTTTGGTAATCCTCACAGTATTTCAGACTTTTCCACTATCATATTTGTTACGGTGATCAGTGATCTTTGATGTTACTAATATTATTACTAGGATAGATAATAGTGTTTTTCAGCAATAAAGTCTTTTAAAATTAAGGTATGTACATTGTGTTTTTGTAGGCATGATGCTGTTGCACACTTGGTGGACTATAGTATAGTGTAAACATAGCTTTTATATGCACTGGGAAACCAAAAAGTTCACGTGACTAGCTTTATTACAATGTTCACTTTATTGTGGTGGTCTGGAACCCAACTTGAAACATCTCCAAGGTCTGCCTGTATTATCCTTTAAAATAAGAGGAGAAACATTTAGTCTTCTCAAAGAGCTCGACTGCCCCAGTAAACCAGCTGGTTCCCCACTCATCCCAATTACAGAGTTGAAATATGTTACCACAAAGTGTAAGGCGTTTTCTTTTCCAAGCCTCTTTTTCCTTTGCCTGCAGTTTGTCTAGTTTGTTTCCTTCATTAATTACCTGTAAAGGAAGATGACAGACGTTACGGATATTATAGCACAGGAAAAGCCATCTGAAAATGAAATTCACGTGGCCAGAACCTTCCTTACGAGGATTTTGAGAAACTTTATGAGGTACAGTTTTGGTTTTACAATCCCTTTACTTCTGTGGTGTGATGAATTCGTCTCTTTTATGCTTTAGCTCGTGGGAAACTATCAAAAAGTCAACACATTCCACATTTTGCCACCCGTGTATTTTTCCTCGTTTCTGAGTCATCAGAAGGTTTATGTTATAAATGCTTTCTGGGTTTTCTTTAATATTCGTTGTTGCATAATATTCTTTAATGTTTTTGCCTGTTGGAAGAATGTTTGATCCCCATCAGGTACTTAGAGGCTCAGTTGAACCCTTTCTCCGATCTCGATTGGGCTGTACAAAGTGTCCCTGGTGAGGCTAGATCCATCTTAAATTGCAGGAGGGGGCTTCCCTGGTGGCGCAGTGGTTGAGAGTCCGCCTGCCGATGCAGGGGACACGGGTTTGTGCCCCAGTCCGGGAAGATCCCACATGCCGCGGAGCGGCTGGGCCCGTGAGCCATGGCCGCTGAGCCTGTGCGTCCGGAGCCTGTGCTCCGCAATGGGAGAGGCCATAGCAGTGAGAGGCCCACGTACCACAAAAAAAAAAAAAAAAAAAAATTGCGGGAGGAGGAGGGGCGAGCATGGGCCATGTGCTCCTGCAGCAGCTTTACCCGGGAGGCCCTGTGATGTTCCTACGTCGGCTGCAGGGATGTCCAACTGGACATGCTGTTTCACACCTGGGCAGGTGTGGTCAAAAACCTAATTAGCCACCCACGGATGGTGGGGGCGGTGGAGGCGGGCAGGGAAGGCTCCTGCCCCGTTCAGAAGCCCTGGCAGGAATGGACTGGAGCCTGTTGGTCTTAGGGCGTGGTGATTCCCATGACAGGAACCCTTAGATGACTTTGGACGCTCTGGGAGGCTCAGAGGAATACATGTCCATCAGTCCCCGTTAACTGCAGGATAGCTGTGTTCACTTAGTGAAGTGAGTGAATAAATAAATGCAGTCAAAACTCCACGGGACCCAGCTCAAGCTTTTCTGCAGCCCAGTGCCTTCTCCTCAAACAGGCTAAGGGCCTGTGCAAAGTTGCACTGGCACTGGACAGACAGAAGATGCTGCTGTGTCTTGGGGGTGGGGCAGCGGGGGTCATGGGCAAGATTCATGTACTTACTTAGAATGAATTTGGAAGCCTAAGGGCTGGTTCCCATTCTGGGGCCTGTGATTCTCGCCCGGGGATGTTCTCCGGTAACGAACCTGTACAAAGAGCGTTGGTGCCCAGATGCAGTGGGAAGCACCTGACAGCGATGCAGTAAATCACCCAGGAATCGTTTCTGCCTCCCACTCCTTTCTTCGCCTGAAGTTGTCCTTGCTGTGAAGTCCCTGAGCCATCTGCATCCTTTTTCAGGAGGACTGAGCTGAGCTGGAGGCCACACTCCTGGCACGTCACCAAGTTCTCCGACAGCCACCCCGAGACATCGGCATCTCCATTCCCCTCTACCACCTCCTGCCCCTTGTGGCCAGGCCAGCACCACGCCAGGTAGGCACGCCTTTCCTGCCGGGATGGGAAGCTGGTTTCACTTTCTGCCACACTCATGACTTCCCTGCCTTGTCGTAATTGTGCATTTCTCACTTTATTTTAGTTTTTGTTGAGGTACAGTTAATGTACGATATTATTCATTTCCGGTGTACAACATAGTGATGCAAAATTTCTATAGCTTATACTCCATTTAAAGGTATCATAAAGCATTGGCTCCGTTCTCTGTGCTGTACAATATATCCTTGTAGCTTATTTATTTTATAGCTTATACCCCTTCCTCCCCTACCCCTATCTTGCCCCGTCGCCCTTCCCTCTCCCCACTGGGAACCACTGATTTGTTCACTATGTCTGTGAGTCTGCTTCTGTTCTGTTATATTCGTTTGTTTATTTTTTTACGTTCTACGTATAACTGATATCATACAGTATTTGTCTTTCTCTGTCTGACTTAGTTCATTAAGTGTAATACCCCTCTAGGCCCATCCATGTTGATGCAAATGGCAAAATTTCATTCTTTTTTATGGCTGAGCAGTATTCCATTGTGTGTGTGTGTGTGTGTGTGTGTGTGTGTGTGTGTGTAAGATATACCAATCTTCACCTTGTAAATAATGCTGATATGAACATTGGGGTGCATGTATCTTTTCAAATCAGTGTTCTCATTTTCTTTGGGTATATACCCAGGAGTGGAATTGCTAGATCATAGAGTAGTCCTATTTTTAGTTTTTTGAGGAACCTCCATACCGTTTTCCACAGTGGCTGCACCAGTTTACATTCCCACCAATAGTGAACAAGTGTTCCTTTTTCTCTACGTCCTCACCAGCAGTTGTTATTTGTTGTCTTTTTGATGACGGCCATTCTGGCAGCTGTGAGGTGATACCTCATTGTGGTTCTGATTTGCATTTCTCTGATTAGTGATGTTGAGCACTTTCCATGTGCCATCTATATGTCTCCTTTGGAAAAATGTCTGTTCAGGTCTTCTGCACATTTTTAAATCAGGTTTGTTTTTTTAGATATTGAGTTGGATGGGCTGTTTATATATTTTGCATATTAACCCCTCATTGGTCATATCATTGGCAAATATCTTCTCCCATTCAGTAGGTTGTCTTTTCATTTTGTCGATGGTTTCCTTTCCTCTAAAAAAAAAAAAAAAGGCCTTTAATTTTCGGGATTTCCCTGGTGGCGCAGTGGTTAAGAATCCGCCTGCCAATGCAGGGGACACGGGTTCGAGCCTTGGTCCAGGAAGATCCCCCATGCAGTGGAGCAACTAAGCCTGTGTGCCACAACTGCTGAGCCTACGCTCTAGAGCCCGCAAGCCACAACTGCTGAAGCCCACGTGCCTAGAGCCTGTGCTCCACAACAAGAGAAGCCACCCCAATAAGAAGCCTGTGTACCACAATGAAGAGTAGCCCCTGCTCACCGCAACTAGAGAAAGCCTGCGTGCAGCAACAAAGACCCAACACAGCCATAATTAATTAATTAATTATTTTTTTAAAAAAGCCTTTAGGGCTTCCCTGGTGGCGCAGTGGTTGAGAGTCCGCCTGCCGGTGCAGGGGACACGGGTTTGTGCCCCGGTTCGGGAAGATCCCACATGCGGTGGAGCGGCTGGGCCCGTGATCCACGGCCGCTGAGCCTGCGCGTCCGGAGCCTGTGCTCCGCAACGGGAGAGGGCACAGCAGTGAGAGGCCCGTGTACCGCAAAAAAAAAAAAAAAAAAAAAAGCCTTTACTTTTAATTAGGTCCCATTTGTGTATTTTTCCTTTTCTTTCTTTTGTCTTAGGAGACAGATCCTAAAAAATATTGCTACAGTTTATATCAGAGAGTGTTCTGCCTATGTTTTCCTCTAGGAGTTTCATGGTGTCTGGCCTTACATTTAGGTCTTTAATCCATTTGGAGTTTATTTTTGTGTATGGTGTTAGGGAGTGTTCTAATTCATTCTTTTACATGTAGCTGCCCAGTTTTCCAAGCACCACTCACTGAAGAGGCTGTCTTTTCTCCACTGTATATTCTTGCCTCCTATGTCATGGATTAATTGACTATATGTGTGTGGGTTTACTTCTGGGCTCTCTATTCTGTTTCATTGTTGTATGTGTCTGTTGTTGTGCCAGTACCATATTGTTTGATGACTGTAGCTTTGTGGTATAGTCTGAAGTCAGGGATTGTGATACCTCCAGCTCTGTTCTTCTTTCTCAAGATTGTTTTGGCTCTTCAGGGTCTTTCATGTTTCCATGCAAATATTAAAATTATTTATTCTTGTTTTGTGAAAAATGCCCTTGGTATTTTGATAGGGATTGCATTGAATCTGTAGATTGCCTTGGGTAGTATGGTCATTTTAACAGTATTCTTCCAGTCCATGAACACGGTATATGTTTCCATCTGTGTATGTCATCTTCAGTTTCCTTCATCAGTGTCTTACAGTTTTCTGAGTAGGTCTTTTACCTCCTTGGTTAGATTTATTCCTAGGTATTTAGTTCTTTTTGATACAGTGGTAAATGGGATTGTTTCCTTAGTTTCTCTGTCAGATAGTTCGTTGTTAGTATGCAGCACGTTTTTTTGTATTGATTTTGTATCCTACAACTTGACCAAATTCACTGATGAGCTCTAATAGTTTTTTGGTGGCGTCTTTAGGATTATCTATGTACAGGAAGTCCCCTACATACGAACGAGTTCTGTTCTGAGAGCACGTTTGTAAGTCCAGTTTGTTCGTTAAGTCCAACAAAGTTAGCCTACGTACCCAACTAACACAGTCGGCTATATAGTACTGTACAGTAGGAGTTTTATAATACTTTTCACACAAACAATGCATGAAAAAAGAAACACAAAAAATAAAACATTTTTAATCTTATAATACAGTACCTGGAAAAGCACAGCAGTCCAGTACAATAGCTGGCATCCAGGGGCTGGCATCGAGTGAACAGGCCAGAAGAGTTACTGACTGGAGGAGGGAGAGGAGGTGGGAGGTGTAGAGCTGAAGGATCGTCAGCAGTAGTAGACAGGGGGGGAGCTGCAATTTCACTCACTCCTCACGTTGCTGGCACAGATTCTGGTTCCTTGCTGGATTCAGTTCTATCTACCCTCTTGAAAAAACGATCCAGTGATGTCTGGGTAGTAGCACTTTTTTTTTTTTTTTTTTTTTTTGCGGTACGCAGGTCTCTCACTGCCGTGGCCTCTCCTGTTGCGGAGCACAGGCTCCGGACGCGCAGGCTCAGCGGCCGTGGCTCACGGGCCCAGCCGCTCCGTGGCACGTGGGATCCTCCCGGACCGGGGCATGAACCCGCGTCCCCTGCATCGGCAGGCGGACTCTCAACCACTGCGCCACCGGGGAAGCCCGGTAGTAGCACTTTTCTTCTCGTCCTAGATGACACGGTAGCACTGGATTGCATTCTGAACGGCTGCTGCAGCCTTCGTGTACCGTTCTAAGTTTGGGTCCTGTGCCTCGAAAACTAACAGTGCCTCCTCAGATGAAGAAAATCCCCTGCCGTTTCCTGCATCGTGAATCTCCTTGGTTCTTCAGCTACTTCTCCCTCTTGTTCCTCTGTGCTTTCTCTGGGCCTCCAGTTCTGTCAGGTCTCCATTAGTAAGCTCCTCGTGTTACACAGCAAGGAGTTCAATGAAATCATCCTCTTGCAGATCTCGCTTGAAATAAAGATACTGTACTACTGTACTCTACACAGTACTGTACGGTACACAGACGCACAGCCACTGGTAGAGGATGCACGCACGTGACAATGTGCCAGACACGTGAACTAACTTATGTGATTGGACAGGCGAATGCGTGCTGCCGTCTTTGAAAGTTCTCAACCTGAAGGTTCGTAGGTAGGGGACTTGCTGTACAGTGTCACGTCATCTGCAAGCAGCGACAGCAGTTTGACTTCTTCCTTTCCAGTTTGGATTCCTTTCATTGCTTTTACTTTGATTGCTGTGGCTAAGACTTCCAAAAGTATGTTGAATAAGAGCGGTGAGAGCGGGCATCCTTGTCTTGTTCCTGATCTTAGAGGAAATGCTTTCAGCTTTTCACCGTTGAGTATGATGTTGGCTGTGGGTTTGTCGTAGATGGCCTCTATTATGCTGAGGTACGTCCCCTCTATACCCACTTTGTTGAGAGTTGTTATCATAATGGGTGCTGAATTTTGTCAGAACCTTTCTCTGCATCTCTTGAGCTGATCATATGGTTTTCATCCTTCAGTTCGTTAATGTGGTGTCTCACGTGGGTTGATTTGTAGGTGTGGAACCATCCTTGCATCCCTGGGATAAATTCCACTTGATCATGGTGTATGATCCTTTTAATATATATTTTGGATTCAGTTTGCTATTATTTTGTTGAGGACTTTTCATCTATGTGCATCAGTGGTACTGACCTGTAATTTTATTTTTCTGTGATATCTCTGTCTGGTTTTTGTATCAGGGTGATGCTGGCCCTGTAGAATGAGTTCAGAGCATTCCTTCCTTTGCAATTTTTAGGAAAGTTGGAGAAGGAAAGGCATTAGTTCACCAGGTGAAGCCATCTGGTCCTGGACTTTTGTTTGTTGGGAGTTATTTAGTTATTTTTTTAGATTGAGTTTCATTACTGGTAATTGGTTTCTTCATATTTTCTACTTTCTGGTTCGCTCTTGGGAGATTGTACTTTCCTAGAAATTTGTCCGTTTCTTCTAGGTTGTGTTTCTGTGGTATCAGTTATAACTGTTTTCATTTCTGGTTTTATTGATTTGGGGCCCTCTTTTTTTCTTGACGCGCCTGGCTAAAGATTTATCGATTTTGTTTAGCTTTTCAAAGAATCGGCTTTTAGTTTTATTGATCTTTGTTAATGGCTTTTTAGTCTGTATTTCATTTAGTTCTGCCCCAATCTTCATGATTTCTTTTCTTCTGCTGACTTTGGGCTTTGTTTGTTCTTTTTCTAGTTCCTGTAGGTATAAGGTTAGGTTGTTCGAGCTGTTTGTTTGTTTCCTGAGGTAAGCTTGTGTTGCTCTAAACGTCCCTCTTAGGACTGCTTTTGCTGTGTCCCATAGATTTTGGCTTGTTGTGTTTTAAACAGCATCTTTCTTGACCTGAGAATGATGTTCTTTTTCTGATGAGAAAAGGCCATGGACACACCGTTACTCTACATTTTTTCACGGAGCAGGCAGGTGTATAATGCCTGAAAACAAAAAATAAAACACCCAGAGAAACGACAGGCAAGTGTGCTTCCTCATTTATGTTGTCCAGCTGATAGATCAGGAGCCTGGAGGCTTCGCTTTCTGGCTGAATCCCTTTGGGCCAGCCGAGTGGGATGGCTGTCCGCGTCCCCCACGTGTCCACAGCCACCACGTTACTTATTGCTGGGCAGGTGTTTTGGCCAAAGCTCCCCCAGGAAATTCTGTTAAACACCAGCACTCTCTCCCCAAACCCCAGGTTGCTGTGTGGAGGTACAGGGGAGACCAGGGGGCTTCACAGCCCGTGTGCCAGGCCTGGTGGTTTCTTGGTAACTGTGAGACAGAGGATGTTAGAATGGTGAGCTGGTGGAAGAGGGGGGGCGCTGCTCAACCTGGCTTCTCTGAAGCCCACATTTTGGGGTCAGAAGGGCTAATGCAAGGCACACATGGGAGAGCACCATGGGTGTGTTGGCTTGGAGACGTTCCTCCTGGCCACGTGGAGCGTCCAGTCACCTGAGGCTAGCGGCCAGTGTCTTCACTGGTCTGTTAGAAGGATGATGGTAACAGCAGTAGTGTGGCTGTGGGGTATGTACACCAGTGCACGTGTGAGTGTGTGTGTGTACCTCTGTGTGTGTATGTGTCTGGGTGTGTGTGTGTATCTGCGTGTGTGCATATTTGTGGTATGCATGACTGTGTGTGTCTGTATGTGTGTGTGTGTGTGGAGCTAACATAACTATTTCAAAATGAGTTTTCGGCTGTTAGTAAATACTGGTCTGCTGCGAAGGAAATAGGTCTTAAATACAGTATTACCTATTTCAAGCCATAAGAGATTATAGTAGTTGGAGTCCCGGGTGTTTTTGAAAAACCAAATTCTCCTCCGTGTGGTAAAACTTAAGTAAAAAGCGGGCCTTATATTTCATTAAGCCCGTTTGGTGGTTTCTTGATTAAAGAAACATATACGCCCTGTGGAAGAAGTGCTTAGCTTTGTTTATATTTGCTTGGACTTAGAATCTCCTGGAAAAATTCCCTCAGGAATACTGGTGGGAGGATGGAGAAGAACATGCTCCGTTTCTGCGAAGGGTACCTGGTCTGTCCTCTGCAGACATGGCGTGGAACGGTCATTGCCTCCCTCGTATGACTTAATGAAAGCACTTAACACGCCTGGAGAAATAGTTTCATTATTGAGAGCTTTAAGTGTGCAGTAGTAGCACTATGTCTAAAAAACAAGTACATACGTTAGTCTTAAAATACTTTATTGCTAAAAAATGCTAATCATCATCGGAGCTTTCATTAAATCACAGGCACACGTCATTTCAAAAGGAGGTATGCCTGTGATTTTAATATCTGAGCTTGGAAAAGTCATGTTATCTCTGAACTTGCCTTTTTAAGTTGAAGATCGTTCTCTTTTGATGGCTTTCTTTGCGTTAGCAGTCTGTAGTATGAATCATTTCCTGCACTCAACCAGGGGTCCACAGACTCGTCTCGCAGGGGGCCAGACAGGATTGACACCTCAGGTTGGTGGGCCAGTGTCCGCGGCAGCTGCGCAGCTCTGCCGTTGGGAGCAAAGCACACAGCCATGACCGAGTTCCCGTCAAACTCGAGTTATGAGCACTGAAATCGGAATTTCGTATCATTTTCACGCATCAGGAAGTAGTCTTTTGATTCCGTGCCCTGCCCCGCCCCGCCCCCATTAAAAAACTCTAAAAGCCGTCCTTAGCTCACGGGCTGCGGTTTGCTGTCTGCGACACTTAACCGGTGATTGAGGATGAAGGTGTTCACAGGGGCATTGCCTGCTGCTGCCTGCTCCGGACCTGGTCCAGCCTGTGGGTGTCGAGCTGAGAGATGTACCGCGGCGTGGAAGGTTTTCTGTTTGGGGACAGGCGTCGTGTGGGTAGGACTCGGTCCTTTCAGCCTGCCCTTGGAAAGCTGCTCTTTGAAATGGGAAAACTTAGACGCGCCGCACCCAGGGGTCTCGCTCCTTCTGCCCAGGGCCAGCCGCTCCTACGTGCATTGTCTCATCTTGCCCTTTGTTGCAACATGACTCTAAAGCACGCTGTTGCCTGTGGTTCTTGTTTCCTAGCTCTTCGTCCCAGGACCTGTCGAGCGGCCTGTGGGAGCAGACGCATCTGCAGCGCGCCTCTGACCACTTCAGCTCCCTGGGGAGCGTGGACAGCCTGGACCAGCCTGCCCAGTCCTACCCGTCCGGGCGCCTCTCGGCTGCCAAGTCCAACAGCAGCATCGACCACCTGGGCGGCCCGAGCAAGCGGGACTCCGCTTACGGCTCCTTTTCCACCAGCTCCAGCACGCCTGACCACACCCTGCCCAAGGCGGATGCCTCCTCTGCTGAGAACATCCTCTACAAAGTAGGCCTTTGGGAGGCCTCCACCGGAGGCAGCGACCGGCAGGGCCTGGCTGCCGGCGACCCTCAGTGTGTGGACGAGAGGCTCGGGTGCTTCCCCCCCAGGGTCCCCTGTGACAGCAGCAGGAGCCCCAGGCCCGAGGACAGCCCTGAGCCCAAGCTAGCTGCTTCCGGGAGGTCCAGTTTTGGGCCAGTCTGGTATGTTCCCGATAAGAAGAAGGCCTCTTCGTCCCCTCCTCCGCCCCCTCCCCCTCTCCGCAGTGACAGCTTTGCGGCCACCAAGAGCCACGAGAAGACCCAGGGCCCTCCATTCTCAGAGGCGGCCACCACGCAGCACCCTCCGGGCCTGACCCGCGCTCAGTCCCACAGCGACTGGCGACCGGAAGCGGCCGATCAGCCGCAGAGACCAGCGCGCCTGGGCGACGGGAGGAGAGCCGGAAGCTCGGGCTGCGCGCCGGGTGTCCCCCTGGACTGCGGGTGGCCGCCGTGCGACAGCGGGGCCAGGGCCCTCCCGGGGGCCCCCAGCCGGCTCCAGGCCTCCCTGTCCAGCACGGACGTGCGCTGCCCGCCACCTTCGCCCGCATGCCAGCACCCGCGCCACTCCAGCGACGAGAGCCCCTTCTTTCACGAGGGGCCTGGTGCCGCCACGTGGCTCAGGGAGCAGCCGCCTGCCGAGCGCTTCCCGGATGACAGCCCCGCTCCGGTGGGGCGGCCCAGCGCTGGCGACCAGAAGGGGGACGGTGGCGCGCAGAGCCGCTACTACTGCGTGACCTCCACACGCGGCCCGCAGGGCGGCGCCCCGGCCGCACAGCCCCGCTGCTACCCGCCCCGGCTCGAGGGGCCCCCGGGCGCCCGGCAAAGGGGGAGGGTGGCGCCGGCGGACAGGGAGGCCGGGGGCCACTGCGAGGGAGCCGAGGAACCGCCCGCGGCCGGCCTCGTGGAAACGGCGAGTGTGAAGAGGGTCGCAGGCGGCTTCGCGTGGGGCCACGCGGGCGGCGAGATCTGCCCCCTGCAGACGCCCATGCTGCACTCGCTGACCCAGGAAGGGGCGCGCCGGCCCGAGGCCAGCTACGAGGGCGCCCTGGAGAGGCCCCCGCCCGAGGCCCCGGCGGGCAAACCCATGCGGAGGAGCGACCGTTTCGCCACCACCCTGAGGAACGAGATCCAGCTGCGGCGAGCCAGGCTGCAGAAGAGCCGGAGCACGGCAACCCTGGCCGGCGCCGCGGAGGGGGACGAGACCACCGCCGAGGCAGAGGCGCGCGACTGGGGGGTGCAGCCGGCAGGGGGCGCCCCGGAAGCCGCCTTCTCCAGCACATATAAGGACCACCTGAAGGAGGCGCAGGCCCGCGTCCTGAGGGCCACGTCGTTTAGGCGCCGCGACCTGGAGCCCAGCCCGTCGGACCCCGACACCCTCCCTCGCGTCTGGGAGGCAGCCCCGGCCAGGCTGCCCTCGAGCGCCGGCGGCGCGCTGCATGCTCCGCGCATCGCCGGCCGGAGGCGCTTCACGGCCGAGCAGAAACTGAAGTCCTACTCCGAGCCCGAGAAGATGAACGAGGTGGGGCTCGCGGGGGATGAGCGCCCGCGCCAGCGCCCCGCACCTCCTGACGAGACCGTGCGCACCTTTGCCGACAGGTGGAAGTTTTTTGAGGAAACCAGCAAGCCCGTAGGCCAGCGGTCGGGGCTGAGGCCGGCACCCTGTGGGTTCCCCAAGGAGAAGCCAGAGAGGCCTTGGACAGCGGGCCCCGGAAAGGAGGGAAAGGTGGGGAGATCAGACCCACCTCAGAGGCTGGGAACCTTTGCAGAGTATCAAGCCTCGTGGAGGGAACAGAGGAAAGCCCCGGAAGCCAGGAGTTCTGGGAGGTACCACTCGGCAGACAACATCCTGGACGTGGGTCTGGACCAACACGAGAGACCACAGTACATCCACGGAAGGTCCCGGTCGTCGCCCTCGACCGACCTCTACAAGCAGGTAAGCGTCCTGCAGGGAGCCAGGACAGAGCCACCGCAGTCCCATCTTAAGGTGCGTACAGGACAGCCCCAGGACATCATGGCCCATTGCCGTTGTGACTTGTGTCCAGCTGTCTGAGCGTTTACGTGCACCAGCTTTTCTAGTATCAGCACCTGGAGACAGAGGCGATACGCTCATGACAATTGCGAGTGCCCTGTTTTCACCCACGTTTCGAGTTCCCAGCCTCATTGTCAGCTCTCGCTGAAGCGGTCTTTCCCTTTGATTAGCTTGCCCTTAACATACAAAGGGAAGAAATTGGGGGAGATGATAGAAAATGGCAAGCACTCCTCTGAAATTACAAGGGGCGCGTTATAGCACGGCTTAAGGCAACCTTGATGTCACTTGTGCTATTAGTTTTCTTCTTAGTCCCTTTTTGTGGTGAAATATTTTTAAAGGTTGTTCTGGGGCAAATGTAATTGGAAATGCAGTGTGTTAAACTATTTCACTTTTTTTAAAGTAGGAGTTTTGATGGTGAAAGTTGATGGGGAGCTTTCTGAAAAGATGCACATTTGTATCCATACCTCAAAGTCCATAGTCAGTCTCCCTCTCCCACTCTCTCTGCTTTTTCTCCCCCTTGCATCTGCATTTGTACATTTCAAAGAAAAGATTTCCTGCAGCATCAGATGGAGGTTCTTTTAAGAAAAACCAGCCATCGGTTTGTTACACAATAATGAACGTCCGCATGTGAAGACAGGTGCAGGTTTCTGTGTGGCCCCCTGGTGCAGAAAGGCCTGCAAACACCGCGACCGTGTGCCCATGCCCCGTGCAGTGTGACCGCTGAGAATTCCATGCTTGATCGGTCAAGAAACAAGGCTCCCAGACTCCAGGTCCCGGGGCTTGAGGTTTCGCTGCAGGGAGCCGTGACCAGCTGGGTTTGATTTGATGAGGGTTTGGGGGCCAGTGTGTCAACACAGGTTTATGACCCTCACGTAGGAGTTCTGCTTCCTGCCCAGAGCCGAAGGGGACGCATGGTCTTGTTGAGTCTTTTTGGTGAGACGCTTTGGAGAGCCGGGCTCGCGGGTCCCGTGGCCGGCTGACGGCAGGCGGCGTCACTGCCTTCGTGGTGCGGGCTCACAGGGCGAACCCACAATGAAGGGTTCGTGATCACAGAGGTCTCGGAGGCGGTGGCTTGATGACCGGGTGTCTCATTGTGCCACCCTTGGCAGGAAGCTTCTGTGGAAGTGCGACGGCAAACGGAGGACCCCGGTGCGCGCAGAGAGCTTTCTTCCTCAGTCCAGGCCGAGGAGGGACGCCCCACCCCAAGGTAGGAGACTCTTGGACTCGGGGTTACTGAGAAGGCATCTTGGGGTGGGCTGCGTTATGGTGGGTGAGTGCTTGGGCGTCCGGTTTCCGCCAGACCCGAAGTGGCCACGAACCAGGTTCAGCTTCCAGCGTCCCCAGGACCAAGCCCTCAGCCCTACAGCACTGCCGGCGGGAGAAGCATCCCCAGGGCGGGGACGCTCTGAATGCCATCGTGGCAGTTTTGGTTCTTAAAACAGCTGCTGTGTTTTCCGTACAGTGGAGTTCTTTATGTTCACAGAACGAGAAACCCAGCGTAGTGGCTTGAATGACGTGCTTTATCCAGAGCGGCCATCTGACGGGATGCCTTAACGTCGAGGGCACGGCTGGGTTGCTGGGTCTGGAAATCCACATTGTCTGGAAGGATTGTTGGTCAAAGGACGAGGGCAAGCCTTTCTCAATTGGCCTTATGTACTGACTTAATTTTGAGCTTTAAAATAGAAATCGAGTCGGTTGGCTCCCCAGGAGGGGATGAGAGCATCTGAAAGAACGGAATGGCAGCAGTGTTACACTGTCACGTGCCCTGATTCTCCAGTGTGTCCAGTGTAGCTGTGTCACTGTAGTGAGGGTGGAATTTAGGTGAAATACATACTGTCGTCTGGACCCTTAGCCACAAGGAGGGCGGGGGAGGGAAGTGTAGGTCACTGCAGGAACTGGGGTACGACCTTATTTTAAAAGGGCTGATGGAAGAATGGAAGCAAATTTGTACACAGTAGGGTCGCTGAGTGCATATCTTTCTGTTCCTTGAGCATCTCTGGGAGTTGGCGTGCCGCTCAAATTAAACACCAACCTCAGAATTGAAGATTCTGTCCCAGAGATGACCAGTTTAAATGCTTGCTTTTGAGAGCCTTACGTAACGGGGTTTTATTTCATTTGGCTGTCAGCTGAGCGCTGCTGGCCTTGAACAGGAGTGCCGGTGGCTCTGAGGGAGCAGGCATGGTGGTCTGTGTGTGCATGTGTAGGATATGGTCGCAGTTACTTACCAGTCTGCACGGCCAAGACCAGAGACCCCGGGTGAGAGAGGAAGGTCCGTGAATAACACGTACAGAGCTGAGCTGTGTCTGAGCGGCACAGTCAGAGCTCCATGGCTCTGGATTGCGAGCAGCTCACGTGCCAAGTGCCGGCTGTCCTCTTTATCAAAAGCCACTTCCGGGCCCTGCTGCCGTCGTGGGAGTGCGAGCAGTGCTGTAGTGCGGTGCGGAGCAGTGCTGTAGTGCGGTGCGGTGCAGTGCGGCGGGGACGTTCCCCGCACACTCGGGCGCGGGCTTCGCTGCTGCACGGAGGCCTCGGGCGTTTATCCTGCAGAGAGACACGCATGTGCTGCTTGGAGTTCAGCTCTCCTGCTGTGAAGAGTCCTAACACATGGCTTCTAATGTACATACCGTGTGTGTGTGTGCGCGTGCGTGCGTGTGTGCGGTAACGGCACTGTCGGCAGCGAAGGGGTCAACGGGAACGGGGGAGGGACCCCACGCTGCCTGTCTCACAGCTGTGTCGTCTGGCAGGCTGCGTAACCACTCTGACAGAACGAGTTCCAGAAACTTTCTGCTTTTGAGCTGCAAACCCAGCAATTTTCAGAATCATTGTGTGTGCTTTTAAAGAGTGGTGAGACTCAGTGAAATCCTAGATTAGGGATGTCAAAGAGGCTTTTTTTTTTTTTTTGAGAAAATGTTTATCTTCTGAAGGAGCAGCGAGGAAGAGTGCCCTTGAAACATTAAATGGGAGAAGAAAGAAATGAAAATGTAGGCAGGGACTGTCCTTTGCTCACCAAAACCCAATCTATAATGCAAAGATTTAAAGATGCCCAGTGTTTTGCATACATTGATGTAACATATCTGTGTAAAGAAATCGAATCGCTGATCTGTTAACGGGAGCACGATGATGAAGACTGGCTTCTGTTGTGATGCCAGAAGAGCGTCGAGAGAACATTTATGCAGCAAATCGAATTGAGAACATTTTTGTGAGGTTCAGGATTCTGTGTTCCAGATAAAGTAGGACAGAGGTTCTGCCCCAGGGGACCTCCCAGCGTAGGGGGGACGGAGAGACACCAGCACTCAGCACTGAAGCGATGATGCGTAATTGTCATCTTTGTGAAAAGTCACGGGATGGTTCAGAATCTTGGAGGGACGAGGGTGAGGCGACTTCTGCCTGGGGGTTGTGGACACGACGGTGGTGTTTGAGCAGGACCCAGGCCCTCGGGAGAAGATCTGACAGCGTTTGCTTGCCTCCAGCTGTGTTCGCGTGGGAGTGGCCTCCTCAACCATCATGTTTCCAGAGCCAGCGTCCACTGTTTTTGGAGGTTTTGCGCCAGATCTCCAAGCTCAGGTGTCCTGCCTAACGGCAGTCTGCTCCCTGCCCCAGTGTCACGGGGACCTTGAGAGCTCGGTGCAGCAGTTTACGTGGCTGCCGTGACAGACTGCTGGGGTCTGGGCGGCATCAGCAACAGACAGGCATTTATTTATTTATTTATTTTTGCCGTACGCGGGCCTCTCACTGCTGTGGCTTCTCCCGTCGCGGAGCACAGGCTCCAGACGCGCAGGCTCAGCAGCCATGGCTCACGGGCCCAGCCGTTATGCGGCATGTGGGATCCTCCCGGACCGGGGCACGAACCCGTGTCCCCTGCATCGGCAGGCGGACTCTCAACCACTGCGCCACCAGGGAAGCCCCAGACGGTTATTTTCTCACAGCTCTGGAGGCCTGGGTCTAAGCTCCAGGTGCTGGCAGGGTGGGTGTCTCCCAGGGCCTCTCTCGGGGTCTTGCAGGCGGCCGCCTTCTCCCTGTGTCCTCACCTGGTCTTCCCTCTGTGTGTGTCTCTGTCCTGATCTCTTCTTAGAAGGACACCAGCCAGATTGGATTAGGGTCCCCCCCATGCCCTCATTTTGCCTTAATCACCTCTTGAAAGAGCTTCATTCCATCACCTTCTGAAGTCCTGGGGGGTTAGGACTTCAAGGTATGAAGGGGGGAGCAGAGTTAGCTCATAACACTAGGAGGAGTATCTCTGCTTCTCTCTAACGCCTTTAACCGGTTCTGTCTGCTGTGTCCACTCTCTCAGGAAGTGTCCTTTCATTGTCCAGACAAGGTCACGCCTGATGTCCTAGCGTTTAAAATAAAGGAGCTGCCATCCTAGCGAGCAGCTGGTGAAGAGGGGAGAACAGTGAAGCCCCTTTGGAGGGCTGTTGCCGGCGTGGAGTTGCACACACCCTCGGGTGGGTGATTCCCTTTCTAAGGGTGACCTTCTGAGCAGACGCCCATCGCCCTGTAAACAGCGTATGGGGACCAGGGCCTTCTGGTGCCGCCTCTGCCGCTTCTCATGGAGCTGCCCCCTCGTCGGCTGCTCTCTCCCTGCCTGGATGGCTGGTAGCGCCCCTGGCAGACCCTGGGCAGAGTGGGGGTGGGGCTCTGTGCTCCTTCTGGATCGTGGGGAATAGTGCTTCCATGTTGGCATGACCTCCTTGCTGGAATTGTATTGACGATTTTAGTATACATGACAGTACAGTGCATGAAGCGGGCTTTCCGTGCCCGTTAGAGGGGAGTCATCAGCACCTCAAATTTGGTACGCGGACTTGTTGGCCAGTGTCGTGTTTTAAGCCTTGTAAGAAAGCTAAGTTTTATCACATGGGGTTCGTGCCCCTCACACGTGACGGTCTTCTAGAGGACTGCGTCTGGGGGGTTCTGCAGACAGGTCTTGTAGGGGAAGAGCCCCGGAGGCTGTGGCCACTGGCAGGCTCTCACTCCCCGGCCTTCTCCCGGCCATTTCTGCCCCCGTAGGAGCTGCCGCCAGCAGGCTGGCTCTGATCTGCAGGCTTGTATTGTGTTGCGACAGATGGGAGGGGAGGGGCGGGGGGGAGAATAAGAATAAATCCTAAATCCCGCTAACAGCCAGAAGGTGGAGTCTGTATGAAATCAAGCTCTTTCATTTCACGTGAAATTCATCAACAAGCTAAGTCCACCTGAGGGTCACCTTCCTGTACTTTTGCCCTGAGAGGTGATTTGCGGTACAGAGCTCGATGCCAAGACTGATTTCCATTTACTCCACAGGCTGCTTGCAAGCTGATTGCCCCGGTGGCTGCATGCGAGTCCTTTGTTGGGGGCGGGGGTGGGGGAGGGAAAAGCCAAGAGTCCACGGCCCCTCTTCTTGGATGGAGAGACTTCCACAGCTGTTTGACAGGATCCTCTGCTCTTTTATCCTCTGGTCTCCTTTCTTCTCAGTTGACTCCTGTCTTCAAAGCTCAAACCCTTGGGACTTCCCTCGTGGTGCAGTGGTTAAGAATCCACCTGCCAAGGCAGGGGACACAGGTTTGATCCCTGGTCCGGGAAGATCCCACGTGCCGCGGAGCAGCTGAGCCCGCGAGCCACAACTACTGAGCCTGCGCGCCACAGCTACTGAAGCCCATGCGCCCTAGAGCCCACACGCCGCAACTACCAAGCCCGTGCTCTAGAGCCCTCGAGTCACAACTGCTGAGCCCGCGTGCTGCAGCTGCTGAAGCCCGCACACCTAGAGTTATGCTCTGCAACAAGAGAAGCCACCACATTGAGAAGCCCGCGCACCGCAAGGAAGGGTAGCCCCCGCTCGCCACAACTAGAGAAAGTCCGTGCGTAGCAACAAAGACCCAATGCAGCCAAAAAAAAAAAAAAAAAAAAAAAAAAAAACTCAAACCCTTGTCAGTTGCCCTTGGTCGAACTTGCATGTACAGGTACTCTTTGCTGTTTTTGCCTTTCTCCAGAAACCCACAAGAACACACCGCCACTCATCATCTCCTTTTGATCCTTCCACCCATGCTTCTTTGCTCGATGCCGTGTTTTAAGTCAGCGTACCATGGTTTAGGGCTGGGATGACCTGGAAGGCGGCCATATGGGTTTAAGTACACCTTATGTTAATGCTCTTCACGGTGGCAGGGGTGTCGGCAAAGTCTCCTCTGACTGCTTTTGAGACGATCTTTGCTGCCTTTCGGTTCTTCTAGACCCTTCTGGCTTGTTGTCTCATTAAAGTGCTTTCCTCTTGGCTCAAGAACCGAATTGTCGGGACTTCCCTGGTGGTCCAGTGGTTAAGAATCCGCCTCCCAACGCAGGGGACGCAGGTTTGATCCCTGGTCGGGGACCTAAGATCCCACGTGCCACGGGGCAGCCAAGCCTGAGCAAAAGAACCGAATTGTCAAGGACCGGGTCTCTGATTCCTGTTTCTTCTAATGGGACCGAGTGTGGCGACCTACTTAATCCTAATGTGGTAGACTTTTATACCGTTAATGGGTGAAGTCACGCGTCTTAATCCAGGCTGCGTGGTGAATCCGTGTTGGGAACACGAGCACGTCTCATCCGTGAGCTGTGAACACCGACTTGTGGTTCCTCCCCTGCGGAAGGTACGGCCTGTGAGAGGCACCGCAGCATCCTTGCAGGGTGGAAACGAGGTCGAGCTTCATTGCAGAAGTGGACGTGGCAGAGCCACGTTAGGGTGAAAACTTGCTTCCCAGAGATGATCGAGGGCATCCCTGATGACTGGGAGGGTCGTGGTTGAGTCCACGTATCCTTCTCACACCTGCCTCTCCCCAGGCCTTCTTGAGCAATGTTCGGGAACTTTGGAGACCAGGTACCAGACGGAGGCTTTTCTCTCTTGGGCAAGGACGAGGCAGCTTAACTGCAGTAGGTTTCTCCTGTGCTCCTTTCTGTCTGTGTCGGCATTTGATATTAGAACTCTGAAATCATCGTCTGGAGAAGACCAGCGGGCAGTGAGTCTCGGGCCCACTGAGGTCAGGCGCCCTGACGAGATGGCTTCGGGGACCGGGCACCTGTCCAGTTTGACCTCCGTCCCTTGGGACTCACAGGCTTTGTAGGTGTCTGTGTGTTGGGTCACGTTGGCTGCTGTCTGTGAGGTTCCTGTAAATGACTTGCTTTAATTTTTAAGTTACGTGAAGTAACTTATGCTGCTGTATTTAAAATGGATAACCAACAAGGGCCTACTGTGTAAAACAGGGAACTCTGCTCACTATTATGTAACAACCTAAATGGGAAAACAATTTGGAAAAGCAGTAGATAAAACTTAATCACTTTGCTCTACATGTGAAACTAATGCAACATTGTTATTCAACTAGACTCCAGCATAAAATAAAAGTTTAAAAACATAAAATAAAAAATAAGTAACTTACGCTTTTTTTGCAATGGGGCTGAAAAGATTTTATTTATTTTAAGATTGTGGTGGGATCCGCGTAATGTAAAGTTAACCATTTGAGTGTATGTGATTCAGTAACACTTAATACATTCACAGCATTAGGCATCCATCACCACCGTCTGGTTCCAGAAGATTTTCATCACCCCAAAAGGAGACCTTGTACCCCTTGAGTGGTCGCTCCTGAAGTGGGTTTATTATTTTTCTCCCCCCTCCCCCCCTTTCCACTTCGCATTTTCCTTTTTTTAAAAATTATTTTTGGCTGCGTGGGTCTTCGTTGCTGCGCGCGGGCTTTCTCTAGTTGCAGAGAGCGGGGGCTACTCTTTGTTGCGGTGCGCGGGCTTCTTATCATGGGAGCTTCTCTTGTTGTGGAGCACGGGCTCTAGGCGCACGGGCTTCAGTAGTTGTGGCACGCAGTCTCAGTAGTTGTGGCTCGCGGGCTCTAGAGCGCAGGCTCCGTAGTTGTGGCGCACGGGCTTAGTTGCTCCGCGGCATGTGGGATCTTCCCGGACCAGGGCTCGAACCCGTGTCCCCTGCATCAAGGGCGGATTCTTAACCACTGTGCCACCAGGGAAGTCCCCGTGAAGTGGGTTTATTTTTAAGGTTCAATTTGAAGTGACGCCCTCTCTCGAGTTAGACCGCATCTTATACATGGCTGCCATCAGTCAGAGGTGAGGTGGACCCTTGGCTGTCAGAGTTGATTTCCTCGTACTCGGTGTGTTAAGCGGTGGTGAGACGCCTGCAGCTAGTCCCAGAAATCAGTTTTCTCATAAACTTTCTGAAGGTCCACATGTTGAAAATAAAAAACAATGGTTCTGCGATTTGCCTCTTAAGCAGCGTAAGGTGCATTAAAATATTTCCGAGTGGACGTGAAACATGCATGAAACCGAGGAGTCGGTGGATCCCCTCGGTGCCCCAGGCAGCCACCTGCTCTCCCCTGGCACTGTGGAGGTCGCATCACCTCCACCAGCAGCTGCAGTCAGAGGACAGGAAGGTGAAGGAGGAAGACAGTGGTGCGGGCAGTGGGAGGACGCTAGCCGGGAAAGTGCATGGACTTGAGGTTTTCTCAGATGCAGCACTTGGAGCACGTGGGTTCCTGGAAAACGTGCCTGTTCTCTTTCGAGTTGAACCTTTTGTGTCTTTATTTCCATGTGAACTTAACATTCTTACCAGGATATCCTGGATGGTGTGCACGGTCGTGCCTGTGTGTGTGGGGAGCCCCACTGTCAGAGGTAATGAGGTTGCTGTCCCGTGCAGGGAGGAGAGAATGAGTCCAGGCTCACACGTGAACCCAGCTCTCCCGCCGAGGCGAGGGACAAGTCATCAGGGTGCCATGACAGCAGAGCTCCAGGTCCTGTCTGTCCGGAGACGCGTGATGAGTCCTTTCGTGGCATCTGGGAACCCAGGGTAGCTGAACCCACGAGAAGCGGGGTGTCCGGAGCCACGAGAGGAAGAGTTCATTCCCAGCAAAGCCTTTCAAGTCACGTTGGCTTTATAGTTCTTTTCCCACGTCACTTGCAAATGTGTCGTGTGTTATGTAGTCTATGAGCCATAAAACTAAGGAAAATATATTTAGACACATTTAACAATACAATAAAAGGCCCCACGTTGCGTGATTCTGGTGCGTGTGTGCTGCCCAGAACAGGTCGATCCGTAGAGACAGAAGGGAGATGGGTGGCTGACAGGAGTGAAGGCCCGAGGGAATGGCAGTCACTGCCAGGGGGTGTGGAGTTCTTGGCGGGTGAGGGAAGCGCTTTGGAATTAGATAGTGGTGATGGCTGCACAACTCTGTGAGTTTACTGAAAGCTACTAAATCATACGCTTCCAAAGGCTGAATTTTAGGGTGTGCGAACTTCATCTCAATTTTTAAAATCTGGTCGGTGCTGAGAGTCCCCAAGAAGAAAAGGTTTTAAAATTTAAAACGAGGCCGCGCGTCACCCAGGTCTGAGAGTCGCGGCTCTAGCTCAGACTTGGCCAAGGATCAGATGGTAAGTACTTTGGGCTTTAAGGACCTCAGTGTTCCTGCTTGCGGACATCTCTGCCCTTGTAGCCCGGGAGCAGCCGTGGACAGTCCATGAAGAGGTGGGTGTGGCTGTGCTCCCATAAAACTGGACAGAGAAGGTTTGCCAGCCCTGGGATTTGACCAAGGGCCGTAAGAGATTGGCCTTCAGCGAGTGTGCTTCCCGGACGGGGAGGTGAGGCCTGCATGGCCGACTGTCTGGATGTTTGCAGAGAGGCTTCTCACGTGCTTCTCTGCAGCATGACGTCCGTTCCTCTTGCCATTTTCATTTTACTGGTCTCTCCGGCTTGGTTGACTTAACTGTGGCCCGTTCACGGCATGAGCGTGTGGGAGAGCGAAGGATGCTGTTAAGCACGGGCTCCTTGGTGATGCTCTGACTTGGAGCGCTGGCATCCTTGGACTGTAAGAGCTCAGTTCAGGCGAAGTGACTTGGGGAAGGGTTGAGGCTTTGCCAGGCTTGGCCCAGCGGCTACGAGGAGTTCTTGCGGCATTTCAGCGTGCCGGGGTGCTTATCGTGTTCCGTTCCCTTCTTATCTGTGGACTTCCTCGAGGACGTGAATGTACTGTATCAAGTAAAGGCGCATTTGTATTCAACTTGTTACAAGTATTTACGATGCACAGCCTTAACGACATGAACACAGCGTAGGCTTTGAGCACCTTGTACACCCTGATAATTACGCCTTGTTCTAGGAAACACGGATATATGAAAACCCAACGATAAAACTTAATATTATAAAAGTGCTCCCCCTTTACAAATTGTTCATAGAGGGTGTCCTTTAAAAATGGATTCCTAGAGCAAAAGCAGCACCCAGATCCTGGTTTCTAATACGCTTCTCCATGAGGAGGACGCAGGGATCCTTGGAGGAACGGCTGACGCTAGGGCTGGGGCGGAGGGTGTGTGCGGAACGAGTATGGAGTGTCTTGCGCCCTAAAAGTAAGGAAGTGTTCAAACAAACACAAAACCCTGTAACAGTGAGGCTATGCCAGAGGGACCACAGGGGTCCACTTAGAGGTAGGTATGACCAAAGCTGCAATGAAATAAAGTCGTGCAGGATTATAACCCAGCGTATAAAGTATCCCTGAGTCCACACTGATAGACGTAAATGATTGGGTATATTAATAAGTGGGGGAGAAGAGACAAATCTGTGCCGAAAAATTCCAGATCTCTGTAGATCCTCTGCCCTCAAGGGGGTGGGGCAGAGCCCTTCATTCCTGTAATATGGGCTCCATATGGTAACGTCGTTCCGCAGAGGGCAGGGTGAACAGGTGGGGTGAAAGTCACGTGACCGAGGAGAAGCGGATGCATGCCGTACCTGACCCTGCCAGCCGATGAGCAGACTGCTGTGTTGACGGCGTGATCCTTGGTATCGTATGGTAAGCAGGGCATTGACCTCTTGTGGCCTGCCCTCCACGTCCATAACTCCAGGGTAATCACGACAAAAACATCAGACGCATCCCAGTTGAGAGGCATTCTGCAAAATGCCGGCACGGTACGCCTCCAGACCGTGGAGGGCGTGGAAAACAAGGGCAGTCTGAGCTGTCGCTTAGGTGGGAGGAGCTGAAGCAGATGTGACAACTAAATGCAATGTGGTGTCCTGGCTGGGATCCTGGGACAGAAGGAGGCTATTAGGTGAGAGTGAAGGAAGTCTGAATAAAGTGTAGACTCCAGTTAATATGAATGTACCAAGATTGGGGTCACTAGTTATGGCGAAGGTACTCATGTCATGTGTAGACAGTAGGGGAAACTGGGGTGTAGGGTACATGGGAACATCCTCCTCTCGTTGCAATTTTTCTGTCAGTCTAAAACCATGTTAAAATAGAGTGTTGAGATGTTCCGAGTTACTCAGTTTGTAAACATCAGGAACGTACCTTTTGAGCAGTAAGTGGGTGAAATCACTGGCCAGCCGCCAGGCTCTTGCTGGATGCCTGTTACGTGGACGGCCTCACATTGTGCTCTGAGGCATAGACAGGTGTGGAGCTGGCCTGGGGTGGATGGTTGCCCTCTCTTAGTGATGGGATCCTGTACTTGGTAGAATAACACGTGGAGATGAAAACTAGTGCAAAGAATGTGGGACGTGGGGGGGGGGGCAGGCACAGGTTCAGATTCTTACTCTCGTTCTCCGTGTGCTTGCATCAGGCCACCTAAGCCTGCTAATAACTTCCCTTCCCTGGATGATGGGATAGCCACACCAACCTTCCTTGCAGACTCACTTAAATGCCAAATGGGTGTCACACGAACGCAGCAGCGTAGTGCTTAAAATCAAGCAGGTGTGAAAAAATGGAGAAAGTCACTCTTGGTGAAATAGTGGTAACGTGGGAGATACTGCAAAGTAGCACGTGTTACTTGTTTAAATGAGGAAGAGTCGGAAGTAACCGCAGTGAATTTTGAAGACGTTGACTGAAGCAGGTGGTGAAAAGAGACAGTCCGTCCTGGAGGGTAAGTGCAGGACGGGGAGGGTCGGCGCTGTCCGTGTGGCTGTTAGAGACCCTGGTGGGAGGGGCACTGCCTGCGTCAGGGGGCGGGAGCTGCCTGAGGAGGGGAGGTGGGGCGCGGGGACTTTCAATGCAGTTCATTGTGAAGTGTCAGGGTCAGCCTGTGACCCCTTTGTGGTCTGCAGCGAATGCCTTGTGCGCAGTGAAACCTCCGGAAACACTTTGTTAGTTGTTTGGGTTACGTTCCTCCTGAGTGTGTAATAAACCCCCAGATACGAAGGACGTAAAATAAGCTGTTGTTTGTTTTTGTTTTGTTTTGTTCTGTCTTAAACGTCATTGTTTCATCTGACTTAACGGCTGTGGGATTGAACCTTGGATTGCACACGTTATACGATGGTCTAGCACAGTTAAACAGGCAAAGCTGCGTAAAATTCGTGCAGAAGGCTTTTCTGCGGTTCCTTCTTTTAAATTACAAAGAGGAAGACACCCGTGCCTTTAGGGGTTTAAAAGGGCAAGGCTTTGGGGGTTTAGGCAGAGAAGCCTTGGGAACATTTCCCCCTGAGGTCAGGAGTCGTCAGGGAGGTCACAAGGGAGCCTTGAGTCCCGGGGTTGGGGGGGGGGCGGGGCTGCGTGATCTTGACCGTCACGAGGCAGCGGGCACAGACAGGCAGGCAGACGCCGGGGCTGCCGCAGAGCGGGTCCGTGGGGCGCTGTGCTCACGGCGGGCGGAGAGCCGGTAAGAGAGCCTGGGTCCCCTCTCGGAGCATCTCCTGCAGGACAGGGATGCTTTCCTGCCGCCGTGGCTGTGTGCCAGGCTTTGCAGCGACTCGTGCCCCTTTTGTTGTGCTGTTTTGAAGAGCAGGTGGTCAGCTCACAGGGCGGTGTGAGGCCAGCGGGAGAGGTCTGCAGACACGCTCCTCACGTGTTGTTCTGCCTGAAAGTGAACGATAATGCAGATCGGCGTGCAGAGTCCACCTGAGCTCTGCCCGTGCGCACGTGTGTGTGTGGGCACGCAAGCCCGTGCTGTGTGTGTCTGTGTGTGTGTGTGCTTGTACACACGTGCGGTTTTGGTCGCCTGGGTTTCTGCCGTTGGCTGAAAGCGCGCTGGAGCTAGAAGGCAGTGCCCCTCTGGACTTGCTCTGGGCGGTGAGCTGGTGTGACTGGGAGCCCTTGGTATGTGGGGCGCGCTCCACGTGAGGTCTGCAGACCTGCCTTCCCTGCCGAAGGGTCCCCGAGGAGACCGGCGGGATGGCGCTAGCGTTTCACGAAGACCCTTCCTTGCTTTGCCTTTTCTTTTTCCGTAGCAGTGAGACATGAGCGTTCTCACAACGGAGGCTTTGACTGTGGATGTAGAAAGGAAATGGTGAGTCAGCCACATCAGAATGAAAAAGGCAGGGAAATCAGGTGTGCGCGTTGAGTCCTGAAAAAGATGCTTGGTGGGTAAATTCACTCATCGCCTGCTGATGGCAATGAAAAAATGCAAATGGAGAAAATGGCACGGGGTGGTTCTGAGCATTTTGCAGCTTTTGCTCTGCAGTCGTGACAATTTAAAGGCAGCATTTCTTACGGGGTTTACTGTACATGTGCTGTGGGGTTTGGGTTTTTTTTTTTTTTTGCCTTTTATATTGTGATAAATAAAACAAGTTATTAATTTTGGCCATATTTCTAAACGACTGAAATTGTTTGGCTTCACTAAAGCAGGCTTCTGTGTGTGTGGCGGGAGTGTGCCATTTCCACAGGGAAACGGCTGCATGTGTGTGGTACACAGACGCTCACGCACAGTTCGGGTCTGCACTGACTGACTCACGTGGGTAGGAATCAATCTTGAAATGACTTAGTGGTCGTGCTTAGGTGGAATGTAAAGAGGCAGAGGGGTTTGAAGAAAGGTTTTCAGAAATCTACCTGACAGCATTTATAATGAAAGAACCTGCTGTCGTATACATTGTCTGAAGACTTACACAATGGAGGCATGGAAAATGATATTTTAACACGTCATAAGATAACTGAAGATTAGGGACAGGCTTGATGAATGGTTGACATATTTCTTTTCCTTGCAGAGCAGAATCTTTGAGGGCGTATATTATAAATATTTTTTATGATTATGTTGCAGAAAAGTATTTGATGGCTGGTAGGAAACTGGACATCTCTGTGCAGCTTTTTGTCAAGCAGAATGGAAAAAACATTTCACACTTTCTCTCTCTGTCTCTCTCACACACATGCCCACAAACATATACCCCTTAGGGAAAAATATTTGCAGGGCTATTTTCATCCGTGAATGCATGAACGAACAAAACACAGAAAAGCCATTAATAAAAGGAGTATTAGAAATCACCATGCGTATTGGTGTTGACCATGCAGGGCAGGTAAGGCTTCTCCTGCCCAGCTGGGGTGACAGACAGCCCTAAATGTATGCTGATGGCTGCGTGTTTGGCGTGAACCGGCAGCTCCCCCAGCCACCTTTGGGTTTTGGAGGTTGCGGAAGCTGATACTTCATGTGGCCTGTAGAATGCATTTGCTTTACTCTCACTGCCTTGAATTCTTTGCCTCTTGTGTGCATTAAAATTTAGGAAGGTCTAGGTGGGGAAGCAGTAGAAACAAGAGGTGGTGTTTTGTGTCCACCGGATCGGCCCATCTCTCCCCGGTCAGCAGACACTCGTGTGTTCTGGCGGGCTTTCCCTCCAACAGGTTAGATAAGTCATTTCTGTGAGGCTTGTAGACATCCCTGGATGTCTGAAGAGATCCTAAAGTTACTTAGTTTTTCACCTTTGAAAAAAGACTTGCAGAATCCTTTGTATTCATTACTTAAGGTTCAGAAGGGCTTCTCGCCTGTATACCTTGGACCTCACAACATGGGTACCATGTTCATTTGACGATAAGCAAACTGGGGCTTCAGTAGCTGGATTCACACAGCTTCTGGGGCTTCAGTAACTGGACTCACACAGCTTCCTGATGGAGAGCCCTGCATGCAGTACGGCTGCTCTTTAATCTGGTGGGTTCCTGCTAAGTCCTGCCACCTCGGATGTTGGAAGGTTCTCCAGATGGGCACAGCCTGCATATAGACCTGTATAAGATGCCACACCTCTTCTGTTATTAGCTGTCACGTCCCAGGGCCAGTGCACCAACAGTGCAGTGAGAAGGGGTTCCAGTGTGGGTTTCCGGGGCAGTGGTGTAATACAAAGACTTCTTAACCAGGCTGAGAAACTGCGGACTCAGGTCCCAAGCCTGCGTGGACGTGACCTTCTGTTTCTTCATCCACGAAATAGGAAGTTTGGATGAAATGATTTCTGAGGACCCTTTCAGCTATCATCATTTTTGATTCTCGGGGAGAGAAGCCAGGGACTCAGATTCCCCTTAAATGACACATCCAGGCCAGTGGGTTGTATTGTTGTATTCATTTGCTACCAACATTCATGTGAGTGAAGACATATATGAGATACACACGTGTGTAGCATCTTTGAGATCCGTCTGTCAATAAATGAGCTCTGCAGCAGACTTGATTTTTCTGCCTGCAGGGGTTTCTTTTTTTTTTTTTTTTCTGCAGGGGTTTCTTGATGCCATGGCAGTGTCACTGACAGCACACCCACTTAGGTGTTCTGTGGTGAAGTCAGCTGCTACCAGACGAAGTTCTCCCAGGTACAGCTTACATACCACGTGTTATTTAATGACTTTGTTAAAAAGTCCAGCCAGTGGGCGCTTACACATATTTGGAGGCCATTAAAAATAGAATAACTAGGGGCTTCCCTGGTGGCGCAGTGGTTGAGAGTCCGCCTGCCGATGCAGGGGACACGGGTTCGTGCCCCGACCCAGGAAGATCCCACATGCCGCGGAGCGGCTGGGCCCGTGAGCCATGGCCGCTGAGCCTGCGCGTCCGGAGCCTGTGCTCCGCAACGGGAGAGGCCAAAACAGTGAGGGGCCTGCGTACGGCAAAAAAAAAAACACAACAGAATAACTAGAAATTCTAGGAAGGTATTAAACATTTATACAGACACACACACCTGCAGATATATGTGTATACACCTGCATGTATATGTATAGACATGAGCATGCAAGTATGTGTATATATACACATGCGCACATAAATATGTATTATAGACATTTTATATAGGAATAAAGTAAATTTTCATGTACAGTATATATCTGAAGCCTATTCAGTAATCATTTCTAAATATGGTTCAGCTGAGTAACAATCATGCAATATTCTGAGATGGTATTTTCAAAATTTTGGGTCACGTGCATTGTGCTAAAAGGGCACGCTTAAAGCAGATGGTTTTCTCTTAATTTACGGAGATCCTATGCTATTCTAAGTATGTTTTAATCTCTTTTACCACAGAGTTTCCCAGAATTAAAAAATGGCTCCTTATTTCATAAGCTTGTTGTATGTTTTTGAGAGCTAGGATTTATGCTTATCTGTGGTTACAGCCTTCTAGGGTGTGTGGTGTATAGTCTGTAATAACATTTCCTTCTTTAAATTCCGGAAAGCAGAATGAAGACATTAAAAATTGCCCTCAGCCTCACCGTCCAGAGAGACCGCTGTACCCACTTCGTGTCCTTTTTCAGCACAAATATTCATTGATACACATGGGATCACACCATACGTACTGTATATGAACAGCTTTTTCTCCCCTTGTACGTATGTGCTGCCTGGCATTCTAAGATGCGGTGGCCCAGTAGGAACACCATGGGCTTGTAGGGATGTTCCCAGTCTTTCACAGTGGGAAGTGATACCACAGCGGACATATGTGGTGAAATACTTGTGCTCTTACACGGTCATTTCCTTAGGAGAACATTCTAGACATGGAATTGCCAGGCAGTCTTTTGGAAAATACCCCCAAGTTGCCCTCCATAAGGTGGGTCCCTTTCATAGCCCACCACCAACAGCCTAGGCCCGTCCTGCTTCTCCCGAAACCTTGTCCATGTTAGACATTTTTAAAATTCTGTGACCTGGTAGGCAAAACTATTTCATTTTTAACCAGCATTTCCTTGGTGACTAGTAAAGTTGAACTTCTTTGTGTGTTCATCGAGCCATTTGTGTTTTTTCTTGTGTGCATTACTGTTCACATTTTCTGTGTCTTCCTGCTGACAGTGGGGCCTTCCTTGATCACTGTTCTTTACTTTGCAAATAGATGCCCGAGGTGTGTTGTGTGCTTTTCAAACACTAATGGTTGGTTAGGGTTAGATTTTTTTTTTTTTTATTGAAGTATAGTTGATTTACAGTGTTTTAGGTGTACAGCAAAGTGATTCAGTTATACGTGTATATGTATTCTTTTTCAGATTCTTTTCCATTATAGGTTATTACAAGATATTGAATATAGTTCCCTGTGCTGTACAGTAGGTCCTTGTTGTTTGTCTGTTTTATTTATAGCAGTGTGTATATGTTAATCCCAAACTCCTAATTTATTCCTCCCCTCCCTTTCCCCTTTGGTAACCATAAGTGTTTTTTCTATGTCTGTGAGTCCGCTTCTGTTTTGTAAGTAAGTTCGTTTGTATCATTTTTTAGATTGCACATATTAAGAGATGTCACATGGTATTTGTCTTTCTCTGTCTGACTTACTTAGTATGATAATCTCTAGGTCCATCCATGTTGCTGCAAATGGCAATATTTCATTCTTATTTATGGCTGAATAATATTCCAGTGAATAGGTATACCCCACATCTTCTTTATCCATTCGTCTGTCGATGGGCATTTAGGTTGCTTCCATGCCTTGGCTGTTGTAAATAATGCTGCTGTGAACGCTGGGGTGCATGTGTCTTTTCGAATTAGAGTTTTCCTCTTTTCTGGACATATGCCCAGGAGTGGGATTGTTGAATCATATGGTAGCTCTTTCTTTCTTTCTTTCTTTTTTTTTTTTTCCGGCCACGCTGCATGGCTTGCAGGATCTTAGTTCCCTGACCAGGGATTGAACCTGGGCCGCCTGCAGTGGAAGCGCAGAGTCCAAACCACTGGACCGCCAGGGAATTCCCAGCAGCTGTATTTTTAATTTTTTTTTTTTTTTTTTTTTTGCGGTACGCGGGCCTCTCACCGCTGTGGCCTCTCCCGCTGCGGAGCACAGGCTCCAGACGCGCAGGCCCAGCGGCCATGGCTCACGGGCCCAGCCGCTCCGCGGCATGTGGGATCCTCCCGGACCGGGGCACGAACCCGCGTCCCCTGCATCGGCAGGCGGACTCCCAACCACTGCGCCACCAGGGAAGCCCTGTATTTTTAATTTTTTAAGGAACCTCCACACTGTTCTCTGTAGTGGCTGCACCAACTTACATTCCCACCAACAGTGCAGGAGGGCTCCCTTTTCTCCACACCCTCTCCAGCATTTATTTTTGGAGACTTTTTGATGGTGGCCATGCTGACTGGTGTGGTTAGTTTTTTTTTTTTTTTTTTTTTTCCCAAACTGTACAAGTGTTTGGGGTTTTTTTCCCCCCTTAATTGGGGTATAGTTGCTTTACAATGTTGTGTTAGTTTCTGCTGTACAGCAAAGTAAATCAGCTATATGTGTACATATATCCCCTGTTTTGGATTTCCTTCCCATTTAGGTCACCACAGAGCATTGAGTTTCCTGTGCTATACAGCAGGTTCTCATTAATTATCTATTTCATACATAGTACTGTATATATGTCAATCCCAATCTCCCAATTCATCCCACCTCCCTTTCCCCCGCTTGGTGTCCGTACATTTGTTCTCTACTTCTGTGTCCCTGTTTCTGCTTTGCAAATAGGTTCATCTGTACCATTTTTATAGATTCCACATATATGCGTTAATATACGATATTTGTCTTTCTCTTTCTGACTTACTTCACTCTGTATGACAGTCTCTAGGTCCATCCACGTCTCTACAAATGACCCAATTTCATTCCTTTTTATGGCTAATATTCCATCGTATATATGTACCACATCTTCTTTATCCATTCATCTGTCAGTGGGCATTTAGGTTGCTTCCATGACCTGGCTATTGTAAAGAGTGCTTCAGTGAACATTGGGGTGCCGTGTATCTTTTCGAATTACGGTTTTCTCTAGATATACGCCCAGGAGTGGGATTGCTGGATCGTACAGTAGCTCTATTTTTAGTTTTTTAAGGAAACTCCATACTGTTCTCCATAGTGGCTGTATCAATTTGCATTCCCACCAACAGTGCAAGAGGGTTCCCTTTTCTCCACACCCTGTCCAGCATTTGTTATTTGTAGATATTTTGATGATGGCCATTCTGACCGGTGTGAGGTGATACCTCATTGTAGTTTTTATTTGCATTTCTCTAATAATTAGTGATGTTGCGCATCTTTTCATGTGCCTTTTGACCATCTGTATGTCTTCTTTGGAGAAATGTCTACTTAGGTCTTCCGCCTACTTTTTGATTGGGTTGTTCGTTTTTTTGATATTAAACTGCATGAGCTGTTTGTATATTTTGGAGATTAGTCCCTTGTCGGTCACTTCGTTTGCAAAGATTTTATGTGGGTTGCAGATATTTTCTGTGGGTTGTTGGTCACTTTGTTTGCAAACCCATTCCGTGGGTTGTCTTTTCGTTTTGTTTCTGGTTTCCTTTGCTGTGCAAAAGCTTTCAAGTTTCATTAGGTCTCATTTGTTTACTTTTTTTATTTTCATTACTCTAGGGGATGGGTCAAAAAAGATCTTGCTGTGATTTCTGTCAAAGAGTATTCTTCCTGTGTTTTCCTCTAAGAATTTCATGGTGTCTGGCCTTACATTTAGGTCTTTAATCCATTTGGAGTTTATTTTTGTGTATGGTGTCAGGGAGTGTTCTAATTTCATTCTTTTACATGTAGCTGTCCAGTTTTCCCAGCACCACTTATTGAAGAGGCTGTCTTTTCTCCATTGTATATCCTTGCCTCCTTTGTCACAGATTAGGTGACCATAGGTGCGTGTGTTTATCTCTGAGCTTTCTATCCTGTTCCGTTGACCTATATTTCTGTTTTTGTGCCAGTACCATACTGTCTTGATTACTGTAGCTTTGTAGTATAGGCTGAAGTCAGAGAGCCGTGATGGCCATTCTGACTGGTGTGGTTAGATTTTCTTTTAAACCATACGAGTGTTTTTAACTGTCACATCATCACCCTTGCCAGGTGGCTTTGTGCAGTCTGTTTGTATTCTGGTGGCTGCTGGCTCCTGGTGGCTGTGCACTCGGCTCAGTGTTTGCAGAAAGGGTGTCCACCCGGGGGTCTATGGGCTGAATCCCTTGTGAGGTGTAGACTGCCATCTGAAATACTTTGCAGTGCTTTGCAGAGAAGATAAAACTGCTTGGGAGAAGAACCCGCGGGTTTGATGAACGTCTAATGTGGTGATGCCGTGTGGAAGCAGGAGTCAAAAGATGGGCGCTGCAATCCTCGCTCAGGGGGTCGGGCGGGTCACTTAGGCTCGTGACATCAGTGAGGCGGGCATGCTGTGCTTTCTCGGGTGTGTGGAGCTCTGTAGGTGGAGGTTGGTACTAGATTTGTCTCCCCGAGAATAGAGACGTGCCCTCTTTCCCAATAACCCCCACTCACCGTCCTCCCTTTTTGCTCTGGGTGGCAGGAACCTCAGGGTCACATTTGAGGCACATATACCCTAATGACATTGGAGGCACATATACCCTAATCACATTGGAGGCACATATACCCTAATGACACTGGAGGCACATATAACCTAATGACATTGGAGGCACATATACCCTAATGACAAGCCTCTTTGTGATGCTTTCCCACCCTTATGCCTTTTCACTTTTTAAAAAGATATTATCTCTTGTTGGGATGTTTCTATGTTCATTTTAATGCTCCTGCTGTGTTTTCGTCTGATAAGTCACCTCAAAACATTTGATCATTGAGGGTGTAAGTATGTTGAAATAAGGTAAATAGGTGTCGTAGAACTATAAACTAAACAGATTCAAAAGAGCCAAGGGCTTCTCAATAATCAGTTAATATTTTTGTGATGGTCATTGTTTTATGGAAAGATCAAGTTAGTTCGAATTGCCCTTAATGACCAAGTCACCCTAATGGAATCTGCCCGTTGGACTCGTGTCTGTAGCAGTCGGGGCAGTGTGGTGGTCATAAGCGGAGATGGAGCCGGGGCTGCCCACCTCTCAGGTAAGGTGAGGGGGCAACGTGAGTCCTCTCCCAGGCCCGTCAGCTCCGACACGCTGGACTCCTGAGGGTGTGGGTTGGTTTCCAGATCAGAAGAAGAAGTGCATTCTCAATGGACAGGTCTTTGGGTGACATCGTACAATATCTTACAGGTTACCGATTGTGTTCGTGTGGTTAGGTGCCCTGGAGCCTGCAAAGTCGTATCAGGTAGACAGAGCACCTCCCTTGAAGGCGCTTACCCTCTGCTGTAATGGAGAATAATACATAACAGATTACCACAGACCAGGTGACTTCAGCAATGGTCATTTATCTCTCACAGTCCAAGATCAAGGTGATGGCCAGTTCAGTTCCTGGTGAGACCCCTTTCCTGGTGGGCAGACAGCCATCGTCCTGCTGTGTCCTCACATGGTGGAGAGCAGGGGCGTGGTGGGAAGCAAGCTCTCTTGTGTGTCTTCTTATACGGGCACTAATGCCACTCACGAGGGCTCCACCCTTACAACCTAATCATTTCCCAGCCATGTGATACCATCATGTTGGGGGTTAAGATTGAACATGAATTTTCAGGGGACACAAACATTCAGTCCATAACATAAGTGTAAATGGCTGTGATGTAGGGTAGTCAGAAGGCCCAAGAGAATCAGTCTGCCTGCTTTGACTTCCAGTCCTGTACCTTCCCTCCCTCCTCCTCCCCCTCCCCCTCCCTCCCTCCCTCCCTCCCTCCCCCTTCTCCCCCCCACCTTCCTTCCTGTTACCTCACTGGGCCGTTGCTGAAACCTGCTTTGTGCCAGGCACCGTTAGGACCCGGGACACACAGGGTAGACAAGACAGAAGTGGGTGCTGTCAGTCTAGCCAAGAGGAGTGATATTAAATTAAAATAATACAGATGCGTCAAGTACAGTTTAGGGACAAACCCGTAGAGATTAAATCCTTATGGGGGTTCACGAGCAGAAAGGCTTATCTTTGGCAATAGGCCGGGGAAGCGCTTGATCGCAAAAAAGTTTCCCTTCATTTGGATCTTAAAGAATAGGAACGGTGTCCACGCGGCAGAAAAGGGAGCCCCAACCGTGTGGGGCGGGGAAGGGCCTTTGTCCGAAGTGTATGTGCAGGAACGGGGGTGACTGGCGAGTGGCAGGTGGTTTGGGGCGGACGTGAGGGAACCTGGCAGATCAAAGCGGGCAGGCTGGCCTTGAGTTGGGAGGGAGGGCGGGAAATTTTAGGGGGAGAGAATTAAGCATATCTGCCTTCCATGCTAACTGTAATTAAGATGTGTGCGTGTCTGTAAAATTGAAGAAGTAGAGGAGACAGGAGGATTGGACATGCCCGTCACCGGTCATCTATCACACAGGACGCTTGAACATTCCGGAAAAGTCACCGCGAGATGGCTTTGCTTTCAGAAAATGTAACTTGTGAATGTTGTAAATGGATTCACGCTCTAATGTGTTGAAATGGGGTGTTTCCCCCTTATAACTGCAATATGGTTTGACTTGTAGTTTGAATCCTTCACATCTGCTGCAGACAGTCGGCCATCTTTGCAGACAAGAGTGCTGAGTAACTTACAAGGATTTCAGGCAATGACCGCCGTAGAGCGAAAGGAAACTTCCTTAGGCAGTGGAATTGTACTTAGGCTTGGTTGTGGTGGCGAACGCACAGCCCTGCACATTTACCCAAACTCGTCCACCGGGTACACCTCGAATCAGTGAATTTTATGGTATGTAATTGATACCTTGATAAAAGTGGGATGGGCTGTGGAGAAAAATGCAAGTGGAAATGTTATGGAATGTGAAAACCTCCCACATCCATAGCTACCTGTCTAGGAAATCAAACGTGCCTTTTCAAAACAGCGAAGTGGCTCAGAAGAGCGTGTACCTGTAAGGGACAAGAATTAAGGTGAACCCAAATTCATACGTTGCTTGTTACCTAGGCCCTAACATTTTTAGCTTTTTCGTCTTCATCAACCGTAGATCACACTTAATAAAAAATGACACAGGCTAAATAAAAATGACACAACTTAGATGTTCCTAAAACTGTTACTAAGGGAAATGTCTGCCGTAATAAAATAGTATCTATCACGGCGACTGTCCAGACCTGATTTTTCTTCTAACTCTTATGACTTTGTTTTTGTCATTTTTGGTTATTATTGTGGTTTTTTTTGGCTGCTCTGTGCAGCTTGCAGGATCTTAGTTCCCCCAACTAGGGATTGAACCTGGAGCCGTGGCAGTGAAAGTGCAGAGTCCTAACCCCTGGGCCACCGCAGAATTCCCCCCCACCACCCTTTTTTGTGGACCGTCACGACTTTGAATGACAGTTTGTGGAGGTGCCCTTGGTTCACAGGTGGACGGTCACGAGGGACCATTGCTCCTACTAGCAGCTCAAAAGGAGGGGGGCACAGAAAAGTAATTCAAATCGTTGTTTTAAAAAAAACTCCCCAGATGCTCCCCCATGTAAACGAAATCCCTTCCCTAGCATTCTTGTCATAGCCTGCAGAGTGCGTATCAAAGTGAGCACTGACATATGTTTGCATTTTGCAAAAATTACTGTCTTCCTTGATTTCTAGACCAGGGCTCAGCAAACTACAGCCCAAGCGCCCAATCCCCTGGGCCAGGGTTCGGGAAGCCTGTCCTGGTGCACGACTGTGGGTTGGTCCCTGCAGGCTTGGTACCAAGGGGTATCTCATCGTTTTGTTTTGGTTTTTTTCAGATGATGATGATCTAGTTGGGGAGAGACATGCCACGCCAAGGATGAAAACTTCAGGAGTAGCTTTTAATACCCAAAGTGGATAGAAAAGTGAGAGAGAAGGAAGTTGGGAAGGGAGGTCCCATAAAGCACAGCTTCCTAACACTGGCGTGACATCCAGATTGCCTGGGAGGTGTTCTGTCAGACACAGATTTGCAGGCAAGCATTTCCTCCCCGGTCCCTACCTCCATCTGCCCAGGCCTGGCTTTCTGATGGAGTAAGTCTGAGGAGAACTTAGATTCGTGTGTCTAAAATCATCATCTGCATTCTTCAGAATAGTCTCGACAAGAATTGGAGGGGGGGTTGGTTTGAAGAAATAAGGTTGGCTGTGAATACAAGATGATTGTCGGATAATGGGGATTGCCTGTATATCCTCTCTCACATACTCAGTGGATATTTTCTTACCTAAAAAACTTTAGGACTTCCCTCGTGGCACAGTGGTTTCAGAATCCACCTGCCGGGCAGGGGACATGGGTTTGATCCCTGGTCCGGGAAGATCCCACATGCCGCGGAGACACTAAGCCCGTGCGCCACAACTACTGAGCCTGCGCTCTAGAGCCCGAGAGCCACAACTGTTGAGTCCGCGTGCCACAACTACTGAAGCCCGTGTGCCTAGACCCCATGCTCCGCAACAAGAGAAGCCACCGCGGTGAGAAGCCCGCGCACCGCAACAAAGAGTAGCCGCCGCCTACCGCAACTCAAGAAAGCCCGCATGCAGCAATGAAGACCCAGTGCAGCCATGCGTAGACAGACGGATAGATAGATAGCTTGCTTTAAAACCAAAAAATAAAACTAAAAATGTTGCCCGGCTCTCCGCAGTAAGGGCAGGGGTGGTTCTGGGTGGGAGGGAAGGGCAAGGGGTTGTGTATCTGCAGCATTCTAGTTTTTCTTTTTGGAAACTTTGGAAACGAGTACGGAAAGGGTAACTTTATTCCTGGGAGGGTAGTAAAGCCTCTGATGTTTGTTACAGTTTGCTCTGTTCTTTTCTGTGGGTTTGGGATACTTTGTTTTTGCGGTACGCGGGCCTCTCACTGCTGTGGCCTCTCCCGCTGCGGAGCACAGGCTCCGGACGCGCAGGCTCAGTGGCCATGGCTCACGGGCCCAGCCGCTCCGCGGCATGTGGGATCTTCCTGGACCAGGGCACGAACCCGTGTCCCCTGCATCGGCAGGCGGACTCTCAACCACTGCGCCACCAGGGAAGCCCTGGGATACTTTCTAATGTATCCACTTAGCTCTCTAGACAGCCTGGTCTACTGTCAAACAGGATACAGTGGTCTCCTATGGGCGTAGCAGGGGCTGTAGGGTCAAAGGCAGGTGGAGCTGCTTTTGAGTGCCTCCCCTGCCTGTGGCTTGCGTTTTGTTCCGCGCTTCAGGTGTCTTCTGGTCAGCTGTTGGTTGACCGGGGCTGAGCGTGTGGGACCGGCTTGGCTGCCTTTGTGTGCAGCTGAGCTGAGGGGTCTGAGTGCCCATCTGAAGAGGTAGCAGCTCCGCACTGGGACTGGGAGGTCACTGTGGATCCCTGAGGACCCTCTTCTGTCCTCCAGCTTCACAAGACAGATCGTGTCCCGCCTGATTGCCGAGTCAGCTTACGGCACACACTCACATTGTCACCTATGACAGGTGGCCCAGCGTTGCTGATGGCCAGCCCCGCCTCTCCAGACATCTTAATCCAATCAGTTTGGCCAGTTGTAAGAAAATTTCAGATCGGTGTCAGGCTTGCCCAAAAGACTGTGTGTAATGTATGTTTTTAGCAAAGCAAGTAAGAGAAAGGCAGAAGAAAACTTGGCTTAAAAAATCACATGAAAATAGCATTTTTATTCCGTTAGTCTATGGTGATATGATTCTCTTCTTCTGAAAAATAATTTTGCAACAGAAACCGGTCTGGAGCTTTGATTGGCAGAGGGGATTTGCCTGATTTCTGTCAAAGCAAAAACAAAACCTCCAAGGATCACATCTTGGGACGAAGAATGAAGGTCTCTAGCGACAGAAGTAAGAAAGGCCTGGAATGGATTCTCGAAGAAAACGTAGCGCTGGATACTTGAGGGGCTGTCCCAGGTGATCATCTCTGGACCCAGGTGTTCTGTTACTGGAAACCAGCCCCTCAAGAAATCAGTGCCTTTACACATTTGGTTTTGGATCATCTGTGAGTGGCGTCTTTTCATCTGTTCTTCCCACTTAACCACAAATGACATCAGTCTCTCTAATTCGAGTTCTTTCTTCTTACCATCCAAGTTCCTGCAAGCAAAAATAAAACCCAAAGGAAGCAGCAGACCTTTTTATCCATCTGTTAAGACACGGAAGGAGTAACATTTCATTTGGTTTTGTAAAGTAAGTGCTTTCCCCACATGGCATTAGAATCGCGGAAGGGAGAGCCTGCTTGGGGGCTGGTGCAGAGGAAGCTTCCCTGGAGAGGTTGCAGGGAAGAAATGACCGGGGACTTCCCCGGTGGTCCAGTGGTTAGGACTCTGCGCTCTCACTGCCGAGGGCCGGCGTTCAGTCCCTGGTCGGGGAACTAAGGTCCTACAAGCTGCGCCGTGCAGCCAAAAAAGAAAAGAAAAATGAGTAAGTGAAGCATGATTCAGGCTACCGTCTTCCCTGAAGGTGGTCCTCCAGGATACACACTGGGAGCTGAACTTGTGGACACGGCCCTCCTGCATGCCCTCCAGTGAGGGCATATCTGTGCATTCATTTGGTCAGTGTTGGTTTTGTGCCTGGAAACAGAGAGAAGGACAGTCGGACAGCCTGTGCCCTTGGGGGGCTCCCCATGTGGGAAATGCCAAGGAAAACTGGTGTCTCCTGGGAGAAGAGTGGTAACGCCGTCATTCCAGGGCATCCGTGCTGTTTGAATGGACTCTCATGTGTTTCTGTCCATTGGTGAATGGATTGGTTGGTCAGCTGGTTGACGGCCTCTCTTGGGTTCCCACGTCTTGCCCCCCATCTCATTGGGCTTGTATGGGGTGCCGTGTAGACAGACGAGCCTGCAGTTCCCCAAGGCGATGGGTGGCTGCTGGGGATTCCTTGGGGGACAGGAAGATCCCTGGCGACACCAGCGGCTCCTTCAGGAGACCTGCACATGGAACGGTGTGGGTGTCCCGTGTCCCCCCAGCCCCCTGGCCCTGTGCTAAGGCCTGGTGGTCCTCCGGCTTCAGACAACCTGAGTGGCGATGCCCGATACATCCCAACACGCCAGTGTCCCTGATCGTTAACAGACAGTTTGACACTTCACAAAATCACCGTGGTTCACACCCGCAGCCAACAGACGTGCGGTTTCTAGGAACCTCGGACTGTGACTCAGGTCCTTGGTGGAAGCATGTCTCTGTTGGAAGGCAGCCCCTCGGGTCTCACCAGCTGTCAGGCAGTTTCACTCTGCAGACAGCGCAGGCCCCGGACCCTGGGTCTGCAGCACGTTCTCAAGCACACTTCTCGGAGCACCCAGCCGCCCGGTCCATGGCTGACCTTGGCGGTGTGCCGGCCATGTGTACAGTCTAAGTGGTGGTATCCGCTGGAAGTTCTCTCTGTCTCCCCCTCTCTGTTGTTGCAACGAGGCAGTTCCACTGCACGGAGTTCCGGTGGTGCCCTTCGTACCCACAGATGCCCCGGGGTGGGTGGGGGGCTGCCACTGGGATGCCCTTCCCCGCTCGGGGGCCTGTGCTGTGCCGTGATGTGGGGAGAAGGTACACAGGGTGTCGGTATCGCGGGGACCTGCTCTGGGGTCTGCTCGGCCGCACGCCGGCCCCTTCCTGGTGGGTGCCAGGTGTAGCATCCGGCTGGTAGGAAGCCCCACTCCGGTCCTTCCACACCAGGGGGTTTGTCTGCCTCTGCCCCCGCCCGCAGCGACCCCATGTGGCCTGTGGTTCACCCGGGGAGGTTAGGGAATGAACCTCCGTGGGGGCACAGTCACTTGCCCGACGGCACATAGCTAGTAAGTGCTTCTGCGCCTGCAAGTGGGTGCCCGAGGGAGCCCCAGTCGGGCGTGGCCTAGTTCTCTCTAGCCGCCTCAGGCCCCAGAGCACGTTAGGAGGAACCGCCTCCAGCCGTAGCTGTGGGCACAAGTCACACTTGGCCGTGCGTCCTCTTCTGATCATTGATTCCAGAAGTACTTAGGAAGGGAGGGAAGGAGCCTGTGTGAGTTAAGTTGTCCAAAGAGTTGGAATTTTTCTCTCTTCTTTGGTGAGGATAATTGCTCACCCTGTTTACAGAGGTGTGCTAACTTAGTGATCCCAGGGAGATCCAGAAACACTTGCTTATGTTGGGAATGTTCACATGCAAGCTCATGTGAACCCTGCTGCCTGCATCTCCGAAAAAATGCGTCTTCCCTCCTTACCTTTCTGCCCGGGGACCGAAAGCCATGAATGCATTTGTGCATGTAACAGACGTCCAGGCCGTGGTGTGACCCAGTGCACGTAGCTAACGATGGCCCGCGAGGCCCTGGAGAAGAAAACCTGGCTCCCTGTCTCCGTCGAGGTGCTCACAGCCCCAGGGTGAGAGTGGAGACCAATGAACAGTACAGTCATCAGAGAGAGTGACCAGCCCTGTGCTAGGGGCTACCCAGAGGCCGGGAGACCGCAGGGCTTGCGGAGCCGCGGGCCTGTGTGAGGGCAGGGCAGCTGTGCAGAAGATGGGGCGGCAGGGAGCAGAACACTGGCACCCGAGGACACAAGGAGCCCAGTGACGTCACGGGCTCGTCAGGAACAGATGGCATCTGGAAATAGAGCCGCTGCCTCTCAGGGATGCAGCCTGTGCTTAGACACAGGGCTGGCTGTCTCCACACCATGATCAGAAGTGGAGACTTGAGGGCTTCCCTGGTGGCGCAGTGGTTGAGAGTCCGCCTGCCGATGCAGGGGACACGGGTTCGTGCCCCGATCCAGGAGGATCCCACATGCCGCGGAGCGGCTGGGCCCGTGAGCCATGGCCGCTGAGCCTGCGCGTCCGGAGCCTGTGCTCCGCAACGGGAGAGGCCACAACAGTGAGAGACCCACGTACCAAAAAAAAAAAAAAAAAGTGGAGATTTGAATCAGAGCAGTGTTGACGGGATTTCAAGAGCATTTGATACATAACTTATAATTGTTTTTTTTTTATTACATTTTTTGGGGCTGTTAACAGTGGTTTGTGTCCTCTCGCAGGGTGTTTGCACTACTGGGCAGTGTTGAAGGTGGCCTTTCCTGCGCTCTTCCCCCTTCAGATTAGCTGTGTTTCCCTCTGCAGTCCTGTCGCGGACCTTTCTCCTCCCCGTGTCCTTCACAGCGTCCAGTCGGCCTGCTGGGCTCCAGCCCCCAGAGGGGGCTGCGGGTCTGTGGAATCCTCAGCCGCTGAGAACCTGCCGGCCTGTCCTCCCTGCCCTGGGAGCTGCTGTCTCCTTGGTAACAGGTCCTGAGTATGTTCCACAGGGGAATGAGCACCCGAAGCCGTATATCGCGGCTGCCTTTGCAGTTCTCCTTTGCGCTGCTGACTCCCCGCTCCTGGGTCCACCCTGGAGTGCGTGCAGGGAGATACTCAGTTGCTTACTCGCCCGTGCAGAGTCCTTAACTCATTGTATATTCTTGGTCTTTACGTCTGGATCTTGCTATCACCATTGACTGTGAAGATACAATAGAAGGGGATATACGTGCATATACACGGATACCACACAGACACGTGCGACACATGTGATGTGTAAGCACACACACATTATCCATGTTATGTACAAACTAGTCACTTGGAACCTATTAGAAACACAGGTTGGAATATGACCCCAGTAGAACCCCAAATTCCCGCCTTTAGTCCTTTTTTCCTTTGTGAGCTGGATTTCCTGAATTCTTACCAGCTGGGACAGTAAGAACCAATTCATGCTTTTATGGCTTTCACTTTGCAAGTTCGGGAGGAAGCCAAGAAAAAATCAGGGGTGGAGGACAAACTTGGCCCAGAAATTGCCACGTGAAGTTAGATGTGGGGTGGGCCACAGGGGACTAACTGTGCTCCTCCAATGAGAAGTGGCCGGGCAGCCCTCACTTAGAGAGTGCCCTCAGGTCCTGCGAAGGCTGCGGCGCTAGTAAGGCAGGAAGGAGCCCGGGGCACCTGCTGACGACAGAAGGTCTTTTGCTCTGAGTCACTGTCCCACTCTCGGTGGGGCTTTGCTCCTACAGGTGTGACCTCTACCTTCTCTGGGTAGATCTTAGCGTGTCCTGTCTAAGGCACTTTGCAAATAGAGCTCCTTTTATTTTTATTTTTTAAATTTACTTTTGGCTGCATCGTGTCTTCGTTGCTGTGCGCGGCCTGTCTCTAGTTGTGGCGAGGCGGCGGGGGGGGGGCCTACTCTTGGTTGCAGTGTGCGGGCTTCTCATTGCCGTGGCTTCTCTTGTTGTGGAGCACGGGCTCTAGGCATGCGGACTTCAGTAGTTGTGGCACAGGGGCTTAGCTGCTCCGCGGCATATGGGATCTAACCGGACCAGGGCTTGAGCCCGTGTCCCCTGCATTGGCAGCCGGATTCTTAACCACTGCACCACCAGGGAAGTCCCTAGAGTTCCTTTTAAATTAACATATTAAATATGAACCCAGATGGCCCAAGACGCTTAGATTTTAGCAGTAAATTGTAGCTGATCTAATTCTCCGTTTTCATGAGGTGGTGGCTATTCATTTAATAGGTACCAGGTGCTTTCGTGTGGGTCTGTGGATGCTAGAGTTCAAGAGTTTTATAATAAGCAAAAAAGTTCAAGTGTTCCTCAACTCTTTGAAGTGAAAGATTGGGGAGGCGTTCATGAATTGTCATAAATTAGGTTTTACTGTCTTAAGAGGCACTATGGTTTCAATGGAAGGGAGGCACGAGGTTTGCTTTTCCGCGGCAGGCCAGATGAAGTAGTGTGTGACAGGGCATCTGAGCTGTGAGTCACACTTCTCCCACTGTTGTCCATTTGATGACGTCTTTACTTGTGGTCAGTGCGCCCTTTTCTTTAATAATTAATGCAGATGTACAGTGTATGTTTGCTAGGCCACAAACAGGCTGTTTAAGTTAGCATAAAATTCAAGTTAACTTATGTGTAAGCCGGAATGACTTTCCCAGACCTCAGTAAGTTAGCATTTCTTTCATCAATGTGTGCCCAGTACAGATTAAAAAAATAAAAATAAACAACACCTAACTTCCCCGAGCTGGGTTAATATTGTCTTAATTTGGAAGCAGAGAACAAACCTCTGCCCCTTTTAGGGTCCCAGCAGGTCTGGCTCTCTTCTGTCCTCCTGCAGATGCTGAGCCCTTGCAGCTGCTGTCTCTGGGCTGGAGGTAGTGCCAGTGGGGAGTGTGGCCCCAGCTGGCTGATGGGGGAAGGGAGGGGAGTTGGGGGTGGTCCATGGTCTACTCTCGACCAGCCATTGAACCTGGAAGGGACCTTTCTCCTGAGGACATAGCAAGAGAGACATGCAACGAGCAGTTGACTCTGAGTACAGCTGCCTGGATGGGGTTGGGACATCTGTAATGCCCAGGCCTGGTATCGTGTCCCGGGAGGAGGACACACGTCCAGGGCCCCAAGGGGTTGCCAGGGTGTGTGGGGAGGAGGTCTTCTATCCCACTTGTTTCGCAGTAGGTTACATCTCTTACTGGCACTTGTGCTCTACCTACTGGGTCTCTGATTGCTGCCCTTTTTAGGGTCTCCTTTAACAGCTCTGAGGGTGTCTTAACGGAGAACAGCTCTTCCTGTGAACGGAAAAGTCAGTCAGAGGCTCATTTTATTATTCAGTCAGGTCGGAAGAAAGTGTGTCAGCGAAAGCAGCAAAGGCGTGGCCGGCTGACTTGTTGCGAGTTTGATGGTTATTATAACGCCCACGAGCTGTAGCTTCGGCACAGCTATACGTGCATGTGGAGCATGCCTGCATGTGTTTTGCAGGTGTGTGTGTGTGTGTGTGTGCGCGCGCATGTAAGTACGTTTCAGGGAAAGAGAGAAATGGATACGGATGTGGAAATGGATGAGTATGGAAAGATCAGTGTCGCACTGCAGCTTCCAAAACGAAGCCTCTGTTTTTCTTCTATTTAACGACAGACTACTGATTTTAAAGTTTATCAGTTTACTTGCTGCCCGTCTTAGAAAGTTCCGTCCCTTTGTATATGGCAATTTCCCGAAATAAACCACGTGAAAATATTGTTGCAACATGAAGTAAACATTTCTGAATATCACAGTTTGAGGATTTCTACACACATTGTTTTTTTAAATGTTTGTGTGAATTATATTTTGCCCCCAAATTGCAGTCTGTGTGTACACGTGTGTGTGTCTGTAACGTGCGTACCTCCTGTCCTGTGGTATGACACGCCAGCGTACTGGCGAATGTCCAGTGTGGGTTTGGCGTTGATGCCTTGTGTTAGGAATCGCAGCGGGGACAGGCGCAGGCAAACGTATGTGGATTGAATTTCTTAACATGACTGAAGGAGGTTATGGAGACGTGGGTGTAGTCCTGTTTGGGGAGAAGATGTTAACTGGAACCGTTGGCTCATTTTTCTTCCCTTCTCCCCTAGACAAGCAGATGCCCCGTGTGCAGAAGACAGTCCAGGAGCGCAGCGGGACCCCCAGCAGCCGTCCCAGGTCTCTGAACCAGCTGGCTCCCGGGAAGCTCCCGAGGTGCCCCCGGAGGGCCGTGGCCGGGCGGGGACCCTTCCTTGCGATTACAGATACCCGGAGGAACGCGCGCCCGCGGACCGGCCTGCCGCCCCGCACGCCCGGGGGCAGGACCCCCGGCCCCTGAGCGCCGCCCCGCTCTCCCGGAGGCCCGCCCCACAGAGGCCGCCGCCGCCCAGGCGTGAGCCCAGGCCCTTGGCGGGCGCACCTGCGCCTGCTCACCTGGGCGCGCCCGGCAGGCCCCGCCCCCTGGCCCCGGAGGTGTGCTCGTGCTCGGACCGCCCGGCCCTCGCCCGCTGCAGCCCCGGCGCCTCGGCGGAGAAACCGAGTGCCGCCCGGCCCGCGGCAGATGGCCCGCGGGCTGCGGGGGAGCCGGCCGGGCAGCATGTAGACGAGCGCGCAGGCTGGCCCCGGCGGGAGGCGCCGCTCCTTTCCAAGTTCCGGCCCTTGCAGACCTCCGCCATGGAGACCTCGCGCTCCCCGTCGCCTCAGTTCGCGCCGCAGAAGCTGACGGACAAACCCCCGCTGCTCGTCCAGGATGATAATTCCACCAGGTACTGTCTCTGGACGGCGGCCTGAGGCCTTCTTCCCCTCTGCCGGCCCCCTTCCACCGTGGGAGGCTTTCAGCGCTCCTTTCCTGGGTGGTGAACCACTGCCGCCTTGCTCCCGGCTCCCCGTCCTGGAGTTTAAGTGGGTCCTGGGGGCTGACATGGGGGAGAACCCACCACTCGAGTGGTCAGCTGGATTGTTAACTTGCTGGGGGCTTTCCTGCCCCACAGGGGGTGAGGGAGGTAAAGGAGGGAGTAGACTGTCCCCTGGTCCTGTTCCCAAGCCCGACAGGTTGGTAGCTGCGTTACCTACAGGCTTCTGCACAGCGGGGCTGGTTTTCCCAGCTGAGTTCTGTTTGTAATCAAGTTTAACCTAAGCATGAGACTTTCAAGCAAAATCGGTGTTTTTCGTGATGTCCAGTATTTCCACATGCCTTTTTTTCTAGTTCTTTTTATATGAAAAGGCTGAGGTGGTGTCTACCTTTTATTAAAGCAGAGGAAAACTCGATCCCGTCCCATGGTGCTGTTCTCAGGGTCACCGGCATGGGATTGTCGGTTGTGCCCACTGAGCCACTGGTGAATGCTGTCAGGCAGGGACCAGTCAAGAAATGAGAAATAGAAGGGGGGGAATTTTCTTCTCATTCTCTAGAGCACTGGTTCTCAGCCGGGGGGGTGGCATTGCGGCCCCCAGGAGGACACTGGGCCGTGTCTGCAGACGTTTTGGGCGTCACAGCTGTTGGGCGTGGGGCTTGTTCCTCGGCTCCTGGCATCTGTTGGGCGGAGGCCAGGGGTGCCGCTTAGTATCCTACAGTGCCCAGGATGGCCCCCCAGCAAAGAATTCGCTGGCCCTGCATGTCAGTACCGTCTGATATAGTAGCTACCAGTCGCACGTGGCCATAGCGATATAAGTTAATGAGAATGAAATGAAACCCGTTGCTCAGTTGCGCCCTCTGGGGCTAGTGGCTACCACCCTGGACAGCCCAGATGATGGCTGACTTCATCATCATGGAAAGTTCTGCTAGATCTCCCCGCTGTAGAGTCTTGAACTTTGTTTTTTTTTTTTAACCCTTAAGATAACTTGACAGAGAGGAAACAGTACTGATAGCGTCCTGGGTCTCCGTGCGTGGCATGGCCAAATGCGGCTGCACCTGCGGGCCGGCACTGTTCCGCATCGTTCAGAATGCAGGTGTCACTTAGAGATCCTTTCTGTTGGCAATGTTGTTCAGCCCTGAAAGGGAGGAGAAGCGATGAAGTAGTTTGTGTGGTTGGTGGAGTGTGTTGGTACCGCTGTAGGGAAGGTGACCGGGCCCCTCGGGTCTCGGGAGCTGGTTTGGGCACAGCGGGCTCCACGGCTTTGCGGAGAAACAGGGCCACGTGTTTGCTCAGTGCTCACCACGTCTGTAGACTTCAGGAGGTGGGAAGTGGCTCATACTGTACTGAGTTCGGTGTCCCCGTCCCCAGAGCGGGTGTTACCGGTTAGCGTGGGCCTGAGAGAGTGGCATGCCCTTGGCATACACTGCGAACCTGAGGCCGGCGCTCCACACGAGCGCTGGCCGGCTCCATACCCACCATCAGCCACCAACGGGCAGCGAGCGCAACACAGTGGCCGGGGCCTCGCAAGCTGCCTGGTGTTTGGGCACAGCTCAGAGACTCTCTTCTTGTCTGCACGTGTGCTGACTGATTTCTTGAGCACTACCCGCCCCCCTCATCTCCCTCCGCGTTCATCTGTCCCTCCCTCCAGTTACCTCTGCTGGGGAACCAGCCAGGGTGCAGAGCAGCTCCTGTGTCCCTGAGACACGCCTTCCCGAATTCAGCAGGCAGGTCCAGAGCCCTCCCTCGTGCCAGGCCACGGAAGGGATGCCGCGAGGCAGAAAGTGCAGCCTTCCCACCCTGTGGGGAATTTCAGAGTCATTCACTCCGAATAAAAATGCCTCAACTCCTGTTGCAAAGCCAGGAAGCTTACTATGAAAAAACTTCTAAAATTTTGAGGGTTTTGCTGGTTTACAACAACATGGAGACAATGCCCAGCAGCACGGGCGAGTGAAAATGAGAGATTTCATTGCGCCCAGCAGTGTTCCCAGGAGATTTCCTGGGGCCGGTTTCTGGGTTTGGGAGCGTGTGTGAGCATGGAGCTGGGGGGCTGCTTCGGGGTCGTTCGGACAGTCTTGCGGTCACCTCGGGCATCTTGTGGTTGGAGAATCTCCTTGTGGGGGTTGTGGTTTATCAGACCCAGGGTGGCATGTGGGCTGAGGGCTCCCTCGGGACTGGGTGTGTGAGCACAGCGGGTTGGACTGCTTGCTGTGGGGGGCTGGGCCCCTGTGGGCGGCCGGCGGCTCACCTGGACGGAGCCCGCGCTCTGGGAGGAGCCGCTGCACGGAGAGGGGGCCAGGCCCGGCACAGCCCGCATCCTCCATCCCTCCTGGTCCGGCTTACCATGAGGAACGGGTGCGGTCTGGCTGCGGTAAGGTCTTGTCCACTGTGTTTTGTCTTCACTTTGAGGTAGAAAGTTCATCAGACTTCTTAAATGTGAAAGTCTGCCTAGGTTTCAAGAGGAGAGATCATTTGTGCTTAGAAATGACCAGGAAGAGATGCTTTGTTGGAAAGTATAGGACAACCTGCGGAGGATTTGTTTTTGTTTTTACCTCGTGTCTTCCTTCGCTGGAAATTAAGTTTCCCCACGAATCGGGCCGGGGGAGATGCAAATACAGGCTGACCTTGAAGTCCCTAACAGGAGTTGAGGGTCTCTACGCATGGAATGCAAGGAATGGAATGAAGAGGGGTTCTTGTTTGTGTGTCCTTGCTTTGATAAGATGCCAGAATTTTCCTTCGGAAGTTCAGCATGTCTCAGCACTATTATGCACGGAGTGACAGCCTTTTGAAATTTATTCACTAAGAAGGCACGACAGGGACTATATATGACCACCTAGATTAATAAACTAACACCTCTGCTCTCAGTGGTTTCTGCTGGAGGAGAGAAGAAAATAAAGTTATTTCATTGTAGCCTGCGTGCCCCACCCTTAGGAACAAGGAAAGAACCGTAATGTGTTGTGTTATGCCCCTTGTGCACCATAAGATTACGTCCATTCGGATCATAGAAATGGTTTTACGCTGAGTTAGGAACAAGTCGGGGTGTTGGTTGTATGATTTTGGCCTGTCTTTTGCCTTCCCTCCTGGCTACCAGCAGATGGCTCTCTTTCTCCAATTTGTCCTTCAAGGGTATTTGAAATGGATTTGTGTCCCAGCGGCCCTGGTCCGGGGGATCCCCCGGCACCAGCCGGCTTTCGGGTGGCCCCTGACGCAGCCCCATTGCCTCGACCAGGCCGTTCCTTTCCGTTTTCTCTTCCATGTGGCTGCTCGAGGTGCCTCCCCCGCTTTCACCGACAAACTTTTTTAATTTAATTTTATTTTTTTTTAAAAGGACGCCTGCATGAGTCATTTCCAAGATAGCGCAGGAGCAGCGTGTCCCATGTTCGCTGCTGGATTCTTATCTGTCTGGTATGAAATGCCGTGTGGAGGGCAGCTCGAAGTGTGGGGCAGTGGCAGGCAGGTGGGGTGAGACCCGGGGCGCACGAGGGTCCAAGGACGCTTCCAACCGGGACCAGGACCGGGCGGCGCTCAGCGTCTGCTCAGAACACGGCTGCTTGTTCTAAAGGAGTCCTCCGGCCACCGCGAGGACCACGCAGGCACCCAGCTGTGAGAGACGCTGGCTGACGCACCGGCGCTAATTCTGTGAAACACGCCTGTCTGTTGCAGGGCTCCCTTGCAAAAGAAAATTTCACTGAGCAGGCTTCTTACCGTTGGCTCTGCCATTGACCTAAAAACAAATGAGCATCACACTGCCCTTCTATCTGTCAGTAAGCCCACGGATGTGCCTTCAGGCGTGCAGGTGACCGTTGGAAAACGGAAAGACACCTACACGCCCAGGAGGCTTAGGAGATCAAGGTAGGGGTGGCAGGCACCCCTCAACCTGGTCTCCCCATCCTGGGACGTGTGACCATGAAGGCTTCTCCCCTGGGGCCGCTGCAGGCCTTTGAGTCAGGCTTCCCAGGCTGTAAGGGGATGCGGAAACCAGCCGATTTCTCATCCAATTTCTAATTCTGGTCTGTGCCTGGGCGTACAGCGTGTCTTTAACAGACGGCCCTTCTCTTTGCAGAATCGAGCGGGTGATGGACAACAACACCACGGTGAAGATGGTGCCCATCAAGATCGTGCACTCGGAAAGCCAGCCCGAGAAGGAGAGCCGCCAGGGCCTGGCCCGCGTCCCGGAGCCACCCGTGCTGCCCAGCGGGCTCGAGCGGGACCAGATCAAGACACTTAGCACGTCCGAGCAGTCCTACTCCCGCTTCTGCCTGTACAGCCGCCAGGGCGCCGAGCCCCAGCCCCCTGGCACCCCGGTGCCCACGGCCAAGGACAGCCGGGCCTCCACGCCCACACTCAGCTACGTGAAGGCCAAAGAGAGGACTGCCGAAGACCTCAAGTCGGAGGAGCTGGCCCGCGAGATCGCGGGCAAGGATAAGTCCCTGGCGGATATCCTGGACCCCAGCGTGAAGATCAAAACCACCATGGACCTTATGGAGGGCATCTTCCCCAAAGACGAGCACCTCTTGGAGGAAGCTCAGCAGCGGAGGAAGCTGCTCCCCAAAATCCCCTCTCCCAGAACCACAGAGGAGAAGTGAGTAGACGCCGCCCTGGTTCTGCCCCCTGGCTGGATGTGGTTTTGCCCGGTGCCTCTTAGGCTTACAAGGGCGAGGGAGTGTATCTCTTTGTCTGTTTTCGTGACTGCTCTTTGGGGACAGATTTCCATAAGTGCTTATGAGCACTCTGGGGCTCTTCTGTCACCCTCCCGAAATTAAAAGCCCATTCTGGGGATGATGACGTCAGGTCCTGGCAAAGATGTGAAAATATACGTTTCCGGAGATGCCCACGGGGCTTCTTCTCATGAGGCGGTGGTTCTCAGCCGGAGGCTGTTGTCTCCCGCCACGGGACAGTTGGCAATGTCGCGATACACTTTCGGTTGCCACCACTGGGAGAGGTGCCCTGGCATCTAGTGGGTGGAGACCAGGGATGCTGCTTGCGGCTCTGCACTGCACGGGACGGCCCCCCCCCCATCAAAGAATGGTCCGGCCCCAAGTGTCACTAGTACGGAAGTTGAGAAACTTGTCACAAGAGGGGTGAAAGTTGAGACTACTTCTTAGTATATGTGTTTATGAAAGAGGCTTTCTGTTGTTGCTTATTTAACGGAGGGAGTGAACTTGCTGCAATAGGTTTCGTAAAGAGCGCTTTCCAGCCCGTCCTTCAGTCACCTGCCCACAAAGGTGTATCTGCTCACATCTCTCCTGTTTCTGTACATGGTCTCCATAAGCATCGTTGACTGACGGTAGGCGGGAGTACCAGGCAGACAAGAAGTCAGGCCGTAGCAAGAGGCAGCAAATGCGGCTGCTGGTAGAAAGGTGCCCGGTGACCTTGGGCGTGCGGCCACGCCTACGGATAGCAGCAGACCTCTCCCCATGGACCTCGGGCTCCCGGCGGATACCATCTGCACTCTCCTCCCTCCGGGGCGAGCCTTCGAGCACCACCTGGCGGGGTGTTTTAGTTCTGACCTCACAACCTACTCCTTCCCCACTCTTGCTGTCTCATCTCTCTAGCTGGTGCCTTTCCGTTAGCACCACCATTTGCCGGTCACAGCCCAGGCTGTGGGACTTGCGGGCACGTCTGTGTGTACGCTCAGAGCTAACGGGTGTTCTGATGTTTTGTTACCCAGGAAGGAGGAGCTGAGTGTGCCGGCAGCCGTGTCCCTGGCCACCAACTCCACCTACTACAGCACATCGGCCCCCAAGGCGGAGCTGCTGATTAAGATGAAAGACCTGCAGGACCAGCAAGAAGCCGAAGAGGATTCAGGGAGTGACGCCGACCACGACCTGTCGGTGAAGAAGGTAGGGGGGCTGCAATTCCAAACGAGAACGCGCCGGCTGGCTGGCAGGCAGGCCGGCCGGGGGCGGCACCCGGCTCCACCCCGACCCTGGGCCCTGCGCCGAGCGCCGTTGGTGTTGGGCTTCTATGTGGGACGCTGACATTTGGGCCTGTGTATTAAGCCCTTTGTGGGTGAGTCTTCTGTTCTAAAATTGGGCCTCTCTGCCAGGGTCTCTTTGCCATCTCTTTGTAATGAGATCCAGTGTCAAATTAGCTAGGTGGCCACCAGTCTCTCTCATTTTAAGGTCAACTGATGTGTCTCTTCTACCCCAGTTAAATCCAGAGGGCTTAATTGTATGACCTTCTGCAAGGCACATGTCCTCTTTGACTATCCGTTTCAAATATCTGTGATCATCTGTGATCCGATGATGTTAATTAAATTCAACAGTACATTGTGAAGTGCGTTGTTAACCAAAAAGCATCATCTGTTCAACTCCAAAAACTCACCCAGGCACTTGGGGATACAGCAGTAGACAAAACAGACTGGAGTCAGTCTTTATTTCCCTGAAGGCACTTGAGTGCTCACAGAGGAGATGGATAGCCAACATAAAAACAAATATAAAAAAACAAACAGGGCCCCGTGGGCCCCTGCCCCCCACCTGCTCTTGTAAATACAGTTTTATTGCAACACGGCCACACTCGTTCATTTACATATGGTCTCTGGTAGCTTTCACGCTACACCAGCAGTGTTGAGTAGTTGCAACAGTGGCTGTGTGGTCCCTGAAGTCTAAAATATTTACTGTTTGGCCATTTATAGAAAAAGTTTGCCAACCCTTAATGGAGTAGGTCGGGTGGTCAGAAAACTAAAACAGCGTGAAGGACTAGAGAGAGGTAAAGGAGTATGATTGTAGAGAAGGCTCTGATGAGCGGATGATGAACAGAGACCTGGAGTGATGTGAGCGAGTGTCTGGTTGATCTGGGGAGGGTCTGGGGGAGTGGGGTTGGGGCAGCAAGTGCAAAGGCCCTGGGGTGGGAGTTCTGTGACACGTGGGGGAAGCAGCAGTGACCAATAGCTGGAGCTGTGTGGACAAGGAAGGGGGAGGATTAGAGAGGAGGTCAGAGGTGAAATAGCATGTAACCATGAGGTCACGGTAGGGACAAAATTATTGCTATCAGTGCCGATGTCTTCACTACTGTACGAGCTTCCAATCTTCACGGCATGTCAACGGGCCAGACTTGTGACATCTAGGTGTGATTACCTGGTTTTTTTTTTTAGGAAGGATTTAGCATAAAGGGAGAAAGGAATTGCCCAAGGCAGTCAGTTTCAGAGGATAGCATGTGCTGTTGGTTTAATTCCAGGGGCTTTGAGCATGCGTAGTCAGCACCAGGAGAAAAAGGAGGGAACCAGCATTTGGTGCATTTTTCCGTACACTTAGCATCTTGGAAGGGGCTTTCATAAAAAATACCAATTTGCTTTGACAAGACCCTTGCAAAGGATAATGTTTAATACCTCCTCGTATTGTTAGTTGTTTAAAAAATGCCATTGATTGGTTTCAAATATGATAGACAAACCCATTCCAGAAGAAATACCCTGACCCTTGTGTAAAAGAAAGTGACTTTCAATTTAGGAAGTGATAGCCTTTTTTTAATTCAAAAAGGAAATGAAAACTAAGAGTTTTGGTCCTGGGATTTTAGAGGCCCTGTGTCTGGCACAGGGTACCATTTGCTTTCTTCTGGTTGTGTTTTCCACGTTCTTAAAAATAATGAATTTAAAAAAACAAAGTGGTGTTATTCTCATACACCTAGAAAAAACATCCAGTTTGGACAGTTTTAATTTCGTCCACACCCTAGATGCAAAGAACTATGTTCTTTACACTGTGCCTTTGTTTCTCATGATGTACTGAATTTGGGAAGCAGCAGCCTTGGTACCGCTCCTTTCATCTGTCTGGGGCCTCTCCCGATTTCTTTGGGGGCACGAGATGCCGGCTTTGGGATTGACATGAGTCACTGTGAGCTTGCCCCCTGCCCATCACCCCACCAGGATTAACTTCCTAAGCCAGCTGACGCTTTTGGTTCAGTAAGCGTATGTCGGGCACTTTCACCCCAAGCAGGAAATGCTTTAAGCGCTAGGTCAGTGCTGTCGCTGACCCAGTAGTCCTGTTCTCCTGGCTGCGCTGCCTCTGCCGCCTTTCCAGTGCCCTCATATCTACGGTGTCACGCGCTTACGAAGTGTGCACGGGACGAGGAGAAGGGAGGGCTGTGCAGGTGCGCTTGGGAGGACTTGATGGCTCGCTTGATAGGAAAAATGCTGCATGGAGACCCTCTTTGGAAGCATCGTCCTGAGACACAGATCACCCGTATCAGGCATACGAAGTGTAGGGTGCCTCCAGCGCTTCAGCGGGTCTCCCGAGGTGGTTTGATTTTTTTTTTTTTCTCTCCTGCCCAAATAGTCCCTGGGATGGGGCAGTGTCTACCGGACGGTAGCGGTGAGCTCGGAGCAGCTTCTCATGCACACTTGCAGCCTTGCCGGCAGCGGCTGTGGACAGGCGCCTACTGCATGCCAAGCAGCGGGCTGAGCCTCCGGCGATTTCACCCATCTTTATGTTAACCCTGGAGGTCGCGGCAACTGCTCCCTGCTCAGCTCTGGACACCATCCTGGAGGGTTTCACGAGACTGAGCCTTCTCCCTGCCGAGCCCTGCGGACTCCGTCTGGGGCCAGAGTTTGGAAACTGCCCCAGGACGGGGCGGGGGGGGGGCGGTGGACAGCACGGACCATTTTCATGGGTCTGTTGTACATAAAATAGTGTTACTCACTGTGGAGCAACAGACTGAGTTTAAAAATCCTAATCGGACTTAACATTCCAACTAATTGTTTAATCCTCATTTGGGTGCGGGCAGCAGAGCACTGCCTCCGTTTTCATCACCCCAGCCTCGGGCTAGCACAGGGATGCGTTGGCCTCCTAAACCCCACGTAACCTGCTGTGTCCGTCGACACGAGGTTGGCGGACTCGTGCAGGGCAGGTGGCAGCAGGGTTCCGAAAAGGACAACGGGTGACTTTGCTTCTCGCCGTTGGCCCTTCACCGCTCACCGTGTCAGGTCGGGCCGCCGGTTGGCATCCGCCATGCGTGGGTTTAACAGCAGAAGCACGTCCGTAGTCATGGGAACAGGGTTTTTCTGGGGAAGGCTTCCCTGCTGGACCCCTTCTGAGCGGTCCTTGTAATTTTTCTCAAATGTGATGACCCACGAGACAGATAATCTGCTTTCTCTGCCCCTCAACTTGGACCACATGGTGCCGCTTCACTTCAGGATGGTGACCGATTAAAAGGTCTTTGTACGTGTCATTTTTGCTCTGTAAAAATTAGTCATTTCGAGAGCTGGCAGGAGGGGGGGAATGGGGAGCTCGTATTGAATGCTCGGAGTTTCCGTTTCGGAGGATGGAGAGGATGTGGAGATGGGTGGCGGTGCTAGCCCACAGCACCGTGCACGCCTCAATGCCACGGAACAGCACACGAGAAAAGAGGCGGGACGGTAAACGTTGCAGCATGTATATTTCATGACGTTTAAAGAAGTCATTTATTTACATTTTGGTCAAATGGAGGTCAGTACTTTATTATTGTGAAAGACTTGCCTAAGTTCATTGACATCCTTCATTTGTCTTAATTTTTATTGCTCATTCTACATGGAAGACATGTTTTAATCACGGAGTTCAGTACCAGACGTTCACTACCAGACTCAATAACTTGTGTGCATGTAAGTCTTCCAATTGGGAACTGCCAAAGAAGGAAGCGCAGAGACTTCCCTGGCGGTCCAGGGGTGAGGACTCGGCGCTTTCACTGCTGAGGGCCTGGGTGTGATCCCTGGTCGGGGAACTAAGATCCCACAAGCCGCACAGCGCGGCCAGAAAAAAAAGCAAAAAACAAAGAAGGAAGCACAGGGTATCACAGAGGCCCGGAGAATCCTTGCAAAGATACAGGCTGAAACGAGGTTTACCGTGAGTAGCCCCAGGGGTCCCACTCCTGCATAGTCTGATAGGACAGTCACAGGATGAGAATAGGTTTGTTCTGTTCCGTTTCTAAATCAAACGCCAATGATTGAACGGGAAGGCCTTATCCTTCCCCTAGTCTTAAACATCCCCAGTTAGTTATGTTTATTTTTGGCTGCGTTGGGTCTTCGTTGCTGCACGCGGGCTTTCTCTAGTTGCGGCGCGCAGGCTTCTCATTGCGGTGGCTTCTCGTTGTGGAGCACGGGCTCTGGGCGCGCGGGCCTCAGTAGTTGCAGCACTTGGGCTTCAGTAGTTGTGGCTCACGGGCTCTAGAGCGCAGGCTCAGTAGTTGTGGCGCACGGGCTTAGTTGCTCCACGGCATGTGGGATCTTCCCGGACCAGGGCTCGAACCCGTGCCCCCTGCATTGGTAGGCGGATTCCCAACCACTGCGCCCCCGGGGAAGTCCCCCTGTTATTTACTGATGCCAAACAAGCTGCCGCCCGGCTGAGCTGAGTGGCCCGCAGATCCGGGATGGGTGAGGGGGTGCCGCAAGGCGGCCCTGACCGTGTCCCCTGCCCTGTGCCCACAGCAGGAGCTCATCGAGAGCATCGGTCGCAAGCTGCAGGTGCTGCGGCAGGCGCGGCAGAGCCTGCGGGAGGACATGCAGGCCAACAGCGCACTGGGCGACGAGGTGGAGGCCCTGGCCAAGGCCGTCTGCAAGCCCAACGAGTTCGACAAGTTCCGCATGTTCATCGGGGACCTGGACAAGGTGGTGAACCTCCTGCTGTCGCTGTCCGGCCGTCTGGCCCGCGTGGAAAACGCCCTCAACAATCTGGACGACGGCACTGCTCCTGGCGATCGGGTAACTATGGCCAGGGCTGACCTGGAAGGCGCGGCGGGGTGTGGCTTTCCTGTGGGGGGTGGAGCAGACCGCCGGGAAGCCTCGTTCAGCCGCCGCGGCCACCTGTCCGCCTCGTAGTGCAAGACGCCGTTGAACGCCCAGGGCTTGCTGGCTCCGTCCTTGTAGCGGGGGCGGGGGGGTGGGGTGGGGGGGAGGCGGCGCGGCGCGCGTCCGGGAGAGTGGACCTCTTCTCGTATAGTCCCACGACCGCTGCTAGTGTCGGTCTCTTCCTAGTAACCTTTCCCCACCGCAGGTAAGTGGGTAAGTGGAGCTCCCCCACTGCCTGACGAGTCCTCGGCCCCCGGTGACAGTGCCGTTTGATGGTGACTTGGTTGCTGGGACTTCACAAGAGGGCCGCAGGGTCTAGAATGAGTCTAAGAGCTGCTCTGCTTTCCTCCTCCCTTCACAGCAGTGCAACTTGGGACATTTCTTAGTGGGTCTGCGTGTCTGCTCTTTGCACATGCAAGACACCGTCTACCTCACAGGCTTTACTACTTCGTAGGTCAGGTAGCAGGAGCACATCTAGTTTGCTTCTTTCCACATAATAGGCCTTCAAAATGATCATCTTCATCATTAATAAGGCACCTTAACTTCTCTACAAGGGGAGCAGAAAAGGCACCCCTCCCCCTGGACTCCAGGTGAGAGTGGTTTCAGGTTACACAGAAAGATCTTACAAAGCGCGTGGCTTTGAGCCCGTGATCTTTTGTGCTTAGCCAAGTCGTTAGTGACTATCAATCACGGAACGTATTGCATAAGGGTCGAAAAAGTAACGGGCTTTGGACCCCGATCCCCTTGGACCCCGATCCCCTTGGGTTACGTTCGCATTCCATTTTGCTGCTCTTGCCGTCTTAGCCCAGTTTATCTGAAAGAACTTAGGGAAATAACATGAATGGGAAAGAGAGACTTACTTGTAATTGAAATAGTAAACTCTCAAGGATCGATTAAATGAAAAATAGTAATATCTTTGCAGCCCAGCTCATCCTTATCTCCCCTTGCTTGGGACTGACCAAGCCTTACTTAGAATTGGAGGAAGTAGAAGCAGTCACACACCGGGGACCGTGGTCCTCCTGGGGACCTGGCTGCATAGCTCCTAACTGCATCCCTAGGGGGGCCGTGGGAGGGAGGAGAAGCAGACAGGCGCTCTCCCCCGTGGCTGTGTGTGGCTGATGCAGCGTCACCTTCGTGGACCCAAAGGAGTGCTCAGTCACCACGTCCAGGGGCAGCACAGTGGGCTAGCCTCCCGTGTGGCCGGTGCCAGATGAACATCTCCGGGTCCGGCAGCCAGGGCTTGGGAAAGCTGCGGTTTGCAGAGACAGGCACGCTAACGAGTGAAAAGATGTGGCCTCAGGCTGTAGGCAGCTTCCCCTGTCTTCCCAGGTAGAAAATGAGCACGTGGGCAGATGCAGACACGTGAATCCCTCCCTCCCATCAGCAGCTTCTAGTTGCCAGGGAGCCCAGCTGACCTTAGTGGCCCGAACCGCATTTCTCGCATCAGTTGAGGTCTGTTTCCCTTTTGGTTGGCATGAATTGGCCTTATACCTTGCCTCTTGCCGTGAAAATACATTGTCTTTGTTTCACAAGCACCTGAAGCTCAAGGTGTCCCCCGGAACAGGTGACCCCGAAAGGTTGTGCAGTCAGGGGCACTTCCCGGAAGCCTCACCCCAGGAGCAGCTTCTGCTGTCAGCCTCCGTTTCATAGCAGCTCACCTTTTCTGAGCTCTTTCTGTGGATCGGCGCTCTGCAGAGCACTCGCGCACCCGGGATGCTCATGCGTGGCCGTGGGTAGAATGTCCAAGCTGCAAGGTGGCCCTGCTGGTGTCAGAAACTCGCACCGAGGACAGGGCGTCCGTGGCTTCTGCCAGCCGGCACTTGCAGACATCTACCGCGTTCACCTCTCCCCCCGCTCAGTTTTCATTAAAGTTAGAGAGGGCAGGGGAAGTAGGGGCGCGCCCTGTGGGCAGACAGCGAGTGCTGCGTTCTGGAAACGGGGGCGTCTGTGTGACCCAGGGCGGGACCCTCGGAAGGAGAGAGGGCACCTCCCCGACAGGCGCGGTCTCGCCCCCCGCCCCGCCGCCCCCTCTCACGGCCTCGGCTACAGCTTTGCTCCCGGGCTGCAGCTCCGTCTGCCGGCAGGGTCTAGCAGTCCTGCCCTGGAGTCTCTTTAGAACCTGCGCCTTGTGTCCGTTTGGCCACGGTATCGGCAGGGAAAGGCCTTGGACGCACACCAGCTGCCTCAGCCCTTTGCTTTCTGAGCATCTCCCGGTCCTGGAGCATTTCGTGCCTGGATGGCTCCCGTGTTCCTCACGGCCTTTCACGGAGACAGGAGCAAGTGGAGGTGGCAGCGGCCCAAGAGCGCCAACGGGGGAGCTGGCGCTGGGGCCTCTGCTCCGCGAGGTGCCTCCTGCCCACGCCCCAGGTGCTTCTGCGCGGGTCCCTAACTCGGGTGGCATCAGGGTCTCCACTGGACCAGCCCCCAAAAGAGCTGCCGGACACCGTTCCCCCCCCGGCCCCCCCCACCACCGCCACTGCCTGGTCCCCAGCAGGCTCGTCTCTCTCTGTCTCTCCAGCAATCCCTGCTCGAGAAGCAGCGGGTCCTGATCCAGCAGCACGAGGACGCCAAGGAGTTGAAGGAGAACCTGGACCGCCGGGAGGGCATCGTGTCCGACATTCTGGCCAGCTACCTCAGCCAGGACAGCCTGGCCGACTACGCGCACTTCGTGAGGATGAAGTCGGCCCTCCTCATCGAGCAGCGCGAGCTGGAGGACAAGATCCACCTGGGCGAAGAGCAGCTCAAGTGCCTGCTGGACAGCCTTCCGCCCGACAGAGGCAAATGAGGGGCCTGCGGCCCGACGCCTCCCCAGCGGGGCACGCAACAGGAGGCAGATGAAAACCCCAGCCTGGACTTAGGTCCTGGAGAGGGAATCCCTCCCAGAACCAAATGGCCGTTAGAAAAGCAATAATTTCCGTGGGCGCGTTTGGGATGATTGATTGAATGTCTTAGTTCCCCTCCTGAATGCTGAGCAGAGTGGCTCCCCGTCACCCTTGGCCTGGAAGCAACCCCATGTGGCGCCCGGTGAACGGTGAGTTCCCGAGTACGGACTGAGCTCTGGTCCCGAGGTGCACGCACGTGGTCCTTGCCAGCTCGGGTCTGCCCTTCCGTCTTCCCACGCTGCACCCCTTCCTCCTCTCAGGAGGCAATGAGCGCGTGTCGGGCAAAGCCTGGCGCACGACCTCTCCGGTGGGTCACGGGAGGTGGCGGCTGCCGGCTTCTCCTGTTGGCCCAGAAGTGTTGAGCGGTCGTTGTCTGTCCCGTAAGGATGATCTGCGACCCAGCAAAAATCAGGATGATACTTTAGTAACACTCTGCAAAGGTGAATGGTTTTCCATGTGGTTAAAAACCAGCTGTGAAAAGAAGAGCGTACATGTTGGGTTCACACACTCTAAAATTGCCACTTAAATAGCGTTCTCGCTTTAAAACACACGCAAAGCAGACACACGGTTTTAGGACTTCTCGGCTGATGTCACGGTTCAAATGGTATTTTCCTGCAAAGAGAAATTACTTGGCTAAAAGCGTGTCCGGTAAATGTGCTTGCTAGGTGTTTTTTTGCTTAAGGCCGACGAGATATTTCTTAACTTACTCTTTCCCCAGAACATTTATTTTGCGTGTGTATGATCCTTAATTACAATTGGCAATTTCTCTCTTTTTGCCTCTATTTGTTACCGTGCCGTAAGGGCCACATACCGTTTGAGAACCGTTGCTCTGGTTTCTCAGAGGTCCCGGTGGACCACAGAACTCCTAGACCCAATCTTTTTCTGCCACACAGTGTACAGCTCCTAGTACCCTTTTTTAGTGGTTGAAATTGTGAGATGGTAAAGAGTCTATTCACTAAAGAAAACTGTCAAGCTGTCATTTTCCACTGGACAGATCACAGGCTAGGAGAAAATAACTTGCAAATCATGTATGTGACAAACCGTTTGTATCCAGAATGTATAAGAACGCTCAAACTTAACAGTAAGAAAACAAACAGCCCGATTAAAAGGTGGGCAAAAGACTGAAATAGACACTTCACCAAAGAGGATATATGCATGGCGAGTAAGCACGTGAATCGCTGTTTTAGCCACCAGTGGCGTGGTTCTCACGTACTTCTTTTTAATCTGATCACCGTGAAGTGGTGAGTTTCGTCACAGTGCTCATCTGTTGAAATGTGTGGTTAATGGCGGGAGAAGCCCTAGGGTAACTTCACGTCGAGGTCATGTGCAGACTTTGGTTTGACCTGTGAGATCGTTTTACTCCTTATTCCTCTTACTCCTATAAAAGAAGTTTTCCAGCGGCGGGGGGAGATGTCCCTCTGTCAGCAGTGGCTGCTGCCTCACCAAACACAGACGCACGCAAATGTCTTAACGGACACTAACTAGGCCATACTCGCCAGCCAGAGGGGAGACTGGACTCCCGGGCTGCCGCAGTGATCTCCGTGCACCCGTAGAGGGGGCCGACCTGGCAGGCGTCCGTGATGCTGGCAAAATAAACACTCCTTTGGCAGCCCACCGACGCCAAAGAGAAATGCCTTTTCAAGTTTTTACTCCTATTCAATTAAGCTATTCCTGACTTGAAAAATCCCTCTTCTGCCAACGAAGTGTCCTTGCCACGTGGTGTGGGTCACTTGCTGTGAAAACTGATCACGTCAGGAAAGGTAAAGCTGGCTGTCCATGGACCCCCCCCCCCCCGCACACTGCCCCTGCTTCCTCCTTCGGGGAGACAACCACGGTGATTTCAGTGTTTTTAATTGTCACAAAGCTTTTACCTGTGATTCTTTCCCTTCAGATACAGTATTGTGATCATTTTGATGATATGTCTGTAAAATGTGAAAATAGAATTTGTGTCTGTATCCAGCTTTTTGGTGTCTTTTGAGCCCTTTCTCTTCTACATAGCAATATATAGTGCTCTACTGTCCTTTTAACGAAGCACATAGAATCACAACGTTCCCGTTTGCCTCTTCAATGTCTGGTTAGTGGGGACCCACAGATTGCAGTGAGTCAATGTACATAACTTTGTATATAGTTATGTTATTGCATATAAAGACGATCTGGTGCTAATGTTTTGCCCTTGGCATTCTTCGGTGGTGGCTGATAGCTCACCCTTGGTCATAGCTCAGCTGTGGAATGCTCTGTATAGTGAGATTCCAGTCAGGGGCGTTGCGCCTTTGGAAGATGCGTACAGATTTCACGCTCAATACTTTCACTTACGTCTCAACAGAACATTCTGCTTGACGTTCACAAAATAAATGGTGTCCTTCCGTGAACCGAGCATGTCTTTGATTTACATCTTTTTTTTTTTAAGAATTGCAATATCCTTACCGTATATTAGATTCTTCAACCATTGATAAATGGTGGGATTAATTCTATGTATGTATGTATGTGACTATTTCTGCCAGTCTAGTAAAGGGCAGTCAATTTTCAGTCAGGAAAATGTCACAGACACAGGTTGTATAAGTCAGTGCCTGCCACAGCAGTGCTGTGTAACAAGCACTGTAAAATCGCAGCAGGGTCCAGTGAGACGTATTCCGTTAGCTCATGAAATTGGAGATCAGGCTCTACTCCACGTGCCTGTCATGTTCCTCCTGGCACCAGGATTTTGGCCTGGGCAGGTCAGTGGCAGATGCATAAGAGAACAAGCCCAGTCCCAGCGGTGCTTCTCCTGTCTCTGGTTAGAGTGCACCTGCTAACCTTCCATTGCCAAAGCAAGTGCTGCAGCCAAACCCAAAGTCAGAGGGTGCGGCATGTGCTCTACCCCTTTAGTGGAAGGAACCGTAAGTCCCGTGGCAGAGTGTGGCTACAGGGAGCTGTGAGGAGTTGGGGCCGTTGATGGACCACACCTCCCACACCAGGGCCCGATACCGAAGAGCACGAAATCGTCCAGGACCCGAAGCCAAGTTCCTGGAGCAAAGCCAGCTCTGTCACTTCGGGCGGATGGCTGTGAGCAAGCGCCAGCCTCTCCAGCCTCAGCTTCCTCCTCTGTAGTTGGAGGAGAGCTGTTGTGAGAGCAACTGAGCTGATGTGTTAATGTGCTCAGGACCAGTGCCTGGATCAGAGGGGTGCCAGTGGAAGCGCCCACACTTCTGCTGCCATCACTGTATTCTGGACCTGGAGGAAGTGCCTTCCCTGCATCCAAACGCATCTGTCGGAACCACCCAGCACACGGCAGTTGCTCCTGGTTGGCTGATTAGAAACGCTTCTGCTGTGCAGCAGGTTGGTGGGACCCGAAGGTTAGCCAATTGAGAGGGAGGGATTCTTTTGTTTTTAACAAATTTATTTATTTTTGGCTGCATTGGGCTTTCTCTAGTTGTGGCGAGCAGGGGCTACTCTTCGTTGTGGTGCGCGGGCTTCTCATTGCACTGGCTACTTTTGTTGCGGGCTCTAGGTGCCCGCAACCTAGAGGTGCCTGGGTTTCAGTACTTGCGGCATGCGGGCTCAGTAGGTGTGGCTCGCGGGCTCTACAGTGCAGGCTCAGTAGTTGTGGCACATGGGCTTAGTTGCTCCGCGGCATGTGGGATCTTCCCAGACCACAGCTTGAATGCGTGTCCCCTGCTTTGGCAGGTGGATTCTTTCTTTTTTTTTTAATTAATTCATTCATTTTGGGCTGTGTTGGATCTTCGTTGCTGTGCACGGGCTTTCTCTACTTCTGGCGAGGGGGGCTACTCTTCGTTGCAGTGCGCGAGCTTCTCATTGCAGTGGCTTCTCTTATTGTGGAGCACGGGCTCTAGGTGCACAGGCTTCAGTAGTTGTGGCTTGCAGACTCTAGAGCACAGGCTCAGTATTGTGGCTCACGGGCTTAGTTGCTCCGCGGCATGTGGGATCTTCCCGGACCAGGGATCAACCCGTGAGCCCTACATCGGCAGGCGGATCCTTAACCACTGCACCACCAGGGAAGCCCCAAGAGCGAGGGATTTTTCTTAACAAGCATTACTCAAAATTAGGAGAGTGAATTTGTGTTTAGAACAAGAAAAAAATTGACCCAAATCACAGATTTTTAAAAAGTGCACAAATGCCTCCTACAGTTTATGCTTGCCTTCTACCAGGGTACTCTGCTGGTCTTATGTGAGTTCTGATATGGTCGAGGAATTCATCACACAGGGGGCAATGGAAACGCACCTCAGGCTGCTGCTGGGATGGTGCTTCTGGGAGCCAGTGACCCTTGTGCCGCACTCCACGACCCATGGAAGGAGATGCTCAACGTTTTGCTTCTTCAGGGCCAGCTGCACTGCACACGCTGAGCCAGTCTCAGGCATGGGGACGCAGGAGATGTTGACTCCATCGTTAACCTGTCAGCTGTACTTCCCTGTGGCTGTACCCTGAAAGCCCAGACATCCTGAGTGTGTGTTTTTTGCATTTCCCATTAAAAGAAGAGAATCCCGGAGGGGTGTGTGTGTGTGTGTGTGTGTGTGCTGGTATAGGCTGAGCATTGAGTCACAGTGAGCTGTGTGTGTGCTGGCGTAGGGTGAGCACTGAGTCACAGGTGTGTGTGTGTCTGCTGGTATAGGCTGTGGATTGAGCCACAGTGAGCTGTGTGTGTGCTGGCATAGGCTGAGCACTGAGTCACAGTCAGGTGTGTGTGTGTGTCTGCTAGTATAGGCTGAGCATTGATTCACAGCCGTTTGCCTGTGTGTGTGTGGGTGTGTGAGCTGGTATAGGCTGTGCATTTAGTCACAGCCTTGTGTGTCTGCTGGTATAGGCTGTGCATTGAGTAACAGCGAGCCAAGTATGTGGGTGTGTTTGTGTGCTGGTATAGGCAGTGCACTGAGTCACAGTGAGACGTGTATGTGTGTGTGATGGTATGGGCGGTTCACTGATTCACAGGGAGATGTGTGAGTGCGTGTTTGTGTGTGTGTGTGTGTGCTAGTACAGGCTGTGCAGTGAGTCACAGAGAGCTGTGTGTGTGTGTGTTGGTATAGGCTGAGCATTAAGTCACACTTAGATGTGTGTGTATGGGTTGGAATCGGCTTTGAGTCTGTGTGTGTGTGTGTATGTGCAAGTATAGGCTGAGCATTGAGTCACAGTGCATTGCGTGTGTGTGTGTGTGTGTACAGGTGTACACTGAGCATTGAGCCACAATGAGGTGTATTGTGTGTGTGTATGTGCTGGTATGGAAAGCGCATTGAGGCAAAATGAGCCGTGTGTGTGTGTGTGTGTGTGTGTGTGTGTGCTGGAATAGGCTTTCAATTGAGTCACTGAGGTGTGTGTGTGGGGGGGGGCTAATATAGTCTGAGCATTGAGTCACAGTGAGGTGTGTTGTGTGTATGTGCTGGTATGGACTCTCCATTGAGGCACAATAAGCCGTGTGTGTGTGTGTGTGTGTGTACGTAGTCTAGGGTGTGCATTGAGTCACAGGAAGGTGTGTGTGTGTGTGTGTGTGTGTGTCTGCTGGTTTAGGCTGAGCATTGAATCACAGGTGTGTGTATTTATGTGTGTGTGCTGGTATGGGCTTTGCATTGAGTCACTGTTGTGTCTGTGATGCTACAGACTGCATTGAGTCACAGTGAGCCTTGTGTGTGGGTGTCTGTCTGCTGGTATAGGCTGTGCACTGAGTCACATTGAGCCGTGTGTGTGTGTGTGTGTGTGCAGTTATGGACAGTGCCTTGAGTCACACTCAACCATGCGTGTGTGTGTGTGCATGCACGCCGGTATAGGCTATGCATTCAGTCACAGGGGTGGGTGTGTCTGTGCGTGTAGGTATAGGCTGAGCATTGAGCTACCGTGAGGGGTGTGTGTGTGTGTGTGTGTGTGTACTGTTAGAGACTGCATTGAGTCACAGTGATTCGTGTGTGTATGCATGCGTGTGTGCTGCTGTAGGCTGTGCATTGAGTCACAGCCGTACGTGTGTGTGTCTGTGTGTGTGCTGCTATAGACCCTGCATTGAGTCACAGTGAGCAGTGTGTGTGTGCTGGCATAAGCTGAGCATTGAGTCACAGTGAGCCATTTGTGTGTGTGTGTGTGTGTGTGCTGGTATGGGCTATGCATTGAGTCACTGGTGTGTGTGTGTGTGCACTTGTGTGTGTCCTAGTATAGGCTGAGCATTGAGTTAGACTGTGCTGTGCATATGTGTGTGTGGGTAGGGCTGGTATATTCAGAGCATTGATTTACAGTGAAGTGTGTTATGTGTCTGTGTATGTGCTGGTATGGGCTGTTCAGAGTCACAATGAGCCATGCGTGTGTGTGTGTGTGTGTGAGCTAGTATAGTCTGAGCATTGAGTCACAGTGAGGTGTGTTGTGTGTGTGTGTGTATGCTGGTATGGACTGTATATTGAGTCACAATGAGCTGTGCGTGTGTGTGTGCTGGTATACGCTGAGCATTGAATCACAGGGGTGTGTGTGTGTGTGTGTGCTGGCATAGACTTTGCATTGAGTCACTGAGATATATGTATCTGTGTGTGTGTGTGCAGTGCTACAGACTGCATTGAGTCACAGTGAGCCTTGTGTATGTGTCTGCTGATATAGGCTGTGCATTGACCACAGTGAGCTGTGTGTGTGTGTGTGCAGAGGGCAGGTATACACTGTGCACTGAGTCACAGCCGTGTGTGCGTGTGTGTGTATGTGGATGTAGTGGTATAGGGTGTGCATTGAGTCACATTAAGGTTGTGTGTGTGTGTGTGTCTCTGTGCTGGTATACGCTGAGCATTGAATCACAGTAGGTGTGTGTATATGCTGGTGTGCTGGCAAGGGCTTGCATTGAGTCGCTGACGTATATGTATCTGTGTGTGTGTGTGTGTGTGTGTGTGTGCGGTGCTACAGACTGCATTGAGTCACAGTGAGCCGTGTGTGTGTGTGCTGATACAGGCGATACATTGAGTCACAGCCATGTGTGAGTGCATGTTCGTGTGTGTGTGTTCTGGTATAAGCGGTGCATTGAGTCACAGTGAGCCCTGTATCTGTGCATGTGTGCTGGTTTAGGTTGTGCATTGAGTCACACTGAGGTGTGTGTGTGTGCTGGTATAGATCGTTCATTGAGTCACAGTGCTGTGTGTGTGCACACTGGTATAGGCTGTGCATTGAGTCACAGTAAGGGGTGTGTGTGTCTGTGTTCTTGTATAGGCTGAGCATTGAGTCACACTGAGGTGTGTGTGTGTGTGTGTGTGTAGTCTGAGCATTGAGTTACAGTGAGACGTGTGTGTGCTAGTATGAACTGTACATTGACGCATAATGAGCTGTGTGTGTGTGTGTGCTGGTAGAGGCTGAGCATTGAATCACGGGTGTGTTTGTGTGCTGCTATGGGCTTTGTATTGAATCACTGAGGTGTGTGTGTGTGTGTGGTTCTACAGAATGTGCATTGAATTAAAATGCGTGTGTGTGTGTGCTTCTATAAGCTGTGCACTGAGTCACAATGAGGTGTGTGTGTGTGTTTGTGCACTGGTATAGGCTGTACATAGAGCCACAGTGAGCCATGTGTGTGTATGTGTGTGTGTGAGTGTGTACGCTGGTAAATGCTGTGCATTGAGTCCCAGTGAGCAGTGTGTGTGCTGCTATAGGAGGTTCATTGAGTCACAGTGAGGCACGTGTGTGTGCGTGTTTGTGTGTCTGTGTGTTCTTGTATAGGCTCTGCATTGAGTCACAGTGAGCCGTGTGTGTATGCTGGTATACGCGGTGCATTGAGTCACAGTGAACAGTGTGTGTGTGTGTGTGTGTGTGTTTGCTGCAATAGGCTATGCATTGAATCACAGTGAGCCTTATTTGTGTGTGTATGTGTGTGTGTGAATGTAGAGGCTGAGCAATGAGTGTCTGAGGTGTGTGTGGTGTGGTGCTACAGACTGTTCGTTGAGTCACAGTGAGCCATGTGTGTGTCTGTGCTGGTTTAGGCTGACCATTGAGTCACACTGAGGTGTGTGTGTGTGCGCATGTGTGTGTGCTGGAACAGGCTGCTCATTGAGTCACAGTGAGGTGTATGTGTGTATCTGTGTGAGATTATACGCTGTGCACTGAGTCACAGTGAGCCGTCTGTGTTTGTATGTGTGTGTGTGCAGGTATGGATGGTGCATTGAGTCACAGTCAGCCGTGTGTGTGTGTGTGTGTGTGTGTGCATGCAGGTATGGACAGTGCATTGAGTCACAGTCTGCCGTGTGTGCCTGCTGGTATAAGCAGTGCATTCAGTCACAGGTGTGTGTGTTTCTGTGCGTGCAGGCATAGGCTGAGCATTGAGGCACCGTGAGGGGTGTGTGTGTGTGTCTGTGTGCCTTTAGAGACTGCATTGAGTCAGAGTCAGCCATGTGTGTGTGTGTGCACTGGTGTAGACTGTGCCTTGAGTCACAGTGAGGTGTCTGTGTGTGTGTGTGTGCAGGTATAGGCTAGGAACTGAGTCACAGTGAGCCGTGTGTGTGCGTGTTATGTGTGTGCTGGTATAGGCTCTGCATTGAGTCACTGTGAGCTGTGCATGTGTGTCTATGTGTGTGATGGTATAAGCTGAGCATTGAGTCACAGTGAGGTGTGTGTGTGTGTGCTTGTGTGTGTTTGTGAGTCAGCTTTCTGGTACAGGATGCACATTGAGTCACAGTGAAGTGTGTGTTTGTGTTTGTGTGTGTGCTGGTATGGACTCTGCACTGAATCACAGTGAGGTGTGTGTGTGTGTGCTAGTATAGACTGTGTGTTGAGTCACATGTGTGTTTGTGTGTGTGTGTGTGAGGGTATAGACTTTGCGTTGAGTCACAGTAGCCGTGTGTGTGGGTGTGTGTGTGCGCGCTGGTATAGGCTGTACGTTGAGTCACAGAGAAGGGTGTGTGTGTGTCTTTGTCTGCTGGTAATGCTGACCCCTGAGTCACAGTGAGGTGTGTATGTGTGTGTGGGTGCATGTGCTGCAATAGGCTTCGCACTAAGTCACACTGACTTGTGTGTGTGAGTGTATGTGTGTGTGTGTGTGTAGGTATAGGCTGTGTATTGACTCACATTGAGCCATGTGTGCCTCTGTGTGTGTGTATGTGTGCTAGCATAGACTGCACTGAGTCACAGTGAGCCGTGTGTGTGTGTGTGTGTGTGTGTCCGGCTGTAGACTCTGTATTGATTCACAGTCAGCCGTGTGTGTGTGTGTGTGTGTGTTTGTGTGCTGTTAGAGTCTGAGCATTGAATCACAGATGTGTGTGTGTGTGTGCTGGTATGGGCTTTGCATTGCATCACTGAGGTGTGTGTTTATGTGTGTGTGTGTGGTGCTACAGACTGTTCATTGAGTCACAGTGAGCCTTGTGTGTGTGTGTGTCTGTGTGCTGATATAGGCTGTGCATTGAGTCACAGTGAGTTATGTGTGTGTGTGTACAGGTATAGACTGTGCATTGAGTCAAAATGAGGTGTGTGTATGTGTGCTCATATAGACTGTGCATTGAGTCACAGTGAGTATGTGTGTGTGTGTGTGTGTGTGTGTGTGTATGTGAACTGGTATGGGTGGAGCATTGAATCAGGTGTGTGTGTGTTTGTATGCTCATATGGGCTTTACATTGAGTCACTGAGGTGTATGTGTGTCTGTGTGGAAGAGGGGCTACAGACTGCATTGAGTCACATTGAAGTGTGTGTGTGTATGTGTGTCTATGTGTGCTGGTACAGGCTGGGCATTGAGTCACAGTGAGGTGTGTGTGTGTATGTGCAGGTACAGACTGCGCATTGAGCAACAGTAAGGTGGATGTATGGGTGTGTGTGATGTTATATGCTGTTCACTGAGTCACAGTGAGCCGTGTGTGTGTGCTGGTATAATCTGAGCTTGAATAACAGTGAGGTGTTGTGTGTGTGCATGTGCTGGAATGGACTGTGCATTGAGTCACAGCCGTGTGTGAGTGTGTGTTTGTGTATTTGGTGGTGTAGTGTCTGCATGAGTCAGAGTAAGGTGAGTGTGTGTACTGCTATAGGCTGATAATTGAGTCACACATAGCTGTGTGTATGTGTGTGTGTGTAGGATGGTATGGGCTTTGCATTGAGTCACTGATGTGTGTGTTTGTGTGTGGTGGTACATACTGTGCTTTGAGTCCCAGTGAGCTGTGCTTTTGTGTGTGTGTTTGTCTTCACTGGTATAGGCTGTGCATTGAGTCACAGTTAGCCATGCATGTGTGTTTGTATGTGTGTGAAGGTAGAGTGTGAGTTGACTTACAGTGAGCCATGTGTGTGTGTGTACTGGTATAGTCTGTGCATTAAGTCACATTGAGCTATGTGTGTGTGTGCTGGTATACACTGTGCATTGACTCACAGTGAGCTGTGCGTGTGTGTTTGCTGGTATAGGCTTTGCATTGCATCACAGCAAGCCATGTGTGTGTGTGTATGTGTCTCTGTGCGCTGGTATAAATTGTACATTGAGTCACAGTGAGACATGTGTGTGTGTATGTGTGTGTTTTCTGTATAGACTGTGCATTGAGTGACAGTTATGTGTCTGTGTGTGTGTGTGCTTGTATGGGGTTTGCATTGAGTCACAGTGAGGAGTTTATGTGTGTGTGTGTGTGTGTCCTGCTACAGACTAAGTATTAAGTCACATTGAGCTTTGTGTGTGTGTGTGTGCTGTTATAGGCTGTGCAGAGTCACAGTAAGGTGTGTTTCTGTGCGTGTGTGTGCGGATATAGGCAGAGCATTGATTCACAAGTGTGTGTATGTGTGTATGCTGGTATGGTCTTTGCATTGATTCAAAAGGTGTGTGTGTGTTTGTGTGTGTGTGTATATACGTGGAGCTAAAGACTGTGCACTGATTAACAGTGAGCCGTGTATGTATGTGTGACTGTGTGATGGTATAGGTTGTGCATTGACAGTCACCCATGCATGTGTGTTTTTGTGTGTGTGATGGTGTGGGCTTTGCATTGAGTCACTGAGGTGTGTGTGTGTGTATATCTGTATATCTGGAAGTACAGACTGTGCACTGATTCACAGTGAGCCGTATGTGAATGTGTGTATGTGATAGTATAGGGTGTGCATGTAATCACAATGAGACTTGCATGTGTGTCTTTGCAGGTATGTGCTTGTATAGGCTGTGTATTGAGTCACAGTGACTGTCCGTTTGTGTGTGTGTGTGAATGTGATGTTATAGGACGTGCTTTGAGTCACAGAGAGCCATGCATGTGTCTCTGTATGTGTGTGCTGGTATAGGATTTACGTTGAGTCACAGTGAGCCATGTGTTTGTATGCTGGCATAGACTACATTGAGTCAGAGTGAGCCTTGTGTGTGTGCTAGTACAGGCTGTGCATTGAGTCAGTGAGCAGTGTGTGTGTGTGTGTCCTGGTATAGGAAGTGCATTGAGTTCCAGTGAGCCATGTGTGTGTGTGTGTGTGCTGCTATAGGCGGTTCACTGAGTCACAGTGAGACATGTAGGAGTGCGTGTTTTTGTGTTCTTGGATAGGCTGTGCATTGAGTCACAGCGAGCCGTGTGTGTATGCTGGTATAGGAGGTGCATTGAGTCACAGTGACGTGTGTGTGTGTGTGTGTGTATGTGCTGCAATAGGCTGTGCATTGAATCACAGTGAGCCTTATTTTTGTATGTGTGTGTATGTGTGTGTGTACTCGTATTGGCTGTGCATTGAGTCACAGTGAGCTGTGTGTGTGGGGGGACTGGGATCATCTGAGCACTGAGTCACAGATCTGTGGTGTGTGTGTGTGTGTCTGTGTATTTGCTGGTATAGATTGTGCATTGAGTCACAGTGAGTTGTGTGGTGTGTGTGTGTCTGTGCTGGTATGGGCTTGGTTTTATCCACATTGAGCAGAGTGAGTGTGTTTGTGTGTGTGCACTGATACTGGCTAACCATTGAGTCACAGTGAGCTGTGTGTTTGTGTGTGTGTGTGTGTGTATGTGCTGGTATAGGCTCTGTATTGAGTCACAGTGAGCTGTGTGCGTGTATGTGTATGTGTGTGCTGGTATAGGCTGCACATTGAGTCACAGTAAGGTGTGTGTGTGTGTGTCCTGGTACAGGAAGTGATTTCAGTCACAGTGAGGTGTGTGTGTGTGTGTTCATGTGAGTGTGTGTGCTTGTATGGGCTTTCATTGAGTCACTGGGGTGTGTGTGTGTGTGGTGCTTCAGACTGCATTGAGTCACAGTGAGCCGTGTGTGAGTGTGCTGGAATAGGCAAGAGATTGAGTCACAGTGAGCCATGTGTGAGTGCTTGTTGGTGTGTATGTGTGTTCTTGTGTAGGCTGTGCATTGACTCACACTAAGCCCTGTATCTGTGCGAGTGTGTGCTGGTATAGGCTGTGCATTGAGTCACAGTGCTGTGTGAGTGTGTACACGCTGGTATAGGCTGTGCATTGAGTCAGAGAGAGGGATGTGTGTGTCTCTGTGTTCTGGTATAGGCTGACCATTGAGTCACACTGAGGCGTGTGTGTGTGTGTGTGTGTGTCTGTGTCTGTGTGCTGGTACAGGCTGCACATTGAGTCACAGTGGTGTGTGTCTATGTGCAGGTACAGGCTGTGCATGAGTCACAGTGAGGTGTATGTGTGTGTGTGATGTTATATGCTGTGCACTGAGTCACAGTGAGCCCTGTGTGTGTGCTGGTATAATCTGAGCTTGAGTCACAGTGAGGTGTGGTGTGTGTACCTGTGCTGGTATGGACTGTGCATTGAGTCACAGCCGTGTCTGAGTTTGTATTTGTGTATTTGGTGGTGTAGAGTCTACATGAGTCACAGTAAGGTGTGTGTATGTGCAGCTATAGTCTGAGAATTGAGTCACACATAGGTGTGTGTCTGTGTGTGTGTATGCTGGTATGGTCTTTGCATTGTCACTGATGTGTGTGTGTGTGTGTGTGTGGTGCTACAGACTGAATTGAGTCACAGTGACCCGTTTGTGTTTGTGCTGGTATAGGCAATTGATTGAGTCACAGTGAGCCATGTGTGAGTGCATGTTGGTATGTGTGTGTGTTCTGGTATAGGCTGTTCATTGAGTCACAGTGAGCCCGGTAACTGTGCGTGTGTGTGTGCTGGTATAGCCTGTGCATTGTGTCATGTTGAGGTTTGTGTGTGTGTGTGTGTGTGCTGGTATAGATTGTACATTGAGTCACAGTGCTGTGTGAGTGTGTGCATGCTGGTATAGGCTGTGCATTGAGTCGCAGTGAGCCTATTGTGTGTGTGTTGTTATAGGTGATTGATTGAATCAAAGTGAGTGATGTGTGAGTGTGTGTTGGTATGTGTGTGTGTTCTGGTATAGGCTGTGCATTGAGTCACTTTGAGCCCTGTATCGGTGCATGTGTGTGTGTGTGTGTTCTGGTATAGGCTGTACCTTGGGTAACACTGATGTGTGTGTTCTGCTATAGATTGTGTATTGAGTCACAGTGACGTGTGAGTGTGTTCACGCTGGTATAGGCTGTGTATTGAGTCCCAGTGTGGGGTGTGTGTGTCTGTGTGTTCTGGTACTGGCTGACCATTGAGTCACACTGAGGTGTGTGTGTGTGTGTGTTTGTGTGTGTGTGCTGGTACAGGCTGCACATTGAGTCACAGTGACGTGTGTGTATGTGCAGGTACAGGCTGCACATTGAGTCACAGTGAGGTGTATATGTGTGTGTTGTTATATGCAGTGCACTGAGTCACAGTGAGCAGTGTGTGTGCACTGGTATAATCTGAGCTTGAATCACAGTGAGGTGTGGTGTGTGTGCATGTGCTGGTATGGAGTGTGCATTGAGTTACAGCCATGTGTAGTGTGTGTTTTTGTATTAGATGGTGTCTGCATGAGTCACGGTAAGTTGTGTGTGTGTGCTGCTATAGGCTGGGAATGGAGTCACACATAGGTGTGTGTATGTATGTGTGTATTCTGGTATGGGCTTTGCATTGAGTCACTGAGGTGTGTGTGAGTGTGTGTGTGGCGCTACATACAGTTCTGTGAGTCCCAGTGAGCTGCTTGTTTGTGTGTGTGTTTTCCTTCTCTAGTATAGGCTGTGCATTGAGTCACAGTGAGCCTTGTGTGTGTGCTAGTACAGGCTGTGTGTTGCGTCAGTGAGCTATGTATGTGTGTGTGTGTGTGTGTGTGATATAGGCAGTGCACTGAGTCCCAGTGAGCCGTGTATGCTTGTGTGTGTATGTGTGCTGCTATAGGTGGTTCACTGAGTCACAGTGAGGCATGTGTCAGTGCATGTTTGTGTGTTCTTGTACAGGCTGTGCATTGAGTCACAGTGAACCTAGTGTGTATGCTGCTATAGGAGGTGTATTGAGTCACAGTGACCATTGTGTGTGTGTGTGTGTGTGTGTGTGTGCTGCAATAGGCTGTGCATTGAGTCACAGAAGGTAGGTCTTTGTGTGTGTATGTGCTGGTATAGGCTACGCTTTGAGTCACAGTGACAGTTGCCTGTGAGTGTGTGCTGCTATAGGCTGTGCATTGAATCACAGTGAGCCATATTTGTGTTTGTATGCGTATTTGTGTACGTGTGTGTGTGATGGTACAGGCTGAAAATTGTGTCACTGAGGTGTGCATGTGTGTGTGTGGTGCTACAGACTGTTCGTTAGGTCAAACTGAGCCGTATATGTGTGTATGTGTGTGTGTGTGTGTACTGGTATTGGCTGTGCATTGAGTCACAGTGAGCAGTGTGTATGTGGGGGGCTGGGATCATCTGAGCACTGAGTCACAGATTTGTGTGTGTGTGTGTGTGTGTGTGTATGTTGGTATAGACTGTGAATTGAGTCACAGTGTGTTGTGTGGTGTGTGTGTCTGTGCTGGTATGGATTTGGTTTTATCCACATTGAACAGAGTGAGTGTGTTTGTGTGTGTGCAATGTTATTAGCTGACCATTGAGTTACAGTGAGCTCTGTGTGTGTGTGTATGTGTGTGCTGGTATAGGCTGCACAGAGTCACAGTGAGGTGTGTGTGTGTGTGTGTGCAGGTACAGGCTGTGCATTGAGTCACAGTGAGGTGTATGTGTGTGTGTGTGATACAATACGCTATGAGCTGAGTCACAGGGAGATGTGTGTGTGGGGGGGTAAATGTGCTGCTATAGGCTTTCCATTGACTCACACTGAGCTATGTGTGTGTCTGTATGTGTGTGTGTGTGTGTAGGTATAGGCTGTGCATTGATTCACAGTAAGCCTTGTGTGTGTGCAAGTACAGACTGAAGTCAGTGAGCTATGTATGTGTGTTTGTGTGTTTGTCTGCAGGTATAGGCTGTACACTGGGTCACAGTGAGCCGTGTGTGTGTGTGTGTCTGTGTGTGGTGCTAGAGACTGCATTGAGTCACAGTGAGCCGTGTTGGTGTGTGGTGGTATAGGCGATGAGCCATGTGTGCCTCTGTGGGTGTGTATGTCTGCAAACGTAGACTGTGCACTGAGTCTCAGGGAGCCATGTGTTTGTGTCCAGGTATAGACTGTATATTGATTCACAATCAGCTCTGTGTGTGTGTGTGTGTGTCTCTGCGCACTGGTATAGGCTGTGCAGTGAGTCACTGTGAGGGGTTATTTTGTCTTTGTGCGTGTGCTTGTATAGGCGTTGAGGCACAGTGAGCTGTAGGTGTGTGTGTGTGTGTGTGTGTGCTGGTAGAGGCTGAGCATTGAATCGTGTGTGCATATGTGCTGGTATGGGCTTTGCATTGAGTCACGGAGGTGTATGTGTGTGTTTGTGTGTGTATGTGTGTGTGCGGTGCTACATATTTCATTGTGTCACAGTGAGCATTGTGTGTGTCTGTGAGCTGATTCAGTCACAGTGAGGGGTGTGTGTGTGTGTGTGTGTGTGTGTGCTGGTATAGACTGAGCATTGAGTCAGAAAGAGTTGTTTGTGTGTTAATGTACTCGTATAGATTGTGCACTGAGTCACAGTGAGCATGTCTGTGTTCGTGTGTGTGTGTGTGTACAGTGGTATGGGTGGAGGATTTAATCAGTTATGTGTGTGTGTGTGTGTGTGTGCTCACATGGTCTTTCATTGAGTCACTGAGGTGTATGTGTGTGTGCGTTGAGTCACAGTGAGCAAGTATGTGTGTGTATGAGAGAGTGTGCGCTGGTGGGCTTTCATTGACTCACTGGGGTGTGTGCGTGTGTGTGTGTTGTGCTACAGACTGCATTTAGTCACAGTGAGCCATGTGTGTGTGTGCTGGTATAGGTGAATGATTGAGTCACAGTGAGCCATGTGTGTGTGCATGTTGGTATGTGTGTGTATTCTGGTATAGGCTGTGCATTGAGTCACACTGAGCCCTGTATCTGTGCATGTGTGTGTGTGTGTTCTGGTATAGGCTGACCATTGTGTCACACTGAGGTGTGTGTGTGTGGTGTGTGTGCTGGTATAGTCTGCACTTTTTTTCACATTGAGGGGTGTGTGTGTGTATGAGCTGGTACAGACTGCACATTGAGTCACAGTGTGGGGTGTGTGTGTGTGATGTTATATGCTGTGCACTAGGACACAGTGAGCCATGTGTGTGTGCTGGTATAACCTGAGCATTGAGTCACAGTGTGGTTTGGTGTGTGTGCCTTTGTTGGTATGGACTGTGCATTGAATCACAGCCCTGTGTTAGTGTTTGTTTGTGTATTTGGTGCTGTAGAGTCTGCATGAGTCACAGTAAGGTGTGTGTGTGTGCTGCTATAGGCTGAGAATTGAGTCAAACCTAGGTGAGTGTATGTGAATGTGTATGCTGATATGGGATTTGCATTGAATCACTGAGTGGTGTGTGTGTGTGTGTGTACTGCAATAGGCTGTGCACTGAGCCACATTAAGGGGTGTTTCTGTGTGTGTGTGTGCGGGTATAGGCTATGCATTGACTCAAATTGAACCTTGTGTTTGTATGTGCTAGTATACACTGTTCATTGAGTCTCAGTGGGCCATGGTTCTGTGTGTCTGTTTACTTGTATGGGCTTGGCACTGAGACACAGTGAGGTGTGTGTGTGTGTCTGTGTGGTGGTATAAACTGCATTGATTCACATGGCAGTGTGTGTGTGAGTGTGGCTGTGGGCAGGAATAGGCAGATCATTGAGTCTCAGGTGTGTGTATGTGTGTGTATGCTGGTATGGTCTCTGTATTGATTCACTAAGGTGTGTTGTGTGTGTATGTACATGGAGCTGAAGAGTGTACAGTGATTCACAGTGAGCTGTGTGTGTATGTGTGTGTGTGTGTGATGGTATGGGCTTTGCATAGAGCCACTGAGGTGTGTGTCTGTGTGTGTATACCTGGAACTACAGACTGTGCACTGATTCACAATGAGCCATGTGTGAATGTGTGTATGTGATAGTATAGGGTGTGCATGGAGTCACAATGAGCCATGCATATGTGTCTTTGCATGGGTGTTGTGGTATAGGCTGTGAATTGTGTCACAGTGACTGTGTTGTGTGTGTGTGTGTGATGGTATAGGACGTGCATTGAATCAGAGAGAGCCATGCATGTGTCTCTGTGTCTGTGTGCTGGCATAGGCAATACATTGAGTCACAGTGAGCCATGTGTTTGTATGCCAGTTTAGACTCTGCATTGAGTCACAGTAAGCCTTGTGTGTGTGCCAGTACAGGCTGTGCATTGAGTCAGTGAGTCATATATGTGTGTGTGTGTGTGTGTGTGATGGTATAGGCAGTACATTGAGTCCAAGTGAGCCATGTATATTTGTGTGTGTGTGTGTGTGCTGCTACAGGTGGTTCACTGAGTCACAGTCAAGTATGTGTGAGTGAGTGTGTGTGTGTTCTTGTATAGGCTGTGCATTGATTCACAGTGAGGCATGTGTGTATGCTGGTATAGGAGGTGCATTGAGTCACAGTGATGGTTGTGTTTGTGTGTGTGTGTGTGCTGCAATAGACTGTGAATTGAGTCACAGAAGGTGGGTCTTTGTGTGTGTATGTGCAGGTACAGGCTGTGGTTTCAGTCACAGTGATGGGTGTCTCTGGGTGGTGTTACAGGCTGTGCATTGAATCACAGCGAGCCGTATTTGTGTATGTATGTGTATTTGGGTATGCCTGTGTGTCTGTTATGGTACAGGCTGCATATTGAGTCACTGAGGTGTGCATGTGTGTATGTGGTGCTCCAGACTGTTCGTTAGGTCAAACTGAGCCATATGTGTGTGTATGTGTGTGTGTGTGTACAGTTATTGGCTGTGCATTGAGTCACAGTGAGCCATGTGTGTGAGGGGAGCTGGTATAGTCACAGCACTGACTCACAGTTAAATGTGTGGGAGGTGTGTGTGTATGTGTGAGTGTGTATTTGCTGGTGTAGACTGTGCATTGAGTCACAGTGAGTAGTGCGGTGTGTGTGTGTCTGTGATGGTGTGGACTGTGGTTTTATCCACTTTGATCTGAACAAGTGTGTGTGTGTGTGTGTGTGTGTGTGCTGGCACTGGATGACCATTGAGACAGAGTGGGCTATGTGTGTGTGTGTCTGTGTGTGTGGTGATACAGACTGCATTGAGTCACAGCGAGCTGTGTGTGCTGGTATAGGCGATTGACTGAGTACCAGTGAGCCATGTGTGAGTGCGATTGGTGTGTGTTTGTGTTCTGGTATAGGCAGTGCATAGAGTCACAGTGAGGCCTGCATCTGTGCATGTGTGTGTGTGTGTGTGTGCACGCTGGTATAGGCTGAGCTTTCAGTCACTCTGAGGTGTGTGTGCATGTGCTGGTAAAATGGTGCCTTGATTCACTGTGCCATGTGAGTGTGTGTGCACGCTGGTATAGGTTGTGCATTGAGTCACAGTGAGAGGTGTGTGTGTCTGTGTGTTCTGGTATAGGCTGACAATTGAGGCACACTGAGGTGTGTGTGCACATGTGTTGTGTGTGTGCTGGTACAGCCTGCACATTGAGTCATATTGAGTTGTTTGTGTGTGTATGTGCAGGTAGAGGCAGCACATTGAGTCACAGTGAGGTGTATGTGTGTGATGTTATACGCTATGCACTGATTCATAGAGAGGTTTGTGTGTGTGTGTGTGTGTACTTTCTGGTGTAGGATTTGCATTGAATCACACTGAGCTGTGTTTTTCAGTGTCAGTATGTGAGCGTGTGTGGAGGTATGGGCTGTGGATTGACTCACAGTTTGCCATATGTGCTTCTCTGTGTGTGTATGTCTTCTAGCATATCCTGTGCACTGAGTCACAGGGAGATGTGTGTGTGTGTGTGTGTGTGTATGTGTGTCCTGGTATAGAGTGTGCATTGATTCACAGTCAGCCATGTGTGTGTGTGTGTGAGTGCCCTGGTATAGGATGTGCAGTGAGTCACAGTTACGGGTGTTTGTTTCGTTGTGCGTGCGCTCTCACAGGCTTAGAGGCACAATGAGATGTGGGTATGAGTGTGTCTGTGTGTGTGTGTGCTGCCATACACTGTGCCTTGAGTCACAGTGAGCTGTGTTGTGTGTTTGGAGCTGGTATGGAGTGGGCACTGACGCACAGTGAGCCATGTGTGTGTGCTTGTATAGGCGATTGAGTCACCGTGAGACATGTGTGAGTGCATGTTAGTATGTGTGTGTGTTCACATATAGGCTGTGCATTGATTCACAATAAGGTGTGTATGTGTGCATGTGTGGGCTATTACAGATTGTGCATTGAGTCACAATGTCGTGTGAGTGTGTGCAGGCTGGTATAGACTGTGCATTGTGTCACAGTGAGAGATGTGTGTGTCTGTGTGTTCTCATATAGGATGACCATTTAGTCACACTTTGGTGTGTGTGTGTGTGCTGGTATAGGCTGCATATCGAATCACACTGATGTGTGTGTGTGTTTATGTGCAGGTACAGGCTGTGCATTGAGTCACAGCGAGGTGTATGTGTGTGTGTGTGTGTGATGTCATACGCTGTGCACTGAGTCACAGTGAGCCGTGTGGTTGTGCTGGTATAAACTGAGCATTGACTCACACTGAGGTGTCGTGTGTGTGTATGTGCTGGTGTGGATTGTACATTGAGTCACAACCATGTGTGAGTTTTTGTATGTGTGTGTGCTGGTACAGACTGTGCATTCAGTCACAATGAGGTGTGTGTGTGTGTGTGTGTGTAATGTTATATGCTATGCACTGAGTCACAGGGAGGTGAGTGTGTGTGTGAGTGCACGTGCTGGTATATGCTTTGCATTGAGTCACACTAAGCTGTGTGTGAGTGGTTGTATGTGTGTGTGTGTGGAGGTACAGGCTGTGTATTGATTCACAGTGAGCCATGTGTGTTTCTTTGTGTGTGTAACTCTGCTAGCATACACTGTGCACTGAGTAACAGGGAGCCGTGTGTGTGTGTCTATGTATGTTTTGGCATACTGTGAGCATTGAGTCAAACTGAGGTGTGTTCTGTGTGTCTGTATGCACTGGCATGGAATGTGCATGGAATCACATGGAGCTGTGCATGTCTGTGTGTGTATTTGGTGGTGTAGAGACTGTATTGTGTCGCAGTAAGCTGTGTGTGTATATGTGTGTATGCTGGTATAGCCTGTGCATTGAGTCACAGTGAACTGTGTGTGTGTGTTTGCTGGGGCAGGCTGTGCATTGATTCAAGGTGAGCTGTGAGTGTGTGTGCGGTGCTGGTATGGACTGTGCACTGAATCACAGAGAACCATGTGTGTGTGTCTATGTGTGTTTTGGTATAAAGTGAGCATTGAATCACACTGAGTTTTGTGCTGTGTGTTTTTGTGCACTGGTATGGAGTCTGCATGGAATCACAGTGAGCTGTGCGTGTGTGTGTGTATTTGGTTGTGTAGAGTCTGTATTGCATCACAATAAGCTGTGTTTGTGTGTGTGTGTGCTCGTATGGTCTTTGCATTGAGCAACTGAGGTGTATGTGTGTGTGTGGTGATACAAACTGTGCATTCAGTCACAGTGAGCCGTGTGTGTGTGTATGAGAGTGTGTGTGTTGGTGGGCTTTCATTGATTCAATGGGGTGTGTGTGTCTGTGTTTGTTGTGCTAAAGACTGCATTGAGTCACAGTGAGTCATGTGTGTGTGTGCTGGTATAGGCGATTGATTGAGTCACAGTCAGCCATGTGTGTGTGCATGTTGGTATGAGTGTGTGTTCTTCTATAGGCTGTGCATTGAGTCACAGTGAATCCTGTATCTGTGCAGGTGTGTATGTGTGTGTGCTGGTATAGGCTGTGCATTGAGTCACACTGAGGTGTGTGTGTATGCTTGTGTGTTTTGGTATACATTGTACATTGAGTCACAGTGCTGTGTGTTTGTGTGCACGCAGGTATAGTCTGTGCATTGAGTCACAGTGATGTGTGTGTGTGTCTGCGTGTTCTGGTATAGGCTGACAATTGTGTCACATTGAGGTGTGTGTGTGTTTGTGTGTGTGCTGGTATAGGCTGCACTTTTTGTCACAGTGTGGTGTGTGTGTGTATGTGCAGGTACAGGCTGTGCATTGAGTCACAGTGTGGGGTGTGTGTGTGTGATGTGATATGCTGTGCACTAGGACACAGTGAGCCGTGTGTGTGCTGGTATAATCTGAGCATTGAGTCACAGTGTGGTGTGGTGTGTGTGCCTTTGCTGGTATGGACTGTGCATTTAATCCCAGCCCTGTGTTAGTGTTTGTGTATTTGGTGCTGTAGAGTCTGCATGAGTCACAGTAAGGTGTGTGTGTGTGCTGCTATAGGCTGAGAATTGAGTCACACCTGGGTGAGTGTATGTGTATGTGTATACTGATATGGGATTTGCATTGAATTACTGAGCAGTGTGTGTGTGTGTGTGTGTGTGTGTACTGCAATAGGCTGTGCACTGAGCCACATTAAGGGGTGTTTCTGTGTGTGTGTGTGTGGGTATAGGCTATGCATTGACTCACATTGAGCCTTGTGTTTGTATGTGCTAGTATACACTGTTCATTGAGTCTCAGTGAGCCATGGTTGTGTGTGTCTGTTTACTTGTATGGGCTTGGCATTGAGTCACAGTGAGGTGTGTGTGTGTGTCTGTGTGTCTGTGTGGTGGTATAAACTGCATTGAGTCACACGGCGGTGTGTGTGAGAGTGTGTGTGTGTGCACATACAAGCTGGCATTGAATCACAGTGATCCGTGTGTGTGCGTGTGTGTGCTGGAATAGGCAGAGCATTGAGTCTCAGGTGTGTGTATGTGTGTGTGTATGCTGGTATGGTCTCTGCATTGATTCACTAAGGTGTGTTGTGTGTGTATGTACATGGAGCTGAAGACTGTACACTGATACACAGTGAGCTGTGTGTGTATGTGTGTGTTTGTGATGGTATGGGATTTGCATAGAGCCACTGAGGTGTGTGTCTGTGTGTGTATACCTGGAACTACAGACTGTGCACTGATTCACAATGAGCCATGTGTGAATGTGTGTATGTGATAGTATAGGGTGTGCATGGAGTCACAATGAGCCATGCATATGTGTCTTTGCATGGGTGTTGTGGTATAGACTGTGCATTGTGTCACAGTGACTGTGCGTGTGTGTGTGTGTGTGTGTATTTGATGGTATAGTACATGCATTGATTAAGAGAGAGCCATGCATGTGTCTCTGTGTGTGTGTGCTGGCATAGGCATTACATTGAGTCACAGTGAGCCGTGTGTTTGTATGCTGGTGTAGACTCTGCATTGAGTCACAGTAAGCCTTGTGTGTGTGCCAGTACAGGCTGTGCATTGAGTCAGTGAGTCGTATATGTGTGTGTGTGTGTGCTGGTAGAGGCAGTGCATTGAGTCCAAGTGAGCTGTGTATGTTTGTGTGTGTGTGTGTGTGCTGCTATAGGTGGTTCACTGAGTCACAGTCAGGTATGTGTGAGTGAGTGTTTGTGTGTTTTTGTATAGGCTGTGTGTTGATTCACAGTGAGCCATGTGTGTATGCTGGTATAGGAGGTGTATTGAGTCACAGTGATGGTTGTGTTTGTGTGTATGTGTGTGTGTGTGTGCTGCGTTAGGCTGTGAATTGAGTCACAGAAGGTGAGTCTTTGTGTGTGTATGTGCAGGTACAGGCTGCGGTTTGAGTCACAGTGATGGGGTCTCTGGGTGGTGTTATAGGCTGTGCATTGAATCACAATGAGCCATATTTGTGTGTGTATGTGTATTTGTGTATCCGTGTGTGCGGGTGATGGTACAGGCTGAACATTGAGTCACTGAGGTGTGCATGTGTGTATGTGGTGCTACAGACAGTTCGTTAGGTCAAACTGAGCCATATGTGTGTGTATGTGTGTTTCTGTGTACAGTAATTGGCTGTGCATTGAGTCACAGTGAGCCATGTGTGTGTGTGGGGAGCTGGTATAGTCACAGCACTGAGTCCCAGTTAAATGTGTGGGAGGTGTGTGTATGTGTGTGTGTGTATTTGCTGGTGTAGACTGTGCAATGTGTCACAGTGAGTAGTGCAGTGTGTGTGTGTTTGTGATGGTGTGGACTGTGGTTTTATCATCTTTGACCTGAGCGAGTGTGTGTGTGTGTGTGTGTGTGTGTGTGTGTGCTGGCACTGGATGACCATTGAGACAGAGTGGGCTGTGTGTGTGTGTGTGTCTGTGTGTGTGCTGGTATAGACTCTGTATTGAGTCACTGTTAGCTGTGTGTGTATGTGTGTGCTCGTATAGGCTGTGCATTGAGTCACAGTGAGGTGTTCTTGTGTGTGTGTGTTGGTACAGGAAGCGTTTTCAGTCACAGTCAGGTGTGTGTGTGTGTGCATGTGAGATTGTGTGTTGGTATGGGCTTTATTGACTCAAGGGTGTGTGAGTGAGTGTGTGATGATACAGACTGCATTGAGTCACAGTGAGCTGTGTGTGTGTGTGCTGATGTAGGCGACTGATTGAGTCACGGTCAGCCATGTGTGTGTGCATGTTGGTATGTGTGTGTGTTCTTCTATAGGCTGTGCATTGAGTCACAGTAAACCCTGTATCTGTGTAGGTGTCTATGTGTGTGTGCTGGTATAGGCTCTGCATAGAGTCACACTGAGGTGTGTGTGTATGCTTGTGTGTTTTGGTATACATTGTACATTGTGTCACAGTGCTGTGTGTTTGTGTGCATGCTGGTATAGTCTGTGCATTGAGTCACAGTGATGTGTGTGTGTGTCTGCGTGTTCTGGTATAGGCTGACCATTAGGTCACATTGAGGTGTGTGTGTGTGTGTGTGTGTGTGTGTGCTGGTATAAGCTGAACTTTTTGTCACAATGAGGTGTGTGTGTGTGTATGTGCAGGTACAGGCTGCGCATTGAGTCACAGTGTGTGGTGTCTGTGTGTGTGTGATGTTATATGCTGTGCACTAGGACACAGTGAGCTGTGTGTGTGTGCTGGTATAATCTGAGCATTGAGTCACAGTGTGGTGTGGTGTGTGTGCCTTTGCTGGTATGGACTGTGCATTGAATCCCAGCCCTGTGTTAGTGTTTGTGTATTTGGTGCTGTAGAGTCTGCATGAGTCACAGTAAGGTGTGTGTGTGTGCTGCTATAGGCTGAGAATTGAGTCACACCTAGGTGAGTGTATGTGTATGTGTATACTGATATGGGATTTGCATTGAATAACTGAGCAGTATGTGTGTGTGTGTGTGTGTGTGTGTGTGTGTGTGTGTGTACTGCTACAGGCTGTGCTCTGAGCCACATTAAGGTGTGTTTCTGTGTGTGTGTGTGTGGGTTTAGGCTATGCATTGACTCACATTGAGCCATGTGTTTGTATGTGCTAGTATACACTGTTCATTGAGTCTGAGTGAGCCATGGTTTTGTGTGTCTGTTTACTTGTATGGGCTTGGCATTGAGTCACAATGAGGTGTGTGTGTGTGTCCGTGTGGTGGTATAAACTGCATTGAGTCACACGGCGGTGTGTGTGAGAGTGTGTGTGTGTGCAGGTACAGGCTGGTATTGAATCAGTGAGCCGTGTGAGTGCATGTGTGTGTGTGTGTGCTGGAATAGGCAGAGCATTGTGTCTCAGGTGTGTGTATGTGTGTGTGTATGCTGGTATGGTCTCTGCATTGATTCACTAAGGTGTGTTGTGTGTGTATGTAGATGGAGCTGAAGACTGTACACTGATTCACAGTGATCTGTGTGTGTATGTGTGTGTGTGTGTGTGATGGTATGGGCTTTGCATAGAGCTACTGAGGTGTGTGTCTGTGTGTGTATACCTGGAACTACAGACTGTGTACTGATTCACAATGAGCCATGTGTGAATGTGTGTATGTGATAGTATAGGGTGTGCATGGAGTCACAATGAGCTGTAAATATGTGTCTTTGCATGGGTGTTGTGGTATAGGCTGTGCATTGTGTCACAGTGACTGTGCGTGTGTGTGTGTGTGTATGTGATGGTATAGGACATGTATTGAATCAGAGAGAGCCATGCATGTGTCTCTGTGTCTGTGTGCTGGCATAGGTATTACATTGAGCCACAGTGAGCCATGTGTTTGTATAGCTGGTGTAGACTCTGCATTGAGTCACAGTAAGCCTTGTGTGTTTGCCAGTAGAGGCTGTGCATTGAGTCAGTGAGTCATATATGTGTGTGTGTGTGTGTGTGTGTGCTGGTATAGGCAGTGCATTGAGTCTAAGTGAGCCGTGTATGTTTGTTTGTGTTTGTGTGCTGCAGTAGGTGGTTCACTGAGTCACAGTCAGGTATGTGTGAGTGAGAGTGTGTGTGTCCTTGTATAGGTTGTGCATTGATTCACAGTGAGCCATGTGTTTATGCTGGTATAGGAGGTGCATTGAGTCACAGTGATGGTTGTTTTTTGTGTGTGTGTGTGTGTGTGTCCTGCATTAGGCTGTGAATTGAGTCAGAGAACGTGGGTCTTTTTGTGTGTATGTGCAGGTACAGAATGCGGTTCGAGTCACGGTGATGGGTGTCTCTGTGTTGTGTTATAGGCTGTGCATTGAATCACAGCGAGCTGTATTTTTGTGTGTATGTGTATTTGTGTATGCGTGTGTGTGTGTGATGGTACAGGCTGAACATTGAGTCACTGAGGTGTGTATGTGTGTATGTGGTGCTACAGACTGTTCTTTAGGTGAAACTGAGCCATATGTGTGTGTATGTGTGTGTTTGTGTACAGTTATTGGCTGTGCATTGAGTCACAGTGAACCATGTGTGTGTGGGGAGCTGGTATAATCACACCACTGAGTCCCAGTTCAATGTGTGAGAGGTGTGTGTGTATGTGTGTGTGTGTATGTGCTGGTGTAGACTGTGCATTGTGTCATGGTGAGTAGTGTGGTGTGTGTGTGTCTGTGATGGTGTGGACTGTGGTTTTATCCACTTGGACCTGCATGAGTGTGTGTGTGTGTGTGTGCTGGCACTGGATGACCATTGAGACAGAGTGGGCTGTGTGTGTGTGTGTCTGTGTGTGTGCTGGTATAGACTCTGTATTGAGTCACTGTGAGCTGTGTGTGTATGTGTGTGCTCATATAGGCTGTGCATTGAGTCACAGTGAGGTGTTTGTGTGTGTGTGTGCTGGTACAGGAAGCGTTTTCAGTCACAGTCAGGTGTGTGTGTGTGTGCATGTGAGTTTGTGTGCTGGTATGGGCTTTATTGACACATGGTTGTGTGTGTGAGTGTGTGGTGATACAGACTGCATTGAGTCACAGCGAGCTGTGTGTGTGTGTGCTGGTATAGGTGATTGATTGAGTACCAGTGAGCCATGTGTGAGTGCGTGTTGGTGTGTATGTGTGTTCTGGTATAGGCTGTGCATAGAGTCGCAGTGAGGTCTGCATCTGTGCATGTGTGTGTGTGTGTGTGTTCTGGTATAGGCTGAGCTTTGAGTCCCTCTGACGTGTGTGTGCATGTGCTGGTAAAATGGTGCCTTGATTCACTGTGCCATGTGAGTGTGTGTGCACGCTGGTATAGGTTGTGCATTGAGTCAGAGTGAGAGGTGTGTGTGTCTGTGAGTTCTGGTATAGGCTGACAATTGAAGCAAACTGAGGTGTGTGTGCACATGTGTGTGTGTGTGTGCTGGTACAGCCTGCACATTGAGTCATATTGAGTTGTTTGTGTGTGTATGTGCAGGTAGAGGCAACACATTGAGTCACAGTGAGGTGTATGTGTGTGATGTTATATGCTATGCACTGATTCATGGGGAGGTTTGTGTGTGTGTGTGTGTGCATTTTCTGGTATAGGATTTGCATTGAATCACACTGAGCTGTGTTTTTGAGTGTCACTATGTGTGCGTGTGTGGAGGTATGGGCTGTGGATTGACTCACAGTTTGCAGTATGTGCTTCTCTGTGTATGTCTGCTAGCATATCCTGTGCACTGAGTCACAGGGAGCCGTGTGTGTGTGTGTGTGTGTGTGTCCTGGTATAGAGTGTGCATTGATTCACAGTCAGCCATGTGTGTGTGTGTGTGAGTGCACTGGTATAGGATGTGCAGTGAGTCACATTTACGGGTGTTTGTTTCATTGTCCGTGTGCTTTCACAGGCTTAGAGGCACAATGAGATGTGGGTATGAGTGTGTCTGTGTGTGTGTGTGCTGCCATACACTGTGCCTTGAGTCACAGTGAGCTGTGTTGTGTGTTTGGAGCTGGTATGGAGTGGGCCTGACTCACAGTGAGCCATGTGTGTGTGCTTGTATAGGCGATTGAGTCACCGTGAGACATGTGTGATTGCATGTTAGTATGTGTGTGTGTTCACATATAGGCTGTGCATTGATTCACAATAAGGTGTGTATTTGTGCGTGTGTGGGCTATTACAGATTGTGCATTGAGTCACAGTGTCGTGTGAGTGTGTGCAGGCTGGTATAGACTGTGCATTGTGTCACAGTGAGGGATGTGTGTGTCTGTGTGTTCTCATATAGGCTGACCATTTAGTCACACTTTGGTGTGTGTGTGTGTGCTGGTATAGGCTGCATATCGCATCACAGTGATGTGTGTGTGTGTTTATGTGCAGCTACAGGCTGTGCATTGAGTCACAGCGAGGTGTATGTGTGTGTGTGTGTGATGTCATACGCTGTGCACTGAGTCACAGTGAGCAGTGTGGTTGTGCTGGTATAAACTGTTTTGCTCAGTTTATACAGGTGTCGTGTGTGTGTATGTGCTGGTGTGGATTGTATATTGAGTCACAACCATGTGTGAGTTTTTGCATGTGTTTGTGCTGGTACAGGCTGTGCATTCAGTCACAGTGAGGTGTGTGTGTGTGTGTGGAATGTTATATGCTATGCACTGAGTCACAGGGAGGTGAGTGTGTGTGTGAGTGCACGTGCTGGTATATGCTTTGCATTGAGTCACACTAAGCTGTGTGTGAGTGTTTGTATGTGTGTGTGTGTGTGGAGGTACAGGCTGTGTATTGATTCACAGTGAGCCATGTGTGTTTCTTTGTGTGTGTAAGTCTGCTAGCATACACTGTGCACTGAGTAACAGGGAGCCGTGTGTGTGTGTCTATGTATGTTTTGGCATACTGTGAGCATTAAGTCACACTGAGGCATGTTTTGTGTGTCTGTATGCACTGGCATGGAATGTGCCTGGAATCACAAGGAGCTGTGCATGTGTGTGTGTGTGTATTTGGCGGTGTAGAGACTGTATTGTGTCGCAGTAAGCTGTGTGTGTATATGTGTGTGTGCTGGTATAGCCAGTGCATTGAGTCACAGTGAACTGTGTGTGTGTGTTTGCTGGGGTAGGCTGTGCTTTGATTCAAGGTGAGCTGTGAGTGTGTGTTTGCTGCTGGTATGGACTGTGCACTGAGTCAGAGAGAACCGTGTGTGTGTCTATGTGTGTTTTGGTATAAAGTGAGCATTGAATCACACTGAGTTGTGTGCTGTGTGTTTTTGTGCACTGGTATGGAGTCTGCATGGAATCACAGTGAGCTGTGCGTGTGTGTGTGTATTTGGTTGTGTAGAGTCTGTATTGCATCACAATAAGCTGTGTGTGTGTGTGATGGTACAGGATGTGCACTGTGTCATAGAGAGCAGTGTGTGTGTGTCTCTGCTGGTATAGGCTGTGCATTGACTCACAGGGAGCCTTGTGTGTGTGCAAGTACAGTCTGAGCATTGAGTTACATTGAGATGTGTTGCATGTGTTTGTGCTGGTAAGAACTGTACATTATGTCAGAATGAGCCATGCATGTGTGTGTGTGTCTGTGTGTGCGTCTGTGTGCTGGTAGAGGTTGAGCACTGAATCACAGTTAGGTGTGTATCTGTGAGTGTTCGTATGGGTTTGCATTGAGTCACTGAGGTGTATGTGTGTGTTTGTGTGTGTGTGTGTGGTGCTACAGACTTCATTGAGTCACAGTGAGCCTTGTGTGTGTGTGTGTGCTGATATAGGCTGTGGATTGAGTCACAGTGAGTTATGTGTGTGTGTGTGTGCTGCTGTAGACTGCGCATTGAGTCAAAATGAGTTGTTTGTGTGTTAATGTGCTCGTATAGACTGTGCCTTGAATCACAGTGAGCATGTCTGTGTGTGTGTGCACTAGTATGTGTGGAGCATTTAATCAGTTATGTGTGTGTGTGTGTGTGCTCATATGGCCTTTGCATTGAGTAACTGAGGTGTATGTGTGTGTGGTGATACAGACTGTGCATTGAGTCACAGTGAGCCATGTGTGTGTGTGTATGAGAGTGTGTGTGTTGGTGGGCTTTCATTGATTCCATGGGGTGTGTGTGTCTGTGTTTGTTGTGCTAAAGACTGCATTGAGTCACAATGAGTCATGTGTGTGTGTGCTGGTATAGACGATTGATTGAGTCACGGTCAGCCATGTGTGTGTGCATGTTGGTATGTGTGTGTGTTCTTCTATAGGCTGTGCATTGAGTCACAGTGAACCCTGTATCTGTGCAGATGTGTATGTGTGTGTGCTGGTATAGGCTGTGCATTGAGTCACACTGAGGTGTGTGTGTATGCTTGTGTGTTTTGGTATACATTGTACATTGAGTCAGAGTGCTGTGTGTTTGTGTGCACGCTGGTATAGTCTGTGCATTGAGTCACAGTGATGTGTGTGTGTGTCTGCGTGTTCTGGTATAGGCTGACCATTGTGTCACATTGAGGTGTGTGTGTGTGTCTGTGTGCTGGTATAGGCTGCACTTTTTATCACAATGTGGTGTGTGTGTGTATGTGCAGGTACAGGCTGTGCATTGAGTCACAGTGTGGTGTGGTGTGTGTGCATTTGCTGGTATGGACTGTGCATTGAATCCCAGCCCTGTGTTAGTGTTTGTGTATTTGGTGCTGTAGAGTCTGCATGAGTCACAGTAAGGTGTGTGTGTGTGCTGCTATAGGCTGAGAATTGAGTCACACCTAGGTGAGTGTATGTGTATGTGTATACTGATATGGGATTAGCATTGAATCACTGAGCAGTGTGTGTGTGTGTGTGTGTGTGTGTACTGCAATAGGCTGTGCACTGAGCCACATTAAGGTGTGTTTCTGTGTGTGTGTGTGCGGGTATAGGCTATGCATTGACTCACATTGATCCTTCTGTTTGTATGTGCTAGTATACACTGTTCATTGAGTCTCAGTGAGCCATGGTTGTCTGTGTCTCTTTACATGGATAGGCTTGACATTGAGTCACAGTGAGGTGTGTGTGTGTGTCTGTGTGTCTGTGTGGTGGTATACACTGCATTGAGTCACACGGCGGTGTGTGTGAGAATGTGTGTGTGTACAGGTACAGGCTGGTATTGAATCACAGTGAGCCATGTGAGTGCATGTGTGTGTGTGTGTGCTGGAATAGGCAGATCATTGTGTCTCAGGTGTGTGTATGTGTGTGTGTATGCTGGTATGGTCTCTGCATTGATTCACTAAGGTGGGTTGTGTGTGTATGTACATGGAGCTGAAGACTGTACACTGATTCACAGTGAGCTGTGTGTGTATGTGTGTGTGTGTGTGTGTGATGGTATGGGCTTTGCATTGAGTCTCTGCGGTGTGTGTCTGTGTGTGTATACCTAGAACTACAGACTGCACTGATTCACAATGAGCCATGTGTGAATGTGTGTATGTGATAGTATAGGGTGTGCATGGAGTCACAATGAGCTGTAAATATGTGTCTTTGCATGGGTGTTGTGGTATAGGCTGTGCATTGTGTCACAGTGACTGTGCGTGTTGTGTGTTTGTGTGTGTGTATGTGATGGTATAGTACGTGCATTGAATCAGAGAGAGCCATGCATGTATCTCTGTGTGTGTGTGCTGGCATAGGCATTACATTGAGTCACAGTGAGCCATGTGTTTGTATGTTGGTGTAGACTCTGCATTGAGTCACAGTAAGCCTTGTGTGTGTGCCAGTACAGGCTGTGCATTGAGTCAGTGAGTCATATATGTGTGTGTGTGTGTGTGTGTGTGCGCTGGTATAGGCAGTGCATTGAATTTAAGTGAGCCATGTATGTTTGTGTGTGTTTGTGTGCTGCTATAGGTGGTTCACTGAGTCACAGTCAGGTATGTGTGAGTGAGTGTGTGTGTGTTCTTGTATAGGTTGTGCATTGATTCACAGTGAGCCATGTGTTTATGCTGGTATAGGAGGTGCATTGAGTCACAGTGATGGTTGTGTTTGTGTGAGCGTGTGTGTGTGTGCTACATTAGGCTGTGAATTGAGTCAGAGAATGTGGGTCTTTTTGTATGTATGTGCAGGTACAGGCTGCGGTTTGAGTCACGGTGATGGGTGTCTCTGTGTTGTGTTGTAGGCTGTGCATTGAATCACAGCGAGCCGTATTTGTGTGTGTATGTGTATTTGTGTATGCGTGTGTGTGTGTGATGATACAGACTGAACATTGAGTCACTGAGGTGTGCATGTGTGTATGTGGTGCTACAGACTGTTCTTTGGGTCATCCTGAGCCATATGTGTGTGTATGTGTGTGTTTGTGTACAGTTATTGGCTGTGCATTGAGTCACAGTGAACCATGTGTGTGTGGGGAGCTGGTATATTCACAGCACTGAGTCAGAGTTAAATGTGTGGGAGGTGTGTGTGTATGTGTGTGTGTGTACTTGCTGGTGTAGACTGTGCATTGTGTCACAGTGAGTAGTGCGGTGTGTGTGTGTCTGTGATGGTGTGGACTGTGGTTTTATCCACTTTGACCTGAATGAGTGTGTGTGTGTGTGTGTGTGCTGGTATAGACTCTGTATTGAGTCACTGTGGGCTGTGTGTGTATGTTGTGCTCATATAGGCTGTGCATTTAGTCACAGTGAGGTGTTTGTGTGTGTGTGTGCTGGTACAGGAAGCGTTTTCAGTCACAGTCAGGTGTGGGTGTGTGTGCATGTGAGTTTGTGTGCTGGTATGGGCTTGACACATGGTTGTGTGTATGAGTGTGTGGTGATACAGACTGCATTGAGTCACAGCGAGCTCTGTGTGTGTGTGCTGGTATAGGCAATTGATTGAGTACCTGTGAGCCATGTGTGAGTGCGTGTTGTTGTGTGTGTGTGTTCTGGTATAGGCTGTGCATTGAGTCGCAGTGAGGTCTGCATCTGTGCATGTGTGTGTGTGTGTGTGTTCTGGTATAGGCTGAGCTTTGAGTCCCTCTGAGGTGTGTGTGCATGTGCTGGTAAAATGGTGCCCTGATTCACTGTGCCATGTGAGTGTGTGTGCACGCTGGTATAGGCTGTGCATTGAGTCATAGTGAGAGGTGTGTGTGTCTGTGTGTTCTGGTATAGGCTGACAATTGAGGCACACAGAGGTGTGTGTGCACATGTGTGTGTGTGTGTGCTGATACAGCCTGTGCATTAATCGCAGTCAGTTGTGTGTGTATGTTCACCTACAAGTTGCACTTTGTGTCACAGTGTGTCTGTGTGTGATATTATACGGTATACACTGAGTCAAAGGGAGCTGTGTGTGTGGGGAGTGCATGTGCTCTTATAGACTTTGCATTGAGTCACACTGAGCTGTGTGTTTGAAAGTCTGTCTGTGTGTGTGTGTGTGTAGAGGTATAGGCTGTGTACTGACTCACAGTGAGCATTGTGTGTTTCTGTGTGTGTGTATGTCTGCTAGCTTAGACTGTGCACAGAGTCCCAGGGAGCCGTGTGGGTCTGTGTGTGTGTGTGTTAGTAAAGACTGTACATTGGGTCGCAGTGAGCTGTCTTTGTCTGTGTGTGTGACTGCTGGTGTAGGCTGTGCATTTATTGAAGTTGAGCTGTGAGTGTGTGTGTGGTGTTGATATGGACGGTGCACTGTGTCACACTGAGTTGCGTGTGCGTGCTGGTATAATCTGAGCGTTGAGTCACACTGAGGTTTGTGCTTCGTGTCTGAAGGTAGTTGTATGGAATGTGCCTTGGGTCACAGTGAATTGTGTATGTGTACGTTTTTGTGTGTACTTGGTGGTGTAGAGTCTGTATTGAGTCACACTAAGTTGTGAGTGTGTGTGTGTGATGGTATAGGATATGCATTGAGTCACAAAGCCGTGTGTGTGTGTCTGTGCTGGTATAGGCTGTGCATTGATTCACAGTGAGCCTTGTGTATGAGCTAGTACGGATTGTGCATTAGTCAGTGAACCACGTGTGTGCTTTTCTGTGTTTGTCTGCTGATATAGGCTGTGAACTGAGTCACAGTGGGCCATGTATTTTTGTGTCTGATGGTATAGGTGATTCATTGAGTCACAGTGAGCCATGTATGAGTGCGTGTTTCTGTGTGTGTGTGTTGTGCTATAGGGTGAGCATTGAGTCACAGTGTGCTGTGTGTGTGTTGTTGTCTGTGTGTGTAGTATAGTCTGAGCATTCAGTTACAGTGTGATGTGTTGCATGTGTTTCTGCTATTATGAAGTGTACATTGAGTCACAATGAGCCATCTGTAATTGTGTGTGTGTTTGTGTGTGTTGGTAGAGGCTGTGAATTGAATCAGAATTAGGTGTTTATGTGTGTGCAGTGGTATGAGCTTTGCATTGTGTCATGGAGGTGTGTGTGTGTGTCTGTGTGTGTCTGCTGCTACAGATTTCATTGAGTCACAGTGAGCCTGGTGAGTGTCTGTGTGCTGATAGAGGCTGTGAATTGAGTCACATTTTCTTATATGTGTGTGATTGTGTGCTGGTATACACTGTGCATGGAGTCATAGTGAGCAGGTCTGTGTGTGTCTGTGTGTTTGTGCAGTAGTACAGAAGGAGCATTTAATCAGTTATGTGTGTGTGTGTATGTTCGTTTGGTCTTTGCATTGAGTCACTGAGGTGTACGTGTGTGTGTGTGTGGTGCGATAGATTGTGCATTGAGTCAGAATGAGCCGTGAGTGTGTGTGTATGAGAGTGTGTGTGCTGGTGGGCTTTTGTTGCACTGGGGTGTGTGTGTGTGTGTAGTGCTACAGACTGCATTGAGTCACAGTGAGACGTGTTTGTGTGTGCTGGTATAGGCGATTGATTCACAGTGATCCATTTGTGTGTGTGTGTTAGTATGCGTGTGTTCTTGTTTAGGCTGTGCATTGAGTCACACTGAGATGTGTGTGTATGCTTGTGTGTTTTGGTATAGATTGTGCATAGAATCACAGTACCATATGTGTGTGTGTGTGCTGGTAAAATCTGAACATTGAGTCACACTGTCCTGTGTGCTGTGTGTCTATGTACTTGTATGGACTGTGCATTGAGTCACAGTGAGCATGTGTGTGTGTGTGTGTGTGTGTGTGCACTGGTATGCTTTGAACCCTGAATCAGCTAGGGGTGTGTGTGTGTGTGCTCATATTGGCTTTGATTTGAGTCACTGAAGTGTATGTGTGTCTGTTTAGGTGGGGGGCTACAGACTGTGAATTGAGTCACACTGAGTTGTTTGTGTACATGAGTGAGTGTAGTGTATGGGTTTTCATTGAATCACTGGGTTTTGTGTGTGTGTGTGTTTGTAGTGCTACGGACTGCATTGGGTCATAGTGAGCTGTATGTGTGTGTGCTTGCTGCTGTAGGCTGTGCATTGATTCAAGGTTAGCTGTCAGTGTGTGTGGTGCTGGAATGGAATGTGCACTGAGACACAGTCATCTGTGTGTGTGTGTGCATACATGTGTGCTGGAATCAGCTGTGCACTGCATCACTGTGAGCCATGTGTGTGTTTGTGTGTGTGTGCTGGAAAATCAGAGCATTGAGTTACACTTAGGTCTATGCTGTGTGTCTGTATGTAGTGGTATGGCCTGTGCAAGGAATCAGTGAGCTGTGTGTGTGTTTGTTTGTGTATTTGGTGGTGTAGAGTCTGTATTGAGTCTCATTAAGCTGTGTGTGTGTGTGTGTGTGTGTGTGATGGTATAGGATGTGCATTGGGTCACAGAGCCGTATATATATGTCTGAGCTGGTATAGGCAGTGCATTGACTCACAGTGAGTGTTGTGTATGTGCTACTACAGACTGTGCATTGAGTCAGTGATCAATTTTGTGTGTTTGTGTGATTGTCTGCTCATATAGGCTGTGCACTGTGTCACAGTAACCCATGTGTGTTTGTGGGAGTGTGTTTTTGAGTGATGGTATAAGTGGTTCATTGTGTCACAGTGAGCCATGTATGAGTGCATGTTTGTGTGTGTGTGTGTGTTCTGGTAGAGGCTAAGCATTGTGTCACAGTGTGCCATGTGTGTGTGTGGTTGTGTGTGTGTGTAGTACAGTCTGAACATTGATTTACAGTGAGATGTTTTGCATGTGTTTGTGCTTGTATGAACTATACGTTGAGTCACAATGAGCCATGCGTGTGTGTGTGTGCTGGTAGAGGCTGAGCATTGAATCACAGTTAGGAGTTTGTGTGTACTGGTATGGGCTTTGCATTGAGTCACAGAGGTATGTGTGTGTTTGTGTGTGTCTATGTGTGTATGTCTGTGTTGCCACAGACTTCATTGTGTCAGAGTGAGCTTTATGAGTGTCTGTGTGCAGATATAGGCTGTGAATTGAGTCCCAGTGTGTTATGTGTGTGTGTGTGTGTGTGCTGGTATAGCCCATGCATTGAGTCACAGTGAGCTGTGTGTGTGTCTGTTTGCTGGTGTAGGCTGTGCAGTGATTCAAGGTGACCTGTGATTGTGTGTGTTGAACAGGAACAGACTGTGCACTGAGTCACAGTGAGCCATGTGTGAGTGTGTGCATGTGTGTGAGCCAGTTTAGGATGTGCACTGAGTCACGGTGAGCTGTGTGTGTTTGTGTGTGTGTTCTGGTAAAATATGAGCATTGAGTCACACTGAGGGGTGTTCTGTGTGTCTGTATGTACTGGCATGGACTGTGAATGGAATCACAGTGAGCGCTGTGTGTGTGTATTTTGTTGTATAGAGTCTTTATTGAGTCACACTAAGCTGTGTGTGTGTGTGTGTGTGTGTTTGATGGTATAGGTGGTTCATTGAGTCAGAGTGAGCCAAGTATGAGTGTGTGTGTGTGTGATTTGAGGTAAAAGCTGAGCATTGCATCACAGGGTGTCATGTGTGTGTCTGTTGTTGTGTGTCTGTGTAGTACAGTCTGAGCATTGAGTTACAGTGAGATGTGTTGCATGTGTTTGTGCTAGTATGAACTGTACATTGAGTCACAACGAGCCATGTGTGTTTGTGTGTGTGTGTGTGTGCTGGTGGAGGCTGATCATTGAATCACAGTTACGTGTTTGTGTGTGTGTGCTGGTATGGGCTTTTCATTGAGTCACGGACTTGTATGTGTGTGTGTGTGCATGTGTGTGTGTTGCTAAGATTTAATTCAGTCACAGTGAGCCTTGTGAGTGTATATGTTCTGATATAGGCTGTGAATTGAGTCACAGTGTGTTATGTGTGAGTGTGTCTGTGTGTGTGCTGGTAAAGACAGTGCATTGAGTCACAATAAGTTGTGTGTGTGTTAATATTCTCATATAGACTGTGCATTGAGTAACAGTGAGCAAGTTTGTGTGAGTTTGTGGGAGTGTATGAGCACTGGTATGTGTGGAACATTGAATCAGTTAGGTGTGTGTGTGTGTGTGCTCCTATGGGCTATCTATTGAGCTACGTAGGTGTACTTGTGTTTCTGTAGTTTTACCACAGACTGTGCATTTAATCACAGTGAGCGGGGTGTGTGTGTGTATGTGAGTGTGTGTGCTGGTAGGCTTTCATTGAGTCCCTGGTGTGTGTATGTGTGTGTGTGGTGCTACAGACTGCATTGAGTCACAGTGAGACGTGTGTGTGTATGATGGTATAGGCAATTGATTGAGTCACAGTGAGGCATGTGTGTGTGTTCTCATATAGGCTGTGCATTGAATCACAGTGAGCCCTGTATCCTTGAGTGTGTGTTTGTTTGTGCTAGTATAGGGTGTGTATTGAGTCACACTGAGGTGTGTGTGTGTGCGTGTGTGTTGTTATAGATTGTGCATTGAGTCAGAGTGCCATGTCAGTGTGTGCATTCTGGTATAGACTATGCACTGAATCAGAGTGAGGGGGGTGTGTGTCTGTGTGTTCTGGTATAGGCGGACCATTGAGTCACACTGAGGTGTGTGTGTGTGTTTGTGTGTGTGTGTGCTGATACAGCCTGTGCATTAATCGCAGTCAGTTGTGTGTGTATGTGCACCTACAGGTTGCACTTTGTGTCACAGTGTTTTGTGTGTGTGTGTGATATTATATGGTATACAATGAGTCAAAGGGAGGTGTGTGTGGGGGGGTTCATGTGTTCTTATAGGCTATGCATTGAGTCACACTGAGCTGTGTGTTTGAATGTCTGTATGTGTTTGTGTGTGTGTAGAGGTATAGGCTGTGTATTGACTCACAGTGAGCATTGTGTGCTTCTGTGTGTGTTTATGTCTGCTAGGTTAGCCTGTGCACTGAGTCACAGGGAGCCTTGTGTGTGTGTGTGTGTGTGTGTGTGTTGGTAAAGACTGTGCATTGGGTCACAGTGAGCTGTCTTTTTCTTTGTGTGATTGTTGGTGTAGACTGTTCATTGATTCAAGTTGAGCTGTGAGTGTGTGTGTGGTGTTGGTATGGACGGTGCACTGAGTCACACTGAGCTGTGAGTGTGTGTGTACATGCTGGTATAATCTGAGCATTGAGTCACACTGAGGTGTGTGCTTCGTGTCTGTATGTAGTTGTATGGAATGTGCCTTGGGTCAGAATGAATTGTGTATGTGTACGTTTTTGTGTGTACTTGGTGGTGTAGAGTCTGTATTGAGTCACACTAAGCTGTGAGTGTGTGTGTGATAGGATGATAGGTGTCCTATACCTGATAGGTATAGGATGTGCATTGAGTCACAAAGCCGTGTGTGTGTGTCTGTGCTGGGATAGGCTGTGCACTGATTCACAGTGAGCCTTGTTTATGTGCTAGTACAGACCGTGCATTGATTCAGTAAACCATGTGTGTGCTTTTCTGTGTTTGTCTGCTGATATAGGCTGTGAACTGAGTCACAGTGGGCCATGTGTGTTTGTGTCTGATGGTATAGGTGATTCATTGAGTCACAGTGAGCCATATATGAGTGCGTGTTTGTGTGTGTGTGTGTTGTGCTATAGTGTGAGCATTGAGTCACAGTGTGCCATGTGTGTGTTGTTGTCTGTGTGTGTAGTACAGTCTGAGCATTCAGTTACAGTGCGATGTGTTGTATGTGTTTCTGCTATTATGAAGTGTACATTGAGTCACAATGAGACCTCTGTAATTGTGTGTGTGTGTGTGTGTGTTGGTAGAGGCTGTGAATTGAATCAGAATTAGGTGATTATGTGTGTGTGGTGGTATGAGCTTTGCATTGTGTCATGGAGGTATGTGTGTGTGTGTTGCTACAGACTTCATTGAGTCACAGTGAGCCTGGTGAGTGTCTCTGTGCTGATAGAGGCTGTGAATTGAGTCACAGTTTCTTATGTGTGTGTGATTGTGTGCTGGTATACACTGTGCATTGAGTCATAGTGAGCAGGTCTGTGTGTGTCTTTGTTTTTCTGCAGTAGTACGGGTGGAGCCTTTAATCAGTTATGTGTGTGTGTGTGTTGTTCCTTTGGTCTTTGCATTGAGTCACTAAGGTGTATATGTGTGTGTGTGTGGTGTTATAGACTGTGCATTGAGTCAGAGTGAGCCGTGAGTGTGTGTGTACAAGAGTGTGTGTGCTGGTGGGCTTTTGTTGATGCACTGGTGTGTGTGCATGTGTGTCTGTTGTGCTACAGACTGCATTGAGTCACAGTGAGACATGTTTGTGTGTGCTGGTATAGGCGATTGATTGACTCACAGTGATCCATTTGTGTGTGCGTGTTAGTATGCATGTGTTCTTGTTTAGGCTGTGCATTGAGTCACACTGAGGTGTGTGTGTATCCTTGTGTGTTTTGGTATAGATTGTGCATAGAATCACAGTACCATATGTGTGTGTGCGCGCTGGTAAAATCTGAGCATTGAGTCACACTGTTGAATGTGGTGTGTGTCTTTATGTACTTGTATGGACTGTACATTGAGTCACAGTGAGCATGTGTGTGTGTGTGTGTGTGCACTGGTATGCCTTGAACACTGAATCAGCTAGGTGTGTGTGTGTGCTCATATTGGCTTTGAGTTGAGTCACTGAGTTGTATGTGTGTCTGTGTAGGTGGGGGGCTACAGACTATGCATTTAGTGACACTGACACGTTTGTGTACGTGAGTGTGTGTTGTGCTATGTGATTTCATTGAGTTACTGGAGTTTGTGTGTGTGTGTGTGCGTTGTTACAGACTGCATTGAGTCACAGTGAGGCGTGTGTGTGTATGATGGCATAGGCAATTGATTGAGTCACAGTGAGGCATGTGTGTGTGTTCTCATATAGGCTGTGCATTGAATCACAGTGAGACATGTATCTGTGAGTGTGTGTTTGTGTGTGCTAGTATATGGTGTGTATTGAGTCACACTGAGGTGTGTGTGTGTGCGTATGTGTTGTTATAGACTGTGCATTGAGTCAGAGTGCCGTGTCAGTGTGCGCATGCTGGTATAGACTATGCACTGAATCAGGGTGAGGGGTGTGTGTGTCTGTGTGTTCTGGTATAGGCGGACCATTGAGTCACACTGAGGTGTGTGTGTGTGTCTGTGTGTGTGTGTGTGTGCTGGTACAGCCTGTGCATTAATCACAGTCAGTTGTGTGTGTATGTTCACCTACAAGTTGCACTTTGTGTCACAGTGTGTCTGTGTGTGATATTATACGGTATACACTGAGTCAAAGGGAACTGTGTGTGTGTGGGGGGGTGAATGTGCTCTTATAGACTTTGCATTGAGTCACACTGAGCTGTGTGTTTGAAAGTCTGTCTGTGTGTGTGTGTGTGTGTGTGTAGAGATATAGGCTGTGTACTGACTCACAGTGAGCATTGTGTGCTTCTGTGTGTGTGTATGTCTGCTAGCTTAGACTGTGCACAGAGTCCCAGGGAGCCGTGTGTGTCTGTGTGTGTGTGTGTTGGTAAAGACTGTACATTGGGTCACAGTGAGCTGTCTTTGTCTGTGTGTGTGACTGCTGGTGTAGGCTGTGCATTGATTCAAGTTGAGCTGTGAGTGTGTGTGTGGTGTTGATATGGACGGTGCACTGTGTCACACTGAGTTGCGTGTGCGTGCTGGTATAATCTGAGCGTTGAGTCACACTGAGGTTTGTGCTTCGTGTCTGAAGGTAGTTGTATGGAATGTGCCTTGGGTCACAGTGAATTGTGTATGTGTACGTTTTTGTGTGTACTTGGTGGTGTAGAGTCTGTATTGAGTCACACTAAGTTGTGAGTGTGTGTGTGTGATGGTATAGGATATGCATTGAGTCACAAAGCCGTGTGTGTGTGTCTGTGCTGGTATAGGCTGTGCATTGATTCACAGTGAGCCTTGTGTATGAGCTAGTACGGATTGTGCATTAGTCAGTGAACCACGTGTGTGCTTTTCTGTGTTTGTCTGCTGATATAGGCTGTGAACTGAGTCACAGTGGGCCATGTGTTTTTGTGTCTGATGGTATAGGTGATTCATTGAGTCACAGTGAGCCATATATGAGTGCGTGTTTCTGTGTGTGTGTGTTGTGCTATAGGGTGAGCATTGAGTCACAGTGTGCTGTGTGTGTGTTGTTGTCTGTGTGTGTAGTATATTCTGAGCATTCAGTTACAGTGTGATGTGTTGCATGTGTTTCTGCTATTATGAAGTGTACATTGAGTCACAATGAGCCGTCTGTAATTGTGTGTGTGTTTGTGTGTGTTGGTAGAGGCTGTGCATTGAATCAGAATTAGGTGTTTATGTGTGTGCGGTGGTATGAGCTTTGCATTGTGTCATGGAGGTGTGTGTGTGTGTATGTGTGTGTCTGCTGCTACAGATTCCATTGAGTCACAGTGAGCCTGGTGAGTGTCTGTGTGCTGATAGAGGTTGTGAATTGAGTCACAGTTTCTTATATGTGTGTGATTGTGTGCTGGTATACACTGTGCATTGAGTCATAGTGAGCAGGTCTGTGTGTGTCTGTGTGTTTGTGCAGTAGTACAGATGGAGCATTTAATCAGTTATGTGTGTGTGTGTTTGTTCGTTTGGTCTTTGCATTGAGTCACTGAGGTGTACGTGTGTGTGTGTGTGGTGCGATAGACTGTTCATTGAGTCAGAGTGAGCCGTGAGTGTGTGTATGAGAGTGTGTCTGCTGGTGGGCTTTTGTTGCACTGGGGTGTGTGTGTGTGTGTGTGTGTGTGTGTTTAGTGCTACAGACTGCATTGAGTCACAGTGAGACGTGTTTGTGTGTGCTGGTATAGGCGATTGATTCACAGTGATCCATTTGTGTGTGTGTGTTAGTATGCGTGTGTTCTTGTTTAGGCTGTGCATTGAGTCACACTGAGATGTGTGTGTATGCTTGTGTGTTTTGGTATAGATTGTGCATAGAATCACAGTACCATATGTGTGTGTGTGTGCTGGTAAAATCTGAGCATTGAGTCACACTGTCCTGTGTGCTGTGTGTCTATGTACTTGTATGGACTGTGCATTGAGTCACAGTGAGCATGTGTGTGTGTGTGTGTGTGTGTGTGCACTGGTATGCTTTGAACCCTGAATCAGCTAGGGGTGTATGTGTGTGTGCTCATATTGGCTTCGAGTTGAGTCACTGAAGTGTATGTGTGTCTGTTTAGGTGGGGGGCTACAGACTGTGAATTGAGTCACACTGAGTTGTTTGTGTACATGAGTGAGTGTTGTGTATGGGTTTTCATTGAATCACTGTGTTTTGTGTGTGTGTGTGTGTTTGTAGTGCTACGGACTGCATTGGGTCATAGTGAGCTGTATGTGTGTGTGCTTGCTGCTGTAGGCTGTGCATTGATTCAAGGTTAGCTGTCAGTGTGTGTGGTGCTGGAATGGAATGTGCACTGAGACAGTCATCTGTGTGTGTGTGTGCATACATGTGTGCTGGAATCAGCTGTGCACTGCATCACTGTGAGCCATGTGTGTGTTTGTGTGTGTGTGCTGGAAAATCTGAGCATTGAGTCACACTGAGTTCTGTGCTGTGTGTCTGTATGTAGTGGTATGGCCTGTGCAAGGAATCAGTGAGCTGTGTGTGTGTGTGTTTGTGTATTTGGTGGTGTAGAGTCTGTATTGAGTCTCATGAAGCTGTGTGTGTGTGTGTGTGTGTGTGATGGTATAGGATGTGCATTGGGTCACAGAACCATATATATGTGTCTGAGCTGGTATAGGCAGTGCATTGACTCACAGTGAGTGTTGTGTATGTGCTACTACAGACTGTGCATTGAGTCAGTGATCAATTTTGTGTGTTTGTGTGATTGTCTGCTCATATAGGCTGTGCACTGTGTCACAGTAACCCATGTGTGTTTGTGGGAGTGTGTTTTTGAGTGATGGTATAAGCGGTTCATTGTGTCACAGTGAGCCATGTATGAGTGCATGTTTGTGTGTGTGTGTGTGTGTTCTGGTAGAGGCTAAGCATTGTGTCACAGTGTGCCATGTGTGTGTGTGGTTGTGTGTGTGTGTAGTACAGTCTGAACATTGATTTACAGTGAGATGTCTTGTATGTGTTTGTGCTTGTATGAACTATACGTTGAGTCACAATGAGCCATGCGTGTGTGTGTGTGCTGGTAGAGGCTGAGCATTGAATCACAGTTAGGAGTTTGTGTGTACTGGTATGGGCTTTTCATTGAGTCACGGACTTGTATGTGTGTGTGTGTGCATGTGTGTGTGTTGCTAAGATTTAATTCAGTCACAGTGAGCCTTGTGAGTGTATATGTGCTGATATAGGCTGTGAATTGAGTCACAGTGTGTTATGTGTGAGTGTGTCTGTGTGTGTGCTGGTAAAGACAGTGCATTGAGTCACAATAAGTTGTGTGTGTGTTAATATTCTCATATAGACTGTGCATTGAGTAACAGTGAGCAAGTGTGTGTGAGTTTGTGGGAGTGTATGAGCACTGGTATGGGTGGAGCATTGAATCAGTTAGGGGTGTGTGTGTGTGTGCTCCTATGGGCTATCTATTGAGCTACTGAGGTGTATTTGTGTTTCTGTAGTTTTACCACAGACTGTGCATTTAATCACAGTGAGCGGGGTGTGTGTGTGTATGTGAGTGTGTGTGCTGGTAGGCTTTCATTGAGTCCCTGGTGTGTGTGTGTGTGTGTGTGTGTGGTGCTACAGACTGCATTGAGTCACAGTGAGGCGTGTGTGTGTATGATGGTATAGGCAATTGATTGAGTCACAGTGAGGCATGTGTGTGTGTTCTCATATAGGCTGTGCATTGAATCACAGTGAGACATGTATCTGTAACTGTGTGTGTGTGCTAGTATAAGGTGTGTATTGAGTCACACTGAGGTGTGTGTGTGTGTGTGTGTGCTGTTATAGATTGTGCATTGAGTCAGAGTGCCATGTCAGTGTGTGCATTCTGGTATAGACTATGCACTGAATCAGAGTGAGGGGGGTGTGTGTCTGTGTGTTCTGGTATAGGCGGACCATTGAGTCACACTGAGGTGTGTGTGTGTGTTTGTGTGTGTGTGTGCTGATACAGCCTGTGCATTAATCGCAGTCAGTTGTGTGTGTATGTGCACCTACAGGTTGCACTTTGTGTCACAGTGTTTTGTGTGTGTGTGTGATATTATATGGTATATAATGAGTCAAAGGGAGGTGTGTGTGTGGGGGTTCATGTGTTCTTATAGGCTATGCATTGAGTCACACTGAGCTGTGTGTTTGAATGTCTGTATGTGTTTGTGTGTGTGTAGAGGTATAGGCTGTGTATTGACTCACAGTGAGCATTGTGTGCTTCAGTGTGTGTTTATGTCTGCTAGCTTAGCCTGTGCACTGAGTCACAGGGAGCCTTGTGTGTGTGTGTTTGTGTGTGTGTGTTGGTAAAGACTGTGCATTGGGTCACAGTGAGCTGTCTTTGTCTTTGTGTGATTGCTGGTGTAGACTGTGCATTGATACAAGTTGAGCTGTGAGTGTGTGTGTGGTGTTGGTATGGACGGTGCACTGAGTCACACTGAGCTGTGAGTGTGTGTGTACATGCTGGTATAATCTGAGCGTTGAGTCACACTGAGGTGTGTGCTTCGTGTTTGTATGTAGTTGTATGGAATGTGCCTTGGGTCAGAATGAATTGTGTATGTGTACGTTTTTGTGTGTACTTGGTGGTGTAGAGTCTGTATTGAGTCACACTAAGCTGTGAGTGTGTGTGTGATAGGATGATAGGTGTCCTATACCTGATAGGTATAGGATGTGCATTGAGTCACACAGCCGTGTGTGTGTGTTTGTGCTGGGATAGGCTGTGCACTGATTCACAGTGAGCCTTGTTTATGTGCTAGTACAGACCGTGCATTGATTCAGTAAACCATGTGTGTGCTTTTCTGTGTTTGTCTGCTGATATAGGCTGTGAACTGAGTCACAGTGGGCCATGTGTGTTTGTGTCTGATGGTATAGGTGATTCATTGAGTCACAGTGAGCCATGTATGAGTGCGTGTTTGTGTGTGTGTGTGTTGTGCTATAGGGTGAGAATTGAGTCACAGTGTGCCGTGTGTGTGTTGTTGTCTGTGTGTGTAGTACAGTCTGAGCATTCAGTTACAGTGCGATGTGTTGCATGTGTTTCTGCTATTATGAAGTGTACATTGATTCACAATGAGCCCTCTGTAATTGTGTGTGTGTGTGTGTGTGTTGTTAGAGGCTGTGTATTGAATCAGAATTAGGTGATTATGTGTATGTGGTAGTATGAGCTTTGCATTGTGTCATGGAGGTATGTGTGTGCGTGTTGCTACAGACTTCATTGAGTCACAGTGAGCCTGGTGAGTGTCTCTGTGCTGAAAGAGGCTGTGAATTGAGTCACAGTTTCTTATGTGTGTGTGATTGTGTGCTGGTATACACTGTGCATTGAGTCATAGTGAGCAGGTCTGTGTGTGTCTTTGTTTTTCTGCAGTAGTACGGGTGGAGCCTTTAATCAGTTATGTGTGTGTGTGTGTTGTTCCTTTGGTCTTTGCATTGAGTCACTAAGATGTATATGTGTGTGTGTGTGGTGTTATAGACCGTGCATTGAGTCAGAGTGAGACGTGAGTGTGTGTGTACGAGAGTGTGTGTGCTGGTGGGCTTTTGTTGATGCACTGGTGTGTGTGCATGTGTGTCTGTTGTGCTACAGACTGCATTGTGTCACAGTGAGACATGTTTTTGTGTGCTGGTATAGGCGATTGATTGAGTCACAGTGATCCATTTGTGTGTGCGTGTTAGTATGCGTGTGTTCTTGTTTAGGCTGTGCATTGAGTCACACTGAGGTGTGTGTGTATCCTTGTGTGTTTTGGTATAGATTGTGCATAGAATCACAGTACCATATGTGTGTGTGCGCGCTGGTAAAATCTGAGCATTGAGTCACACTGTTCAATGTGGTGTGTGTCTGTATGTACTTGTATGGACTGTACATTGAGTCACAGTGAGCATGTGTGTGTGTGTGTGTGTGTGTGCACTGGTATGCCTTGAACACTGAATCAGCTAGGTGTGTGTGTGTGCTCATATTGGCTTTGAGTTGAGTCACTGAGGTGTATGTGTGTCTGTGTAGGTGGGGGGCTACAGACTATGCATTTAGTGACACTGACACGTTTGTGTACGTGAGTGTGTGCTGTGCTATGTGATTTCATTGAGTCACTGGAGTTTGTGTGTGTGTGTGTGCGTTGTTACAGACTGCATTGAGTCACAGTGAGGCGTGTGTGTGTATGATGGCATAGGCAATTGATTGAGTCACAGTGAGTTTTGTGTGTGTGTTTTCATATAGACTGTGCATTGAATCACAGTGAGACATGTATCTGTGAGTGTGTGTTTGTGTGTGCTAGTATATGGTGTGTATTGAGTCACACTGAGGCGTGTGTGTGCACGTATGTGTTGTTATAGATTGTGCATTGAGTCAGAGTGCCGTGTCAGTGTGTGCATGCTGGTATAGACTATGCACTGAATCAGGGTGAGGGGTGTGTGTGTCTGTGTGTTCTGGTATAGGTGGACCATTGAGTCACACTGAGGTGTGTGTGTGTGTTTGTGTGTGTTTGTGCCGATACAGCCTGTGCATTAATCGCAGTCAGTTGTGTGTGTATGTGCACCTACAGGTTGCACTTTGTGTCACAGTGTTTTGTGTGTGTGTGTGTGATATTATACGGTATACACTGAGGCATAGAGAGGTGTGTGTGTGTGGGGGGTGCATGTGCTCTTATAGGCTATGCATTGAGTCACACTGAGCTGTGTGTTTGAATGTCTGTATGTGTTTGTGTGTGTGTAGAGGTATAGGCTGTGTATTGACTCACAGTGAGCATTGTGTGCTTCTGTGTGTTTATGTCTGCTAGCTTAGCCTGTGCACTGAGACACAGGGAGCCTTGTGTGTGTGTGTGCTTGTGTGTGTTGGTAAAGACTGTGCATTGGGGTGCAGTGAGCTGTCTTTGTCTTTGTGTGATTGCTGGTGTAGACTGTGCATTGATTCAAGATGAGCTGTGAGTGTGTGTGTGGTGTAGGTATGGACGGTGCACTGAGTCACACTGAGATGTGAGTGTGTGTGTACATGCTGGTATAATCTGAGTGTTGAGTCACACTGAGGTGTGCGCTTCGTGTCTGTATGTAGTTGTATGGAATGTGCCTTGGGTCAGAATGAATTCTGTATGTGTACGTTTTTGTGTGTACTTGGTGGTGTAGAGTCTGTATTGAGTCACACTAAGCTGTGAGTGTGTGTGTGATAGGATGATAGGTATCCTGTACCTGAGAGGTATAGGATGTGCATTGAGTCACAAAGCCGTGTGTGTGTGTCTGTGCTGGGATAGGATGTGCATTGATTCACAGTGAGCCTTGTTTATGTGCTAGTACAGACCGTGCATTGATTCAGTAAACCATGTGTGTGCTTTTCTCTGTTTGTCTGCTGATATAGGCTGTGAACTGAGTCACAGTGGGCCATGTGTGTTTGTGTCTGATGGTATAGGTGATTCATTGAATCACAGTGAGCCATATATGAGTGCGTGTTTGTGTGTGTGTGTGTGTTGTGCTATAGGGTGAGCATTGAGTCACAGTGTGCCGTGTGTGTGTTGTTGTCTGTGTGTGTAGTACAGTCTGAGCATTCAGTTACAGTGCGATGTGTTGCATGTGCTTCTGCTATTATGAAGTGTACATTGAGTCACAATGAGCCCTCTGTAATTGTGTGTGTGTGTGTGTGTGTGTTGGTAGAGGCTGTGAATTGAATCAGAATTAGGTGTTTATGTGTGTGTGGTGGTATGAACTTTGCATTGTGTCATGGTGGTATGTGTGTGTGTGTTGCTACAGACTTCATTGAGTCTCAGTGAGCTTGGTGAGTGTCTCTGTGCTGATAGAGGCTGTAAATTGAGTCACAGTTTCTTATGTGTGTGTGATTGTGTGCTGGTATACACTGTGCATTGAGTCATAGTGAGCAGGTCTGTGTGTGTCTTTGTTTTTCTGCAGTAGTACGGGTGGAGCCTTTAATCAGTTATGTGTGTGTGTGTGTTCGTTTGTTCTTTGCATTGAGTCACTAAGGTGTATATGTGTGTGTGTGTGGTGTTATAGACCGTGCATTGAGTTAGAGTGAGCCGTGAATGTGTGTGTACGAAAGTGTGTGCTGGTGTGTTTTTGTTGCACTGCTGTGTGTGCTTGTGTGTGTGTAGTGCTACAGATTGCATTGAGTCACAGTGAGACGTGTTTGTGTGTGCTGGTATAGGCGATTGATTCTCAGTGATCCATTTGTGTGTGCGTGTTAGTATGTGTGTGTTCTTGTTTAGGCTGTGCATTGAGTCACACTGAGGTGTGTGTGTATGCTTGTGTGTGTTGGTATAGATTGTGCATAGAATCACAGTACCATATGTGTGTGTGTGTGCTGGTAAAATCTGAGCATTGAGTCACACTGTCGTGTGTGGTGTGTGTCTATGTACTTGTATGGACTGTGCATTGAGTCACAGTGAGCATGTGTGTGTGTTTTTGTGTGTGTGTGTGCACTGGTATGCTTTGAACCCTGAATCAGCTAGGTGTGTGTGTGTGTGTGCTCATATTGGCTTTGAGTTGAGTCACTGAAGTGTATGTGTGTCTGTTTAGGTGGGGGGCTACAGACTGTGAATTGAGTCACACTGAGATGTTTGTGTACATGAGTGAGTGTTGTGTATGGGCTTTCATTGAGTCACTGGGTTTTGTGTGTGTGTGTGTGTGTGTGTTTGTAGTGCTACGGACTGCATTGGGTCACAGTGAGCTGTGTGTGTGTGTGCTTGCTGGTGTAGTCTGTGCATTGATTCAAGGTTAGCTGTCAGTGTGTGTCGTGCTGGAAAGGAATGTGCACTGAGACACAGTCATGTTGGGAGCCAAGAAGTTTTCGCCATTAGAAGATGGCCGACACCCTGCTTCTCTTCCTGATTTATGAGATAGAAGTTCGCGCCTAAAATGAAAGCCCGCGCACGCAGCACCAATGATGATTAGCCAAGTACTTCCCTCATTCTGAATCCCGCCCCCCTTTCTCTGCAGTGTATAAATACAGCTACCGCAGCAATAAAAGTTTGAGGCTTGATCAGGATTCTGTCTTGCCTCCATTCTTTCGCGTCTCCTGCCCTTCCCCCTTTTTTCAACCCCCACAGGTTCCTCCTCAGACTCACAAGGATTTGTCCTGCTGGTCGGGACTCCTGGGGACGCCCGGGGCCGTACACAATTGGCGCCCAACGTGGGGCCTGAGGAACGGATCCTGACGGAGGTAGCAGGCTTACGAACGCCTGGCCAGGCACCCACTGAGCCGCCGCGAGACTTACTCGAAAGTGCAGCTTGATTAGGTCCCCGGAGGACTGGCCGCCCTTCGGCAGTCGTGACCTGAGGATAAGGTAAGCGGAGCTATAAATATGGGACAGGAATTGAGTTCCCATGAACTCTTTCTTCAGGGGATCGAGGATTCCCTCAAGATGCGGAAGATTAAGGCTAGAAAAAAAAGATTTGCGTGAATTTTTTATGTTCTTGTCTGATGTTTGCCCATGGTTCCCACAGGAAGGGACAATAGATAAAAAATGCTGGAATCGTGTAGGAAATTGTTTAAATGATTATTATCAAACCTTTGGGCCTTCTAAAGTGCCTGTGACTGCATTTTCGTATTGGAATTTAATTAGGGAGATTCTCATGGGTCATTTTTTTGACCCCGATGTCCAAAAGGTTGTAGAGACCGGGGAAACAATTCTTAAAGCAGCCTCTCATCTCCATTCAGCTTGTCCATCCGTTACCATTGATATGGGTTCAAATGAAGAGTTCCCAAAAATTCCAGAAACCGGTCATCATTATCCCACAGATGATAAAGTTATCCCAAAGATTTATCCTTCCCTTACTGCTATTAAGGGTGATCCCAATGATGACCAGCTTTCCCCCCAAGATCAGGAAACTCTCGATGAGCAGGCTGCTCGTTATCATCGCAATGATGATTCCTGGGGATTCCCCCTTTTGAAGCCTCCACCATCTTATAATACTCCTCATCAGATGCCTGCCTTTAGCGCCCCTGCTCCCATTGCCCCCCTGATTGATCCCCTTCGACAGGCTAAGATGGCCTTAACCCAGGAAATTTCCTCTTTGAGAGATGTTTTACAACAAAAACGGGAACGCTTGGATCTCCTAAAGGAGCTTAAGGCCCTTGAGGTGGAGCTTACTTCTTTTAATGTCTCGAACGGTCCCAATAAACCCCCGCTTCGACAAAAACCAGGATCCATTAAGTTAGCCTTCCCTGTTACTCGCAGTCAAAATTTACCCACTCAAGGTGAAATTCAAGCTGAAGATAGTGAGGAAGGGGAAGAGGAAGAGGGAGAAGAATCTCCTGAACCTGATGAGGGACCAGATATTCATAATTCTTCTGGGGGCGGCCCTTTTGAACATAAATATCACCGCCTCAATTTAAAACATATAAAAGATTTAAAATCTGCTGTCAATAATTATGGGCCCACAGCCCCTTATACATTGGTAATCTTGGAGGGATTAAGCGATCGCTGGCTGACCCCAAATGATTGGCTTACCCTGGCTCGGGCCACCCTTTCTGGGGGAGATTTTGTTTTATGGCACACTGAATTTGCAGAAAATTGTAGAGAAACTGCCCAAAGAAATGCTGAAAACAGAACTTCCCGATCATGGACCCGAGATAAATTACTTGGCCGTCCCCCCTATGAATCCAATGAGTCTCAGGCTGCTTTTCCCCCTGGTTTGTTGGCTCAAATACAAAATGCTGGCCTTAAGGCCTGGCGCCGTCTTCCGCCTAAGGGTTCGCCCACAACTTCCTTGGCAAAAATTCGCCAGGGACCAGAAGAGCCTTATTGTGAGTTTATTAGCCGCCTCACGGACGCCGCCGAGCGTGTAGTGGGTGATAGTGAAACTGATAATGCCTTTGTTAAACATTTAGCTTATGAAAATGCCAATCCGGCCTGCCAAGCTGCCCTTCGGGCTCATCGTGGTGGCAGCCTGGCTGATTACATTAAGTTGTGCTCCAGAATTGGTCCCTCCCATTCTGTTGGTCTTGCGATTGGAGCTGCTCTAAAAGATTTTATTAAAGATACATCCGTCCTAGATAAACAACAAAAAACTTGCTATAATTGCAAACAACCTGGACATTTTGCCCGGGATTGTTCATTACATAGACAAGGACAGTCATTAAAGGCTAACCCACAACAACCCCGATATCAATCCCGGGCTCCTCCCACCACCGTTTGCCCTCGTTGTAAAAGAGGCAAACATTGGTCTTCAGAATGTTTTTCAAAAACGGATATAAATGGCCAATTGCTCCCCAAAAAACAGGGAAACTTTTCACGGGGCCAGCCCCTGGCCCCTTCCTTGGAACCAAACCAAGGGGCAATTCGGTTTGTTCCTCAAAAATCTGGACAAGTTCCCTGCACCCGGATGTTGGCTCCCTCTGTCGAGCCACACCCGGAAGCGCAGGATTGGACCTCTGTGCCTCCACCGACTCAATATTAGTCCCAGAACAAGGAGTACAACCAATTCCCACAGAAGTTTATGGCCCCCTGCCCCCAAATACTTTTGGTTTAATTTTAGGAAGAGGTAGTTCCGCTTTGGCTGGCCTCCAAATTATACCTGGTGTTATTGATAATGATTATTCAGGTCAAATTACCCTTTTGGCATCTGCTTTACAAGGCCCTATATCAATCCCTAAAGGTCAAAGGATAGCACAGTTAGTATTGTTGCCCCTAAATTCTTTAAATAAGAGCCATACTAATTGTCCTAGAGCAGATGCTGCTTTTGGCTCCTCAGATGTTTATTGGGTCCAAAAAATTACTCCTGAAAGGCCACTCCTAACACTGTGGTTAGATGGAAAGAAATTTGAGGGTTTAGTCGATACAGGAGCCGATGCAACAGTTATTTCGGAAAAATATTGGCCCTCCTCTTGGCCTTGTACAGTGTCTATAACTCATTTACAAGGCATAGGACATTCTACCAATCTTAAACGGAGCTCTAAAGTTCTTACATGGATAGATACTGAAGGTAATACTGGACAGGTACAACCTTATATTTTGCCACATATCCCGTTGAATCTTTGGGGACGTGACATCCTGTCACAATTAAAGTTAATCATGGCCAGCCCCAATGAGGTGGTGACCCAACAAATGCTAAACCAAAGGTTTCTACCAGGCTTAGGCTTAGGAAAAAATAATCAGGGTATTACACGACCTATTTCCCTGGCATCTAACATAAATCGCCAGGGCCTAGGCAGTTCGCCTTTTTCTTAGCGGCCATTGACCTTCCTGTGCCCCATGCGGACAAAATACGATGGAAAACTAATGATCCCGTTTGGGTGGGCCAATGGCCTCTAACAGAAGAAAAACTTACAGCTGCCACAAAGTTAGTGCAGGAACAATTGGCCGCTGGACATTTAGAAGCCACTACTTCGCCATGGAATACCCCTATATTTGTGATAAAAAAGAGATCTGGCTCATGGCGACTTCTCCAAGATCTTAGGGAAATTAATAAAACAATGTTTACTATGGGAGCTTTACAGCCTGGCTTGCCTTCTCCTATTGCCATTCCAGCTGGCTATTTTAAAATCATTATTGATCTTAAAGATTGCTTTTTTACTATCCCTCTCCATCCTCAGGATAGAGAGCGTTTTGCATTTAGTCTCCCAGTAATTAATTTTAAAGGCCAAATGCCACGTTTTCAATGGAAGGTCCTCCCGCAGGGTATGGCCAATAGCCCCACCTTATGTCAAAAATTTGTTGCACAAGCTGTAGACCCTCTTAGGGCTCGTTGGCCTGGTATCTATATCATTCATTATATGGATGATATTCTTTTGGCTGGAAAATCAACTGATGAACCCCTTAAGTGTTATCAAGATTTAAAAGATAATCTTGCTTCCTCTGGCCTTCAAATTGCTTCAAATAAGGTACAATTAAAAGATCCATACTATTATCTTGGTTTCGAATTAAACAAAAAAATAATTACCACTCAAAAGATACACATACAAGTATCACATTTGCAAACCCTCAATGATTTTCAAAAATTTTTGGGAGATATTAATTGGCTACGACCGTATCTTAAACTTACTACGGGAGAGTTAAAACCCTTATTCGAGATTTTACAAGGGCCATCAGATCCCTTGTCACCCCATAGGCTGACTAAGGAGGCTAAAAATTCTCTTCAATTAGTAGAAAAGGCCATTAGATGTCAACAGATTACCTTTTTAGATTATGGTCGTCCCTTTAGTTTGATTATTTGTGCCACTGCACATACACCCACTGGAGTCCTATGGCAAGATCATCCCCTCTTGTGGATACATTTGTCCGTATCTCCTAATAAAGTGCTTAAGACCTACCCTTCCTTAGTAGCACAGGTTCTTACTTTGGGCAGAGAAAAAAGCCATCAATTTTTTGGCAGAGATCCTGATCATTTGATTCTCCCCTATACCAAAGAAGAGCTTAGTTGGTTATTACAAACTGATGATAAATGGCTTGTTTCCTTATCCTCCTTTCAGGGTAATATTGATAATCATTATCCACCTGATAAGCTCCTTCAGTTTGCTAGAAAACCTCTGTTTATATTTCCCAAAATCACTTCTGCTGTTCCTCTGGGAGATGCTGCCCTAGTATTCACTGATGGATCATCATCCGGTGTTGCTGTATTTGTTATAAATAATCAGCCCTATAGGGTACAGTCCCCCTTTTTATCAGCACAACTTGTTGAGCTTTTTGCCATTCTTCAGGTTTTTGAGATGTTACAGAATATCCCCTTTAATTTATATACGGACAGCTCATATATAGCTTTGTCCGTCCCCCTTTTAGAAACTGTTCCATATATTAAACCCTCTTCCAATGCTGTTCCCCTTTTTCAACAACTTCAAAGTCTTATACTTTGAAGAAAAGCGCCTTTTTTTATTGATCATCTTAGGGCTCATACAGATCTTCCTGGACCCCTCTCTCAGGGCAATGATTTAGCTGATAAAAATGCCCGCCTGATGTGCACCGTAACCTCTGATTCTGTTTCTCAAGCTACTCAATTTCATCAGCTACATCATGTTAATGCACATACTCTTCACTTAATGTTTAAGCTTACTCGAGAACAATCAAGACAAATTGTAAAAAATTGTCCAGGGTGCGTTACATTTTTACCTCTTCCACATCTTGGGGTAAACCCAAGAGGTCTATTACCTAATGAAATCTGGCAGATGGATGTTACCCATCTTGCTGAATTTGGAAAATTAAAATTTATTCATGTGTCCATTGATACCTTTAGCGGCTTTATATATGCCTCCCTTCAGGGAGGAGAAGCCACAAAAAACATTATTTCACATGTGCTCCAATGTTTTACAGTTTTAGGCAAGACTCAAATAATTAAAACAGATAATGGGCCTGGGTATACCTCCCAGGTTTTCCAAGATTTTTGCACCCGGCTTCAAATAAAACATCTTACGGGAATTCCATATAACCCCCAGGGTCAAGGCATAGTAGAAAGAGCCCATCAAACCCTTAAAAATACCATTTCCAAGCTTAAAAATAATGATTTAACTGCTACAAAAAATTCCCCAAAAAATATTCTTAGTCATGCCCTGTTTGTAATTAATTTTTTACAATTAGATAATAATGGTAGATCTGCCGCCGATCGCCTTTGGCATCAAGAAACTAAAAATCAATATGCACAAGTTATGTGGAAAGACCCTTTGACCTTTAAATGGCATGGACCCGATCCACTCCTCATCTGGGGGAGGGGATCCACATGTGTATATAATACCAAAGAAGGTGGAGCACGCTGGTTGCCTGAGCGCCTTATTAAACCTATAAGTTCTATAAAGTAATAAATTTTATCCAGGGCCCTTTTCCCTGAGATTGTATTTCTTTTTCTTTTTCAGAAAAAGATGGAGACCCTCCTAATATTGAAAGAGCGGCAGAGACGACATGAGTTATCCGTTGTGACCCTGATCCTGTCATCTTTGCTGGTTGTTGGACAGGCTGAAAGCACTCCCCACTTGCCTCAAAATTTAACCTGATACATTACCATCGCCTCGCCATTACAGAAGCAGAACCAAAGGATGATTCTGGCTGCCACTCCACTGGAGCGGCATGAAACAGAGACATGCCTACCCCCCTCTTTGATGGAGGGTATGGGTACCGAGTTGAGTGTGGCAGCAAAGCATGCACAAGGGAAAACGTGTATATATGTATATACAAGGTAATCTCTGTTATTCCCTGTGAGTATACCTGAATTATGATAGAGGTTGGTATCTAAACATTGTTTTTGGGTTTTAGTAGCTAAGATTATCTTTGGCTCTGCCTCTCCTCCCCAAAAGATACCAAGAGCCGATGAGTGTGGACACACATACCTTGTCCACGGGAGGATTCAGGTCACTACTCCTTCACTCGGTTAATGCCCACCTCCTTAAAAGAAATAAAAAGGGAGGAAATGTTGGGAGCCAAGAAGTTTTCGCCATTAGAAGATGGCCGACACCCTGCTTCTCTTCCTGATTTATGAGATAGAAGTTCGCGCCTAAAATGAAAGCCCGCGCACGCAGCACCAATGATGATTAGCCAAGTACTTCCCTCATTCTGAATCCCGCCCCCCTTTCTCTGCAGTGTATAAATACAGCTACCGCAGCAATAAAAGTTTGAGGCTTGATCAGGATTCTGTCTTGCCTCCATTCTTTCGCGTCTCCTGCCCTTCCCCCTTTTTTCAACCCCCACAGGTTCCTCCTCAGACTCACAAGGATTTGTCCTGCTGGTCGGGACTCCCGGGGACGCCCGGGGCCGTACACACAGTCATCTGTGTGTGTGTGTGCATACATGTGTGCTGGAATCAGCTGTGCACTGCATCACTGTGAGCCGTGTGTGTGTTTGTGTGTGTGTGCTGGAAAATCTGAGCATTGAGTCACACTGAGGTCTGTGTTGTGTGTCTGTATGTAGTGGTATGGCCTGTGCAAGGAATCAGTGAGCTGTGTGTGTGTGTTTGTGTATTTGGTGGTGTAGAGTCTGTATTGAGTCTCATTAAGCTGTGTGTGTGTGTGTGTGTGTGTGTGTGTGATGGTATAGGATGTGCATTGGGTCACAGAGCCATATATATGTGTCTGAGCTGGTATAGGAAGTGCATTGACTCACAGTGAGTGTTGTGTATGTGCTACTACAGACTGTGCATTGAGTCAGTGATCAATTTTGTGTGTTTGTGTGATTGTCTGCTCATATAGGCTGTGCACTGTGTCAGAGTAAACCATGTGTGTTTGTGGGAGTGTGTTTTTGAGTGATGGTATAAGTGGTTCATTGTGTCACAGTGAGCCATGTATGAGTGCATGTTTGTGTGTGTGTGTGTTCTGGTAGAGGCTAAGCATTGTGTCACAGTGTGTCATGTGTGTGTGTGGTTGTGTGTGTGTGTAGTACAGTCTGAACACTAATTTACAGTGAGATGTTTTGCATATGTTTGTGCTTGTATGAGCTATACGTTGAGTCACAATGAGCCATGCGTGTGTGTGTGTGCTGGTAGAGGCTGAGCATTGAATCACAGTTAGGAGTTTGTTTGTGTGTACTGGTATGGGTTTTGCATTGAGTCACAGAGGTATGTGTGTGTTTGTGTGTGTCTATGTGTGTATGTCTGTGTTGCCACAGACTTCATTGTGTCAGAGTGAGCTTTATGAGTGTCTGTGTGCAGATACAGGCTGTGAATTGAGTCCCAGTGTGTTATGTGTGTGTGTGTGTGTGTGCTGGTATAGCCTGTGCATTGAGTCACAGTGAGCTGTGTGTGTGTGTGTTTGCTGGTGTAGGCTGTGCAGTGATTCAAGGTGACCTGTGATTGTGTGTGTTGAACAGGAACGGACTGTGCACTGAGTCACAGTGAGCCATGTGTGAGTGTGTGCATGTGTGTGAGCCAGTTTAGGATGTGCACTGAGTCACGGTGTGCTGTGTGTGTTTGTGTGTGTGTTCTGGTAAAATATGAGCATTGAGTCACACTGAGGGGTGTCCTGTGTGTCTGTATGTACTGGCATGGACTGTGAATGGAATCACAGTGAACGCTGTGTGTGTGTAATTTGTTGTATAGAGTCTTTATTGAGTCACACTAAGCTGTGTTTGTGTATGTGTGTGTGTGTGATGGTATAGGTGGTTCATTGAGTCAGAGTGAGCCAAGTATGAGTGTGTGTGTGTGTTTTGGGGTAAAAGCTGAGCATTGCATCACAGGGTGTCATGTGTGTGTCTGTTGTTGTGTGTCTGTGTAGTACAGTCTGAGCATTGAGTTACAGTGAGATGTGTTGCATGTGTTTGTGCTAGTATGAACTGTACATTGAGTCACAACAAGCCATGTGTGTTTGTGTGTGTGTGTGTGCTGGTGGAGGCTGATCATTGAATCACAGTTACGTGTTTGTGTGTGTGTGCTGGTATGGGCTTTTCATTGAGTCACGGACTTGTATGTTTGTGTGTGTGCAAGTGTGTGTGTTGCTAAGATTTAGTTCAGTCACAGTGAGCCTTGTGAGTGTATATGTGCTGATATAGGCTGTGAATTGAGTCACAGTGTGTTATGTGTGAGTGTGTCTGTGTGTGTGCTGGTAAAGACAGTGCATGGAGTCAAAATAAGTTGTGTGTGTGTTAATATTCTCATATAGACTGTGCATTGAGTAACAGTGAGCAAGTGTGTGTGAGTTTGTGGGAGTGTATGAGCGCTGGTATGAGTGGAGCATTGAATCAGTTAGGTGTGTGTGTGTGTGTGCTCCTATGGGCTATCTATTGAGCTACTGAGGTGTACTTGTCCTTCTGTCATGGTACCACAGACTGTGCATTTAATCACAGTGAGCGGGGTGTGTGTGTGTATGTGAGTGTGTGTGCTGGTAGGCTTTCATTGAGTCCCTGGTGTGTGTGTGTGTGTGTGTTTGGTGCTACAGACTGCATTGAGTCACAGTGAGGCGTGTGTGTGTATGATGGTATAAGCAATTGATTGAGTCACAGTGAGGCATGTGTATGTGTTCTCATATAGGCTGTGCATTGAATCACAGTGAGCCCTGTATCTGTGAGTGTGTTTGTGTGTGCTAGTATAGGGTGTGTATTGAGTCACACTGAGGTGTGTGTGTGTGTGTGTGTGTTGTTATAGATTGTGCATTGAGTCAGAGTGCCATGTCAGTGTGTGCATTCTGGTATAGACTATGCACTGAATCAGAGTGAGGGGTGTGTGTGTCTGTGTGTTCTGGTATAGGCGGACCACTGAGTCACACTGAGGTGTGTGTGTGTGTTTGTGTGTGTGTGTGCTGATACAGCCTGTGCATTAATCGCAGTCAGTTGTGTGTTTAGGTGTACCTACAGGTTGCACTTTGGGTCCCAGTGTTTTGTGTGTGTCTGTGATATTATACAGTATACAATGAGTCAAAGGGAGGTGTGTGTGGGGGGTGCATGTGTTCTTATAGGCTATGCATTGAGTCACACTGAGCTGTGTGTTTGAATGTCTGTATGTGTTTGTGTGTGTGTAGAGGTATAGGCTGTGTATTGACTCACAGTGAGCATTGTGTGCTTCTGTGTGTGTTTATGTCTGCTAGGTTAGCCTGTGCACTGAGTCACAGGGAGACTTGTGTGTGTGTGTGTGTGTTGGTAAAGACTGTGCTTTGGGTCACAGTGAGCTGTCTTTTTCTTTGTGTGATTGCTGGTGTAGACTGTGCATTGATTCAAGTTGAGCTGTGAGTGTGTGTGTGGTGTTGGTATAAACGGAGCACTGAGTCACACTGAGCTGTGAGTGTGTGTGTACATGCCGGTATAATCTGAACGTTGAGTCACACTGAGGTGTGTGCTTCGTGTCTGTATGTAGTTGTATGGAATGTGCCTTGGGTCAGAATGAATTGTGTATGTGTACGTTTTTGTGTGTACTTGGTGGTGTAGAGTCTGTATTGAGTCACACTAAGCTGTGAGTGTGTGTGTGATAGGATGATAGGTATCCTGTACCTGAGAGGTATAGGATGTGCATTGAGTGAAAAAGCCGTGTGTGTGTGTCTGTGCTGGGATAGGCTGTGCATTGATTCACAGTGAGCCTTGTTTATGTGCTAGTACAGACCGTGCATTGATTCAGTAAACCATGTGTGTGCTTTTCTGTGTTTGTCTGCTGATATAGGCTGTGAACTGAGTCACAGTGGGCCATGTGTGTTTGTGTCTGATGGTATAGGTGATTCATTGAGTCACAGTGAGCCATACATGAGTGCGTGTTTGTGTGTGTGTGTGTTGTGCTATAGGGTGAGCATTGAGTCACAGTGTGCCGTGTGTGTGTTGTTGTCTGTGTGTGTAGTACAGTCTGAGCATTCAGTTACAGTGTGATGTGTTGCATGTGTTTCTGCTATTATGAAGTGTACATTGAGTCACAATGAGCCCTCTCTAATTGTGTGTGTGTGTGTGTGTTGGTAGAGGCTGTGAATTGAATCAGAATTAGGTGTTTATGTGTGTGTGGTGGTATGAGCTTTGCATTGTGTCATGGAGGTATGTGTGTGTGTGTTGCTACAGACTTCATTGAGTCTCAGTGAGCCTGGTGAGTGTCTCTGTGCTGATAGAGGCTGTGAATTGAGTCACAGTTTCTTATGTGTGTGTGATTGTGTGCTGGTATACACTGTGCATTGAGTCATAGTGAGCAGGTCTGTGTGTGTCTTTGTTTTTCTGCAGTAGTACGGGTGGAGCCTTTAATCAGTTATGTGTGTGTGTGTGTGTGTTCGTTTGGTCTTTGCATTGAGTCACTAAGGTGTATATGTGTGTGTGTGTGTGGTGTTATAGACTGTGCATTGAGTCAGAGTGAGCCATGAGTGTGTGTGTCCGAGAGTGTGTGTGCTGGTGGGCTTTTGTTGATGCACTGGTGTGTGTGCATGTGTGTCTGTTGTGCTACAGACTGCATTGAGTCACAGTGAGACATGTTTGTGTGTGCTGGTATAGGCGATTGATTGAGTCACAGTGATCCATTTGTGTGTGCGTGTTAGTATGCATGTGTTCTTGTTTAGGCTGTGCATTGAGTCACACTGAGGTGTGTGTGTATGCTTGTGTGTGTTGGTATAGATTGTGCATAGAATCACAGTACCATATGTGTGTGTGTGTGCTGGTAAAATCTGAGCATTGAGTCACACTGTCTTGTGTGGTGTGTGTCTGTATGTACTTGTATGGACTGTGCATTGAGTCACAGTGAGCATGTGTGTGTGTTTGTGTGTGTGTGTGTGTGCACTGGTATGCCTTGAACACTGAATCAGCTAGGTGTGTGTGTGTGCTCATATTGGCTTTGAGTTGAGTCACTGAGGTGTATGTGTGTCTGTGTAGTTGGGGGGCTACAGACTATGTATTTAGTCACACTGAGACGTTTGTGTACGTGAGTGTGTGTTGTGGTATGTGATTTCATTGAGTCACTGGAGTTTGTGTGGGTGTGTGTGTGTGGTGTTACAGACTGCATTGAGTCACAGTGAGACATGTGTGTGTATGATGGCATAGGCAATTGATTGAGTCACAGTGAGGCATGTGTGTGTGTTCTCATATAGGCTGTGCATTGAATCACAGTGAGCCCTGTATCTGTGAGTGTGTGTTTGTGTGTGCTAGTATAGGGTGTGTATTGAGTCACACTGAGGTGTGTGTGTGCGCGTATGTGTTGTTATAGATTGTGCACTGAGTCAGAGTGCCGTGTCAGTGTGTGCATGCTGGTATAGACTATGCACTGAATCAGGGTGAGGGGTGTGTGTGTCTGTGTGTTCTGGTATAGGCGGACCATTGAGTCACACTGAGGTGTGTGTGTGTGTTTGTGTGTGTGTGTGCTGATACAGCCTGTGCATTAATCGCAGTCAGTTGTGTGTGTATGTGCACCTACAGGTTGCACTTTGTGTCACAGTGTTTTGTGTGTGTGTGTGATATTATACGGTATACACTGAGTCATAGGGAGGTGTGTGTGTGTGTGGGGGTGCATGTGCTCTTATAGGCTATGCATTGATTCACACTGAGTTGTGTGTTTGAATGTCTGTATGTGTTTGTGTGTGTGTAGAGGTATAGGCTGTGTATTGACTCACAGTGAGCATTGTGTGCTTCTGTGTGTTTATGTCTGCTAGCTTAGACTGTGCACTGAGACACAGGGAGCCTTGTTTGTGTGTGTGTTTGTGTGTGTTGGTAAAGACTGTGCATTGGGTTGCAGTGAGCTGTCTTTGTCTTTGTGTGATTGCTGGTGTAGACTGTGCATTGATTCAAGATGAGCTATGAGTGTGTGTGTGGTGTTGGTATGGACAGTGCACTGAGTCACACTGAGCTGTGTGTGTGTGTACATGCTGGTATAATCTGAGCGTTGAGTCACACTGAGGTGTGCGCTTCGTGTCTGTATGTAGTTGTATGGAATGTGCCTTGGGTCAGAATGAATTGTGTATGTGTACGTTTTTGTGTGTACTTGCTGGTGTAGAGTCTGTATTGAGTCACACTAAGCTGTGAGTGTGTGTGTGATAGGATGATAGGTATCCTGTACCTGAGAGGTATAGTATGTGCATTGAGTGAAAAAGCTGTGTGTGTGTGTCTGTGCTGGGATAGGCTGTGCATTGATTCACAGTGAGCCTTGTTTATGTGCTAGTACAGACCGTGCATTGATTCAGTAAACCATGTGTGTGCTTTTCTGTGTTTGTCTGCTGATATAGGCTGTGAACTGAGTCACAGTGGGCCATGTGTGTTTGTGTCTGATGGTATAGGTGATTCAATGAGTCACAGTGAGCCATATATGAGTGCGTGTTTGTGTGTGTGTGTGTGTTGTGCTATAGGGTGAGCATTGCGTCACAGTGTGCCATGTGTGTGTTGTTGTCTGTGTGTGTAGTACAGTCTGAGCATTCAGTTACAGTGCGATGTGTTGCATGTGTTTCTGCTATTATGAAGTGTACATTGAGTCACAATGAGCCCTCTGTAATTGTGTGTGTGTGTGTGTTTGTAGAAGCTGTGATTTGAATCAGAATTACGTGTTTATGTTTGTGTGGTGGTATGAGCTTTGCATTGTGTCATAGAGGTATGTGTGTGTGTGTTGCTACAGACTTCATTGAGTCACAGTGAGCCTGGTGAGTGTCTCTGTGCTGATAGAGGCTGTGAATTGAGTCACAGTTTCTTATGTGTGTGTGACTGTGTGCTGGTAAACACTGTGCATTGAGTCATAGTGAGCAGGTCTGTGTGTGTCTTTGTTTTTCTGCAGTAGTACGGGTGGAGCCTTTAATCAGTTATGTGTGTGTGTGTGTGTTCGCTTGGTCTTTGCATTGAGTCACTAAGGTGTATATCTGTGTGTGTGTGGTGTTATAGACTGTGCATTGAGTTAGAGTGAGCCGTGAATGTGTGTGTACGAGAGTGTGTGCTGGTGTGTATTTGTTGCACTGCGGTGTGTGCTTGTGTGTGTGTAGTGCTACAGAATGCATTGAGTCACAGTGAGACGTGTTTGTGTGTGCTGGTATAGGCGATTGATTCACAGTGATCCATTTGTGTGTGCGTGTTAGTATGCATGTGTTCTTGTTTAGGCTGTGCATTGAGTCACACTGAGGTGTGTGTGTATGCTTTTGTGTGCTGGAATAGATTGTGCACAGAATCACAGTACCATATGTGTGTGTGTGTGCTGGTAAAATCTGAGCATTGAGTCACACTGTCCTGTGTGCTGTGTGTCTATGTACTTGTATGGACTGTGCATTGAGTCACAGTGAGCATGTGTGTGTGTTTGTGTGTGTGTGTGCACTGGTATGCTTTGAACCCTGAATCAGCTAGGTGTGTGTGTGTGTGTGCTCATATTGGCTTTGACTTGAGTCACTGAAGTGTATGTGTGTCTGTTTAGGTGGGGGACTACAGACTGTGAATTGAGTCACACTGAGTTGTTTGTGTACATGAGTGAGTTTTGTGTATGGGTTTTCATTGAGTCACTGGGTTTTGTGTGTGTGTGTGTGTTTGTAGTGCTACGGACTGCATTGGGTCACAGTGAGCTGTATGTGTGTGTGCTTGCTGGTGTAGGCTGTGCATTGATTCAAGGTTAGCTGTCAGTGTGTGTGGTGCTGGAATGGAATGTGCACTGAGACACAGTCATCTGTGTGTGTGTGTGCATACATGTGTGCTGGAATCAGCTGTGCACTGCATGACTGTGAGCCGTGTGTGTGTTTGTGTGTGTGTGCTGGAAAATCTGAGCATTGAGTCACACTGAGGTCTGTGCTGTGTGTCTGTATGTAGTGGTATGGCCTGTGCAAGGAATCAGTGAGCTGTGTGTGTGTGTTTGTGTATTTGATGGTGTAGAGTCTGTATTGAGTCTCATTAAGCTGTGTGTGTGTGTGTGTGTGTGTGTGATGGTATAGGATGTGCATTGGGTCACAGAGCCATATATATGTGTCTGAGCTGGTATAGGCAGTGCATTGACTCACAGTGAGTGTTGTGTATGTGCTACTACAGACTGTGCATTGAGTCAGTGATCAATTTTGTGTGTTTGTGTGATTGTCTGCTCATATAAGCTGTGCACTGTGTCACAGTAACCCATGTGTGTTTGTGGGAGTGTGTTTTTGAGTGATGGTATAAGTGGTTCATTGTGTCACAGTGAGCCATGTATGAGTGCATGATTGTGTGTGTGTGTATTCTGGTAGAGGCTAAGCATTGTGTCATGTGTGTGTGTGGTTGTGTGTGTGTGTAGTACAGTCTGAACATTGATTTACAGTGAGATTTTTTGCATGTGTTTGTGCTTGTATGAACTATAGGTTGAGTCACAATGAGCCATGCGTGTGTGTGTGTGCTGGTAGAGGCTGAGCATTGAATCACAGTTAGGAGTTTGTTTGTGTGTACTGGTATGGGCTTTGCATTGAGTCACAGAGGTATGTTTGTGTTTGTGTGTGTTTATGTGTGTATGTCTGTGTTGCCACAGACTTCATTGTGTCAGAGTGAACTTTATGAGTGTCTGTGTGCAGATACAGGCTGTGAATTGAGTCCCAGTGTGTTATGTGTGTGTGTGTGTGTGTGCTGGTATAGCCTGTGCATTGAGTCTCAGTGAGCAGTGTGTGTGTGTGTTTGCTGGTGTAGGCTGTGCAGTGATTCAAGGTGACCTGTGATTGTGTGTGTTGAACAGGAACGGACTATGCACTGAGTCACAGTGAGCCATGTGTGAGTGTGTGCATGTGTGTGAGCCAGTTTAGGATGTGCACTGAGTCACGGTGAGCTGTGTGTGTTTGTGTGTGTGTTCTGGTAAAATATGAGCATTGAGTCACACTGAGGGGTGTCCTGTGTGTCTGTATGTACTGGCATGGACTGTGAATGGAATCACAGTGAGTGCTGTGTGTGTGTAATTTGTTGTATAGAGTCTTTATTGAGTCACACTAAGCTGTGTGTGTGTATGTGTGTGTGTGTGATGGTATAGGTGGTTCATGGAGTCAGAGTGAGCCAAGTATGTGTGTGTGTGTGTGTGATTTGAGGTAAAAGCTGAGCATTGCATCACAGGGTGTCATGTGTGTGTCTGTTGTTGTGTGTCTGTGTAGTACAGTCTGAGCATTGAGTTACAGTGAGATGTGTTGCCTGTGTTTGTGCTAGTATGAACTGTACATTGAGTCACAACAAGCCATGTGTGTTTGTGTGTGTGTGTGTGTGCTGGTGGAGGCTGATCATTGAATCACAGTTACGTGTTTGTGTGTGTGTGCTGGTATGGGCTTTTCATTGAGTCACGGACTTCTATGTGTGTGTGTGTGCATGTGTGTGTGTTGCTAAGATTTAATTCAGTCACAGTGAGCCTTGTGAGTGTATATGTGCTGATATAGGCTGTGAATTGAGTCACAGTGTGTTATGTGTGAGTGTGTCTGTGTGTGTGCTGGTAAAGACAGTGCATTGAGTCACAATAAGTTGTGTGTGTGTTAATATTCTCATATAGACTGTGCATTGAGTAACAGTGAGCAAGTGTGTGTGAGTTTGTGGGAGTGTATGAGCATTGGTATGGGTGGAGCATTGAATCAGTTAGGTGTGTGTGTGTGTGTGCTCCTATGGGCTATCTATTGAGCTACTGAGGTGTACTTGTCCTTCTGTCGTGGTACCACAGACTGTGCATTTAATCACAGTGAGCGGGGTGTGTGTGTGTATGTGAGTGTGTGTGCTGGTAGGCTTTCATTGAGTCCCTGGTGTGTGTGTGTGTGTGTGGTGCTACAGACTGCATTGAGTCACAGTGAGGCGTGTGTGTGTATGATGGTATAGGCAATTGATTGAGTCACAGTGAGGCATGTGTGTGTGTTCTCATATAGGCTGTGCATTGAATCACAGTGAGACATGTATCTGTAACTGTGTGTGTGTGCTAGTATAAGGTGTGTATTGAGTCACACTGAGGTGTGTGTGTGTGTGTGTGCTGTTATAGATTGTGCATTGAGTCAGAGTGCCATGTCAGTGTGTGCATTCTGGTATAGACTATGCACTGAATCAGAGTGAGGGGGGTGTGTGTCTGTGTGTTCTGGTATAGGCGGACCATTGAGTCACACTGAGGTGTGTGTGTGTGTTTGTGTGTGTGTGTGCTGATACAGCCTGTGCATTAATCGCAGTCAGTTGTGTGTGTATGTGCACCTACAGGTTGCAATTTGTGTCACAGTGTTTTGTGTGTGTGTGTGATATTACACGGTATACAATGAGTCAAAGGGAGGTGTGTGTGTGTGGGGTTCATGTGTTCTTATAGGCTATGCATTGAGTCACACTGAGCTGTGTGTTTGAATGTCTGTATGTGTTTGTGTGTGTGTAGAGGTATAGGCTGTGTATTGACTCACAGTGAGCATTGTGTGCTTCTGTGTGTGTTTATGTCTGCTAGCTTAGCCTGTGCACTGAGTCACAGGGAGCCTAGTGTGTGTGTGTGTGTGTGTTGGTAAAGACTGTGCATAGGGTCACAGTGAGCTGTCTTTGTCTTTGTGTGATTGCTGGTGTAGACTGTGCATTGATTCAAGTTGAGCTGTGAGTGTCTGTGTGGTGTTGGTATGGACGTTGCACTAGGTCACACTGTGCTGTGAGTGTGTGTGTACATGCTGGTATACTCTGAGCGTTGAGTCACACTGAGGTGTGTGCTTCGTGTCTGTATGTAGTTGTATGGAATGTGCCTTGGGTCAGAATGAATTGTGTATGTGTACGCTTTTGTGTGTACTTGGTGGTGTAGAGTCTGTATTGAGTCACACTAAGCTGTGAGTGTGTGTGTGATAGGATGATAGGTATCCTATACCTGATAGGTATAGGATGTGCATTGAGTCACAAAGCCGTGTGTGTGTGTCTGTGCTGGGATAGGCTGTGCATTGATTCACAGTGAGTCTTGTTTATGTGCTAGTACAGACCGTGCATTGATTCAGTAAACCATGTGTGTGCTTTTCTGTGTTTGTCTGCTGATATAGGCTGTGAACTGAGTCACAGTGGGCCATGTGTGTTTGTGTCTGATGGTATAGGTGATTCATTGAATCACAGTGAGCCATATATGAGTGTGTGTTTGTGTGTGTTTGTGTGTTGTGCTGTAGGGTGAGCATTGAGTCACAGTGTGCCGTGTGTGTGTTGTTGTCTGTGTGTGTAGTACAGTCTGAGCATTCAGTTACAGTGCGATGTGTTGCATGTGTTTCTGCTATTATGAAGTGTACATTGAGTCACAATGAGCCCTCTGTAATTGTGTGTGTGTGTGTGTGTGTGTTGGTAGAGGCTGTGAATTGAATCAGAATTAGGTGATTATGTGTGTGTGGTGGTATGAGCTTTGTATTGTGTCATGGAGGTATGTGTGTGTGTGTTGCTACAGACTTCATTGAGTCACAGTGAGCCTGGTGAGTGTCTCTGTGCTGATAGAGGCTGTGAATTGAGTCACAGTTTCTTATGTGTGTGTGATTGTGTGCTGGTATACACTGTGCATTGAGTCATAGTGAGCAGGTCTGTGTGTGTCTTTGTTTTTCTGCAGTAGTACGGGTGGAGTCTTTAATCAGTTATGTGTGTGTGTGTGTGTGTGTTCGTTTGGTCTTTGCATTGAGTCACTAAGGTGTATGTGTGTGTGTGTGGTGTTATAGACTGTGCATTGAGTCAGAGTGAGCCATGAGTGTGTGTGTATGAGAGTGTGTGTGCTGGTGGGCTTTTGTTGATGCACTGGTGTGTGTGCATGTGTGTCTGTTGTGCTACAGACTGCATTGTGTCACAGTGAGAAATGTTTGTGTGTGCTGTTATAGGCGATTGATTGAGTCACAGTGATATATTTGTGTGTGCGTGTTAGTATGCGTGTGTTCTTGTTTAGGCTGTGCATTGAGTCACACTGAGGTGTGTGTGTATCCTTGTGTGTGTTGATATAGATTGTGCATAGAATCACATTACCATATGTGTGTGTGTGCTGATAAAATCTTAGCATTGAGTCACACTGTCGTGTGTGGTGTGTGTCTGTATGTACTTGCATGGACTGTACATTGAGTCACAGTGAGCATGTGTGTGTGTGTGTGTGTGCACTGGTATGCCTTGAACACTGAATCAGCTAGGTGTTTGTGTGTGCTCATATTGGCTTTGAGTTGAGTCACTGAGGTCTATGTGTGTCTGTGTAGAAGAGGGGCTACAGACTATGCATTTAGTCACACTGACACGTTTGTGTACATGAGTGTGTGTTGTGGTATGTGATTTCATTGAGTCACTGGAGCTTGTGTGTGTGTGTGTGTGGTGTTACAGACTGCATTGAGTCACAGTGAGGTGTGTGTGTGTATGATGGCATAGGCAATTGATTGAGTCACAGTGACGCATGTGTGTGTGTTCTCATATAGGCTGTGCATTGAATCACAGTGAGACATGTATCTGTGAGTGTGTGTTTGTGTGTGCTAGTACATGGTGTGTATTGAGTCCCACTGAGGTGTGTGTGTGTGCGTATGTGTTGTTATACATATTGCATTGAGTCAGTGTGCTGTGTCAGTGTGTGCATGTTGGTATAGACTATGCACTGAATCAGGGTGAGAGGTGTGTGTGTCTGTGTGTTCTGGTATAGGCGGACCATTGAGTCACACTGAGGTGTGTGTGTGTGGCTGTGTGTGTGTGTGTGTGCTGGTACAGCCTGTGCATTAATCACAGTCAGTTGTGTGTGTATGTTCACCTACAAGTTGCACTTTGTGTCACAGTGTGTCTGTGTGTGATATTATACGGTATACACTGAGTCAAAGGGAGCTGTGTGTGTGGGGGGGTGCATGTGCTCTTATAGACTTTGCATTGAGTCACACTGAGCTGTGTGTTTGAAAGTCTGTCTGTGTGTGTGTGTGTGTGTAGAGGTATAGGCTTTGTACTGACTCACAGTGAGCATTGTGTGCTTCTTTGTGTGTGTATGTCTGCTAGCTTAGACTGTGCACAGAGTCCCAGGGAGCCTTGTGTGTGGGTGTGTGTGTGTGTGTTGGTAAAGACTATGCATTGGGTCACAGTGAGCTGTCTTTTTCTGTGTGTGTGACTACTGGTGTAGGCTGTGCATTGATTCAAGTTGAGCTGTGAGTGTGTGTGTGGTGTTGATATGGACGGTGCACTGTGTCACACTGAGTTGCGTGTGCGTGCTGGTATAATCTGAACGTTGAGTCACACTGAGGTTTGTTCTTCATGTGTGAAGGTAGTTGTATGGAATGTGCCTTGGGTCACAATGAATTGTGTATGTTTACCTTTTTGTGTGTACTTGGTGGTGTAGAGTCTGTATTGAGTCACACTAAGTTATGAGTGTGTGTGTGTGATGGTATAGGATGTGCATTGAGTCACAAAGCCGTGTGTGTGTGTCTGTGCTGGTATAGGCTGTGCATTGATTCACAGTGAGCCTTGTGTATGAGCTAGTACGGATTGTGCATTAGTCAGTGAACCACGTGTGTGCTTTTCTGTGTTTGTCTGCTGATATAGGCTGTGAACTGAGTCACAGTGGACCACGTGTGTTTGTGTCTGATGGTATAGGTGATTCATTGAGTCACAGTGAGCCATGTATGAGTGCGTGTTTGTGTGTGTGTGTGTTGTGCTATAGGGTGAGCATTGAGTCACAGTGTGCTGTGTGTGTGTTGTTGTCTGTGTGTGTAGTATATTCTGAGCATTCAGTTAGAGTGTGATGTGTTGCATGTGTTTCTGCTATTATGAAGTGTACATTGAGTCACAATGAGCCATCTGTAATTGTGTGTGTGTTTGTGTGTGTTGGTAGAGGCTGTGCATTGAATCAGAATTAGGTGTTTATGTGTGTGCGGTGGTATGAGCTTTGCATTGTGTCATGTAGGGGTGTGTGTGTGTCTGTGTGTGTCTGCTGCTACAGATTTCATTGAGTCACAGTGAGCCTGGTGAGTGTCTGTGTGCTGATAGAGGCTGTGAATTGAGTCACAGTTTCTTATATGTGTGTGATTGTGTGCTGGTATACACTGTGCATTGAGTCATAGTGAGCAGGTCTGTGTGTGTCTGTGTGTTTGTGCAGTAGTACAGGTGGAGCATTTAATCAGTTAAGTGTGTGTGTGTTTGTTCGTTTGGTCTTTGCATTGAGTCACTGAGGTGTACGTGTGTGTGTGTGTGGTGCGATAGACTGTGAAATGATTCAGAATGAGCTATGACTGTGTGTGTATGAGAGTGTGTGTGCTGGTGGGCTTTTGTTGCACTGGGGTGTGTGTGTGTGTGTGTTTAGTGCTACAGACTGCATTGAGTCACAGTGAGACGTGTTTGTGTGTGCTGGTATAGGCGATTGATTCACAGTGATCCATTTGTGTGTGTGTGTTAGTATGCGTGTGTTCTTGTTTAGGCTGTGCATTGAGTCACACTGCGATGTGTGTGTATGCTTGTGTGTTTTGGTATAGATTGTGCCTAGAATCACAGTACCATATGTGTGTGTGTGTGCTGGTAAAATCTGAGCATTGAGTCACACTGTCCTGTGTGCTGTGTGTCTATGTACTTGTATGGACTGTGCATTGAGTCACAGTGAGCATGTGTGTGTGTGTGTGTGTGTGCACTGGTATGCTTTGAACCCTGAATCAGCTAGGTGTGTGTGTGTGTGCTCATATTGGCTTTGAGTTGAGTCACTGAAGTGTATGTGTGTCTGTTTAGGTGGGGGGCTACAGACTGTGAATTGAGTCACACTGAGTTGTTTGTGTACATGAGTGAGTGTTGTGTATGGGTTTTCATTGAGTCACTGGGTTTTGTGTGTGTGTGTGTGTTTGTAGTGCTACGGACTGCATGGGGTCACAGTGAGCTGTATGTGTGTGTGCTTGCTGGTGTAGGCTGTGCATTGATTCAAGGTTAGCTGTCAGTGTGTGTGGTGCTGGAATGGAATGTGCACTGAGACACAGTCATCTGTGTGTGTGTGTGCATACATGTGTGCTGGAATCACCTGTGCACTGCATCACTGTGCGCCGTGTGTGTGTTTGTGTGTGTGTGCTGGAAAATCTGAGCATTGAGTCACACTGAGGTCTGTGCTGTGTGTCTGTATGTAGTGGTATGGCCTGTGCAAGGAATCAGTGAGCTGTGTGTGTGTGTGTTTGTGTATTTGGTGGTGTAGAGTCTGTATTGAGTCTCATTAAGCTGTGTGTGTGTGTGTGTCTTTGAGATGGTATAGGATGTGCATTGTGTCACAGAGCCGTATATATGTGTCTGAGCTGGTATAGGCAGTGCATTGACTCATAGTGAGTGTTGTGTATGTGCTACTACAGACTGTGCATTGAGTCAGTGATCAATTTTGTGTGTTTGTGTGATTGTCTGCCCATATAGGCTGTGCACTGTGTCACGGTAACCCATGTGTGTTTGTGGGAGTGTGTTTTTGAGTGATGGTATAAGTGGTTCATTGTGTCACAGTGTGCCATGTGTGTGTGTGGTTGTGTGTGTGTGTAGTACAGTCTGAACATTGATTTACAGTGAGATGTTTTGCATGTGTTTGTGCTTGTATGAGCTATACGTTGAGTCACAATGAGCCATGCGTGTGTGTGTGTGCTGGTAGAGGCTGAGCATTGAATCACAGTTAGGAGTTTCTTTGTGTGTACTGGTATGGGATTTGCATTGAGTCACAGAGGTATGTGTGTGTTTGTGTGTGTCTATGTGTGTATGTCTGTGTTGCCACAGATTCATTGTGTCAGAGTGAGCTTTATGAGTGTCTGTGTGCAGATACAGGCTGTGAATTGAGTCCCAGTGTGTTATGTGTGTGTGTGTGTGTGTGTGTGCTGGTATAGCCTGTGCATTGAGTCACAGTGAGCTGTGTGTGTGTGTGTTTGCTGGTGTAGGCTGTGCAGTGATTCAAGGTGACCTGTGATTGTGTGTGTTGAACAGGAACGGACTGTGCACTGAGTCACAGTGAGCCATGTGTGAGTGTGTGCATGTGTGTGAGCCAGTTTAGGATGTGCACTGAGTCACGGTGAGCTGTGTGTGTTTGTGTGTGTGTTCTGGTAAAATATGAGCATTGAGTCACACTGAGGTGTGTCCTGTGTGTCTGTATGTACTGGCATGGACCGTGAATGGAATCACAGTGAGCGCTGTGTGTGTGTATTTTGTTGTATAGAGTCTTTATTGAGTCACACTAAGCTGTGTGTGTGTATGTGTGTGTGTGTGATGGTATAGGTGGTTCATGGAGTCAGAGTGAGCCAAGTATGAGTGTGTGTGTGTGTTTTGGGGTAAAAGCTGAGCATTGCATCACAGGGTGTCATGTGTGTCTCTTGTTGTGTGTCTGTGTAGTACAGTCTGAGCATTGAGTTACAGTGAGATGTGTTGCATGTGTTTGTGCTAGTATGAACTGTACATTGAGTCACAACAAGCCATGTGTGTTTGTGTGTGTGTGTGTGTGCTGGTGGAGGCTGATCATTGAATCACAGTTACGTGTTTGTGTGTGTGTGCTGGTATGGGCTTTTCATTGAGTCACAGACTTGTATGTGTGTGTGTGTGCATGTGTGTGTGTTGCTAAGATTTAATTCAGTCACAGTGAGCCTTGTGAGTGTATATGTGCTGATATAGGCTGTGAATTGAGTCACAGTGTGTTATGTGTGAGTGTGTGTGTGTGCTGGTATAGCCTGTGCATTGAGTCACAGTGAGCTGTGTGTGTGTGTGTTTGCTGGTGTAGGCTGTGCAGTGATTCAAGGTGACCTGTGATTGTGTGTGTTGAACAGGAACGGACTGTGCACTGAGTCACAGTGAGCCATGTGTGAGTGTGTGCATGTGTGTGAGCCAGTTTAGGATGTGCACTGAGTCACGGTGAGCTGTGTGAGTTTGTGTGTGTGTTCTGGTAAAATATGAGCATTGAGTCACACTGAGGTGTGTCCTGTGTGTCTGTATGTAGTGGCATGGACCGTGAATGGAATCACAGTGAGCGCTGTGTGTGTGTATTTTGTTGTATAGAGTCTTTATTGAGTCACACTAAGCTGTGTGTGTGTATGTGTGTGTGTGTGATGGTATAGGTGGTTCATGGAGTCAGAGTGAGCCAAGTATGAGTGTGTGTGTGTGTTTTGGGGTAAAAGCTGACCATTGCATCACAGGGTGTCATGTGTGTCTCTTGTTGTGTGTCTGTGTAGTACAGTCTGAGCATTGAGTTACAGTGAGATGTGTTGCATGTGTTTGTGCTAGTATGAACTGTACATTGAGTCACAACAAGCCATGTGTGTTTGTGTGTGTGTGTGTGTGCTGGTGGAGGCTGATCATTGAATCACAGTTACGTGTTTGTGTGTGTGTGCTGGTATGGGCTTTTCATTGAGTCACAGACTTGTATGTGTGTGTGTGTGCATGTGTGTGTGTTGCTAAGATTTAATTCAGTCACAGTGAGTCTTGTGAGTGTATATGTGCTGATATAGGCTGTGAATTGAGTCACAGTGTGTTATGTGTGAGTGTGTCTGTGTGTGTGCTGGTAAAGACAGTGCATTGAGTCACAATAAGTTGTGTGTGTGTTAATATTCTCATATAGACTGTGCATTGAGTAACAGTGAGCAAGTGTGTGTGAGTTTGTGGGAGTGTATGAGCACTGGTATGGGTGGAGCATTGAATCAGTTAGGTGTGTGTGTGTGTGTGCTCCTATGGGCTATCTATTGAGCTACTGAGGTGTATTTGTGCTTCTGTCGTGGTACCACAGACTGTGCATTTAATCACAGTGAGCGGGGTGTGTGTGTGTATGTGAGTGTGTGTGCTGGTAGGCTTTCATTGAGTCCCTGGTGTTTGTGTGTGTGTGTGTAGTGCTAGAGACTGCATTGAGTCACAGTGAGGCATGTTTGTGTATGATGGTATAGGCAATTGATTGAGTCACAGTGAGGCATGTGTGTGTGTTCTCATATAGGCTGTGCATTGAATCACAGTGAGCCCTGTATCTGTGAGTGTGTGTTTGTGTGTGCTAGTATAGGGTGTGTATTGAGTCACACTGAGGTGTGTGTGTGTGCGTGTGTGTTGTTATAGCTTGTGCATTGAGTCAGAGTGCCATGTCAGTGTGTGCATTCTGGTATAGACTATGCACTGAATCAGAGTGAGGGGGGTGTGTGTCTGTGTGTTCTGGTATAGGCGGACCATTGAGTCACACTGAGGTGTGTGTGTGAGTTTGTGTGTGTGTGTGTTTGTGTGTGTGTGTGCTGATACAGCCTGTGCATTAATCGCAGTCAGTTGTGTGTGTATGTGCACCTACAGGTTGCACTTTGTGTCACAGTGTTTTGTGTGTGTGTGTGATATTATATGGTATACAATGAGTCAAAGGGAGGTGTGTGTGTGGGGGTTCATGTGTTCTTATAGGCTATGCATTGAGTCACACTGAGCTGTGTGTTTGAATGTCTGTATGTGTTTGTGTGTGTGTAGAGGTATAGGCTGTGTATTGACTCACAGTGAGCATTGTGTGCTTCTGTGTGTGTTTATGTCTGCTAGCTTAGCCTGTGCACTGAGTCACAGGGAGCCTTGTGTGTGTGTGTGTGTGTGTTGGTAAAGACTGTGCATTGGGTCACAGTGAGCTGTCTTTGTCTTTGTGTGATTGCTGGTGTAGACTGTGCATTGATTCAAGTTGAGCTGTGAGTGTGTGTGTGGTGTTGGTATGGACGGTGCACTGAGTCACACTGAGCTGTGAGTGTGTGTGTACATGCTGGTATAATCTGAGCGTTGAGTCACACTGAGGTGTGTGCTTCGTGTCTGTATGTAGTTGTATGGAATGTGCCTTGGGTCAGAATGAATTGTGTATGTGTACGTTTTTGTGTGTACTTGGTGGTGTAGAGTCTGTATTGAGTCACACTAAGCTGTGAGTGTGTGTGTGATAGGATGATAGGTATCCTATACCTGATAGGTATAGGATGTGCATTGAGTCACAAAGCTGTGTGTGTGTGTCTGTGCTGGGATAGGCTGTGCATTGATTCACAGTGAGCCTTGTTTATGTGCTAGTACAGACCGTGCATTGATTCAGTAAACCATGTGTGTGCTTTTCTGTGTTTGTCTGCTGATATAGGCTGTGAACTGAGTCACAGTGGGCCATGTGTGTTTGTGTCTGATGGTATAGGTGATTCATTGAATCACAGTGAGCCATATATGAGTGCGTGTTTGTGTGTGTGTGTGTTGTGATGTAGGGTGAGCATTGAGTCACAGTGTGCTGTGTGTGTGTTGTTGTCTGTGTGTGTAGTACATTCTGAGCATTCAGTTACAGTGCAATGTGTTGCATGTGTTTCTGCTATTATGAAGTGTACATTGAGTCACAATGAGCCCTCTGTAATTGTGTGTGTGTGTGTGTGTGTTGGTAGAGGCTGTGAATTGAATCAGAATTAGGTGATTATGTGTGTGTGGTGGTATGAGCTTTGCATTGTGTCATGGAGGTATGTGTGTGTGTGTTGCTACAGACTTCATTGAGTCACAGTGAGCCTGGTGAGTGTCTCTGTGCTGATAGAGGCTGTGAATTGAGTCACAGTTTCTTATGTGTGTGTGATTGTGTGCTGGTATACACTGTGCATTGAGTCATAGTGAGCAGGTCTGTGTGTGTCTTTGTTTTTCTGCAGTAGTACGGGTGGAGCCTTTAATCAGTTATGTGTGTGTGTGTGTGTGTGTGTTCGTTTGGTCTTTGCATTGAGTCACTAAGGTGTATGTGTGTGTGTGTGGTGTTATAGACTATGCATTGAGTCAGAGTGAGCCGTGAGTGTGTGTGTACGAGAATGTGTGTGCTGGAGGGCTTTTGTTGATGCACTGGTGTGTGTGCATGTGTGTCTGTTGTGCTACAGACTGCATTGAGTCACAGTGAGACATGTTTGTGTGTGCTGGTATAGGCGATTGATTGAGTCACAGTGATCCATTTGTGTGTGCGTGTTAGTATGCATGTGTTCTTGTTTAGGCTGTGCATTGAGTCACACTGAGGTGTGTGTGTATGCTTGTGTGTGTTGGTATAGATTGTGCATAGAATCACAGTACCATATGTGTCTGTGTGTGCTGGTAAAATCTGAGCATTGAGTCACACTGTCTTGTGTGGTGTGTGTCTGTATGTACTTGTATGGACTGTGCATTGAGTCACAGTGAGCATGTGTGTGAGTTTGTGTGTGTGTTCTGGTAAAATATGAGCATTGAGTCACACTGAGGTGTGTCCTGTGTGTCTGTATGTAGTGGCATGGACCGTGAATGGAATCACAGTGAGCGCTGTGTGTGTGTATTTTGTTGTATAGAGTCTTTATTGAGTCACACTAAGCTGTGTGTGTGTATGTGTGTGTGTGTGATGGTATAGGTGGTTCATGGAGTCAGAGTGAGCCAAGTATGAGTGTGTGTGTGTGTTTTGGGGTAAAAGCTGAGCATTGCATCACAGGGTGTCATGTGTGTCTCTTGTTGTGTGTCTGTGTAGTACAGTCTGAGCATTGAGTTACAGTGAGATGTGTTGCCTGTGTTTGTGCTAGTATGAACTGTACATTGAGTCACAACAAGCCATGTGTGTTTGTGTGTGTGTGTGTGTGCTGGTGGAGGCTGATCATTGAATCACAGTTACGTGTTTGTGTGTGTGTGCTGGTATGGGCTTTTCATTGAGTCACAGACTTGTATGTGTGTGTGTGTGCATGTGTGTGTGTTGCTAAGATTTAATTCAGTCACAGTGAGCCTTGTGAGTGTATATGTGCTGATATAGGCTGTGAATTGTGTCACAGTGTGTTATGTGTGAGTGTGTCTGTGTGTGTGCTGGTAAAGACAGTGCATTGAGTCACAATAAGTTGTGTGTGTGTTAATATTCTCATATAGACTGTGCATTGAGTAACAGTGAGCAAGTGTGTGTGAGTTTGTGGGAGTGTATGAGCACTGGTATGGGTGGAGCATTGAATCAGTTAGGTGTGTGTGTGTGTGTGCTCCTATGGGCTATCTATTGAGCTACTGAGGTGTATTTGTGCTTCTGTCGTGGTACCACAGACTGTGCATTTAATCACAGTGAGCGGGGTGTGTGTGTGTATGTGAGTGTGTGTGCTGGTAGGCTTTCATTGAGTCCCTGGTGTTTGTGTGTGTGTGTGTAGTGCTAGAGACTGCATTGAGTCACAGTGAGGCATGTTTGTGTATGATGGTATAGGCAATTGATTGAGTCACAGTGAGGCATGTGTGTGTGTTCTCATATAGGCTGTGCATTGAATCACAGTGAGCCCTGTATCTGTGAGTGTGTGTTTGTGTGTGCTAGTATAGGGTGTGTATTGAGTCACACTGAGGTGTGTGTGTGTGCGTGTGTGTTGTTATAGCTTGTGCATTGAGTCAGAGTGCCATGTCAGTGTGTGCATTCTGGTATAGACTATGCACTGAATCAGAGTGAGGGGGGTGTGTGTCTGTGTGTTCTGGTATAGGCGGACCATTGAGTCACACTGAGGTGTGTGTGTGAGTTTGTGTGTGTGTGTGTTTGTGTGTGTGTGTGCTGATACAGCCTGTGCATTAATCGCAGTCAGTTGTGTGTGTATGTGCACCTACAGGTTGCACTTTGTGTCACAGTGTTTTGTGTGTGTGTGTGATATTATATGGTATACAATGAGTCAAAGGGAGGTGTGTGTGTGGGGGTTCATGTGTTCTTATAGGCTATGCATTGAGTCACACTGAGCTGTGTGTTTGAATGTCTGTATGTGTTTGTGTGTGTGTAGAGGTATAGGCTGTGTATTGACTCACAGTGAGCATTGTGTGCTTCTGTGTGTGTTTATGTCTGCTAGCTTAGCCTGTGCACTGAGTCACAGGGAGCCTTGTGTGTGTGTGTGTGTGTGTTGGTAAAGACTGTGCATTGGGTCACAGTGAGCTGTCTTTGTCTTTGTGTGATTGCTGGTGTAGACTGTGCATTGATTCAAGTTGAGCTGTGAGTGTGTGTGTGGTGTTGGTATGGACGGTGCACTGAGTCACACTGAGCTGTGAGTGTGTGTGTACATGCTGGTATAATCTGAGCGTTGAGTCACACTGAGGTGTGTGCTTCGTGTCTGTATGTAGTTGTATGGAATGTGCCTTGGGTCAGAATGAATTGTGTATGTGTACGTTTTTGTGTGTACTTGGTGGTGTAGAGTCTGTATTGAGTCACACTAAGCTGTGAGTGTGTGTGTGTGATAGGATGATAGGTATCCTATACCTGATAGGTATAGGATGTGCATTGAGTCACAAAGCTGTGTGTGTGTGTCTGTGCTGGGATAGGCTGTGCATTGATTCACAGTGAGCCTTGTTTATGTGCTGGTATAGCCTGTGCATTGAGTCACAGTGAGCTGTGTGTGTGTGTGTTTGCTGGTGTAGGCTGTGCAGTGATTCAAGGTGACCTGTGATTGTGTGTGTTGAACAGGAACGGACTGTGCACTGAGTCACAGTGAGCCATGTGTGAGTGTGTGCATGTGTGTGAGCCAGTTTAGGATGTGCACTGAGTCACGGTGAGCTGTGTGAGTTTGTGTGTGTGTTCTGGTAAAATATGAGCATTGAGTCACACTGAGGTGTGTCCTGTGTGTCTGTATGTAGTGGCATGGACCGTGAATGGAATCACAGTGAGCGCTGTGTGTGTGTATTTTGTTGTATAGAGTCTTTATTGAGTCACACTAAGCTGTCTGTGTGTATGTGTGTGTGTGTGATGGTATAGGTGGTTCATGGAGTCAGAGTGAGCCAAGTATGAGTGTGTGTGTGTGTTTTGGGGTAAAAGCTGAGCATTGCATCACAGGGTGTCGTGTGTGTCTCTTGTTGTGTGTCTGTGTAGTACAGTCTGAGCATTGAGTTACAGTGAGATGTGTTGCCTGTGTTTGTGCTAGTATGAACTGTACATTGAGTCACAACAAGCCATGTGTGTTTGTGTGTGTGTGTGTGTGCTGGTGGAGGCTGATCATTGAATCACAGTTACGTGTTTGTGTGTGTGTGCTGGTATGGGCTTTTCATTGAGTCACAGACTTGTATGTGTGTGTGTGTGCATGTGTGTGTGTTGCTAAGATTTAATTCAGTCACAGTGAGCCTTGTGAGTGTATATGTGCTGATATAGGCTGTGAATTGAGTCACAGTGTGTTATGTGTGAGTGTGTCTGTGTGTGTGCTGGTAAAGACAGTGCATTGAGTCACAATAAGTTGTGTGTGTGTTAATATTCTCATATAGACTGTGCATTGAGTAACAGTGAGCAAGTGTGTGTGAGTTTGTGGGAGTGTATGAGCACTGGTATGGGTGGAGCATTGAATCAGTTAGGTGTGTGTGTGTGTGTGCTCCTATGGGCTATCTATTGAGCTACTGAGGTGTATTTGTGCTTCTGTCGTGGTACCACAGACTGTGCATTTAATCACAGTGAGCGGGGTGTGTGTGTGTATGTGAGTGTGTGTGCTGGTAGGCTTTCATTGAGTCCCTGGTGTTTGTGTGTGTGTGTGTAGTGCTAGAGACTGCATTGAGTCACAGTGAGGCATGTTTGTGTATGATGGTATAGGCAATTGATTGAGTCACAGTGAGGCATGTGTGTGTGTTCTCATATAGGCTGTGCATTGAATCACAGTGAGCCCTGTATCTGTGAGTGTGTGTTTGTGTGTGCTAGTATAGGGTGTGTATTGAGTCACACTGAGGTGTGTGTGTGTGCGTGTGTGTTGTTATAGCTTGTGCATTGAGTCAGAGTGCCATGTCAGTGTGTGCATTCTGGTATAGACTATGCACTGAATCAGAGTGAGGGGGGTGTGTGTCTGTGTGTTCTGGTATAGGCGGACCATTGAGTCACACTGAGGTGTGTGTGTGAGTTTGTGTGTGTGTGTGTTTGTGTGTGTGTGTGCTGATACAGCCTGTGCATTAATCGCAGTCAGTTGTGTGTGTATGTGCACCTACAGGTTGCACTTTGTGTCACAGTGTTTTGTGTGTGTGTGTGATATTATATGGTATACAATGAGTCAAAGGGAGGTGTGTGTGTGGGGGTTCATGTGTTCTTATAGGCTATGCATTGAGTCACACTGAGCTGTGTGTTTGAATGTCTGTATGTGTTTGTGTGTGTGTAGAGGTATAGGCTGTGTATTGACTCACAGTGAGCATTGTGTGCTTCTGTGTGTGTTTATGTCTGCTAGCTTAGCCTGTGCACTGAGTCACAGGGAGCCTTGTGTGTGTGTGTGTGTGTGTTGGTAAAGACTGTGCATTGGGTCACAGTGAGCTGTCTTTGTCTTTGTGTGATTGCTGGTGTAGACTGTGCATTGATTCAAGTTGAGCTGTGAGTGTGTGTGTGGTGTTGGTATGGACGGTGCACTGAGTCACACTGAGCTGTGAGTGTGTGTGTACATGCTGGTATAATCTGAGCGTTGAGTCACACTGAGGTGTGTGCTTCGTGTCTGTATGTAGTTGTATGGAATGTGCCTTGGGTCAGAATGAATTGTGTATGTGTACGTTTTTGTGTGTACTTGGTGGTGTAGAGTCTGTATTGAGTCACACTAAGCTGTGAGTGTGTGTGTGATAGGATGATAGGTATCCTATACCTGATAGGTATAGGATGTGCATTGAGTCACAAAGCTGTGTGTGTGTGTCTGTGCTGGGATAGGCTGTGCATTGATTCACAGTGAGCCTTGTTTATGTGCTAGTACAGACCGTGCATTGATTCAGTAAACCATGTGTGTGCTTTTCTGTGTTTGTCTGCTGATATAGGCTGTGAACTGAGTCACAGTGGGCCATGTGTGTTTGTGTCTGATGGTATAGGTGATTCATTGAATCACAGTGAGCCATATATGAGTGCGTGTTTGTGTGTGTGTGTGTGTTGTGATGTAGGGTGAGCATTGAGTCACAGTGTGCTGTGTGTGTGTTGTTGTCTGTGTGTGTAGTACATTCTGAGCATTCAGTTACAGTGCAATGTGTTGCATGTGTTTCTGCTATTATGAAGTGTACATTGAGTCACAATGAGCCCTCTGTAATTGTGTGTGTGTGTGTGTGTGTTGGTAGAGGCTGTGAATTGAATCAGAATTAGGTGATTATGTGTGTGTGGTGGTATGAGCTTTGCATTGTGTCATGGAGGTATGTGTGTGTGTGTTGCTACAGACTTCATTGAGTCACAGTGAGCCTGGTGAGTGTCTCTGTGCTGATAGAGGCTGTGAATTGAGTCACAGTTTCTTATGTGTGTGTGATTGTGTGCTGGTATACACTGTGCATTGAGTCATAGTGAGCAGGTCTGTGTGTGTCTTTGTTTTTCTGCAGTAGTACGGGTGGAGCCTTTAATCAGTTATGTGTGTGTGTGTGTGTGTGTTCGTTTGGTCTTTGCATTGAGTCACTAAGGTGTATGTGTGTGTGTGTGGTGTTATAGACTATGCATTGAGTCAGAGTGAGCCGTGAGTGTGTGTGTACGAGAATGTGTGTGCTGGAGGGCTTTTGTTGATGCACTGGTGTGTGTGCATGTGTGTCTGTTGTGCTACAGACTGCATTGAGTCACAGTGAGACATGTTTGTGTGTGCTGGTATAGGCGATTGATTGAGTCACAGTGATCCATTTGTGTGTGCGTGTTAGTATGCATGTGTTCTTGTTTAGGCTGTGCATTGAGTCACACTGAGGTGTGTGTGTATGCTTGTGTGTGTTGGTATAGATTGTGCATAGAATCACAGTACCATATGTGTCTGTGTGTGCTGGTAAAATCTGAGCATTGAGTCACACTGTCTTGTGTGGTGTGTGTCTGTATGTACTTGTATGGACTGTGCATTGAGTCACAGTGAGCATGTGTGTGTGTTTGTGTGTGTGTGTGTGTGCACTGGTATGCCTTGAACACTGAATCAGCTAGGTGTGTGTGTGTGCTCATATTGGCTTTGAGTTGAGTCACTGAGGTGTATGTGTGTCTGTGTAGTTGGGGGGCTACAGACTATGTATTTAGTCACACTGAGACGTTTGTGTACGTGAGTGTGTGTTGTGGTATGTGATTTCATTGAGTCACTGGAGTTTGTGTGGGTGTGTGTGTGTGGTGTTACAGACTGCATTGAGTCACAGTGAGACATGTGTGTGTATGATGGCATAGGCAATTGATTGAGTCACAGTGAGGCATGTGTGTGTGTTCTCATATAGGCTGTGCATTGAATCACAGTGAGCCCTGTATCTGTGAGTGTGTGTTTGTGTGTGCTAGTATAGGGTGTGTATTGAGTCACACTGAGGTGTGTGTGTGCGCGTATGTGTTGTTATAGATTGTGCACTGAGTCAGAGTGCCGTGTCAGTGTGTGCATGCTGGTATAGACTATGCACTGAATCAGGGTGAGGGGTGTGTGTGTCTGTGTGTTCTGGTATAGGCGGACCATTGAGTCACACTGAGGTGTGTGTGTGTGTTTGTGTGTGTGTGTGCTGATACAGCCTGTGCATTAATCGCAGTCAGTTGTGTGTGTATGTGCACCTACAGGTTGCACTTCGTGTCACAGTGTTTTGTGTGTGTGTGTGATATTATACGGTATACACTGAGTCATAGGGAGGTGTGTGTGTGTGTGGGGGTGCATGTGCTCTTATAGGCTATGCATTGAGTCACACTGAGTTGTGTGTTTGAATGTCTGTATGTGTTTGTGTGTGTGTAGAGGTATAGGCTGTGTATTGACTCACAGTGAGCATTGTGTGCTTCTGTGTGTTTATGTCTGCTAGCTTAGACTGTGCACTGAGACACAGGGAGCCTTGTTTGTGTGTGTGTTTGTGTGTGTTGGTAAAGACTGTGCATTGGGTTGCAGTGAGCTGTCTTTGTCTTTGTGTGATTGCTGGTGTAGACTGTGCATTGATTCAAGATGAGCTATGAGTGTGTGTGTGGTGTTGGTATGGACAGTGCACTGAGTCACACTGAGCTGTGTGTGTGTGTACATGCTGGTATAATCTGAGCGTTGAGTCACACTGAGGTGTGCGCTTCGTGTCTGTATGTAGTTGTATGGAATGTGCCTTGGGTCAGAATGAATTGTGTATGTGTACGTTTTTGTGTGTACTTGCTGGTGTAGAGTCTGTATTGAGTCACACTAAGCTGTGAGTGTGTGTGTGATAGGATGATAGGTATCCTGTACCTGAGAGGTATAGTATGTGCATTGAGTGAAAAAGCTGTGTGTGTGTGTCTGTGCTGGGATAGGCTGTGCATTGATTCACAGTGAGCCTTGTTTATGTGCTAGTACAGACCGTGCATTGATTCAGTAAACCATGTGTGTGCTTTTCTGTGTTTGTCTGCTGATATAGGCTGTGAACTGAGTCACAGTGGGCCATGTGTGTTTGTGTCTGATGGTATAGGTGATTCAATGAGTCACAGTGAGCCATATATGAGTGCGTGTTTGTGTGTGTGTGTGTGTTGTGCTATAGGGTGAGCATTGCGTCACAGTGTGCCATGTGTGTGTTGTTGTCTGTGTGTGTAGTACAGTCTGAGCATTCAGTTACAGTGCGATGTGTTGCATGTGTTTCTGCTATTATGAAGTGTACATTGAGTCACAATGAGCCCTCTGTAATTGTGTGTGTGTGTGTGTTTGTAGAAGCTGTGATTTGAATCAGAATTACGTGTTTATGTTTGTGTGGTGGTATGAGCTTTGCATTGTGTCATAGAGGTATGTGTGTGTGTGTTGCTACAGACTTCATTGAGTCACAGTGAGCCTGGTGAGTGTCTCTGTGCTGATAGAGGCTGTGAATTGAGTCACAGTTTCTTATGTGTGTGTGACTGTGTGCTGGTAAACACTGTGCATTGAGTCATAGTGAGCAGGTCTGTGTGTGTCTTTGTTTTTCTGCAGTAGTATGGGTGGAGCCTTTAATCAGTTATGTGTGTGTGTGTGTGTTCGCTTGGTCTTTGCATTGAGTCACTAAGGTGTATATCTGTGTGTGTGTGGTGTTATAGACTGTGCATTGAGTTAGAGTGAGCCGTGAATGTGTGTGTACGAGAGTGTGTGCTGGTGTGTATTTGTTGCACTGCGGTGTGTGCTTGTGTGTGTGTAGTGCTACAGAATGCATTGAGTCACAGTGAGACGTGTTTGTGTGTGCTGGTATAGGCGATTGATTCACAGTGATCCATTTGTGTGTGCGTGTTAGTATGCATGTGTTCTTGTTTAGGCTGTGCATTGAGTCACACTGAGGTGTGTGTGTATGCTTTTGTGTGCTGGAATAGATTGTGCACAGAATCACAGTACCATATGTGTGTGTGTGTGCTGGTAAAATCTGAGCATTGAGTCACACTGTCCTGTGTGCTGTGTGTCTATGTACTTGTATGGACTGTGCATTGAGTCACAGTGAGCATGTGTGGGTGTTTGTGTGTGTGTGTGCACTGGTATGCTTTGAACCCTGAATCAGCTAGGTGTGTGTGTGTGTGTGCTCATATTGGCTTTGACTTGAGTCACTGAAGTGTATGTGTGTCTGTTTAGGTGGGGGACTACAGACTGTGAATTGAGTCACACTGAGTTGTTTGTGTACATGAGTGAGTTTTGTGTATGGGTTTTCATTGAGTCACTGGGTTTTGTGTGTGTGTGTGTGTGTTTGTAGTGCTACGGACTGCATTGGGTCACAGTGAGCTGTATGTGTGTGTGCTTGCTGGTGTAGGCTGTGCATTGATTCAAGGTTAGCTGTCAGTGTGTGTGGTGCTGGAATGGAATGTGCACTGAGACACAGTCATCTGTGTGAGTGTGTGCATACATGTGTGCTGGAATCAGCTGTGCACTGCATGACTGTGAGCCGTGTGTGTGTTTGTGTGTGTGTGCTGGAAAATCTGAGCATTGAGTCACACTGAGGTCTGTGCTGTGTGTCTGTATGTAGTGGTATGGCCTGTGCAAGGAATCAGTGAGCTGTGTGTGTGTGTTTGTGTATTTGATGGTGTAGAGTCTGTATTGAGTCTCATTAAGCTGTGTGTGTGTGTGTGTGTGTGATGGTATAGGATGTGCATTGGGTCACAGAGCCATATATATGTGTCTGAGCTGGTATAGGCAGTGCATTGACTCACAGTGAGTGTTGTGTATGTGCTACTACAGACTGTGCATTGAGACAGTGATCAATTTTGTGTGTTTGTGTGATTGTCTGCTCATATAAGCTGTGCACTGTGTCACAGTAACCCATGTGTGTTTGTGGGAGTGTGTTTTTGAGTGATGGTATAAGTGGTTCATTGTGTCACAGTGAGCCATGTATGAGTGCATGATTGTGTGTGTGTGTATTCTGGTAGAGGCTAAGCATTGTGTCATGTGTGTGTGTGGTTGTGTGTGTGTGTAGTACAGTCTGAACATTGATTTACAGTGAGATTTTTTGCATGTGTTTGTGCTTGTATGAACTATAGGTTGAGTCACAATGAGCCATGCGTGTGTGTGTGTGCTGGTAGAGGCTGAGCATTGAATCACAGTTAGGAGTTTGTTTGTGTGTACTGGTATGGGCTTTGCATTGAGTCACAGAGGTATGTGTGTGTTTGTGTGTGTTTATGTGTGTATGTCTGTGTTGCCACAGACTTCATTGTGTCAGAGTGAACTTTATGAGTGTCTGTGTGCAGATACAGGCTGTGAATTGAGTCCCAGTGTGTTATGTGTGTGTGTGTGTGTGTGCTGGTATAGCCTGTGCATTGAGTCTCAGTGAGCAGTGTGTGTGTGTGTTTGCTGGTGTAGGCTGTGCAGTGATTCAAGGTGACCTGTGATTGTGTGTGTTGAACAGGAACGGACTATGCACTGAGTCACAGTGAGCCATGTGTGAGTGTGTGCATGTGTGTGAGCCAGTTTAGGATGTGCACTGAGTCACGGTGAGCTGTGTGTGTTTGTGTGTGTGTTCTGGTAAAATATGAGCATTGAGTCACACTGAGGGGTGTCCTGTGTGTCTGTATGTACTGGCATGGACTGTGAATGGAATCACAGTGAGTGCTGTGTGTGTGTAATTTGTTGTATAGAGTCTTTATTGAGTCACACTAAGCTGTGTGTGTGTATGTGTGTGTGTGTGATGGTATAGGTGGTTCATGGAGTCAGAGTGAGCCAAGTATGTGTGTGTGTGTGTGTGATTTGAGGTAAAAGCTGAGCATTGCATCACAGGGTGTCATGTGTGTGTCTGTTGTTGTGTGTCTGTGTAGTACAGTCTGAGCATTGAGTTACAGTGAGATGTGTTGCCTGTGTTTGTGCTAGTATGAACTGTACATTGAGTCACAACAAGCCATGTGCGTTTGTGTGTGTGTGTGTGTGCTGGTGGAGGCTGATCATTGAATCACAGTTACGTGTTTGTGTGTGTGTGCTGGTATGGGCTTTTCATTGAGTCACGGACTTCTATGTGTGTGTGTGTGCATGTGTGTGTGTTGCTAAGATTTAATTCAGTCACAGTGAGCCTTGTGAGTGTATATGTGCTGATATAGGCTGTGAATTGAGTCACAGTGTGTTATGTGTGAGTGTGTCTGTGTGTGTGCTGGTAAAGACAGTGCATTGAGTCACAATAAGTTGTGTGTGTGTTAATATTCTCATATAGACTGTGCATTGAGTAACAGTGAGCAAGTGTGTGTGAGTTTGTGGGAGTGTATGAGCATTGGTATGGGTGGAGCATTGAATCAGTTAGGTGTGTGTGTGTGTGTGCTCCTATGGGCTATCTATTGAGCTACTGAGGTGTACTTGTCCTTCTGTCGTGGTACCACAGACTGTGCATTTAATCACAGTGAGCGGGGTGTGTGTGTGTATGTGAGTGTGTGTGCTGGTAGGCTTTCATTGAGTCCCTGGTGTGTGTGTGTGTGTGTGGTGCTACAGACTGCATTGAGTCACAGTGAGGCGTGTGTGTGTATGATGGTATAGGCAATTGATTGAGTCACAGTGAGGCATGTGTGTGTGTTCTCATATAGGCTGTGCATTGAATCACAGTGAGACATGTATCTGTAACTGTGTGTGTGTGCTAGTATAAGGTGTGTATTGAGTCACACTGAGGTGTGTGTGTGTGTGTGTGTGCTGTTATAGATTGTGCATTGAGTCAGAGTGCCATGTCAGTGTGTGCATTCTGGTATAGACTATGCACTGAATCAGAGTGAGGGGTGTGTGTGTCTGTGTGTTCTGGTATAGGCGGACCATTGAGTCACACTGAGGTGTGTGTGTGTGTTTGTGTGTGTGTGTGCTGATACAGCCTGTGCATTAATCGCAGTCAGTTGTGTGTGTATGTGCACCTACAGGTTGCAATTTGTGTCACAGTGTTTTGTGTGTGTGTGTGATATTATATGGTATACAATGAGTCAAAGGGAGGTGTGTGTGGGGGGGTTCATGTGTTCTTATAGGCTATGCATTGAGTCACACTGAGCTGTGTGTTTGAATGTCTGTATGTGTTTGTGTGTGTGTAGAGGTATAAGCTGTGTATTGACTCACAGTGAGCATTGTGTGCTTCTGTGTGTGTTTATGTCTGCTAGCTTAGCCTGTGCACTGAGTCACAGGGAGCCTTGTGTGTGTGTGTGTGTGTGTGTTGGTAAAGACTGTGCATTGGGTCACAGTGAGCTGTCTTTGTCTTTGTGTGATTGCTGGTGTAGACTGTGCATTGATTCAAGTTGAGCTGTGAGTGTGTGTGTGGTGTTGGTATGGATGGTGCACTGAGTCACACTGAGCTGTGAGTGTGTGTGTACATGCTGGTATAATCTGAGCGTTGAGTCACACTGAGGTGTGTGCTTCGTGTCTGTATGTAGTTGTATGGAATGTGCCTTGGGTCAGAATGAATTGTGTATGTGTACGTTTTTGTGTGTACTTGGTGGTGTAGAGTCTGTATTGAGTCACACTAAGCTGTGAGTGTGTGTGTGATAGGATGATAGGTATCCTATACCTGATAGGTATAGGATGTGCATTGAGTCACAAAGCCGTGTGTGTGTGTTTGTGCTGGGATAGGCTGTGCATTGATTCACAGTGATCCTTGTTTATGTGTTAGTACAGACCGTGCATTGATTCAGTAAACCATGTGTGTGCTTTTCTGTGTTTGTCTGCTGATATAGGCTGTGAACTGAGTCACAGTGGGCCATGTGTGTTTGTGTCTGATGGTATAGGTGATTCATTGAATCACAGTGAGCCATATATGAGTGCGTGTTTGTGTGTGTGTGTGTGTTTTGCTGTAGGGTGAGCATTGAGTCACAGTGTGCTGTGTGTGTGTAGTTGTCTGTGTGTGTAGTACAGTCTGAGCATTTAGTTACAGTGTGATGTGTTGCATGTGTTTCTGCTATTATGAAGTGTACATTGAGTCACAATGAGCCCTCTGTATTTGTGTGTGTGTGTGTGTGTGTTGGTAGAGGCTGTGAATTGAATCAGAATTAGGTGATTATGTGTGTGTGGTGGTATGAGCTTTGCATTGTGTCATGGAGGTATGTGTGTGTGTGTTGCTACAGACTTCATTGAGTCACAGTGAGCCTGGTGAGTGTCTGTGTGCTGATAGAGGCTGTGAATTGAGTCACAGTTTCTTATGTGTGTGTGATTGTGTGCTGGTATACACTGTGCATTGAGTCATAGTGAGCAGGTCTGTGTGTGTCTTTGTTTTTCTGCAGTAGTACGGGTGGAGCCTTTAATCAGTTATGTGTGTGTGTGTGTGTGTTCGTTTGGTCTTTACATTGAGTCACTAAGGTGTATGTGTGTGTGTGTGGTGTTATAGACTGTGCATTGAGTCAGAGTGAGCCGTGAGTGTGTGTGTATGAGAGTGTGTGTGCTGGTGGGCTTTTGTTGATGCACTGATGTGTGCATGTGTGTCTGTTGTGCTACAGACTGCATTGAGTCACAGTGAGACATGTTTCTGTGTGCTGGTATAGGCGATTGATTGAGTCACAGTGATCCATTTGTGTGTGCGTGTTAGTATGCGTGTGTTCTTGTTTAGGCTGTGCATTGAGTCACACTGAGGTGTGTGTGTATCCTTGTGTGTGTTGGTATAGATTGTGCATAGAATCACAGTACCATATGTGTGTGTGTGTGCTGGTAAAATCTGAGCATTGAGTCACACTGTCGTGTGTGGTGTGTGTCTGTATGTACTTGTATGGACTGTACATTGAGTCACAGTGAGCATGTGTGTGTGTGTGTGTGTGTGTGCACTGGTATGCCTTGAACACTGAATCAGCTAGGTGTGTGTGTGTGCTCATATTGGCTTTGAGTTGAGTCACTGAGTTGTATGTGTGTCTGTGTAGGAGGGGGGCTACAGACTATGCATTTAGTCACACTGACACGTTTGTGTACGTGAGTGTGTGTTGTGCTATGTGATTTCATTGAGTCACTGGAGTTTGCGTGTGTGTGTGTGTGGTGTTACAGACTGCATTGAGTCACAGTGAGGCGTGTGTGTGTATGATGGCATAGGCAATTGATTGAGTCACAGTGACGCATGTGTGTGTGTTCTCATATAGGTTGTGCATTGAATCACAGTGAGACATGTATCTGTGAGTGTGTGTTTGTGTGTGCTAGTATATGGTGTGTATTGAGTCACACTGAGGTGTGTGTGTGTGCGTATGTGTTGTTATAGATTGTGCATTGAGTCAGAGTGCCGTGTCAGTGTGTGCATGCTGGTATAGACTATGCACTGAATCAGGGTGAGGGGTGTGTGTGTCTGTGTGTTCTGGTATAGGCGGACCATTGAGTCACACTGAGGTGTGTGTGTGTGGCTGTGTTTGTGTGTGTGTGCTGGTACAGCCTGTGCATTAATCACAGTCAGTTGTGTGTGTATGTTCACCTACAAGTTGCACTTTGTGTCACAGTGTGTCTGTGTGTGATATTATACGGTATACACTGAGTCAAAGGGAGCTGTGTGTGTGGGGGGGTGCATGTGCTCTTATAGACTTTGCATTGAGTCACACTGAGCTGTGTGTTTGAAAGTCTGTCTGTGTGTGTGTGTGTGTGTAGAGGTATAGGCTGTGTACTGACTCACAGTGAGCATTGTGTGCTTCTGTGTGTGTGTATGTCTGCTAGCTTAGACTGTGCACAGAGTCCCAGGGAGCCTTGAGTGTGTGTGTGTGTGTGTGTGTTGGTAAAGACTGTGCATTGGGTCGCAGTGAGCTGTCTTTGTCTGTGTGTGTGACTGCTGGTGTAGGCTGTGCATTGATTCAAGTTGAGCTGTGAGTGTGTGTGTGGTGTTGATATGGACGGTGCACTGTGTCACACTGAGTTGCGTGTGCGTGATGCTATAATCTGAGCATTGAGTCACACTGAGGTTTGTGCTTCGTGTCTGAAGGTAGTTGTATGGAATGTGCCTTGGGTCACAATGAATTGTGTATGTGTACGTTTTTGTGTGTACTTGGTGGTGTAGAGTCTGTATTGAGTCACACTAAGTTGTGAGTGTGTGTGTGTGATGGTATAGGATGTGCATTGAGTCACAAAGCCGTGTGTGTGTGTCTGTGCTGGTATAGGCTGTGCATTGATTCACAGTGAGCCTTGTGTATGAGCTAGTACGGATTGTGCATTAGTCAGTGAACCACGTGTGTGCTTTTCTGTGTTTGTCTGCTGATATAGGCTGTGAACTGAGTCACAGTGGGCCACGTGTGTTTGTGTCTGATGGTATAGGTGATTCATTGAGTCACAGTGAGCCATGTATGAGTGCGTGTTTGTGTGTGTTGTGCTATAGGGTGAGCATTGAGTCACAGTGTGCTGTGTGTGTGTTGTTGTCTGTGTGTGTAGTACAGTCTGAGCATTCAGTTACAGTGTGATGTGTTGCATGTGTTTCTGCTATTATGAAGTGTACATTGAGTCACAATGAGCCGTCTGTAATTGTGTGTGTGTTTGTGTGTGTTGGTAGAGGCTGTGCATTGAATGAGAATTAGGTGTTTATGTGTGTGCGGTGGTATGAGCTTTGCATTGTGTCATGGAGGTGTGTGTGTGTGTCTGTGTGTGTCTGCTGCTACAGATTTCATTGAGTCACAGTGAGCCTGGTGAGTGTCTGTGTGCTGATAGCGGCTGTGAATTGAGTCACAGTTTCTTATATGTGTGTGATTGTGTGCTGGTATACACTGTGCATTGAGTCATAGTGAGCAGGTCTGTGTGTGTCTGTGTGTTTGTGCAGTAGTACAGATGGAGCATTTAATCAGTTATGTGTGTGTGTGTTTGTTCGTTTGGTCTTTGCATTGAGTCACTGAAGTGTACGTGTGTGTGTGTGTGGTGCGATAGACTGTGCATTGAGTCAGAGTGAGCCGTGAGTGTGTGTGTATGAGAGTGTGTGTGCTGGTGGGCTTTTGTTGCACTGGGGTGTGTATGTGTGTGTGTGTTTAGTGCTACAGACTGCATTGAGTCACAGTGAGACGTGTTTGTGTGTGCTGGTATAGGCGATTGATTCACAGTGATCCATTTGTGTGTGTGTGTTAGTATGCGTGTGTTCTTGTTTAGGCTGTGCATTGAGTCACACTGAGATGTGTGTGTATGCTTGTGTGTTTTGGTATAGATTGTGCATAGAATCACAGTACCATATGTGTGTGTGTGTGCTGGTAAAATCTGAGCATTGAGTCACACTGTCCTGTGTGCTGTGTGTCTATGTACTTGTATGGACTGTGCATTGAGTCACAGTGAGCATGTGTGGGTGTGTGTGTGTGTGTGCACACTGGTATGCTTTGAACCCTGAATCAGCTAGGGGTGTGTGTGTGTGCTCATATTGGCTTTGAGTTGAGTCACTTAAGTGTATGTGTGTCTGTTTAGGTGGGGGGCTACAGACTGTGAATTGAGTCACACTGAGTTGTTTGTGTACATGAGTGAGTGTTGTGTATGGGTTTTCATTGAATCACTGGGTTTTGTGTGTGTGTGTGTGTTTGTAGTGCTACGGACTGCATTGGGTCCTAGTGAGCTGTATGTGTGTGTGCTTGCTGGTGTAGGCTGTGCATTGATTCAAGGTTAGCTGTCAGTGTGTGTGGTGCTGGAATGGAATGTGCACTGAGACACAGTCATCTGTGTGTGTGTGTGCATACATGTGTGCTGGAATCAGCTGTGCACTGCATCACTGTGAGCCGTGTGTGTGTTTGTGTGTGTGTGCTGGAAAATCAGAGCATTGAGTCACACTGAGGTCTGTGCTGTGTGTCTGTATGTAGTGGTATGGCCTGTGCAAGGAATCAGTGATCTGTGTGTGTGTGTGTTTGTGTATTTGGTGGTGTAGAGTCTGTATTGAGTCTCATTAAGCTGTGTGTGTGTGTGTGTGTGATGGTATAGGATGTGCATTGGGTCACAGAGCCGTATATATATGTCTGAGCTGGTATAGGCAGTGCATTGACTCACAGTGAGTGTTGTGTATGTGCTACTACAGACTGTGCATTGAGTCAGTGATCAATTTTGTGTGTTTGTGTGATTGCTCATATAGGCTGTGCACTGTGTCACAGTAACCCATGTGTGTTTGTGGGAGTGTGTTTTTGAGTGATGGTATAAGTGGTTCATTGTGTCACAGTGAGCCATGTATGAGTGCATGTTTGTGTGTGTGTGTGTTCTGGTAGAGGCTAAGCATTGTGTCACAGTGTGCCATGTGTGTGTGTGGTTGTGTGTGTGTGTAGTACAGTCTGAACATTGATTTACAGTGAGATGTTTTGCATGTGTTTGTGCTTGTATGAACTATACGTTGAGTCACAATGAGCCATGCGTGTGTGTGTGTGCTGGTAGAGGCTGAGCATTGAATCACAGTTAGGAGTTTCTTTGTGTGTACTGGTATGGGCTTTGCATTGAGTCACAGAGGTATGTGTGTGTTTGTGTGTGTCTATGTGTGTATGTCTGTGTTGCCACAGACTTCATTGTGTCAGAGTGAGCTTTATGAGTGTCTGTGTGCATATACGGGCTGTGAATTGAGTCCCAGTGTGTTATGTGTGTGTGTGTGTGTGTGCTGGTATAGCCTGTGCATTGAGTCACAGTGAGCTGTGTGTGTGTGTGTTTGCTGGTGTAGGCTGTGCAGTGATTCAAGGTGACCTGTGATTGTGTGTGTTGAACAGGAACGGACTGTGCACTGAGTCACAGTGAGCCATGTGTGATTGTGTGCATGTGTGTGAGCCAGTTTAGGAGGTGCACTGAGTCACGGTGAGCTGTGTGTGTTTGTGTGTGTGTTCTGGTAAAATATGAGCATTGAGTCACACTGAGGGGTGTCCTGTGTGTCTGTATGTACTGGCATGGACCGTGAATGGAATCACAGTGAGCGCTGTGTGTGTGTATTTTGTTGTATAGAGTCTTTATTGAGTCACACTAAGCTGTGTGTGTGTATGTGTGTGTGTGTGATGGTATAGTGGTTCATTGAGTCAGAGTGAGCCAAGTATGAGTGTGTGTGTGTGTGTTTTGGGGTAAAAGCTGAGCATTGCATCACAGGGTGTCGTGTGTGTCTGTTGTTGTGTGTCTGTGTAGTACAGTCTGAGCATTGAGTTACAGTGAGATGTGTTGCATGTGTTTGTGCTAGTATGAACTGTACATTGAGTCACAATGAGCCATGTGTGTTTGTGTGTGTGTGTGTGTGCTGCTGGAGGCTGATCATTGAATCACAGTTACGTGTTTGTGTGTGTGTGCTGGTATGGGCTTTTCATTGAGTCACGGACTTGTATGTGTGTGTGTGTGCATGTGTGTGTGTTGCTAAGATTTAATTCAGTCACAGTGAGTCATGTGAGTGTATATGTGCTGATATAGGCTGTGAATTGAGTCACAGTGTGTTATGTGTGAGTGTGTCTGTGTGTGTGCTGGTAAAGACAGTGCATTGAGTCACAATAAGTTGTGTGTGTGTTAATATTCTCATATAGACTGTGCATTGAGTAACAGTGAGCAAGTGTGTGTGAGTTTGTGGGAGTGTATGAGCACTGGTATGGGTGGAGCATTGAATCAGTTAGGTGTGTGTGTGTGTGTGCTCCTATGGGCTATCTATTGAGCTACTGAGGTGTATTTGTGTTTCTGTCGTTGTACCACAGACTGTGCATTTAATCACAGTGAGCGGGGTGTGTGTGTGTATGTGAGTGTGTGTGCTGGTAGGCTTTCATTGAGTCCCTGGTGTGTGTGTGTGTGTGTGTGTGGTGCTACAGACTGCATTGAGTCACAGTGAGGCGTGTGTGTGTATGATGGTATAGGCAATTGATTGAGTCACAGTGAGGCATGTGTGTGTGTTCTCATATAGGCTGTGCATTGAATCACAGTGAGCCCTGTATCCTTGAGTGTGTGTTTGTTTGTGCTAGTATAGGGTGTGTATTGAGTCACACTGAGGTGTGTGTGTGTGCGTGTGTGTTGTTATAGATTGTGCATTGAGTCAGAGTGCCATGTCAGTGTGTGCATTCTGGTATAGACTATGCACTGAATCAGAGTGAGGGGGTGTGTGTCTGTGTGTTCTGGTATAGGCGGAACATTGAGTCACACTGAGGTGTGTGTGTGAGTTTGTGTGTGTGTGTGTTTGTGTGTGTGTGTGCTGATACAGCCTGTGCATTAATCGCAGTCCGTTGTGTGTGTATGTGCACCTACAGGTTGCACTTTGTGTCACAGTGTTTTGTGTGTGTGTGTGATATTATATGGTATACAATGAGTCAAAGGGAGGTGTGTGTGGGGGGGTTCATGTGTTCTTATAGGCTATGCATTGAGTCACACTGAGCTGTGTGTTTGAATGTCTGTATGTGTTTGTGTGTGTGTAGAGGTATAAGCTGTGTATTGACTCACAGTGAGCATTGTGTGCTTCTGTGTGTGTTTATGTCTGCTAGCTTAGCCTGTGAACTGAGTCACAGGGAGCCTTGTGTGTGTGTGTGTGTGTGTGTTGGTAAAGACTGTGCATTGGGTCACAGTGAGCTGTCTTTGTCTTTGTGTGATTGCTGGTGTAGACTGTGCATTGATTCAAGTTGAGCTGTGAGTGTGTGTGTGGTGTTGGTATGGATGGTGCACTGAGTCACACTGAGCTGTGAGTGTGTGTGTACATGCTGGTATAATCTGAGCGTTGAGTCACACTGAGGTGTGTGCTTCGTGTCTGTATGTAGTTGTATGGAATGTGCCTTGGGTCAGAATGAATTGTGTATGTGTACGTTTTTGTGTGTACTTGGTGGTGTAGAGTCTGTATTGAGTCACACTAAGCTGTGAGTGTGTGTGTGATAGGATGATAGGTATCCTATACCTGATAGGTATAGGATGTGCATTGAGTCACAAAACCGTGTCTGTGTGTCTGTGCTGGGATAGGTTGTGCATTGATTCACAGTGAGCCTTGTTTATGTGCTAGTACAGACCGTGCATTGATTCAGTAAACCATGTGTGTGCTTTTCTGTGTTTGTCTGCTGATATAGGCTGTGAACTGAGTCACAGTGGGCCATGTGTGTTTGTGTCTGATGGTATAGGTGATTCATTGAATCACAGTGAGCCATATATGAGTGCGTGTTTGTGTGTGTGTGTGTGTTGTGCTGTAGGGTGAGCATTGAGTCACAGTGTGCCGTGTGTGTGTTGTTGTCTGTGTGTGTAGTACAGTCTGAGCATTCAGTTACAGTGCGATGTGTTGCATGTGTTTCTGCTATTATGAAGTGTACATTGAGTCACAATGAGCCCTCTGTAATTGTGTGTGTGTGTGTGTGTTGGTAGAGGCTGTGAATTGAATCAGAATTAGGTGATTATGTGTGTGTGGTGGTATGAGCTTTGCATTGTGTCATGGAGGTATGTGTGTGTGTGTTGCTACAGACTTCATTGAGTCACAGTGAGCCTGGTGAGTGTCTCTGTGCTGAAAGAGGCTGTGAATTGAGTCACAGTTTCTTATGTGTGTGTGATTGTGTGCTGGTATACACTGTGCATTGAGTCATAGTGAGCAGGTCTGTGTGTGTCTTTGTTTTTCTGCAGTAGTACGGGTGGAGCCTTTAATCAGTTATGTGTGTGTGTGTGTGTGTTCGTTTGGTCTTTGCATTGAGTCACTAAGGTGTATATGTGTGTGTGTGTGGTGTTATAGACTGTGCATTGAGTCAGAGTGAGCCGTGAGTGTGTGTGTACGAGAGTGTGTGTGCTGGTGGGCTTTTGTTGATGCACTGGTGTGTGTGCATGTGTGTCTGTTGTGCTACAGACTGCATTGAGTCACAGTGAGACATGTTTGTGTGTGCTGGTATAGGCGATTGATTGAGTCACAGTGATCCATTTGTGTGTGCGTGTTAGTATGCATGTGTTCTTGTTTAGGCTGTGCATTGAGTCACACTGAGGTGTGTGTGTATGCTTGTGTGTGTTGGTATAGATTGTGCATAGAATCACAGTACCATATGTGTGTGTGTGTGCTGGTAAAATCTGAGCATTGAGTCACACTGTCATGTGTGGTGTGTGTCTGTATGTACTTGTATGGACTGTACATTGAGTCACAGTGAGCATGTGTGTGTGTGTGTGTGTGCACTGGTATGCCTTGAACACTGAATCAGCTAGGTGTGTGTGTGTGCTCATATTGGCTTTGAGTTGAGTCACTGAGGTCTATGTGTGTCTGTGTAGGAGGGGGGCTACAGACTATGCATTTAGTCACATTGACACGTTTGTGTACATGAGTGTGTGTTGTGGTATGTGATTTCATTGAGTCACTGGAGTTTGTGTGTGTGTGGTGTTACAGACTGCATTGAGTCACAGTGAGGCGTGTGTGGGTATGATGGCATAGGCAATTGATTGAGTCACAATGACGCATGTGTGTGTGTTCTCATATAGGCTGTGCATTGAATCACAGTGAGACATGTATCTGTGAGTGTGTGTTTGTGTGTGCTAGTATATGGTGTGTATTGAGTCACACTGAGGTGTGTGTGTGTGCGTATGTGTTGTTATAGATTGTGCATTGAGTCAGAGTGCCGTGTCAGTGTGTGCATGTTGGTATAGACTATGCACTGAATCAGGGTGAGGGGTGTGTGTGTCTGTGTGTTCTGGTATAGGCGGACCATTGAGTCACACTGAGGTGTGTGTGTGTCTGTGTGTGTGTGTGTGTGCTGGTACAGCCTGTGCATTAATCAGAGTCAGTTGTGTGTGTATGTTCACCTACAAGTTGCACTTTTTGTCACAGTGTGTCTGTGTGTGACATTATATGGTATACACTGAGTCAAAGGGATCTGTGTGTGTGGGGGGGTGCATGTGCTCTTATAGACTTTGCATTGAGTCACACTGAGCTGTGTGTTTGAAAGTCTGTCTGTGTGTGTGTGTGTGTGTGTAGAGGTATAGGCTGTGTACTGACTCACAGTGAGCATTGTGTGCTTCTGTGTGTGTGTATGTCTGCTAGCTTAGACGGTGCACAGAGTCCCAGGGAGCCTTGTGTGTGTGTGTGTGTGTGTGTGTTGGTAAAGACTGTGCATTGGGTCGCAGTGAGCTGTCTTTGTCTGTGTGTGTGACTGCTGGTGTAGGCTGTGCATTGATTCAAGTTGAGCTGTGAGTGTGTGTGTGGTGTTGATATGGACGGTGCACTGTGTCACACTGAGTTGCGTGTGCGTGCTGGTATAATCTGAGCGTTGAGTCACACTGAGGTTTGTGCTTCGTGTCTGAAGGTAGTTGTATGGAATGTGCCTTGGGTCACAATGAATTGTGCATGTGTACGTTTTTGTGTGTACTTGGTGGTGTAGAGTCTGTATTGAGTCACACTAAGCTGTGAGTGTGTGTGTGTGATGGTATAGGATGTGCATTGAGTCACAAAGCCGTGTGTGTGTGTCTGTGCTGGTATAGGCTGTGCATTGATTCACAGTGAGCCTTGTGTATGAGCTAGTACGGATTGTGCATTAGTCAGTGAACCACGTGTGTGCTTTTCTGTGTTTGTCTGCTGATATAGGCTGTGAACTGAGTCACAGTGGGCCATGTGTGTTTGTGTCTGATGGTATAGGTGATTCATTGAGTCACAGTGAGCCATATATGAGTGCATGTTTGTGTGTGTGTGTGTTGTGCTATAAGGTGAGCATTGAGTCACAGTGTGCTGTGTGTGTTGTTGTCTGTGTGTGTAGTATATTCTGAGCATTCAGTTAGAGTGTGATGTGTTGCATGTGTTTCTGCTATTATGAAGTGTACATTGAGTCACAATGAGCCGTCTGTAATTGTGTGTGTGTTTGTGTGTGTTGGTAGAGGCTGTGCATTGAATCAGAATTAGGTGTTTATGTGTGTGCGGTGGTATGAGCTTTGCATTGTGTCATGGAGGTGTGTGTGTGTGTCTGTGTGTGTCTGCTGCTACAGATTTCATTGAGTCACAGTGAGCCTGGTGAGTGTCTGTGTGCTGATAGAGGCTGTGAATTGAGTCACAGTTTCTTATATGTGTGTGATTGTGTGCTGGTATACACTGTGCATTGAGTCATAGTGAACAGGTCTGTGTGTGTCTGTGTGTTTGTGCAGTAGTACAGGTGGAGCCTTTAATCAGTTATATGTGTGTGTGTTTGCTCGTTTGGTCTTTGCATTGAGTCACTGAAGTGTACGTGTGTGTGTGTGTGGTGCTATAGACTGTGCATTGAGTCAGAGTGAGCCATGAGTGTGTGTGTATGAGAGTGTGTGTGCTGGTGGGCTTTTGTTGCACTGGGGTGTGTGTGTGTGTGTGTGTGTAGTGCTACAGACTGCATTGAGTCACAGTGAGACGTGTTTGTGTGTGCTGGTATAGGCGATTGTTTCACAGTGATCCATTTGTGTGTGTGTGTTAGTATGCGTGTGTTCTTGTTTAGGCTGTGCATTGAGTCACACTGAGATGTGTGTGTATGCTTGTGTGTTTTGGTATAGATTGTGCATAGAATCACAGTACCATATGTGTGTGTGTGTGCTGGTAAAATCTGAGCATTGAGTCACACTGTCCTGTGTGCTGTGTGTCTATGTACTTGTATGGACTGTGCATTGAGTCACAGTGAGCATGTGTGGGTGTGTGTGTGTGTGTGCACACTGGTATGCTTTGAACCCTGAATCAGCTAGGGGTGTGTGTGTGTGCTCATATTGGCTTTGAGTTGAGTCACTTAAGTGTATGTGTGTCTGTTTAGGTGGGGGGCTACAGACTGTGAATTGAGTCACACTGAGTTGTTTGTGTACATGAGTGAGTGTTGTGTATGGGTTTTCATTGAATCACTGGGTTTTGTGTGTGTGTGTGTGTTTGTAGTGCTACGGACTGCATTGGGTCCTAGTGAGCTGTATGTGTGTGTGCTTGCTGGTGTAGGCTGTGCATTGATTCAAGGTTAGCTGTCAGTGTGTGTGGTGCTGGAATGGAATGTGCACTGAGACACAGTCATCTGTGTGTGTGTGTGCATACATGTGTGCTGGAATCAGCTGTGCACTGCATCACTGTGAGCCGTGTGTGTGTTTGTGTGTGTGTGCTGGAAAATCAGAGCATTGAGTCACACTGAGGTCTGTGCTGTGTGTCTGTATGTAGTGGTATGGCCTGTGCAAGGAATCAGTGATCTGTGTGTGTGTGTGTTTGTGTATTTGGTGGTGTAGAGTCTGTATTGAGTCTCATTAAGCTGTGTGTGTGTGTGTGTGTGATGGTATAGGATGTGCATTGGGTCACAGAGCCGTATATATATGTCTGAGCTGGTATAGGCAGTGCATTGACTCACAGTGAGTGTTGTGTATGTGCTACTACAGACTGTGCATTGAGTCAGTGATCAATTTTGTGTGTTTGTGTGATTGCTCATATAGGCTGTGCACTGTGTCACAGTAACCCATGTGTGTTTGTGGGAGTGTGTTTTTGAGTGATGGTATAAGTGGTTCATTGTGTCACAGTGAGCCATGTATGAGTGCATGTTTGTGTGTGTGTGTGTTCTGGTAGAGGCTAAGCATTGTGTCACAGTGTGCCATGTGTGTGTGTGGTTGTGTGTGTGTGTAGTACAGTCTGAACATTGATTTACAGTGAGATGTTTTGCATGTGTTTGTGCTTGTATGAACTATACGTTGAGTCACAATGAGCCATGCGTGTGTGTGTGTGCTGGTAGAGGCTGAGCATTGAATCACAGTTAGGAGTTTCTTTGTGTGTACTGGTATGGGCTTTGCATTGAGTCACAGAGGTATGTGTGTGTTTGTGTGTGTCTATGTGTGTATGTCTGTGTTGCCACAGACTTCATTGTGTCAGAGTGAGCTTTATGAGTGTCTGTGTGCATATACGGGCTGTGAATTGAGTCCCAGTGTGTTATGTGTGTGTGTGTGTGTGTGCTGGTATAGCCTGTGCATTGAGTCACAGTGAGCTGTGTGTGTGTGTGTTTGCTGGTGTAGGCTGTGCAGTGATTCAAGGTGACCTGTGATTGTGTGTGTTGAACAGGAACGGACTGTGCACTGAGTCACAGTGAGCCATGTGTGATTGTGTGCATGTGTGTGAGCCAGTTTAGGAGGTGCACTGAGTCACGGTGAGCTGTGTGTGTTTGTGTGTGTGTTCTGGTAAAATATGAGCATTGAGTCACACTGAGGGGTGTCCTGTGTGTCTGTATGTACTGGCATGGACCGTGAATGGAATCACAGTGAGCGCTGTGTGTGTGTATTTTGTTGTATAGAGTCTTTATTGAGTCACACTAAGCTGTGTGTGTGTATGTGTGTGTGTGTGATGGTATAGTGGTTCATTGAGTCAGAGTGAGCCAAGTATGAGTGTGTGTGTGTGTGTTTTGGGGTAAAAGCTGAGCATTGCATCACAGGGTGTCGTGTGTGTCTGTTGTTGTGTGTCTGTGTAGTACAGTCTGAGCATTGAGTTACAGTGAGATGTGTTGCATGTGTTTGTGCTAGTATGAACTGTACATTGAGTCACAATGAGCCATGTGTGTTTGTGTGTGTGTGTGTGTGCTGCTGGAGGCTGATCATTGAATCACAGTTACGTGTTTGTGTGTGTGTGCTGGTATGGGCTTTTCATTGAGTCACGGACTTGTATGTGTGTGTGTGTGCATGTGTGTGTGTTGCTAAGATTTAATTCAGTCACAGTGAGTCATGTGAGTGTATATGTGCTGATATAGGCTGTGAATTGAGTCACAGTGTGTTATGTGTGAGTGTGTCTGTGTGTGTGCTGGTAAAGACAGTGCATTGAGTCACAATAAGTTGTGTGTGTGTTAATATTCTCATATAGACTGTGCATTGAGTAACAGTGAGCAAGTGTGTGTGAGTTTGTGGGAGTGTATGAGCACTGGTATGGGTGGAGCATTGAATCAGTTAGGTGTGTGTGTGTGTGTGCTCCTATGGGCTATCTATTGAGCTACTGAGGTGTATTTGTGTTTCTGTCGTTGTACCACAGACTGTGCATTTAATCACAGTGAGCGGGGTGTGTGTGTGTATGTGAGTGTGTGTGCTGGTAGGCTTTCATTGAGTCCCTGGTGTGTGTGTGTGTGTGTGTGTGGTGCTACAGACTGCATTGAGTCACAGTGAGGCGTGTGTGTGTATGATGGTATAGGCAATTGATTGAGTCACAGTGAGGCATGTGTGTGTGTTCTCATATAGGCTGTGCATTGAATCACAGTGAGCCCTGTATCCTTGAGTGTGTGTTTGTTTGTGCTAGTATAGGGTGTGTATTGAGTCACACTGAGGTGTGTGTGTGTGCGTGTGTGTTGTTATAGATTGTGCATTGAGTCAGAGTGCCATGTCAGTGTGTGCATTCTGGTATAGACTATGCACTGAATCAGAGTGAGGGGGTGTGTGTCTGTGTGTTCTGGTATAGGCGGAACATTGAGTCACACTGAGGTGTGTGTGTGAGTTTGTGTGTGTGTGTGTTTGTGTGTGTGTGTGCTGATACAGCCTGTGCATTAATCGCAGTCCGTTGTGTGTGTATGTGCACCTACAGGTTGCACTTTGTGTCACAGTGTTTTGTGTGTGTGTGTGATATTATATGGTATACAATGAGTCAAAGGGAGGTGTGTGTGGGGGGGTTCATGTGTTCTTATAGGCTATGCATTGAGTCACACTGAGCTGTGTGTTTGAATGTCTGTATGTGTTTGTGTGTGTGTAGAGGTATAAGCTGTGTATTGACTCACAGTGAGCATTGTGTGCTTCTGTGTGTGTTTATGTCTGCTAGCTTAGCCTGTGAACTGAGTCACAGGGAGCCTTGTGTGTGTGTGTGTGTGTGTGTTGGTAAAGACTGTGCATTGGGTCACAGTGAGCTGTCTTTGTCTTTGTGTGATTGCTGGTGTAGACTGTGCATTGATTCAAGTTGAGCTGTGAGTGTGTGTGTGGTGTTGGTATGGATGGTGCACTGAGTCACACTGAGCTGTGAGTGTGTGTGTACATGCTGGTATAATCTGAGCGTTGAGTCACACTGAGGTGTGTGCTTCGTGTCTGTATGTAGTTGTATGGAATGTGCCTTGGGTCAGAATGAATTGTGTATGTGTACGTTTTTGTGTGTACTTGGTGGTGTAGAGTCTGTATTGAGTCACACTAAGCTGTGAGTGTGTGTGTGATAGGATGATAGGTATCCTATACCTGATAGGTATAGGATGTGCATTGAGTCACAAAACCGTGTCTGTGTGTCTGTGCTGGGATAGGTTGTGCATTGATTCACAGTGAGCCTTGTTTATGTGCTAGTACAGACCGTGCATTGATTCAGTAAACCATGTGTGTGCTTTTCTGTGTTTGTCTGCTGATATAGGCTGTGAACTGAGTCACAGTGGGCCATGTGTGTTTGTGTCTGATGGTATAGGTGATTCATTGAATCACAGTGAGCCATATATGAGTGCGTGTTTGTGTGTGTGTGTGTGTTGTGCTGTAGGGTGAGCATTGAGTCACAGTGTGCCGTGTGTGTGTTGTTGTCTGTGTGTGTAGTACAGTCTGAGCATTCAGTTACAGTGCGATGTGTTGCATGTGTTTCTGCTATTATGAAGTGTACATTGAGTCACAATGAGCCCTCTGTAATTGTGTGTGTGTGTGTGTGTTGGTAGAGGCTGTGAATTGAATCAGAATTAGGTGATTATGTGTGTGTGGTGGTATGAGCTTTGCATTGTGTCATGGAGGTATGTGTGTGTGTGTTGCTACAGACTTCATTGAGTCACAGTGAGCCTGGTGAGTGTCTCTGTGCTGAAAGAGGCTGTGAATTGAGTCACAGTTTCTTATGTGTGTGTGATTGTGTGCTGGTATACACTGTGCATTGAGTCATAGTGAGCAGGTCTGTGTGTGTCTTTGTTTTTCTGCAGTAGTACGGGTGGAGCCTTTAATCAGTTATGTGTGTGTGTGTGTGTGTTCGTTTGGTCTTTGCATTGAGTCACTAAGGTGTATATGTGTGTGTGTGTGGTGTTATAGACTGTGCATTGAGTCAGAGTGAGCCGTGAGTGTGTGTGTACGAGAGTGTGTGTGCTGGTGGGCTTTTGTTGATGCACTGGTGTGTGTGCATGTGTGTCTGTTGTGCTACAGACTGCATTGAGTCACAGTGAGACATGTTTGTGTGTGCTGGTATAGGCGATTGATTGAGTCACAGTGATCCATTTGTGTGTGCGTGTTAGTATGCATGTGTTCTTGTTTAGGCTGTGCATTGAGTCACACTGAGGTGTGTGTGTATGCTTGTGTGTGTTGGTATAGATTGTGCATAGAATCACAGTACCATATGTGTGTGTGTGTGCTGGTAAAATCTGAGCATTGAGTCACACTGTCATGTGTGGTGTGTGTCTGTATGTACTTGTATGGACTGTACATTGAGTCACAGTGAGCATGTGTGTGTGTGTGTGTGTGCACTGGTATGCCTTGAACACTGAATCAGCTAGGTGTGTGTGTGTGCTCATATTGGCTTTGAGTTGAGTCACTGAGGTCTATGTGTGTCTGTGTAGGAGGGGGGCTACAGACTATGCATTTAGTCACATTGACACGTTTGTGTACATGAGTGTGTGTTGTGGTATGTGATTTCATTGAGTCACTGGAGTTTGTGTGTGTGTGGTGTTACAGACTGCATTGAGTCACAGTGAGGCGTGTGTGGGTATGATGGCATAGGCAATTGATTGAGTCACAATGACGCATGTGTGTGTGTTCTCATATAGGCTGTGCATTGAATCACAGTGAGACATGTATCTGTGAGTGTGTGTTTGTGTGTGCTAGTATATGGTGTGTATTGAGTCACACTGAGGTGTGTGTGTGTGCGTATGTGTTGTTATAGATTGTGCATTGAGTCAGAGTGCCGTGTCAGTGTGTGCATGTTGGTATAGACTATGCACTGAATCAGGGTGAGGGGTGTGTGTGTCTGTGTGTTCTGGTATAGGCGGACCATTGAGTCACACTGAGGTGTGTGTGTGTCTGTGTGTGTGTGTGTGTGCTGGTACAGCCTGTGCATTAATCAGAGTCAGTTGTGTGTGTATGTTCACCTACAAGTTGCACTTTTTGTCACAGTGTGTCTGTGTGTGACATTATATGGTATACACTGAGTCAAAGGGATCTGTGTGTGTGGGGGGGTGCATGTGCTCTTATAGACTTTGCATTGAGTCACACTGAGCTGTGTGTTTGAAAGTCTGTCTGTGTGTGTGTGTGTGTGTGTAGAGGTATAGGCTGTGTACTGACTCACAGTGAGCATTGTGTGCTTCTGTGTGTGTGTATGTCTGCTAGCTTAGACGGTGCACAGAGTCCCAGGGAGCCTTGTGTGTGTGTGTGTGTGTGTGTGTTGGTAAAGACTGTGCATTGGGTCGCAGTGAGCTGTCTTTGTCTGTGTGTGTGACTGCTGGTGTAGGCTGTGCATTGATTCAAGTTGAGCTGTGAGTGTGTGTGTGGTGTTGATATGGACGGTGCACTGTGTCACACTGAGTTGCGTGTGCGTGCTGGTATAATCTGAGCGTTGAGTCACACTGAGGTTTGTGCTTCGTGTCTGAAGGTAGTTGTATGGAATGTGCCTTGGGTCACAATGAATTGTGCATGTGTACGTTTTTGTGTGTACTTGGTGGTGTAGAGTCTGTATTGAGTCACACTAAGCTGTGAGTGTGTGTGTGTGATGGTATAGGATGTGCATTGAGTCACAAAGCCGTGTGTGTGTGTCTGTGCTGGTATAGGCTGTGCATTGATTCACAGTGAGCCTTGTGTATGAGCTAGTACGGATTGTGCATTAGTCAGTGAACCACGTGTGTGCTTTTCTGTGTTTGTCTGCTGATATAGGCTGTGAACTGAGTCACAGTGGGCCATGTGTGTTTGTGTCTGATGGTATAGGTGATTCATTGAGTCACAGTGAGCCATATATGAGTGCATGTTTGTGTGTGTGTGTGTTGTGCTATAAGGTGAGCATTGAGTCACAGTGTGCTGTGTGTGTTGTTGTCTGTGTGTGTAGTATATTCTGAGCATTCAGTTAGAGTGTGATGTGTTGCATGTGTTTCTGCTATTATGAAGTGTACATTGAGTCACAATGAGCCGTCTGTAATTGTGTGTGTGTTTGTGTGTGTTGGTAGAGGCTGTGCATTGAATCAGAATTAGGTGTTTATGTGTGTGCGGTGGTATGAGCTTTGCATTGTGTCATGGAGGTGTGTGTGTGTGTCTGTGTGTGTCTGCTGCTACAGATTTCATTGAGTCACAGTGAGCCTGGTGAGTGTCTGTGTGCTGATAGAGGCTGTGAATTGAGTCACAGTTTCTTATATGTGTGTGATTGTGTGCTGGTATACACTGTGCATTGAGTCATAGTGAACAGGTCTGTGTGTGTCTGTGTGTTTGTGCAGTAGTACAGGTGGAGCCTTTAATCAGTTATATGTGTGTGTGTTTGCTCGTTTGGTCTTTGCATTGAGTCACTGAAGTGTACGTGTGTGTGTGTGTGGTGCTATAGACTGTGCATTGAGTCAGAGTGAGCCATGAGTGTGTGTGTATGAGAGTGTGTGTGCTGGTGGGCTTTTGTTGCACTGGGGTGTGTGTGTGTGTGTGTGTGTAGTGCTACAGACTGCATTGAGTCACAGTGAGACGTGTTTGTGTGTGCTGGTATAGGCGATTGTTTCACAGTGATCCATTTGTGTGTGTGTGTTAGTATGCGTGTGTTCTTGTTTAGGCTGTGCATTGAGTCACACTGAGATGTGTGTGTATGCTTGTGTGTTTTGGTATAGATTGTGCATAGAATCACAGTACCATATGTGTGTGTGTGTGCTGGTAAAATCTGAGCATTGAGTCACACTGTCCTGTGTGCTGTGTGTCTATGTACTTGTATGGACTGTGCATTGAGTCACAGTGAGCATGTGTGTGTGTTTGTGTGTGTGTGTGTGCACTGGTATGCTTTGAACCCTGAATCAGCTAGGGGTGTGTGTGTGTGTGCTCATATTGGCTTTGAGTTGAGTCACTGAAGTGTATGTGTGTCTGTTTAGGTGGGGGGCTACAGACTGTGAATTGAGTCACACTGAGTTGTTTGTGTACATGAGTGAGTGTTGTGTATGGGTTTTCATTGAGTCACTGGGTTTTGTGTGTGTGTGTGTGTGTGTTTGTAGTGCTACGGACTGCATTGGGTCACAGTGAGCTGTATGTGTGTGTGCTTGCTGGTGTAGGCTGTGCATTGATTCAAGGTTAGCTGTCAGTGTGTGTGGTGCTGGAATGGAATGTGCACTGAGACACAGTCATCTGTGTGTGTGTGTGTGCATACATGTGTGCTGAAATCAGCTGTGCACTGCATCACTGTGAGCCGTGTGTGTGTTTGTGTGTGTGCTGGAAAATCAGAGCATTGAGTCACACTGAGGTCTGTGCTGTGTGTCTGTATGTAGTGGTATGTCCTGTGCAAGGAATCAGTGAGCTGTGTGTGTGTGTGTTTGTGTATTTGGTGGTGTAGAGTCTGTATTGAGTCTCATTAAGCTGTGTATGTGTGTGTGTGTGTGTGTGTGATGGTATAGGATGTGCATTGGGTCACAGAGCCGTATATATGTGTCTGAGCTGGTATAGACAGTGCATTGACTCACAGTGAGTGTTGTGTATGTGCTACTACAGACTGTGCATTGAGTCAGTGATCAATTTTGTGTGTTTGTGTGATTGTCTGCTCATATAGGCTGTGCACTGTGTCAGAGTAACCCATGTGTGTTTGTGGGAGTGTGTTTTTAAGTGATGGTATAAGTGGTTCATTGTGTCACAGTGTGCCATGTGTGTGTGGTTGTGTGTGTGTGTAGTACAGTCTGAACTTTGATTTACAGTGAGATGTTTTGCATGTGTTTGTGCTTGTATGAACTATACATTGAGTCACAATGAGCCATGCGTGTGTGTGTGTGCTGGTAGAGGCTGAGCATTGAATCACAGTTAGGAGTTTGTTTGTGTGTACTGGTATGGGCTTTGCATTGAGTCACAGAGGTATGTGTGTGTTTGTGTGTGTCTATGTGTGTATGTCTGTGTTGCCACAGACTTCATTGTGTCAGAGTGAGCTTTATGAGTGTCTGTGTGCAGATACAGGCTGTGAATTGAGTCCCAGTGTGTTATGTGTGTGTGTGTGTGTGCTGGTATAGCCTGTGCATTGAGTCACAGTGAGCTGTGTGTGTGTGTGTGTTTGCTGGTGTAGGTTGTGCAGTGATTCAAGGTGACCTGTGATTGTGTGTGTTGAACAGGAACGGACTGTGCACTGAGTCACAGTGAGCCATGTGTGAGTGTGTGCATGTGTGTGAGGCAGTTTAGGATGTGCACTGAGTCACGGTGAGCTGTGTGTGTTTGTGTGTGTGTTCTGGTAAAATATGAGCATTGAGTCACACTGAGGGGTGTCCTGTGTGTCTGTATGTACTGGCATGGACTGTGAATGGAATCACAGTGAGCGCTGTGTGTGTGTATTTTGTTGTATAGAGTCTTTATTGAGTCACACTATGCTGTGTGTGTGTGTGTGTGTGTGTGATGGTATAGGTGGTTCATGGAGTCAGAGTGAGCCAAGTATGAGTGTGTGTGTGTGTGTTTTGGGGTAAAAGCTGAGCATTGCATCACAGGGTATCATGTGTGTTTCTGTTGTTTTGTGTCTGTGTAGTACAGTCTGAGCATTGAGTTACAGTGAGATGTGTTGCATGTGTTTGTGCTAGTATGAACTGTACATTGAGTCACAACGAGCCATGTGTGTTTGTGTGTGTGTGTGTGTGCTGGTGGAGGCTGATCATTGAATCACAGTTACGTGTTTGTGTGTGTGTGCTGGTATGGGCTTTTCATTGAGTCACGGACTTGTATGTGTGTGTGTGTGCATGTGTGTGTGTTGCTAAGATTTAATTCAGTCACAGTGAGCCTTGTGAGTGTATATGTGCTGATATAGGCTGTGAATTGAGTCACAGTGTGTTATGTGTGAGTGTGTCTGTGTGTGTGCTGGTAAAGACAGTGCATTGAGTCACAATAAGTTGTGTGTGTGTTAATATTCTCATATAGACTGTGCATTGAGTAACAGTGAGCAAGTGTGTGTGAGTTTGTGGGAGTGTATGAGCACTGGTATGGGTGGAGCATTGAATCAGTTAGGTGTGTGTGTGTGTGTGCTCCTATGGGCTATCTATTGAGCTACTGAGGTGTATTTGTGTTTTTGTAGTTTTACCACAGACTGTGCATTTAATCACAGTGAGCGGGGTGTGTGTGTGTATGTGAGTGTGTGTGCTGGTAGGCTTTCATTGAGTCCCTGGTGTGTGTGTGTGTGTGTGTGGTGCTACAGACTGCATTGAGTCACAGTGAGGCGTGTGTGTGTATGATGGTATAGGCAATTGAGTCACAGTGAGGCATGTGTGTGTGTTCTCATATAGGCTGTGCATTGAATCACAGTGAGCCCTGTATCTGTGAGTGTGTGTTTGTGTGTGCTAGTATAGGGTGTGTATTGAGTCACACTGAGGTGTGTGTGTGTGCGTGTGTGTTGTTATAGCTTGTGCATTGAGTCAGAGTGCCATGTCAGTGTGTGCATTCTGGTATAGACTATGCACTGAATCAGAGTGAGGGGGTGTGTGTCTGTGTGTTCTGGTATAGGCGGACCATTGAGTCACACTGAGGTGTGTGTGTGTGTTTGTGTGTGTGTGTGCTGATACAGCCTGTGCATTAATCGCAGTCAGTTGTGTGTGTATGTGCACCTACAGGTTGCACTTTGTGTCACAGTGTTTTGTGTGTGTGTGTGATATTATATGGTATATAATGAGTCAAAGGGAGGTGTGTGCGGGGGTTTCATGTGTTCTTATAGGCTATGCATTGAGTCACACTGAGCTGTGTGTTTGAATGTCTGTATGTGTTTGTGTGTGTGTAGAGGTATAAGCTGTGTATTGACTCACAGTGAGCATTGTGTGCTTCTGTGTGTGTTTATGTCTGCTAGCTTAGCCTGTGCACTGAGTCACAGGGAGCCTTGTGTGTGTGTGTGTGTGTGTTGGTAAAGACTGTGCATTGGGTCACAGTGAGCTGTCTTTGTCTTTGTGTGATTGTTGGTGTAGACTGTGCATTGATTCAAGTTGAGCTGTGAGTGTGTGTGTGGTGTTGGTATGGACGATGCACTGAGTTACACTGAGCTGTGAGTGTGTGTGTACATGCTGGTATAATCTGAGCGTTGAGTCACACTGAGGTGTGTGCTTCGTGTCTGTATGTAGTTGTATGGAATGTGCCTTGGGTCAGAATGAATTGTGTATGTGTACGTTTTTGTGTGTACTTGGTGGTGTAGAGTCTGTATTGAGTCACACTAAGCTGTGAGTGTGTGTGTGATAGGATGATAGGTATCCTATACCTGATAGGTATAGGATGTGCATTGAGTCACAAAGCCGTGTGTGTGTGTCTGTGCTGAGATAGGCTGTGCATTGATTCACAGTGAGCCTTGTTTATGTGCTAGTACAGACCGTGCATTGATTCAGTAAACCATGTGTGTGCTTTTCTGTGTTTGTCTGCTGATATAGGCTGTGAACTGAGTCACAGTGGGCCATGTGTGTTTGTGTCTGATGGTATAGGTGATTCATTGAATCACAGTGAGCCATATATGAGTGCGTGTTTGTGTGTGTGTGTGTGTTGTGCTGTAGGGTGAGCATTGAGTCACAGTGTGCTGTGTGTGTGTAGTTGTCTGTGTGTGTAGTACAGTCTGAGCATTTAGTTACAGTGCGATGTGTTGCATGTGTTTCTGCTATTATGAAGTGTACATTGAGTCACAATGAGCCCTCTGTAATTGTGTGTGTGTGTGTGTGTGTTGGTAGAGGCTGTGAATTGAATCAGAATTAGGTGATTATGTGTGTGTGGTGGTATGAGCTTTGCATTGTGTCATGGAGGTATGTGTGTGTGTGTTGCTACAGACTTCATTGAGTCACAGTGAGACTGGTGAGTGTCTCTGTGCTGATAGAGGCTGTGAATTGAGTCACAGTTTCTTATGTGTGTGTGATTGTGTGCTGGTATACACTGTGCATTGAGTCATAGTGAGCAGGTCTGTGTGTGTCTTTGTTTTTCTGCAGTAGTACGGGTGGAGCCTTTAATCAGTTATGTTTGTGTGTGTGTGTGTTCGTTTGGTCTTTACATTGAGTCACTAAGGTGTATATGTGTGTGTGTGTTGTGTTATAGACTGTGCATTGAGTCAGAGTGAGCCGTGAGTGTGTGTGTACGAGAGTGTGTGTGCTGGTGGGCTTTTGTTGATGCATTGAGTCACAGTGAGACATGTTTGTGTGTGCTGGTATAGGCGATTGATTGAGTCACAGTGATCCATTTGTGTGTGCGTGTTAGTATGCGTGTCTTCTTGTTTAGGCTGTGCATTGAGTCACACTGAAGTGTGTGTGTATCCTTGTGTGTGTTGGTATAGATTGTGCATAGAATCACAGTACCATATGTGTGTGTGTGTGCTGGTAAAATCTGAGCATTGAGTCACACTGTCGTGTGTGGTGTGTGTCTGTATGTACTTGTATGGACTGTACATTGAGTGACAGTGAGCATGTGTGTGTGTGTGTGTGTGTGCACTGGTATGCCTTGAACACTGAATCAGCTAGGTGTGTGTGTGTGCTCATATTGGCTTTGAGTTGAGTCACTGAGTTGTATGTGTGTCTGTGTAGGAGGGGGGCTACAGACTATGCATTTAGTCACACTGACACGTTTGTGTACATGAGTGTGTGTTGTGGTATGTGATTTCATTGAGTCACTGGAGTTTGTGTGTGTGTGGTGTTACAGACTGCATTGAGTCACAGTGAGGCGTGTGTGTGTATGATGGCATAGGCAATTGATTGAGTCACAGTGACACATGTGTGTGTGTTCTCATATAGGCTGTGCATTGAATCACTGTGAGACATTTATCTGTGAGTGTGTGTTTGTGTGTGCTAGTATATGGTGTGTATTGAGTCACACTGAGGTGTGTGTGTGTGCGTATGTGTTGTTATAGATTGTGCATTGAGTCAGAGTGCCGTGTCAGTGTGTGCATGCTGGTATAGACTATGCACTGAATCAGGGTGAGGGGTGTGTGTGTCTGGGTGTTCTGGTATAGGCGGACCATTGAGTCACACTGAGGTGTGTGTGTGTGTCTCTGTGTGTGTGTGTGTGCTGGTACAGCCTGTGCATTAATCGCAGTCAGTTGTGTGTGTATGTTCACCTACAAGTTGCACTTTGTGTCACAGTGTGTCTGTGTGTGATATTATACGGTATACACTGAGTCAAAGGGAGCTGTGTGTGTGTGGGGGCGCATGTGCTCTTATAGATTTTGCATTGAGTCACACTGAGCTGTGTGTTTGAAAGTCTGTCTGTGTGTGTGTGTGTGTGTAGAGGTATAGGCTGTGTACCTACTCACAGTGAGCATTGTGTGCTTCTGTGTGTGTGTATGTCTGCTAGCTTAGACTGTGCACAGAGTCCCAGGGAGCCTTGTGTGTGTGTGTGTGTGTGTGTTGGTAAAGACTGTGCATTGGGTCACAGTGAGCTGTCTTTGTCTGTGTGTGTGACTGCTGGTGTAGGCTGTGCATTGATTCAAGTTGAGCTGTGAGTGTGTGTGTGGTGTTGATATGGACGGTGCACTGTGTCACACTGAGTTGCGTGTGCGTGCTGGTATAATCTGAGCGTTGAGTCACACTGAGGTTTGTGCTTCGTGTCTGAAGATAGTTGTATGGAATGTGCCTTGGGTCACAATGAATTGTGCATGTGTACGTTTTTGTGTGTACTTGGTGGTGTAGAGTCTGTATTGAGTCACACTAAGCTGTGAGTGTGTGATGGTATAGGATGTGCATTGAGTCACAAAGCCGTGTGTGTGTGTCTGTGCTGGTATAGGCTGTGCATTGATTCACAGTGAGCCTTGTGTATGAGCTAGTACGGATTGTGCATTAGTCAGTGAACCACGTGTGTGCTTTTCTGTGTTTGTCTGCTGATATAGGCTGTGAACTGAGTCACAGTGGGCCATGTGTGTTTGTGTCTGATGGTATAGGTGATTCATTGAGTCACAGTGAGCCATATATGAGTGCGTGTTTGTGTGTGTGTGTGTTGTGCTATAAGGTGAGCATTGAGTCACAGTGTGCTGTGTGTGTTGTTGTCTGTGTGTGTAGTATATTCTGAGCATTCAGTTACAGTGTGATGTGTTGCATGTGTTTCTGCTATTATGAAGTGTACATTGAGTCACAATGAGCCGTCTGTAATTGTGTGTGTGTTTGTGTGTGTTGGTAGAGGCTGTGCATTGAATCAGAATTAGGTGTTTATGTGTGTGCGGTGGTATGAGCTTTGCATTGTGTCATGGAGGTGTGTGTGTGTGTCTGTGTGTGTCTGCTGCTACAGATTTCATTGAGTCACAGTGAGCCTGGTGAGTGTCTGTGTGCTGATAGAGGCTGTGAATTGAGTCACAGTTTCTTATATGTGTGTGATTGTGTGCTGGTATACACTGTGCATTGAGTCATAGTGAGCAGGTCTGTGTGTGTCTGTGTGTTTGTGCAGTAGTACAGGTGGAGCATTTAATCAGTTATATGTGTGTGTGTTTGTTCGTTTGGTCTTTGCATTGAGTCACTGAAGTGTACGTGTGTGTGTGTGTGGTGCGATAGACTGTGCATTGAGTCAGAGTGAGCCATGAGTGTGTGTGTATGAGAGTGTGTGTGCTGGTGGGCTTTTGTTGCACTGGGGTGTGTGTGTGTGTGTGTGTAGTGCTACAGACTGCATTGAGTCACAGTGAGACGTGTTTGTGTGTGCTGGTATAGGCGATTGATTCACAGTGATCCATTTGTGTGTGTGTGTTAGTATGCGTGTGTTCTTGTTTAGGCTGTGCATTGAGTCACACTGAGATGTGTGTGTATGCTTGTGTGTTTTGGTATAGATTGTGCATAGAATCACAGTACCATATGTGTGTGTGTGTGCTGGTAAAATCTGAGCATTGAGTCACACTGTCCTGTGTGCTGTATGTCTATGTACTTGTATGGACTGTGCATTGAGTCACAGTGAGCATGTGTGTGTGTTTGTGTGTGTGTGTGTGTGCACTGGTATGCTTTGAACCCTGAATCAGCTAGGGGTGTGTGTGTGTGTGCTCATATTGGCTTTGAGTTGAGTCACTGAAGTGTATGTGTGTCTGTTTAGGTGGGGGGCTACAGACTGTGAATTGAGTCACACTGAGTTGTTTGTGTACATGAGTGAGTGTTGTGTATGGGTTTTCATTGAGTCACTGGGTTTTGTGTGTGTGTGTGTGTGTTTGTAGTGCTACGGACTGCATTGGGTCACAGTGAGCTGTATGTGTGTGTGCTTGCTGGTGTAGGCTGTGCATTGATTCAAGGTTAGCTGTCAGTGTGTGTGGTGCTGGAATGGAATGTGCACTGAGACACAGTCATCTGTGTGTGTGTGTGCATACATGTGTGCTGAAATCAGCTGTGCACTGCATCACTGTGAGCCGTGTGTGTGTTTGTGTGTGTGCTGGAAAATCAGAGCATTGAGTCACACTGAGGTCTGTGCTGTGTGTCTGTATGTAGTGGTATGTCCTGTGCAAAGAATCAGTGAGCTGTGTGTGTGTGTGTTTGTGTATTTGGTGGTGTAGAGTCTGTATTGAGTCTCATTAAGCTGTGTATTTGTGTGTGTGTGTGTGATGGTATAGGATGTGCATTGGGTCACAGAGCCGTATATATGTGTCTGAGCTGGTATAGGCAGTGCATTGACTCACAGTGAGTGTTGTGTATGTGCTACTACAGACTGTGCATTGAGTCAGTGATCAATTTTGTGTGTTTGTGTGATTGTCTGCTCATATAGGCTGTGCACTGTGTCAGAGTAACCCATGTGTGTTTGTGGGAGTGTGTTTTTAAGTGATGGTATAAGTGGTTCATTGTGTCACAGTGTGCCGTGTGTGTGTAGTTGTGTGTGTGTGTAGTACAGTCTGAACTTTGATTTACAGTGAGATGTTTTGCATGTGTTTGTGCTTGTATGAACTATACGTTGAGTCACAATGAGCCATGCGTGTGTGTGTGTGCTGGTAGAGGCTGAGCATTGAATCACAGTTAGGAGTTTGTTTGTGTGTACTGGTATGGGCTTTGCATTGAGTCACAGAGGTATGTGTGTGTTTGTGTGTGTCTATGTGTGTATGTCTGTGTTGCCACAGACTTCATTGTGTCAGAGTGAGCTTTATGAGTGTCTGTGTGCAGATACAGGCTGTGAATTGAGTCCCAGTGTGTTATGTGTGTGTGTGTGTGTGCTGGTATAGCCTGTGCATTGAGTCACAGTGAGCTGTGTGTGTGTGTGTGTTTGCTGGTGTAGGTTGTGCAGTGATTCAAGGTGACCTGTGATTGTGTGTGTTGAACAGGAACGGACTGTGCACTGAGTCACAGTGAGCCATGTGTGAGTGTGTGCATGTGTGTGAGCCAGTTTAGGATGTGCACTGAGTCACGGTGAGCTGTGTGTGTTTGTGTGTGTGTTCTGGTAAAATATGAGCATTGAGTCACACTGAGGGGTGTCCTGTGTGTCTGTATGTACTGGCATGGACTGTGAATGGAATCACAGTGAGCGCTGTGTGTGTGTATTTTGTTGTATAGAGTCTTTATTGAGTCACACTATGCTGTGTGTGTGTGTGTCTGTGATGGTATAGGTGGTTCATGGAGTCAGAGTGAGCCAAGTATGAGTGTGTGTGTGTGTTTTGGGGTAAAAGCTGAGCATTGCATCACAGGGTATCATGTGTGTGTCTGTTGTTGTGTGTCTGTGTAGTACAGTCTGAGCATTGAGTTACAGTGAGATGTGTTGCATGTGTTTGTGCTAGTATGAACTGTACATTGAGTCACAACGAGCCATGTGTGTTTGTGTGTGTGTGTGTGTGCTGGTGGAGGCTGATCATTGAATCACAGTTACGTGTTTGTGTGTGTGTGCTGGTATGGGCTTTTCATTGAGTCACGGACTTGTATGTGTGTGTGTGTGCATGTGTGTGTGTTGCTAAGATTTAATTCAGTCACAGTGAGCCTTGTGAGTGTATATGTGCTGATATAGGCTGTGAATTGAGTCACAGTGTGTTATGTGTGAGTGTGTCTGTGTGTGTGCTGGTAAAGACAGTGCATTGAGTCACAATAAGTTGTGTGTGTGTTAATATTCTCATATAGACTGTGCATTGAGTAACAGTGAGCAAGTGTGTGTGAGTTTGTGGGAGTGTATGAGCACTGGTATGGGTGGAGCATTGAATCAGTTAGGTGTGTGTGTGTGTGTGCTCCTATGGGCTATCTATTGAGTTACTGAGGTGTATTTGTGTTTTTGTAGTTTTACCACAGACTGTGCATTTAATCACAGTGAGCGGGGTGTGTGTGTGTATGTGAGTGTGTGTGCTGGTAGGCTTTCATTGAGTCCCTGGTGTGTGTGTGTGTGTGTGTGGTGCTACAGACTGCATTGAGTCACAGTGAGGCGTGTGTGTGTATGATGGTATAGGCAATTGATTGAGTCACAGTGAGGCATGTGTGTGTGTTCTCATATAGGCTGTGCATTGAATCACAGTGAGACATGTATCTGTAACTGTGTGTTTGTGTGTGCTAGTATAGGGTGTGTATTGAGTCACACTGAGGTGTGTGTGTGTGCGTGTGTGCTGTTATAGATTGTGCATTGAGTCAGAGTGCCATGTCAGTGTGTGCATTCTGGTATAGATTATGCACTGAATCACAGTGAGGGGTGTGTGTGTCTGTGTGTTCTGGTATAGGCGGACCATTGAGTCACACTGAGGTGTGTGTGTGTGTTTGTGTGTGTGTGTGCTGATACAGCCTGTGCATTAATCGCAGTCAGTTGTGTGTGTATGTGCACCTACAGGTTGCACTTTGTGTCACAGTGTTTTGTGTGTGTGTGTGATATTATATGGTATATAATGAGTCAAAGGGAGGTGTGTGTGGGGGGATCCTGTGTTCTTATAGGCTATGCATTGAGTCACACTGAGCTGTGTGTTTGAATGTCTGTATGTGTTTGTGTGTGTGTAGAGGTATAAGCTGTGTATTGACTCACAGTGAGCATTGTGTGCTTCTGTGTGTGTTTATGTCTGCTAGCTTAGACTGTGCACTGAGTCACAGGGAGCCTTGTGTGTGTGTGTGTGTGTGTTGGTAAAGACTGTGCATTGGGTCACAGTGAGCTGTCTTTGTCTTTGTGTGATTGTTGGTGTAGACTGTGCATTGATTCAAGTTGAGCTGTGAGTGTGTGTGTGGTGTTGGTATGGACGATGCACTGAGTTACACTGAGCTGTGAGTGTGTGTGTACATGCTGGTATAATCTGAGCGTTGAGTCACACTGAGGTGTGTGCTTCGTGTCTGTATGTAGTTGTATGGAATGTGCCTTGGGTCAGAATGAATTGTGTATGTGTACGTTTTTGTGTGTACTTGGTGGTGTAGAGTCTGTATTGAGTCACACTAAGCTGTGAGTGTGTGTGTGATAGGATGATAGGTATCCTATACCTGATAGGTATAGGATGTGCATTGAGTCACAAAGCCGTGTGTGTGTGTCTGTGCTGGGATAGGCTGTGCATTGCTTCACAGTGAGCCTTGTTTATGTGTTAATACAGACCGTGCATTGATTCAGTAAACCATGTGTGTGCTTTTCTGTGTTTGTCTGCTGATATAGGCTGTGAACTGAGTCACAGTGGGCCATGTGTGTTTGTGTCTGATGGTATAGGTGATTCATTGAATCACAGTGAGCCATATATGAGTGCGTGTTTGTGTGTGTGTGTGTGTTTTGCTGTAGGGTGAGCATTGAGTCACAGTGTGCTGTGTGTGTGTAGTTGTCTGTGTGTGTAGTACAGTCTGAGCATTTAGTTACAGTGCGATGTGTTGCATGTGTTTCTGCTATTATGAAGTGTACATTGAGTCACAATGAGCCCTCTGTAATTGTGTGTGTGTGTGTGTGTTGGTAGAGGCTGTGAATTGAATCAGAATTAGGTGATTATGTGTGTGTGGTGGTATGAGCTTTGCATTGTGTCATGGAGGTATGTGTGTGTGTGTTGCTACAGACTTCATTGAGTCACAGTGAGCCTGGTGAGTGTCTCTGTGCTGATAGAGGCTGTGAATTGAGTCACAGTTTCTTATGTGTGTGTGATTGTGTGCTGGTATACACTGTGCATTGAGTCATAGTGAGCAGGTCTGTGTGTGTCTTTGTTTTTCTGCAGTAGTACGGGTGGAGCCTTTAATCAGTTATGTGTGTGTGTGTGTGTGTTCGTTTGGTCTTTACATTGAGTCACTAAGGTGTATGTGTGTGTGTGTGGTGTTATAGACTGTGCATTGAGTCAGAGTGAGCCGTGAGTGTGTGTGTACGAGAGTGTGTGAGCTGGTGGGCTTTTGTTGATGCACTGATGTGTGCATGTGTGTCTGTTGTGCTACAGACTGCATTGAGTCACAGTGAGGCGTGTGTGTGTATGATGGCATAGGCAATTTATTGAGTCACAGTGACGCATGTGTGTGTGTTCTCATATAGGTTGTTCATTGAATCACAGTGAGACATGTATCTGTGAGTGTGTGTTTGTGTGTGCTAGTATATGGTGTGTATTGAGTCACACTGAGGTGTGTGTGTGTGCGTATGTGTTGTTATAGATTGTGCATTGAGTCAGAGTGCCGTGTCAGTGTGGGCATGCTGGTATAGACTATGCACTGAATCAGGGTGAGGGGTGTGTGTGTCTGTGTGTTCTGGTATAGGCGGACCATTGAGTCACACTGAGGTGTGTGTGTGTGTCTGTGTGTGTGTGTGTGTGCTGGTACAGCCTGTGCATTAATCACAGTCAGTTGTGTGTGTATGTTCACCTACAAGTTGCACTTTGTGTCACAGTGTGTCTGTGTGTGATATTATATGGTATACACTGAGTCAAAGGGAGCTGTGTGTGTGGGGGGGTGCATGTGCTCTTATAGACTTTGCATTGAGTCACACTGAGCTGTGTGTTTGAAAGTCTGTCTGTGTGTGTGTGTGTGTGTAGAGGTATAGGCTGTGTACTGACTCACAGTGAGCATTGTGTGCTTCTGTGTGTGTGTATGTCTGCTAGCTTAGACTGTGCACAGAGTCCCAGGGAGCCTTGAGTGTGTGTGTGTGTGTGTGTGTGTTGGTAAAGACTGTGCATTGGGTCGCAGTGAGCTGTCTTTGTCTGTGTGTGTGACTGCTGGTGTAGGCTGTGCATTGATTCAAGTTGAGCTGTGAGTGTGTGTGTGGTGTTGATATGGATGGTGCACTGTGTCACACTGAGTTGCGTGTGCGTGCTGGTATAATCTGAGCATTGAGTCACACTGAGGTTTGTGCTTCGTGTCTGAAGGTAGTTGTATGGAATGTGCCTTGGGTCACAATGAATTATGTATGTGTACGTTTTTGTGTGTACTTGGTGGTGTAGAGTCTGTATTGAGTCACACTAAGTTGTGAGTGTGTGTGTGTGATGGTATAGGATGTGCATTGAGTCACAAAGCCGTGTGTGTGTGTCTGTGCTGGTATAGGCTGTGCATTGATTCACAGTGAGCCTTGTGTATGAGCTAGTACGGATTGTGCATTAGTCAGTGAACCACGTGTGTGCTTTTCTGTGTTTGTCTGCTGATATAGGCTGTGAACTGAGTCACAGTGGGCCACGTGTGTTTGTGTTTGATGGTATAGGTGATTCATTGAGTCACAGTGAGCCATGTATGAGTGCGTGTTTGTGTGTGTTGTGCTATAGGGTGAGCATTGAGTCACAGTGTGCTGTGTGTGTGTTGCTGTCTGTGTGTGTAGTATATTCTGAGCATTCAGTTACAGTGTGATGTGTTGCATGTGTTTCTGCTATTATGAAGTGTACATTGAGTCACAATGAGCCGTCTGTAATTGTGTGTGTGTGTTGGTAGAGGCTGTGCATTGAATCAGAATTAGGTGTTTATGTGTGTGCGGTGGTATGAGCTTTGCATTGTGTCATGGAGGTGTGTGTGTGTGTATGTGTGTGTCTGCTGCTACAGATTTCATTGAGTCACAGTGAGCCTGGTGAGTGTCTGTGTGCTGATAGAGGCTGTGAATTGAGTCACAGTTTCTTATATGTGTGTGATTGTGTGCTGGTATACACTGTGCATTGAGTCATAGTGAGCAGGTCTGTGTGTGTCTGTGTGTTTGTGCAGTAGTACAGATGGAGCATTTAATCAGTTATGTGTGTGTGTGTTTGTTCGTTTGGTCTTTGCATTGAGTCACTGAGGTGTACGTGTGTGTGTGTGTGGTGCGATAGACTGTGCATTGAGTCAGAGTGAGCCGTGAGTGTGTGTGTATGAGAGTGTGTGTGCTGGTGGGCTTTTGTTGCACTGGGGTGTGTGTGTGTGTGTGTGTTTAGTGCTACAGACTGCATTGAGTCACAGTGAGACGTGTTTGTGTGTGCTGGTATAGGCGATTGATTCACAGTGATCCATTTGTGTGTGTGTGTTAGTATGCGTGTGTTCTTGTTTAGGCTGTGCATTGAGTCACACTGAGATGTGTGTGTATGCTTGTGTGTTTTGGTATAGATTGTGCATAGAATCACAGTACCATATGTGTGTGTGTGTGCTGGTAAAATCTGAGCATTGAGTCACACTGTCCTGTGTGCTGTGTGTCTATGTACTTGTATGGACTGTGCATTGAGTCACAGTGAGCATGTGTGTGTGTGTGTGTGTGTGCACACTGGTATGCTTTGAACCCTGAATCAGCTAGGGGTGTGTGTGTGTGCTCATATTGGCTTTGAGTTGAGTCACTGAAGTGTATGTGTGTCTGTTTAGGTGGGGGGCTACAGACTGTGAATTGAGTCACACTGAGTTGTTTGTGTACATGAGTGAGTGTTGTGTATGGGTTTTCATTGAATCACTGGGTTTTGTGTGTGTGTGTGTGTGTTTGTAGTGCTACGGACTGCATTGGGTCCTAGTGAGCTGTATGTGTGTGTGCTTGCTGGTGTAGGCTGTGCATTGATTCAAGGTTAGCTGTCAGTGTGTGTGGTGCTGGAATGGAATGTGCACTGAGACACAGTCATCTGTGTGTGTGTGTGCATACATGTGTGCTGGAATCAGCTGTGCACTGCATCACTGTGAGCCGTGTGTGTGTTTGTGTGTGTGTGCTGGAAAATCAGAGCATTGAGTCACACTGAGGTCTGTGCTGTGTGTCTGTATGTAGTGGTATGGCCTGTGCAAGGAATCAGTGAGCTGTGTGTGTGTGTGTTTGTGTATTTGGTGGTGTAGAGTCTGTATTGAGTCTCATTAAGCTGTGTGTGTGTGTGTGTGTGATGGTATAGGATTTGCATTGGGTCACAGAGCCGTATATATATGTCTGAGCTGGTATAGGCAGTGCATTGACTCACAGTGAGTGTTGTGTATGTGCTACTACAGACTGTGCATTGAGTCAGTGATCAATTTTGTGTGTTTGTGTGATTGCTCATATAGGCTGTGCACTGTGTCACAGTAACCCATGTGTGTTTGTGGGAGTGTGTTTTTGAGTGATGGTATAAGTGGTTCATTGTGTCACAGTGAGCCATGTATGAGTGCATGTTTGTGTGTGTGTGTGTTCTAGTAGAGGCTAAGCATTGTGTCACAGTGTGCCATGTGTGTGTGTGGTTGTGTGTGTGTGTAGTACAGTCTGAACATTGATTTACAGTGAGATGTTTTGCATGTGTTTGTGCTTGTATGAACTATACGTTGAGTCACAATGAGCCATGCGTGTGTGTGTGTGCTGGTAGAGGCTGAGCATTGAATCACAGTTAGGAGTTTGTTTGTGTGTACTGGTATGGGCTTTGCATTGAGTCACAGAGGTATGTGTGTGTTTGTGTGTGTCTATGTGTGTATGTCTGTGTTGCCACAGACTTCATTGTGTCAGAGTGAGCTTTATGAGTGTCTGTGTGCAGATACAGGCTGTGAATTGAGTCCCAGTGTGTTATGTGTGCGTGTGTGTGTGCTGGTATAGCCTGTGCATTGAGTCACAGTGAGCTGTGTGTGTGTGTTTGCTGGTGTAGGCTGTGCAGTGATTCAAGGTGACCTGTGATTGTGTGTGTTGAACAGGAACGGACTGTGCACTGAGTCACAGTGAGCCATGTGTGATTGTGTGCATGTGTGTGAGCCAGTTTAGGAGGTGCGCTGAGTCACGGTGAGCTGTGTGTGTTTGTGTGTGTGTTCTGGTAAAATATGAGCATTGAGTCAACACTGAGGTGTGTCCTGTGTGTCTGTATGTACTGGCATTGACCGTGAATGGAATCACAGTGAGCGCTGTGTGTGTATATTTTGTTGTATAGAGTCTTTATTGAGTCACACTAAGCTGTGTGTGTGTATGTGTGTGTGTGTGATGGTATAGGTGGTTCATTGAGTCAGAGTGAGCCAAGTATGAGCGTGTGTGTGTGTGTTTTGGGGTAAAAGCTGAGCATTGCATCACAGGGTGTCGTGTGTGTCTGTTGTTGTGTGTCTGTGTAGTACAGTCTGAGCATTGAGTTACAGTGAGATGTGTTGCATGTGTTTGTGCTAGTATGAACTGTACATTGAGTCACAACGAGCCATGTGTGTTTGTGTGTGTGTGTGTGTGCTGGTGGAGGCTGATCATTGAATCACAGTTACGTGTTTGTGTGTGTGTGCTGGTATGGGCTTTTCATTGAGTCACGGACTTGTATGTGTGTGTGTGTGCATGTGTGTGTGTTGCTAAGATTTAATTCAGTCACAGTGAGCCTTGTGAGTGTATATGTGCTGATATAGGCTGTGAATTGAGTCACAGTGTGTTATGTGTGAGTGTGTCTGTGTGTGTGCTGGTAAAGACAGTGCATTGAGTCACAATAAGTTGTGTGTGTGTTAATATTCTCATATAGACTGTGCATTGAGTAACAGTGAGCAAGTGTGTGTGAGTTTGTGGGAGTGTATGAGCACTGGTATGGGTGGAGCATTGAATCAGTTAGGTGTGTGTGTGTGTGTGCTCCTATGGGCTATCTATTGAGCTACTGAGGTGTATTTGTGTTTCTGTCGTGGTACCACAGACTGTGCATTTAATCACAGTGAGCGGGGTGTGTGTGTGTATGTGAGTGTGTGTGCTGGTAGGCTTTCATTGAGTCCCTGGTGTGTGTGTGTGTGTGTGTGGTGCTACAGACTGCATTGAGTCACAGTGAGGCGTGTGTGTGTATGATGGTATAGGCAATTGATTGAGTCACAGTGAGGCATGTGTGTGTGTTCTCATATAGGCTGTGCATTGAATCACAGTGAGCCCTGTATCTGTGAGTGTGTGTTTGTGTGTGCTAGTATAGGGTGTGTATTGAGTCACACTGAGGTGTGTGTGTGTGCGTGTGTGTTGTTATAGCTTGTGCATTGAGTCAGAGTGCCATGTCAGTGTGTGCATTCTGGTATAGACTATGCACTGAATCAGAGTGAGGGGGTGTGTGTCTGTGTGTTCTGGTATAGGCGGACCATTGAGTCACACTGAGGTGTGTGTGTGAGTTTGTGTGTGTGCTGATACAGCCTGTGCATTAATCGCAGTCAGTTGTGTGTGTATGTGCACCTACAGGTTGCACTGTGTGTCACAGTGTTTTGTGTGTGTGTGTGATATTATATGGTATACAATGAGTCAAAGGGAGGTGTGTGTGGGGGGGTTCATGTGTTCTTATAGGCTATGCATTGAGTCACACTGAGCTGTGTGTTTGAATGTCTGTATGTGTTTGTGTGTGTGTAGAGGTATAAGCTGTGTATTGACTCACAGTGAGCATTGTGTGCTTCTGTGTGTGTTTATGTCTGCTAGCTTAGCCTGTGCACTGAGTCACAGGGAGCTTTGTGTGTGTGTGTGTGTGTGTGTGTGTTGGTAAAGACTGTGCATTGGGTCACAGTGAGCTGTCTTTGTCTTTGTGTGATTGCTGGTGTAGACTGTGCATTGATTCAAGTTGAGCTGTGAGTGTGTGTGTGGTGTTGGTATGGACGGTGCACTGAGTCACACTGAGCTGTGAGTGTGTGTGTACATGCTGGTATAATCTGAGCGTTGAGTCACACTGAGGTGTGTGCTTCGTGTCTGTATGTAGTTGTATGGAATGTGCCTTGGGTCAGAATGAATTGTGTATGTGTACGTTTTTGTGTGTACTTGGTGGTGTAGAGTCTGTATTGAGTCACACTAAGCTGTGAGTGTGTGTGTGATAGGATGATAGGTATCCTATACCTGATAGGTATAGGATGTGCATTGAGTCACAAAGCCGTGTGTGTGTGTCTGTGCTGGGATAGGCTGTGCATTGATTCACAGTGAGCCTTGTTTATGTGCTAGTACAGACCGTGCATTGATTCAGAAAACCATGTGTGTGCTTTTCTGTGTTTGTCTGCTGATATAGGCTGTGAACTGAGTCACAGTGGGCCATGTGTGTTTGTGTCTGATGGTATAGGTGATTCATTGAATCACAGTGAGCCATATATGAGTGCGTGTTTGTGTGTGTGTGTGTGTTGTGCTGTAGGGTGAGCATTGAGTCACAGTGTGCCGTGTGTGTGTTGTTGTCTGTGTGTGTAGTACAGTCTGAGCATTCAGTTACAGTGCAATGTGTTGCATGTGTTTCTGCTATTATGAAGTGTACATTGAGTCACAATGAGCCCTCTGTAATTGTGTGTGTGTGTGTGTGTTGGTAGAGGCTGTGAATTGAATCAGAATTAGGTGATTATGTGTGTGTGGTGGTATGAGCTTTGCATTGTGTCATGGAGGTATGTGTGTGTGTGTTGCTACAGACTTCATTGAGTCACAGTGAGCCTGGTGAGTGTCTCTGTGCTGAAAGAGGCTGTGAATTGAGTCACAGTTTCTTATGTGTGTGTGATTGTGTGCTGGTATACACTGTGCATTGAGTCATAGTGAGCAGGTCTGTGTGTGTCTTTGTTTTTCTGCAGTAGTACGGGTGGAGCCTTTAATCAGTTATGTGTGTGTGTGTGTGTGTTCGTTTGGTCTTTGCATTGAGTCACTAAGGTGTATATGTGTGTGTGTGTGGTGTTATAGACTGTGCATTGAGTCAGAGTGAGCCGTGAGTGTGTGTGTACGAGAGTGTGTGTGCTGGTGGGCTTTTGTTGATGCACTGGTGTGTGTGCATGTGTGTCTGTTGTGCTACAGACTGCATTGAGTCACAGTGAGACATGTTTGTGTGTGCTGGTATAGGCGATTGATTGAGTCACAGTGATCCATTTGTGTGTGCGTGTTAGTATGCATGTGTTCTTGTTTAGGCTGTGCATTGAGTCACACTGAGGTGTGTGTGTATGCTTGTGTGTGTTGGTATAGATTGTGCATAGAATCACAGTACCATATGTGTGTGTGTGTGCTGGTAAAATGTGAGCATTGAGTCACACTGTCATGTGTGGTGTGTGTCTGTATGTACTTGTATGGACTGTACATTGAGTCACAGTGAGCATGTGTGTGTGTGTGTGTGTGCACTGGTATGCCTTGAACACTGAATCAGCTAGGTGTGTGTGTGTGCTCATATTGGCTTTGAGTTGAGTCACTGAGGTCTATGTGTGTCTGTGTAGGAGGGGGGCTACAGACTATGCATTTAGTCACATTGACACGTTTGTGTACATGAGTGTGTGTTGTGGTATGTGATTTCATTGAGTCACTGGAGTTTGTGTGTGTGTGGTGTTACAGACTGCATTGAGTCACAGTGAGGCGTGTGTGTGTATGATGGCATAGGCAATTGATTGAGTCACAATGACGCATGTGTGTGTTTTCTCATATAGGCTGTGCATTGAATCACAGTGAGACATGTATCTGTGAGTGTGTGTTTGTGTGTGCTAGTATATGGTGTGTATTGAGTCACACTGAGGTGTGTGTGTGTGCATATGTGTTGTTATAGATTGTGCATTGAGTCAGAGTGCTGTGTCAGTGTGTGCATGTTGGTATAGACTATGCACTGAATCAGGGTGAGGGGTGTGTGTGTCTGTGTGTTCTGGTATAGGCGGAACATTGAGTCACACTGAGGTGTGTGTGTGTGTCTGTGTGTGTGTGTGTGTGCTGGTACAGCCTGTGCATTAATCACAGTCAGTTGTGTATGTTCACCTACAAGTTGCACTTTGTGTCACAGTGTGTCTGTGTGTGATATTATATGGTATACACTGAGTCAAAGGGATCTGTGTTTGTGTGGGGGTGCATGTGCTCTTATAGACTTTGCATTGAGTCACACTGAGCTGTGTGTTTGAAAGTCTGTCTGTGTGTGTGTGTGTGTGTAGAGGTATAGGCTGTGTACTGACTCACAGTGAGCATTGTGTGCTTCTGTGTGTGTGTATGTCTGCTAGCTTAGACGGTGCACAGAGTCCCAGGGAGCCTTGTGTGTGTGTGTGTGTGTGTGTTGGTAAAGACTGTGCATTGGGTCGCAGTGAGCTGTCTTTGTCTGTGTGTGTGACTGCTGGTGTAGGCTGTGCATTGATTCAAGTTGAGCTGTGAGTGTGTGTGTGGTGTTGACATGGACGGTGCACTGTGTCACACTGAGTTGCGTGTGCGTGCTGGTATAATCTGAGCATTGAGTCACACTGAGGTTTGTGCTTCGTGTCTGAAGGTAGTTGTATGGAATGTGCCTTGGGTCACAATGAATTGTGCATGTGTACGTTTTTGTGTGTACTTGGTGGTGTAGAGTCTGTATTGAGTCACACTAAGCTGTGAGTGTGTGTGTGTGATGGTATAGGATGTGCATTGAGTCACAAAGCCGTGTGTGTGTGTCTGTGCTGGTACAGGCTGTGCATTGATTCACAGTGAGCCTTGTGTATGAGCTAGTACGGATTGTGCATTACTCAGTGAACCACGTGTGTGCTTTTCTGTGTTTGTCTGCTAATATAGGCTGTGAACTGAGTCACAGTGGGCCATGTGTGTTTGTGTCTGATGGTATAGGTGATTCATTGAGTCACAGTGAGCCATATATGAGTGCGTGTTTGTGTGTGTGTTGTGCTATAAGGTGAGCATTGAGTCACAGTGTGCTGTGTGTGTTGTTGTCTGTGTGTGTAGTATATTCTGAGCATTCAGTTACAGTGTGATGTGTTGCATGTGTTTCTGCTATTATGAAGTGTACATTGAGTCACAATGAGCCGTCTGTAATTGTGTGTGTGTTTGTGTGTGTTGGTAGAGGCTGTGCATTGAATCAGAATTAGGTGTTTATGTGTGTGCGGTGGTATGAGCTTTGCATTGTGTCATGGAGGTGTGTGTGTGTGTCTGCTGCTACAGATTTCATTGAGTCACAGTGAGCCTGGTGAGTGTCTGTGTGCTGATAGAGGCTGTGAATTGAGTCACAGTTTCCTATATGTGTGTGATTGTGTGCTGGTATACACTGTGCATTGAGTCATAGTGAGCAGGTCTGTGTGTGTCTGTGTGTTTGTGCAGTAGTACAGATGGAGCATTTAATCAGTTATGTGTGTGTGTGTTTGTTCGTTTGGTCTTTGCATTGAGTCACTGAAGTGTACGTGTGTGTGTGTGTGGTGCGATAGACTGTGCATTGAGTCAGAGTGAGCCGTGAGTGTGTGTGTATGAGAGTGTGTGTGCTGGTGGGCTTTTGTTGCACTGGGGTGTGTGTGTGTTTGTGTAGTGCTACAGACTGCATTGAGTCACAGTGAGACGTGTTTGTGTGTGCTGGTATAGGCGATTGATTCACAGTGATCCATTTGTGTGTGTGTGTTAGTATGCGTGTGTTCTTGTTTAGGCTGTGCATTGAGTCACACTGAGATGTGTGTGTATGCTTGTGTGTTTTGGTATAGATTGTGCATAGAATCACAGTACCATATGTGTGTGTGTGTGCTGGTAAAATCTGAGCATTGAGTCACACTGTCCTGTGTGCTGTATGTCTATGTACTTGTATGGACTGTGCATTGAGTCAAAGTGAGCATGTGTGTGTGTTTGTGTGTGTGTGTGTGCACTGGTATGCTTTGAACCCTGAATCAGCTAGGGGTGTGTGTGTGTGTGCTCATATTGGCTTTGAGTTGAGTCACTGAAGTGTATGTGTGTCTGTTTAGGTGGGGGGCTACAGACTGTGAATTGAGTCACACTGAGTTGTTTGTGTACATGAGTGAGTGTTGTGTATGGGTTTTCATTGAGTCACTGGGTTTTGTGTGTGTGTGTGTGTGTTTGTAGTGCTACGGACTGCATTGGGTCACAGTGAGCTGTATGTGTGTGTGCTTGCTGGTGTAGGCTGTGCATTGATTCAAGGTTAGCTGTCAGTGTGTGTGGTGCTGGAATGGAATGTGCACTGAGACACAGTCATCTGTGTGTGTGTGTGTGCATACATGTGTGCTGGAATCAGCTGTGCACTGCGTCACTGTGAGCTGTGTGTGTGTTTGTGTGTGTGCTGGAAAATCAGAGCATTGAGTCACACTGAGGTCTGTGCTGTGTGTCTGTATGTAGTGGTATGTCCTGTGCAAGGAATCAGTGAGCTATGTGTGTGTGTGTTTGTGTATTTGGTGGTGTAGAGTCTGTATTGAGTCTCATTAAGCTGTGTATGTGTGTGTGTGTGTGTGTGATGGTATAGGATGTGCATTGGGTCACAGAGCCGTATATATGTGTCTGAGCTGGTATAGGCAGTGCATTGACTCACAGTGAGTGTTGTGTATGTGCTACTACAGACTGTGCATTGAGTCAGTGATCAATTTTGTGTGTTTGTGTGATTGTCTGCTCATATAGGCTGTGCACTGTGTCAGAGTAACCCATGTGTGTTTGTGGGAGTGTGTTTTTAAGTGATGGTATAAGTGGTTCATTGTGTCACAGTGTGCCATGTGTGTGTGTGGTTGTGTGTGTGTGTAGTACAGTCTGAACATTGATTTACAGTGAGATGTTTTGCATGTGTTTGTGCTTGTATGAACTATACATTGAGTCACAATGAGCCATGCGTGTGTGTGTGTGCTGGTAGAGGCTGAGCATTGAATCACAGTTAGGAGTTTGTTTGTGTGTACTGGTATGGGCTTTGCATTGAGTCACAGAGGTATGTGTGTGTTTGTGTGTGTCTATGTGTGTATGTCTGTGTTGCCACAGACTTCATTGTGTCAGAGTGAGCTTTATGAGTGTCTGTGTGCAGATACAGGCTGTGAATTGAGTCCCAGTGTGTTATGTGTGTGTGTGTGTGTGTGCTGGTATAGCCTGTGCATTGAGTCACAGTGAGCTGTGTGTGTGTGTGTTTGCTGGTGTAGGTTGTGCAGTGATTCAAGGTGACCTGTGATTGTGTGTGTTGAACAGGAACGGACTGTGCACTGAGTCACAGTGAGCCATGTGTGAGTGTGTGCATGTGTGTGAGCCAGTTTAGGATGTGCACTGAGTCACGGTGAGCTGTGTGTGTTTGTGTGTGTGTTCTGGTAAAATATGAGCATTGAGTCACACTGAGGGGTGTCCTGTGTGTCTGTATGTACTGGCATGGACTGTGAATGGAATCACAGTGAGCGCTGTGTGTGTGTATTTTGTTGTATAGAGTCTTTATTGAGTCACACTATGCTGTGTGTGTGTGTGTGTGATGGTATAGGTGGTTCATGGAGTCAGAGTGAGCCAAGTATGAGTGTGTGTGTGTGTGTGTTTTTAGGGTAAAAGCTGAGCATTGCATCACAGGGTATCATGTGTGTGTCTGTTGTTGTGTGTCTGTGTAGTACAGTCTGAGCATTGAGTTACAGTGAGATGTGTTGCATGTGTTTGTGCTAGTATGAACTGTACATTGAGTCACAACGAGCCATGTGTGTTTGTGTGTGTGTGTGTGTGCTGGTGGAGGCTGATCATTGAATCACAGTTACGTGTTTGTGTGTGTGTGCTGGTATGGGCTTTTCATTGAGTCACGGACTTGTATGTGTGTGTGTGTGCATGTGTGTGTGTTGCTAAGATTTAATTCAGTCACAGTGAGCCTTGTGAGTGTATATGTGCTGATATAGGCTGTGAATTGAGTCACAGTGTGTTATGTGTGAGTGTGTCTGTGTGTGTGCTGGTAAAGACAGTGCATTGAGTCACAATAAGTTGTGTGTGTGTTAATATTCTCATATAGACTGTGCATTGAGTAACAGTGAGCAAGTGTGTGTGAGTTTGTGGGAGTGTATGAGCACTGGTATGGGTGGAGCATTGAATCAGTTAGGTGTGTGTGTGTGTGTGCTCCTATGGGCTATCTATTGAGCTACTGAGGTGTACTTGTGTTTCTGTAGTTTTACCACAGACTGTGCATTTAATCACAGTGAGCGGGGTGTGTGTGTGTATGTGAGTGTGTGTGCTGGTAGGCTTTCATTGAGTCCCTGGTGTGTGTGTGTGTGTGTGTGGTGCTACAGACTGCATTGAGTCACAGTGAGGCGTGTGTGTGTATGATGGTATAGGCAATTGATTGAGTCACAGTGAGGCATGTGTGTGTGTTCTCATATAGGCTGTGCATTGAATCACAGTGAGACATGTATCTGTAACTGTGTGTTTGTGTGTGCTAGTATAAGGTGTGTATTGAGTCACACTGAGGTGTGTGTGTGTGCGTGTGTGCTGTTATAGATTGTGCATTGAGTCAGAGTGCCATGTCAGTGTGTGCATTCTGGTATAGACTATGCACTGAATCACAGTGAGGGGTGTGTGTGTCTGTGTGTTCTGGTATAGGCGGACCATTGAGTCACACTGAGGTGTGTGTGTTTTTGTGTGTGTGTGTGCTGATACAGCCTGTGCATTAATCGCAGTCAGTTGTGTGTGTATGTGCACCTACAGGTTGCACTTTGTGTCACAGTGTTTTGTGTGTGTGTGTGATATTATATGGTATATAATGAGTCAAAGGGAGGTGTGTGGGGGGGGATCCTGTGTTCTTATAGGCTATGCATTGAGTCACACTGAGCTGTGTGTTTGAATGTCTGTATGTGTTTGTGTGTGTGTAGAGGTATAAGCTGTGTATTGACTCACAGTGAGCATTGTGTGCTTCTGTGTGTGTTTATGTCTGCTAGCTTAGACTGTGCACTGAGTCACAGGGAGCCTTGTGTGTGTGTGTGTGTGTGTTGGTAAAGACTGTGCATTGGGTCACAGTGAGCTGTCTTTGTCTTTGTGTGATTGTTGGTGTAGACTGTGCATTGATTCAAGTTGAGCTGTGAGTGTGTGTGTGGTGTTGGTATGGATGATGCACTGAGTTACACTGAGCTGTGAGTGTGTGTGTACATGCTGGTATAATCTGAGCGTTGAGTCACACTGAGGTGTGTGCTTCGTGTCTGTATGTAGTTGTATGGAATGTGCCTTGGGTCAGAATGAATTGTGTATGTGTACGTTTTTGTGTGTACTTGGTGGTGTAGAGTCTGTATTGAGTCACACTAAGCTGTGAGTGTGTGTGTGATAGGATGATAGGTATCCTATACCTGATAGGTATAGGATGTGCATTGAGTCACAAAGCCGTGTGTGTGTGTCTGTGCTGGGATAGGCTGTGCATTGCTTCACAGTGAGCCTTGTTTATGTGTTAGTACAGACCGTGCATTGATTCAGTAAACCATGTGTGTGCTTTTCTGTGTTTGTCTGCTGATATAGGCTGTGAACTGAGTCACAGTGGGCCATGTGTGTTTGTGTCTGATGGTATAGGTGATTCATTGAATCACAGTGAGCCATATATGAGTGCGTGTTTGTGTGTGTGTGTGTGTTTTGCTGTAGGGTGAGCATTGAGTCACAGTGTGCTGTGTGTGTGTAGTTGTCTGTGTGTGTAGTACAGTCTGAGCATTTAGTTACAGTGCGATGTGTTGCATGTGTTTCTGCTATTATGAAGTGTACATTGAGTCACAATGAGCCGTCTGTAATTGTGTGTGTGTGTGTGTTGGTAGAGGCTGTGAATTGAATCAGAATTAGGTGATTATGTGTGTGTGGTGGTATGAGCTTTGCATTGTGTCGTGGAGGTATGTGTGTGTGTGTTGCTACAGACTTCATTGAGTCACAGTGAGCCTGGTGAGTGTCTGTGTGCTGATAGAGGCTGTGAATTGAGTCACAGTTTCTTATGTGTGTGTGATTGTGTGCTGGTATACACTGTGCATTGAGTCATAGTGAGCAGGTCTGTGTGTGTCTTTGTTTTTCTGCAGTAGTACGGGTGGAGCCTTTAATCAGTTATGTGTGTGTGTGTGTGTGTTCGTTTGGTCTTTACATTGAGTCACTAAGGTGTATGTGTGTGTGTGTGGTGTTATAGACTGTGCATTGAGTCAGAGTGAGCCGTGAGTGTGTGTGTATGAGAGTGTGTGTGCTGGTGGGCTTTTGTTGATGCACTGGTGTGTGTGCATGTGTGTCTGTTGTGCTACAGACTGCATTGAGTCACAGTGAGACATGTTTGTGTGTGCTGGTATAGGCGATTGATTGAGTCACAGTGATCCATTTGTGTGTGCGTGTTAGTATGCGTGTGTTCTTGTTTAGGCTGTGCATTGAGTCACACTGAGGTGTGTGTGTATCCTTGTGTGTGTTGGTATAGATTGTGCATAGAATCACAGTACCATATGTGTGTGTGTGTGCTGGTAAAATGTGAGCATTGAGTCACACTGTCATGTGTGGTGTGTGTCTGTATGTACTTGTATGGACTGTACATTGAGTCACAGTGAGCATGTGTGTGTGTGTGTGTGTGTGTGCACTGGTATGCCTTGAACACTGAATCAGCTAGGTGTGTGTGTGTGCTCATATTGGCTTTGAGTTGAGTCACTGAGTTGTATGTGTGTCTGTGTAGGAGGGGGGCTACAGACTATGCATTTAGTCACACTGACACGTTTGTGTACGTGAGTGTGTGTTGTGCTATGTGATTTCATTTAGTCCCTGGAGTTTGCGTGTGTGTGTGTGTGGTGTTACAGACTGCATTGAGTCACAGTGAGGCGTGTGTGTGTATGATGGCATAGGCAATTTATTGAGTTACAGTGACGCATGTGTGTGTGTTCTCATATAGGTTGTGCATTGAATCACAGTGAGACATGTATCTGTGAGTGTGTGTTTGTGTGTGCTAGTATATGGTGTGTATTGAGTCACACTGAGGTGTGTGTGTGCGTATGTGTTGTTATAGATTGTGCATTGAGTCAGAGTGCCGTGTCAGTGTGTGCATGCTGGTATAGACTATGCACTGAATCAGGGTGAGGGGTGTGTGTGTCTGTGTGTTCTGGTATAGGCGGACCATTGAGTCACACTGAGGTGTGTGTGTGTGTCTGTGTTTGTGTGTGTGTGCTGGTACAGCCTGTGCATTAATCACAGTCAGTTGTGTGTGTATGTTCACCTACAAGTTGCACTTTGTGTCACAGTGTGTCTGTGTGTGATATTATACGGTATACACTGAGTCAAAGGGAGCTGTGTGTGTGTGGGGGTGCATGTGCTCTTATAGACTTTGCATTGAGTCACACTGAGCTGTGTGTTTGAAAGTCTGTCTGTGTGTGTGTGTGTGTGTAGAGGTATAGGCTGTGTACTGACTCACAGTGAGCATTGTGTGCTTCTGTGTGTGTGTATGTCTGCTAGCTTAGACTGTGCACAGAGTCCCAGGGAGCCTTGAGTGTGTGTGTGTGTGTGTGTGTTGGTAAAGACTGTGCATTGGGTCACAGTGAGCTGTCTTTGTCTGTGTGTGTGACTGCTGGTGTAGGCTGTGCATTGATTCACAGTGAGCCTTGTGTATGAGCTAGTACGGATTGTGCATTAGTCAGTGAACCACGTGTGTGCTTTTCTGTGTTTGTCTGCTGATATAGGCTGTGAACTGAGTCACAGTGGGCCACGTGTGTTTGTGTCTGATGGTATAGGTGATTCATTGAGTCACAGTGAGCCATGTATGAGTGCGTGTTTGTGTGTGTTGTGCTATAGGGTGAGCATTGAGTCACAGTGTGCTGTGTGTGTGTTGTTGTCTGTGTGTGTAGTATATTCTGAGCATTCAGTTACAGTGTGATGTGTTGCATGTGTTTCTGCTATTATGAAGTGTACATTGAGTCACAATGAGCCATCTGTAATTGTGTGTGTGTTTGTGTGTGTTGGTAGAGGCTGTGCATTGAATCAGAATTAGGTGTTTATGTGTGTGCGGTGGTATGAGCTTTGCATTGTGTCATGGAGGTGTGTGTGTGTGTCTGTGTGTGTCTGCTGCTACAGATTTCATTGAGTCACAGTGAGCCTGGTGAGTGTCTGTGTGCTGATAGAGGCTGTGAATTGAGTCACAGTTTCTTATATGTGTGTGATTGTGTGCTGGTATACACTGTGCATTGAGTCATAGTGAGCAGGTCTGTGTGTGTCTGTGTGTTTGTGCAGTAGTACAGATGGAGCATTTAATCAGTTATGTGTGTGTGTGTTTGTTCGTTTGGTCTTTGCATTGAGTCACTGAGGTGTACGTGTGTGTGTGTGTGGTGCGATAGACTGTGCATTGAGTCAGAGTGAGCCGTGAGTGTGTGTGTATGAGAGTGTGTGTGCTGGTGGGCTTTTGTTGCACTGGGGTGTGTGTGTGTGTGTGTGTTTAGTGCTACAGACTGCATTGAGTCACAGTGAGACGTGTTTGTGTGTGCTGGTATAGGCGATTGATTCACAGTGATCCATTTGTGTGTGTGTGTTAGTATGCGTGTGTTCTTGTTTAGGCTGTGCATTGAGTCACACTGAGATGTGTGTGTATGCTTGTGTGTTTTGGTATAGATTGTGCATAGAATCACAGTACCATATGTGTGTGTGTGTGCTGGTAAAATCTGAGCATTGAGTCACACTGTCCTGTGTGCTGTATGTCTATGTACTTGTATGGACTGTGCATTGAGTCACAGTGAGCATGTGTGTGTGTGTGTGTGTGTGTGCACACTGGTATGCTTTGAACCCTGAATCAGCTAGGGGTGTGTGTGTGTGCTCATATTGGCTTTGAGTTGAGTCACTGAAGTGTATGTGTGTCTGTTTAGGTGGGGGGCTACAGACTGTGAATTGAGTCACACTGAGTTGTTTGTGTACATGAGTGAGTGTTGTGTATGGGTTTTCATTGAATCACTGGGTTTTGTGTGTGTGTGTGTGTGTTTGTAGTGCTACGGACTGCATTGGGTCCTAGTGAGCTGTATGTGTGTGTGCTTGCTGGTGTAGGTTGTGCATTGATTCAAGGTTAGCTGTCAGTGTGTGTGGTGCTGGAATGGAATGTGCACTGAGACACAGTCATCTGTGTGTGTGTGTGCATACATGTGTGCTGGAATCAGCTGTGCACTGCATCACTGTGAGCCGTGTGTGTGTTTGTGTGTGTGTGCTGGAAAATCAGAGCATTGAGTCACACTGAGGTCTGTGCTGTGTGTCTGTATGTAGTGGTATGGCCTGTGCAAGGAATCAGTGAGCTGTGTGTGTGTGTGTTTGTGTATTTGGTGGTGTAGAGTCTGTATTGAGTCTCATTAAGCTGTGTGTGTGTTTGTGTGTGTGTGTGTGTGATGGTATAGGATGTCATTGGGTCACAGAGCCGTATATATATGTCTGAGCTGGTATAGGCAGTGCATTGACTCACAGTGAGTGTTGTGTATGTGCTACTACAGACTGTGCATTGAGTCAGTGATCAATTTTGTGTGTTTGTGTGATTGCTCATATAGGCTGTGCACTGTGTCACAGTAACCCATGTGTGTTTGTGGGAGTGTGTTTTTGAGTGATGGTATAAGTGGTTCATTGTGTCACAGTGAGCCATGTATGAGTGCATGTTTGTGTGTGTGTGTGTTCTGGTAGAGGCTAAGCATTGTGTCACAGTGTGCCATGTGTGTGTGTGGTTGTGTGTGTGTGTAGTACAGTCTGAACATTGATTTACAGTGAGATGTTTTGCATGTGTTTGTGCTTGTATGAACTATACGTTGAGTCACAATGAGCCATGCGTGTGTGTGTGTGCTGGTAGAGGCTGAGCATTGAATCACAGTTACGAGTTTCTTTGTGTGTACTGGTATGGGCTTTGCATTGAGTCACAGAGGTATGTGTGTGTTTGTGTGTGTCTATGTGTGTATGTCTGTGTTGCCACAGACTTCATTGTGTCAGAGTGAGCTTTATGAGTGTCTGTGTGCAGATACGGGCTGTGAATTGAGTCCCAGTGTGTTATGTGTGTGTGTGTGTGTGTGCTGGTATAGCCTGTGCATTGAGTCACAGTGAGCTGTGTGTGTGTGTGTTTGCTGGTGTAGGCTGTGCAGTGATTCAAGGTGACCTGTGATTGTGTGTGTTGAACAGGAACGGACTGTGCACTGAGTCACAGTGAGCCATGTGTGATTGTGTGCATGTGTGTGAGCCAGTTTAGGAGGTGCACTGAGTCACGGTGAGCTGTGTGTGTTTGTGTGTGTGTTCTGGTAAAATATGAGCATTGAGTCACACTGAGGTGTGTCCTGTGTGTCTGTATGTACTGGCATGGACCGTGAATGGAATCACAGTGAGCGCTGTGTGTGTGTATTTTGTTGTATAGAGTCTTTATTGAGTCACACTAAGCTGTGTGTGTGTATGTGTGTGTGTGTGATGGTATAGGTGGTTCATTGAGTCAGAGTGAGCCAAGTATGAGTGTGTGTGTGTGTGTTTTGGGGTAAAAGCTGAGCATTGCATCACAGGGTGTCGTGTGTGTCTGTTGTTGTGTGTCTGTGTAGTACAGTCTGAGCATTGAGTTACAGTGAGATGTGTTGCATGTGTTTGTGCTAGTATGAACTGTACATTGAGTCACAACGAGCCATGTGTGTTTGTGTGTGTGTGTGTGTGCTGGTGGAGGCTGATCATTGAATCACAGTTACGTGTTTGTGTGTGTGTGCTGGTATGGGCTTTTCATTGAGTCACGGACTTGTATGTGTGTGTGTGTGCATGTGTGTGTGTTGCTAAGATTTAATTCAGTCACAATGAGTCTTGTGAGTGTATATGTGCTGATATAGGCTGTGAATTGAGTCACAGTGTGTTATGTGTGAGTGTGTCTGTGTGTGTGCTGGTAAAGACAGTGCATTGAGTCACAATAAGTTGTGTGTGTGTTAATATTCTCATATAGACTGTGCATTGAGTAACAGTGAGCAAGTGTGTGTGAGTTTGTGGGAGTGTATGAGCACTGGTATGGGTGGAGCATTGAATCAGTTAGGTGTGTGTGTGTGTGTGCTCCTATGGGCTATCTATTGAGCTACTGAGGTGTATTTGTGTTTCTGTCGTGGTACCACAGACTGTGCATTTAATCACAGTGAGCGGGGTGTGTGTGTGTATGTGAGTGTGTGTGCTGGTAGGCTTTCATTGAGTCCCTGGTGTTTGTGTGTGTGTGTAGAGCTACAGACTGCATTGAGTCACAGTGAGGCATGTGTGTGTATGATGGTATAGGCAATTGATTGAGTCACAGTGAGGCATGTGTGTGTGTTCTCATATAGGCTGTGCATTGAATCACAGTGAGCCCTGTATCTGTGAGTGTGTGTGCTAGTATAGGGTGTGTATTGAGTCACACTGAGGTGTGTGTGTGTGCATGTGTGTTGTTATAGATTGTGCATTGAGTCAGAGTGCCATGTCAGTGTGTGCATTCTGGTATAGACTATGCACTGAATCAGAGTGAGGGGGGTGTGTGTCTGTGTGTTCTGGTATAGGCGGACCATTGAGTCACACTGAGGTGTGTGTGTGAGTTTGTGTGTGTGTGTGTTTGTGTGTGTGTGTGCTGATACAGCCTGTGCATTAATCGCAGTCAGTTGTGTGTGTATGTGCACCTACAGGTTGCACTTTGTGTCACAGTGTTTTGTGTGTGTGTGTGATATTATATGGTATACAATGAGTCAAAGGGAGGTGTGTGTGGGGGGGTTCATGTGTTCTTATAGGCTATGCATTGAGTCACACTGAGCTGTGTGTTTGAATGTCTGTATGTGTTTGTGTGTGTGTAGAGGTATAAGCTGTGTATTGACTCACAGTGAGCATTGTGTGCTTCTGTGTGTGTTTATGTCTGCTAGCTTAGCCTGTGCACTGAGTCACAGGGAGCCTTGTGTGTGTGTGTGTGTGTGTGTGTTGGTAAAGACTGTGCATTGGGTCAAAGTGAGCTGTCTTTGTCTTTGTGTGATTGTTGGTGTAGACTGTGCATTGATTCAAGTTGAGCTGTGAGTGTGTGTGTGGTGTTGGTATGGACGGTGCACTGAGTCACACTTAGCTGTGAGTGTGTGTGTACATGCTGGTATAATCTGAGCGTTGAGTCACACTGAGGTGTGTGCTTCGTGTCTGTATGTAGTTGTATGGAATGTGCCTTGGGTCAGAATGAATTGTGTATGTGTACGTTTTTGTGTGTACTTGGTGGTGTAGAGTCTGTATTGAGTCACACTAAGCTGTGAGTGTGTGTGTGATAGGATGATAGGTATCCTATACCTGATAGGTATAGGATGTGCATTGAGTCACAAAGCCGTGTGTGTGTGTCTGTGCTGGGATAGGCTGTGCATTGATTCACAGTGAGCCTTGTTTATGTGCTAGTACAGACCGTGCATTGATTCAGTAAACCATGTGTGTGCTTTTCTGTGTTTGTCTGCTGATATAGGCTGTGAACTGAGTCACAGTGGGCCATGTGTGTTTGTGTCTGATGGTATAGGTGATTCATTGAATCACAGTGAGCCATATATGAGTGCGTGTTTGTGTGTGTGTGTGTTGTGCTGTAGGGTGAGCATTGAGTCACAGTGTGCCGTGTGTGTGTTGTTGTCTGTGTGTGTAGTACAGTCTGAGCATTCAGTTACAGTGCGATGTGTTGCATGTGTTTCTGCTATTATGAAGTGTACATTGAGTCACAATGAGCCCTCTGTAATTGTGTGTGTGTGTGTGTGTTGGTAGAGGCTGTGAATTGAATCAGAATTAGGTGATTATGTGTGTGTGGTGGTATGAGCTTTGCATTGTGTCATGGAGGTATGTGTGTGTGTGTTGCTACAGACTTCATTGAGTCACAGTGAGCCTGGTGAGTGTCTCTGTGCTGAAAGAGGCTGTGAATTGAGTCACAGTTTCTTATGTGTGTGTGATTGTGTGCTGGTATACACTGTGCATTGAGTCATAGTGAGCAGGTCTGTGTGTGTCTTTGTTTTTCTGCAGTAGTACGGGTGGAGCCTTTAATCAGTTATGTGTGTGTGTGTGTGTGTTCGTTTGGTCTTTGCATTGAGTCACTAAGGTGTATATGTGTGTGTGTGTGGTGTTATAGACTGTGCATTGAGTCAGAGTGAGCCGTGAGTGTGTGTGTACGAGAGTGTGTGTGCTGGTGGGCTTTTGTTGATGCACTGGTGTGTGTGCATGTGTGTCTGTTGTGCTACAGACTGCATTGAGTCACAGTGAGACATGTTTGTGTGTGCTGGTATAGGCGATTGATTGAGTCACAGTGATCCATTTGTGTGTGCGTGTTAGTATGCATGTGTTCTTGTTTAGGCTGTGCATTGAGTCACACTGAGGTGTGTGTGTATGCTTGTGTGTGTTGGTATAGATTGTGCATAGAATCACAGTACCATATGTGTGTGTGTGTGCTGGTAAAATCTGAGCATTGAGTCACACTGTCATGTGTGGTGTGTGTCTGTATGTACTTGTATGGACTGTACATTGAGTCACAGTGAGCATGTGTGTGTGTGTGTGTGTGCACTGGTATGCCTTGAACACTGAATCAGCTAGGTGTGTGTGTGTGCTCATATTGGCTTTGAGTTGAGTCACTGAGGTCTATGTGTGTCTGTGTAGGAGGGGGGCTACAGACTATGCATTTAGTCACATTGACACGTTTGTGTACATGAGTGTGTGTTGTGGTATGTGATTTCATTGAGTCACTGGAGTTTGTGTGTGTGTGGTGTTACAGACTGCATTGAGTCACAGTGAGGCGTGTGTGTGTATGATGGCATAGGCAATTGATTGAGTCACAATGACGCATGTGTGTGTGTTCTCATATAGGCTGGGCATTGAATCACAGTGAGACATGTATCTGTGAGTGTGTGTTTGTGTGTGCTAGTATATGGTGTGTATTGAGTCACACTGAGGTGTGTGTGTGTGCGTATGTGTTGTTATAGATTGTGCATTGAGTCAGAGTGCTGTGTCAGTGTGTGCATGTTGGTATAGACTATGCACTGAATCAGGGTGAGGGGTGTGTGTGTCTGTGTGTTCTGGTATAGGCGGACCATTGAGTCACACTGAGGTGTGTGTGTGTGTCTGTGTGTGTGTGTGTGTGCTGGTACAGCCTGTGCATTAATCACAGTCAGTTGTGTGTGTATGTTCACCTACAAGTTGCACTTTGTGTCACAGTGTGTCTGTGTGTGATATTATATGGTATACACTGAGTCAAAGGGATCTGTGTGTGTGTGGGGGTGCATGTGCTCTTATAGACTTTGCATTGAGTCACACTGAGCTGTGTGTTTGAAAGTCTGTCTGTGTGTGTGTGTGTGTGTAGAGGTATAGGCTGTGTACTGACTCACAGTGAGCATTGTGTGCTTCTGTGTGTGTGTATGTCTGCTAGCTTAGACGGTGCACAGAGTCCCAGGGAGCCTTGTGTGTGTGTGTGTGTGTGTGTTGGTAAAGACTGTGCATTGGGTCGCAGTGAGCTGTCTTTGTCTGTGTGTGTGACTGCTGGTGTAGGCTGTGCATTGATTCAAGTTGAGCTGTGAGTGTGTGTGTGGTGTTGACATGGACGGTGCACTGTGTCACACTGAGTTGCGTGTGCGTGCTGGTATAATCTGAGCGTTGAGTCACACTGAGGTTTGTGCTTCGTGTCTGAAGGTAGTTGTATGGAATGTGCCTTGGGTCACAATGAATTGTGCATGTGTACGTTTTTGTGTGTACTTGGTGGTGTAGAGTCTGTATTGAGTCACACTAAGCTGTGAGTGTGTGTGTGTGATGGTATAGGATGTGCATTGAGTCACAAAGCCGTGTGTGTGTGTCTGTGCTGGTATAGGCTGTGCATTGATTCACAGTGAGCCTTGTGTATGAGCTAGTACGGATTGTGCATTAGTCAGTGAACCACGTGTGTGCTTTTCTGTGTTTGTCTGCTGATATAGGCTGAGAACTGAGTCACAGTGGGCCATGTGTGTTTGTGTCTGATGGTATAGGTGATTCATTGAGTCACAGTGAGCCATATATGAGTGCGTGTTTGTGTGTGTGTTGTGCTATAAGGTGAGCATTGAGTCACAGTGTGCTGTGTGTGTTGTTGTCTGTGTGTGTAGTATATTCTGAGCATTCAGTTAGAGTGTGATATGTTGCATGTGTTTCTGCTATTATGAAGTGTACATTGAGTCACAATGAGCCGTCTGTAATTGTGTGTGTGTTTGTGTGTGTTGGTAGAGGCTGTGCATTGAATCAGAATTAGGTGTTTATGTGTGTGCGGTGGTATGAGCTTTGCATTGTGTCATGGAGGTGTGTGTGTGTGTCTGTGTGTGTCTGCTGCTACAGATTTCATTGAGTCACAGTGAGCCTGGTGAGTGTCTGTGTGCTGATAGAGGCTGTGAATTGAGTCACATTTTCTTATATGTGTGTGATTGTGTGCTGGTATACACTGTGCATGGAGTCATAGTGAGCAGGTCTGTGTGTGTCTGTGTGTTTGTGCAGTAGTACAGAAGGAGCATTTAATCAGTTATGTGTGTGTGTGTATGTTCGTTTGGTCTTTGCATTGAGTCACTGAGGTGTACGTGTGTGTGTGTGTGGTGCGATAGATTGTGCATTGAGTCAGAATGAGCCGTGAGTGTGTGTGTATGAGAGTGTGTGTGCTGGTGGGATTTTGTTGCACTGGGGTGTGTGTGTGTGTGTACTGCTACAGACTGCATTGAGTCACAGTGAGACGTGTTTGTGTGTGCTTGTATAGGCGATTGATTCACAGTGATCCATTTGTGTGTGTGTGTTAGTATGCGTGTGTTCTTCTTTGGGCTGTGCATTGATTCACACTGCGATGTGTGTGTATGCTTGTGTGTTTTGGTATAGATTGTGCATAGAATCACAGTACCATATGTGTGTGTATGTGCTGGTAAAATCTGAGCATTGAGTCACACTGTTCTGTGTGCTTTGTGTCTATGTACTTGTATGGACTGTGCATTGAGTCACAGTGAGCATGTGTGTGTGTTTGTGTGTGTGTGTGTGCTCATATTGTCTTTGAGTTGAGTCACTGAAGTGTATGTGTGTCTGTTTAGGTGGGGGGCTACAGACTGTGAATTGAGTCACACTGAGTTGTTTGTGTACATGAGTGAGTGTTGTGTATGGGTTTTCATTGAGTCACTGGGTTTTGTGTGTGTTTGTGTTTGTAGTGCTACGGAATGCATGGGCTCACAGTGAGCTGTGTGTGTGTGTGCTTGCTGGTGTAGGCTGTGCATTGATTCAAGGTTAGCTGTCAGTGTGTGTGGTGCTGGAATGGAATGTGCACTGAGACACAGACATCTGTGTGTGTGTGTGCATACATGTGTGCTGGAATCAGCTGTGCACTGCATCACTGTGAGCCGTGTGTGTTTGTGTGTGTGTGCTGAAAAATCTGAGCATTGAGTCACACTGAGGTCTGTGCTGTGTGTCTGTATGTAGTGGTATGGCCTGTGCAAGGAATCAGTGAGCTGTGTGTGTGTGTGTTTGTGTATTTGGTGGTGTAGAGTCTGTATTGAGTCTCATGAAGCTGTGTGTGTGTGTGTGTGTGTGATGGTATAGGATGTGCATTGGGTCACAGAACCATATATATGTGTCTGAGCTGGTATAGGCAGTGCATTGACTCACAGTGAGTGTTGTGTATGTGCTACTACAGACTGTGCATTGAGTCAGTGATCAATTTTGTGTGTTTGTGTGATTGTCTGCTCATATAGGCTGTGCACTGTGTCACAGTAACCCATGTGTGTTTGTGGGAGTGTGTTTTTGAGTGATGGTATAAGTGGTTCATTGTGTCACAGTGAGCCATGTATGAGTGCATGTTTGTGTGTGTGTGTGTTCTGGTAGAGGCTAAGCATTGTGTCACAGTGTGTCATGTGTGTGTGTGGTTGTGTGTGTGTTTAGTACAGTCTGCACATTGATTTACAGTGAGATGTTTTACATGTGTTTGTGCTTGTATGAGCTATACGTTGAGTCACAATGAGCCATGCGTGTGTGTGTGTGCTGGTAGAGGCTGAGCATTGAATCACAGTTAGGAGTTTGTTTGTGTGTACTGGTATGGGTTTTGCATTGAGTCACAGAGGTATGTGTGTGTTTGTGTGTGTCTATGTGTGTATGTCTGTGTTGCCACAGACTTCATTGTGTCACAGTGAGCTTTATGAGTGTCTGTGTGCAGATACAGGCTGTGAATTGAGTCCCAGTGTGTTACGTGTGTGTGTGTGTGTGTGCTGGTATAGCCTGTGCATTGAGTCACAGTGAGCTGTGTGTGTGTGTGTTTGTTGGTGTAGGCTGTGCAGTGATTCAAGGTGACCTGTGATTGTGTGTGTTGAACAGGAACGGACTGTGCACTGAGTCACAGTGAGCCATGTGTGAGTGTGTGCATGTGTGTGAGGCAGTTTAGGATGTGCACTGAGTCACGGTGAGCTGTGTGTGTTTGTGTGTGTGTTCTGGTAAAATATGAGCATTGAGTCACACTGAGGGGTGTCCTGTGTGTCTGTATGTACTGGCATGGACTGTGAATGGAATCACAGTGAGCGCTGTGTGTGTGTATTTTGTTGTATAGAGTCTTTATTGAGTCACACTATGCTGTGTGTGTGTGTGTGTGTGTGATGGTATAGGTGGTTCATGGAGTCAGAGTGAGCCAAGTATGAGTGTGTGTGTTTGTGTTTTGGGGTAAAAGCTGAGCATTGCATCACAGGGTATTATGTGTGTGTCTGTTGTTGTGTGTCTGTGTAGTACAGTCTGAGCATTGAGTTACAGTGAGATGTGTTGCATGTGTTTGTGCTAGTATGAACTGTACATTGAGTCAGAACGAGCCATGTGTGTTTGTGTGTGTGTGTGTGTGCTGGTGGAGGCTGATCATTGAATCACAGTTACGTGTTTGTGTGTGTGTGCTGGTATGGGCTTTTCATTGAGTCACGGACTTGTATGTGTGTGTGTGTGCATGTGTGTGTGTTGCTAAGATTTAATTCAGTCACCGTGAGCCTTGTGAGTGTATATGTGCTGATATAGGCTGTGAATTGAGTCACAGTGTGTTATGTGTGAGTGTGTCTGTGTGTGTGCTGGTAAAGACAGTGCATTGAGTCACAATAAGTTGTGTGTGTGTTAATATTCTCATATAGACTGTGCATTGAGTAACAGTGAGCAAGTGTGTGTGAGTTTGTGGGAGTGTATGAGCACTGGTATGGGTGGAGCATTGAATCAGTTAGGTGTGTGTGTGTGTGTGCTTCTATGGGCTATCTATTGAGCTACTGAGGTGTACTTGTGTTTCTGTAGTTTTACCACAGACTGTGCATTTAATCACAGTGAGCGGGGTGTGTGTGTGTATGTGAGTGTGTGTGCTGGTAGGCTTTCATTGAGTCCCTGGTGTGTGTGTGTGTGTGAGTGGTGCTACAGACTGCATTGAGTCACAGTGAACCGTGTGTGTGTATGATGGTATAGGCAATTGATTGAGTCACAGTGAGGCATGTGTGTGTGTTCTCATATAGGCTGTGCATTGAATCACAGTGAGACATGTATCTGTAACTGTGTGTTTGTGTGTGCTAGTATAGGGTGTGTATTGAGTCACACTGAGGTGTGTGTGTGTGCGTGTGTGTTCTTATAGATTGTGCATTGAGTCAGAGTGCCATGTCAGTGTGTGCATTCTGGTATAGACTATGCACTGAATCACAGTGAGGGGTGTGTGTGTCTGTGTTTTCTGGTATAGGCGGACCATTGAGTCACACTGAGGTGTGTGTGTGTGTTTGTGTGTGTGTGTGCTGATACAGCCTGTGCATTAATCGCAGTCAGTTGTGTGTGTATGTGCACCTACAAGTTGCAGTTTGTGTCACAGTGTTTTGTGTGTGTGTGTGATATTATATGGTATATAATGAGTCAAAGGGAGGTGTGTGTGTGGGGGTTCATGTGTTCTTATAGGCTATGCGTTGAGTCACACTGAGCTGTGTGTTTGAATGTCTGTATGTGTTTGTGTGTGTGTAGAGGTATAGGCTGTGTATTGACTCACAGTGAGCATTGTGTGCTTCTGTGTGTGTTTATGTCTGCTAGCTTAGACTGTGCACTGAGTCACAGGGAGCCTTGTGTGTGTGTGTGTGTGTGTGTGTGTGTTGGTAAAGACTGTGCATTGGGTCACAGTGAGCTGTCTTTGTCTTTGTGTGATTGCTGGTGTAGACTGTGCATTGATTCAAGTTGAGCTGTGAGTGTATGTGTGGTGTTGGTATGGACGGTGCACTGAGTCACACTGAGCTGTGAGTGTGTGTGTACATGCTGGTATAATCTGAGCGTTGAGTCACACTGAGGTGTGTGCTTTGTGTCTGTATGTAGTTGTATGGAATGTGCCTTGGGTCAGAATGAATTGTGTATGTGTACGTTTTTGTGTGTACTTGGTGGTGTAGAGTCTGTATTGAGTCACACTAAGCTGTGAGTGTGTGTGTGATAGGATGATAGGTATCCTATACCTGATAGGTATAGGATGTGCATTGAGTCACAAAGCCGTGTGTGTGTGTCTGTGCTGGGATAGGCTGTGCATTGATTCACAGTGAGCCTTGTTTATGTGCTAGTACAGACCGTGCATTGATTCAGTAAACCATGTGTGTGCTTTTCTGTGTTTGTCTGCTGATATAGGCTGTGAACTGAGTCACAGTGGGCCATGTGTGTTTGTGTCTGATGGTATAGGTGATTCATTGAATCACAGTGAGCCATATATGAGTGCGTGTTTGTGTGTGTGTGTGTTTTGCTGTAGGGTGAGCATTGAGTCACAGTGTGCTGTGTGTGTGTAGTTGTCTGTGTGTGTAGTACAGTCTGAGCATTTAGTTACAGTGCGATGTGTTGCATGTGTTTCTGCTATTATGAAGTGTACATTGAGTCACAATGAGCCCTCTGTAATTGTGTGTGTGTGTGTGTGTGTTGGTAGAGGCTGTGAATTGAATCAGAATTAGGTGATTATGTGTGTGTGGTGGTATGAGCTTTGCATTGTGTCATGGAGGTATGTGTGTGTGTGTTGCTACAGACTTCATTGAGTCACAGTGAGCCTGGTGAGTGTCTCTGTGCTGATAGAGGCTGTGAATTGAGTCACAGTTTCTTATGTGTGTGTGATTGTGTGCTGGTATACACTGTGCATTGAGTCATAGTGAGCAGGTCTGTGTGTGTCTTTGTTTTTCTGCAGTAGTACGGGTGGAGCCTTTAATCAGTTATGTTTGTGTGTGTGTGTGTTCGTTTGGTCTTTACATTGAGTCACTAAGGTGTATATGTGTGTGTGTGTTGTGTTATAGACTGTGCATTGAGTCAGAGTGAGCCGTGAGTGTGTGTGTACGAGAGTGTGTGTGCTGATGGGCTTTTGTTGATGCACTGATGTGTGCATGTGTGTCTGTTGTGCTACAGACTGCATTGAGTCACAGTGAGACATGTTTGTGTGTGCTGGTATAGGCGATTGATTGAGTCACAGTGATCCATTTGTGTGTGCGTGTTAGTATGCGTGTGTTCTTGTTTAGGCTGTGCATTGAGTCACACTGAGGTGTGTGTGTATCCTTGTGTGTGTTGGTATAGATTGTGCATAGAATCACAGTACCATATGTGTGTGTGTGTGCTGGTAAAATCTGAGCATTGAGTCACACTGTCGTGTGTGGTGTGTGTCTGTATGTACTTGTATGGACTGTACATTGAGTCACAGTGAGCATGTGTGTGTGTGTGTGTGTGTGCACTGGTATGCCTTGAACACTGAATCAGCTAGGTGTGTGTGTGTGCTCATATTGGCTTTGAGTTGAGTCACTGAGTTGTATGTGTGTCTGTGTAGGAGGGGGGCTACAGACTATGCATTTAGTCACACTGACACGTTTGTGTACGTGAGTGTGTGTTGTGCTATGTGATTTCATTGAGTCACTGGAGTTTGCGTGTGTGTGTGTGTGGTGTTACAGACTGCATTGAGTCACAGTGAGGCGTGTGTGTGTATGATGGCATAGGCAATTTATTGAGTTACAGTGACGCATGTGTGTGTGTTCTCATATAGGTTGTGCATTGAATCACAGTGAGACATGTATCTGTGAGTGTGTGTTTGTGTGTGCTAGTATATGGTGTGTATTGAGTCACACTGAGGTGTGTGTGTGCGTATGTGTTGTTATAGATTGTGCATTGAGTCAGAGTGCCGTGTCAGTGTGTGCATGCTGGTATAGACTATGCACTGAATCAGGGTGAGGGGTGTGTGTGTCTGTGTGTTCTGGTATAGGTGGACCATTGAGTCACACTGAGGTGTGTGTGTGTGTCTGTGTTTGTGTGTGTGTGCTGGTACAGCCTGTGCATTAATCACAGTCAGTTGTGTGTGTATGTTCACCTACAAGTTGCACTTTGTGTCACAGTGTGTCTGTGTGTGATATTATACGGTATACACTGAGTCAAAGGGAGCTGTGTGTGTGGGGGGGTGCATGTGCTCTTATAGACTTTGCATTGAGTCACACTGAGCTGTGTGTTTGAAAGTCTGTCTGAGTGTGTGTGTGTGTGTAGAGGTATAGGCTGTGTACTGACTCACAGTGAGCATTGTGTGCTTCTGTGTGTGTGTATGTCTGCTAGCTTAGACTGTGCACAGAGTCCCAGGGAGCCTTGAGTGTGTGTGTGTGTGTGTGTGTGTTGGTAAAGACTGTGCATTGGGTCACAGTGAGCTGTCTTTGTCTCTGTGTGTGACTGCTGGTGTAGGCTGTGCATTGATTCAAGTTGAGCTGTGAGTGTGTGTGTGGTGTTGATATGGACGGTGCACTGTGTCACACTGAGTTGCGTGTGCGTGCTGCTATAATCTGAGCATTGAGTCACACTGAGGTTTGTGCTTCGTGTCTGAAGGTAGTTGTATGGAATGTGCCTTGGGTCACAATGAATTGTGTATGTGTACGTTTTTGTGTGTACTTGGTGGTGTAGAGTCTGTATTGAGTCACACTAAGTTGTGAGTGTGTGTGTGTGATGGTATAGGATGTGCATTGAGTCACAAAGCCGTGTGTGTGTCTGTGCTGGTATAGGCTGTGCATTGATTCACAGTGAGCCTTGTGTATGAGCTAGTACGGATTGTGCATTAGTCAGTGAACCACGTGTGTGCTTTTCTGTGATTGTCTGCTGATATAGGCTGTGAACTGAGTCACAGTGGGCCACGTGTGTTTGTGTCTGATGGTATAGGTGATTCATTGAGTCACAGTGAGCCATGTATGAGTGCGTGTTTGTGTGTGTTGTGCTATAGGGTGAGCATTGAGTCACAGTGTGCTGTGTGTGTGTTGTTGTCTGTGTGTGTAGTATATTCTGAGCATTCAGTTACAGTGTGATGTGTTGCATGTGTTTCTGCTATTATGAAGTGTACATTGAGTCACAATGAGCCATCTGTAATTGTGTGTGTGTTTGTGTGTGTTGGTAGAGGCTGTGCATTGAATCAGAATTAGGTGTTTATGTGTGTGCGGTGGTATGAGCTTTGCATTGTGTCATGGAGGTGTGTGTGTGTGTCTGTGTGTGTCTGCTGCTACAGATTTCATTGAGTCACAGTGAGCCTGGTGAGTGTCTGTGTGCTGATAGAGGCTGTGAATTGAGTCACAGTTTCTTATATGTGTGTGATTGTGTGCTGGTATACACTGTGCATTGAGTCATAGTGAGCAGGTCTGTGTGTGTCTGTGTGTTTGTGCAGTAGTACAGAAGGAGCATTTAATCAGTTATGTGTGTGTGTGTTTGTTCGTTTGGTCTTTGCATTGAGTCACTGAGGTGTACGTGTGTGTGTGTGTGGTGCGATAGACTGTGCATTGAGTCAGAGTGAGCCGTGAGTGTGTGTGTATGAGAGTGTGTGTGCTGGTGGGCTTTTGTTGCACTGGGGTGTGTGTGTGTTTGTGTGTTTAGTGCTACAGACTGCATTGAGTCACAGTGAGACGTGTTTGTGTGTGCTGGTATAGGCGATTGATTCACAGTGATCCATTTGTGTGTGTGTATAGTATGCGTGTGTTCTTGTTTAGGCTGTGCATTGAGTCACACTGAGATGTGTGTGTGTGCTTGTGTGTTTTGGTATAGATTGTGCATAGAATCACAGTACCATATGTGTGTGTGTGTGCTGGTAAAATCTGAGCATTGAGTCACACTGTCCTGTGTGCTGTATGTCTATGTACATGTATGGACTGTGCATTGAGTCACAGTGAGCATGTGTGTGTGTGTGTGTGTGTGCACACTGGTATGCTTTGAACCCTGAATCAGCTAGGGGTGTGTGTGTGTGCTCATATTGGCTTTGAGTTGAGTCACTGAAGTGTATGTGTGTCTGTTTAGGTGGGGGGCTACAGACTGTGAATTGAGTCACACTGAGTTGTTTGTGTACATGAGTGAATGTTGTGTATGGGTTTTCATTGAATCACTGGGTTTTGTGTGTGTGTGTGTGTGTTTGTAGTGCTACGGACTGCATTGGGTCACAGTGAGCTGTATGTGTGTGTGCTTGCTGGTGTAGGCTGTGCATTGATTCAAGGTTAGCTGTCAGTGTGTGTGGTGCTGGAATGGAATGTGCACTGAGACACAGTCATCTGTGTGTGTGTGTGCATACATGTGTGCTGGAATCAGCTGTGCACTGCATCACTGTGAGCCGTGTGTGTGTTTGTGTGTGTGTGCTGGAAAATCAGAGCATTGAGTCACACTGAGGTCTGTGCTGTGTGTCTGTATGTAGTGGTATGGCCTGTGCAAGGAATCAGTGAGCTGTGTGTGTGTGTGTTTGTGTATTTGGTGGTGTAGAGTCTGTATTGAGTCTCATTAAGCTGTGTGTGTGTGTGTGTGTGTGTGTGATGCTATAGGATGTGCATTGGGTCACAGAGCCGTATATATATGTCTGAGCTGGTATAGGCAGTGCATTGACTCACAGTGAGTGTTGTGTATGTGCTACTACAGACTGTGCATTGAGTCAGTGATCAATTTTGTGTGTTTGTGTGATTGCTCATATAGGCTGTGCACTGTGTCACAGTAACCCATGTGTGTTTGTGGGAGTGTGTTTTTGAGTGATGGTATAAGTGGTTCATTGTGTCACAGTGAGCCATGTATGAGTGCATGTTTGTGTGTGTGTGTGTTCTGGTAGAGGCTAAGCATTGTGTCACAGTGTGCCATGTGTGTGTGTGGTTGTGTGTGTGTGTAGTACAGTCTGAACATTGATTTACAGTGAGATGTTTTGCATGTGTTTGTGCTTGTATGAACTATACGTTGAGTCACAATGAGCCATGCGTGTGTGTGTGTGCTGGTAGAGGCTGAGCATTGAATCACAGTTAGGAGTTTCTTTGTGTGTACTGGTATGGGCTTTGCATTGAGTCACAGAGGTATGTGTGTGTTTGTGTGTGTCTATGTGTGTATGTCTGTGTTGCCACAGATTCATTGTGTCAGAGTGAGCTTTATGAGTGTCTGTGTGCAGATACGGGCTGTGAATTGAGTCTCAGTGTTTTATGTGTGTGTGTGTGTGTGTGTGTGCTGGTATAGCCTGTGCATTGAGTCACAGTGAGCTGTGTGTGTGTGTGTTTGCTGGTGTAGGCTGTGCAGTGATTCAAGGTGACCTGTGATTGTGTGTGTTGAACAGGAATGGACTGTGCACTGAGTCACAGTGAGCCATGTGTGATTGTGTGCATGTGTGTGAACCAGTTTAGGAGGTGCACTGAGTCACGGTGAGCTGTGTGTGTTTGTGTGTGTGTTCTGGTAAAATATGAGCATTGAGTCACACTGAGGTGTGTCCTGTGAGTCTGTATGTACTGGCATGGACCGTGAATGGAATCACAGTGAGCGCTGTGTGTGTGTATTTTGTTGTATAGAGTCTTTATTGAGTCACACTAAGCTGTGTGTGTGTATGTGTGTGTGTGTGATGGTATAGGTGGTTCATTGAGTCAGAGTGAGCCAAGTATGAGTGTGTGTGTGTGTGTTTTGGGGTAAAAGCTGAGCATTGCATCACAGGGTGTCGTGTGTGTCTGTTGTTGTGTGTCTGTGTAGTACAGTCTGAGCATTGAGTTACAGTGAGATGTGTTGCATGTGTTTGTGCTAGTATGAACTGTACATTGAGTCACAACGAGCCATGTGTGTTTGTGTGTGTGTGTGTGTGTGCTGGTGGAGGCTGATCATTGAATCACAGTTACGTGTTTGTGTGTGTGTGCTGGTATGGGCTTTTCATTGAGTCACGGACTTGTATGTGTGTGTGTGTGCATGTGTGTGTGTTGCTAAGATTTAATTCAGTCACAGTGAGCCTTGTGAGTGTATATGTGCTGATATAGGCTGTGAATTGAGTCACAGTGTGTTATGTGTGAGTGTGTCTGTGTGTGTGCTGGTAAAGACAGTGCATTGAGTCACAATAAGTTGTGTGTGTGTTAATATTCTCATATAGACTGTGCATTGAGTAACAGTGAGCAAGTGTGTGTGAGTTTGTGGGAGTGTATGAGCACTGGTATGGGTGGAGCATTGAATCAGTTAGGTGTGTGTGTGTGTGTGCTCCTATGGGCTATCTATTGAGCTACTGAGGTGTATTTGTGTTTCTGTCGTGGTACCACAGACTGTGCATTTAATCACAGTGAGCGGGGTGTGTGTGTGTATGTGAGTGTGTGTGCTGCTAGGCTTTCATTGAGTCCCTGGTGTTTGTGTGTGTGTGTGTAGTGCTACAGACTGCATTGAGTCACAGTGAGGCATGTGTGTGTATGATGGTATAGGCAATTGATTGAGTCACAGTGAGGCATGTGTGTGTGTTCTCATATAGGCTGTGCATTGAATCACAGTGAGCCCTGTATCTGTGAGTGTGTGTTTGTGTGTGCTAGTATAGGGTGTGTATTGAGTCACACTGAGTTGTGTGTGTGTGCATGTGTGTTGTTATAGATTGTGCATTGAGTCAGAGTGCCATGTCAGTGTGTGCATTCTGGTATAGACTATGCACTGAATCAGAGTGAGGGGTGTGTGTGTCTGTGTGTTCTGGTATAGGCGGACCATTGAGTCACACTGAGGTGTGTGTGTGAGTTTGTGTGTGTGTGTGTTTGTGTGTGTGTGTGCTGATACAGCCTGTGCATTAATCGCAGTCAGTTGTGTGTGTATGTGCACCTACAGGTTGCACTTTGTGTCACAGTGTTTTGTGTGTGTGTGTGTTATTATATGGTATACAATGAGTCAAAGGGAGGTGTGTGTGGGGGGGTTCCTGTGTCTTATAGGCTATGCATTGAGTCACACTGAGCTGTGTGTTTGAATGTCTGTATGTGTTTGTGTGTGTGTAGAGGTATAGGCTGTGTATTGACTCACAGTGAGCATTGTGTGCTTCTGTGTGTGTTTATGTCTGCTAGCTTAGCCTGTGCACTGAGTCACAGGGAGACTTGTGTGTGTGTGTGTGTGTGTGTGTGTTGGTAAAGACTGTGCATTGGGTCACAGTGAGCTGTCTTTGTCTTTGTGTGATTGCTGGTGTAGACTGTGCATTGATTCAAGTTGAGCTGTGAGTGTGTGTGTGGTGTTGGTATGGACGGTGCACTGAGTCACACTGAGCTGTGAGTGTGTGTGTACATGCTGGTATAATCTGAGCGTTGAGTCACACTGAGGTGTGTCCTTCGTGTCTGTATGTAGTTGTATGGAATGTGCCTTGGGTCAGAATGAATTGTGTATGTGTACGTTTTTGTGTGTACTTGGTGGTGTAGAGTCTGTATTGAGTCACACTAAGCTGTGAGTGTGTGTGTGATAGGATGATAGGTATCCTATACCTGATAGGTATAGGATGTGCATTGAGTCACAAAGCCGTGTGTGTGTGTCTGTGCTGGGATAGGCTGTGCATTGATTCACAGTGAGCCTTGTTTATGTGTTAGTACAGACCGTGCATTGATTCAGTAAACCATGTGTGTGCTTTTCTGTGTTTGTCTGCTGATATAGGTTGTGAACTGAGTCACAGTGGGCCATGTGTGTTTGTGTCTGATGGTATAGGTGATTCATTGAATCACAGTGAGCCATATATGAGTGCGTGTTTGTGTGTGTGTGTGTGTTTTGCTGTAGGGTGAGCATTGAGTCACAGTGTGCTGTGTGTGTGTAGTTGTCTGTGTGTGTAGTACAGTCTGAGCATTTAGTTACAGTGTGATGTGTTGCATGTGTTTCTGCTATTATGAAGTGTACATTGAGTTACAATGAGCCCTCTGTATTTGTGTGTGTGTGTGTGTGTGTGTTGGTAGAGGCTGTGAATTGAATCAGAATTAGGTGATTATGTGTGTGTGGTGGTATGAGCTTTGCATTGTGTCATGGAGGTATGTGTGTGTGTGTTGCTACAGACTTCATTGAGTCACAGTGAGCCTGGTGAGTGTCTGTGTGCTGATAGAGGCTGTGAATTGAGTCACAGTTTCTTATGTGTGTGTGATTGTGTGCTGGTATACACTGTGCATTGAGTCATAGTGAGCAGGTCTGTGTGTGTCTTTGTTTTTCTGCAGTAGTACGGGTGGAGCCTTTAATCAGTTATGTGTGTGTGTGTGTGTGTTCGTTTGGTCTTTACATTGAGTCACTAAGGTGTATGTGTGTGTGTGTGGTGTTATAGACTGTGCATTGAGTCAGAGTGAGCCGTGAGTGTGTGTGTATGAGAGTGTGTGTGCTGGTGGGCTTTTGTTGATGCACTGATGTGTGCATGTGTGTCTGTTGTGCTACAGACTGCATTGAGTCACAGTGAGACATGTTTCTGTGTGCTGGTATAGGCGATTGATTGAGTCACAGTGATCCATTTGTGTGTGCGTGTTAGTATGCGTGTGTTCTTGTTTAGGCTGTGCATTGAGTCACACTGAGGTGTGTGTGTATCCTTGTGTGTGTTGGTATAGATTGTGCATAGAATCACAGTACCATATGTGTGTGTGTGTGCTGGTAAAATCTGAGCATTGAGTCACACTGTCGTGTGTGGTGTGTGTCTGTATGTACTTGTATGGACTGTACATTGAGTCACAGTGAGCATGTGTGTGTGTGTGTGTGTGTGTGTGCACTGGTATGCCTTGAACACTGAATCAGCTAGGTGTGTGTGTGTGCTCATATTGGCTTTGAGTTGAGTCACTGAGTTGTATGTGTGTCTGTGTAGGAGGGGGGCTACAGACTATGCATTTAGTCACACTGACACGTTTGTGTACGTGAGTGTGTGTTGTGCTATGTGATTTCATTGAGTCACTGGAGTTTGCGTGTGTGTGTGTGTGGTGTTACAGACTGCATTGAGTCACAGTGAGGCGTGTGTGTGTATGATGGCATAGGCAATTGATTGAGTCACAGTGAGGCATGTGTGTGTGTTCTCATATAGGTTGTGCATTGAATCACAGTGAGACATGTATCTGTGAGTGTGTGTTTGTGTGTGCTAGTATATGGTGTGTATTGAGTCACACTGAGGTGTGTGTGTGTGCGTATGTGTTGTTATAGATTGTGCATTGAGTCAGAGTGCCGTGTCAGTGTGTGCATGCTGGTATAGACTATGCACTGAATCAGGGTGAGGGGTGTGTGTGTCTGTGTGTTCTGGTATAGGCGGACCATTGAGTCACACTGAGGTGTGTGTGTGTGTCTGTGTTTGTGTGTGTGTGCTGGTACAGCCTGTGCATTAATCACAGTCAGTTGTGTGTGTATGTTCACCTACAAGTTGCACTTTGTGTCACAGTGTGTCTGTGTGTGATATTATACGGTATACACTGAGTCAAAGGGAGCTGTGTGTGTGGGGGGGTGCATGTGCTCTTATAGACTTTGCATTGAGTCACACTGAGCTGTGTGTTTGAAAGTCTGTCTGTGTGTGTGTGTGTGTGTAGAGGTATAGGCTGTGTACTGACTCACAGTGAGCATTGTGTGCTTCTGTGTGTGTGTATGTCTGCTAGCTTAGACTGTGCACAGAGTCCCAGGGAGCCTTGAGTGTGTGTGTGTGTGTGTGTGTTGGTAAAGACTGTGCATTGGGTCGCAGTGAGCTGTCTTTGTCTGTGTGTGTGACTGCTGGTGTAGGCTGTGCATTGATTCAAGTTGAGCTGTGAGTGTGTGTGTGGTGTTGATATGGACGGTGCACTGTGTCACACTGAGTTGCGTGTGCGTGATGCTATAATCTGAGCATTGAGTCACACTGAGGTTTGTGCTTCGTGTCTGAAGGTAGTTGTATGGAATGTGCCTTGGGTCACAATGAATTGTGTATGTGTACGTTTTTGTGTGTACTTGGTGGTGTAGAGTCTGTATTGAGTCACACTAAGTTGTGAGTGTGTGTGTGTGATGGTATAGGATGTGCATTGAGTCACAAAGCCGTGTGTGTGTGTCTGTGCTGGTATAGGCTGTGCATTGATTCACAGTGAGCCTTGTGTATGAGCTAGTACGGATTGTGCATTAGTCAGTGAACCACGTGTGTGCTTTTCTGTGTTTGTCTGCTGATATAGGCTGTGAACTGAGTCACAGTGGGCCACGTGTGTTTGTGTCTGATGGTATAGGTGATTCATTGAGTCACAGTGAGCCATGTATGAGTGCGTGTTTGTGTGTGTTGTGCTATAGGGTGAGCATTGAGTCACAGTGTGCTGTGTGTGTGTTGTTGTCTGTGTGTGTAGTACAGTCTGAGCATTCAGTTACAGTGTGATGTGTTGCATGTGTTTCTGCTATTATGAAGTGTACATTGAGTCACAATGAGCCGTCTGTAATTGTGTGTGTGTTTGTGTGTGTTGGTAGAGGCTGTGCATTGAATCAGAATTAGGTGTTTATGTGTGTGCGGTGGTATGAGCTTTGCATTGTGTCATGGAGGTGTGTGTGTGTGTCTGTGTGTGTCTGCTGCTACAGATTTCATTGAGTCACAGTGAGCCTGGTGAGTGTCTGTGTGCTGATAGCGGCTGTGAATTGAGTCACAGTTTCTTATATGTGTGTGATTGTGTGCTGGTATACACTGTGCATTGAGTCATAGTGAGCAGGTCTGTGTGTGTCTGTGTGTTTGTGCAGTAGTACAGATGGAGCATTTAATCAGTTATGTGTGTGTGTGTTTGTTCGTTTGGTCTTTGCATTGAGTCACTGAAGTGTACGTGTGTGTGTGTGTGGTGCGATAGACTGTGCATTGAGTCAGAGTGAGCCGTGAGTGTGTGTGTATGAGAGTGTGTGTGCTGGTGGGCTTTTGTTGCACTGGGGTGTGTATGTGTGTGTGTGTTTAGTGCTACAGACTGCATTGAGTCACAGTGAGACGTGTTTGTGTGTGCTGGTATAGGCGATTGATTCACAGTGATCCATTTGTGTGTGTGTGTTAGTATGCGTGTGTTCTTGTTTAGGCTGTGCATTGAGTCACACTGAGATGTGTGTGTATGCTTGTGTGTTTTGGTATAGATTGTGCATAGAATCACAGTACCATATGTGTGTGTGTGTGCTGGTAAAATCTGAGCATTGAGTCACACTGTCCTGTGTGCTGTGTGTCTATGTACTTGTATGGACTGTGCATTGAGTCACAGTGAGCATGTGTGTGTGTGTGTGTGTGTGCACACTGGTATGCTTTGAACCCTGAATCAGCTAGGGGTGTGTGTGTGTGCTCATATTGGCTTCGAGTTGAGTCACTGAAGTGTATGTGTGTCTGTTTAGGTGGGGGGCTACAGACTGTGAATTGAGTCACACTGAGTTGTTTGTGTACATGAGTGAGTGTTGTGTATGGGTTTTCATTGAATCACTGGGTTTTGTGTGTGTGTGTGTGTTTGTAGTGCTACGGACTGCATTGGGTCCTAGTGAGCTGTATGTGTGTGTGCTTGCTGGTGTAGGCTGTGCATTGATTCAAGGTTAGCTGTCAGTGTGTGTGGTGCTGGAATGGAATGTGCACTGAGACACAGTCATCTGTGTGTGTGTGTGCATACATGTGTGCTGGAATCAGCTGTGCACTGCATCACTGTGAGCCGTGTGTGTGTTTGTGTGTGTGTGCTGGAAAATCAGAGCATTGAGTCACACTGAGGTCTGTGCTGTGTGTCTGTATGTAGTGGTATGGCCTGTGCAAGGAATCAGTGAGCTGTGTGTGTGTGTGTTTGTGTATTTGGTGGTGTAGAGTCTGTATTGAGTCTCATTAAGCTGTGTGTGTGTGTGTGTGTGATGGTATAGGATGTGCATTGGGTCACAGAGCCGTATATATATGTCTGAGCTGGTATAGGCAGTGCATTGACTCACAGTGAGTGTTGTGTATGTGCTACTACAGACTGTGCATTGAGTCAGTGATCAATTTTGTGTGTTTGTGTGATTGCTCATATAGGCTGTGCACTGTGTCACAGTAACCCATGTGTGTTTGTGGGAGTGTGTTTTTGAGTGATGGTATAAGTGGTTCATTGTGTCACAGTGAGCCATGTATGAGTGCATGTTTGTGTGTGTGTGTGTTCTGGTAGAGGCTAAGCATTGTGTCACAGTGTGCCATGTGTGTGTGTGGTTGTGTGTGTGTGTAGTACAGTCTGAACATTGATTTACAGTGAGATGTTTTGCATGTGTTTGTGCTTGTATGAACTATACGTTGAGTCACAATGAGCCATGCGTGTGTGTGTGTGCTGGTAGAGGCTGAGCATTGAATCACAGTTAGGAGTTTCTTTGTGTGTACTGGTATGGGCTTTGCATTGAGTCACAGAGGTATGTGTGTGTTTGTGTGTGTCTATGTGTGTATGTCTGTGTTGCCACAGACTTCATTGTGTCAGAGTGAGCTTTATGAGTGTCTGTGTGCATATACGGGCTGTGAATTGAGTCCCAGTGTGTTATGTGTGTGTGTGTGTGTGTGCTGGTATAGCCTGTGCATTGAGTCACAGTGAGCTGTGTGTGTGTGTGTTTGCTGGTGTAGGCTGTGCAGTGATTCAAGGTGACCTGTGATTGTGTGTGTTGAACAGGAACGGACTGTGCACTGAGTCACAGTGAGCCATGTGTGATTGTGTGCATGTGTGTGAGCCAGTTTAGGAGGTGCACTGAGTCACGGTGAGCTGTGTGTGTTTGTGTGTGTGTTCTGGTAAAATATGAGCATTGAGTCACACTGAGGTGTGTCCTGTGTGTCTGTATGTACTGGCATGGACCGTGAATGGAATCACAGTGAGCGCTGTGTGTGTGTATTTTGTTGTATAGAGTCTTTATTGAGTCACACTAAGCTGTGTGTGTGTATGTGTGTGTGTGTGATGGTATAGTGGTTCATTGAGTCAGAGTGAGCCAAGTATGAGTGTGTGTGTGTGTGTTTTGGGGTAAAAGCTGAGCATTGCATCACAGGGTGTCGTGTGTGTCTGTTGTTGTGTGTCTGTGTAGTACAGTCTGAGCATTGAGTTACAGTGAGATGTGTTGCATGTGTTTGTGCTAGTATGAACTGTACATTGAGTCACAATGAGCCATGTGTGTTTGTGTGTGTGTGTGTGTGCTGCTGGAGGCTGATCATTGAATCACAGTTACGTGTTTGTGTGTGTGTGCTGGTATGGGCTTTTCATTGAGTCACGGACTTGTATGTGTGTGTGTGTGCATGTGTGTGTGTTGCTAAGATTTAATTCAGTCACAGTGAGTCATGTGAGTGTATATGTGCTGATATAGGCTGTGAATTGAGTCACAGTGTGTTATGTGTGAGTGTGTCTGTGTGTGTGCTGGTAAAGACAGTGCATTGAGTCACAATAAGTTGTGTGTGTGTTAATATTCTCATATAGACTGTGCATTGAGTAACAGTGAGCAAGTGTGTGTGAGTTTGTGGGAGTGTATGAGCACTGGTATGGGTGGAGCATTGAATCAGTTAGGTGTGTGTGTGTGTGTGCTCCTATGGGCTATCTATTGAGCTACTGAGGTGTATTTGTGTTTCTGTCGTTGTACCACAGACTGTGCATTTAATCACAGTGAGCGGGGTGTGTGTGTGTATGTGAGTGTGTGTGCTGGTAGGCTTTCATTGAGTCCCTGGTGTGTGTGTGTGTGTGTGTGGTGCTACAGACTGCATTGAGTCACAGTGAGGCGTGTGTGTGTATGATGGTATAGGCAATTGATTGAGTCACAGTGAGGCATGTGTGTGTGTTCTCATATAGGCTGTGCATTGAATCACAGTGAGCCCTGTATCCTTGAGTGTGTGTTTGTTTGTGCTAGTATAGGGTGTGTATTGAGTCACACTGAGGTGTGTGTGTGTGCGTGTGTGTTGTTATAGATTGTGCATTGAGTCAGAGTGCCATGTCAGTGTGTGCATTCTGGTATAGACTATGCACTGAATCAGAGTGAGGGGGTGTGTGTCTGTGTGTTCTGGTATAGGCGGAACATTGAGTCACACTGAGGTGTGTGCGTGAGTTTGTGTGTGTGTGTGTTTGTGTGTGTGTGTGCTGATACAGCCTGTGCATTAATCGCAGTCAGTTGTGTGTGTATGTGCACCTACAGGTTGCATTTTGTGTCACAGTGTTTTGTGTGTGTGTGTGATATTATATGGTATACAATGAGTCAAAGGGAGGTGTGTGTGGGGGGGTTCATGTGTTCTTATAGGCTATGCATTGAGTCACACTGAGCTGTGTGTTTGAATGTCTGTATGTGTTTGTGTGTGTGTAGAGGTATAAGCTGTGTATTGACTCACAGTGAGCATTGTGTGCTTCTGTGTGTGTTTATGTCTGCTAGCTTAGCCTGTGCACTGAGTCACAGGGAGCCTTGTGTGTGTGTGTGTGTGTGTGTTGGTAAAGACTGTGCATTGGGTCACAGTGAGCTGTCTTTGTCTTTGTGTGATTGCTGGTGTAGACTGTGCATTGATTCAAGTTGAGCTGTGAGTGTGTGTGTGGTGTTGGTATGGATGGTGCACTGAGTCACACTGAGCTGTGAGTGTGTGTGTACATGCTGGTATAATCTGAGCGTTGAGTCACACTGAGGTGTGTGCTTCGTGTCTGTATGTAGTTGTATGGAATGTGCCTTGGGTCAGAATGAATTGTGTATGTGTACGTTTTTGTGTGTACTTGGTGGTGTAGAGTCTGTATTGAGTCACACTAAGCTGTGAGTGTGTGTGTGATAGGATGATAGGTATCCTATACCTGATAGGTATAGGATGTGCATTGAGTCACAAAGCCGTGTGTGTGTGTCTGTGCTGGGATAGGCTGTGCATTGATTCACAGTGAGCCTTGTTTATGTGTTAGTACAGACCGTGCATTGATTCAGTAAACCATGTGTGTGCTTTTCTGTGTTTGTCTGCTGATATAGGCTGTGAACTGAGTCACAGTGGGCCATGTGTGTTTGTGTCTGATGGTATAGGTGATTCATTGAATCACAGTGAGCCATATATGAGTGCGTGTTTGTGTGTGTGTGTGTGTTTTGCTGTAGGGTGAGCATTGAGTCACAGTGTGCTGTGTGTGTGTAGTTGTCTGTGTGTGTAGTACAGTCTGAGCATTTAGTTACAGTGTGATGTGTTGCATGTGTTTCTGCTATTATGAAGTGTACATTGAGTTACAATGAGCCCTCTGTATTTGTGTGTGTGTGTGTGTGTGTTGGTAGAGGCTGTGAATTGAATCAGAATTAGGTGATTATGTGTGTGTGGTGGTATGAGCTTTGCATTGTGTCATGGAGGTATGTGTGTGTGTGTTGCTACAGACTTCATTGAGTCACAGTGAGCCTGGTGAGTGTCTGTGTGCTGATAGAGGCTGTGAATTGAGTCACAGTTTCTTATGTGTGTGTGATTGTGTGCTGGTATACACTGTGCATTGAGTCATAGTGAGCAGGTCTGTGTGTGTCTTTGTTTTTCTGCAGTAGTACGGGTGGAGCCTTTAATCAGTTATGTGTGTGTGTGTGTGTGTTCGTTTGGTCTTTACATTGAGTCACTAAGGTGTATGTGTGTGTGTGTGGTGTTATAGACTGTGCATTGAGTCAGAGTGAGCCGTGAGTGTGTGTGTATGAGAGTGTGTGTGCTGGTGGGCTTTTGTTGATGCACTGATGTGTGCATGTGTGTCTGTTGTGCTACAGACTGCATTGAGTCACAGTGAGACATGTTTCTGTGTGCTGGTATAGGCGATTGATTGAGTCACAGTGATCCATTTGTGTGTGCGTGTTAGTATGCGTGTGTTCTTGTTTAGGCTGTGCATTGAGTCACACTGAGGTGTGTGTGTATCCTTGTGTGTGTTGGTATAGATTGTGCATAGAATCACAGTACCATATGTGTGTGTGTGTGCTGGTAAAATCTGAGCATTGAGTCACACTGTCGTGTGTGGTGTGTGTCTGTATGTACTTGTATGGACTGTACATTGAGTCACAGTGAGCATGTGTGTGTGTGTGTGTGTGTGTGCACTGGTATGCCTTGAACACTGAATCAGCTAGGTGTGTGTGTGTGCTCATATTGGCTTTGAGTTGAGTCACTGAGTTGTATGTGTGTCTGTGTAGGAGGGGGGCTACAGACTATGCATTTAGTCACACTGACACGTTTGTGTACGTGAGTGTGTGTTGTGCTATGTGATTTCATTGAGTCACTGGAGTTTGCGTGTGTGTGTGTGTGGTGTTACAGACTGCATTGAGTCACAGTGAGGCGTGTGTGTGTATGATGGCATAGGCAATTGATTGAGTCACAGTGAGGCATCTGTGTGTTTTCTCATATAGGTTGTGCATTGAATCACAGTGAGACATGTATCTGTGAGTGTGTGTTTGTGTGTGCTAGTATATGGTGTGTATTGAGTCACACTGAGGTGTGTGTGTGTGCGTATGTGTTGTTATAGATTGTGCATTGAGTCAGAGTGCCGTGTCAGTGTGTGCATGCTGGTATAGACTATGCACTGAATCAGGGTGAGGGGTGTGTGTGTCTGTGTGTTCTGGTATAGGCGGACCATTGAGTCACACTGAGGTGTGTGTGTGTGTCTGTGTTTGTGTGTGTGTGCTGGTACAGCCTGTGCATTAATCACAGTCAGTTGTGTGTGTATGTTCACCTACAAGTTGCACTTTGTGTCACAGTGTGTCTGTGTGTGATATTATACGGTATACACTGAGTCAAAGGGAGCTGTGTGTGTGGGGGGGTGCATGTGCTCTTATAGACTTTGCATTGAGTCACACTGAGCTGTGTGTTTGAAAGTCTGTCTGTGTGTGTGTGTGTGTGTAGAGGTATAGGCTGTGTACTGACTCACAGTGAGCATTGTGTGCTTCTGTGTGTGTGTATGTCTGCTAGCTTAGACTGTGCACAGAGTCCCAGGGAGCCTTGAGTGTGTGTGTGTGTGTGTGTGTTGGTAAAGACTGTGCATTGGGTCGCAGTGAGCTGTCTTTGTCTGTGTGTGTGACTGCTGGTGTAGGCTGTGCATTGATTCAAGTTGAGCTGTGAGTGTGTGTGTGGTGTTGATATGGACGGTGCACTGTGTCACACTGAGTTGCGTGTGCGTGATGCTATAATCTGAGCATTGAGTCACACTGAGGTTTGTGCTTCGTGTCTGAAGGTAGTTGTATGGAATGTGCCTTGGGTCACAATGAATTGTGTATGTGTACGTTTTTGTGTGTACTTGGTGGTGTAGAGTCTGTATTGAGTCACACTAAGTTGTGAGTGTGTGTGTGTGATGGTATAGGATGTGCATTGAGTCACAAAGCCGTGTGTGTGTGTCTGCGCTGGTATAGGCTGTGCATTGATTCACAGTGAGCCTTGTGTATGAGCTAGTACGGATTGTGCATTAGTCAGTGAACCACGTGTGTGCTTTTCTGTGTTTGTCTGCTGATATAGGCTGTGAACTGAGTCACAGTGGGCCACGTGTGTTTGTGTCTGATGGTATAGGTGATTCATTGAGTCACAGTGAGCCATGTATGAGTGCGTGTTTGTGTGTGTTGTGCTATAGGGTGAGCATTGAGTCACAGTGTGCTGTGTGTGTGTTGTTGTCTGTGTGTGTAGTACAGTCTGAGCATTCAGTTACAGTGTGATGTGTTGCATGTGTTTCTGCTATTATGAAGTGTACATTGAGTCACAATGAGCCGTCTGTAATTGTGTGTGTGTTTGTGTGTGTTGGTAGAGGCTGTGCATTGAATCAGAATTAGGTGTTTATGTGTGTGCGGTGGTATGAGCTTTGCATTGTGTCATGGAGGTGTGTGTGTGTGTCTGTGTGTGTCTGCTGCTACAGATTTCATTGAGTCACAGTGAGCCTGGTGAGTGTCTGTGTGCTGATAGCGGCTGTGAATTGAGTCACAGTTTCTTATATGTGTGTGATTGTGTGCTGGTATACACTGTGCATTGAGTCATAGTGAGCAGGTCTGTGTGTGTCTGTGTGTTTGTGCAGTAGTACAGATGGAGCATTTAATCAGTTATGTGTGTGTGTGTTTGTTCGTTTGGTCTTTGCATTGAGTCACTGAAGTGTACGTGTGTGTGTGTGTGGTGCGATAGACTGTGCATTGAGTCAGAGTGAGCCGTGAGTGTGTGTGTATGAGAGTGTGTGTGCTGGTGGGCTTTTGTTGCACTGGGGTGTGTATGTGTGTGTGTGTTTAGTGCTACAGACTGCATTGAGTCACAGTGAGACGTGTTTGTGTGTGCTGGTATAGGCGATTGATTCACAGTGATCCATTTGTGTGTGTGTGTTAGTATGCGTGTGTTCTTGTTTAGGCTGTGCATTGAGTCACACTGAGATGTGTGTGTATGCTTGTGTGTTTTGGTATAGATTGTGCATAGAATCACAGTACCATATGTGTGTGTGTGTGCTGGTAAAATCTGAGCATTGAGTCACACTGTCCTGTGTGCTGTGTGTCTATGTACTTGTATGGACTGTGCATTGAGTCACAGTGAGCATGTGTGTGTGTGTGTGTGTGCACACTGGTATGCTTTGAACCCTGAATCAGCTAGGGGTGTGTGTGTGTGCTCATATTGGCTTTGAGTTGAGTCACTGAAGTGTATGTGTGTCTGTTTAGGTGGGGGGCTACAGACTGTGAATTGAGTCACACTGAGTTGTTTGTGTACATGAGTGAGTGTTGTGTATGGGTTTTCATTGAATCACTGGGTTTTGTGTGTGTGTGTGTGTTTGTAGTGCTACGGACTGCATTGGGTCCTAGTGAGCTGTATGTGTGTGTGCTTGCTGGTGTAGGCTGTGCATTGATTCAAGGTTAGCTGTCAGTGTGTGTGGTGCTGGAATGGAATGTGCACTGAGACACAGTCATCTGTGTGTGTGTGTGCATACATGTGTGCTGGAATCAGCTGTGCACTGCATCACTGTGAGCCGTGTGTGTGTTTGTGTGTGTGTGCTGGAAAATCAGAGCATTGAGTCACACTGAGGTCTGTGCTGTGTGTCTGTATGTAGTGGTATGGCCTGTGCAAGGAATCAGTGAGCTGTGTGTGTGTGTGTTTGTGTATTTGGTGGTGTAGAGTCTGTATTGAGTCTCATTAAGCTGTGTGTGTGTGTGTGTGTGATGGTATAGGATGTGCATTGGGTCACAGAGCCGTATATATATGTCTGAGCTGGTATAGGCAGTGCATTGACTCACAGTGAGTGTTGTGTATGTGCTACTACAGACTGTGCATTGAGTCAGTGATCAATTTTGTGTGTTTGTGTGATTGCTCATATAGGCTGTGCACTGTGTCACAGTAACCCATGTGTGTTTGTGGGAGTGTGTTTTTGAGTGATGGTATAAGTGGTTCATTGTGTCACAGTGAGCCATGTATGAGTGCATGTTTGTGTGTGTGTGTGTTCTGGTAGAGGCTAAGCATTGTGTCACAGTGTGCCATGTGTGTGTGTGGTTGTGTGTGTGTGTAGTACAGTCTGAACATTGATTTACAGTGAGATGTTTTGCATGTGTTTGTGCTTGTATGAACTATACGTTGAGTCACAATGAGCCATGCGTGTGTGTGTGTGCTGGTAGAGGCTGAGCATTGAATCACAGTTAGGAGTTTCTTTGTGTGTACTGGTATGGGCTTTGCATTGAGTCACAGAGGTATGTGTGTGTTTGTGTGTGTCTATGTGTGTATGTCTGTGTTGCCACAGACTTCATTGTGTCAGAGTGAGCTTTATGAGTGTCTGTGTGCATATACGGGCTGTGAATTGAGTCCCAGTGTGTTATGTGTGTGTGTGTGTGTGTGCTGGTATAGCCTGTGCATTGAGTCACAGTGAGCTGTGTGTGTGTGTGTTTGCTGGTGTAGGCTGTGCAGTGATTCAAGGTGACCTGTGATTGTGTGTGTTGAACAGGAACGGACTGTGCACTGAGTCACAGTGAGCCATGTGTGATTGTGTGCATGTGTGTGAGCCAGTTTAGGAGGTGCACTGAGTCACGGTGAGCTGTGTGTGTTTGTGTGTGTGTTCTGGTAAAATATGAGCATTGAGTCACACTGAGGTGTGTCCTGTGTGTCTGTATGTACTGGCATGGACCGTGAATGGAATCACAGTGAGCGCTGTGTGTGTGTATTTTGTTGTATAGAGTCTTTATTGAGTCACACTAAGCTGTGTGTGTGTATGTGTGTGTGTGTGATGGTATAGTGGTTCATTGAGTCAGAGTGAGCCAAGTATGAGTGTGTGTGTGTGTGTTTTGGGGTAAAAGCTGAGCATTGCATCACAGGGTGTCGTGTGTGTCTGTTGTTGTGTGTCTGTGTAGTACAGTCTGAGCATTGAGTTACAGTGAGATGTGTTGCATGTGTTTGTGCTAGTATGAACTGTACATTGAGTCACAATGAGCCATGTGTGTTTGTGTGTGTGTGTGTGTGCTGCTGGAGGCTGATCATTGAATCACAGTTACGTGTTTGTGTGTGTGTGCTGGTATGGGCTTTTCATTGAGTCACGGACTTGTATGTGTGTGTGTGTGCATGTGTGTGTGTTGCTAAGATTTAATTCAGTCACAGTGAGTCATGTGAGTGTATATGTGCTGATATAGGCTGTGAATTGAGTCACAGTGTGTTATGTGTGAGTGTGTCTGTGTGTGTGCTGGTAAAGACAGTGCATTGAGTCACAATAAGTTGTGTGTGTGTTAATATTCTCATATAGACTGTGCATTGAGTAACAGTGAGCAAGTGTGTGTGAGTTTGTGGGAGTGTATGAGCACTGGTATGGGTGGAGCATTGAATCAGTTAGGTGTGTGTGTGTGTGTGCTCCTATGGGCTATCTATTGAGCTACTGAGGTGTATTTGTGTTTCTGTCGTTGTACCACAGACTGTGCATTTAATCACAGTGAGCGGGGTGTGTGTGTGTATGTGAGTGTGTGTGCTGGTAGGCTTTCATTGAGTCCCTGGTGTGTGTGTGTGTGTGTGTGGTGCTACAGACTGCATTGAGTCACAGTGAGGCGTGTGTGTGTATGATGGTATAGGCAATTGATTGAGTCACAGTGAGGCATGTGTGTGTGTTCTCATATAGGCTGTGCATTGAATCACAGTGAGCCCTGTATCCTTGAGTGTGTGTTTGTTTGTGCTAGTATAGGGTGTGTATTGAGTCACACTGAGGTGTGTGTGTGTGCGTGTGTGTTGTTATAGATTGTGCATTGAGTCAGAGTGCCATGTCAGTGTGTGCATTCTGGTATAGACTATGCACTGAATCAGAGTGAGGGGGTGTGTGTCTGTGTGTTCTGGTATAGGCGGAACATTGAGTCACACTGAGGTGTGTGTGTGAGTTTGTGTGTGTGTGTGTTTGTGTGTGTGTGTGCTGATACAGCCTGTGCATTAATCGCAGTCCGTTGTGTGTGTATGTGCACCTACAGGTTGCACTTTGTGTCACAGTGTTTTGTGTGTGTGTGTGATATTATATGGTATACAATGAGTCAAAGGGAGGTGTGTGTGGGGGGGTTCATGTGTTCTTATAGGCTATGCATTGAGTCACACTGAGCTGTGTGTTTGAATGTCTGTATGTGTTTGTGTGTGTGTAGAGGTATAAGCTGTGTATTGACTCACAGTGAGCATTGTGTGCTTCTGTGTGTGTTTATGTCTGCTAGCTTAGCCTGTGCACTGAGTCACAGGGAGCCTTGTGTGTGTGTGTGTGTGTGTGTTGGTAAAGACTGTGCATTGGGTCACAGTGAGCTGTCTTTGTCTTTGTGTGATTGCTGGTGTAGACTGTGCATTGATTCAAGTTGAGCTGTGAGTGTGTGTGTGGTGTTGGTATGGATGGTGCACTGAGTCACACTGAGCTGTGAGTGTGTGTGTACATGCTGGTATAATCTGAGCGTTGAGTCACACTGAGGTGTGTGCTTCGTGTCTGTATGTAGTTGTATGGAATGTGCCTTGGGTCAGAATGAATTGTGTATGTGTACGTTTTTGTGTGTACTTGGTGGTGTAGAGTCTGTATTGAGTCACACTAAGCTGTGAGTGTGTGTGTGATAGGATGATAGGTATCCTATACCTGATAGGTATAGGATGTGCATTGAGTCACAAAACCGTGTCTGTGTGTCTGTGCTGGGATAGGTTGTGCATTGATTCACAGTGAGCCTTGTTTATGTGCTAGTACAGACCGTGCATTGATTCAGTAAACCATGTGTGTGCTTTTCTGTGTTTGTCTGCTGATATAGGCTGTGAACTGAGTCACAGTGGGCCATGTGTGTTTGTGTCTGATGGTATAGGTGATTCATTGAATCACAGTGAGCCATATATGAGTGCGTGTTTGTGTGTGTGTGTGTGTTGTGCTGTAGGGTGAGCATTGAGTCACAGTGTGCCGTGTGTGTGTTGTTGTCTGTGTGTGTAGTACAGTCTGAGCATTCAGTTACAGTGCGATGTGTTGCATGTGTTTCTGCTATTATGAAGTGTACATTGAGTCACAATGAGCCCTCTGTAATTGTGTGTGTGTGTGTGTGTTGGTAGAGGCTGTGAATTGAATCAGAATTAGGTGATTATGTGTGTGTGGTGGTATGAGCTTTGCATTGTGTCATGGAGGTATGTGTGTGTGTGTTGCTACAGACTTCATTGAGTCACAGTGAGCCTGGTGAGTGTCTCTGTGCTGAAAGAGGCTGTGAATTGAGTCACAGTTTCTTATGTGTGTGTGATTGTGTGCTGGTATACACTGTGCATTGAGTCATAGTGAGCAGGTCTGTGTGTGTCTTTGTTTTTCTGCAGTAGTACGGGTGGAGCCTTTAATCAGTTATGTGTGTGTGTGTGTGTGTTCGTTTGGTCTTTGCATTGAGTCACTAAGGTGTATATGTGTGTGTGTGTGGTGTTATAGACTGTGCATTGAGTCAGAGTGAGCCGTGAGTGTGTGTGTACGAGAGTGTGTGTGCTGGTGGGCTTTTGTTGATGCACTGGTGTGTGTGCATGTGTGTCTGTTGTGCTACAGACTGCATTGAGTCACAGTGAGACATGTTTGTGTGTGCTGGTATAGGCGATTGATTGAGTCACAGTGATCCATTTGTGTGTGCGTGTTAGTATGCATGTGTTCTTGTTTAGGCTGTGCATTGAGTCACACTGAGGTGTGTGTGTATGCTTGTGTGTGTTGGTATAGATTGTGCATAGAATCACAGTACCATATGTGTGTGTGTGTGCTGGTAAAATCTGAGCATTGAGTCACACTGTCATGTGTGGTGTGTGTCTGTATGTACTTGTATGGACTGTACATTGAGTCACAGTGAGCATGTGTGTGTGTGTGTGCGTGCACTGGTATGCCTTGAACACTGAATCAGCTAGGTGTGTGTGTGTGCTCATATTGGCTTTGAGTTGAGTCACTGAGGTCTATGTGTGTCTGTGTAGGAGGGGGGCTACAGACTATGCATTTAGTCACATTGACACGTTTGTGTACATGAGTGTGTGTTGTGGTATGTGATTTCATTGAGTCACTGGAGTTTGTGTGTGTGTGGTGTTACAGACTGCATTGAGTCACAGTGAGGCGTGTGTGTGTATGATGGCATAGGCAATTGATTGAGTCACAGTGACGCATGTGTGTGTGTTCTCATATAGGCTGTGCATTGAATCACAGTGAGACATGTATCTGTGAGTGTGTGTTTGTGTGTGCTAGTATATGGTGTGTATTGAGTCACACTGAGGTGTGTGTGTGTGCGTATGTGTTGTTATAGATTGTGCATTGAGTCAGAGTGCCGTGTCAGTGTGTGCATGTTGGTATAGACTATGCACTGAATCAGGGTGAGGGGTGTGTGTGTCTGTGTGTTCTGGTATAGGCGGACCATTGAGTCACACTGAGGTGTGTGTGTGTGTCTGTGTGTGTGTGTGTGTGCTGGTACAGCCTGTGCATTAATCAGAGTCAGTTGTGTGTGTATGTTCACCTACAAGTTGCACTTTTTGTCACAGTGTGTCTGTGTGTGACATTATATGGTATACACTGAGTCAAAGGGATCTGTGTGTGTGGGGGGGTGCATGTGCTCTTATAGACTTTGCATTGAGTCACACTGAGCTGTGTGTTTGAAAGTCTGTCTGTGTGTGTGTGTGTGTGTGTAGAGGTATAGGCTGTGTACTGACTCACAGTGAGCATTGTGTGCTTCTGTGTGTGTGTATGTCTGCTAGCTTAGACGGTGCACAGAGTCCCAGGGAGCCTTGTGTGTGTGTGTGTGTGTGTGTGTTGGTAAAGACTGTGCATTGGGTCGCAGTGAGCTGTCTTTGTCTGTGTGTGTGACTGCTGGTGTAGGCTGTGCATTGATTCAAGTTGAGCTGTGAGTGTGTGTGTGGTGTTGATATGGACGGTGCACTGTGTCACACTGAGTTGCGTGTGCGTGCTGGTATAATCTGAGCGTTGAGTCACACTGAGGTTTGTGCTTCGTGTCTGAAGGTAGTTGTATGGAATGTGCCTTGGGTCACAATGAATTGTGCATGTGTACGTTTTTGTGTGTACTTGGTGGTGTAGAGTCTGTATTGAGTCACACTAAGCTGTGAGTGTGTGTGTGTGATGGTATAGGATGTGCATTGAGTCACAAAGCCGTGTGTGTGTGTCTGTGCTGGTATAGGCTGTGCATTGATTCACAGTGAGCCTTGTGTATGAGCTAGTACGGATTGTGCATTAGTCAGTGAACCACGTGTGTGCTTTTCTGTGTTTGTCTGCTGATATAGGCTGTGAACTGAGTCACAGTGGGCCATGTGTGTTTGTGTCTGATGGTATAGGTGATTCATTGAGTCACAGTGAGCCATATATGAGTGCATGTTTGTGTGTGTGTGTGTTGTGCTATAGGGTGAGCATTGAGTCACAGTGTGCTGTGTGTGTTGTTGTCTGTGTGTGTAGTATATTCTGAGCATTCAGTTAGAGTGTGATGTGTTGCATGTGTTTCTGCTATTATGAAGTGTACATTGAGTCACAATGAGCCGTCTGTAATTGTGTGTGTGTTTGTGTGTGTTGGTAGAGGCTGTGCATTGAATCAGAATTAGGTGTTTATGTGTGTGCGGTGGTATGAGCTTTGCATTGTGTCATGGAGGTGTGTGTGTGTGTCTGTGTGTGTCTGCTGCTACAGATTTCATTGAGTCACAGTGAGCCTGGTGAGTGTCTGTGTGCTGATAGAGGCTGTGAATTGAGTCACAGTTTCTTATATGTGTGTGATTGTGTGCTGGTATACACTGTGCATTGAGTCATAGTGAACAGGTCTGTGTGTGTCTGTGTGTTTGTGCAGTAGTACAGGTGGAGCCTTTAATCAGTTATATGTGTGTGTGTTTGCTCGTTTGGTCTTTGCATTGAGTCACTGAAGTGTACGTGTGTGTGTGTGTGGTGCTATAGACTGTGCATTGAGTCAGAGTGAGCCATGAGTGTGTGTGTATGAGAGTGTGTGTGCTGGTGGGCTTTTGTTGCACTGGGGTGTGTGTGTGTGTGTGTGTGTAGTGCTACAGACTGCATTGAGTCACAGTGAGACGTGTTTGTGTGTGCTGGTATAGGCGATTGTTTCACAGTGATCCATTTGTGTGTGTGTGTTAGTATGCGTGTGTTCTTGTTTAGGCTGTGCATTGAGTCACACTGAGATGTGTGTGTATGCTTGTGTGTTTTGGTATAGATTGTGCATAGAATCACAGTACCATATGTGTGTGTGTGTGCTGGTAAAATCTGAGCATTGAGTCACACTGTCCTGTGTGCTGTGTGTCTATGTACTTGTATGGACTGTGCATTGAGTCACAGTGAGCATGTGTGTGTGTTTGTGTGTGTGTGTTTGCACTGGTATGCTTTGAACCCTGAATCAGCTAGGGGTGTGTGTGTGTGTGCTCATATTGGCTTTGAGTTGAGTCACTGAAGTGTATGTGTGTCTGTTTAGGTGGGGGGCTACAGACTGTGAATTGAGTCACACTGAGTTGTTTGTGTACATGAGTGAGTGTTGTGTATGGGTTTTCATTGAGTCACTGGGTTTTGTGTGTGTGTGTGTGTGTGTTTGTAGTGCTACGGACTGCATTGGGTCACAGTGAGCTGTATGTGTGTGTGCTTGCTGGTGTAGGCTGTGCATTGATTCAAGGTTAGCTGTCAGTGTGTGTGGTGCTGGAATGGAATGTGCACTGAGACACAGTCATCTGTGTGTGTGTGTGTGCATACATGTGTGCTGAAATCAGCTGTGCACTGCATCACTGTGAGCCATGTGTGTGTTTGTGTGTGTGCTGGAAAATCAGAGCATTGAGTCACACTGAGGTCTGTGCTGTGTGTCTGTATGTAGTGGTATGTCCTGTGCAAGGAATCAGTGAGCTGTGTGTGTGTGTGTTTGTGTATTTGGTGGTGTAGAGTCTGTATTGAGTCTCATTAAGCTGTGTATGTGTGTGTGTGTGTGTGTGTGATGGTATAGGATGTGCATTGGGTCACAGAGCCGTATATATGTGTCTGAGCTGGTATAGACAGTGCATTGACTCACAGTGAGTGTTGTGTATGTGCTACTACAGACTGTGCATTGAGTCAGTGATCAATTTTGTGTGTTTGTGTGATTGTCTGCTCATATAGGCTGTGCACTGTGTCAGAGTAACCCATGTGTGTTTGTGGGAGTGTGTTTTTAAGTGATGGTATAAGTGGTTCATTGTGTCACAGTGTGCCATGTGTGTGTGGTTGTGTGTGTGTGTAGTACAGTCTGAACTTTGATTTACAGTGAGATGTTTTGCATGTGTTTGTGCTTGTATGAACTATACATTGAGTCACAATGAGCCATGCGTGTGTGTGTGTGCTGGTAGAGGCTGAGCATTGAATCACAGTTAGGAGTTTTTTTGTGTGTACTGGTATGGGCTTTGCATTGAGTCACAGAGGTATGTGTGTGTTTGTGTGTGTCTATGTGTGTATGTCTGTGTTGCCACAGACTTCATTGTGTCAGAGTGAGCTTTATGAGTGTCTGTGTGCAGATACAGGCTGTGAATTGAGTCCCAGTGTGTTATGTGTGTGTGTGTGTGTGCTGGTATAGCCTGTGCATTGAGTCACAGTGAGCTGTGTGTGTGTGTGTGTTTGCTGGTGTAGGTTGTGCAGTGATTCAAGGTGACCTGTGATTGTGTGTGTTGAACAGGAACGGACTGTGCACTGAGTCACAGTGAGCCATGTGTGAGTGTGTGCATGTGTGTGAGCCAGTTTAGGATGTGCACTGAGTCACGGTGAGCTGTGTGTGTTTGTGTGTGTGTTCTGGTAAAATATGAGCATTGAGTCACACTGAGGGGTGTCCTGTGTGTCTGTATGTACTGGCATGGACTGTGAATGGAATCACAGTGAGCGCTGTGTGTGTGTATTTTGTTGTATAGAGTCTTTATTGAGTCACACTATGCTGTGTGTGTGTGTGTGTGTGTGTGATGGTATAGGTGGTTCATGGAGTCAGAGTGAGCCAAGTATGAGTGTGTGTGTGTGTGTTTTGGGGTAAAAGCTGAGCATTGCATCACAGGGTATCATGTGTGTTTCTGTTGTTTTGTGTCTGTGTAGTACAGTCTGAGCATTGAGTTACAGTGAGATGTGTTGCATGTGTTTGTGCTAGTATGAACTGTACATTGAGTCACAACGAGCCATGTGTGTTTGTGTGTGTGTGTGTGTGCTGGTGGAGGCTGATCATTGAATCACAGTTACGTGTTTGTGTGTGTGTGCTGGTATGGGCTTTTCATTGAGTCACGGACTTGTATGTGTGTGTGTGTGCATGTGTGTGTGTTGCTAAGATTTAATTCAGTCACAGTGAGCCTTGTGAGTGTATATGTGCTGATATAGGCTGTGAATTGAGTCACAGTGTGTTATGTGTGAGTGTGTCTGTGTGTGTGCTGGTAAAGACAGTGCATTGAGTCACAATAAGTTGTGTGTGTGTTAATATTCTCATATAGACTGTGCATTGAGTAACAGTGAGCAAGTGTGTGTGAGTTTGTGGGAGTGTATGAGCACTGGTATGGGTGGAGCATTGAATCAGTTAGGTGTGTGTGTGTGTGTGCTCCTATGGGCTATCTATTGAGCTACTGAGGTGTATTTGTGTTTTTGTAGTTTTACCACAGACTGTGCATTTAATCACAGTGAGCGGGGTGTGTGTGTGTATGTGAGTGTGTGTGCTGGTAGGCTTTCATTGAGTCCCTGGTGTGTGTGTGTGTGTGGTGCTACAGACTGCATTGAGTCACAGTGAGGCGTGTGTGTGTATGATGGTATAGGCAATTGATTGAGTCACAGTGAGGCATGTGTGTGTGTTCTCATATAGGCTGTGCATTGAATCACAGTGAGCCCTGTATCTGTGAGTGTGTGTTTGTGTGTGCTAGTATAGGGTGTGTATTGAGTCACACTGAGGTGTGTGTGTGTGCGTGTGTGTTGTTATAGCTTGTGCATTGAGTCAGAGTGCCATGTCAGTGTGTGCATTCTGGTATAGACTATGCACTGAATCAGAGTGAGGGGGTGTGTGTCTGTGTGTTCTGGTATAGGCGGACCATTGAGTCACACTGAGGTGTGTGTGTGTGTGTGTGTGTGCTGATACAGCCTGTGCATTAATCGCAGTCAGTTGTGTGTGTATGTGCACCTACAGGTTGCACTTTGTGTCACAGTGTTTTGTGTGTGTGTGTGATATTATATGGTATATAATGAGTCAAAGGGAGGTGTGTGCGGGGGTTTCATGTGTTCTTATAGGCTATGCATTGAGTCACACTGAGCTGTGTGTTTGAATGTCTGTATGTGTTTGTGTGTGTGTAGAGGTATAAGCTGTGTATTGACTCACAGTGAGCATTGTGTGCTTCTGTTTGTGTTTATGTCTGCTAGCTTAGCCTGTGCACTGAGTCACAGGGAGCCTTGTGTGTGTGTGTGTGTGTGTTGGTAAAGACTGTGCATTGGGTCACAGTGAGCTGTCTTTGTCTTTGTGTGATTGTTGGTGTAGACTGTGCATTGATTCAAGTTGAGCTGTGAGTGTGTGTGTGGTGTTGGTATGGACGATGCACTGAGTTACACTGAGCTGTGAGTGTGTGTGTACATGCTGGTATAATCTGAGCGTTGAGTCACACTGAGGTGTGTGCTTCGTGTCTGTATGTAGTTGTATGGAATGTGCCTTGGGTCAGAATGAATTGTGTATGTGTACGTTTTTGTGTGTACTTGGTGGTGTAGAGTCTGTATTGAGTCACACTAAGCTGTGAGTGTGTGTGTGATAGGATGATAGGTATCCTATACCTGATAGGTATAGGATGTGCATTGAGTCACAAAGCCGTGTGTGTGTGTCTGTGCTGAGATAGGCTGTGCATTGATTCACAGTGAGCCTTGTTTATGTGCTAGTACAGACCGTGCATTGATTCAGTAAACCATGTGTGTGCTTTTCTGTGTTTGTCTGCTGATATAGGCTGTGAACTGAGTCACAGTGGGCCATGTGTGTTTGTGTCTGATGGTATAGGTGATTCATTGAATCACAGTGAGCCATATATGAGTGCGTGTTTGTGTGTGTGTGTGTGTTGTGCTGTAGGGTGAGCATTGAGTCACAGTGTGCTGTGTGTGTGTAGTTGTCTGTGTGTGTAGTACAGTCTGAGCATTTAGTTACAGTGCGATGTGTTGCATGTGTTTCTGCTATTATGAAGTGTACATTGAGTCACAATGAGCCCTCTGTAATTGTGTGTGTGTGTGTGTGTGTTGGTAGAGGCTGTGAATTGAATCAGAATTAGGTGATTATGTGTGTGTGGTGGTATGAGCTTTGCATTGTGTCATGGAGGTATGTGTGTGTGTGTTGCTACAGACTTCATTGAGTCACAGTGAGCCTGGTGAGTGTCTCTGTGCTGATAGAGGCTGTGAATTGAGTCACAGTTTCTTATGTGTGTGTGATTGTGTGCTGGTATACACTGTGCATTGAGTCATAGTGAGCAGGTCTGTGTGTGTCTTTGTTTTTCTGCAGTAGTACGGGTGGAGCCTTTAATCAGTTATGTTTGTGTGTGTGTGTGTTCGTTTGGTCTTTACATTGAGTCACTAAGGTGTATATGTGTGTGTGTGTTGTGTTATAGACTGTGCATTGAGTCAGAGTGAGCCGTGAGTGTGTGTGTACGAGAGTGTGTGTGCTGGTGGGCTTTTGTTGATGCATTGAGTCACAGTGAGACATGTTTGTGTGTGCTGGTATAGGCGATTGATTGAGTCACAGTGATCCATTTGTGTGTGCGTGTTAGTATGCGTGTCTTCTTGTTTAGGCTGTGCATTGAGTCACACTGAAGTGTGTGTGTATCCTTGTGTGTGTTGGTATAGATTGTGCATAGAATCACAGTACCATATGTGTGTGTGTGTGCTGGTAAAATCTGAGCATTGAGTCACACTCTCGTGTGTGGTGTGTGTCTGTATGTACTTGTATGGACTGTACATTGAGTGACAGTGAGCATGTGTGTGTGTGTGTGTGTGTGCACTGGTATGCCTTGAACACTGAATCAGCTAGGTGTGTGTGTGTGCTCATATTGGCTTTGAGTTGAGTCACTGAGGACTATGTGTGTCTGTGTAGGAGGGGGGCTACAGACTATGCATTTAGTCACACTGACACGTTTGTGTACGTGAGTGTGTGTTGTGGTATGTGATTTCATTGAGTCACTGGAGTTTGTGTGTGTGTGGTGTTACAGACTGCATTGAGTCACAGTGAGGCGTGTGTGTGTATGATGGCATAGGCAATTGATTGAGTCACAGTGACACATGTGTGTGTGTTCTCATATAGGCTGTGCATTGAATCACTGTGAGACATTTATCTGTGAGTGTGTGTTTGTGTGTGCTAGTATATGGTGTGTATTGAGTCACACTGAGGTGTGTGTGTGTGCGTATGTGTTGTTATAGATTGTGCATTGAGTCAGAGTGCCGTGTCAGTGTGTGCATGCTGGTATAGACTATGCACTGAATCAGGGTGAGGGGTGTGTGTGTCTGGGTGTTCTGGTATAGGCGGACCATTGAGTCACACTGAGGTGTGTGTGTGTGTCTCTGTGTGTGTGTGAGTGCTGGTACAGCCTGTGCATTAATCACAGTCAGTTGTGTGTGTATGTTCACCTACAAGTTGCACTTTGTGTCACAGTGTGTCTGTGTGTGATATTATACGGTATACACTGAGTCAAAGGGAGCTGTGTGTGGGGGGGGGCGCATGTGCTCTTATAGACTTTGCATTGAGTCACACTGAGCTGTGTGTTTGAAAGTCTGTCTGTGTGTGTGTGTGTGTGTAGAGGTATAGGCTGTGTACCTACTCACAGTGAGCATTGTGTGCTTCTGTGTGTGTGTATGTCTGCTAGCTTAGACTGTGCACAGAGTCCCAGGGAGCCTTGTGTGTGTGTGTGTGTGTGTGTTGGTAAAGACTGTGCATTGGGTCACAGTGAGCTGTCTTTGTCTGTGTGTGTGACTGCTGGTGTAGGCTGTGCATTGATTCAAGTTGAGCTGTGAGTGTGTGTGTGGTGTTGATATGGACGGTGCACTGTGTCACACTGAGTTGCGTGTGCGTGCTGGTATAATCTGAGCGTTGAGTCACACTGAGGTTTGTGCTTCGTGTCTGAAGATAGTTGTATGGAATGTGCCTTGGGTCACAATGAATTGTGCATGTGTACGTTTTTGTGTGTACTTGGTGGTGTAGAGTCTGTATTGAGTCACACTAAGCTGTGAGTGTGTGATGGTATAGGATGTGCATTGAGTCACAAAGCCGTGTGTGTGTGTCTGTGCTGGTATAGGCTGTGCATTGATTCACAGTGAGCCTTGTGTATGAGCTAGTACGGATTGTGCATTAGTCAGTGAACCACGTGTGTGCTTTTCTGTGTTTGTCTGCTGATATAGGCTGTGAACTGAGTCACAGTGGGCCATGTGTGTTTGTGTCTGATGGTATAGGTGATTCATTGAGTCACAGTGAGCCATATATGAGTGCGTGTTTGTGTGTGTGTGTGTTGTGCTATAAGGTGAGCATTGAGTCACAGTGTGCTGTGTGTGTTGTTGTCTCTGTGTGTAGTATATTCTGAGCATTCAGTTACAGTGTGATGTGTTGCATGTGTTTCTGCTATTATGAAGTGTACATTGAGTCACAATGAGCCGTCTGTAATTGTGTGTGTGTTTGTGTGTGTTGGTAGAGGCTGTGCATTGAATCAGAATTAGGTGTTTATGTGTGTGCGGTGGTATGAGCTTTGCATTGTGTCATGGAGGTGTGTGTGTGTGTCTGTGTGTGTCTGCTGCTACAGATTTCATTGAGTCACAGTGAGCCTGGTGAGTGTCTGTGTGCTGATAGAGGCTGTGAATTGAGTCACAGTTTCTTATATGTGTGTGATTGTGTGCTGGTATACACTGTGCATTGAGTCATAGTGAGCAGGTCTGTGTGTGTCTGTGTGTTTGTGCAGTAGTACAGATGGAGCATTTAATCAGTTATGTGTGTGTGTGTTTGTTCGTTTGGTCTTTGCATTGAGTCACTGAAGTGTACGTGTGTGTGTGTGTGGTGCGATAGACTGTGCATTGAGTCAGAGTGAGCCGTGAGTGTGTGTGTATGAGAGTGTGTGTGCTGGTGGGCTTTTGTTGCACTGGGGTGTGTGTGTGTTTGTGTAGTGCTACAGACTGCATTGAGTCACAGTGAGACGTGTTTGTGTGTGCTGGTATAGGCGATTGATTCACAGTGATCCATTTGTGTGTGTGTGTTAGTATGCGTGTGTTCTTGTTTAGGCTGTGCATTGAGTCACACTGAGATGTGTGTGTATGCTTGTGTGTTTTGGTATAGATTGTGCATAGAATCACAGTACCATATGTGTGTGTGTGTGCTGGTAAAATCTGAGCATTGAGTCACACTGTCCTGTGTGCTGTATGTCTATGTACTTGTATGGACTGTGCATTGAGTCAAAGTGAGCATGTGTGTGTGTTTGTGTGTGTGTGTGTGCACTGGTATGCTTTGAACCCTGAATCAGCTAGGGGTGTGTGTGTGTGTGCTCATATTGGCTTTGAGTTGAGTCACTGAAGTGTATGTGTGTCTGCTTAGGTGGGGGGCTACAGACTGTGAATTGAGTCACACTGAGTTGTTTGTGTACATGAGTGAGTGTTGTGTATGGGTTTTCATTGAGTCACTGGGTTTTGTGTGTGTGTGTGTGTGTTTGTAGTGCTACGGACTGCATTGGGTCACAGTGAGCTGTATGTGTGTGTGCTTGCTGGTGTAGGCTGTGCATTGATTCAAGGTTAGCTGTCAGTGTGTGTGGTGCTGGAATGGAATGTGCACTGAGACACAGTCATCTGTGTGTGTGTGTGTCCATACATGTGTGCTGGAATCAGCTGTGCACTGCATCACTGTGAGCTGTGTGTGTGTTTGTGTGTGTGCTGGAAAATCAGAGCATTGAGTCACACTGAGGTCTGTGCTGTGTGTCTGTATGTAGTGGTATGTCCTGTGCAAGGAATCAGTGAGCTGTGTGTGTGTGTGTTTGTGTATTTGGTGGTGTAGAGTCTGTATTGAGTCTCATTAAGCTGTGTATGTGTGTGTGTGTGTGTGTGATGGTATAGGATGTGCATTGGGTCACAGAGCCGTATATATGTGTCTGAGCTGGTATAGGCAGTGCATTGACTCACAGTGAGTGTTGTGTATGTGCTACTACAGACTGTGCATTGAGTCAGTGATCAATTTTGTGTGTTTGTGTGATTGTCTGCTCATATAGGCTGTGCACTGTGTCAGAGTAACCCATGTGTGTTTGTGGGAGTGTGTTTTTAAGTGATGGTATAAGTGGTTCATTGTGTCACAGTGTGCCGTGTGTGTGTGGTTGTGTGTGTGTGTAGTACAGTCTGAACTTTGATTTACAGTGAGATGTTTTGCATGTGTTTGTGCTTGTATGAACTATACGTTGAGTCACAATGAGCCATGCGCGTGTGTGTGTGCTGGTAGAGGCTGAGCATTGAATCACAGTTAGGAGTTTCTTTGTGTGTACTGGTATGGGCTTTGCATTGAGTCACAGAGGTATGTGTGTGTTTGTGTGTGTCTATGTGTGTATGTCTGTGTTGCCACAGACTTCATTGTGTCAGAGTGAGCTTTATGAGTGTCTGTGTGCAGATACAGGCTGTGAATTGAGTCCCAGTGTGTTATGTGTGTGTGTGTGTGTGTGCTGGTATAGCCTGTGCATTGAGTCACAGTGAGCTCTGTGTGTGTGTGTGTTTGCTGGTGTAGGTTGTGCAGTGATTCAAGGTGACCTGTGATTGTGTGTGTTGAACAGGAACGGACTGTGCACTGAGTCACAGTGAGCCATGTGTGAGTGTGTGCATGTGTGTGAGCCAGTTTAGGATGTGCACTGAGTCACGGTGAGCTGTGTGTGTTTGTGTGTGTGTTCTGGTAAAATATGAGCATTGAGTCACACTGAGGGGTGTCCTGTGTGTCTGTATGTACTGGCATGGACTGTGAATGGAATCACAGTGAGCACTGTGTGTGTGTATTTTGTTGTATAGAGTCTTTATTGAGTCACACTATGCTGTGTGTGTGTGTGTGTGATGGTATAGTGGTTCATTGAGTCAGAGTGAGCCAAGTATGAGTGTGTGTGTGTGTTTTTGGGGTAAAAGCTGAGCATTGCATCACAGGGTATCATGTGTGTGTCTGTTGTTGTGTGTCTGTGTAGTACAGTCTGAGCATTGAGTTACAGTGAGATGTGTTGCATGTGTTTGTGCTAGTATGAACTGTACATTGAGTCACAACGAGCCATGTGTGTTTGTGTGTGTGTGTGTGTGCTGGTGGAGGCTGATCATTGAATCACAGTTACGTGTTTGTGTGTGTGTGCTGGTATGGGCTTTTCATTGAGTCACGGACTTGTATGTGTGTGTGTGTGCATGTGTGTGTGTTGCTAAGATTTAATTCAGTCACAGTGAGCCTTGTGAGTGTATATGTGCTGATATAGGCTGTGAATTGAGTCACAGTGTGTTATGTGTGAGTGTGTCTGTGTGTGTGCTGGTAAAGACAGTGCACTGAGTCACAATAAGTTGTGTGTGTGTTAATATTCTCATATAGACTGTGCATTGAGTAACAGTGAGCAAGTGTGTGTGAGTTTGTGGGAGTGTATGAGCACTGGTATGGGTGGAGCATTGAATCAGTTAGGTGTGTGTGTGTGTGTGCTCCTATGGGCTATCTATTGAGCTACTGAGGTGTACTTGTGTTTCTGTAGTTTTACCACAGACTGTGCATTTAATCACAGTGAGCGGGGTGTGTGTGTGTATGTGAGTGTGTGTGCTGGTAGGCTTTCATTGAGTCCCTGGTGTGTGTGTGTGTGTGTGTGGTGCTACAGACTGCATTGAGTCACAGTGAGGCGTGTGTGTGTATGATGGTATAGGCAATTGATTGAGTCACAGTGAGGCATGTGTGTGTGTTCTCATATAGGCTGTGCATTGAATCACAGTGAGACATGTATCTGTAACTGTGTGTTTGTGTGTGCTAGTATAAGGTGTGTATTGAGTCACACTGAGGTGTGTGTGTGTGCGTGTGTGTTGTTATAGATTGTGCATTGAGTCAGAGTGCCATGTCAGTGTGTGCATTCTGGTATAGACTATGCACTGAATCACAGTGAGGGGTGTGTGTGTCTGTGTGTTCTGGTATAGGCGGACCATTGAGTCACACTGAGGTGTGTGTGTGTGTTTGTGTGTGTGTGTGCTGATACAGCCTGTGCATTAATCGCAGTCAGTTGTGTGTGTATGTGCACCTACAGGTTGCACTTTGTGTCACAGTGTTTTGTGTGTGTGTGTGATATTATATGGTATATAATGAGTCAAAGGGAGGTGTGTGTGGGGGGATCCTGTGTTCTTATAGGCTATGCATTGAGTCACACTGAGCTGTGTGTTTGAATGTCTGTATGTGTTTGTGTGTGTGTAGAGGTATAAGCTGTGTATTGACTCACAGTGAGCATTGTGTGCTTCTGTGTGTGTTTATGTCTGCTAGCTTAGCCTGTGCACTGAGTCACAGGGAGCCTTGTGTGTGTGTGTGTGTGTGTTGGTAAAGACTGTGCATTGGGTCACAGTGAGCTGTCTTTGTCTTTGTGTGATTGTTGGTGTAGACTGTGCATTGATTCAAGTTGAGCTGTGAGTGTGTGTGTGGTGTTGGTATGGACGATGCACTGAGTTACACTGAGCTGTGAGTGTGTGTGTACATGCTGGTATAATCTGAGCGTTGAGTCACACTGAGGTGTGTGCTTCGTGTCTGTATGTAGTTGTATGGAATGTGCCTTGGGTCAGAATGAATTGTGTATGTGTACGTTTTTGTGTGTACTTGGTGGTGTAGAGTCTGTATTGAGTCACACTAAGCTGTGAGTGTGTGTGTGATAGGATGATAGGTATCCTATACCTGATAGGTATAGGATGTGCATTGAGTCACAAAGCCGTGTGTGTGTGTCTGTGCTGGGATAGGCTGTGCATTGCTTCACAGTGAGCCTTGTTTATGTGTTAGTACAGACCGTGCATTGATTCAGTAAACCATGTGTGTGCTTTTCTGTGTTTGTCTGCTGATATAGGCTGTGAACTGAGTCACAGTGGGCCATGTGTGTTTGTGTCTGATGGTATAGGTGATTCATTGAATCACAGTGAGCCATATATGAGTGCGTGTTTGTGTGTGTGTGTGTGTTTTGCTGTAGGGTGAGCATTGAGTCACAGTGTGCTGTGTGTGTGTAGTTGTCTGTGTGTGTAGTACAGTCTGAGCATTTAGTTACAGTGCGATGTGTTGCATGTGTTTCTGCTATTATGAAGTGTACATTGAGTCACAATGAGCCCTCTGTAATTGTGTGTGTGTGTGTGTGTTGGTAGAGGCTGTGAATTGAATCAGAATTAGGTGATTATGTGTGTGTGGTGGTATGAGCTTTGCATTGTGTCGTGGAGGTATGTGTGTGTGTGTTGCTACAGACTTCATTGAGTCACAGTGAACCTGGTGAGTGTCTGTGTGCTGATAGAGGCTGTGAATTGAGTCACAGTTTCTTATGTGTGTGTGATTGTGTGCTGGTATACACTGTGCATTGAGTCATAGTGAGCAGGTCTGTGTGTGTCTTTGTTTTTCTGCAGTAGTACGGGTGGAGCCTTTAATCAGTTATGTGTGTGTGTGTGTGTGTTCGTTTGGTCTTTACATTGAGTCACTAAGGTGTATGTGTGTGTGTGTGGTGTTATAGATTGCGCATTGAGTCAGAGTGAGCCGTGAGTGTGTGTGTACGAGAGTGTGTGTGCTGGTGGGCTTTTGTTGATGCACTGGTGTGTGTGCATGTGTGTCTGTTGTGCTACAGACTGCATTGAGTCACAGTGAGACATGTTTGTGTGTGCTGGTATAGGCGATTGATTGAGTCACAGTGATCCATTTGTGTGTGCGTGTTAGTATGCGTGTGTTCTTGTTTAGGCTGTGCATTGAGTCACACTGAGGTGTGTGTGTATCCTTGTGTGTGTTGGTATAGATTGTGCATAGAATCACAGTACCATATGTGTGTGTGTGTGCTGGTAAAATCTGAGCATTGAGTCACACTGTCGTGTGTGGTGTGTGTCTGTATGTACTTGTATGGACTGTACATTGAGTCACAGTGAGCATGTGTGTGTGTGTGTGTGTGTGTGTGCACTGGTATGCCTTGAACACTGAATCAGCTAGGTGTGTGTGTGTGCTCATATTGGCTTTGAGTTGAGTCACTGAGTTGTATGTGTGTCTGTGTAGGAGGGGGGCTACAGACTATGCATTTAATCACACTGACACGTTTGTGTACGTGAGTGTGTGTTGTGCTATGTGATTTCATTTAGTCCCTGGAGTTTGCGTGTGTGTGTGTGTGGTGTTACAGACTGCATTGAGTCACAGTGAGGCGTGTGTGTGTATGATGGCATAGGCAATTTATTGAGTTACAGTGACGCATGTGTGTGTGTTCTCATATAGGTTGTGCATTGAATCACAGTGAGACATGTATCTGTGAGTGTGTGTTTGTGTGTGCTAGTATATGGTGTGTATTGAGTCACACTGAGGTGTGTGTGTGCGTATGTGTTGTTATAGATTGTGCATTGAGTCAGAGTGCCATGTCAGTGTGTGCATGCTGGTATAGACTATGCACTGAATCAGGGTGAGGGGTGTGTGTGTCTGTGTGTTCTGGTATAGGCGGACCATTGAGTCACACTGAGGTGTGTGTGTGTGTCTGTGTTTGTGTGTGTGTGCTGGTACAGCCTGTGCATTAATCACAGTCAGTTGTGTGTGTATGTTCACCTACAAGTTGCACTTTGTGTCACAGTGTGTCTGTGTGTGATATTATACGGTATACACTGAGTCAAAGGGAGCTGTGTGTGTGTGGGGGTGCATGTGCTCTTATAGACTTTGCATTGAGTCACACTGAGCTGTGTGTTTGAAAGTCTGCCTGTGTGTGTGTGTGTGTGTAGAGGTATAGGCTGTGTACTGACTCACAGTGAGCATTGTGTGCTTCTGTGTGTGTGTATGTCTGCTAGCTTAGACTGTGCACAGAGTCCCAGGGAGCCTTGAGTGTGTGTGTGTGTGTGTGTGTTGGTAAAGACTGTGCATTGGGTCACAGTGAGCTTTCTTTGTCTGTGTGTGTGACTGCTGGTGTAGGCTGTGCATTGATTCAAGTTGAGCTGTGAGTGTGTGTGTGGTGTTGATATGGACGGTGCACTGTGTCACACTGAGTTGCGTGTGCGTGCTGCTATAATCTGAGCATTGAGTCACACTGAGGTTTGTGCTTCGTGTCTGAAGGTAGTTGTATGGAATGTGCCTTGGGTCACAATGAATTGTGTATGTGTACGTTTTTGTGTGTACTTGGTGGTGTAGAGTCTGTATTGAGTCACACTAAGTTGTGAGTGTGTGTGTGTGATGGTATAGGATGTGCATTGAGTCACAAAGCCATGTGTGTGTGTCTGTGCTGGTATAGGCTGTGCATTGATTCACAGTGAGCCTTGTGTATGAGCTAGTACGGATTGTGCATTAGTCAGTGAACCACGTGTGTGCTTTTCTGTGTTTGTCTGCTGATATAGGCTGTGAACTGAGTCACAGTGGGCCACGTGTGTTTGTGTCTGATGGTATAGGTGATTCATTGAGTCACAGTGAGCCATGTATGAGTGCGTGTTTGTGTGTGTTGTGCTATAGGGTGAGCATTGAGTCACAGTGTGCTGTGTGTGTGTTGTTGTCTGTGTGTGTAGTATATTCTGAGCATTCAGTTACAGTGTGATGTGTTGCATGTGTTTCTGCTATTATGAAGTGTACATTGAGTCACAATGAGCCATCTGTAATTGTGTGTGTGTTTGTGTGTGTTGGTAGAGGCTGTGCATTGAATCAGAATTAGGTGTTTATGTGTGTGCGGTGGTATGAGCTTTGCATTGTGTCATGGAGGTGTGTGTGTGTGTCTGTGTGTGTCTGCTGCTACAGATTTCATTGAGTCACAGTGAGCCTGGTGAGTGTCTGTGTGCTGATAGAGGCTGTGAATTGAGTCACAGTTTCTTATATGTGTGTGATTGTGTGCTGGTATACACTGTGCATTGAGTCATAGTGAGCAGGTCTGTGTGTGTCTGTGTGTTTGTGCAGTAGTACAGATGGAGCATTTAATCAGTTATGTGTGTGTGTGTTTGTTCGTTTGGTCTTTGCATTGAGTCACTGAGGTGTACGTGTGTGTGTGTGTGGTGCGATAGACTGTGCATTGAGTCAGAGTGAGCCGTGAGTGTGTGTGTATGAGAGTGTGTGTGCTGGTGGGCTTTTGTTGCACTGGGGTGTGTGTGTGTGTGTGTGTTTAGTGCTACAGACTGCATTGAGTCACAGTGAGACGTGTTTGTGTGTGCTGGTATAGGCGATTGATTCACAGTGATCCATTTGTGTGTGTGTGTTAGTATGCGTGTGTTCTTGTTTAGGCTGTGCATTGAGTCACACTGAGATGTGTGTGTATGCTTGTGTGTTTTGGTATAGATTGTGCATAGAATCACAGTACCATATGTGTGTGTGTGTGCTGGTAAAATCTGAGCATTGAGTCACACTGTCCTGTGTGCTGTATGTCTATGTACTTGTATGGACTGTGCATTGAGTCACAGTGAGCATGTGTGTGTGTGGGTGTGTGTGTGTGCGCACTGGTATGCTTTGAACCCTGAATCAGCTAGGGGTGTGTGTGTGTGCTCATATTGGCTTTGAGTTGAGTCACTGAAGTGTATGTGTGTCTGTTTAGGTGGGGGGCTACAGACTGTGAATTGAGTCACACTGAGTTGTTTGTGTACATGAGTGAGTGTTGTGTATGGGTTTTCATTGAATCACTGGGTTTTGTGTGTGTGTGTGTGTGTTTGTAGTGCTACGGACTGCATTGGGTCATAGTGAGCTGTATGTGTGTGTGCTTGCTGGTGTAGGCTGTGCATTGATTCAAGGTTAGCTGTCAGTGTGTGTGGTGCTGGAATGGAATGTGCACTGAGACACAGTCATCTGTGTGTGTGTGTGCATACATGTGTGCTGGAATCAGCTGTGCACTGCATCACTGTGAGCCGTGTGTGTGTTTGTGTGTGTGTGCTGGAAAATCAGAGCATTGAGTCACACTGAGGTCTGTGCTGTGTGTCTGTATGTAGCGGTATGGCCTGTGCAAGGAATCAGTGAGCTGTGTGTGTGTGTGTTTGTGTATTTGGTGGTGTAGAGTCTGTATTGAGTCTCATTAAGCTGTGTGTGTGTGTGTGTGTGTGTGATGCTATAGGATGTGCATTGGGTCACAGAGCCGTATATATATGTCTGAGCTGGTATAGGCAGTGCATTGACTCACAGTGAGTGTTGTGTATGTGCTACTACAGACTGTGCATTGAGTCAGTGATCAATTTTGTGTGTTTGTGTGATTGCTCATATAGGCTGTGCACTGTGTCACAGTAACCCATGTGTGTTTGTGGGAGTGTGTTTTTGAGTGATGGTATAAGTGGTTCATTGTGTCACAGTGAGCCATGTATGAGTGCATGTTTGTGTGTGTGTGTGTTCTGGTAGAGGCTAAGCATTGTGTCACAGTGTGCCATGTGTGTGTGTGGTTGTGTGTGTGTGTAGTACAGTCTGAACATTGATTTACAGTGAGATGTTTTGCATGTGTTTGTGCTTGTATGAACTATACGTTGAGTCACAATGAGCCATGCGTGTGTGTGTGTGCTGGTAGAGGCTGAGCATTGAATCACAGTTAGGAGTTTCTTTGTGTGTACTGGTATGGGCTTTGCATTGAGTCACAGAGGTATGTGTGTGTTTGTGTGTGTCTATGTGTGTATGTCTGTGTTGCCACAGACTTCATTGTGTCACAGTGAGCTTTATGAGTGTCTGTGTGCAGATACAGGCTGTGAATTGAGTCCCAGTGTGTTATGTGTGTGTGTGTGTGTGTGTGCTGGTATAGCCTGTGCATTGAGTCACAGTGAGCTGTGTGTGTGTGTGTTTGCTGGTGTAGGCTGTGCAGTGATTCAAGGTGACCTGTGATTGTGTGTGTTGAACAGGAACGGACTGTGCACTGAGTCACAGTGAGCCATGTGTGATTGTGTGCATGTGTGTGAGCCAGTTTAGGAGGTGCACTGAGTCACGGTGAGCTGTGTGTGTTTGTGTGTGTGTTCTGGTAAAATATGAGCATTGAGTCACACTGAGGTGTGTCCTGTGTGTCTGTATGTACTGGCATGGACCGTGAATGGAATCACAGTGAGCGCTGTGTGTGTGTATTTTGTTGTATAGAGTCTTTATTGAGTCACACTAAGCTGTGTGTGTGTATGTGTGTGTGTGTGATGGTATAGGTGGTTCATTGAGTCAGAGTGAGCCAAGTATGAGTGTGTGTGTGTGTGTTTTGGGGTAAAAGCTGAGCATTGCATCACAGGGTGTCATGTGTGTGTCTGTTGTTGTGTGTCTGTGTAGTACAGTCTGAGCATTGAGTTACAGTGAGATGTGTTGCATGTGTTTGTGCTAGTATGAACTGTACATTGAGTCACAACGAGCCATGTGTGTTTGTGTGTGTGTGTGTGTGCTGGTGGAGGCTGATCATTGAATCACAGTTACGTGTTTGTGTGTGTGTGCTGGTATGGGCTTTTCATTGAGTCACGGACTTGTATGTGTGTGTGTGTGCATGTGTGTGTGTTGCTAAGATTTAATTCAGTCACAGTGAGTCTTGTGAGTGTATATGTGCTGATATAGGCTGTGAATTGAGTCACAGTGTGTTATGTGTGAGTGTGTCTGTGTGTGTGCTGGTAAAGACAGTGCATTGAGTCACAATAAGTTGTGTGTGTGTTAATATTCTCATATAGACTGTGCATTGAGTAACAGTGAGCAAGTGTGTGTGAGTTTGTGGGAGTGTATGAGCACTGGTATGGGTGGAGCATTGAATCAGTTAGGTGTGTGTGTGTGTGTGCTCCTATGGGCTATCTATTGAGCTACTGAGGTGTATTTGTGTTTCTGTCGTGGTACCACAGACTGTGCATTTAATCACAGTGAGCGGGGTGTGTGTGTGTATGTGAGTGTGTGTGCTGGTAGGCTTTCATTGAGTCCCTGGTGTGTGTGTGTGTGTGTGTTTGGTGCTACAGACTGCATTGAGTCACAGTGAGGCATGTGTGTGTATGATGGTATAGGCAATTGATTGAGTCACAGTGAGGCATGTGTGTGTGTTCTCATATAGGCTGTGCATTGAATCACAGTGAGCCCTGTATCTGTGAGTGTGTGTGCTAGTATAGGGTGTGTATTGAGTCACACTGAGGTGTGTGTGTGTGCATGTGTGTTGTTATAGCTTGTGCATTGAGTCAGAGTGCCATGTCAGTGTGTGCATTCTGGTATAGACTATGCACTGAATCAGAGTGAGGGGGTGTGTGTCTGTGTGTTTTGGTATAGGAGGACCATTGAGTCACACTGAGGTGTGTGTGTGAGTTTGTGTGTGTGTGTTTGTGTGTGTGTGTGCTGATACAGCCTGTGCATTAATCGCAGTCAGTTGTGTGTGTATGTGCACCTACAGGTTGCACTTTGTGTCACAGTGTTTTGTGTGTGTGTGTGATATTATATTGTATACAATGAGTCAAAGGGAGGTGTGTGTGTGGGGGTTCATGTGTTCTTATAGGCTATGCATTGAGTCACACTGAGCTGTGTGTTTGAATGTCTGTATGTGTTTGTGTGTGTGTAGAGGTATAGGCTGTGTATTGACTCACAGTGAGCATTGTGTGCTTCTGTTTGTGTTTATGTCTGCTAGCTTAGCCTGTGCACTGAGTCACAGGGAGCCTTGTGTGTGTGTGTGTGTGTGTGTGTGTTGGTAAAGACTGTGCATTGGGTCACAGTGAGCTGTCTTTGTCTTTGTGTGATTGTTGGTGTAGACTGTGCATTGATTCAAGTTGAGCTGTGAGTGTGTGTGTGGTGTTGGTATGGACGGTGCACTGAGTCACACTGAGCTGTGAGTGTGTGTGTACATGCTGGTATAATCTGAGCGTTGAGTCACACTGAGGTGTGTGCTTCGTGTCTGTATGTAGTTGTATGGAATGTGCCTTGGGTCAGAATGAATTGTGTATGTGTACGTTTTTGTGTGTACTTGGTGGTGTAGAGTCTGTATTGAGTCACACTAAGCTGTGAGTGTGTGTGTGATAGGATGATAGGTATCCTATACCTGATAGGTATAGGATGTGCATTGAGTCACAAAGCCGTGTGTGTGTGTCTGTGCTGGGATAGGCTGTGCATTGATTCACAGTGAGCCTTGTTTATGTGCTAGTACAGACCGTGCATTGATTCAGTAAACCATGTGTGTGCTTTTCTGTGTTTGTCTGCTGATATAGGCTGTGAACTGAGTCACAGTGGGCCATGTGTGTTTGTGTCTGATGGTATAGGTGATTCATTGAATCACAGTGAGCCATATATGAGTGCGTGTTTGTGTGTGTGTGTGTGTTGTGCTGTAGGGTGAGCATTGAGTCACAGTGTGCCGTGTGTGTGTTGTTGTCTGTGTGTGTAGTACAGTCTGAGCATTCAGTTACAGTGCGATGTGTTGCATGTGTTTCTGCTATTATGAAGTGTACATTGAGTCACAATGAGCCCTCTGTAATTGTGTGTGTGGGTGTTGGTAGAGGCTGTGAATTGAATCAGAATTAGGTGATTATGTGTGTGTGGTGGTATGAGCTTTGCATTGTGTCATGGAGGTATGTGTGTGTGTGTTGCTACAGACTTCATTGAGTCACAGTGAGCCTGGTGAGTGTCTCTGTGCTGAAAGAGGCTGTGAATTGAGTCACAGTTTCTTATGTGTGTGTGATTGTGTGCTGGTATACACTGTGCATTGAGTCATAGTGAGCAGGTCTGTGTGTGTCTTTGTTTTTCTGCAGTAGTACGGGTGGAGCCTTTAATCAGTTATGTGTGTGTGTGTGTGTGTTCGTTTGGTCTTTGCATTGAGTCACTAAGGTGTATATGTGTGTGTGTGTGGTGTTATAGACTGTGCATTGAGTCAGAGTGAGCCGTGAGTGTGTGTGTACGAGAGTGTGTGTGCTGGTGGGCTTTTGTTGATGCACTGGTGTGTGTGCATGTGTGTCTGTTGTGCTACAGACTGCATTGAGTCACAGTGAGACATGTTTGTGTGTGCTGGTATAGGCGATTGATTGAGTCACAGTGATCCATTTGTGTGTGCGTGTTAGTATGCATGTGTTCTTGTTTAGGCTGTGCATTGAGTCACACTGAGGTGTGTGTGTATGCTTGTGTGTGTTGGTATAGATTGTGCATAGAATCACAGTACCATATGTGTGTGTGTGTGCTGGTAAAATCTGAGCATTGAGTCACACTGTCATGTGTGGTGTGTGTCTGTATGTACTTGTATGGACTGTACATTGAGTCACAGTGAGCATGTGTGTGTGTGTGTGTGTGCACTGGTATGCCTTGAACACTGAATCAGCTAGGTGTGTGTGTGTGCTCATATTGGCTTTGAGTTGAGTCACTGAGGTCTATGTGTGTCTGTGTAGGAGGGGGGCTACAGACTATGCATTTAGTCACATTGACACGTTTGTGTACATGAGTGTGTGTTGTGGTATGTGATTTCATTGAGTCACTGGAGTTTGTGTGTGTGTGGTGTTACAGACTGCATTGAGTCACAGTGAGGCGTGTGTGTGTATGATGGCATAGGCAATTGATTGAGTCACAGTGACGCATGTGTGTGTGTTCTCATATAGGCTGGGCATTGAATCACAGTGAGACATGTATCTGTGAGTGTGTGTTTGTGTGTGCTAGTATATGGTGTGTATTGAGTCACACTGAGGTGTGTGTGTGTGCGTATGTGTTGTTATAGATTGTGCATTGAGTCAGAGTGCGGTGTCAGTGTGTGCATGTTGGTATAGACTATGCACTGAATCAGGGTGAGGGGTGTGTGTGTCTGTGTGTTCTGGTGTAGGCGGACCATTGAGTCACACTGAGGTGTGTGTGTGTGTCTGTGTGTGTGTGTGTGTGCTGGTACAGCCTGTGCATTAATCACAGTCAGTTGTGTGTGTATGTTCACCTACAAGTTGCACTTTGTGTCACAGTGTGTCTGTGTGTGATATTATATGATATACACTGAGTCAAAGGGATCTGTGTGTGTGGGGGGGTGCATGTGCTCTTATAGACTTTGCATTGAGTCACACTGAGCTGTGTGTTTGAAAGTCTGTCTGTGTGTGTGTGTGTGTGTGTAGAGGTATAGGCTGTGTACTGACTCACAGTGAGCATTGTGTGCTTCTGTGTGTGTGTATGTCTGCTAGCTTAGACGGTGCACAGAGTCCCAGGGAGCCTTGTGTGTGTGTGTGTGTGTGTTGGTAAAGACTGTGCATTGGGTCGCAGTGAGCTGTCTTTGTCTGTGTGTGTGACTGCTGGTGTAGGCTGTGCATTGATTCAAGTTGAGCTGTGAGTGTGTGTGTGGTGTTGATATGGACGGTGCACTGTGTCACAATGAGTTGCGTGTGCGTGCTGGTATAATCTGAGCGTTGAGTCACACTGAGGTTTGTGCTTCGTGTCTGAAGGTAGTTGTATGGAATGTGCCTTGGGTCACAATGAATTGTGCATGTGTACGTTTTTGTGTGTACTTGGTGGTGTAGAGTCTGTATTGAGTCACACTAAGCTGTGAGTGTGTGTGTGTGATGGTATAGGATGTGCATTGAGTCACAAAGCCGTGTGTGTGTGTCTGTGCTGGTATAGGCTGTGCATTGATTCACAGTGAGCCTTGTGTATGAACTAGTACGGATTGTGCATTAGTCAGTGAACCACGTGTGTGCTTTTCTGTGTTTGTCTGCTGATATAGGCTGTGAACTGAGTCACAGTGGGCCATGTGTGTTTGTGTCTGATGGTATAGGTGATTCATTGAGTCACAGTGAGCCATATATGAGTGCGTGTTTGTGTGTGTGTGTGTTGTGCTATAAGGTGAGCATTGAGTCACAGTGTGCTGTGTGTGTTGTTGTCTGTGTGTGTAGTATATTCTGAGCATTCAGTTACAGTGTGATGTGTTGCATGTGTTTCTGCTATTATGAAGTGTACATTGAGTCACAATGAGCCGTCTGTAATTGTGTGTGTGTTTGTGTGTGTTGGTAGAGGCTGTGCATTGAATCAGAATTAGGTGTTTATGTGTGTGCGGTGGTATGAGCTTTGCATTGTGTCATGGAGGTGTGTGTCTGTGTGTGTCTGCTGCTACAGATTTCATTGAGTCACAGTGAGCCTGGTGAGTGTCTGTGTGCTGATAGAGGCTGTGAATTGAGTCACAGTTTCTTATATGTGTGTGATTGTGTGCTGGTATACACTGTGCATTGAGTCATAGTGAGCAGGTCTGTGTGTGTCTGTGTGTTTGTGCAGTAGTACAGGTGGAGCATTTAATCAGTTATATGTGTGTGTGTTTGTTCGTTTGGTCTTTGCATTGAGTCACTGAAGTGTACGTGTGTGTGTGTGTGGTGCGATAGACTGTGCATTGAGTCAGAGTGAGCCATGAGTGTGTGTGTATGAGAGTGTGTGTGCTGGTGGGCTTTTGTTGCACTGGGGTGTGTGTGTGTGTGTGTGTAGTGCTACAGACTGCATTGAGTCACAGTGAGACGTGTTTGTGTGTGCTGGTATAGGCGATTGATTCACAGTGATCCATTTGTGTGTGTGTGTTAGTATGCATGTGTTCTTGTTTAGGCTGTGCATTGAGTCACACTGAGATGTGTGTGTATGCTTGTGTGTTTTGGTATAGATTGTGCATAGAATCACAGTACCATATGTGTGTGTGTGTGCTGGTAAAATCTGAGCATTGAGTCACACTGTCCTGTGTGCTGTGTGTCTATGTACTTGTATGGACTGTGCATTGAGTCACAGTGAGCATGTGTGTGTGTTTGTGTGTGTGTGTGTGCACTGGTATGCTTTGAACCCTGAATCAGCTAGGGGTGTGTGTGTGTGTGCTCATATTGGCTTTGAGTTGAGTCACTGAAGTGTATGTGTGTCTGTTTAGGTGGGGGGCTACAGACTGTGAATTGAGTCACACTGAGTTGTTTGTGTACATGAGTGAGTGTTGTGTATGGGTTTTCATTGAGTCACTGGGTTTTGTGTGTGTGTGTGTGTGTTTGTAGTGCTACGGACTGCATTGGGTCACAGTGAGCTGTATGTGTGTGTGCTTGCTGGTGTAGGCTGTGCATTGATTCAAGGTTAGCTGTCAGTGTGTGTGGTGCTGGAATGGAATGTGCACTGAGACACAGTCATCTGTGTGTGTGTGTGCATACATGTGTGCTGAAATCAGCTGTGCACTGCATCACTGTGAGCTGTGTGTGTGTTTGTGTGTGTGCTGGAAAATCAGAGCATTGAGTCACACTGAGGTCTGTGCTGTGTGTCTGTATGTAGTGGTATGTCCTGTGCAAGGAATCAGTGAGCTGTGTGTGTGTGTGTTTGTGTATTTGGTGGTGTAGAGTCTGTATTGAGTCTCATTAAGCTGTGTATTTGTGTGTGTGTGTGTGTGATGGTATAGGATGTGCATTGGGTCACAGAGCCGTATATATGTGTCTGAGCTGGTATAGGCAGTGCATTGACTCACAGTGAGTGTTGTGTATGTGCTACTACAGACTGTGCATTGAGTCAGTGATCAATTTTGTGTGTTTGTGTGATTGTCTGCTCATATAGGCTGTGCACTGTGTCAGAGTAACCCATGTGTGTTTGTGGGAGTGTGTTTTTAAGTGATGGTATAAGTGGTTCATTGTGTCACAGTGTGCCGTGTGTGTGTAGTTGTGTGTGTGTGTAGTACAGTCTGAACTTTGATTTACAGTGAGATGTTTTGCATGTGTTTGTGCTTGTATGAACTATACGTTGAGTCACAATGAGCCATGCGTGTGTGTGTGTGCTGGTAGAGGCTGAGCATTGAATCACAGTTAGGAGTTTGTTTGTGTGTACTGGTATGGGCTTTGCATTGAGTCACAGAGGTATGTGTGTGTTTGTGTGTGTCTATGTGTGTATGTCTGTGTTGCCACAGACTTCATTGTGTCAGAGTGAGCTTTATGAGTGTCTGTGTGCAGATACAGGCTGTGAATTGAGTCCCAGTGTGTTATGTGTGTGTGTGTGTGTGCTGGTATAGCCTGTGCATTGAGTCACAGTGAGCTGTGTGTGTGTGTGTGTTTGCTGGTGTAGGTTGTGCAGTGATTCAAGGTGACCTGTGATTGTGTGTGTTGAACAGGAACGGACTGTGCACTGAGTCACAGTGAGCCATGTGTGAGTGTGTGCATGTGTGTGAGCCAGTTTAGGATGTGCACTGAGTCACGGTGAGCTGTGTGTGTTTGTGTGTGTGTTCTGGTAAAATATGAGCATTGAGTCACACTGAGGGGTGTCCTGTGTGTCTGTATGTACTGGCATGGACTGTGAATGGAATCACAGTGAGCGCTGTGTGTGTGTATTTTGTTGTATAGAGTCTTTATTGAGTCACACTATGCTGTGTGTGTGTGTGTCTGTGATGGTATAGGTGGTTCATGGAGTCAGAGTGAGCCAAGTATGAGTGTGTGTGTGTGTTTTGGGGTAAAAGCTGAGCATTGCATCACAGGGTATCATGTGTGTGTCTGTTGTTGTGTGTCTGTGTAGTACAGTCTGAGCATTGAGTTACAGTGAGATGTGTTGCATGTGTTTGTGCTAGTATGAACTGTACATTGAGTCACAACGAGCCATGTGTGTTTGTGTGTGTGTGTGTGTGCTGGTGGAGGCTGATCATTGAATCACAGTTACGTGTTTGTGTGTGTGTGCTGGTATGGGCTTTTCATTGAGTCACGGACTTGTATGTGTGTGTGTGTGCATGTGTGTGTGTTGCTAAGATTTAATTCAGTCACAGTGAGCCTTGTGAGTGTATATGTGCTGATATAGGCTGTGAATTGAGTCACAGTGTGTTATGTGTGAGTGTGTCTGTGTGTGTGCTGGTAAAGACAGTGCATTGAGTCACAATAAGTTGTGTGTGTGTTAATATTCTCATATAGACTGTGCATTGAGTAACAGTGAGCAAGTGTGTGTGAGTTTGTGGGAGTGTATGAGCACTGGTATGGGTGGAACATTGAATCAGTTAGGTGTGTGTGTGTGTGTGCTCCTATGGGCTATCTATTGAGCTACTGAGGTGTATTTGTGTTTTTGTAGTTTTACCACAGACTGTGCATTTAATCACAGTGAGCGGGGTGTGTGTGTGTATGTGAGTGTGTGTGCTGGTAGGCTTTCATTGAGTCCCTGGTGTGTGTGTGTGTGTGTGTGGTGCTACAGACTGCATTGAGTCACAGTGAGGCGTGTGTGTGTATGATGGTATAGGCAATTGATTGAGTCACAGTGAGGCATGTGTGTGTGTTCTCATATAGGCTGTGCATTGAATCACAGTGAGCCCTGTATCTGTGAGTGTGTGTTTGTGTGTGCTAGTATAGGGTGTGTATTGAGTCACACTGAGGTGTGTGTGTGTGCGTGTGTGTTGTTATAGCTTGTGCATTGAGTCAGAGTGCCATGTCAGTGTGTGCATTCTGGTATAGACTATGCACTGAATCAGAGTGAGGGGGTGTGTGTCTGTGTGTTCTGGTATAGGCGGACCATTGAGTCACACTGAGGTGTGTGTGTGAGTTTGTGTGTGTGCTGATACAGCCTGTGCATTAATCGCAGTCAGTTGTGTGTGTATGTGCACCTACAGGTTGCACTGTGTGTCACAGTGTTTTGTGTGTGTGTGTGATATTATATGGTATACAATGAGTCAAAGGGAGGTGTGTGGGGGGTGTTCATGTGTTCTTATAGGCTATGCATTGAGTCACACTGAGCTGTGTGTTTGAATGTCTGTATGTGTTTGTGTGTGTGTAGAGGTATAAGCTGTGTATTGACTCACAGTGAGCATTGTGTGCTTCTGTGTGTGTTTATGTCTGCTAGCTTAGCCTGTGCACTGAGTCACAGGGAGCTTTGTGTGTGTGTGTGTGTGTGTGTGTTGGTAAAGACTGTGCATTGGGTCACAGTGAGCTGTCTTTGTCTTTGTGTGATTGCTGGTGTAGACTGTGCATTGATTCAAGTTGAGCTGTGAGTGTGTGTGTGGTGTTGGTATGGACGGTGCACTGAGTCACACTGAGCTGTGAGTGTGTGTGTACATGCTGGTATAATCTGAGCGTTGAGTCACACTGAGGTGTGTGCTTCGTGTCTGTATGTAGTTGTATGGAATGTGCCTTGGGTCAGAATGAATTGTGTATGTGTACGTTTTTGTGTGTACTTGGTGGTGTAGAGTCTGTATTGAGTCACACTAAGCTGTGAGTGTGTGTGTGATAGGATGATAGGTATCCTATACCTGATAGGTATAGGATGTGCATTGAGTCACAAAGCCGTGTGTGTGTGTCTGTGCTGGGATAGGCTGTGCATTGATTCACAGTGAGCCTTGTTTATGTGCTAGTACAGACCGTGCATTGATTCAGAAAACCATGTGTGTGCTTTTCTGTGTTTGTCTGCTGATATAGGCTGTGAACTGAGTCACAGTGGGCCATGTGTGTTTGTGTCTGATGGAATAGGTGATTCATTGATTCACAGTGAGCCATATATGAGTGCGTGTTTGTGTGTGTGTGTGTGTTGTGCTGTAGGGTGAGCATTGAGTCACAGTGTGCCGTGTGTGTGTTGTTGTCTGTGTGTGTAGTACAGTCTGAGCATTCAGTTACAGTGCGATGTGTTGCATGTGTTTCTGCTATTATGAAGTGTACATTGAGTCACAATGAGCCCTCTGTAATTGTGTGTGTGTGTGTGTGTTGGTAGAGGCTGTGAATTGAATCAGAATTAGGTGATTATGTGTGTGTGGTGATATGAGCTTTGCATTGTGTCATGGAGGTATGTGTGTGTGTGTTGCTACAGACTTCATTGAGTCACAGTGAGCCTGGTGAGTGTCTCTGTGCTGAAAGAGGCTGTGAATTGAGTCACAGTTTCTTATGTGTGTGTGATTGTGTGCTGGTATACACTGTGCATTGAGTCATAGTGAGCAGGTCTGTGTGTGTCTTTGTTTTTCTGCAGTAGTACGGGTGGAGCCTTTAATCAGTTATGTGTGTGTGTGTGTGTGTTCGTTTGGTCTTTGCATTGAGTCACTAAGGTGTATATGTGTGTGTGTGTGTGGTGTTATAGACTGTGCATTGAGTCAGAGTGAGCCGTGAGTGTGTGTGTACGAGAGTGTGTGTGCTGGTGGGCTTTTGTTGATGCACTGGTGTGTGTGCATGTGTGTCTGTTGTGCTACAAACTGCATTGAGTCACAGTGAGACATGTTTGTGTGTGCTGGTATAGGCGATTGATTGAGTCACAGTGATCCATTTGTGTGTGCGTGTTAGTATGCATGTGTTCTTGTTTAGGCTGTGCATTGAGTCACACTGAGGTGTGTGTGTATGCTTGTGTGTGTTGGTATAGATTGTGCATAGAATCACAGTACCATATGTGTGTGTGTGTGCTGGTAAAATCTGAGCATTGAGTCACACTGTCATGTGTGGTGTGTGTCTGTATGTACTTGTATGGACTGTACATTGAGTCACAGTGAGCATGTGTGTGTGTGTGTGTGTGCACTGGTATGCCTTGAACACTGAATCAGCTAGGTGTGTGTGTGTGCTCATATTGGCTTTGAGTTGAGTCACTGAGGTCTATGTGTGTCTGTGTAGGAGGGGGGCTACAGACTATGCATTTAGTCACATTGACACGTTTGTGTACATGAGTGTGTGTTGTGGTATGTGATTTCATTGAGTCACTGGAGTTTGTGTGTGTGTGGTGTTACAGACTGCATTGAGTCACAGTGAGGCGTGTGTGTGTATGATGGCATAGGCAATTGACTGAGTCACAATGACGCATGTGTGTGTGTTCTCATATAGGCTGTGCATTGAATCACAGTGAGACATGTATCTGTGAGTGTGTGTTTGTGTGTGCTAGTATATGGTGTGTATTGAGTCACACTGAGGTGTGTGTGTGTGCGTATGTGTTGTTATAGATTGTGCATTGAGTCAGAGTGCGGTGTCAGTGTGTGCATGTTGGTATAGACTATGCACTGAATCAGGGTGAGGGGTGTGTGTGTCTGTGTGTTCTGGTATAGGCGGACCATTGAGTCACACTGAGGTGTGTGTGTGTGTCTGTGTGTGTGTGTGTGTGTGCTGGTACAGCCTGTGCATTAATCACAGTCAGTTGTGTGTGTATGTTCACCTACAAGTTGCACTTTGTGTCACAGTGTGTCTGTGTGTGATATTATATGATATACACTGAGTCAAAGGGATCTGTGTGTGTGGGGGGGTGCATGTGCTCTTATAGACTTTGCATTGAGTCACACTGAGCTGTGTGTTTGAAAGTCTGTCTGTGTGTGTGTGTGTGTGTGTAGAGGTATAGGCTGTGTACTGACTCACAGTGAGCATTGTGTGCTTCTGTGTGTGTGTATGTCTTCTAGCTTAGACGGTGCACAGAGTCCCAGGGAGCCTTGTGTGTGTGTGTGTGTGTGTGTTGGTAAAGACTGTGCATTGGGTTGCAGTGAGCTGTCTTTGTCTGTGTGTGTGACTGCTGGTGTAGGCTGTGCATTGATTCAAGTTGAGCTGTGAGTGTGTGTGTGGTGTTGATATGGACGGTGCACTGTGTCACACTGAGTTGCGTGTGCGTGCTGGTATAATCTGAGCGTTGAGTCACACTGAGGTTTGTGCTTCGTGTCTGAAGGTAGTTGTATGGAATGTGCCTTGGGTCACAATGAATTGTGCATGTGTACGTTTTTGTGTGTACTTGGTGGTGTAGAGTCTGTATTGAGTCACACTAAGCTGTGAGTGTGTGTGTGTGATGGTATAGGATGTGCATTGAGTCACAAAGCCGTGTGTGTGTGTCTGTGCTGGTATAGGCTGTGCATTGATTCACAGTGAGCCTTGTGTATGAGCTAGTACGGATTGTGCATTAGTCAGTGAACCACGTGTGTGCTTTTCTGTGTTTGTCTGCTGATATAGGCTGTGAACTGAGTCACAGTGGGCCATGTGTGTTTGTGTCTGATGGTATAGGTGATTCATTGAGTCACAGTGAGCCATATATGAGTGCGTGTTTGTGTGTGTGTGTGTTGTGCTATAAGGTGAGCATTGAGTCACAGTGTGCTGTGTGTGTTGTTGTCTGTGTGTGTAGTATATTCTGAGCATTCAGTTACAGTGTGATGTGTTGCATGTGTTTCTGCTATTATGAAGTGTACATTGAGTCACAATGAGCCGTCTGTAATTGTGTGTGTGTTTGTGTGTGTTGGTAGAGGCTGTGCATTGAATCAGAATTAGGTGTTTATGTGTGTGCGGTGGTATGAGCTTTGCATTGTGTCATGGAGGTGTGTGTCTGTGTGTGTCTGCTGCTACAGATTTCATTGAGTCACAGTGAGCCTGGTGAGTGTCTGTGTGCTGATAGAGGCTGTGAATTGAGTCACAGTTTCTTATATGTGTGTGATTGTGTGCTGGTATACACTGTGCATTGAGTCATAGTGAGCAGGTCTGTGTGTGTCTGTGTGTTTGTGCAGTAGTACAGGTGGAGCATTTAATCAGTTATATGTGTGTGTGTTTGTTCGTTTGGTCTTTGCATTGAGTCACTGAAGTGTACGTGTGTGTGTGTGTGGTGCGATAGACTGTGCATTGAGTCAGAGTGAGCCATGAGTGTGTGTGTATGAGAGTGTGTGTGCTGGTGGGCTTTTGTTGCACTGGGGTGTGTGTGTGTGTGTGTGTAGTGCTACAGACTGCATTGAGTCACAGTGAGACGTGTTTGTGTGTGCTGGTATAGGCGATTGATTCACAGTGATCCATTTGTGTGTGTGTGTTAGTATGCGTGTGTTCTTGTTTAGGCTGTGCATTGAGTCACACTGAGATGTGTGTGTATGCTTGTGTGTTTTGGTATAGATTGTGCATAGAATCACAGTACCATATGTGTGTGTGTGTGCTGGTAAAATCTGAGCATTGAGTCACACTGTCCTGTGTGCTGTGTGTCTATGTACTTGTATGGACTGTGCATTGAGTCACAGTGAGCATGTGTGTGTGTTTGTGTGTGTGTGTGTGCACTGGTATGCTTTGAACCCTGAATCAGCTAGGGGTGTGTGTGTGTGTGCTCATATTGGCTTTGAGTTGAGTCACTGAAGTGTATGTGTGTCTGTTTAGGTGGGGGGCTACAGACTGTGAATTGAGTCACACTGAGTTGTTTGTGTACATGAGTGAGTGTTGTGTATGGGTTTTCATTGAGTCACTGGGTTTTGTGTGTGTGTGTGTGTGTGTTTGTAGTGCTACGGACTGCATTGGGTCACAGTGAGCTGTATGTGTGTGTGCTTGCTGGTGTAGGCTGTGCATTGATTCAAGGTTAGCTGTCAGTGTGTGTGGTGCTGGAATGGAATGTGCACTGAGACACAGTCATCTGTGTGTGTGTGTGCATACATGTGTGCTGAAATCAGCTGTGCACTGCATCACTGTGAGCCGTGTGTGTGTTTGTGTGTGTGCTGGAAAATCAGAGCATTGAGTCACACTGAGGTCTGTGCTGTGTGTCTGTATGTAGTGGTATGTCCTGTGCAAGGAATCAGTGAGCTGTGTGTGTGTGTGTTTGTGTATTTGGTGGTGTAGAGTCTGTATTGAGTCTCATTAAGCTGTGTATTTGTGTGTGTGTGTGTGTGATGGTATAGGATGTGCATTGGGTCACAGAGCCGTATATATGTGTCTGAGCTGGTATAGGCAGTGCATTGACTCACAGTGAGTGTTGTGTATGTGCTACTACAGACTGTGCATTGAGTCAGTGATCAATTTTGTGTGTTTGTGTGATTGTCTGCTCATATAGGCTGTGCACTGTGTCAGAGTAACCCATGTGTGTTTGTGGGAGTGTGTTTTTAAGTGATGGTATAAGTGGTTCATTGTGTCACAGTGTGCCGTGTGTGTGTAGTTGTGTGTGTGTGTAGTACAGTCTGAACTTTGATTTACAGTGAGATGTTTTGCATGTGTTTGTGCTTGTATGAACTATACGTTGAGTCACAATGAGCCATGCGTGTGTGTGTGTGCTGGTAGAGGCTGAGCATTGAATCACAGTTAGGAGTTTGTTTGTGTGTACTGGTATGGGCTTTGCATTGAGTCACAGAGGTATGTGTGTGTTTGTGTGTGTCTATGTGTGTATGTCTGTGTTGCCACAGACTTCATTGTGTCAGAGTGAGCTTTATGAGTGTCTGTGTGCAGATACAGGCTGTGAATTGAGTCCCAGTGTGTTATGTGTGTGTGTGTGTGTGCTGGTATAGCCTGTGCATTGAGTCACAGTGAGCTGTGTGTGTGTGTGTGTTTGCTGGTGTAGGTTGTGCAGTGATTCAAGGTGACCTGTGATTGTGTGTGTTGAACAGGAACGGACTGTGCACTGAGTCACAGTGAGCCATGTGTGAGTGTGTGCATGTGTGTGAGCCAGTTTAGGATGTGCACTGAGTCACGGTGAGCTGTGTGTGTTTGTGTGTGTGTTCTGGTAAAATATGAGCATTGAGTCACACTGAGGGGTGTCCTGTGTGTCTGTATGTACTGGCATGGACTGTGAATGGAATCACAGTGAGCGCTGTGTGTGTGTATTTTGTTGTATAGAGTCTTTATTGAGTCACACTATGCTGTGTGTGTGTGTGTCTGTGATGGTATAGGTGGTTCATGGAGTCAGAGTGAGCCAAGTATGAGTGTGTGTGTGTGTTTTGGGGTAAAAGCTGAGCATTGCATCACAGGGTATCATGTGTGTGTCTGTTGTTGTGTGTCTGTGTAGTACAGTCTGAGCATTGAGTTACAGTGAGATGTGTTGCATGTGTTTGTGCTAGTATGAACTGTACATTGAGTCACAACGAGCCATGTGTGTTTGTGTGTGTGTGTGTGTGCTGGTGGAGGCTGATCATTGAATCACAGTTACGTGTTTGTGTGTGTGTGCTGGTATGGGCTTTTCATTGAGTCACGGACTTGTATGTGTGTGTGTGTGCATGTGTGTGTGTTGCTAAGATTTAATTCAGTCACAGTGAGCCTTGTGAGTGTATATGTGCTGATATAGGCTGTGAATTGAGTCACAGTGTGTTATGTGTGAGTGTGTCTGTGTGTGTGCTGGTAAAGACAGTGCATTGAGTCACAATAAGTTGTGTGTGTGTTAATATTCTCATATAGACTGTGCATTGAGTAACAGTGAGCAAGTGTGTGTGAGTTTGTGGGAGTGTATGAGCACTGGTATGGGTGGAGCATTGAATCAGTTAGGTGTGTGTGTGTGTGTGCTCCTATGGGCTATCTATTGAGTTACTGAGGTGTATTTGTGTTTTTGTAGTTTTACCACAGACTGTGCATTTAATCACAGTGAGCGGGGTGTGTGTGTGTATGTGAGTGTGTGTGTTGGTAGGCTTTCATTGAGTCCCTGGTGTGTGTGTGTGTGTGTGTGGTGCTACAGACTGCATTGAGTCACAGTGAGGTGTGTGTGTGTATGATGGTATAGGCAATTGATTGAGTCACAGTGAGGCATGTGTGTGTGTTCTCATATAGGCTGTGCATTGAATCACAGTGAGACATGTATCTGTAACTGTGTGTTTGTGTGTGCTAGTATAGGGTGTGTATTGAGTCACACTGAGGTGTGTGTGTGTGCGTGTGTGCTGTTATAGATTGTGCATTGAGTCAGAGTGCCATGTCAGTGTGTGCATTCTGGTATAGACTATGCACTGAATCACAGTGAGGGGTGTGTGTGTCTGTGTGTTCTGGTATAGGCGGACCATTGAGTCACACTGAGGTGTGTGTGTGTGTTTGTGTGTGTGTGTGCTGATACAGCCTGTGCATTAATCGCAGTCAGTTGTGTGTGTATGTGCACCTACAGGTTGCACTTTGTGTCACAGTGTTTTGTGTGTGTGTGTGATATTATATGGTATATAATGAGTCAAAGGGAGGTGTGTGTGGGGGGATCCTGTGTTCTTATAGGCTATGCATTGAGTCACACTGAGCTGTGTGTTTGAATGTCTGTATGTGTTTGTGTGTGTGTAGAGGTATAAGCTGTGTATTGACTCACAGTGAGCATTGTGTGCTTCTGTGTGTGTTTATGTCTGCTAGCTTAGCCTGTGCACTGAGTCACAGGGAGCCTTGTGTGTGTGTGTGTGTGTGTTGGTAAAGACTGTGCATTGGGTCACAGTGAGCTGTCTTTGTCTTTGTGTGATTGTTGGTGTAGACTGTGCATTGATTCAAGTTGAGCAGTGAGTGTGTGTGTGGTGTTGGTATGGACGATGCACTGAGTCACACTGAGCTGTGAGTGTGTGTGTACATGCTGGTATAATCTGAGCGTTGAGTCACACTGAGGTGTGTGCTTCGTGTCTGTATGTAGTTGTATGGAATGTGCCTTGGGTCAGAATGAATTGTGTATGTGTACGTTTTTGTGTGTACTTGGTGGTGTAGAGTCTGTATTGAGTCACACTAAGCTGTGAGTGTGTGTGTGATAGGATGATAGGTATCCTATACCTGATAGGTATAGGATGTGCATTGAGTCACAAAGCCGTGTGTGTGTGTCTGTGCTGGGATAGGCTGTGCATTGCTTCACAGTGAGCCTTGTTTATGTGTTAGTACAGACCGTGCATTGATTCAGTAAACCATGTGTGTGCTTTTCTGTGTTTGTCTGCTGATATAGGCTGTGAACTGAGTCACAGTGGGCCATGTGTGTTTGTGTCTGATGGTATAGGTGATTCATTGAATCACAGTGAGCCATATATGAGTGCGTGTTTGTGTGTGTGTGTGTGTTTTGCTGTAGGGTGAGCATTGAGTCACAGTGTGCTGTGTGTGTGTAGTTGTCTGTGTGTGTAGTACAGTCTGAGCATTTAGTTACAGTGCGATGTGTTGCATGTGTTTCTGCTATTATGAAGTGTACATTGAGTCACAATGAGCCCTCTGTAATTGTGTGTGTGTGTGTGTGTTGGTAGAGGCTGTGAATTGAATCAGAATTAGGTGATTATGTGTGTGTGGTGGTATGAGCTTTGCATTGTGTCATGGAGGTATGTGTGTGTGTGTTGCTACAGACTTCATTGAGTCACAGTGAGCCTGGTGAGTGTCTCTGTGCTGATAGAGGCTGTGAATTGAGTCACAGTTTCTTATGTGTGTGTGATTGTGTGCTGGTATACACTGTGCATTGAGTCATAGTGAGCAGGTCTGTGTGTGTCTTTGTTTTTCTGCAGTAGTACGGGTGGAGCCTTTAATCAGTTATGTGTGTGTGTGTGTGTGTTCGTTTGGTCTTTACATTGAGTCACTAAGGTGTATGTGTGTGTGTGTGGTGTTATAGACTGTGCATTGAGTCAGAGTGAGCCGTGAGTGTGTGTGTACGAGAGTGTGTGAGCTGGTGGGCTTTTGTTGATGCACTGATGTGTGCATGTGTGTCTGTTGTGCTACAGACTGCATTGAGTCACAGTGAGGCGTGTGTGTGTATGATGGCATAGGCAATTTATTGAGTCACAGTGACGCATGTGTGTGTGTTCTCATATAGGTTGTTCATTGAATCACAGTGAGACATGTATCTGTGAGTGTGTGTTTGTGTGTGCTAGTATATGGTGTGTATTGAGTCACACTGAGGTGTGTGTGTGTGCGTATGTGTTGTTATAGATTGTGCATTGAGTCAGAGTGCCGTGTCAGTGTGGGCATGCTGGTATAGACTATGCACTGAATCAGGGTGAGGGGTGTGTGTGTCTGTGTGTTCTGGTATAGGCGGACCATTGAGTCACACTGAGGTGTGTGTGTGTGTCTGTGTTTGTGTGTGTGTGCTGGTACAGCCTGTGCATTAATCACAGTCAGTTGTGTGTGTATGTTCACCTACAAGTTGCACTTTGTGTCACAGTGTGTCTGTGTGTGATATTATATGGTATACACTGAGTCATAGGGAGCTGTGTGTGTGGGGGGGTGCATGTGCTCTTATAGACTTTGCATTGAGTCACACTGAGCTGTGTGTTTGAAAGTCTGTGTGTGTGTGTGTGTGTGTAGAGGTATAGGCTGTGTACTGACTCACAGTGAGCATTGTGTGCTTCTGTGTGTGTGTATGTCTTCTAGCTTAGACTGTGCACAGAGTCCCAGGGAGCCTTGAGTGTGTGTGTGTGTGTGTGTGTGTTGGTAAAGACTGTGCATTGGGTCGCAGTGAGCTGTCTTTGTCTGTGTGTGTGACTGCTGGTGTAGGCTGTGCATTGATTCAAGTTGAGCTGTGAGTGTGTGTGTGGTGTTGATATGGACGGTGCACTGTGTCACACTGAGTTGCGTGTGCGTGCTGGTATAATCTGAGCATTGAGTCACACTGAGGTTTGTGCTTCGTGTCTGAAGGTAGTTGTATGGAATGTGCCTTGGGTCACAATGAATTATGTATGTGTACGTTTTTGTGTGTACTTGGTGGTGTAGAGTCTGTATTGAGTCACACTAAGTTGTGAGTGTGTGTGTGTGATGGTATAGGATGTGCATTGAGTCACAAAGCCGTGTGTGTGTGTCTGTGCTGGTATAGGCTGTGCATTGATTCACAGTGAGCCTTGTGTATGAGCTAGTACGGATTGTGCATTAGTCAGTGAACCACGTGTGTGCTTTTCTGTGTTTGTCTGCTGATATAGGCTGTGAACTGAGTCACAGTGGGCCACGTGTGTTTGTGTTTGATGGTATAGGTGATTCATTGAGTCACAGTGAGCCATGTATGAGTGCGTGTTTGTGTGTGTTGTGCTATAGGGTGAGCATTGAGTCACAGTGTGCTGTGTGTGTGTTGTTGTCTGTGTGTGTAGTATAGTCTGAGCATTCAGTTACAGTGTGATGTGTTGCATGTGTTTCTGCTATTATGAAGTGTACATTGAGTCACAATGAGCCGTCTGTAATTGTGTGTGTGTGTTGGTAGAGGCTGTGCATTGAATCAGAATTAGGTGTTTATGTGTGTGCGGTGGTATGAGCTTTGCATTGTGTCATGGAGGTGTGTGTGTGTGTCTGTGTGTGTCTGCTGCTACAGATTTCATTGAGTCACAGTGAGCCTGGTGAGTGTCTGTGTGCTGATAGAGGCTGTGAATTGAGTCACAGTTTCTTATATGTGTGTGATTGTGTGCTGGTATACACTGTGCATAGAGTTATAGTGAGCAGGTCTGTGTGTGTCTGTGTGTTTGTGCAGTAGTACAGATGGAGCATTTAATCAGTTATGTGTGTGTGTGTTTGTTCGTTTGGTCTTTGCATTGAGTCACTGAGGTGTACGTGTGTGTGTGTGTGGTGCGATAGACTGTGCATTGAGTCAGAGTGAGCCGTGAGTGTGTGTGTATGAGAGTGTGTGTGCTGGTGGGCTTTTGTTGCACTGGGGTGTGTGTGTGTGTGTGTGTTTAGTGCTACAGACTGCATTGAGTCACAGTGAGACGTGTTTGTGTGTGCTGGTATAGGCGATTGATTCACAGTGATCCATTTGTGTGTGTGTGTTAGTATGCGTGTGTTCTTGTTTAGGCTGTGCATTGAGTCACACTGAGATGTGTGTGTATGCTTGTGTGTTTTGGTATAGATTGTGCATAGAATCACAGTACCATATGTGTGTGTGTGTGCTGGTAAAATCTGAGCATTGAGTCACACTGTCCTGTGTGCTGTGTGTCTATGTACTTGTATGGACTGTGCATTGAGTCACAGTGAGCATGTGTGTGTGTGTGTGTGTGCACACTGGTATGCTTTGAACCCTGAATCAGCTAGGGGTGTGTGTGTGTGCTCATATTGGCTTTGAGTTGAGTCACTGAAGTGTATGTGTGTCTGTTTAGGTGGGGGGCTACAGACTGTGAATTGAGTCACACTGAGTTGTTTGTGTACATGAGTGAGTGTTGGGTATGGGTTTTCATTGAATCACTGGGTTTTGTGTGTGTGTGTGTGTGTTTGTAGTGCTACGGACTGCATTGTGTCCTAGTGAGCTGTATGTGTGTGTGCTTGCTGGTGTAGGCTGTGCATTGATTCAAGGTTAGCTGTCAGTGTGTGTGGTGCTGGAATGGAATGTGCACTGAGACACAGTCATCTGTGTGTGTGTGTGCATACATGTGTGCTGGAATCAGCTGTGCACTGCATCACTGTGAGCCGTGTGTGTGTTTGTGTGTGTGTGCTGGAAAATCAGAGCATTGAGTCACACTGAGGTCTGTGCTGTGTGTCTGTATGTAGTGGTATGGCCTGTGCAAGGAATCAGTGAGCTGTGTGTGTGTGTGTTTGTGTATTTGGTGGTGTAGAGTCTGTATTGAGTCTCATTAAGCTGTGTGTGTGTGTGTGTGTGATGGTATAGGATTTGCATTGGGTCACAGAGCCGTATATATATGTCTGAGCTGGTATAGGCAGTGCATTGACTCACAGTGAGTGTTGTGTATGTGCTACTACAGACTGTGCATTGAGTCAGTGATCAATTTTGTGTGTTTGTGTGATTGCTCATATAGGCTGTGCACTGTGTCACAGTAACCCATGTGTGTTTGTGGGAGTGTGTTTTTGAGTGATGGTATAAGTGGTTCATTGTGTCACAGTGAGCCATGTATGAGTGCATGTTTGTGTGTGTGTGTGTTCTGGTAGAGGCTAAGCATTGTGTCACAGTGTGCCATGTGTGTGTGTGGTTGTGTGTGTGTGTAGTACAGTCTGAACATTGATTTACAGTGAGATGTTTTGCATGTGTTTGTGCTTGTATGAACTATACGTTGAGTCACAATGAGCCATGCGTGTGTGTGTGTGCTGGTAGAGGCTGAGCATTGAATCACAGTTAGGAGTTTCTTTGTGTGTACTGGTATGGGCTTTGCATTGAGTCACAGAGGTATGTGTGTGTTTGTGTGTGTCTATGTGTGTATGTCTGTGTTGCCACAGACTTCATTGTGTCAGAGTGAGCTTTATGAGTGTCTGTGTGCAGATACAGGCTGTGAATTGAGTCCCAGTGTGTTATGTGTGCGTGTGTGTGTGCTGGTATAGCCTGTGCATTGAGTCACAGTGAGCTGTGTGTGTGTGTTTGCTGGTGTAGGCTGTGCAGTGATTCAAGGTGACCTGTGATTGTGTGTGTTGAACAGGAACGGACTGTGCACTGAGTCACAGTGAGCCATGTGTGATTGTGTGCATGTGTGTGAGCCAGTTTAGGAGGTGCGCTGAGTCACAGTGAGCTGTGTGTGTTTGTGTGTGTGTTCTGGTAAAATATGAGCATTGAGTCAACACTGAGGTGTGTCCTGTGTGTCTGTATGTACTGGCATTGACCGTGAATGGAATCACAGTGAGCGCTGTGTGTGTATATTTTGTTGTATAGAGTCTTTATTGAGTCACACTAAGCTGTGTGTGTGTATGTGTGTGTGTGTGATGGTATAGGTGGTTCATTGAGTCAGAGTGAGCCAAGTATGAGCGTGTGTGTGTGTGTTTTGGGGTAAAAGCTGAGCATTGCATCACAGGGTGTCGTGTGTGTCTGTTGTTGTGTGTCTGTGTAGTACAGTCTGAGCATTGAGTTACAGTGAGATGTGTTGCATGTGTTTGTGCTAGTATGAACTGTACATTGAGTCACAACGAGCCATGTGTGTTTGTGTGTGTGTGTGTGTGCTGGTGGAGGCTGATCATTGAATCACAGTTACGTGTTTGTGTGTGTGTGCTGGTATGGGCTTTTCATTGAGTCACGGACTTGTATGTGTGTGTGTGTGCATGTGTGTGTGTTGCTAAGATTTAATTCAGTCACAGTGAGCCTTGTGAGTGTATATGTGCTGATATAGGCTGTGAATTGAGTCACAGTGTGTTATGTGTGAGTGTGTCTGTGTGTGTGCTGGTAAAGACAGTGCATTGAGTCACAATAAGTTGTGTGTGTGTTAATATTCTCATATAGACTGTGCATTGAGTAACAGTGAGCAAGTGTGTGTGAGTTTGTGGGAGTGTATGAGCACTGGTATGGGTGGAGCATTGAATCAGTTAGGTGTGTGTGTGTGTGTGCTCCTATGGGCTATCTATTGAGCTACTGAGGTGTACTTGTGTTTCTGTAGTTTTACCACAGACTGTGCATTTAATCACAGTGAGCGGGGTGTGTGTGTGTATGTGAGTGTGTGTGCTGGTAGGCTTTCATTGAGTCCCTGGTGTGTGTGTGTGTGTGTGTGGTGCTACAGACTGCATTGAGTCACAGTGAGGCGTGTGTGTGTATGATGGTATAGGCAATTGATTGAGTCACAGTGAGGCATGTGTGTGTGTTCTCATATAGGCTGTGCATTGAATCACAGTGAGCCCTGTATCTGTGAGTGTGTGTTTGTGTGTGCTAGTATAGGGTGTGTATTGAGTCACACTGAGGTGTGTGTGTGTGCGTGTGTGTTGTTATAGCTTGTGCATTGAGTCAGAGTGCCATGTCAGTGTGTGCATTCTGGTATAGACTATGCACTGAATCAGAGTGAGGGGGTGTGTGTCTGTGTGTTCTGGTATAGGCGGACCATTGAGTCACACTGAGGTGTGTGTGTGAGTTTGTGTGTGTGCTGATACAGCCTGTGCATTAATCGCAGTCAGTTGTGTGTGTATGTGCACCTACAGGTTGCACTGTGTGTCACAGTGTTTTGTGTGTGTGTGTGATATTATATGGTATACAATGAGTCAAAGGGAGGTGTGTGTGGGGGGGTTCATGTGTTCTTATAGGCTATGCATTGAGTCACACTGAGCTGTGTGTTTGAATGTCTGTATGTGTTTGTGTGTGTGTAGAGGTATAAGCTGTGTATTGACTCACAGTGAGCATTGTGTGCTTCTGTGTGTGTTTATGTCTGCTAGCTTAGCCTGTGCACTGAGTCACAGGGAGCTTTGTGTGTGTGTGTGTGTGTGTGTGTGTGTGTGTTGGTAAAGACTGTGCATTGGGTCACAGTGAGCTGTCTTTGTCTTTGTGTGATTGCTGGTGTAGACTGTGCATTGATTCAAGTTGAGCTGTGAGTGTGTGTGTGGTGTTGGTATGGACGGTGCACTGAGTCACACTGAGCTGTGAGTGTGTGTGTACATGCTGGTATAATCTGAGCGTTGAGTCACACTGAGGTGTGTGCTTCGTGTCTGTATGTAGTTGTATGGAATGTGCCTTGGGTCAGAATGAATTGTGTATGTGTACGTTTTTGTGTGTACTTGGTGGTGTAGAGTCTGTATTGAGTCACACTAAGCTGTGAGTGTGTGTGTGATAGGATGATAGGTATCCTATACCTGATAGGTATAGGATGTGCATTGAGTCACAAAGCCGTGTGTGTGTGTCTGTGCTGGGATAGGCTGTGCATTGATTCACAGTGAGCCTTGTTTATGTGCTAGTACAGACCGTGCATTGATTCAGAAAACCATGTGTGTGCTTTTCTGTGTTTGTCTGCTGATATAGGCTGTGAACTGAGTCACAGTGGGCCATGTGTGTTTGTGTCTGATGGTATAGGTGATTCATTGAATCACAGTGAGCCATATATGAGTGCGTGTTTGTGTGTGTGTGTGTGTTGTGCTGTAGGGTGAGCATTGAGTCACAGTGTGCCGTGTGTGTGTTGTTGTCTGTGTGTGTAGTACAGTCTGAGCATTCAGTTACAGTGCGATGTGTTGCATGTGTTTCTGCTATTATGAAGTGTACATTGAGTCACAATGAGCCCTCTGTAATTGTGTGTGTGTGTGTGTGTTGGTAGAGGCTGTGAATTGAATCAGAATTAGGTGATTATGTGTGTGTGGTGGTATGAGCTTTGCATTGTGTCATGGAGGTATGTGTGTGTGTGTTGCTACAGACTTCATTGAGTCACAGTGAGCCTGGTGAGTGTCTCTGTGCTGAAAGAGGCTGTGAATTGAGTCACAGTTTCTTATGTGTGTGTGATTGTGTGCTGGTATACACTGTGCATTGAGTCATAGTGAGCAGGTCTGTGTGTGTCTTTGTTTTTCTGCAGTAGTACGGGTGGAGCCTTTAATCAGTTATGTGTGTGTGTGTGTGTGTTCGTTTGGTCTTTGCATTGAGTCACTAAGGTGTATATGTGTGTGTGTGTGGTGTTATAGACTGTGCATTGAGTCAGAGTGAGCCGTGAGTGTGTGTGTACGAGAGTGTGTGTGCTGGTGGGCTTTTGTTGATGCACTGGTGTGTGTGCATGTGTGTCTGTTGTGCTACAGACTGCATTGAGTCACAGTGAGACATGTTTGTGTGTGCTGGTATAGGCGATTGATTGAGTCACAGTGATCCATTTGTGTGTGCGTGTTAGTATGCATGTGTTCTTGTTTAGGCTGTGCATTGAGTCACACTGAGGTGTGTGTGTATGCTTGTGTGTGTTGGTATAGATTGTGCATAGAATCACAGTACCATATGTGTGTGTGTGTGCTGGTAAAATCTGAGCATTGAGTCACACTGTCATGTGTGGTGTGTGTCTGTATGTACTTGTATGGACTGTACATTGAGTCACAGTGAGCATGTGTGTGTGTGTGTGTGTGCACTGGTATGCCTTGAACACTGAATCAGCTAGGTGTGTGTGTGTGCTCATATTGGCTTTGAGTTGAGTCACTGAGGTCTATGTGTGTCTGTGTAGGAGGGGGGCTACAGACTATGCATTTAGTCACACTGACACGTTTGTGTACGTGAGTGTGTGTTGTGCTATGTGATTTCATTTAGTCCCTGGAGTTTGCGTGTGTGTGTGTGTGGTGTTACAGACTGCATTGAGTCACAGTGAGGCGTGTGTGTGTATGATGGCATAGGCAATTTATTGAGTTACAGTGACGCATGTGTGTGTGTTCTCATATAGGTTGTGCATTGAATCACAGTGAGACATGTATCTGTGAGTGTGTGTTTGTGTGTGCTAGTATATGGTGTGTATTGAGTCACACTGAGGTGTGTGTGTGCGTATGTGTTGTTATAGATTGTGCATTGAGTCAGAGTGCCGTGTCAGTGTGTGCATGCTGGTATAGACTATGCACTGAATCAGGGTGAGGGGTGTGTGTGTCTGTGTGTTCTGGTATAGGCGGACCATTGAGTCACACTGAGGTGTGTGTGTGTGTCTGTGTTTGTGTGTGTGTGCTGGTACAGCCTGTGCATTAATCACAGTCAGTTGTGTGTGTATGTTCACCTACAAGTTGCACTTTGTGTCACAGTGTGTCTGTGTGTGATATTATACGGTATACACTGAGTCAAAGGGAGCTGTGTGTGTGTGGGGGTGCATGTGCTCTTATAGACTTTGCATTGAGTCACACTGAGCTGTGTGTTTGAAAGTCTGTCTGTGTGTGTGTGTGTGTGTAGAGGTATAGGCTGTGTACTGACTCACAGTGAGCATTGTGTGCTTCTGTGTGTGTGTATGTCTGCTAGCTTAGACTGTGCACAGAGTCCCAGGGAGCCTTGAGTGTGTGTGTGTGTGTGTGTGTTGGTAAAGACTGTGCATTGGGTCACAGTGAGCTGTCTTTGTCTGTGTGTGTGACTGCTGGTGTAGGCTGTGCATTGATTCACAGTGAGCCTTGTGTATGAGCTAGTACGGATTGTGCATTAGTCAGTGAACCACGTGTGTGCTTTTCTGTGTTTGTCTGCTGATATAGGCTGTGAACTGAGTCACAGTGGGCCACGTGTGTTTGTGTCTGATGGTATAGGTGATTCATTGAGTCACAGTGAGCCATGTATGAGTGCGTGTTTGTGTGTGTTGTGCTATAGGGTGAGCATTGAGTCACAGTGTGCTGTGTGTGTGTTGTTGTCTGTGTGTGTAGTATATTCTGAGCATTCAGTTACAGTGTGATGTGTTGCATGTGTTTCTGCTATTATGAAGTGTACATTGAGTCACAATGAGCCATCTGTAATTGTGTGTGTGTTTGTGTGTGTTGGTAGAGGCTGTGCATTGAATCAGAATTAGGTGTTTATGTGTGTGCGGTGGTATGAGCTTTGCATTGTGTCATGGAGGTGTGTGTGTGTGTCTGTGTGTGTCTGCTGCTACAGATTTCATTGAGTCACAGTGAGCCTGGTGAGTGTCTGTGTGCTGATAGAGGCTGTGAATTGAGTCACAGTTTCTTATATGTGTGTGATTGTGTGCTGGTATACACTGTGCATTGAGTCATAGTGAGCAGGTCTGTGTGTGTCTGTGTGTTTGTGCAGTAGTACAGATGGAGCATTTAATCAGTTATGTGTGTGTGTGTTTGTTCGTTTGGTCTTTGCATTGAGTCACTGAGGTGTACGTGTGTGTGTGTGTGGTGCGATAGACTGTGCATTGAGTCAGAGTGAGCCGTGAGTGTGTGTGTATGAGAGTGTGTGTGCTGGTGGGCTTTTGTTGCACTGGGGTGTGTGTGTGTGTGTGTGTTTAGTGCTACAGACTGCATTGAGTCACAGTGAGACGTGTTTGTGTGTGCTGGTATAGGCGATTGATTCACAGTGATCCATTTGTGTGTGTGTGTTAGTATGCGTGTGTTCTTGTTTAGGCTGTGCATTGAGTCACACTGAGATGTGTGTGTATGCTTGTGTGTTTTGGTATAGATTGTGCATAGAATCACAGTACCATATGTGTGTGTGTGTGCTGGTAAAATCTGAGCATTGAGTCACACTGTCCTGTGTGCTGTATGTCTATGTACTTGTATGGACTGTGCATTGAGTCACAGTGAGCATGTGTGTGTGTGTGTGTGTGTGTGCACACTGGTATGCTTTGAACCCTGAATCAGCTAGGGGTGTGTGTGTGTGCTCATATTGGCTTTGAGTTGAGTCACTGAAGTGTATGTGTGTCTGTTTAGGTGGGGGGCTACAGACTGTGAATTGAGTCACACTGAGTTGTTTGTGTACATGAGTGAGTGTTGTGTATGGGTTTTCATTGAGTCACTGGGTTTTGTGTGTGTGTGTGTGTGTTTGTAGTGCTACGGACTGCATTGGGTCATAGTGAGCTGTATGTGTGTGTGCTTGCTGGTGTAGGTTGTGCATTGATTCAAGGTTAGCTGTCAGTGTGTGTGGTGCTGGAATGGAATGTGCACTGAGACACAGTCATCTGTGTGTGTGTGTGCATACATGTGTGCTGGAATCAGCTGTGCACTGCATCACTGTGAGCCGTGTGTGTGTTTGTGTGTGTGTGCTGGAAAATCAGAGCATTGAGTCACACTGAGGTCTGTGCTGTGTGTCTGTATGTAGTGGTATGGCCTGTGCAAGGAATCAGTGAGCTGTGTGTGTGTGTGTTTGTGTATTTGGTGGTGTAGAGTCTGTATTGAGTCTCATTAAGCTGTGTGTGTGTTTGTGTGTGTGTGTGTGTGATGGTATAGGATGTCATTGGGTCACAGAGCCGTATATATATGTCTGAGCTGGTATAGGCAGTGCATTGACTCACAGTGAGTGTTGTGTATGTGCTACTACAGACTGTGCATTGAGTCAGTGATCAATTTTGTGTGTTTGTGTGATTGCTCATATAGGCTGTGCACTGTGTCACAGTAACCCATGTGTGTTTGTGGGAGTGTGTTTTTGAGTGATGGTATAAGTGGTTCATTGTGTCACAGTGAGCCATGTATGAGTGCATGTTTGTGTGTGTGTGTGTTCTGGTAGAGGCTAAGCATTGTGTCACAGTGTGCCATGTGTGTGTGTGGTTGTGTGTGTGTGTAGTACAGTCTGAACATTGATTTACAGTGAGATGTTTTGCATGTGTTTGTGCTTGTATGAACTATACGTTGAGTCACAATGAGCCATGCGTGTGTGTGTGTGCTGGTAGAGGCTGAGCATTGAATCACAGTTAGGAGTTTCTTTGTGTGTACTGGTATGGGCTTTGCATTGAGTCACAGAGGTATGTGTGTGTTTGTGTGTGTCTATGTGTGTATGTCTGTGTTGCCACAGACTTCATTGTGTCAGAGTGAGCTTTATGAGTGTCTGTGTGCAGATACGGGCTGTGAATTGAGTCCCAGTGTGTTATGTGTGTGTGTGTGTGTGTGCTGGTATAGCCTGTGCATTGAGTCACAGTGAGCTGTGTGTGTGTGTGTTTGCTGGTGTAGGCTGTGCAGTGATTCAAGGTGACCTGTGATTGTGTGTGTTGAACAGGAACGGACTGTGCACTGAGTCACAGTGAGCCATGTGTGATTGTGTGCATGTGTGTGAGCCAGTTTAGGAGGTGCACTGAGTCACGGTGAGCTGTGTGTGTTTGTGTGTGTGTTCTGGTAAAATATGAGCATTGAGTCACACTGAGGTGTGTCCTGTGTGTCTGTATGTACTGGCATGGACCGTGAATGGAATCACAGTGAGCGCTGTGTGTGTGTATTTTGTTGTATAGAGTCTTTATTGAGTCACACTAAGCTGTGTGTGTGTATGTGTGTGTGTGTGATGGTATAGGTGGTTCATTGAGTCAGAGTGAGCCAAGTATGAGTGTGTGTGTGTGTGTTTTGGGGTAAAAGCTGAGCATTGCATCACAGGGTGTCGTGTGTGTCTGTTGTTGTGTGTCTGTGTAGTACAGTCTGAGCATTGAGTTACAGTGAGATGTGTTGCATGTGTTTGTGCTAGTATGAACTGTACATTGAGTCACAACGAGCCATGTGTGTTTGTGTGTGTGTGTGTGTGCTGGTGGAGGCTGATCATTGAATCACAGTTACGTGTTTGTGTGTGTGTGCTGGTATGGGCTTTTCATTGAGTCACGGACTTGTATGTGTGTGTGTGTGCATGTGTGTGTGTTGCTAAGATTTAATTCAGTCACAATGAGTCTTGTGAGTGTATATGTGCTGATATAGGCTGTGAATTGAGTCACAGTGTGTTATGTGTGAGTGTGTCTGTGTGTGTGCTGGTAAAGACAGTGCATTGAGTCACAATAAGTTGTGTGTGTGTTAATATTCTCATATAGACTGTGCATTGAGTAACAGTGAGCAAGTGTGTGTGAGTTTGTGGGAGTGTATGAGCACTGGTATGGGTGGAGCATTGAATCAGTTAGGTGTGTGTGTGTGTGTGCTCCTATGGGCTATCTATTGAGCTACTGAGGTGTATTTGTGTTTCTGTCGTGGTACCACAGACTGTGCATTTAATCACAGTGAGCGGGGTGTGTGTGTGTATGTGAGTGTGTGTGCTGGTAGGCTTTCATTGAGTCCCTGGTGTTTGTGTGTGTGTGTAGAGCTACAGACTGCATTGAGTCACAGTGAGGCATGTGTGTGTATGATGGTATAGGCAATTGATTGAGTCACAGTGAGGCATGTGTGTGTGTTCTCATATAGGCTGTGCATTGAATCACAGTGAGCCCTGTATCTGTGAGTGTGTGTGCTAGTATAGGGTGTGTATTGAGTCACACTGAGGTGTGTGTGTGTGCATGTGTGTTGTTATAGATTGTGCATTGAGTCAGAGTGCCATGTCAGTGTGTGCATTCTGGTATAGACTATGCACTGAATCAGAGTGAGGGGGGTGTGTGTCTGTGTGTTCTGGTATAGGCGGACCATTGAGTCACACTGAGGTGTGTGTGTGAGTTTGTGTGTGTGTGTGTTTGTGTGTGTGTGTGCTGATACAGCCTGTGCATTAATCGCAGTCCGTTGTGTGTGTATGTGCACCTACAGGTTGCACTTTGTGTCACAGTGTTTTGTGTGTGTGTGTGATATTATATGGTATACAATGAGTCAAAGGGAGGTGTGTGTGGGGGGGTTCATGTGTTCTTATAGGCTATGCATTGAGTCACACTGAGCTGTGTGTTTGAATGTCTGTATGTGTTTGTGTGTGTGTAGAGGTATAAGCTGTGTATTGACTCACAGTGAGCATTGTGTGCTTCTGTGTGTGTTTATGTCTGCTAGCTTAGCCTGTGCACTGAGTCACAGGGAGCCTTGTGTGTGTGTGTGTGTGTGTGTGTTGGTAAAGACTGTGCATTGGGTCACAGTGAGCTGTCTTTGTCTTTGTGTGATTGTTGGTGTAGACTGTGCATTGATTCAAGTTGAGCTGTGAGTGTGTGTGTGGTGTTGGTATGGACGGTGCACTGAGTCACACTTAGCTGTGAGTGTGTGTGTACATGCTGGTATAATCTGAGCGTTGAGTCACACTGAGGTGTGTGCTTCGTGTCTGTATGTAGTTGTATGGAATGTGCCTTGGGTCAGAATGAATTGTGTATGTGTACGTTTTTGTGTGTACTTGGTGGTGTAGAGTCTGTATTGAGTCACACTAAGCTGTGAGTGTGTGTGTGATAGGATGATAGGTATCCTATACCTGATAGGTATAGGATGTGCATTGAGTCACAAAGCCGTGTGTGTGTGTCTGTGCTGGGATAGGCTGTGCATTGATTCACAGTGAGCCTTGTTTATGTGCTAGTACAGACCGTGCATTGATTCAGTAAACCATGTGTGTGCTTTTCTGTGTTTGTCTGCTGATATAGGCTGTGAACTGAGTCACAGTGGGCCATGTGTGTTTGTGTCTGATGGTATAGGTGATTCATTGAATCACAGTGAGCCATATATGAGTGCGTGTTTGTGTGTGTGTGTGTTGTGCTGTAGGGTGAGCATTGAGTCACAGTGTGCCGTGTGTGTGTTGTTGTCTGTGTGTGTAGTACAGTCTGAGCATTCAGTTACAGTGCGATGTGTTGCATGTGTTTCTGCTATTATGAAGTGTACATTGAGTCACAATGAGCCCTCTGTAATTGTGTGTGTGTGTGTGTGTTGGTAGAGGCTGTGAATTGAATCAGAATTAGGTGATTATGTGTGTGTGGTGGTATGAGCTTTGCATTGTGTCATGGAGGTATGTGTGTGTGTGTTGCTACAGACTTCATTGAGTCACAGTGAGCCTGGTGAGTGTCTCTGTGCTGAAAGAGGCTGTGAATTGAGTCACAGTTTCTTATGTGTGTGTGATTGTGTGCTGGTATACACTGTGCATTGAGTCATAGTGAGCAGGTCTGTGTGTGTCTTTGTTTTTCTGCAGTAGTACGGGTGGAGCCTTTAATCAGTTATGTGTGTGTGTGTGTGTGTTCGTTTGGTCTTTGCATTGAGTCACTAAGGTGTATATGTGTGTGTGTGTGGTGTTATAGACTGTGCATTGAGTCAGAGTGAGCCGTGAGTGTGTGTGTACGAGAGTGTGTGTGCTGGTGGGCTTTTGTTGATGCACTGGTGTGTGTGCATGTGTGTCTGTTGTGCTACAGACTGCATTGAGTCACAGTGAGACATGTTTGTGTGTGCTGGTATAGGCGATTGATTGAGTCACAGTGATCCATTTGTGTGTGCGTGTTAGTATGCATGTGTTCTTGTTTAGGCTGTGCATTGAGTCACACTGAGGTGTGTGTGTATGCTTGTGTGTGTTGGTATAGATTGTGCATAGAATCACAGTACCATATGTGTGTGTGTGTGCTGGTAAAATCTGAGCATTGAGTCACACTGTCATGTGTGGTGTGTGTCTGTATGTACTTGTATGGACTGTACATTGAGTCACAGTGAGCATGTGTGTGTGTGTGTGTGTGCACTGGTATGCCTTGAACACTGAATCAGCTAGGTGTGTGTGTGTGCTCATATTGGCTTTGAGTTGAGTCACTGAGGTCTATGTGTGTCTGTGTAGGAGGGGGGCTACAGACTATGCATTTAGTCACATTGACACGTTTGTGTACATGAGTGTGTGTTGTGGTATGTGATTTCATTGAGTCACTGGAGTTTGTGTGTGTGTGGTGTTACAGACTGCATTGAGTCACAGTGAGGCGTGTGTGTGTATGATGGCATAGGCAATTGATTGAGTCACAATGACGCATGTGTGTGTGTTCTCATATAGGCTGGGCATTGAATCACAGTGAGACATGTATCTGTGAGTGTGTGTTTGTGTGTGCTAGTATATGGTGTGTATTGAGTCACACTGAGGTGTGTGTGTGTGCGTATGTGTTGTTATAGATTGTGCATTGAGTCAGAGTGCTGTGTCAGTGTGTGCATGTTGGTATAGACTATGCACTGAATCAGGGTGAGGGGTGTGTGTGTCTGTGTGTTCTGGTATAGGCGGACCATTGAGTCACACTGAGGTGTGTGTGTGTGTCTGTGTGTGTGTGTGTGTGCTGGTACAGCCTGTGCATTAATCACAGTCAGTTGTGTGTGTATGTTCACCTACAAGTTGCACTTTGTGTCACAGTGTGTCTGTGTGTGATATTATATGGTATACACTGAGTCAAAGGGATCTGTGTGTGTGTGGGGGTGCATGTGCTCTTATAGACTTTGCATTGAGTCACACTGAGCTGTGTGTTTGAAAGTCTGTCTGTGTGTGTGTGTGTGTGTAGAGGTATAGGCTGTGTACTGACTCACAGTGAGCATTGTGTGCTTCTGTGTGTGTGTATGTCTGCTAGCTTAGACGGTGCACAGAGTCCCAGGGAGCCTTGTGTGTGTGTGTGTGTGTGTGTTGGTAAAGACTGTGCATTGGGTCGCAGTGAGCTGTCTTTGTCTGTGTGTGTGACTGCTGGTGTAGGCTGTGCATTGATTCAAGTTGAGCTGTGAGTGTGTGTGTGGTGTTGACATGGACGGTGCACTGTGTCACACTGAGTTGCGTGTGCGTGCTGGTATAATCTGAGCGTTGAGTCACACTGAGGTTTGTGCTTCGTGTCTGAAGGTAGTTGTATGGAATGTGCCTTGGGTCACAATGAATTGTGCATGTGTACGTTTTTGTGTGTACTTGGTGGTGTAGAGTCTGTATTGAGTCACACTAAGCTGTGAGTGTGTGTGTGTGATGGTATAGGATGTGCATTGAGTCACAAAGCCGTGTGTGTGTGTCTGTGCTGGTATAGGCTGTGCATTGATTCACAGTGAGCCTTGTGTATGAGCTAGTACGGATTGTGCATTAGTCAGTGAACCACGTGTGTGCTTTTCTGTGTTTGTCTGCTGATATAGGCTGAGAACTGAGTCACAGTGGGCCATGTGTGTTTGTGTCTGATGGTATAGGTGATTCATTGAGTCACAGTGAGCCATATATGAGTGCGTGTTTGTGTGTGTGTTGTGCTATAAGGTGAGCATTGAGTCACAGTGTGCTGTGTGTGTTGTTGTCTGTGTGTGTAGTATATTCTGAGCATTCAGTTAGAGTGTGATATGTTGCATGTGTTTCTGCTATTATGAAGTGTACATTGAGTCACAATGAGCCGTCTGTAATTGTGTGTGTGTTTGTGTGTGTTGGTAGAGGCTGTGCATTGAATCAGAATTAGGTGTTTATGTGTGTGCGGTGGTATGAGCTTTGCATTGTGTCATGGAGGTGTGTGTGTGTGTCTGTGTGTGTCTGCTGCTACAGATTTCATTGAGTCACAGTGAGCCTGGTGAGTGTCTGTGTGCTGATAGAGGCTGTGAATTGAGTCACATTTTCTTATATGTGTGTGATTGTGTGCTGGTATACACTGTGCATGGAGTCATAGTGAGCAGGTCTGTGTGTGTCTGTGTGTTTGTGCAGTAGTACAGAAGGAGCATTTAATCAGTTATGTGTGTGTGTGTATGTTCGTTTGGTCTTTGCATTGAGTCACTGAGGTGTACGTGTGTGTGTGTGTGGTGCGATAGATTGTGCATTGAGTCAGAATGAGCCGTGAGTGTGTGTGTATGAGAGTGTGTGTGCTGGTGGGATTTTGTTGCACTGGGGTGTGTGTGTGTGTGTACTGCTACAGACTGCATTGAGTCACAGTGAGACGTGTTTGTGTGTGCTTGTATAGGCGATTGATTCACAGTGATCCATTTGTGTGTGTGTGTTAGTATGCGTGTGTTCTTCTTTGGGCTGTGCATTGATTCACACTGCGATGTGTGTGTATGCTTGTGTGTTTTGGTATAGATTGTGCATAGAATCACAGTACCATATGTGTGTGTATGTGCTGGTAAAATCTGAGCATTGAGTCACACTGTTCTGTGTGCTTTGTGTCTATGTACTTGTATGGACTGTGCATTGAGTCACAGTGAGCATGTGTGTGTGTTTGTGTGTGTGTGTGTGCTCATATTGTCTTTGAGTTGAGTCACTGAAGTGTATGTGTGTCTGTTTAGGTGGGGGGCTACAGACTGTGAATTGAGTCACACTGAGTTGTTTGTGTACATGAGTGAGTGTTGTGTATGGGTTTTCATTGAGTCACTGGGTTTTGTGTGTGTTTGTGTTTGTAGTGCTACGGAATGCATGGGCTCACAGTGAGCTGTGTGTGTGTGTGCTTGCTGGTGTAGGCTGTGCATTGATTCAAGGTTAGCTGTCAGTGTGTGTGGTGCTGGAATGGAATGTGCACTGAGACACAGACATCTGTGTGTGTGTGTGCATACATGTGTGCTGGAATCAGCTGTGCACTGCATCACTGTGAGCCGTGTGTGTTTGTGTGTGTGTGCTGAAAAATCTGAGCATTGAGTCACACTGAGGTCTGTGCTGTGTGTCTGTATGTAGTGGTATGGCCTGTGCAAGGAATCAGTGAGCTGTGTGTGTGTGTGTTTGTGTATTTGGTGGTGTAGAGTCTGTATTGAGTCTCATGAAGCTGTGTGTGTGTGTGTGTGTGTGATGGTATAGGATGTGCATTGGGTCACAGAACCATATATATGTGTCTGAGCTGGTATAGGCAGTGCATTGACTCACAGTGAGTGTTGTGTATGTGCTACTACAGACTGTGCATTGAGTCAGTGATCAATTTTGTGTGTTTGTGTGATTGTCTGCTCATATAGGCTGTGCACTGTGTCACAGTAACCCATGTGTGTTTGTGGGAGTGTGTTTTTGAGTGATGGTATAAGTGGTTCATTGTGTCACAGTGAGCCATGTATGAGTGCATGTTTGTGTGTGTGTGTGTTCTGGTAGAGGCTAAGCATTGTGTCACAGTGTGTCATGTGTGTGTGTGGTTGTGTGTGTGTTTAGTACAGTCTGCACATTGATTTACAGTGAGATGTTTTACATGTGTTTGTGCTTGTATGAGCTATACGTTGAGTCACAATGAGCCATGCGTGTGTGTGTGTGCTGGTAGAGGCTGAGCATTGAATCACAGTTAGGAGTTTGTTTGTGTGTACTGGTATGGGTTTTGCATTGAGTCACAGAGGTATGTGTGTGTTTGTGTGTGTCTATGTGTGTATGTCTGTGTTGCCACAGACTTCATTGTGTCACAGTGAGCTTTATGAGTGTCTGTGTGCAGATACAGGCTGTGAATTGAGTCCCAGTGTGTTACGTGTGTGTGTGTGTGTGTGCTGGTATAGCCTGTGCATTGAGTCACAGTGAGCTGTGTGTGTGTGTGTTTGTTGGTGTAGGCTGTGCAGTGATTCAAGGTGACCTGTGATTGTGTGTGTTGAACAGGAACGGACTGTGCACTGAGTCACAGTGAGCCATGTGTGAGTGTGTGCATGTGTGTGAGGCAGTTTAGGATGTGCACTGAGTCACGGTGAGCTGTGTGTGTTTGTGTGTGTGTTCTGGTAAAATATGAGCATTGAGTCACACTGAGGGGTGTCCTGTGTGTCTGTATGTACTGGCATGGACTGTGAATGGAATCACAGTGAGCGCTGTGTGTGTGTATTTTGTTGTATAGAGTCTTTATTGAGTCACACTATGCTGTGTGTGTGTGTGTGTGTGTGATGGTATAGGTGGTTCATGGAGTCAGAGTGAGCCAAGTATGAGTGTGTGTGTTTGTGTTTTGGGGTAAAAGCTGAGCATTGCATCACAGGGTATTATGTGTGTGTCTGTTGTTGTGTGTCTGTGTAGTACAGTCTGAGCATTGAGTTACAGTGAGATGTGTTGCATGTGTTTGTGCTAGTATGAACTGTACATTGAGTCAGAACGAGCCATGTGTGTTTGTGTGTGTGTGTGTGTGCTGGTGGAGGCTGATCATTGAATCACAGTTACGTGTTTGTGTGTGTGTGCTGGTATGGGCTTTTCATTGAGTCACGGACTTGTATGTGTGTGTGTGTGCATGTGTGTGTGTTGCTAAGATTTAATTCAGTCACCGTGAGCCTTGTGAGTGTATATGTGCTGATATAGGCTGTGAATTGAGTCACAGTGTGTTATGTGTGAGTGTGTCTGTGTGTGTGCTGGTAAAGACAGTGCATTGAGTCACAATAAGTTGTGTGTGTGTTAATATTCTCATATAGACTGTGCATTGAGTAACAGTGAGCAAGTGTGTGTGAGTTTGTGGGAGTGTATGAGCACTGGTATGGGTGGAGCATTGAATCAGTTAGGTGTGTGTGTGTGTGTGCTTCTATGGGCTATCTATTGAGCTACTGAGGTGTACTTGTGTTTCTGTAGTTTTACCACAGACTGTGCATTTAATCACAGTGAGCGGGGTGTGTGTGTGTATGTGAGTGTGTGTGCTGGTAGGCTTTCATTGAGTCCCTGGTGTGTGTGTGTGTGTGAGTGGTGCTACAGACTGCATTGAGTCACAGTGAACCGTGTGTGTGTATGATGGTATAGGCAATTGATTGAGTCACAGTGAGGCATGTGTGTGTGTTCTCATATAGGCTGTGCATTGAATCACAGTGAGACATGTATCTGTAACTGTGTGTTTGTGTGTGCTAGTATAGGGTGTGTATTGAGTCACACTGAGGTGTGTGTGTGTGCGTGTGTGTTCTTATAGATTGTGCATTGAGTCAGAGTGCCATGTCAGTGTGTGCATTCTGGTATAGACTATGCACTGAATCACAGTGAGGGGTGTGTGTGTCTGTGTTTTCTGGTATAGGCGGACCATTGAGTCACACTGAGGTGTGTGTGTGTGTTTGTGTGTGTGTGTGCTGATACAGCCTGTGCATTAATCGCAGTCAGTTGTGTGTGTATGTGCACCTACAAGTTGCAGTTTGTGTCACAGTGTTTTGTGTGTGTGTGTGATATTATATGGTATATAATGAGTCAAAGGGAGGTGTGTGTGTGGGGGTTCATGTGTTCTTATAGGCTATGCGTTGAGTCACACTGAGCTGTGTGTTTGAATGTCTGTATGTGTTTGTGTGTGTGTAGAGGTATAGGCTGTGTATTGACTCACAGTGAGCATTGTGTGCTTCTGTGTGTGTTTATGTCTGCTAGCTTAGACTGTGCACTGAGTCACAGGGAGCCTTGTGTGTGTGTGTGTGTGTGTGTGTGTTGGTAAAGACTGTGCATTGGGTCACAGTGAGCTGTCTTTGTCTTTGTGTGATTGCTGGTGTAGACTGTGCATTGATTCAAGTTGAGCTGTGAGTGTATGTGTGGTGTTGGTATGGACGGTGCACTGAGTCACACTGAGCTGTGAGTGTGTGTGTACATGCTGGTATAATCTGAGCGTTGAGTCACACTGAGGTGTGTGCTTTGTGTCTGTATGTAGTTGTATGGAATGTGCCTTGGGTCAGAATGAATTGTGTATGTGTACGTTTTTGTGTGTACTTGGTGGTGTAGAGTCTGTATTGAGTCACACTAAGCTGTGAGTGTGTGTGTGATAGGATGATAGGTATCCTATACCTGATAGGTATAGGATGTGCATTGAGTCACAAAGCCGTGTGTGTGTGTCTGTGCTGGGATAGGCTGTGCATTGATTCACAGTGAGCCTTGTTTATGTGCTAGTACAGACCGTGCATTGATTCAGTAAACCATGTGTGTGCTTTTCTGTGTTTGTCTGCTGATATAGGCTGTGAACTGAGTCACAGTGGGCCATGTGTGTTTGTGTCTGATGGTATAGGTGATTCATTGAATCACAGTGAGCCATATATGAGTGCGTGTTTGTGTGTGTGTGTGTTTTGCTGTAGGGTGAGCATTGAGTCACAGTGTGCTGTGTGTGTGTAGTTGTCTGTGTGTGTAGTACAGTCTGAGCATTTAGTTACAGTGCGATGTGTTGCATGTGTTTCTGCTATTATGAAGTGTACATTGAGTCACAATGAGCCCTCTGTAATTGTGTGTGTGTGTGTGTGTGTTGGTAGAGGCTGTGAATTGAATCAGAATTAGGTGATTATGTGTGTGTGGTGGTATGAGCTTTGCATTGTGTCATGGAGGTATGTGTGTGTGTGTTGCTACAGACTTCATTGAGTCACAGTGAGCCTGGTGAGTGTCTCTGTGCTGATAGAGGCTGTGAATTGAGTCACAGTTTCTTATGTGTGTGTGATTGTGTGCTGGTATACACTGTGCATTGAGTCATAGTGAGCAGGTCTGTGTGTGTCTTTGTTTTTCTGCAGTAGTACGGGTGGAGCCTTTAATCAGTTATGTTTGTGTGTGTGTGTGTTCGTTTGGTCTTTACATTGAGTCACTAAGGTGTATATGTGTGTGTGTGTTGTGTTATAGACTGTGCATTGAGTCAGAGTGAGCCGTGAGTGTGTGTGTACGAGAGTGTGTGTGCTGATGGGCTTTTGTTGATGCACTGATGTGTGCATGTGTGTCTGTTGTGCTACAGACTGCATTGAGTCACAGTGAGACATGTTTGTGTGTGCTGGTATAGGCGATTGATTGAGTCACAGTGATCCATTTGTGTGTGCGTGTTAGTATGCGTGTGTTCTTGTTTAGGCTGTGCATTGAGTCACACTGAGGTGTGTGTGTATCCTTGTGTGTGTTGGTATAGATTGTGCATAGAATCACAGTACCATATGTGTGTGTGTGTGCTGGTAAAATCTGAGCATTGAGTCACACTGTCGTGTGTGGTGTGTGTCTGTATGTACTTGTATGGACTGTACATTGAGTCACAGTGAGCATGTGTGTGTGTGTGTGTGTGTGCACTGGTATGCCTTGAACACTGAATCAGCTAGGTGTGTGTGTGTGCTCATATTGGCTTTGAGTTGAGTCACTGAGTTGTATGTGTGTCTGTGTAGGAGGGGGGCTACAGACTATGCATTTAGTCACACTGACACGTTTGTGTACGTGAGTGTGTGTTGTGCTATGTGATTTCATTGAGTCACTGGAGTTTGCGTGTGTGTGTGTGTGGTGTTACAGACTGCATTGAGTCACAGTGAGGCGTGTGTGTGTATGATGGCATAGGCAATTTATTGAGTTACAGTGACGCATGTGTGTGTGTTCTCATATAGGTTGTGCATTGAATCACAGTGAGACATGTATCTGTGAGTGTGTGTTTGTGTGTGCTAGTATATGGTGTGTATTGAGTCACACTGAGGTGTGTGTGTGCGTATGTGTTGTTATAGATTGTGCATTGAGTCAGAGTGCCGTGTCAGTGTGTGCATGCTGGTATAGACTATGCACTGAATCAGGGTGAGGGGTGTGTGTGTCTGTGTGTTCTGGTATAGGTGGACCATTGAGTCACACTGAGGTGTGTGTGTGTGTCTGTGTTTGTGTGTGTGTGCTGGTACAGCCTGTGCATTAATCACAGTCAGTTGTGTGTGTATGTTCACCTACAAGTTGCACTTTGTGTCACAGTGTGTCTGTGTGTGATATTATACGGTATACACTGAGTCAAAGGGAGCTGTGTGTGTGGGGGGGTGCATGTGCTCTTATAGACTTTGCATTGAGTCACACTGAGCTGTGTGTTTGAAAGTCTGTCTGAGTGTGTGTGTGTGTGTAGAGGTATAGGCTGTGTACTGACTCACAGTGAGCATTGTGTGCTTCTGTGTGTGTGTATGTCTGCTAGCTTAGACTGTGCACAGAGTCCCAGGGAGCCTTGAGTGTGTGTGTGTGTGTGTGTGTGTTGGTAAAGACTGTGCATTGGGTCACAGTGAGCTGTCTTTGTCTCTGTGTGTGACTGCTGGTGTAGGCTGTGCATTGATTCAAGTTGAGCTGTGAGTGTGTGTGTGGTGTTGATATGGACGGTGCACTGTGTCACACTGAGTTGCGTGTGCGTGCTGCTATAATCTGAGCATTGAGTCACACTGAGGTTTGTGCTTCGTGTCTGAAGGTAGTTGTATGGAATGTGCCTTGGGTCACAATGAATTGTGTATGTGTACGTTTTTGTGTGTACTTGGTGGTGTAGAGTCTGTATTGAGTCACACTAAGTTGTGAGTGTGTGTGTGTGATGGTATAGGATGTGCATTGAGTCACAAAGCCGTGTGTGTGTCTGTGCTGGTATAGGCTGTGCATTGATTCACAGTGAGCCTTGTGTATGAGCTAGTACGGATTGTGCATTAGTCAGTGAACCACGTGTGTGCTTTTCTGTGTTTGTCTGCTGATATAGGCTGTGAACTGAGTCACAGTGGGCCACGTGTGTTTGTGTCTGATGGTATAGGTGATTCATTGAGTCACAGTGAGCCATGTATGAGTGCGTGTTTGTGTGTGTTGTGCTATAGGGTGAGCATTGAGTCACAGTGTGCTGTGTGTGTGTTGTTGTCTGTGTGTGTAGTATATTCTGAGCATTCAGTTACAGTGTGATGTGTTGCATGTGTTTCTGCTATTATGAAGTGTACATTGAGTCACAATGAGCCATCTGTAATTGTGTGTGTGTTTGTGTGTGTTGGTAGAGGCTGTGCATTGAATCAGAATTAGGTGTTTATGTGTGTGCGGTGGTATGAGCTTTGCATTGTGTCATGGAGGTGTGTGTGTGTGTCTGTGTGTGTCTGCTGCTACAGATTTCATTGAGTCACAGTGAGCCTGGTGAGTGTCTGTGTGCTGATAGAGGCTGTGAATTGAGTCACAGTTTCTTATATGTGTGTGATTGTGTGCTGGTATACACTGTGCATTGAGTCATAGTGAGCAGGTCTGTGTGTGTCTGTGTGTTTGTGCAGTAGTACAGAAGGAGCATTTAATCAGTTATGTGTGTGTGTGTTTGTTCGTTTGGTCTTTGCATTGAGTCACTGAGGTGTACGTGTGTGTGTGTGTGGTGCGATAGACTGTGCATTGAGTCAGAGTGAGCCGTGAGTGTGTGTGTATGAGAGTGTGTGTGCTGGTGGGCTTTTGTTGCACTGGGGTGTGTGTGTGTTTGTGTGTTTAGTGCTACAGACTGCATTGAGTCACAGTGAGACGTGTTTGTGTGTGCTGGTATAGGCGATTGATTCACAGTGATCCATTTGTGTGTGTGTATAGTATGCGTGTGTTCTTGTTTAGGCTGTGCATTGAGTCACACTGAGATGTGTGTGTGAGCTTGTGTGTTTTGGTATAGATTGTGCATAGAATCACAGTACCATATGTGTGTGTGTGTGCTGGTAAAATCTGAGCATTGAGTCACACTGTCCTGTGTGCTGTATGTCTATGTACATGTATGGACTGTGCATTGAGTCACAGTGAGCATGTGTGTGTGTGTGTGTGTGTGCACACTGGTATGCTTTGAACCCTGAATCAGCTAGGGGTGTGTGTGTGTGCTCATATTGGCTTTGAGTTGAGTCACTGAAGTGTATGTGTGTCTGTTTAGGTGGGGGGCTACAGACTGTGAATTGAGTCACACTGAGTTGTTTGTGTACATGAGTGAATGTTGTGTATGGGTTTTCATTGAATCACTGGGTTTTGTGTGTGTGTGTGTGTGTTTGTAGTGCTACGGACTGCATTGGGTCACAGTGAGCTGTATGTGTGTGTGCTTGCTGGTGTAGGCTGTGCATTGATTCAAGGTTAGCTGTCAGTGTGTGTGGTGCTGGAATGGAATGTGCACTGAGACACAGTCATCTGTGTGTGTGTGTGCATACATGTGTGCTGGAATCAGCTGTGCACTGCATCACTGTGAGCCGTGTGTGTGTTTGTGTGTGTGTGCTGGAAAATCAGAGCATTGAGTCACACTGAGGTCTGTGCTGTGTGTCTGTATGTAGTGGTATGGCCTGTGCAAGGAATCAGTGAGCTGTGTGTGTGTGTGTTTGTGTATTTGGTGGTGTAGAGTCTGTATTGAGTCTCATTAAGCTGTGTGTGTGTGTGTGTGTGTGTGTGATGCTATAGGATGTGCATTGGGTCACAGAGCCGTATATATATGTCTGAGCTGGTATAGGCAGTGCATTGACTCACAGTGAGTGTTGTGTATGTGCTACTACAGACTGTGCATTGAGTCAGTGATCAATTTTGTGTGTTTGTGTGATTGCTCATATAGGCTGTGCACTGTGTCACAGTAACCCATGTGTGTTTGTGGGAGTGTGTTTTTGAGTGATGGTATAAGTGGTTCATTGTGTCACAGTGAGCCATGTATGAGTGCATGTTTGTGTGTGTGTGTGTTCTGGTAGAGGCTAAGCATTGTGTCACAGTGTGCCATGTGTGTGTGTGGTTGTGTGTGTGTGTAGTACAGTCTGAACATTGATTTACAGTGAGATGTTTTGCATGTGTTTGTGCTTGTATGAACTATACGTTGAGTCACAATGAGCCATGCGTGTGTGTGTGTGCTGGTAGAGGCTGAGCATTGAATCACAGTTAGGAGTTTCTTTGTGTGTACTGGTATGGGCTTTGCATTGAGTCACAGAGGTATGTGTGTGTTTGTGTGTGTCTATGTGTGTATGTCTGTGTTGCCACAGATTCATTGTGTCAGAGTGAGCTTTATGAGTGTCTGTGTGCAGATACGGGCTGTGAATTGAGTCTCAGTGTTTTATGTGTGTGTGTGTGTGTGTGTGTGCTGGTATAGCCTGTGCATTGAGTCACAGTGAGCTGTGTGTGTGTGTGTTTGCTGGTGTAGGCTGTGCAGTGATTCAAGGTGACCTGTGATTGTGTGTGTTGAACAGGAATGGACTGTGCACTGAGTCACAGTGAGCCATGTGTGATTGTGTGCATGTGTGTGAACCAGTTTAGGAGGTGCACTGAGTCACGGTGAGCTGTGTGTGTTTGTGTGTGTGTTCTGGTAAAATATGAGCATTGAGTCACACTGAGGTGTGTCCTGTGAGTCTGTATGTACTGGCATGGACCGTGAATGGAATCACAGTGAGCGCTGTGTGTGTGTATTTTGTTGTATAGAGTCTTTATTGAGTCACACTAAGCTGTGTGTGTGTATGTGTGTGTGTGTGATGGTATAGGTGGTTCATTGAGTCAGAGTGAGCCAAGTATGAGTGTGTGTGTGTGTGTTTTGGGGTAAAAGCTGAGCATTGCATCACAGGGTGTCGTGTGTGTCTGTTGTTGTGTGTCTGTGTAGTACAGTCTGAGCATTGAGTTACAGTGAGATGTGTTGCATGTGTTTGTGCTAGTATGAACTGTACATTGAGTCACAACGAGCCATGTGTGTTTGTGTGTGTGTGTGTGTGTGCTGGTGGAGGCTGATCATTGAATCACAGTTACGTGTTTGTGTGTGTGTGCTGGTATGGGCTTTTCATTGAGTCACGGACTTGTATGTGTGTGTGTGTGCATGTGTGTGTGTTGCTAAGATTTAATTCAGTCACAGTGAGCCTTGTGAGTGTATATGTGCTGATATAGGCTGTGAATTGAGTCACAGTGTGTTATGTGTGAGTGTGTCTGTGTGTGTGCTGGTAAAGACAGTGCATTGAGTCACAATAAGTTGTGTGTGTGTTAATATTCTCATATAGACTGTGCATTGAGTAACAGTGAGCAAGTGTGTGTGAGTTTGTGGGAGTGTATGAGCACTGGTATGGGTGGAGCATTGAATCAGTTAGGTGTGTGTGTGTGTGTGCTCCTATGGGCTATCTATTGAGCTACTGAGGTGTATTTGTGTTTCTGTCGTGGTACCACAGACTGTGCATTTAATCACAGTGAGCGGGGTGTGTGTGTGTATGTGAGTGTGTGTGCTGCTAGGCTTTCATTGAGTCCCTGGTGTTTGTGTGTGTGTGTGTAGTGCTACAGACTGCATTGAGTCACAGTGAGGCATGTGTGTGTATGATGGTATAGGCAATTGATTGAGTCACAGTGAGGCATGTGTGTGTGTTCTCATATAGGCTGTGCATTGAATCACAGTGAGCCCTGTATCTGTGAGTGTGTGTTTGTGTGTGCTAGTATAGGGTGTGTATTGAGTCACACTGAGTTGTGTGTGTGTGCATGTGTGTTGTTATAGATTGTGCATTGAGTCAGAGTGCCATGTCAGTGTGTGCATTCTGGTATAGACTATGCACTGAATCAGAGTGAGGGGTGTGTGTGTCTGTGTGTTCTGGTATAGGCGGACCATTGAGTCACACTGAGGTGTGTGTGTGAGTTTGTGTGTGTGTGTGTTTGTGTGTGTGTGTGCTGATACAGCCTGTGCATTAATCGCAGTCAGTTGTGTGTGTATGTGCACCTACAGGTTGCACTTTGTGTCACAGTGTTTTGTGTGTGTGTGTGTTATTATATGGTATACAATGAGTCAAAGGGAGGTGTGTGTGGGGGGGTTCCTGTGTCTTATAGGCTATGCATTGAGTCACACTGAGCTGTGTGTTTGAATGTCTGTATGTGTTTGTGTGTGTGTAGAGGTATAGGCTGTGTATTGACTCACAGTGAGCATTGTGTGCTTCTGTGTGTGTTTATGTCTGCTAGCTTAGCCTGTGCACTGAGTCACAGGGAGACTTGTGTGTGTGTGTGTGTGTGTGTGTGTGTTGGTAAAGACTGTGCATTGGGTCACAGTGAGCTGTCTTTGTCTTTGTGTGATTGCTGGTGTAGACTGTGCATTGATTCAAGTTGAGCTGTGAGTGTGTGTGTGGTGTTGGTATGGACGGTGCACTGAGTCACACTGAGCTGTGAGTGTGTGTGTACATGCTGGTATAATCTGAGCGTTGAGTCACACTGAGGTGTGTCCTTCGTGTCTGTATGTAGTTGTATGGAATGTGCCTTGGGTCAGAATGAATTGTGTATGTGTACGTTTTTGTGTGTACTTGGTGGTGTAGAGTCTGTATTGAGTCACACTAAGCTGTGAGTGTGTGTGTGATAGGATGATAGGTATCCTATACCTGATAGGTATAGGATGTGCATTGAGTCACAAAGCCGTGTGTGTGTGTCTGTGCTGGGATAGGCTGTGCATTGATTCACAGTGAGCCTTGTTTATGTGTTAGTACAGACCGTGCATTGATTCAGTAAACCATGTGTGTGCTTTTCTGTGTTTGTCTGCTGATATAGGTTGTGAACTGAGTCACAGTGGGCCATGTGTGTTTGTGTCTGATGGTATAGGTGATTCATTGAATCACAGTGAGCCATATATGAGTGCGTGTTTGTGTGTGTGTGTGTGTTTTGCTGTAGGGTGAGCATTGAGTCACAGTGTGCTGTGTGTGTGTAGTTGTCTGTGTGTGTAGTACAGTCTGAGCATTTAGTTACAGTGTGATGTGTTGCATGTGTTTCTGCTATTATGAAGTGTACATTGAGTTACAATGAGCCCTCTGTATTTGTGTGTGTGTGTGTGTGTGTGTTGGTAGAGGCTGTGAATTGAATCAGAATTAGGTGATTATGTGTGTGTGGTGGTATGAGCTTTGCATTGTGTCATGGAGGTATGTGTGTGTGTGTTGCTACAGACTTCATTGAGTCACAGTGAGCCTGGTGAGTGTCTCTGTGCTGATAGAGGCTGTGAATTGAGTCACAGTTTCTTATGTGTGTGTGATTGTGTGCTGGTATACACTGTGCATTGAGTCATAGTGAGCAGGTCTGTGTGTGTCTTTGTTTTTCTGCAGTAGTACGGGTGGAGCCTTTAATCAGTTATGTGTGTGTGTGTGTGTGTTCGTTTGGTCTTTACATTGAGTCACTAAGGTGTATGTGTGTGTGTGTGGTGTTATAGACTGTGCATTGAGTCAGAGTGAGCCGTGAGTGTGTGTGTATGAGAGTGTGTGTGCTGGTGGGCTTTTGTTGATGCACTGATGTGTGCATGTGTGTCTGTTGTGCTACAGACTGCATTGAGTCACAGTGAGACATGTTTCTGTGTGCTGGTATAGGCGATTGATTGAGTCACAGTGATCCATTTGTGTGTGCGTGTTAGTATGCGTGTGTTCTTGTTTAGGCTGTGCATTGAGTCACACTGAGGTGTGTGTGTATCCTTGTGTGTGTTGGTATAGATTGTGCCTAGAATCACAGTACCATATGTGTGTGTGTGTGCTGGTAAAATCTGAGCATTGAGTCACACTGTCGTGTGTGGTGTGTGTCTGTATGTACTTGTATGGACTGTACATTGAGTCACAGTGAGCATGTGTGTGTGTGTGTGTGTGTGTGTGCACTGGTATGCCTTGAACACTGAATCAGCTAGGTGTGTGTGTGTGCTCATATTGGCTTTGAGTTGAGTCACTGAGTTGTATGTGTGTCTGTGTAGGAGGGGGGCTACAGACTATGCATTTAGTCACACTGACACGTTTGTGTACGTGAGTGTGTGTTGTGCTATGTGATTTCATTGAGTCACTGGAGTTTGCGTGTGTGTGTGTGTGGTGTTACAGACTGCATTGAGTCACAGTGAGGCGTGTGTGTGTATGATGGCATAGGCAATTGATTGAGTCACAGTGAGGCATGTGTGTGTGTTCTCATATAGGTTGTGCATTGAATCACAGTGAGACATGTATCTGTGAGTGTGTGTTTGTGTGTGCTAGTATATGGTGTGTATTGAGTCACACTGAGGTGTGTGTGTGTGCGTATGTGTTGTTATAGATTGTGCATTGAGTCAGAGTGCCGTGTCAGTGTGTGCATGCTGGTATAGACTATGCACTGAATCAGGGTGAGGGGTGTGTGTGTCTGTGTGTTCTGGTATAGGCGGACCATTGAGTCACACTGAGGTGTGTGTGTGTGTCTGTGTTTGTGTGTGTGTGCTGGTACAGCCTGTGCATTAATCACAGTCAGTTGTGTGTGTATGTTCACCTACAAGTTGCACTTTGTGTCACAGTGTGTCTGTGTGTGATATTATACGGTATACACTGAGTCAAAGGGAGCTGTGTGTGTGGGGGGGTGCATGTGCTCTTATAGACTTTGCATTGAGTCACACTGAGCTGTGTGTTTGAAAGTCTGTCTGTGTGTGTGTGTGTGTGTAGAGGTATAGGCTGTGTACTGACTCACAGTGAGCATTGTGTGCTTCTGTGTGTGTGTATGTCTGCTAGCTTAGACTGTGCACAGAGTCCCAGGGAGCCTTGAGTGTGTGTGTGTGTGTGTGTGTTGGTAAAGACTGTGTATTGGGTCGCAGTGAGCTGTCTTTGTCTGTGTGTGTGACTGCTGGTGTAGGCTGTGCATTGATTCAAGTTGAGCTGTGAGTGTGTGTGTGGTGTTGATATGGACGGTGCACTGTGTCACACTGAGTTGCGTGTGCGTGATGCTATAATCTGAGCATTGAGTCACACTGAGGTTTGTGCTTCGTGTCTGAAGGTAGTTGTATGGAATGTGCCTTGGGTCACAATGAATTGTGTATGTGTACGTTTTTGTGTGTACTTGGTGGTGTAGAGTCTGTATTGAGTCACACTAAGTTGTGAGTGTGTGTGTGTGATGGTATAGGATGTGCATTGAGTCACAAAGCCGTGTGTGTGTGTCTGTGCTGGTATAGGCTGTGCATTGATTCACAGTGAGCCTTGTGTATGAGCTAGTACGGATTGTGCATTAGTCAGTGAACCACGTGTGTGCTTTTCTGTGTTTGTCTGCTGATATAGGCTGTGAACTGAGTCACAGTGGGCCACGTGTGTTTGTGTCTGATGGTATAGGTGATTCATTGAGTCACAGTGAGCCATGTATGAGTGCGTGTTTGTGTGTGTTGTGCTATAGGGTGAGCATTGAGTCACAGTGTGCTGTGTGTGTGTTGTTGTCTGTGTGTGTAGTACAGTCTGAGCATTCAGTTACAGTGTGATGTGTTGCATGTGTTTCTGCTATTATGAAGTGTACATTGAGTCACAATGAGCCGTCTGTAATTGTGTGTGTGTTTGTGTGTGTTGGTAGAGGCTGTGCATTGAATCAGAATTAGGTGTTTATGTGTGTGCGGTGGTATGAGCTTTGCATTGTGTCATGGAGGTGTGTGTGTGTGTCTGTGTGTGTCTGCTGCTACAGATTTCATTGAGTCACAGTGAGCCTGGTGAGTGTCTGTGTGCTGATAGCGGCTGTGAATTGAGTCACAGTTTCTTATATGTGTGTGATTGTGTGCTGGTATACACTGTGCATTGAGTCATAGTGAGCAGGTCTGTGTGTGTCTGTGTGTTTGTGCAGTAGTACAGATGGAGCATTTAATCAGTTATGTGTGTGTGTGTTTGTTCGTTTGGTCTTTGCATTGAGTCACTGAAGTGTACGTGTGTGTGTGTGTGGTGCGATAGACTGTGCATTGAGTCAGAGTGAGCCGTGAGTGTGTGTGTATGAGAGTGTGTGTGCTGGTGGGCTTTTGTTGCACTGGGGTGTGTATGTGTGTGTGTGTTTAGTGCTACAGACTGCATTGAGTCACAGTGAGACGTGTTTGTGTGTGCTGGTATAGGCGATTGATTCACAGTGATCCATTTGTGTGTGTGTGTTAGTATGCGTGTGTTCTTGTTTAGGCTGTGCATTGAGTCACACTGAGATGTGTGTGTATGCTTGTGTGTTTTGGTATAGATTGTGCATAGAATCACAGTACCATATGTGTGTGTGTGTGCTGGTAAAATCTGAGCATTGAGTCACACTGTCCTGTGTGCTGTGTGTCTATGTACTTGTATGGACTGTGCATTGAGTCACAGTGAGCATGTGTGTGTGTGTGTGTGTGTGCACACTGGTATGCTTTGAACCCTGAATCAGCTAGGGGTGTGTGTGTGTGCTCATATTGGCTTTGAGTTGAGTCACTGAAGTGTATGTGTGTCTGTTTAGGTGGGGGGCTACAGACTGTGAATTGAGTCACACTGAGTTGTTTGTGTACATGAGTGAGTGTTGTGTATGGGTTTTCATTGAATCACTGGGTTTTTTGTGTGTGTGTGTGTTTGTAGTGCTACGGACTGCATTGGGTCCTAGTGAGCTGTATGTGTGTGTGCTTGCTGGTGTAGGCTGTGCATTGATTCAAGGTTAGCTGTCAGTGTGTGTGGTGCTGGAATGGAATGTGCACTGAGACACAGTCATCTGTGTGTGTGTGTGCATACATGTGTGCTGGAATCAGCTGTGCACTGCATCACTGTGAGCCGTGTGTGTGTTTGTGTGTGTGTGCTGGAAAATCAGAGCATTGAGTCACACTGAGGTCTGTGCTGTGTGTCTGTATGTAGTGGTATGGCCTGTGCAAGGAATCAGTGAGCTGTGTGTGTGTGTGTTTGTGTATTTGGTGGTGTAGAGTCTGTATTGAGTCTCATTAAGCTGTGTGTGTGTGTGTGTGTGATGGTATAGGATGTGCATTGGGTCACAGAGCCGTATATATATGTCTGAGCTGGTATAGGCAGTGCATTGACTCACAGTGAGTGTTGTGTATGTGCTACTACAGACTGTGCATTGAGTCAGTGATCAATTTTGTGTGTTTGTGTGATTGCTCATATAGGCTGTGCACTGTGTCACAGTAACCCATGTGTGTTTGTGGGAGTGTGTTTTTGAGTGATGGTATAAGTGGTTCATTGTGTCACAGTGAGCCATGTATGAGTGCATGTTTGTGTGTGTGTGTGTTCTGGTAGAGGCTAAGCATTGTGTCACAGTGTGCCATGTGTGTGTGTGGTTGTGTGTGTGTGTAGTACAGTCTGAACATTGATTTACAGTGAGATGTTTTGCATGTGTTTGTGCTTGTATGAACTATACGTTGAGTCACAATGAGCCATGCGTGTGTGTGTGTGCTGGTAGAGGCTGAGCATTGAATCACAGTTAGGAGTTTCTTTGTGTGTACTGGTATGGGCTTTGCATTGAGTCACAGAGGTATGTGTGTGTTTGTGTGTGTCTATGTGTGTATGTCTGTGTTGCCACAGACTTCATTGTGTCAGAGTGAGCTTTATGAGTGTCTGTGTGCATATACGGGCTGTGAATTGAGTCCCAGTGTGTTATGTGTGTGTGTGTGTGTGTGCTGGTATAGCCTGTGCATTGAGTCACAGTGAGCTGTGTGTGTGTGTGTTTGCTGGTGTAGGCTGTGCAGTGATTCAAGGTGACCTGTGATTGTGTGTGTTGAACAGGAACGGACTGTGCACTGAGTCACAGTGAGCCATGTGTGATTGTGTGCATGTGTGTGAGCCAGTTTAGGAGGTGCACTGAGTCACGGTGAGCTGTGTGTGTTTGTGTGTGTGTTCTGGTAAAATATGAGCATTGAGTCACACTGAGGTGTGTCCTGTGTGTCTGTATGTACTGGCATGGACCGTGAATGGAATCACAGTGAGCGCTGTGTGTGTGTATTTTGTTGTATAGAGTCTTTATTGAGTCACACTAAGCTGTGTGTGTGTATGTGTGTGTGTGTGATGGTATAGTGGTTCATTGAGTCAGAGTGAGCCAAGTATGAGTGTGTGTGTGTGTGTTTTGGGGTAAAAGCTGAGCATTGCATCACAGGGTGTCGTGTGTGTCTGTTGTTGTGTGTCTGTGTAGTACAGTCTGAGCATTGAGTTACAGTGAGATGTGTTGCATGTGTTTGTGCTAGTATGAACTGTACATTGAGTCACAATGAGCCATGTGTGTTTGTGTGTGTGTGTGTGTGCTGCTGGAGGCTGATCATTGAATCACAGTTACGTGTTTGTGTGTGTGTGCTGGTATGGGCTTTTCATTGAGTCACGGACTTGTATGTGTGTGTGTGTGCATGTGTGTGTGTTGCTAAGATTTAATTCAGTCACAGTGAGTCATGTGAGTGTATATGTGCTGATATAGGCTGTGAATTGAGTCACAGTGTGTTATGTGTGAGTGTGTCTGTGTGTGTGCTGGTAAAGACAGTGCATTGAGTCACAATAAGTTGTGTGTGTGTTAATATTCTCATATAGACTGTGCATTGAGTAACAGTGAGCAAGTGTGTGTGAGTTTGTGGGAGTGTATGAGCACTGGTATGGGTGGAGCATTGAATCAGTTAGGTGTGTGTGTGTGTGTGCTCCTATGGGCTATCTATTGAGCTACTGAGGTGTATTTGTGTTTCTGTCGTTGTACCACAGACTGTGCATTTAATCACAGTGAGCGGGGTGTGTGTGTGTATGTGAGTGTGTGTGCTGGTAGGCTTTCATTGAGTCCCTGGTGTGTGTGTGTGTGTGTGTGGTGCTACAGACTGCATTGAGTCACAGTGAGGCGTGTGTGTGTATGATGGTATAGGCAATTGATTGAGTCACAGTGAGGCATGTGTGTGTGTTCTCATATAGGCTGTGCATTGAATCACAGTGAGCCCTGTATCCTTGAGTGTGTGTTTGTTTGTGCTAGTATAGGGTGTGTATTGAGTCACACTGAGGTGTGTGTGTGTGCGTGTGTGTTGTTATAGATTGTGCATTGAGTCAGAGTGCCATGTCAGTGTGTGCATTCTGGTATAGACTATGCACTGAATCAGAGTGAGGGGGTGTGTGTCTGTGTGTTCTGGTATAGGCGGAACATTGAGTCACACTGAGGTGTGTGTGTGAGTTTGTGTGTGTGTGTGTTTGTGTGTGTGTGTGCTGATACAGCCTGTGCATTAATCGCAGTCCGTTGTGTGTGTATGTGCACCTACAGGTTGCACTTTGTGTCACAGTGTTTTGTGTGTGTGTGTGATATTATATGGTATACAATGAGTCAAAGGGAGGTGTGTGTGGGGGGGTTCATGTGTTCTTATAGGCTATGCATTGAGTCACACTGAGCTGTGTGTTTGAATGTCTGTATGTGTTTGTGTGTGTGTAGAGGTATAAGCTGTGTATTGACTCACAGTGAGCATTGTGTGCTTCTGTGTGTGTTTATGTCTGCTAGCTTAGCCTGTGCACTGAGTCACAGGGAGCCTTGTGTGTGTGTGTGTGTGTGTGTTGGTAAAGACTGTGCATTGGGTCACAGTGAGCTGTCTTTGTCTTTGTGTGATTGCTGGTGTAGACTGTGCATTGATTCAAGTTGAGCTGTGAGTGTGTGTGTGGTGTTGGTATGGATGGTGCACTGAGTCACACTGAGCTGTGAGTGTGTGTGTACATGCTGGTATAATCTGAGCGTTGAGTCACACTGAGGTGTGTGCTTCGTGTCTGTATGTAGTTGTATGGAATGTGCCTTGGGTCAGAATGAATTGTGTATGTGTACGTTTTTGTGTGTACTTGGTGGTGTAGAGTCTGTATTGAGTCACACTAAGCTGTGAGTGTGTGTGTGATAGGATGATAGGTATCCTATACCTGATAGGTATAGGATGTGCATTGAGTCACAAAACCGTGTCTGTGTGTCTGTGCTGGGATAGGTTGTGCATTGATTCACAGTGAGCCTTGTTTATGTGCTAGTACAGACCGTGCATTGATTCAGTAAACCATGTGTGTGCTTTTCTGTGTTTGTCTGCTGATATAGGCTGTGAACTGAGTCACAGTGGGCCATGTGTGTTTGTGTCTGATGGTATAGGTGATTCATTGAATCACAGTGAGCCATATATGAGTGCGTGTTTGTGTGTGTGTGTGTGTTGTGCTGTAGGGTGAGCATTGAGTCACAGTGTGCCGTGTGTGTGTTGTTGTCTGTGTGTGTAGTACAGTCTGAGCATTCAGTTACAGTGCGATGTGTTGCATGTGTTTCTGCTATTATGAAGTGTACATTGAGTCACAATGAGCCCTCTGTAATTGTGTGTGTGTGTGTGTGTTGGTAGAGGCTGTGAATTGAATCAGAATTAGGTGATTATGTGTGTGTGGTGGTATGAGCTTTGCATTGTGTCATGGAGGTATGTGTGTGTGTGTTGCTACAGACTTCATTGAGTCACAGTGAGCCTGGTGAGTGTCTCTGTGCTGAAAGAGGCTGTGAATTGAGTCACAGTTTCTTATGTGTGTGTGATTGTGTGCTGGTATACACTGTGCATTGAGTCATAGTGAGCAGGTCTGTGTGTGTCTTTGTTTTTCTGCAGTAGTACGGGTGGAGCCTTTAATCAGTTATGTGTGTGTGTGTGTGTGTTCGTTTGGTCTTTGCATTGAGTCACTAAGGTGTATATGTGTGTGTGTGTGGTGTTATAGACTGTGCATTGAGTCAGAGTGAGCCGTGAGTGTGTGTGTACGAGAGTGTGTGTGCTGGTGGGCTTTTGTTGATGCACTGGTGTGTGTGCATGTGTGTCTGTTGTGCTACAGACTGCATTGAGTCACAGTGAGACATGTTTGTGTGTGCTGGTATAGGCGATTGATTGAGTCACAGTGATCCATTTGTGTGTGCGTGTTAGTATGCATGTGTTCTTGTTTAGGCTGTGCATTGAGTCACACTGAGGTGTGTGTGTATGCTTGTGTGTGTTGGTATAGATTGTGCATAGAATCACAGTACCATATGTGTGTGTGTGTGCTGGTAAAATCTGAGCATTGAGTCACACTGTCATGTGTGGTGTGTGTCTGTATGTACTTGTATGGACTGTACATTGAGTCACAGTGAGCATGTGTGTGTGTGTGTGCGTGCACTGGTATGCCTTGAACACTGAATCAGCTAGGTGTGTGTGTGTGCTCATATTGGCTTTGAGTTGAGTCACTGAGGTCTATGTGTGTCTGTGTAGGAGGGGGGCTACAGACTATGCATTTAGTCACATTGACACGTTTGTGTACATGAGTGTGTGTTGTGGTATGTGATTTCATTGAGTCACTGGAGTTTGTGTGTGTGTGGTGTTACAGACTGCATTGAGTCACAGTGAGGCGTGTGTGTGTATGATGGCATAGGCAATTGATTGAGTCACAGTGACGCATGTGTGTGTGTTCTCATATAGGCTGTGCATTGAATCACAGTGAGACATGTATCTGTGAGTGTGTGTTTGTGTGTGCTAGTATATGGTGTGTATTGAGTCACACTGAGGTGTGTGTGTGTGCGTATGTGTTGTTATAGATTGTGCATTGAGTCAGAGTGCCGTGTCAGTGTGTGCATGTTGGTATAGACTATGCACTGAATCAGGGTGAGGGGTGTGTGTGTCTGTGTGTTCTGGTATAGGCGGACCATTGAGTCACACTGAGGTGTGTGTGTGTGTGTGTGTGTGTGTGTGCTGGTACAGCCTGTGCATTAATCAGAGTCAGTTGTGTGTGTATGTTCACCTACAAGTTGCACTTTTTGTCACAGTGTGTCTGTGTGTGACATTATATGGTATACACTGAGTCAAAGGGATCTGTGTGTGTGGGGGGGTGCATGTGCTCTTATAGACTTTGCATTGAGTCACACTGAGCTGTGTGTTTGAAAGTCTGTCTGTGTGTGTGTGTGTGTGTGTAGAGGTATAGGCTGTGTACTGACTCACAGTGAGCATTGTGTGCTTCTGTGTGTGTGTATGTCTGCTAGCTTAGACGGTGCACAGAGTCCCAGGGAGCCTTGTGTGTGTGTGTGTGTGTGTGTGTTGGTAAAGACTGTGCATTGGGTCGCAGTGAGCTGTCTTTGTCTGTGTGTGTGACTGCTGGTGTAGGCTGTGCATTGATTCAAGTTGAGCTGTGAGTGTGTGTGTGGTGTTGATATGGACGGTGCACTGTGTCACACTGAGTTGCGTGTGCGTGCTGGTATAATCTGAGCGTTGAGTCACACTGAGGTTTGTGCTTCGTGTCTGAAGGTAGTTGTATGGAATGTGCCTTGGGTCACAATGAATTGTGCATGTGTACGTTTTTGTGTGTACTTGGTGGTGTAGAGTCTGTATTGAGTCACACTAAGCTGTGAGTGTGTGTGTGTGATGGTATAGGATGTGCATTGAGTCACAAAGCCGTGTGTGTGTGTCTGTGCTGGTATAGGCTGTGCATTGATTCACAGTGAGCCTTGTGTATGAGCTAGTACGGATTGTGCATTAGTCAGTGAACCACGTGTGTGCTTTTCTGTGTTTGTCTGCTGATATAGGCTGTGAACTGAGTCACAGTGGGCCATGTGTGTTTGTGTCTGATGGTATAGGTGATTCATTGAGTCACAGTGAGCCATATATGAGTGCATGTTTGTGTGTGTGTGTGTTGTGCTATAGGGTGAGCATTGAGTCACAGTGTGCTGTGTGTGTTGTTGTCTGTGTGTGTAGTATATTCTGAGCATTCAGTTAGAGTGTGATGTGTTGCATGTGTTTCTGCTATTATGAAGTGTACATTGAGTCACAATGAGCCGTCTGTAATTGTGTGTGTGTTTGTGTGTGTTGGTAGAGGCTGTGCATTGAATCAGAATTAGGTGTTTATGTGTGTGCGGTGGTATGAGCTTTGCATTGTGTCATGGAGGTGTGTGTGTGTGTCTGTGTGTGTCTGCTGCTACAGATTTCATTGAGTCACAGTGAGCCTGGTGAGTGTCTGTGTGCTGATAGAGGCTGTGAATTGAGTCACAGTTTCTTATATGTGTGTGATTGTGTGCTGGTATACACTGTGCATTGAGTCATAGTGAACAGGTCTGTGTGTGTCTGTGTGTTTGTGCAGTAGTACAGGTGGAGCCTTTAATCAGTTATATGTGTGTGTGTTTGCTCGTTTGGTCTTTGCATTGAGTCACTGAAGTGTACGTGTGTGTGTGTGTGGTGCTATAGACTGTGCATTGAGTCAGAGTGAGCCATGAGTGTGTGTGTATGAGAGTGTGTGTGCTGGTGGGCTTTTGTTGCACTGGGGTGTGTGTGTGTGTGTGTGTGTAGTGCTACAGACTGCATTGAGTCACAGTGAGACGTGTTTGTGTGTGCTGGTATAGGCGATTGTTTCACAGTGATCCATTTGTGTGTGTGTGTTAGTATGCGTGTGTTCTTGTTTAGGCTGTGCATTGAGTCACACTGAGATGTGTGTGTATGCTTGTGTGTTTTGGTATAGATTGTGCATAGAATCACAGTACCATATGTGTGTGTGTGTGCTGGTAAAATCTGAGCATTGAGTCACACTGTCCTGTGTGCTGTGTGTCTATGTACTTGTATGGACTGTGCATTGAGTCACAGTGAGCATGTGTGTGTGTTTGTGTGTGTGTGTTTGCACTGGTATGCTTTGAACCCTGAATCAGCTAGGGGTGTGTGTGTGTGTGCTCATATTGGCTTTGAGTTGAGTCACTGAAGTGTATGTGTGTCTGTTTAGGTGGGGGGCTACAGACTGTGAATTGAGTCACACTGAGTTGTTTGTGTACATGAGTGAGTGTTGTGTATGGGTTTTCATTGAGTCACTGGGTTTTGTGTGTGTGTGTGTGTGTGTTTGTAGTGCTACGGACTGCATTGGGTCACAGTGAGCTGTATGTGTGTGTGCTTGCTGGTGTAGGCTGTGCATTGATTCAAGGTTAGCTGTCAGTGTGTGTGGTGCTGGAATGGAATGTGCACTGAGACACAGTCATCTGTGTGTGTGTGTGTGCATACATGTGTGCTGAAATCAGCTGTGCACTGCATCACTGTGAGCCATGTGTGTGTTTGTGTGTGTGCTGGAAAATCAGAGCATTGAGTCACACTGAGGTCTGTGCTGTGTGTCTGTATGTAGTGGTATGTCCTGTGCAAGGAATCAGTGAGCTGTGTGTGTGTGTGTTTGTGTATTTGGTGGTGTAGAGTCTGTATTGAGTCTCATTAAGCTGTGTATGTGTGTGTGTGTGTGTGTGTGATGGTATAGGATGTGCATTGGGTCACAGAGCCGTATATATGTGTCTGAGCTGGTATAGACAGTGCATTGACTCACAGTGAGTGTTGTGTATGTGCTACTACAGACTGTGCATTGAGTCAGTGATCAATTTTGTGTGTTTGTGTGATTGTCTGCTCATATAGGCTGTGCACTGTGTCAGAGTAACCCATGTGTGTTTGTGGGAGTGTGTTTTTAAGTGATGGTATAAGTGGTTCATTGTGTCACAGTGTGCCATGTGTGTGTGGTTGTGTGTGTGTGTAGTACAGTCTGAACTTTGATTTACAGTGAGATGTTTTGCATGTGTTTGTGCTTGTATGAACTATACATTGAGTCACAATGAGCCATGCGTGTGTGTGTGTGCTGGTAGAGGCTGAGCATTGAATCACAGTTAGGAGTTTTTTTGTGTGTACTGGTATGGGCTTTGCATTGAGTCACAGAGGTATGTGTGTGTTTGTGTGTGTCTATGTGTGTATGTCTGTGTTGCCACAGACTTCATTGTGTCAGAGTGAGCTTTATGAGTGTCTGTGTGCAGATACAGGCTGTGAATTGAGTCCCAGTGTGTTATGTGTGTGTGTGTGTGTGCTGGTATAGCCTGTGCATTGAGTCACAGTGAGCTGTGTGTGTGTGTGTGTTTGCTGGTGTAGGTTGTGCAGTGATTCAAGGTGACCTGTGATTGTGTGTGTTGAACAGGAACGGACTGTGCACTGAGTCACAGTGAGCCATGTGTGAGTGTGTGCATGTGTGTGAGCCAGTTTAGGATGTGCACTGAGTCACGGTGAGCTGTGTGTGTTTGTGTGTGTGTTCTGGTAAAATATGAGCATTGAGTCACACTGAGGGGTGTCCTGTGTGTCTGTATGTACTGGCATGGACTGTGAATGGAATCACAGTGAGCGCTGTGTGTGTGTATTTTGTTGTATAGAGTCTTTATTGAGTCACACTATGCTGTGTGTGTGTGTGTGTGTGTGTGATGGTATAGGTGGTTCATGGAGTCAGAGTGAGCCAAGTATGAGTGTGTGTGTGTGTGTTTTGGGGTAAAAGCTGAGCATTGCATCACAGGGTATCATGTGTGTTTCTGTTGTTTTGTGTCTGTGTAGTACAGTCTGAGCATTGAGTTACAGTGAGATGTGTTGCATGTGTTTGTGCTAGTATGAACTGTACATTGAGTCACAACGAGCCATGTGTGTTTGTGTGTGTGTGTGTGTGCTGGTGGAGGCTGATCATTGAATCACAGTTACGTGTTTGTGTGTGTGTGCTGGTATGGGCTTTTCATTGAGTCACGGACTTGTATGTGTGTGTGTGTGCATGTGTGTGTGTTGCTAAGATTTAATTCAGTCACAGTGAGCCTTGTGAGTGTATATGTGCTGATATAGGCTGTGAATTGAGTCACAGTGTGTTATGTGTGAGTGTGTCTGTGTGTGTGCTGGTAAAGACAGTGCATTGAGTCACAATAAGTTGTGTGTGTGTTAATATTCTCATATAGACTGTGCATTGAGTAACAGTGAGCAAGTGTGTGTGAGTTTGTGGGAGTGTATGAGCACTGGTATGGGTGGAGCATTGAATCAGTTAGGTGTGTGTGTGTGTGTGCTCCTATGGGCTATCTATTGAGCTACTGAGGTGTATTTGTGTTTTTGTAGTTTTACCACAGACTGTGCATTTAATCACAGTGAGCGGGGTGTGTGTGTGTATGTGAGTGTGTGTGCTGGTAGGCTTTCATTGAGTCCCTGGTGTGTGTGTGTGTGTGTGTGGTGCTACAGACTGCATTGAGTCACAGTGAGGCGTGTGTGTGTATGATGGTATAGGCAATTGATTGAGTCACAGTGAGGCATGTGTGTGTGTTCTCATATAGGCTGTGCATTGAATCACAGTGAGCCCTGTATCTGTGAGTGTGTGTTTGTGTGTGCTAGTATAGGGTGTGTATTGAGTCACACTGAGGTGTGTGTGTGTGCGTGTGTGTTGTTATAGCTTGTGCATTGAGTCAGAGTGCCATGTCAGTGTGTGCATTCTGGTATAGACTATGCACTGAATCAGAGTGAGGGGGTGTGTGTCTGTGTGTTCTGGTATAGGCGGACCATTGAGTCACACTGAGGTGTGTGTGTGTGTGTGTGTGTGCTGATACAGCCTGTGCATTAATCGCAGTCAGTTGTGTGTGTATGTGCACCTACAGGTTGCACTTTGTGTCACAGTGTTTTGTGTGTGTGTGTGATATTATATGGTATATAATGAGTCAAAGGGAGGTGTGTGCGGGGGTTTCATGTGTTCTTATAGGCTATGCATTGAGTCACACTGAGCTGTGTGTTTGAATGTCTGTATGTGTTTGTGTGTGTGTAGAGGTATAAGCTGTGTATTGACTCACAGTGAGCATTGTGTGCTTCTGTTTGTGTTTATGTCTGCTAGCTTAGCCTGTGCACTGAGTCACAGGGAGCCTTGTGTGTGTGTGTGTGTGTGTTGGTAAAGACTGTGCATTGGGTCACAGTGAGCTGTCTTTGTCTTTGTGTGATTGTTGGTGTAGACTGTGCATTGATTCAAGTTGAGCTGTGAGTGTGTGTGTGGTGTTGGTATGGACGATGCACTGAGTTACACTGAGCTGTGAGTGTGTGTGTACATGCTGGTATAATCTGAGCGTTGAGTCACACTGAGGTGTGTGCTTCGTGTCTGTATGTAGTTGTATGGAATGTGCCTTGGGTCAGAATGAATTGTGTATGTGTACGTTTTTGTGTGTACTTGGTGGTGTAGAGTCTGTATTGAGTCACACTAAGCTGTGAGTGTGTGTGTGATAGGATGATAGGTATCCTATACCTGATAGGTATAGGATGTGCATTGAGTCACAAAGCCGTGTGTGTGTGTCTGTGCTGAGATAGGCTGTGCATTGATTCACAGTGAGCCTTGTTTATGTGCTAGTACAGACCGTGCATTGATTCAGTAAACCATGTGTGTGCTTTTCTGTGTTTGTCTGCTGATATAGGCTGTGAACTGAGTCACAGTGGGCCATGTGTGTTTGTGTCTGATGGTATAGGTGATTCATTGAATCACAGTGAGCCATATATGAGTGCGTGTTTGTGTGTGTGTGTGTGTTGTGCTGTAGGGTGAGCATTGAGTCACAGTGTGCTGTGTGTGTGTAGTTGTCTGTGTGTGTAGTACAGTCTGAGCATTTAGTTACAGTGCGATGTGTTGCATGTGTTTCTGCTATTATGAAGTGTACATTGAGTCACAATGAGCCCTCTGTAATTGTGTGTGTGTGTGTGTGTGTTGGTAGAGGCTGTGAATTGAATCAGAATTAGGTGATTATGTGTGTGTGGTGGTATGAGCTTTGCATTGTGTCATGGAGGTATGTGTGTGTGTGTTGCTACAGACTTCATTGAGTCACAGTGAGCCTGGTGAGTGTCTCTGTGCTGATAGAGGCTGTGAATTGAGTCACAGTTTCTTATGTGTGTGTGATTGTGTGCTGGTATACACTGTGCATTGAGTCATAGTGAGCAGGTCTGTGTGTGTCTTTGTTTTTCTGCAGTAGTACGGGTGGAGCCTTTAATCAGTTATGTTTGTGTGTGTGTGTGTTCGTTTGGTCTTTACATTGAGTCACTAAGGTGTATATGTGTGTGTGTGTTGTGTTATAGACTGTGCATTGAGTCAGAGTGAGCCGTGAGTGTGTGTGTACGAGAGTGTGTGTGCTGGTGGGCTTTTGTTGATGCATTGAGTCACAGTGAGACATGTTTGTGTGTGCTGGTATAGGCGATTGATTGAGTCACAGTGATCCATTTGTGTGTGCGTGTTAGTATGCGTGTCTTCTTGTTTAGGCTGTGCATTGAGTCACACTGAAGTGTGTGTGTATCCTTGTGTGTGTTGGTATAGATTGTGCATAGAATCACAGTACCATATGTGTGTGTGTGTGCTGGTAAAATCTGAGCATTGAGTCACACTCTCGTGTGTGGTGTGTGTCTGTATGTACTTGTATGGACTGTACATTGAGTGACAGTGAGCATGTGTGTGTGTGTGTGTGTGTGCACTGGTATGCCTTGAACACTGAATCAGCTAGGTGTGTGTGTGTGCTCATATTGGCTTTGAGTTGAGTCACTGAGGACTATGTGTGTCTGTGTAGGAGGGGGGCTACAGACTATGCATTTAGTCACACTGACACGTTTGTGTACGTGAGTGTGTGTTGTGGTATGTGATTTCATTGAGTCACTGGAGTTTGTGTGTGTGTGGTGTTACAGACTGCATTGAGTCACAGTGAGGCGTGTGTGTGTATGATGGCATAGGCAATTGATTGAGTCACAGTGACACATGTGTGTGTGTTCTCATATAGGCTGTGCATTGAATCACTGTGAGACATTTATCTGTGAGTGTGTGTTTGTGTGTGCTAGTATATGGTGTGTATTGAGTCACACTGAGGTGTGTGTGTGTGCGTATGTGTTGTTATAGATTGTGCATTGAGTCAGAGTGCCGTGTCAGTGTGTGCATGCTGGTATAGACTATGCACTGAATCAGGGTGAGGGGTGTGTGTGTCTGGGTGTTCTGGTATAGGCGGACCATTGAGTCACACTGAGGTGTGTGTGTGTGTCTCTGTGTGTGTGTGAGTGCTGGTACAGCCTGTGCATTAATCACAGTCAGTTGTGTGTGTATGTTCACCTACAAGTTGCACTTTGTGTCACAGTGTGTCTGTGTGTGATATTATACGGTATACACTGAGTCAAAGGGAGCTGTGTGTGTGGGGGGGCGCATGTGCTCTTATAGACTTTGCATTGAGTCACACTGAGCTGTGTGTTTGAAAGTCTGTCTGTGTGTGTGTGTGTGTGTAGAGGTATAGGCTGTGTACCTACTCACAGTGAGCATTGTGTGCTTCTGTGTGTGTGTATGTCTGCTAGCTTAGACTGTGCACAGAGTCCCAGGGAGCCTTGTGTGTGTGTGTGTGTGTGTGTTGGTAAAGACTGTGCATTGGGTCACAGTGAGCTGTCTTTGTCTGTGTGTGTGACTGCTGGTGTAGGCTGTGCATTGATTCAAGTTGAGCTGTGAGTGTGTGTGTGGTGTTGATATGGACGGTGCACTGTGTCACACTGAGTTGCGTGTGCGTGCTGGTATAATCTGAGCGTTGAGTCACACTGAGGTTTGTGCTTCGTGTCTGAAGATAGTTGTATGGAATGTGCCTTGGGTCACAATGAATTGTGCATGTGTACGTTTTTGTGTGTACTTGGTGGTGTAGAGTCTGTATTGAGTCACACTAAGCTGTGAGTGTGTGATGGTATAGGATGTGCATTGAGTCACAAAGCCGTGTGTGTGTGTCTGTGCTGGTATAGGCTGTGCATTGATTCACAGTGAGCCTTGTGTATGAGCTAGTACGGATTGTGCATTAGTCAGTGAACCACGTGTGTGCTTTTCTGTGTTTGTCTGCTGATATAGGCTGTGAACTGAGTCACAGTGGGCCATGTGTGTTTGTGTCTGATGGTATAGGTGATTCATTGAGTCACAGTGAGCCATATATGAGTGCGTGTTTGTGTGTGTGTGTGTTGTGCTATAAGGTGAGCATTGAGTCACAGTGTGCTGTGTGTGTTGTTGTCTGTGTGTGTAGTATATTCTGAGCATTCAGTTACAGTGTGATGTGTTGCATGTGTTTCTGCTATTATGAAGTGTACATTGAGTCACAATGAGCCGTCTGTAATTGTGTGTGTGTTTGTGTGTGTTGGTAGAGGCTGTGCATTGAATCAGAATTAGGTGTTTATGTGTGTGCGGTGGTATGAGCTTTGCATTGTGTCATGGAGGTGTGTGTGTGTGTCTGTGTGTGTCTGCTGCTACAGATTTCATTGAGTCACAGTGAGCCTGGTGAGTGTCTGTGTGCTGATAGAGGCTGTGAATTGAGTCACAGTTTCTTATATGTGTGTGATTGTGTGCTGGTATACACTGTGCATTGAGTCATAGTGAGCAGGTCTGTGTGTGTCTGTGTGTTTGTGCAGTAGTACAGATGGAGCATTTAATCAGTTATGTGTGTGTGTGTTTGTTCGTTTGGTCTTTGCATTGAGTCACTGAAGTGTACGTGTGTGTGTGTGTGGTGCGATAGACTGTGCATTGAGTCAGAGTGAGCCGTGAGTGTGTGTGTATGAGAGTGTGTGTGCTGGTGGGCTTTTGTTGCACTGGGGTGTGTGTGTGTTTGTGTAGTGCTACAGACTGCATTGAGTCACAGTGAGACGTGTTTGTGTGTGCTGGTATAGGCGATTGATTCACAGTGATCCATTTGTGTGTGTGTGTTAGTATGCGTGTGTTCTTGTTTAGGCTGTGCATTGAGTCACACTGAGATGTGTGTGTATGCTTGTGTGTTTTGGTATAGATTGTGCATAGAATCACAGTACCATATGTGTGTGTGTGTGCTGGTAAAATCTGAGCATTGAGTCACACTGTCCTGTGTGCTGTATGTCTATGTACTTGTATGGACTGTGCATTGAGTCAAAGTGAGCATGTGTGTGTGTTTGTGTGTGTGTGTGTGCACTGGTATGCTTTGAACCCTGAATCAGCTAGGGGTGTGTGTGTGTGTGCTCATATTGGCTTTGAGTTGAGTCACTGAAGTGTATGTGTGTCTGCTTAGGTGGGGGGCTACAGACTGTGAATTGAGTCACACTGAGTTGTTTGTGTACATGAGTGAGTGTTGTGTATGGGTTTTCATTGAGTCACTGGGTTTTGTGTGTGTGTGTGTGTGTTTGTAGTGCTACGGACTGCATTGGGTCACAGTGAGCTGTATGTGTGTGTGCTTGCTGGTGTAGGCTGTGCATTGATTCAAGGTTAGCTGTCAGTGTGTGTGGTGCTGGAATGGAATGTGCACTGAGACACAGTCATCTGTGTGTGTGTGTGTCCATACATGTGTGCTGGAATCAGCTGTGCACTGCATCACTGTGAGCTGTGTGTGTGTTTGTGTGTGTGCTGGAAAATCAGAGCATTGAGTCACACTGAGGTCTGTGCTGTGTGTCTGTATGTAGTGGTATGTCCTGTGCAAGGAATCAGTGAGCTGTGTGTGTGTGTGTTTGTGTATTTGGTGGTGTAGAGTCTGTATTGAGTCTCATTAAGCTGTGTATGTGTGTGTGTGTGTGTGTGATGGTATAGGATGTGCATTGGGTCACAGAGCCGTATATATGTGTCTGAGCTGGTATAGGCAGTGCATTGACTCACAGTGAGTGTTGTGTATGTGCTACTACAGACTGTGCATTGAGTCAGTGATCAATTTTGTGTGTTTGTGTGATTGTCTGCTCATATAGGCTGTGCACTGTGTCAGAGTAACCCATGTGTGTTTGTGGGAGTGTGTTTTTAAGTGATGGTATAAGTGGTTCATTGTGTCACAGTGTGCCGTGTGTGTGTGGTTGTGTGTGTGTGTAGTACAGTCTGAACTTTGATTTACAGTGAGATGTTTTGCATGTGTTTGTGCTTGTATGAACTATACGTTGAGTCACAATGAGCCATGCGCGTGTGTGTGTGCTGGTAGAGGCTGAGCATTGAATCACAGTTAGGAGTTTGTTTGTGTGTACTGGTATGGGCTTTGCATTGAGTCACAGAGGTATGTGTGTGTTTGTGTGTGTCTATGTGTGTATGTCTGTGTTGCCACAGACTTCATTGTGTCAGAGTGAGCTTTATGAGTGTCTGTGTGCAGATACAGGCTGTGAATTGAGTCCCAGTGTGTTATGTGTGTGTGTGTGTGTGTGCTGGTATAGCCTGTGCATTGAGTCACAGTGAGCTCTGTGTGTGTGTGTGTTTGCTGGTGTAGGTTGTGCAGTGATTCAAGGTGACCTGTGATTGTGTGTGTTGAACAGGAACGGACTGTGCACTGAGTCACAGTGAGCCATGTGTGAGTGTGTGCATGTGTGTGAGCCAGTTTAGGATGTGCACTGAGTCACGGTGAGCTGTGTGTGTTTGTGTGTGTGTTCTGGTAAAATATGAGCATTGAGTCACACTGAGGGGTGTCCTGTGTGTCTGTATGTACTGGCATGGACTGTGAATGGAATCACAGTGAGCACTGTGTGTGTGTATTTTGTTGTATAGAGTCTTTATTGAGTCACACTATGCTGTGTGTGTGTGTGTGTGATGGTATAGTGGTTCATTGAGTCAGAGTGAGCCAAGTATGAGTGTGTGTGTGTGTTTTTGGGGTAAAAGCTGAGCATTGCATCACAGGGTATCATGTGTGTGTCTGTTGTTGTGTGTCTGTGTAGTACAGTCTGAGCATTGAGTTACAGTGAGATGTGTTGCATGTGTTTGTGCTAGTATGAACTGTACATTGAGTCACAACGAGCCATGTGTGTTTGTGTGTGTGTGTGTGTGCTGGTGGAGGCTGATCATTGAATCACAGTTACGTGTTTGTGTGTGTGTGCTGGTATGGGCTTTTCATTGAGTCACGGACTTGTATGTGTGTGTGTGTGCATGTGTGTGTGTTGCTAAGATTTAATTCAGTCACAGTGAGCCTTGTGAGTGTATATGTGCTGATATAGGCTGTGAATTGAGTCACAGTGTGTTATGTGTGAGTGTGTCTGTGTGTGTGCTGGTAAAGACAGTGCACTGAGTCACAATAAGTTGTGTGTGTGTTAATATTCTCATATAGACTGTGCATTGAGTAACAGTGAGCAAGTGTGTGTGAGTTTGTGGGAGTGTATGAGCACTGGTATGGGTGGAGCATTGAATCAGTTAGGTGTGTGTGTGTGTGTGCTCCTATGGGCTATCTATTGAGCTACTGAGGTGTACTTGTGTTTCTGTAGTTTTACCACAGACTGTGCATTTAATCACAGTGAGCGGGGTGTGTGTGTGTATGTGAGTGTGTGTGCTGGTAGGCTTTCATTGAGTCCCTGGTGTGTGTGTGTGTGTGTGTGGTGCTACAGACTGCATTGAGTCACAGTGAGGCGTGTGTGTGTATGATGGTATAGGCAATTGATTGAGTCACAGTGAGGCATGTGTGTGTGTTCTCATATAGGCTGTGCATTGAATCACAGTGAGACATGTATCTGTAACTGTGTGTTTGTGTGTGCTAGTATAAGGTGTGTATTGAGTCACACTGAGGTGTGTGTGTGTGCGTGTGTGTTGTTATAGATTGTGCATTGAGTCAGAGTGCCATGTCAGTGTGTGCATTCTGGTATAGACTATGCACTGAATCACAGTGAGGGGTGTGTGTGTCTGTGTGTTCTGGTATAGGCGGACCATTGAGTCACACTGAGGTGTGTGTGTGTGTTTGTGTGTGTGTGTGCTGATACAGCCTGTGCATTAATCGCAGTCAGTTGTGTGTGTATGTGCACCTACAGGTTGCACTTTGTGTCACAGTGTTTTGTGTGTGTGTGTGATATTATATGGTATATAATGAGTCAAAGGGAGGTGTGTGTGGGGGGATCCTGTGTTCTTATAGGCTATGCATTGAGTCACACTGAGCTGTGTGTTTGAATGTCTGTATGTGTTTGTGTGTGTGTAGAGGTATAAGCTGTGTATTGACTCACAGTGAGCATTGTGTGCTTCTGTGTGTGTTTATGTCTGCTAGCTTAGCCTGTGCACTGAGTCACAGGGAGCCTTGTGTGTGTGTGTGTGTGTGTTGGTAAAGACTGTGCATTGGGTCACAGTGAGCTGTCTTTGTCTTTGTGTGATTGTTGGTGTAGACTGTGCATTGATTCAAGTTGAGCTGTGAGTGTGTGTGTGGTGTTGGTATGGACGATGCACTGAGTTACACTGAGCTGTGAGTGTGTGTGTACATGCTGGTATAATCTGAGCGTTGAGTCACACTGAGGTGTGTGCTTCGTGTCTGTATGTAGTTGTATGGAATGTGCCTTGGGTCAGAATGAATTGTGTATGTGTACGTTTTTGTGTGTACTTGGTGGTGTAGAGTCTGTATTGAGTCACACTAAGCTGTGAGTGTGTGTGTGATAGGATGATAGGTATCCTATACCTGATAGGTATAGGATGTGCATTGAGTCACAAAGCCGTGTGTGTGTGTCTGTGCTGGGATAGGCTGTGCATTGATTCACAGTGAGCCTTGTTTATGTGTTAGTACAGACCGTGCATTGATTCAGTAAACCATGTGTGTGCTTTTCTGTGTTTGTCTGCTGATATAGGCTGTGAACTGAGTCACAGTGGGCCATGTGTGTTTGTGTCTGATGGTATAGGTGATTCATTGAATCACAGTGAGCCATATATGAGTGCGTGTTTGTGTGTGTGTGTGTGTTTTGCTGTAGGGTGAGCATTGAGTCACAGTGTGCTGTGTGTGTGTAGTTGTCTGTGTGTGTAGTACAGTCTGAGCATTTAGTTACAGTGCGATGTGTTGCATGTGTTTCTGCTATTATGAAGTGTACATTGAGTCACAATGAGCCCTCTGTAATTGTGTGTGTGTGTGTGTGTTGGTAGAGGCTGTGAATTGAATCAGAATTAGGTGATTATGTGTGTGTGGTGGTATGAGCTTTGCATTGTGTCGTGGAGGTATGTGTGTGTGTGTTGCTACAGACTTCATTGAGTCACAGTGAACCTGGTGAGTGTCTGTGTGCTGATAGAGGCTGTGAATTGAGTCACAGTTTCTTATGTGTGTGTGATTGTGTGCTGGTATACACTGTGCATTGAGTCATAGTGAGCAGGTCTGTGTGTGTCTTTGTTTTTCTGCAGTAGTACGGGTGGAGCCTTTAATCAGTTATGTGTGTGTGTGTGTGTGTTCGTTTGGTCTTTACATTGAGTCACTAAGGTGTATGTGTGTGTGTGTGGTGTTATAGATTGCGCATTGAGTCAGAGTGAGCCGTGAGTGTGTGTGTACGAGAGTGTGTGTGCTGGTGGGCTTTTGTTGATGCACTGGTGTGTGTGCATGTGTGTCTGTTGTGCTACAGACTGCATTGAGTCACAGTGAGACATGTTTGTGTGTGCTGGTATAGGCGATTGATTGAGTCACAGTGATCCATTTGTGTGTGCGTGTTAGTATGCGTGTGTTCTTGTTTAGGCTGTGCATTGAGTCACACTGAGGTGTGTGTGTATCCTTGTGTGTGTTGGTATAGATTGTGCATAGAATCACAGTACCATATGTGTGTGTGTGTGCTGGTAAAATCTGAGCATTGAGTCACACTGTCGTGTGTGGTGTGTGTCTGTATGTACTTGTATGGACTGTACATTGAGTCACAGTGAGCATGTGTGTGTGTGTGTGTGTGTGTGCACTGGTATGCCTTGAACACTGAATCAGCTAGGTGTGTGTGTGTGCTCATATTGGCTTTGAGTTGAGTCACTGAGTTGTATGTGTGTCTGTGTAGGAGGGGGGCTACAGACTATGCATTTAGTCACACTGACACGTTTGTGTACGTGAGTGTGTGTTGTGCTATGTGATTTCATTTAGTCCCTGGAGTTTGCGTGTGTGTGTGTGTGGTGTTACAGACTGCATTGAGTCACAGTGAGGCGTGTGTGTGTATGATGGCATAGGCAATTTATTGAGTTACAGTGACGCATGTGTGTGTGTTCTCATATAGGTTGTGCATTGAATCACAGTGAGACATGTATCTGTGAGTGTGTGTTTGTGTGTGCTAGTATATGGTGTGTATTGAGTCACACTGAGGTGTGTGTGTGCGTATGTGTTGTTATAGATTGTGCATTGAGTCAGAGTGCCATGTCAGTGTGTGCATGCTGGTATAGACTATGCACTGAATCAGGGTGAGGGGTGTGTGTGTCTGTGTGTTCTGGTATAGGCGGACCATTGAGTCACACTGAGGTGTGTGTGTGTGTCTGTGTTTGTGTGTGTGTGCTGGTACAGCCTGTGCATTAATCACAGTCAGTTGTGTGTGTATGTTCACCTACAAGTTGCACTTTGTGTCACAGTGTGTCTGTGTGTGATATTATACGGTATACACTGAGTCAAAGGGAGCTGTGTGTGTGTGGGGGTGCATGTGCTCTTATAGACTTTGCATTGAGTCACACTGAGCTGTGTGTTTGAAAGTCTGTCTGTGTGTGTGTGTGTGTGTGTAGAGGTATAGGCTGTGTACTGACTCACAGTGAGCATTGTGTGCTTCTGTGTGTGTGTATGTCTGCTAGCTTAGACTGTGCACAGAGTCCCAGGGAGCCTTGAGTGTGTGTGTGTGTGTGTGTGTGTTGGTAAAGACTGTGCATTGGGTCACAGTGAGCTTTCTTTGTCTGTGTGTGTGACTGCTGGTGTAGGCTGTGCATTGATTCAAGTTGAGCTGTGAGTGTGTGTGTGGTGTTGATATGGACGGTGCACTGTGTCACACTGAGTTGCGTGTGCGTGCTGCTATAATCTGAGCATTGAGTCACACTGAGGTTTGTGCTTCGTGTCTGAAGGTAGTTGTATGGAATGTGCCTTGGGTCACAATGAATTGTGTATGTGTACGTTTTTGTGTGTACTTGGTGGTGTAGAGTCTGTATTGAGTCACACTAAGTTGTGAGTGTGTGTGTGTGATGGTATAGGATGTGCATTGAGTCACAAAGCCATGTGTGTGTGTCTGTGCTGGTATAGGCTGTGCATTGATTCACAGTGAGCCTTGTGTATGAGCTAGTACGGATTGTGCATTAGTCAGTGAACCACGTGTGTGCTTTTCTGTGTTTGTCTGCTGATATAGGCTGTGAACTGAGTCACAGTGGGCCACGTGTGTTTGTGTCTGATGGTATAGGTGATTCATTGAGTCACAGTGAGCCATGTATGAGTGCGTGTTTGTGTGTGTTGTGCTATAGGGTGAGCATTGAGTCACAGTGTGCTGTGTGTGTGTTGTTGTCTGTGTGTGTAGTATATTCTGAGCATTCAGTTACAGTGTGATGTGTTGCATGTGTTTCTGCTATTATGAAGTGTACATTGAGTCACAATGAGCCATCTGTAATTGTGTGTGTGTTTGTGTGTGTTGGTAGAGGCTGTGCATTGAATCAGAATTAGGTGTTTATGTGTGTGCGGTGGTATGAGCTTTGCATTGTGTCATGGAGGTGTGTGTGTGTGTCTGTGTGTGTCTGCTGCTACAGATTTCATTGAGTCACAGTGAGCCTGGTGAGTGTCTGTGTGCTGATAGAGGCTGTGAATTGAGTCACAGTTTCTTATATGTGTGTGATTGTGTGCTGGTATACACTGTGCATTGAGTCATAGTGAGCAGGTCTGTGTGTGTCTGTGTGTTTGTGCAGTAGTACAGATGGAGCATTTAATCAGTTATGTGTGTGTGTGTTTGTTCGTTTGGTCTTTGCATTGAGTCACTGAGGTGTACGTGTGTGTGTGTGTGGTGCGATAGACTGTGCATTGAGTCAGAGTGAGCCGTGAGTGTGTGTGTATGAGAGTGTGTGTGCTGGTGGGCTTTTGTTGCACTGGGGTGTGTGTGTGTGTGTGTGTTTAGTGCTACAGACTGCATTGAGTCACAGTGAGACGTGTTTGTGTGTGCTGGTATAGGCGATTGATTCACAGTGATCCATTTGTGTGTGTGTGTTAGTATGCGTGTGTTCTTGTTTAGGCTGTGCATTGAGTCACACTGAGATGTGTGTGTATGCTTGTGTGTTTTGGTATAGATTGTGCATAGAATCACAGTACCATATGTGTGTGTGTGTGCTGGTAAAATCTGAGCATTGAGTCACACTGTCCTGTGTGCTGTATGTCTATGTACTTGTATGGACTGTGCATTGAGTCACAGTGAGCATGTGTGTGTGTGGGTGTGTGTGTGTGCGCACTGGTATGCTTTGAACCCTGAATCAGCTAGGGGTGTGTGTGTGTGCTCATATTGGCTTTGAGTTGAGTCACTGAAGTGTATGTGTGTCTGTTTAGGTGGGGGGCTACAGACTGTGAATTGAGTCACACTGAGTTGTTTGTGTACATGAGTGAGTGTTGTGTATGGGTTTTCATTGAATCACTGGGTTTTGTGTGTGTGTGTGTGTGTTTGTAGTGCTACGGACTGCATTGGGTCATAGTGAGCTGTATGTGTGTGTGCTTGCTGGTGTAGGCTGTGCATTGATTCAAGGTTAGCTGTCAGTGTGTGTGGTGCTGGAATGGAATGTGCACTGAGACACAGTCATCTGTGTGTGTGTGTGCATACATGTGTGCTGGAATCAGCTGTGCACTGCATCACTGTGAGCCGTGTGTGTGTTTGTGTGTGTGTGCTGGAAAATCAGAGCATTGAGTCACACTGAGGTCTGTGCTGTGTGTCTGTATGTAGCGGTATGGCCTGTGCAAGGAATCAGTGAGCTGTGTGTGTGTGTGTTTGTGTATTTGGTGGTGTAGAGTCTGTATTGAGTCTCATTAAGCTGTGTGTGTGTGTGTGTGTGTGTGATGCTATAGGATGTGCATTGGGTCACAGAGCCGTATATATATGTCTGAGCTGGTATAGGCAGTGCATTGACTCACAGTGAGTGTTGTGTATGTGCTACTACAGACTGTGCATTGAGTCAGTGATCAATTTTGTGTGTTTGTGTGATTGCTCATATAGGCTGTGCACTGTGTCACAGTAACCCATGTGTGTTTGTGGGAGTGTGTTTTTGAGTGATGGTATAAGTGGTTCATTGTGTCACAGTGAGCCATGTATGAGTGCATGTTTGTGTGTGTGTGTGTTCTGGTAGAGGCTAAGCATTGTGTCACAGTGTGCCATGTGTGTGTGTGGTTGTGTGTGTGTGTAGTACAGTCTGAACATTGATTTACAGTGAGATGTTTTGCATGTGTTTGTGCTTGTATGAACTATACGTTGAGTCACAATGAGCCATGCGTGTGTGTGTGTGCTGGTAGAGGCTGAGCATTGAATCACAGTTAGGAGTTTCTTTGTGTGTACTGGTATGGGCTTTGCATTGAGTCACAGAGGTATGTGTGTGTTTGTGTGTGTCTATGTGTGTATGTCTGTGTTGCCACAGACTTCATTGTGTCACAGTGAGCTTTATGAGTGTCTGTGTGCAGATACAGGCTGTGAATTGAGTCCCAGTGTGTTATGTGTGTGTGTGTGTGTGTGTGCTGGTATAGCCTGTGCATTGAGTCACAGTGAGCTGTGTGTGTGTGTGTTTGCTGGTGTAGGCTGTGCAGTGATTCAAGGTGACCTGTGATTGTGTGTGTTGAACAGGAACGGACTGTGCACTGAGTCACAGTGAGCCATGTGTGATTGTGTGCATGTGTGTGAGCCAGTTTAGGAGGTGCACTGAGTCACGGTGAGCTGTGTGTGTTTGTGTGTGTGTTCTGGTAAAATATGAGCATTGAGTCACACTGAGGTGTGTCCTGTGTGTCTGTATGTACTGGCATGGACCGTGAATGGAATCACAGTGAGCGCTGTGTGTGTGTATTTTGTTGTATAGAGTCTTTATTGAGTCACACTAAGCTGTGTGTGTGTATGTGTGTGTGTGTGATGGTATAGGTGGTTCATTGAGTCAGAGTGAGCCAAGTATGAGTGTGTGTGTGTGTGTTTTGGGGTAAAAGCTGAGCATTGCATCACAGGGTGTCATGTGTGTGTCTGTTGTTGTGTGTCTGTGTAGTACAGTCTGAGCATTGAGTTACAGTGAGATGTGTTGCATGTGTTTGTGCTAGTATGAACTGTACATTGAGTCACAACGAGCCATGTGTGTTTGTGTGTGTGTGTGTGTGCTGGTGGAGGCTGATCATTGAATCACAGTTACGTGTTTGTGTGTGTGTGCTGGTATGGGCTTTTCATTGAGTCACGGACTTGTATGTGTGTGTGTGTGCATGTGTGTGTGTTGCTAAGATTTAATTCAGTCACAGTGAGTCTTGTGAGTGTATATGTGCTGATATAGGCTGTGAATTGAGTCACAGTGTGTTATGTGTGAGTGTGTCTGTGTGTGTGCTGGTAAAGACAGTGCATTGAGTCACAATAAGTTGTGTGTGTGTTAATATTCTCATATAGACTGTGCATTGAGTAACAGTGAGCAAGTGTGTGTGAGTTTGTGGGAGTGTATGAGCACTGGTATGGGTGGAGCATTGAATCAGTTAGGTGTGTGTGTGTGTGTGCTCCTATGGGCTATCTATTGAGCTACTGAGGTGTATTTGTGTTTCTGTCGTGGTACCACAGACTGTGCATTTAATCACAGTGAGCGGGGTGTGTGTGTGTATGTGAGTGTGTGTGCTGGTAGGCTTTCATTGAGTCCCTGGTGTGTGTGTGTGTGTGTGTTTGGTGCTACAGACTGCATTGAGTCACAGTGAGGCATGTGTGTGTATGATGGTATAGGCAATTGATTGAGTCACAGTGAGGCATGTGTGTGTGTTCTCATATAGGCTGTGCATTGAATCACAGTGAGCCCTGTATCTGTGAGTGTGTGTGCTAGTATAGGGTGTGTATTGAGTCACACTGAGGTGTGTGTGTGTGCATGTGTGTTGTTATAGCTTGTGCATTGAGTCAGAGTGCCATGTCAGTGTGTGCATTCTGGTATAGACTATGCACTGAATCAGAGTGAGGGGGTGTGTGTCTGTGTGTTTTGGTATAGGAGGACCATTGAGTCACACTGAGGTGTGTGTGTGAGTTTGTGTGTGTGTGTTTGTGTGTGTGTGTGCTGATACAGCCTGTGCATTAATCGCAGTCAGTTGTGTGTGTATGTGCACCTACAGGTTGCACTTTGTGTCACAGTGTTTTGTGTGTGTGTGTGATATTATATTGTATACAATGAGTCAAAGGGAGGTGTGTGTGTGGGGGTTCATGTGTTCTTATAGGCTATGCATTGAGTCACACTGAGCTGTGTGTTTGAATGTCTGTATGTGTTTGTGTGTGTGTAGAGGTATAGGCTGTGTATTGACTCACAGTGAGCATTGTGTGCTTCTGTTTGTGTTTATGTCTGCTAGCTTAGCCTGTGCACTGAGTCACAGGGAGCCTTGTGTGTGTGTGTGTGTGTGTGTGTTGGTAAAGACTGTGCATTGGGTCACAGTGAGCTGTCTTTGTCTTTGTGTGATTGTTGGTGTAGACTGTGCATTGATTCAAGTTGAGCTGTGAGTGTGTGTGTGGTGTTGGTATGGACGGTGCACTGAGTCACACTGAGCTGTGAGTGTGTGTGTACATGCTGGTATAATCTGAGCGTTGAGTCACACTGAGGTGTGTGCTTCGTGTCTGTATGTAGTTGTATGGAATGTGCCTTGGGTCAGAATGAATTGTGTATGTGTACGTTTTTGTGTGTACTTGGTGGTGTAGAGTCTGTATTGAGTCACACTAAGCTGTGAGTGTGTGTGTGATAGGATGATAGGTATCCTATACCTGATAGGTATAGGATGTGCATTGAGTCACAAAGCCGTGTGTGTGTGTCTGTGCTGGGATAGGCTGTGCATTGATTCACAGTGAGCCTTGTTTATGTGCTAGTACAGACCGTGCATTGATTCAGTAAACCATGTGTGTGCTTTTCTGTGTTTGTCTGCTGATATAGGCTGTGAACTGAGTCACAGTGGGCCATGTGTGTTTGTGTCTGATGGTATAGGTGATTCATTGAATCACAGTGAGCCATATATGAGTGCGTGTTTGTGTGTGTGTGTGTGTTGTGCTGTAGGGTGAGCATTGAGTCACAGTGTGCCGTGTGTGTGTTGTTGTCTGTGTGTGTAGTACAGTCTGAGCATTCAGTTACAGTGCGATGTGTTGCATGTGTTTCTGCTATTATGAAGTGTACATTGAGTCACAATGAGCCCTCTGTAATTGTGTGTGTGGGTGTTGGTAGAGGCTGTGAATTGAATCAGAATTAGGTGATTATGTGTGTGTGGTGGTATGAGCTTTGCATTGTGTCATGGAGGTATGTGTGTGTGTGTTGCTACAGACTTCATTGAGTCACAGTGAGCCTGGTGAGTGTCTCTGTGCTGAAAGAGGCTGTGAATTGAGTCACAGTTTCTTATGTGTGTGTGATTGTGTGCTGGTATACACTGTGCATTGAGTCATAGTGAGCAGGTCTGTGTGTGTCTTTGTTTTTCTGCAGTAGTACGGGTGGAGCCTTTAATCAGTTATGTGTGTGTGTGTGTGTGTTCGTTTGGTCTTTGCATTGAGTCACTAAGGTGTATATGTGTGTGTGTGTGGTGTTATAGACTGTGCATTGAGTCAGAGTGAGCCGTGAGTGTGTGTGTACGAGAGTGTGTGTGCTGGTGGGCTTTTGTTGATGCACTGGTGTGTGTGCATGTGTGTCTGTTGTGCTACAGACTGCATTGAGTCACAGTGAGACATGTTTGTGTGTGCTGGTATAGGCGATTGATTGAGTCACAGTGATCCATTTGTGTGTGCGTGTTAGTATGCATGTGTTCTTGTTTAGGCTGTGCATTGAGTCACACTGAGGTGTGTGTGTATGCTTGTGTGTGTTGGTATAGATTGTGCATAGAATCACAGTACCATATGTGTGTGTGTGTGCTGGTAAAATCTGAGCATTGAGTCACACTGTCATGTGTGGTGTGTGTCTGTATGTACTTGTATGGACTGTACATTGAGTCACAGTGAGCATGTGTGTGTGTGTGTGTGTGCACTGGTATGCCTTGAACACTGAATCAGCTAGGTGTGTGTGTGTGCTCATATTGGCTTTGAGTTGAGTCACTGAGGTCTATGTGTGTCTGTGTAGGAGGGGGGCTACAGACTATGCATTTAGTCACATTGACACGTTTGTGTACATGAGTGTGTGTTGTGGTATGTGATTTCATTGAGTCACTGGAGTTTGTGTGTGTGTGGTGTTACAGACTGCATTGAGTCACAGTGAGGCGTGTGTGTGTATGATGGCATAGGCAATTGATTGAGTCACAATGACGCATGTGTGTGTGTTCTCATATAGGCTGGGCATTGAATCACAGTGAGACATGTATCTGTGAGTGTGTGTTTGTGTGTGCTAGTATATGGTGTGTATTGAGTCACACTGAGGTGTGTGTGTGTGCGTATGTGTTGTTATAGATTGTGCATTGAGTCAGAGTGCGGTGTCAGTGTGTGCATGTTGGTATAGACTATGCACTGAATCAGGGTGAGGGGTGTGTGTGTCTGTGTGTTCTGGTATAGGCGGACCATTGAGTCACACTGAGGTGTGTGTGTGTGTCTGTGTGTGTGTGTGTGTGCTGGTACAGCCTGTGCATTAATCACAGTCAGTTGTGTGTGTATGTTCACCTACAAGTTGCACTTTGTGTCACAGTGTGTCTGTGTGTGATATTATATGATATACACTGAGTCAAAGGGATCTGTGTGTGTGGGGGGGTGCATGTGCTCTTATAGACTTTGCATTGAGTCACACTGAGCTGTGTGTTTGAAAGTCTGTCTGTGTGTGTGTGTGTGTGTGTAGAGGTATAGGCTGTGTACTGACTCACAGTGAGCATTGTGTGCTTCTGTGTGTGTGTATGTCTGCTAGCTTAGACGGTGCACAGAGTCCCAGGGAGCCTTGTGTGTGTGTGTGTGTGTGTTGGTAAAGACTGTGCATTGGGTCGCAGTGAGCTGTCTTTGTCTGTGTGTGTGACTGCTGGTGTAGGCTGTGCATTGATTCAAGTTGAGCTGTGAGTGTGTGTGTGGTGTTGATATGGACGGTGCACTGTGTCACAATGAGTTGCGTGTGCGTGCTGGTATAATCTGAGCGTTGAGTCACACTGAGGTTTGTGCTTCGTGTCTGAAGGTAGTTGTATGGAATGTGCCTTGGGTCACAATGAATTGTGCATGTGTACGTTTTTGTGTGTACTTGGTGGTGTAGAGTCTGTATTGAGTCACACTAAGCTGTGAGTGTGTGTGTGTGATGGTATAGGATGTGCATTGAGTCACAAAGCCGTGTGTGTGTGTCTGTGCTGGTATAGGCTGTGCATTGATTCACAGTGAGCCTTGTGTATGAACTAGTACGGATTGTGCATTAGTCAGTGAACCACGTGTGTGCTTTTCTGTGTTTGTCTGCTGATATAGGCTGTGAACTGAGTCACAGTGGGCCATGTGTGTTTGTGTCTGATGGTATAGGTGATTCATTGAGTCACAGTGAGCCATATATGAGTGCGTGTTTGTGTGTGTGTGTGTTGTGCTATAAGGTGAGCATTGAGTCACAGTGTGCTGTGTGTGTTGTTGTCTGTGTGTGTAGTATATTCTGAGCATTCAGTTACAGTGTGATGTGTTGCATGTGTTTCTGCTATTATGAAGTGTACATTGAGTCACAATGAGCCGTCTGTAATTGTGTGTGTGTTTGTGTGTGTTGGTAGAGGCTGTGCATTGAATCAGAATTAGGTGTTTATGTGTGTGCGGTGGTATGAGCTTTGCATTGTGTCATGGAGGTGTGTGTCTGTGTGTGTCTGCTGCTACAGATTTCATTGAGTCACAGTGAGCCTGGTGAGTGTCTGTGTGCTGATAGAGGCTGTGAATTGAGTCACAGTTTCTTATATGTGTGTGATTGTGTGCTGGTATACACTGTGCATTGAGTCATAGTGAGCAGGTCTGTGTGTGTCTGTGTGTTTGTGCAGTAGTACAGGTGGAGCATTTAATCAGTTATATGTGTGTGTGTTTGTTCGTTTGGTCTTTGCATTGAGTCACTGAAGTGTACGTGTGTGTGTGTGTGGTGCGATAGACTGTGCATTGAGTCAGAGTGAGCCATGAGTGTGTGTGTATGAGAGTGTGTGTGCTGGTGGGCTTTTGTTGCACTGGGGTGTGTGTGTGTGTGTGTGTAGTGCTACAGACTGCATTGAGTCACAGTGAGACGTGTTTGTGTGTGCTGGTATAGGCGATTGATTCACAGTGATCCATTTGTGTGTGTGTGTTAGTATGCGTGTGTTCTTGTTTAGGCTGTGCATTGAGTCACACTGAGATGTGTGTGTATGCTTGTGTGTTTTGGTATAGATTGTGCATAGAATCACAGTACCATATGTGTGTGTGTGTGCTGGTAAAATCTGAGCATTGAGTCACACTGTCCTGTGTGCTGTGTGTCTATGTACTTGTATGGACTGTGCATTGAGTCACAGTGAGCATGTGTGTGTGTTTGTGTGTGTGTGTGTGCACTGGTATGCTTTGAACCCTGAATCAGCTAGGGGTGTGTGTGTGTGTGCTCATATTGGCTTTGAGTTGAGTCACTGAAGTGTATGTGTGTCTGTTTAGGTGGGGGGCTACAGACTGTGAATTGAGTCACACTGAGTTGTTTGTGTACATGAGTGAGTGTTGTGTATGGGTTTTCATTGAGTCACTGGGTTTTGTGTGTGTGTGTGTGTGTTTGTAGTGCTACGGACTGCATTGGGTCACAGTGAGCTGTATGTGTGTGTGCTTGCTGGTGTAGGCTGTGCATTGATTCAAGGTTAGCTGTCAGTGTGTGTGGTGCTGGAATGGAATGTGCACTGAGACACAGTCATCTGTGTGTGTGTGTGCATACATGTGTGCTGAAATCAGCTGTGCACTGCATCACTGTGAGCCGTGTGTGTGTTTGTGTGTGTGCTGGAAAATCAGAGCATTGAGTCACACTGAGGTCTGTGCTGTGTGTCTGTATGTAGTGGTATGTCCTGTGCAAGGAATCAGTGAGCTGTGTGTGTGTGTGTTTGTGTATTTGGTGGTGTAGAGTCTGTATTGAGTCTCATTAAGCTGTGTATTTGTGTGTGTGTGTGTGTGATGGTATAGGATGTGCATTGGGTCACAGAGCCGTATATATGTGTCTGAGCTGGTATAGGCAGTGCATTGACTCACAGTGAGTGTTGTGTATGTGCTACTACAGACTGTGCATTGAGTCAGTGATCAATTTTGTGTGTTTGTGTGATTGTCTGCTCATATAGGCTGTGCACTGTGTCAGAGTAACCCATGTGTGTTTGTGGGAGTGTGTTTTTAAGTGATGGTATAAGTGGTTCATTGTGTCACAGTGTGCCGTGTGTGTGTAGTTGTGTGTGTGTGTAGTACAGTCTGAACTTTGATTTACAGTGAGATGTTTTGCATGTGTTTGTGCTTGTATGAACTATACGTTGAGTCACAATGAGCCATGCGTGTGTGTGTGTGCTGGTAGAGGCTGAGCATTGAATCACAGTTAGGAGTTTATTTGTGTGTACTGGTATGGGCTTTGCATTGAGTCACAGAGGTATGTGTGTGTTTGTGTGTGTCTATGTGTGTATGTCTGTGTTGCCACAGACTTCATTGTGTCAGAGTGAGCTTTATGAGTGTCTGTGTGCAGATACAGGCTGTGAATTGAGTCCCAGTGTGTTATGTGTGTGTGTGTGTGTGCTGGTATAGCCTGTGCATTGAGTCACAGTGAGCTGTGTGTGTGTGTGTGTTTGCTGGTGTAGGTTGTGCAGTGATTCAAGGTGACCTGTGATTGTGTGTGTTGAACAGGAACGGACTGTGCACTGAGTCACAGTGAGCCATGTGTGAGTGTGTGCATGTGTGTGAGCCAGTTTAGGATGTGCACTGAGTCACGGTGAGCTGTGTGTGTTTGTGTGTGTGTTCTGGTAAAATATGAGCATTGAGTCACACTGAGGGGTGTCCTGTGTGTCTGTATGTACTGGCATGGACTGTGAATGGAATCACAGTGAGCGCTGTGTGTGTGTATTTTGTTGTATAGAGTCTTTATTGAGTCACACTATGCTGTGTGTGTGTGTGTCTGTGATGGTATAGGTGGTTCATGGAGTCAGAGTGAGCCAAGTATGAGTGTGTGTGTGTGTTTTGGGGTAAAAGCTGAGCATTGCATCACAGGGTATCATGTGTGTGTCTGTTGTTGTGTGTCTGTGTAGTACAGTCTGAGCATTGAGTTACAGTGAGATGTGTTGCATGTGTTTGTGCTAGTATGAACTGTACATTGAGTCACAACGAGCCATGTGTGTTTGTGTGTGTGTGTGTGTGCTGGTGGAGGCTGATCATTGAATCACAGTTACGTGTTTGTGTGTGTGTGCTGGTATGGGCTTTTCATTGAGTCACGGACTTGTATGTGTGTGTGTGTGCATGTGTGTGTGTTGCTAAGATTTAATTCAGTCACAGTGAGCCTTGTGAGTGTATATGTGCTGATATAGGCTGTGAATTGAGTCACAGTGTGTTATGTGTGAGTGTGTCTGTGTGTGTGCTGGTAAAGACAGTGCATTGAGTCACAATAAGTTGTGTGTGTGTTAATATTCTCATATAGACTGTGCATTGAGTAACAGTGAGCAAGTGTGTGTGAGTTTGTGGGAGTGTATGAGCACTGGTATGGGTGGAGCATTGAATCAGTTAGGTGTGTGTGTGTGTGTGCTCCTATGGGCTATCTATTGAGTTACTGAGGTGTATTTGTGTTTTTGTAGTTTTACCACAGACTGTGCATTTAATCACAGTGAGCGGGGTGTGTGTGTGTATGTGAGTGTGTGTGCTGGTAGGCTTTCATTGAGTCCCTGGTGTGTGTGTGTGTGTGTGTGGTGCTACAGACTGCATTGAGTCACAGTGAGGCGTGTGTGTGTATGATGGTATAGGCAATTGATTGAGTCACAGTGAGGCATGTGTGTGTGTTCTCATATAGGCTGTGCATTGAATCACAGTGAGACATGTATCTGTAACTGTGTGTTTGTGTGTGCTAGTATAGGGTGTGTATTGAGTCACACTGAGGTGTGTGTGTGTGCGTGTGTGCTGTTATAGATTGTGCATTGAGTCAGAGTGCCATGTCAGTGTGTGCATTCTGGTATAGACTATGCACTGAATCACAGTGAGGGGTGTGTGTGTCTGTGTGTTCTGGTATAGGCGGACCATTGAGTCACACTGAGGTGTGTGTGTGTGTTTGTGTGTGTGTGTGCTGATACAGCCTGTGCATTAATCGCAGTCAGTTGTGTGTGTATGTGCACCTACAGGTTGCACTTTGTGTCACAGTGTTTTGTGTGTGTGTGTGATATTATATGGTATATAATGAGTCAAAGGGAGGTGTGTGTGGGGGGATCCTGTGTTCTTATAGGCTATGCATTGAGTCACACTGAGCTGTGTGTTTGAATGTCTGTATGTGTTTGTGTGTGTGTAGAGGTATAAGCTGTGTATTGACTCACAGTGAGCATTGTGTGCTTCTGTGTGTGTTTATGTCTGCTAGCTTAGCCTGTGCACTGAGTCACAGGGAGCCTTGTGTGTGTGTGTGTGTGTGTTGGTAAAGACTGTGCATTGGGTCACAGTGAGCTGTCTTTGTCTTTGTGTGATTGTTGGTGTAGACTGTGCATTGATTCAAGTTGAGCAGTGAGTGTGTGTGTGGTGTTGGTATGGACGATGCACTGAGTTACACTGAGCTGTGAGTGTGTGTGTACATGCTGGTATAATCTGAGCGTTGAGTCACACTGAGGTGTGTGCTTCGTGTCTGTATGTAGTTGTATGGAATGTGCCTTGGGTCAGAATGAATTGTGTATGTGTACGTTTTTGTGTGTACTTGGTGGTGTAGAGTCTGTATTGAGTCACACTAAGCTGTGAGTGTGTGTGTGATAGGATGATAGGTATCCTATACCTGATAGGTATAGGATGTGCATTGAGTCACAAAGCCGTGTGTGTGTGTCTGTGCTGGGATAGGCTGTGCATTGCTTCACAGTGAGCCTTGTTTATGTGTTAGTACAGACCGTGCATTGATTCAGTAAACCATGTGTGTGCTTTTCTGTGTTTGTCTGCTGATATAGGCTGTGAACTGAGTCACAGTGGGCCATGTGTGTTTGTGTCTGATGGTATAGGTGATTCATTGAATCACAGTGAGCCATATATGAGTGCGTGTTTGTGTGTGTGTGTGTGTTTTGCTGTAGGGTGAGCATTGAGTCACAGTGTGCTGTGTGTGTGTAGTTGTCTGTGTGTGTAGTACAGTCTGAGCATTTAGTTACAGTGCGATGTGTTGCATGTGTTTCTGCTATTATGAAGTGTACATTGAGTCACAATGAGCCCTCTGTAATTGTGTGTGTGTGTGTGTGTTGGTAGAGGCTGTGAATTGAATCAGAATTAGGTGATTATGTGTGTGTGGTGGTATGAGCTTTGCATTGTGTCGTGGAGGTATGTGTGTGTGTGTTGCTACAGACTTCATTGAGTCACAGTGAGCCTGGTGAGTGTCTCTGTGCTGATAGAGGCTGTGAATTGAGTCACAGTTTCTTATGTGTGTGTGATTGTGTGCTGGTATACACTGTGCATTGAGTCATAGTGAGCAGGTCTGTGTGTGTCTTTGTTTTTCTGCAGTAGTACGGGTGGAGCCTTTAATCAGTTATGTGTGTGTGTGTGTGTGTTCGTTTGGTCTTTACATTGAGTCACTAAGGTGTATGTGTGTGTGTGTGGTGTTATAGACTGTGCATTGAGTCAGAGTGAGCCGTGAGTGTGTGTGTACGAGAGTGTGTGAGCTGGTGGGCTTTTGTTGATGCACTGATGTGTGCATGTGTGTCTGTTGTGCTACAGACTGCATTGAGTCACAGTGAGGCGTGTGTGTGTATGATGGCATAGGCAATTTATTGAGTCACAGTGACGCATGTGTGTGTGTTCTCATATAGGTTGTTCATTGAATCACAGTGAGACATGTATCTGTGAGTGTGTGTTTGTGTGTGCTAGTATATGGTGTGTATTGAGTCACACTGAGGTGTGTGTGTGTGCGTATGTGTTGTTATAGATTGTGCATTGAGTCAGAGTGCCGTGTCAGTGTGGGCATGCTGGTATAGACTATGCACTGAATCAGGGTGAGGGGTGTGTGTGTCTGTGTGTTCTGGTATAGGCGGACCATTGAGTCACACTGAGGTGTGTGTGTGTGTCTGTGTTTGTGTGTGTGTGCTGGTACAGCCTGTGCATTAATCACAGTCAGTTGTGTGTGTATGTTCACCTACAAGTTGCACTTTGTGTCACAGTGTGTCTGTGTGTGATATTATATGGTATACACTGAGTCAAAGGGAGCTGTGTGTGTGGGGGGGTGCATGTGCTCTTATAGACTTTGCATTGAGTCACACTGAGCTGTGTGTTTGAAAGTCTGTCTGTGTGTGTGTGTGTGTGTAGAGGTATAGGCTGTGTACTGACTCACAGTGAGCATTGTGTGCTTCTGTGTGTGTGTATGTCTGCTAGCTTAGACTGTGCACAGAGTCCCAGGGAGCCTTGAGTGTGTGTGTGTGTGTGTGTGTGTTGGTAAAGACTGTGCATTGGGTCGCAGTGAGCTGTCTTTGTCTGTGTGTGTGACTGCTGGTGTAGGCTGTGCATTGATTCAAGTTGAGCTGTGAGTGTGTGTGTGGTGTTGATATGGACGGTGCACTGTGTCACACTGAGTTGCGTGTGCGTGCTGGTATAATCTGAGCATTGAGTCACACTGAGGTTTGTGCTTCGTGTCTGAAGGTAGTTGTATGGAATGTGCCTTGGGTCACAATGAATTATGTATGTGTACGTTTTTGTGTGTACTTGGTGGTGTAGAGTCTGTATTGAGTCACACTAAGTTGTGAGTGTGTGTGTGTGATGGTATAGGATGTGCATTGAGTCACAAAGCCGTGTGTGTGTGTCTGTGCTGGTATAGGCTGTGCATTGATTCACAGTGAGCCTTGTGTATGAGCTAGTACGGATTGTGCATTAGTCAGTGAACCACGTGTGTGCTTTTCTGTGTTTGTCTGCTGATATAGGCTGTGAACTGAGTCACAGTGGGCCACGTGTGTTTGTGTTTGATGGTATAGGTGATTCATTGAGTCACAGTGAGCCATGTATGAGTGCGTGTTTGTGTGTGTTGTGCTATAGGGTGAGCATTGAGTCACAGTGTGCTGTGTGTGTGTTGTTGTCTGTGTGTGTAGTATATTCTGAGCATTCAGTTACAGTGTGATGTGTTGCATGTGTTTCTGCTATTATGAAGTGTACATTGAGTCACAATGAGCCGTCTGTAATTGTGTGTGTGTGTTGGTAGAGGCTGTGCATTGAATCAGAATTAGGTGTTTATGTGTGTGCGGTGGTATGAGCTTTGCATTGTGTCATGGAGGTGTGTGTGTGTGTCTGTGTGTGTCTGCTGCTACAGATTTCATTGAGTCACAGTGAGCCTGGTGAGTGTCTGTGTGCTGATAGAGGCTGTGAATTGAGTCACAGTTTCTTATATGTGTGTGATTGTGTGCTGGTATACACTGTGCATTGAGTCATAGTGAGCAGGTCTGTGTGTGTCTGTGTGTTTGTGCAGTAGTACAGATGGAGCATTTAATCAGTTATGTGTGTGTGTGTTTGTTCGTTTGGTCTTTGCATTGAGTCACTGAGGTGTACGTGTGTGTGTGTGTGGTGCGATAGACTGTGCATTGAGTCAGAGTGAGCCGTGAGTGTGTGTGTATGAGAGTGTGTGTGCTGGTGGGCTTTTGTTGCACTGGGGTGTGTGTGTGTGTGTGTGTTTAGTGCTACAGACTGCATTGAGTCACAGTGAGACGTGTTTGTGTGTGCTGGTATAGGCGATTGATTCACAGTGATCCATTTGTGTGTGTGTGTTAGTATGCGTGTGTTCTTGTTTAGGCTGTGCATTGAGTCACACTGAGATGTGTGTGTATGCTTGTGTGTTTTGGTATAGATTGTGCATAGAATCACAGTACCATATGTGTGTGTGTGTGCTGGTAAAATCTGAGCATTGAGTCACACTGTCCTGTGTGCTGTGTGTCTATGTACTTGTATGGACTGTGCATTGAGTCACAGTGAGCATGTGTGTGTGTGTGTGTGTGTGCACACTGGTATGCTTTGAACCCTGAATCAGCTAGGGGTGTGTGTGTGTGCTCATATTGGCTTTGAGTTGAGTCACTGAAGTGTATGTGTGTCTGTTTAGGTGGGGGGCTACAGACTGTGAATTGAGTCACACTGAGTTGTTTGTGTACATGAGTGAGTGTTGTGTATGGGTTTTCATTGAATCACTGGGTTTTGTGTGTGTGTGTGTGTGTTTGTAGTGCTACGGACTGCATTGGGTCACAGTGAGCTGTATGTGTGTGTGCTTGCTGGTGTAGGCTGTGCATTGATTCAAGGTTAGCTGTCAGTGTGTGTGGTGCTGGAATGGAATGTGCACTGAGACACAGTCATCTGTGTGTGTGTGTGCATACATGTGTGCTGGAATCAGCTGTGCACTGCATCACTGTGAGCCGTGTGTGTGTTTGTGTGTGTGTGCTGGAAAATCAGAGCATTGAGTCACACTGAGGTCTGTGCTGTGTGTCTGTATGTAGTGGTATGGCCTGTGCAAGGAATCAGTGAGCTGTGTGTGTGTGTGTTTGTGTATTTGGTGGTGTAGAGTCTGTATTGAGTCTCATTAAGCTGTGTGTGTGTGTGTGTGTGATGGTATAGGATGTGCATTGGGTCACAGAGCCGTATATATATGTCTGAGCTGGTATAGGCAGTGCATTGACTCACAGTGAGTGTTGTGTATGTGCTACTACAGACTGTGCATTGAGTCAGTGATCAATTTTGTGTGTTTGTGTGATTGCTCATATAGGCTGTGCACTGTGTCACAGTAACCCATGTGTGTTTGTGGGAGTGTGTTTTTGAGTGATGGTATAAGTGGTTCATTGTGTCACAGTGAGCCATGTATGAGTGCATGTTTGTGTGTGTGTGTGTTCTGGTAGAGGCTAAGCATTGTGTCACAGTGTGCCATGTGTGTGTGTGGTTGTGTGTGTGTGTAGTACAGTCTGAACATTGATTTACAGTGAGATGTTTTGCATGTGTTTGTGCTTGTATGAACTATACGTTGAGTCACAATGAGCCATGCGTGTGTGTGTGTGCTGGTAGAGGCTGAGCATTGAATCACAGTTAGGAGTTTCTTTGTGTGTACTGGTATGGGCTTTGCATTGAGTCACAGAGGTATGTGTGTGTTTGTGTGTGTCTATGTGTGTATGTCTGTGTTGCCACAGACTTCATTGTGTCAGAGTGAGCTTTATGAGTGTCTGTGTGCAGATACAGGCTGTGAATTGAGTCCCAGTGTGTTATGTGTGCGTGTGTGTGTGCTGGTATAGCCTGTGCATTGAGTCACAGTGAGCTGTGTGTGTGTGTTTGCTGGTGTAGGCTGTGCAGTGATTCAAGGTGACCTGTGATTGTGTGTGTTGAACAGGAACGGACTGTGCACTGAGTCACAGTGAGCCATGTGTGATTGTGTGCATGTGTGTGAGCCAGTTTAGGAGGTGCGCTGAGTCACGGTGAGCTGTGTGTGTTTGTGTGTGTGTTCTGGTAAAATATGAGCATTGAGTCAACACTGAGGTGTGTCCTGTGTGTCTGTATGTACTGGCATTGACCGTGAATGGAATCACAGTGAGCGCTGTGTGTGTATATTTTGTTGTATAGAGTCTTTATTGAGTCACACTAAGCTGTGTGTGTGTATGTGTGTGTGTGTGATGGTATAGGTGGTTCATTGAGTCAGAGTGAGCCAAGTATGAGTGTGTGTGTGTGTGTTTTGGGGTAAAAGCTGAGCATTGCATCACAGGGTGTCGTGTGTGTCTGTTGTTGTGTGTCTGTGTAGTACAGTCTGAGCATTGAGTTACAGTGAGATGTGTTGCATGTGTTTGTGCTAGTATGAACTGTACATTGAGTCACAACGAGCCATGTGTGTTTGTGTGTGTGTGTGTGTGCTGGTGGAGGCTGATCATTGAATCACAGTTACGTGTTTGTGTGTGTGTGCTGGTATGGGCTTTTCATTGAGTCACGGACTTGTATGTGTGTGTGTGTGCATGTGTGTGTGTTGCTAAGATTTAATTCAGTCACAGTGAGCCTTGTGAGTGTATATGTGCTGATATAGGCTGTGAATTGAGTCACAGTGTGTTATGTGTGAGTGTGTCTGTGTGTGTGCTGGTAAAGACAGTGCATTGAGTCACAATAAGTTGTGTGTGTGTTAATATTCTCATATAGACTGTGCATTGAGTAACAGTGAGCAAGTGTGTGTGAGTTTGTGGGAGTGTATGAGCACTGGTATGGGTGGAGCATTGAATCAGTTAGGTGTGTGTGTGTGTGTGCTCCTATGGGCTATCTATTGAGCTACTGAGGTGTACTTGTGTTTCTGTAGTTTTACCACAGACTGTGCATTTAATCACAGTGAGCGGGGTGTGTGTGTGTATGTGAGTGTGTGTGCTGGTAGGCTTTCATTGAGTCCCTGGTGTGTGTGTGTGTGTGTGTGGTGCTACAGACTGCATTGAGTCACAGTGAGGCGTGTGTGTGTATGATGGTATAGGCAATTGATTGAGTCACAGTGAGGCATGTGTGTGTGTTCTCATATAGGCTGTGCATTGAATCACAGTGAGCCCTGTATCTGTGAGTGTGTGTTTGTGTGTGCTAGTATAGGGTGTGTATTGAGTCACACTGAGGTGTGTGTGTGTGCGTGTGTGTTGTTATAGCTTGTGCATTGAGTCAGAGTGCCATGTCAGTGTGTGCATTCTGGTATAGACTATGCACTGAATCAGAGTGAGGGGGTGTGTGTCTGTGTGTTCTGGTATAGGCGGACCATTGAGTCACACTGAGGTGTGTGTGTGAGTTTGTGTGTGTGCTGATACAGCCTGTGCATTAATCGCAGTCAGTTGTGTGTGTATGTGCACCTACAGGTTGCACTGTGTGTCACAGTGTTTTGTGTGTGTGTGTGATATTATATGGTATACAATGAGTCAAAGGGAGGTGTGTGGGGGGTGTTCATGTGTTCTTATAGGCTATGCATTGAGTCACACTGAGCTGTGTGTTTGAATGTCTGTATGTGTTTGTGTGTGTGTAGAGGTATAAGCTGTGTATTGACTCACAGTGAGCATTGTGTGCTTCTGTGTGTGTTTATGTCTGCTAGCTTAGCCTGTGCACTGAGTCACAGGGAGCTTTGTGTGTGTGTGTGTGTGTGTGTGTGTGTGTTGGTAAAGACTGTGCATTGGGTCACAGTGAGCTGTCTTTGTCTTTGTGTGATTGCTGGTGTAGACTGTGCATTGATTCAAGTTGAGCTGTGAGTGTGTGTGTGGTGTTGGTATGGACGGTGCACTGAGTCACACTGAGCTGTGAGTGTGTGTGTACATGCTGGTATAATCTGAGCGTTGAGTCACACTGAGGTGTGTGCTTCGTGTCTGTATGTAGTTGTATGGAATGTGCCTTGGGTCAGAATGAATTGTGTATGTGTACGTTTTTGTGTGTACTTGGTGGTGTAGAGTCTGTATTGAGTCACACTAAGCTGTGAGTGTGTGTGTGATAGGATGATAGGTATCCTATACCTGATAGGTATAGGATGTGCATTGAGTCACAAAGCCGTGTGTGTGTGTCTGTGCTGGGATAGGCTGTGCATTGATTCACAGTGAGCCTTGTTTATGTGCTAGTACAGACCGTGCATTGATTCAGAAAACCATGTGTGTGCTTTTCTGTGTTTGTCTGCTGATATAGGCTGTGAACTGAGTCACAGTGGGCCATGTGTGTTTGTGTCTGATGGAATAGGTGATTCATTGATTCACAGTGAGCCATATATGAGTGCGTGTTTGTGTGTGTGTGTGTGTTGTGCTGTAGGGTGAGCATTGAGTCACAGTGTGCCGTGTGTGTGTTGTTGTCTGTGTGTGTAGTACAGTCTGAGCATTCAGTTACAGTGCGATGTGTTGCATGTGTTTCTGCTATTATGAAGTGTACATTGAGTCACAATGAGCCCTCTGTAATTGTGTGTGTGTGTGTGTGTTGGTAGAGGCTGTGAATTGAATCAGAATTAGGTGATTATGTGTGTGTGGTGGTATGAGCTTTGCATTGTGTCATGGAGGTATGTGTGTGTGTGTTGCTACAGACTTCATTGAGTCACAGTGAGCCTGGTGAGTGTCTCTGTGCTGAAAGAGGCTGTGAATTGAGTCACAGTTTCTTATGTGTGTGTGATTGTGTGCTGGTATACACTGTGCATTGAGTCATAGTGAGCAGGTCTGTGTGTGTCTTTGTTTTTCTGCAGTAGTACGGGTGGAGCCTTTAATCAGTTATGTGTGTGTGTGTGTGTGTTCGTTTGGTCTTTGCATTGAGTCACTAAGGTGTATATGTGTGTGTGTGTGTGGTGTTATAGACTGTGCATTGAGTCAGAGTGAGCCGTGAGTGTGTGTGTACGAGAGTGTGTGTGCTGGTGGGCTTTTGTTGATGCACTGGTGTGTGTGCATGTGTGTCTGTTGTGCTACAAACTGCATTGAGTCACAGTGAGACATGTTTGTGTGTGCTGGTATAGGCGATTGATTGAGTCACAGTGATCCATTTGTGTGTGCGTGTTAGTATGCATGTGTTCTTGTTTAGGCTGTGCATTGAGTCACACTGAGGTGTGTGTGTATGCTTGTGTGTGTTGGTATAGATTGTGCATAGAATCACAGTACCATATGTGTGTGTGTGTGCTGGTAAAATCTGAGCATTGAGTCACACTGTCATGTGTGGTGTGTGTCTGTATGTACTTGTATGGACTGTACATTGAGTCACAGTGAGCATGTGTGTGTGTGTGTGTGTGCACTGGTATGCCTTGAACACTGAATCAGCTAGGTGTGTGTGTGTGCTCATATTGGCTTTGAGTTGAGTCACTGAGGTCTATGTGTGTCTGTGTAGGAGGGGGGCTACAGACTATGCATTTAGTCACATTGACACGTTTGTGTACATGAGTGTGTGTTGTGGTATGTGATTTCATTGAGTCACTGGAGTTTGTGTGTGTGTGGTGTTACAGACTGCATTGAGTCACAGTGAGGCGTGTGTGTGTATGATGGCATAGGCAATTGACTGAGTCACAATGACGCATGTGTGTGTGTTCTCATATAGGCTGTGCATTGAATCACAGTGAGACATGTATCTGTGAGTGTGTGTTTGTGTGTGCTAGTATATGGTGTGTATTGAGTCACACTGAGGTGTGTGTGTGTGCGTATGTGTTGTTATAGATTGTGCATTGAGTCAGAGTGCGGTGTCAGTGTGTGCATGTTGGTATAGACTATGCACTGAATCAGGGTGAGGGGTGTGTGTGTCTGTGTGTTCTGGTATAGGCGGACCATTGAGTCACACTGAGGTGTGTGTGTGTGTCTGTGTGTGTGTGTGTGTGTGCTGGTACAGCCTGTGCATTAATCACAGTCAGTTGTGTGTGTATGTTCACCTACAAGTTGCACTTTGTGTCACAGTGTGTCTGTGTGTGATATTATATGATATACACTGAGTCAAAGGGATCTGTGTGTGTGGGGGGGTGCATGTGCTCTTATAGACTTTGCATTGAGTCACACTGAGCTGTGTGTTTGAAAGTCTGTCTGTGTGTGTGTGTGTGTGTGTAGAGGTATAGGCTGTGTACTGACTCACAGTGAGCATTGTGTGCTTCTGTGTGTGTGTATGTCTTCTAGCTTAGACGGTGCACAGAGTCCCAGGGAGCCTTGTGTGTGTGTGTGTGTGTGTGTTGGTAAAGACTGTGCATTGGGTTGCAGTGAGCTGTCTTTGTCTGTGTGTGTGACTGCTGGTGTAGGCTGTGCATTGATTCAAGTTGAGCTGTGAGTGTGTGTGTGGTGTTGATATGGACGGTGCACTGTGTCACACTGAGTTGCGTGTGCGTGCTGGTATAATCTGAGCGTTGAGTCACACTGAGGTTTGTGCTTCGTGTCTGAAGGTAGTTGTATGGAATGTGCCTTGGGTCACAATGAATTGTGCATGTGTACGTTTTTGTGTGTACTTGGTGGTGTAGAGTCTGTATTGAGTCACACTAAGCTGTGAGTGTGTGTGTGTGATGGTATAGGATGTGCATTGAGTCACAAAGCCGTGTGTGTGTGTCTGTGCTGGTATAGGCTGTGCATTGATTCACAGTGAGCCTTGTGTATGAGCTAGTACGGATTGTGCATTAGTCAGTGAACCACGTGTGTGCTTTTCTGTGTTTGTCTGCTGATATAGGCTGTGAACTGAGTCACAGTGGGCCATGTGTGTTTGTGTCTGATGGTATAGGTGATTCATTGAGTCACAGTGAGCCATATATGAGTGCGTGTTTGTGTGTGTGTGTGTTGTGCTATAAGGTGAGCATTGAGTCACAGTGTGCTGTGTGTGTTGTTGTCTGTGTGTGTAGTATATTCTGAGCATTCAGTTACAGTGTGATGTGTTGCATGTGTTTCTGCTATTATGAAGTGTACATTGAGTCACAATGAGCCGTCTGTAATTGTGTGTGTGTTTGTGTGTGTTGGTAGAGGCTGTGCATTGAATCAGAATTAGGTGTTTATGTGTGTGCGGTGGTATGAGCTTTGCATTGTGTCATGGAGGTGTGTGTCTGTGTGTGTCTGCTGCTACAGATTTCATTGAGTCACAGTGAGCCTGGTGAGTGTCTGTGTGCTGATAGAGGCTGTGAATTGAGTCACAGTTTCTTATATGTGTGTGATTGTGTGTTGGTATACACTGTGCATTGAGTCATAGTGAGCAGGTCTGTGTGTGTCTGTGTGTTTGTGCAGTAGTACAGGTGGAGCATTTAATCAGTTATATGTGTGTGTGTTTGTTCGTTTGGTCTTTGCATTGAGTCACTGAAGTGTACGTGTGTGTGTGTGTGGTGCGATAGACTGTGCATTGAGTCAGAGTGAGCCATGAGTGTGTGTGTATGAGAGTGTGTGTGCTGGTGGGCTTTTGTTGCACTGGGGTGTGTGTGTGTGTGTGTGTAGTGCTACAGACTGCATTGAGTCACAGTGAGACGTGTTTGTGTGTGCTGGTATAGGCGATTGATTCACAGTGATCCATTTGTGTGTGTGTGTTAGTATGCGTGTGTTCTTGTTTAGGCTGTGCATTGAGTCACACTGAGATGTGTGTGTATGCTTGTGTGTTTTGGTATAGATTGTGCATAGAATCACAGTACCATATGTGTGTGTGTGTGCTGGTAAAATCTGAGCATTGAGTCACACTGTCCTGTGTGCTGTGTGTCTATGTACTTGTATGGACTGTGCATTGAGTCACAGTGAGCATGTGTGTGTGTTTGTGTGTGTGTGTGTGCACTGGTATGCTTTGAACCCTGAATCAGCTAGGGGTGTGTGTGTGTGTGCTCATATTGGCTTTGAGTTGAGTCACTGAAGTGTATGTGTGTCTGTTTAGGTGGGGGGCTACAGACTGTGAATTGAGTCACACTGAGTTGTTTGTGTACATGAGTGAGTGTTGTGTATGGGTTTTCATTGAGTCACTGGGTTTTGTGTGTGTGTGTGTGTTTGTAGTGCTACGGACTGCATTGGGTCACAGTGAGCTGTATGTGTGTGTGCTTGCTGGTGTAGGCTGTGCATTGATTCAAGGTTAGCTGTCAGTGTGTGTGGTGCTGGAATGGAATGTGCACTGAGACACAGTCATCTGTGTGTGTGTGTGCATACATGTGTGCTGAAATCAGCTGTGCACTGCATCACTGTGAGCCGTGTGTGTGTTTGTGTGTGTGCTGGAAAATCAGAGCATTGAGTCACACTGAGGTCTGTGCTGTGTGTCTGTATGTAGTGGTATGTCCTGTGCAAGGAATCAGTGAGCTGTGTGTGTGTGTGTTTGTGTATTTGGTGGTGTAGAGTCTGTATTGAGTCTCATTAAGCTGTGTATTTGTGTGTGTGTGTGTGTGATGGTATAGGATGTGCATTGGGTCACAGAGCCGTATATATGTGTCTGAGCTGGTATAGGCAGTGCATTGACTCACAGTGAGTGTTGTGTATGTGCTACTACAGACTGTGCATTGAGTCAGTGATCAATTTTGTGTGTTTGTGTGATTGTCTGCTCATATAGGCTGTGCACTGTGTCAGAGTAACCCATGTGTGTTTGTGGGAGTGTGTTTTTAAGTGATGGTATAAGTGGTTCATTGTGTCACAGTGTGCCGTGTGTGTGTAGTTGTGTGTGTGTGTAGTACAGTCTGAACTTTGATTTACAGTGAGATGTTTTGCATGTGTTTGTGCTTGTATGAACTATACGTTGAGTCACAATGAGCCATGCGTGTGTGTGTGTGCTGGTAGAGGCTGAGCATTGAATCACAGTTAGGAGTTTGTTTGTGTGTACTGGTATGGGCTTTGCATTGAGTCACAGAGGTATGTGTGTGTTTGTGTGTGTCTATGTGTGTATGTCTGTGTTGCCACAGACTTCATTGTGTCAGAGTGAGCTTTATGAGTGTCTGTGTGCAGATACAGGCTGTGAATTGAGTCCCAGTGTGTTATGTGTGTGTGTGTGTGTGCTGGTATAGCCTGTGCATTGAGTCACAGTGAGCTGTGTGTGTGTGTGTGTTTGCTGGTGTAGGTTGTGCAGTGATTCAAGGTGACCTGTGATTGTGTGTGTTGAACAGGAACGGACTGTGCACTGAGTCACAGTGAGCCATGTGTGAGTGTGTGCATGTGTGTGAGCCAGTTTAGGATGTGCACTGAGTCACGGTGAGCTGTGTGTGTTTGTGTGTGTGTTCTGGTAAAATATGAGCATTGAGTCACACTGAGGGGTGTCCTGTGTGTCTGTATGTACTGGCATGGACTGTGAATGGAATCACAGTGAGCGCTGTGTGTGTGTATTTTGTTGTATAGAGTCTTTATTGAGTCACACTATGCTGTGTGTGTGTGTGTCTGTGATGGTATAGGTGGTTCATGGAGTCAGAGTGAGCCAAGTATGAGTGTGTGTGTGTGTTTTGGGGTAAAAGCTGAGCATTGCATCACAGGGTATCATGTGTGTGTCTGTTGTTGTGTGTCTGTGTAGTACAGTCTGAGCATTGAGTTACAGTGAGATGTGTTGCATGTGTTTGTGCTAGTATGAACTGTACATTGAGTCACAACGAGCCATGTGTGTTTGTGTGTGTGTGTGTGTGCTGGTGGAGGCTGATCATTGAATCACAGTTACGTGTTTGTGTGTGTGTGCTGGTATGGGCTTTTCATTGAGTCACGGACTTGTATGTGTGTGTGTGTGCCTGTGTGTGTGTTGCTAAGATTTAATTCAGTCACAGTGAGCCTTGTGAGTGTATATGTGCTGATATAGGCTGTGAATTGAGTCACAGTGTGTTATGTGTGAGTGTGTCTGTGTGTGTGCTGGTAAAGACAGTGCATTGAGTCACAATAAGTTGTGTGTGTGTTAATATTCTCATATAGACTGTGCATTGAGTAACAGTGAGCAAGTGTGTGTGAGTTTGTGGGAGTGTATGAGCACTGGTATGGGTGGAGCATTGAATCAGTTAGGTGTGTGTGTGTGTGTGCTCCTATGGGCTATCTATTGAGTTACTGAGGTGTATTTGTGTTTTTGTAGTTTTACCACAGACTGTGCATTTAATCACAGTGAGCGGGGTGTGTGTGTGTATGTGAGTGTGTGTGCTGGTAGGCTTTCATTGAGTCCCTGGTGTGTGTGTGTGTGTGTGTGGTGCTACAGACTGCATTGAGTCACAGTGAGGCGTGTGTGTGTATGATGGTATAGGCAATTGATTGAGTCACAGTGAGGCATGTGTGTGTGTTCTCATATAGGCTGTGCATTGAATCACAGTGAGCCCTGTATCTGTGAGTGTGTGTTTGTGTGTGCTAGTATAGGGTGTGTATTGAGTCACACTGAGGTGTGTGTGTGTGCGTGTGTGTTGTTATAGCTTGTGCATTGAGTCAGAGTGCCATGTCAGTGTGTGCATTCTGGTATAGACTATGCACTGAATCAGAGTGAGGGGGTGTGTGTCTGTGTGTTCTGGTATAGGCGGACCATTGAGTCACACTGAGGTGTGTGTGTGAGTTTGTGTGTGTGCTGATACAGCCTGTGCATTAATCGCAGTCAGTTGTGTGTGTATGTGCACCTACAGGTTGCACTGTGTGTCACAGTGTTTTGTGTGTGTGTGTGATATTATATGGTATACAATGAGTCAAAGGGAGGTGTGTGGGGGGTGTTCATGTGTTCTTATAGGCTATGCATTGAGTCACACTGAGCTGTGTGTTTGAATGTCTGTATGTGTTTGTGTGTGTGTAGAGGTATAAGCTGTGTATTGACTCACAGTGAGCATTGTGTGCTTCTGTGTGTGTTTATGTCTGCTAGCTTAGCCTGTGCACTGAGTCACAGGGAGCTTTGTGTGTGTGTGTGTGTGTGTGTGTGTGTGTTGGTAAAGACTGTGCATTGGGTCACAGTGAGCTGTCTTTGTCTTTGTGTGATTGCTGGTGTAGACTGTGCATTGATTCAAGTTGAGCTGTGAGTGTGTGTGTGGTGTTGGTATGGACGGTGCACTGAGTCACACTGAGCTGTGAGTGTGTGTGTACATGCTGGTATAATCTGAGCGTTGAGTCACACTGAGGTGTGTGCTTCGTGTCTGTATGTAGTTGTATGGAATGTGCCTTGGGTCAGAATGAATTGTGTATGTGTACGTTTTTGTGTGTACTTGGTGGTGTAGAGTCTGTATTGAGTCACACTAAGCTGTGAGTGTGTGTGTGATAGGATGATAGGTATCCTATACCTGATAGGTATAGGATGTGCATTGAGTCACAAAGCCGTGTGTGTGTGTCTGTGCTGGGATAGGCTGTGCATTGATTCACAGTGAGCCTTGTTTATGTGCTAGTACAGACCGTGCATTGATTCAGAAAACCATGTGTGTGCTTTTCTGTGTTTGTCTGCTGATATAGGCTGTGAACTGAGTCACAGTGGGCCATGTGTGTTTGTGTCTGATGGAATAGGTGATTCATTGATTCACAGTGAGCCATATATGAGTGCGTGTTTGTGTGTGTGTGTGTGTTGTGCTGTAGGGTGAGCATTGAGTCACAGTGTGCCGTGTGTGTGTTGTTGTCTGTGTGTGTAGTACAGTCTGAGCATTCAGTTACAGTGCGATGTGTTGCATGTGTTTCTGCTATTATGAAGTGTACATTGAGTCACAATGAGCCCTCTGTAATTGTGTGTGTGTGTGTGTGTTGGTAGAGGCTGTGAATTGAATCAGAATTAGGTGATTATGTGTGTGTGGTGGTATGAGCTTTGCATTGTGTCATGGAGGTATGTGTGTGTGTGTTGCTACAGACTTCATTGAGTCACAGTGAGCCTGGTGAGTGTCTCTGTGCTGAAAGAGGCTGTGAATTGAGTCACAGTTTCTTATGTGTGTGTGATTGTGTGCTGGTATACACTGTGCATTGAGTCATAGTGAGCAGGTCTGTGTGTGTCTTTGTTTTTCTGCAGTAGTACGGGTGGAGCCTTTAATCAGTTATGTGTGTGTGTGTGTGTGTTCGTTTGGTCTTTGCATTGAGTCACTAAGGTGTATATGTGTGTGTGTGTGTGGTGTTATAGACTGTGCATTGAGTCAGAGTGAGCCGTGAGTGTGTGTGTACGAGAGTGTGTGTGCTGGTGGGCTTTTGTTGATGCACTGGTGTGTGTGCATGTGTGTCTGTTGTGCTACAAACTGCATTGAGTCACAGTGAGACATGTTTGTGTGTGCTGGTATAGGCGATTGATTGAGTCACAGTGATCCATTTGTGTGTGCGTGTTAGTATGCATGTGTTCTTGTTTAGGCTGTGCATTGAGTCACACTGAGGTGTGTGTGTATGCTTGTGTGTGTTGGTATAGATTGTGCATAGAATCACAGTACCATATGTGTGTGTGTGTGCTGGTAAAATCTGAGCATTGAGTCACACTGTCATGTGTGGTGTGTGTCTGTATGTACTTGTATGGACTGTACATTGAGTCACAGTGAGCATGTGTGTGTGTGTGTGTGTGCACTGGTATGCCTTGAACACTGAATCAGCTAGGTGTGTGTGTGTGCTCATATTGGCTTTGAGTTGAGTCACTGAGGTCTATGTGTGTCTGTGTAGGAGGGGGGCTACAGACTATGCATTTAGTCACATTGACACGTTTGTGTACATGAGTGTGTGTTGTGGTATGTGATTTCATTGAGTCACTGGAGTTTGTGTGTGTGTGGTGTTACAGACTGCATTGAGTCACAGTGAGGCGTGTGTGTGTATGATGGCATAGGCAATTGACTGAGTCACAATGACGCATGTGTGTGTGTTCTCATATAGGCTGTGCATTGAATCACAGTGAGACATGTATCTGTGAGTGTGTGTTTGTGTGTGCTAGTATATGGTGTGTATTGAGTCACACTGAGGTGTGTGTGTGTGCGTATGTGTTGTTATAGATTGTGCATTGAGTCAGAGTGCGGTGTCAGTGTGTGCATGTTGGTATAGACTATGCACTGAATCAGGGTGAGGGGTGTGTGTGTCTGTGTGTTCTGGTATAGGCGGACCATTGAGTCACACTGAGGTGTGTGTGTGTGTCTGTGTGTGTGTGTGTGTGTGCTGGTACAGCCTGTGCATTAATCACAGTCAGTTGTGTGTGTATGTTCACCTACAAGTTGCACTTTGTGTCACAGTGTGTCTGTGTGTGATATTATATGATATACACTGAGTCAAAGGGATCTGTGTGTGTGGGGGGGTGCATGTGCTCTTATAGACTTTGCATTGAGTCACACTGAGCTGTGTGTTTGAAAGTCTGTCTGTGTGTGTGTGTGTGTGTGTAGAGGTATAGGCTGTGTACTGACTCACAGTGAGCATTGTGTGCTTCTGTGTGTGTGTATGTCTTCTAGCTTAGACGGTGCACAGAGTCCCAGGGAGCCTTGTGTGTGTGTGTGTGTGTGTGTTGGTAAAGACTGTGCATTGGGTTGCAGTGAGCTGTCTTTGTCTGTGTGTGTGACTGCTGGTGTAGGCTGTGCATTGATTCAAGTTGAGCTGTGAGTGTGTGTGTGGTGTTGATATGGACGGTGCACTGTGTCACACTGAGTTGCGTGTGCGTGCTGGTATAATCTGAGCGTTGAGTCACACTGAGGTTTGTGCTTCGTGTCTGAAGGTAGTTGTATGGAATGTGCCTTGGGTCACAATGAATTGTGCATGTGTACGTTTTTGTGTGTACTTGGTGGTGTAGAGTCTGTATTGAGTCACACTAAGCTGTGAGTGTGTGTGTGTGATGGTATAGGATGTGCATTGAGTCACAAAGCCGTGTGTGTGTGTCTGTGCTGGTATAGGCTGTGCATTGATTCACAGTGAGCCTTGTGTATGAGCTAGTACGGATTGTGCATTACTCAGTGAACCACGTGTGTGCTTTTCTGTGTTTGTCTGCTGATATAGGCTGTGAACTGAGTCACAGTGGGCCATGTGTGTTTGTGTCTGATGGTATAGGTGATTCATTGAGTCACAGTGAGCCATATATGAGTGCGTGTTTGTGTGTGTGTGTGTTGTGCTATAAGGTGAGCATTGAGTCACAGTGTGCTGTGTGTGTTGTTGTCTGTGTGTGTAGTATATTCTGAGCATTCAGTTACAGTGTGATGTGTTGCATGTGTTTCTGCTATTATGAAGTGTACATTGAGTCACAATGAGCCGTCTGTAATTGTGTGTGTGTTTGTGTGTGTTGGTAGAGGCTGTGCATTGAATCAGAATTAGGTGTTTATGTGTGTGCGGTGGTATGAGCTTTGCATTGTGTCATGGAGGTGTGTGTCTGTGTGTGTCTGCTGCTACAGATTTCATTGAGTCACAGTGAGCCTGGTGAGTGTCTGTGTGCTGATAGAGGCTGTGAATTGAGTCACAGTTTCTTATATGTGTGTGATTGTGTGCTGGTATACACTGTGCATTGAGTCATAGTGAGCAGGTCTGTGTGTGTCTGTGTGTTTGTGCAGTAGTACAGGTGGAGCATTTAATCAGTTATATGTGTGTGTGTTTGTTCGTTTGGTCTTTGCATTGAGTCACTGAAGTGTACGTGTGTGTGTGTGTGGTGCGATAGACTGTGCATTGAGTCAGAGTGAGCCATGAGTGTGTGTGTATGAGAGTGTGTGTGCTGGTGGGCTTTTGTTGCACTGGGGTGTGTGTGTGTGTGTGTGTAGTGCTACAGACTGCATTGAGTCACAGTGAGACGTGTTTGTGTGTGCTGGTATAGGCGATTGATTCACAGTGATCCATTTGTGTGTGTGTGTTAGTATGCGTGTGTTCTTGTTTAGGCTGTGCATTGAGTCACACTGAGATGTGTGTGTATGCTTGTGTGTTTTGGTATAGATTGTGCATAGAATCACAGTACCATATGTGTGTGTGTGTGCTGGTAAAATCTGAGCATTGAGTCACACTGTCCTGTGTGCTGTGTGTCTATGTACTTGTATGGACTGTGCATTGAGTCACAGTGAGCATGTGTGTGTGTTTGTGTGTGTGTGTGTGCACTGGTATGCTTTGAACCCTGAATCAGCTAGGGGTGTGTGTGTGTGTGCTCATATTGGCTTTGAGTTGAGTCACTGAAGTGTATGTGTGTCTGTTTAGGTGGGGGGCTACAGACTGTGAATTGAGTCACACTGAGTTGTTTGTGTACATGAGTGAGTGTTGTGTATGGGTTTTCATTGAGTCACTGGGTTTTGTGTGTGTGTGTGTGTGTTTGTAGTGCTACGGACTGCATTGGGTCACAGTGAGCTGTATGTGTGTGTGCTTGCTGGTGTAGGCTGTGCATTGATTCAAGGTTAGCTGTCAGTGTGTGTGGTGCTGGAATGGAATGTGCACTGAGACACAGTCATCTGTGTGTGTGTGTGCATACATGTGTGCTGAAATCAGCTGTGCACTGCATCACTGTGAGCCGTGTGTGTGTTTGTGTGTGTGCTGGAAAATCAGAGCATTGAGTCACACTGAGGTCTGTGCTGTGTGTCTGTATGTAGTGGTATGTCCTGTGCAAGGAATCAGTGAGCTGTGTGTGTGTGTGTTTGTGTATTTGGTGGTGTAGAGTCTGTATTGAGTCTCATTAAGCTGTGTATTTGTGTGTGTGTGTGTGTGATGGTATAGGATGTGCATTGGGTCACAGAGCCGTATATATGTGTCTGAGCTGGTATAGGCAGTGCATTGACTCACAGTGAGTGTTGTGTATGTGCTACTACAGACTGTGCATTGAGTCAGTGATCAATTTTGTGTGTTTGTGTGATTGTCTGCTCATATAGGCTGTGCACTGTGTCAGAGTAACCCATGTGTGTTTGTGGGAGTGTGTTTTTAAGTGATGGTATAAGTGGTTCATTGTGTCACAGTGTGCCGTGTGTGTGTAGTTGTGTGTGTGTGTAGTACAGTCTGAACTTTGATTTACAGTGAGATGTTTTGCATGTGTTTGTGCTTGTATGAACTATACGTTGAGTCACAATGAGCCATGCGTGTGTGTGTGTGCTGGTAGAGGCTGAGCATTGAATCACAGTTAGGAGTTTGTTTGTGTGTACTGGTATGGGCTTTGCATTGAGTCACAGAGGTATGTGTGTGTTTGTGTGTGTCTATGTGTGTATGTCTGTGTTGCCACAGACTTCATTGTGTCAGAGTGAGCTTTATGAGTGTCTGTGTGCAGATACAGGCTGTGAATTGAGTCCCAGTGTGTTATGTGTGTGTGTGTGTGTGCTGGTATAGCCTGTGCATTGAGTCACAGTGAGCTGTGTGTGTGTGTGTGTTTGCTGGTGTAGGTTGTGCAGTGATTCAAGGTGACCTGTGATTGTGTGTGTTGAACAGGAACGGACTGTGCACTGAGTCACAGTGAGCCATGTGTGAGTGTGTGCATGTGTGTGAGCCAGTTTAGGATGTGCACTGAGTCACGGTGAGCTGTGTGTGTTTGTGTGTGTGTTCTGGTAAAATATGAGCATTGAGTCACACTGAGGGGTGTCCTGTGTGTCTGTATGTACTGGCATGGACTGTGAATGGAATCACAGTGAGCGCTGTGTGTGTGTATTTTGTTGTATAGAGTCTTTATTGAGTCACACTATGCTGTGTGTGTGTGTGTCTGTGATGGTATAGGTGGTTCATGGAGTCAGAGTGAGCCAAGTATGAGTGTGTGTGTGTGTTTTGGGGTAAAAGCTGAGCATTGCATCACAGGGTATCATGTGTGTGTCTGTTGTTGTGTGTCTGTGTAGTACAGTCTGAGCATTGAGTTACAGTGAGATGTGTTGCATGTGTTTGTGCTAGTATGAACTGTACATTGAGTCACAACGAGCCATGTGTGTTTGTGTGTGTGTGTGTGTGCTGGTGGAGGCTGATCATTGAATCACAGTTACGTGTTTGTGTGTGTGTGCTGGTATGGGCTTTTCATTGAGTCACGGACTTGTATGTGTGTGTGTGTGCATGTGTGTGTGTTGCTAAGATTTAATTCAGTCACAGTGAGCCTTGTGAGTGTATATGTGCTGATATAGGCTGTGAATTGAGTCACAGTGTGTTATGTGTGAGTGTGTCTGTGTGTGTGCTGGTAAAGACAGTGCATTGAGTCACAATAAGTTGTGTGTGTGTTAATATTCTCATATAGACTGTGCATTGAGTAACAGTGAGCAAGTGTGTGTGAGTTTGTGGGAGTGTATGAGCACTGGTATGGGTGGAGCATTGAATCAGTTAGGTGTGTGTGTGTGTGTGCTCCTATGGGCTATCTATTGAGTTACTGAGGTGTATTTGTGTTTTTGTAGTTTTACCACAGACTGTGCATTTAATCACAGTGAGCGGGGTGTGTGTGTGTATGTGAGTGTGTGTGTTGGTAGGCTTTCATTGAGTCCCTGGTGTGTGTGTGTGTGTGTGTGGTGCTACAGACTGCATTGAGTCACAGTGAGGTGTGTGTGTGTATGATGGTATAGGCAATTGATTGAGTCACAGTGAGGCATGTGTGTGTGTTCTCATATAGGCTGTGCATTGAATCACAGTGAGACATGTATCTGTAACTGTGTGTTTGTGTGTGCTAGTATAGGGTGTGTATTGAGTCACACTGAGGTGTGTGTGTGTGCGTGTGTGCTGTTATAGATTGTGCATTGAGTCAGAGTGCCATGTCAGTGTGTGCATTCTGGTATAGACTATGCACTGAATCACAGTGAGGGGTGTGTGTGTCTGTGTGTTCTGGTATAGGCGGACCATTGAGTCACACTGAGGTGTGTGTGTGTGTTTGTGTGTGTGTGTGCTGATACAGCCTGTGCATTAATCGCAGTCAGTTGTGTGTGTATGTGCACCTACAGGTTGCACTTTGTGTCACAGTGTTTTGTGTGTGTGTGTGATATTATATGGTATATAATGAGTCAAAGGGAGGTGTGTGTGGGGGGATCCTGTGTTCTTATAGGCTATGCATTGAGTCACACTGAGCTGTGTGTTTGAATGTCTGTATGTGTTTGTGTGTGTGTAGAGGTATAAGCTGTGTATTGACTCACAGTGAGCATTGTGTGCTTCTGTGTGTGTTTATGTCTGCTAGCTTAGCCTGTGCACTGAGTCACAGGGAGCCTTGTGTGTGTGTGTGTGTGTGTTGGTAAAGACTGTGCATTGGGTCACAGTGAGCTGTCTTTGTCTTTGTGTGATTGTTGGTGTAGACTGTGCATTGATTCAAGTTGAGCAGTGAGTGTGTGTGTGGTGTTGGTATGGACGATGCACTGAGTCACACTGAGCTGTGAGTGTGTGTGTACATGCTGGTATAATCTGAGCGTTGAGTCACACTGAGGTGTGTGCTTCGTGTCTGTATGTAGTTGTATGGAATGTGCCTTGGGTCAGAATGAATTGTGTATGTGTACGTTTTTGTGTGTACTTGGTGGTGTAGAGTCTGTATTGAGTCACACTAAGCTGTGAGTGTGTGTGTGATAGGATGATAGGTATCCTATACCTGATAGGTATAGGATGTGCATTGAGTCACAAAGCCGTGTGTGTGTGTCTGTGCTGGGATAGGCTGTGCATTGCTTCACAGTGAGCCTTGTTTATGTGTTAGTACAGACCGTGCATTGATTCAGTAAACCATGTGTGTGCTTTTCTGTGTTTGTCTGCTGATATAGGCTGTGAACTGAGTCACAGTGGGCCATGTGTGTTTGTGTCTGATGGTATAGGTGATTCATTGAATCACAGTGAGCCATATATGAGTGCGTGTTTGTGTGTGTGTGTGTGTTTTGCTGTAGGGTGAGCATTGAGTCACAGTGTGCTGTGTGTGTGTAGTTGTCTGTGTGTGTAGTACAGTCTGAGCATTTAGTTACAGTGCGATGTGTTGCATGTGTTTCTGCTATTATGAAGTGTACATTGAGTCACAATGAGCCCTCTGTAATTGTGTGTGTGTGTGTGTGTTGGTAGAGGCTGTGAATTGAATCAGAATTAGGTGATTATGTGTGTGTGGTGGTATGAGCTTTGCATTGTGTCATGGAGGTATGTGTGTGTGTGTTGCTACAGACTTCATTGAGTCACAGTGAGCCTGGTGAGTGTCTCTGTGCTGATAGAGGCTGTGAATTGAGTCACAGTTTCTTATGTGTGTGTGATTGTGTGCTGGTATACACTGTGCATTGAGTCATAGTGAGCAGGTCTGTGTGTGTCTTTGTTTTTCTGCAGTAGTACGGGTGGAGCCTTTAATCAGTTATGTGTGTGTGTGTGTGTGTTCGTTTGGTCTTTACATTGAGTCACTAAGGTGTATGTGTGTGTGTGTGGTGTTATAGACTGTGCATTGAGTCAGAGTGAGCCGTGAGTGTGTGTGTACGAGAGTGTGTGAGCTGGTGGGCTTTTGTTGATGCACTGATGTGTGCATGTGTGTCTGTTGTGCTACAGACTGCATTGAGTCACAGTGAGGCGTGTGTGTGTATGATGGCATAGGCAATTTATTGAGTCACAGTGACGCATGTGTGTGTGTTCTCATATAGGTTGTTCATTGAATCACAGTGAGACATGTATCTGTGAGTGTGTGTTTGTGTGTGCTAGTATATGGTGTGTATTGAGTCACACTGAGGTGTGTGTGTGTGCGTATGTGTTGTTATAGATTGTGCATTGAGTCAGAGTGCCGTGTCAGTGTGGGCATGCTGGTATAGACTATGCACTGAATCAGGGTGAGGGGTGTGTGTGTCTGTGTGTTCTGGTATAGGCGGACCATTGAGTCACACTGAGGTGTGTGTGTGTGTCTGTGTTTGTGTGTGTGTGCTGGTACAGCCTGTGCATTAATCACAGTCAGTTGTGTGTGTATGTTCACCTACAAGTTGCACTTTGTGTCACAGTGTGTCTGTGTGTGATATTATATGGTATACACTGAGTCATAGGGAGCTGTGTGTGTGGGGGGGTGCATGTGCTCTTATAGACTTTGCATTGAGTCACACTGAGCTGTGTGTTTGAAAGTCTGTGTGTGTGTGTGTGTGTGTAGAGGTATAGGCTGTGTACTGACTCACAGTGAGCATTGTGTGCTTCTGTGTGTGTGTATGTCTTCTAGCTTAGACTGTGCACAGAGTCCCAGGGAGCCTTGAGTGTGTGTGTGTGTGTGTGTGTGTTGGTAAAGACTGTGCATTGGGTCGCAGTGAGCTGTCTTTGTCTGTGTGTGTGACTGCTGGTGTAGGCTGTGCATTGATTCAAGTTGAGCTGTGAGTGTGTGTGTGGTGTTGATATGGACGGTGCACTGTGTCACACTGAGTTGCGTGTGCGTGCTGGTATAATCTGAGCATTGAGTCACACTGAGGTTTGTGCTTCGTGTCTGAAGGTAGTTGTATGGAATGTGCCTTGGGTCACAATGAATTATGTATGTGTACGTTTTTGTGTGTACTTGGTGGTGTAGAGTCTGTATTGAGTCACACTAAGTTGTGAGTGTGTGTGTGTGATGGTATAGGATGTGCATTGAGTCACAAAGCCGTGTGTGTGTGTCTGTGCTGGTATAGGCTGTGCATTGATTCACAGTGAGCCTTGTGTATGAGCTAGTACGGATTGTGCATTAGTCAGTGAACCACGTGTGTGCTTTTCTGTGTTTGTCTGCTGATATAGGCTGTGAACTGAGTCACAGTGGGCCACGTGTGTTTGTGTTTGATGGTATAGGTGATTCATTGAGTCACAGTGAGCCATGTATGAGTGCGTGTTTGTGTGTGTTGTGCTATAGGGTGAGCATTGAGTCACAGTGTGCTGTGTGTGTGTTGTTGTCTGTGTGTGTAGTATAGTCTGAGCATTCAGTTACAGTGTGATGTGTTGCATGTGTTTCTGCTATTATGAAGTGTACATTGAGTCACAATGAGCCGTCTGTAATTGTGTGTGTGTGTTGGTAGAGGCTGTGCATTGAATCAGAATTAGGTGTTTATGTGTGTGCGGTGGTATGAGCTTTGCATTGTGTCATGGAGGTGTGTGTGTGTGTCTGTGTGTGTCTGCTGCTACAGATTTCATTGAGTCACAGTGAGCCTGGTGAGTGTCTGTGTGCTGATAGAGGCTGTGAATTGAGTCACAGTTTCTTATATGTGTGTGATTGTGTGCTGGTATACACTGTGCATAGAGTTATAGTGAGCAGGTCTGTGTGTGTCTGTGTGTTTGTGCAGTAGTACAGATGGAGCATTTAATCAGTTATGTGTGTGTGTGTTTGTTCGTTTGGTCTTTGCATTGAGTCACTGAGGTGTACGTGTGTGTGTGTGTGGTGCGATAGACTGTGCATTGAGTCAGAGTGAGCCGTGAGTGTGTGTGTATGAGAGTGTGTGTGCTGGTGGGCTTTTGTTGCACTGGGGTGTGTGTGTGTGTGTGTGTTTAGTGCTACAGACTGCATTGAGTCACAGTGAGACGTGTTTGTGTGTGCTGGTATAGGCGATTGATTCACAGTGATCCATTTGTGTGTGTGTGTTAGTATGCGTGTGTTCTTGTTTAGGCTGTGCATTGAGTCACACTGAGATGTGTGTGTATGCTTGTGTGTTTTGGTATAGATTGTGCATAGAATCACAGTACCATATGTGTGTGTGTGTGCTGGTAAAATCTGAGCATTGAGTCACACTGTCCTGTGTGCTGTGTGTCTATGTACTTGTATGGACTGTGCATTGAGTCACAGTGAGCATGTGTGTGTGTGTGTGTGTGCACACTGGTATGCTTTGAACCCTGAATCAGCTAGGGGTGTGTGTGTGTGCTCATATTGGCTTTGAGTTGAGTCACTGAAGTGTATGTGTGTCTGTTTAGGTGGGGGGCTACAGACTGTGAATTGAGTCACACTGAGTTGTTTGTGTACATGAGTGAGTGTTGTGTATGGGTTTTCATTGAATCACTGGGTTTTGTGTGTGTGTGTGTGTGTTTGTAGTGCTACGGACTGCATTGTGTCCTAGTGAGCTGTATGTGTGTGTGCTTGCTGGTGTAGGCTGTGCATTGATTCAAGGTTAGCTGTCAGTGTGTGTGGTGCTGGAATGGAATGTGCACTGAGACACAGTCATCTGTGTGTGTGTGTGCATACATGTGTGCTGGAATCAGCTGTGCACTGCATCACTGTGAGCCGTGTGTGTGTTTGTGTGTGTGTGCTGGAAAATCAGAGCATTGAGTCACACTGAGGTCTGTGCTGTGTGTCTGTATGTAGTGGTATGGCCTGTGCAAGGAATCAGTGAGCTGTGTGTGTGTGTGTTTGTGTATTTGGTGGTGTAGAGTCTGTATTGAGTCTCATTAAGCTGTGTGTGTGTGTGTGTGTGATGGTATAGGATTTGCATTGGGTCACAGAGCCGTATATATATGTCTGAGCTGGTATAGGCAGTGCATTGACTCACAGTGAGTGTTGTGTATGTGCTACTACAGACTGTGCATTGAGTCAGTGATCAATTTTGTGTGTTTGTGTGATTGCTCATATAGGCTGTGCACTGTGTCACAGTAACCCATGTGTGTTTGTGGGAGTGTGTTTTTGAGTGATGGTATAAGTGGTTCATTGTGTCACAGTGAGCCATGTATGAGTGCATGTTTGTGTGTGTGTGTGTTCTGGTAGAGGCTAAGCATTGTGTCACAGTGTGCCATGTGTGTGTGTGGTTGTGTGTGTGTGTAGTACAGTCTGAACATTGATTTACAGTGAGATGTTTTGCATGTGTTTGTGCTTGTATGAACTATACGTTGAGTCACAATGAGCCATGCGTGTGTGTGTGTGCTGGTAGAGGCTGAGCATTGAATCACAGTTAGGAGTTTCTTTGTGTGTACTGGTATGGGCTTTGCATTGAGTCACAGAGGTATGTGTGTGTTTGTGTGTGTCTATGTGTGTATGTCTGTGTTGCCACAGACTTCATTGTGTCAGAGTGAGCTTTATGAGTGTCTGTGTGCAGATACAGGCTGTGAATTGAGTCCCAGTGTGTTATGTGTGCGTGTGTGTGTGCTGGTATAGCCTGTGCATTGAGTCACAGTGAGCTGTGTGTGTGTGTTTGCTGGTGTAGGCTGTGCAGTGATTCAAGGTGACCTGTGATTGTGTGTGTTGAACAGGAACGGACTGTGCACTGAGTCACAGTGAGCCATGTGTGATTGTGTGCATGTGTGTGAGCCAGTTTAGGAGGTGCGCTGAGTCACAGTGAGCTGTGTGTGTTTGTGTGTGTGTTCTGGTAAAATATGAGCATTGAGTCAACACTGAGGTGTGTCCTGTGTGTCTGTATGTACTGGCATTGACCGTGAATGGAATCACAGTGAGCGCTGTGTGTGTATATTTTGTTGTATAGAGTCTTTATTGAGTCACACTAAGCTGTGTGTGTGTATGTGTGTGTGTGTGATGGTATAGGTGGTTCATTGAGTCAGAGTGAGCCAAGTATGAGCGTGTGTGTGTGTGTTTTGGGGTAAAAGCTGAGCATTGCATCACAGGGTGTCGTGTGTGTCTGTTGTTGTGTGTCTGTGTAGTACAGTCTGAGCATTGAGTTACAGTGAGATGTGTTGCATGTGTTTGTGCTAGTATGAACTGTACATTGAGTCACAACGAGCCATGTGTGTTTGTGTGTGTGTGTGTGTGCTGGTGGAGGCTGATCATTGAATCACAGTTACGTGTTTGTGTGTGTGTGCTGGTATGGGCTTTTCATTGAGTCACGGACTTGTATGTGTGTGTGTGTGCATGTGTGTGTGTTGCTAAGATTTAATTCAGTCACAGTGAGCCTTGTGAGTGTATATGTGCTGATATAGGCTGTGAATTGAGTCACAGTGTGTTATGTGTGAGTGTGTCTGTGTGTGTGCTGGTAAAGACAGTGCATTGAGTCACAATAAGTTGTGTGTGTGTTAATATTCTCATATAGACTGTGCATTGAGTAACAGTGAGCAAGTGTGTGTGAGTTTGTGGGAGTGTATGAGCACTGGTATGGGTGGAGCATTGAATCAGTTAGGTGTGTGTGTGTGTGTGCTCCTATGGGCTATCTATTGAGCTACTGAGGTGTACTTGTGTTTCTGTAGTTTTACCACAGACTGTGCATTTAATCACAGTGAGCGGGGTGTGTGTGTGTATGTGAGTGTGTGTGCTGGTAGGCTTTCATTGAGTCCCTGGTGTGTGTGTGTGTGTGTGTGGTGCTACAGACTGCATTGAGTCACAGTGAGGCGTGTGTGTGTATGATGGTATAGGCAATTGATTGAGTCACAGTGAGGCATGTGTGTGTGTTCTCATATAGGCTGTGCATTGAATCACAGTGAGCCCTGTATCTGTGAGTGTGTGTTTGTGTGTGCTAGTATAGGGTGTGTATTGAGTCACACTGAGGTGTGTGTGTGTGCGTGTGTGTTGTTATAGCTTGTGCATTGAGTCAGAGTGCCATGTCAGTGTGTGCATTCTGGTATAGACTATGCACTGAATCAGAGTGAGGGGGTGTGTGTCTGTGTGTTCTGGTATAGGCGGACCATTGAGTCACACTGAGGTGTGTGTGTGAGTTTGTGTGTGTGCTGATACAGCCTGTGCATTAATCGCAGTCAGTTGTGTGTGTATGTGCACCTACAGGTTGCACTGTGTGTCACAGTGTTTTGTGTGTGTGTGTGATATTATATGGTATACAATGAGTCAAAGGGAGGTGTGTGTGGGGGGGTTCATGTGTTCTTATAGGCTATGCATTGAGTCACACTGAGCTGTGTGTTTGAATGTCTGTATGTGTTTGTGTGTGTGTAGAGGTATAAGCTGTGTATTGACTCACAGTGAGCATTGTGTGCTTCTGTGTGTGTTTATGTCTGCTAGCTTAGCCTGTGCACTGAGTCACAGGGAGCTTTGTGTGTGTGTGTGTGTGTGTGTGTGTGTGTGTTGGTAAAGACTGTGCATTGGGTCACAGTGAGCTGTCTTTGTCTTTGTGTGATTGCTGGTGTAGACTGTGCATTGATTCAAGTTGAGCTGTGAGTGTGTGTGTGGTGTTGGTATGGACGGTGCACTGAGTCACACTGAGCTGTGAGTGTGTGTGTACATGCTGGTATAATCTGAGCGTTGAGTCACACTGAGGTGTGTGCTTCGTGTCTGTATGTAGTTGTATGGAATGTGCCTTGGGTCAGAATGAATTGTGTATGTGTACGTTTTTGTGTGTACTTGGTGGTGTAGAGTCTGTATTGAGTCACACTAAGCTGTGAGTGTGTGTGTGATAGGATGATAGGTATCCTATACCTGATAGGTATAGGATGTGCATTGAGTCACAAAGCCGTGTGTGTGTGTCTGTGCTGGGATAGGCTGTGCATTGATTCACAGTGAGCCTTGTTTATGTGCTAGTACAGACCGTGCATTGATTCAGAAAACCATGTGTGTGCTTTTCTGTGTTTGTCTGCTGATATAGGCTGTGAACTGAGTCACAGTGGGCCATGTGTGTTTGTGTCTGATGGTATAGGTGATTCATTGAATCACAGTGAGCCATATATGAGTGCGTGTTTGTGTGTGTGTGTGTGTTGTGCTGTAGGGTGAGCATTGAGTCACAGTGTGCCGTGTGTGTGTTGTTGTCTGTGTGTGTAGTACAGTCTGAGCATTCAGTTACAGTGCGATGTGTTGCATGTGTTTCTGCTATTATGAAGTGTACATTGAGTCACAATGAGCCCTCTGTAATTGTGTGTGTGTGTGTGTGTTGGTAGAGGCTGTGAATTGAATCAGAATTAGGTGATTATGTGTGTGTGGTGGTATGAGCTTTGCATTGTGTCATGGAGGTATGTGTGTGTGTGTTGCTACAGACTTCATTGAGTCACAGTGAGCCTGGTGAGTGTCTCTGTGCTGAAAGAGGCTGTGAATTGAGTCACAGTTTCTTATGTGTGTGTGATTGTGTGCTGGTATACACTGTGCATTGAGTCATAGTGAGCAGGTCTGTGTGTGTCTTTGTTTTTCTGCAGTAGTACGGGTGGAGCCTTTAATCAGTTATGTGTGTGTGTGTGTGTGTTCGTTTGGTCTTTGCATTGAGTCACTAAGGTGTATATGTGTGTGTGTGTGGTGTTATAGACTGTGCATTGAGTCAGAGTGAGCCGTGAGTGTGTGTGTACGAGAGTGTGTGTGCTGGTGGGCTTTTGTTGATGCACTGGTGTGTGTGCATGTGTGTCTGTTGTGCTACAGACTGCATTGAGTCACAGTGAGACATGTTTGTGTGTGCTGGTATAGGCGATTGATTGAGTCACAGTGATCCATTTGTGTGTGCGTGTTAGTATGCATGTGTTCTTGTTTAGGCTGTGCATTGAGTCACACTGAGGTGTGTGTGTATGCTTGTGTGTGTTGGTATAGATTGTGCATAGAATCACAGTACCATATGTGTGTGTGTGTGCTGGTAAAATCTGAGCATTGAGTCACACTGTCATGTGTGGTGTGTGTCTGTATGTACTTGTATGGACTGTACATTGAGTCACAGTGAGCATGTGTGTGTGTGTGTGTGTGCACTGGTATGCCTTGAACACTGAATCAGCTAGGTGTGTGTGTGTGCTCATATTGGCTTTGAGTTGAGTCACTGAGGTCTATGTGTGTCTGTGTAGGAGGGGGGCTACAGACTATGCATTTAGTCACATTGACACGTTTGTGTACATGAGTGTGTGTTGTGGTATGTGATTTCATTGAGTCACTGGAGTTTGTGTGTGTGTGGTGTTACAGACTGCATTGAGTCACAGTGAGGCATGTGTGTGTATGATGGCATAGGCAATTGATTGAGTCACAATGACGCATGTGTGTGTTTTCTCATATAGGCTGTGCATTGAATCACAGTGAGACATGTATCTGTGAGTGTGTGTTTGTGTGTGCTAGTATATGGTGTGTATTGAGTCACACTGAGGTGTGTGTGTGTGCGTATGTGTTGTTATAGATTGTGCATTGAGTCAGAGTGCTGTGTCAGTGTGTGCATGTTGGTATAGACTATGCACTGAATCAGGGTGAGGGGTGTGTGTGTCTGTGTGTTCTGGTATAGGCGGAACATTGAGTCACACTGAGGTGTGTGTGTGTGTCTGTGTGTGTGTGTGTGTGCTGGTACAGCCTGTGCATTTATCACAGTCAGTTGTGTGTGTATGTTCACCTACAAGTTGCACTTTGTGTCACAGTGTGTCTGTGTGTGATATTATATGGTATACACTGAGTCAAAGGGATCTGTGTTTGTGTGGGGGTGCATGTGCTCTTATAGACTTTGCATTGAGTCACACTGAGCTGTGTGTTTGAAAGTCTGTCTGTGTGTGTGTGTGTGTGTAGAGGTATAGGCTGTGTACTGACTCACAGTGAGCATTGTGTGCTTCTGTGTGTGTGTATGTCTGCTAGCTTAGACGGTGCACAGAGTCCCAGGGAGCCTTGTGTGTGTGTGTGTGTGTGTGTTGGTAAAGACTGTGCATTGGGTCGCAGTGAGCTGTCTTTGTCTGTGTGTGTGACTGCTGGTGTAGGCTGTGCATTGATTCAAGTTGAGCTGTGAGTGTGTGTGTGGTGTTGACATGGACGGTGCACTGTGTCACACTGAGTTGCGTGTGCGTGCTGGTATAATCTGAGCATTGAGTCACACTGAGGTTTGTGCTTCGTGTCTGAAGGTAGTTGTATGGAATGTGCCTTGGGTCACAATGAATTGTGCATGTGTACGTTTTTGTGTGTACTTGGTGGTGTAGAGTCTGTATTGAGTCACACTAAGCTGTGAGTGTGTGTGTGTGATGGTATAGGATGTGCATTGAGTCACAAAGCCGTGTGTGTGTGTCTGTGCTGGTATAGGCTGTGCATTGATTCACAGTGAGCCTTGTGTATGAGCTAGTACGGATTGTGCATTACTCAGTGAACCACGTGTGTGCTTTTCTGTGTTTGTCTGCTAATATAGGCTGTGAACTGAGTCACAGTGGGCCATGTGTGTTTGTGTCTGATGGTATAGGTGATTCATTGAGTCACAGTGAGCCATATATGAGTGCGTGTTTGTGTGTGTGTTGTGCTATAAGGTGAGCATTGAGTCACAGTGTGCTGTGTGTGTTGTTGTCTGTGTGTGTAGTATATTCTGAGCATTCAGTTACAGTGTGATGTGTTGCATGTGTTTCTGCTATTATGAAGTGTACATTGAGTCACAATGAGCCGTCTGTAATTGTGTGTGTGTTTGTGTGTGTTGGTAGAGGCTGTGCATTGAATCAGAATTAGGTGTTTATGTGTGTGCGGTGGTATGAGCTTTGCATTGTGTCATGGAGGTGTGTGTCTGTGTGTGTCTGCTGCTACAGATTTCATTGAGTCACAGTGAGCCTGGTGAGTGTCTGTGTGCTGATAGAGGCTGTGAATTGAGTCACAGTTTCTTATATGTGTGTGATTGTGTGCTGGTATACACTGTGCATTGAGTCATAGTGAGCAGGTCTGTGTGTGTCTGTGTGTTTGTGCAGTAGTACAGGTGGAGCATTTAATCAGTTATATGTGTGTGTGTTTGTTCGTTTGGTCTTTGCATTGAGTCACTGAAGTGTACGTGTGTGTGTGTGTGGTGCGATAGACTGTGCATTGAGTCAGAGTGAGCCATGAGTGTGTGTGTATGAGAGTGTGTGTGCTGGTGGGCTTTTGTTGCACTGGGGTGTGTGTGTGTGTGTGTGTAGTGCTACAGACTGCATTGAGTCACAGTGAGACGTGTTTGTGTGTGCTGGTATAGGCGATTGATTCACAGTGATCCATTTGTGTGTGTGTGTTAGTATGCGTGTGTTCTTGTTTAGGCTGTGCATTGAGTCACACTGAGATGTGTGTGTATGCTTGTGTGTTTTGGTATAGATTGTGCATAGAATCACAGTACCATATGTGTGTGTGTGTGCTGGTAAAATCTGAGCATTGAGTCACACTGTCCTGTGTGCTGTGTGTCTATGTACTTGTATGGACTGTGCATTGAGTCACAGTGAGCATGTGTGTGTGTTTGTGTGTGTGTGTGTGCACTGGTATGCTTTGAACCCTGAATCAGCTAGGGGTGTGTGTGTGTGTGCTCATATTGGCTTTGAGTTGAGTCACTGAAGTGTATGTGTGTCTGTTTAGGTGGGGGGCTACAGACTGTGAATTGAGTCACACTGAGTTGTTTGTGTACATGAGTGAGTGTTGTGTATGGGTTTTCATTGAGTCACTGGGTTTTGTGTGTGTGTGTGTGTGTTTGTAGTGCTACGGACTGCATTGGGTCACAGTGAGCTGTATGTGTGTGTGCTTGCTGGTGTAGGCTGTGCATTGATTCAAGGTTAGCTGTCAGTGTGTGTGGTGCTGGAATGGAATGTGCACTGAGACACAGTCATCTGTGTGTGTGTGTGCATACATGTGTGCTGAAATCAGCTGTGCACTGCATCACTGTGAGCCGTGTGTGTGTTTGTGTGTGTGCTGGAAAATCAGAGCATTGAGTCACACTGAGGTCTGTGCTGTGTGTCTGTATGTAGTGGTATGTCCTGTGCAAGGAATCAGTGAGCTGTGTGTGTGTGTGTTTGTGTATTTGGTGGTGTAGAGTCTGTATTGAGTCTCATTAAGCTGTGTATTTGTGTGTGTGTGTGTGTGATGGTATAGGATGTGCATTGGGTCACAGAGCCGTATATATGTGTCTGAGCTGGTATAGGCAGTGCATTGACTCACAGTGAGTGTTGTGTATGTGCTACTACAGACTGTGCATTGAGTCAGTGATCAATTTTGTGTGTTTGTGTGATTGTCTGCTCATATAGGCTGTGCACTGTGTCAGAGTAACCCATGTGTGTTTGTGGGAGTGTGTTTTTAAGTGATGGTATAAGTGGTTCATTGTGTCACAGTGTGCCGTGTGTGTGTAGTTGTGTGTGTGTGTAGTACAGTCTGAACTTTGATTTACAGTGAGATGTTTTGCATGTGTTTGTGCTTGTATGAACTATACGTTGAGTCACAATGAGCCATGCGTGTGTGTGTGTGCTGGTAGAGGCTGAGCATTGAATCACAGTTAGGAGTTTGTTTGTGTGTACTGGTATGGGCTTTGCATTGAGTCACAGAGGTATGTGTGTGTTTGTGTGTGTCTATGTGTGTATGTCTGTGTTGCCACAGACTTCATTGTGTCAGAGTGAGCTTTATGAGTGTCTGTGTGCAGATACAGGCTGTGAATTGAGTCCCAGTGTGTTATGTGTGTGTGTGTGTGTGCTGGTATAGCCTGTGCATTGAGTCACAGTGAGCTGTGTGTGTGTGTGTGTTTGCTGGTGTAGGTTGTGCAGTGATTCAAGGTGACCTGTGATTGTGTGTGTTGAACAGGAACGGACTGTGCACTGAGTCACAGTGAGCCATGTGTGAGTGTGTGCATGTGTGTGAGCCAGTTTAGGATGTGCACTGAGTCACGGTGAGCTGTGTGTGTTTGTGTGTGTGTTCTGGTAAAATATGAGCATTGAGTCACACTGAGGGGTGTCCTGTGTGTCTGTATGTACTGGCATGGACTGTGAATGGAATCACAGTGAGCGCTGTGTGTGTGTATTTTGTTGTATAGAGTCTTTATTGAGTCACACTATGCTGTGTGTGTGTGTGTCTGTGATGGTATAGGTGGTTCATGGAGTCAGAGTGAGCCAAGTATGAGTGTGTGTGTGTGTTTTGGGGTAAAAGCTGAGCATTGCATCACAGGGTATCATGTGTGTGTCTGTTGTTGTGTGTCTGTGTAGTACAGTCTGAGCATTGAGTTACAGTGAGATGTGTTGCATGTGTTTGTGCTAGTATGAACTGTACATTGAGTCACAACGAGCCATGTGTGTTTGTGTGTGTGTGTGTGTGCTGGTGGAGGCTGATCATTGAATCACAGTTACGTGTTTGTGTGTGTGTGCTGGTATGGGCTTTTCATTGAGTCACGGACTTGTATGTGTGTGTGTGTGCATGTGTGTGTGTTGCTAAGATTTAATTCAGTCACAGTGAGCCTTGTGAGTGTATATGTGCTGATATAGGCTGTGAATTGAGTCACAGTGTGTTATGTGTGAGTGTGTCTGTGTGTGTGCTGGTAAAGACAGTGCATTGAGTCACAATAAGTTGTGTGTGTGTTAATATTCTCATATAGACTGTGCATTGAGTAACAGTGAGCAAGTGTGTGTGAGTTTGTGGGAGTGTATGAGCACTGGTATGGGTGGAGCATTGAATCAGTTAGGTGTGTGTGTGTGTGTGCTCCTATGGGCTATCTATTGAGTTACTGAGGTGTATTTGTGTTTTTGTAGTTTTACCACAGACTGTGCATTTAATCACAGTGAGCGGGGTGTGTGTGTGTATGTGAGTGTGTGTGTTGGTAGGCTTTCATTGAGTCCCTGGTGTGTGTGTGTGTGTGTGTGGTGCTACAGACTGCATTGAGTCACAGTGAGGTGTGTGTGTGTATGATGGTATAGGCAATTGATTGAGTCACAGTGAGGCATGTGTGTGTGTTCTCATATAGGCTGTGCATTGAATCACAGTGAGACATGTATCTGTAACTGTGTGTTTGTGTGTGCTAGTATAGGGTGTGTATTGAGTCACACTGAGGTGTGTGTGTGTGCGTGTGTGCTGTTATAGATTGTGCATTGAGTCAGAGTGCCATGTCAGTGTGTGCATTCTGGTATAGACTATGCACTGAATCACAGTGAGGGGTGTGTGTGTCTGTGTGTTCTGGTATAGGCGGACCATTGAGTCACACTGAGGTGTGTGTGTGTGTTTGTGTGTGTGTGTGCTGATACAGCCTGTGCATTAATCGCAGTCAGTTGTGTGTGTATGTGCACCTACAGGTTGCACTTTGTGTCACAGTGTTTTGTGTGTGTGTGTGATATTATATGGTATATAATGAGTCAAAGGGAGGTGTGTGTGGGGGGATCCTGTGTTCTTATAGGCTATGCATTGAGTCACACTGAGCTGTGTGTTTGAATGTCTGTATGTGTTTGTGTGTGTGTAGAGGTATAAGCTGTGTATTGACTCACAGTGAGCATTGTGTGCTTCTGTGTGTGTTTATGTCTGCTAGCTTAGCCTGTGCACTGAGTCACAGGGAGCCTTGTGTGTGTGTGTGTGTGTGTTGGTAAAGACTGTGCATTGGGTCACAGTGAGCTGTCTTTGTCTTTGTGTGATTGTTGGTGTAGACTGTGCATTGATTCAAGTTGAGCAGTGAGTGTGTGTGTGGTGTTGGTATGGACGATGCACTGAGTCACACTGAGCTGTGAGTGTGTGTGTACATGCTGGTATAATCTGAGCGTTGAGTCACACTGAGGTGTGTGCTTCGTGTCTGTATGTAGTTGTATGGAATGTGCCTTGGGTCAGAATGAATTGTGTATGTGTACGTTTTTGTGTGTACTTGGTGGTGTAGAGTCTGTATTGAGTCACACTAAGCTGTGAGTGTGTGTGTGATAGGATGATAGGTATCCTATACCTGATAGGTATAGGATGTGCATTGAGTCACAAAGCCGTGTGTGTGTGTCTGTGCTGGGATAGGCTGTGCATTGCTTCACAGTGAGCCTTGTTTATGTGTTAGTACAGACCGTGCATTGATTCAGTAAACCATGTGTGTGCTTTTCTGTGTTTGTCTGCTGATATAGGCTGTGAACTGAGTCACAGTGGGCCATGTGTGTTTGTGTCTGATGGTATAGGTGATTCATTGAATCACAGTGAGCCATATATGAGTGCGTGTTTGTGTGTGTGTGTGTGTGTTGCTGTAGGGTGAGCATTGAGTCACAGTGTGCTGTGTGTGTGTAGTTGTCTGTGTGTGTAGTACAGTCTGAGCATTTAGTTACAGTGCGATGTGTTGCATGTGTTTCTGCTATTATGAAGTGTACATTGAGTCACAATGAGCCCTCTGTAATTGTGTGTGTGTGTGTGTGTTGGTAGAGGCTGTGAATTGAATCAGAATTAGGTGATTATGTGTGTGTGGTGGTATGAGCTTTGCATTGTGTCATGGAGGTATGTGTGTGTGTGTTGCTACAGACTTCATTGAGTCACAGTGAGCCTGGTGAGTGTCTGTGTGCTGATAGAGGCTGTGAATTGAGTCACAGTTTCTTATGTGTGTGTGATTGTGTGCTGGTATACACTGTGCATTGAGTCATAGTGAGCAGGTCTGTGTGTGTCTTTGTTTTTCTGCAGTAGTACGGGTGGAGCCTTTAATCAGTTATGTGTGTGTGTGTGTGTGTTCGTTTGGTCTTTACATTGAGTCACTAAGGTGTATGTGTGTGTGTGTGGTGTTATAGACTGTGCATTGAGTCAGAGTGAGCCGTGAGTGTGTGTGTACGAGAGTGTGTGAGCTGGTGGGCTTTTGTTGATGCACTGATGTGTGCATGTGTGTCTGTTGTGCTACAGACTGCATTGAGTCACAGTGAGGCGTGTGTGTGTATGATGGCATAGGCAATTTATTGAGTCACAGTGACGCATGTGTGTGTGTTCTCATATAGGTTGTTCATTGAATCACAGTGAGACATGTATCTGTGAGTGTGTGTTTGTGTGTGCTAGTATATGGTGTGTATTGAGTCACACTGAGGTGTGTGTGTGTGCGTATGTGTTGTTATAGATTGTGCATTGAGTCAGAGTGCCGTGTCAGTGTGGGCATGCTGGTATAGACTATGCACTGAATCAGGGTGAGGGGTGTGTGTGTCTGTGTGTTCTGGTATAGGCGGACCATTGAGTCACACTGAGGTGTGTGTGTGTGTCTGTGTTTGTGTGTGTGTGCTGGTACAGCCTGTGCATTAATCACAGTCAGTTGTGTGTGTATGTTCACCTACAAGTTGCACTTTGTGTCACAGTGTGTCTGTGTGTGATATTATATGGTATACACTGAGTCATAGGGAGCTGTGTGTGTGGGGGGGTGCATGTGCTCTTATAGACTTTGCATTGAGTCACACTGAGCTGTGTGTTTGAAAGTCTGTGTGTGTGTGTGTGTGTGTAGAGGTATAGGCTGTGTACTGACTCACAGTGAGCATTGTGTGCTTCTGTGTGTGTGTATGTCTTCTAGCTTAGACTGTGCACAGAGTCCCAGGGAGCCTTGAGTGTGTGTGTGTGTGTGTGTGTGTTGGTAAAGACTGTGCATTGGGTCGCAGTGAGCTGTCTTTGTCTGTGTGTGTGACTGCTGGTGTAGGCTGTGCATTGATTCAAGTTGAGCTGTGAGTGTGTGTGTGGTGTTGATATGGACGGTGCACTGTGTCACACTGAGTTGCGTGTGCGTGCTGGTATAATCTGAGCATTGAGTCACACTGAGGTTTGTGCTTCGTGTCTGAAGGTAGTTGTATGGAATGTGCCTTGGGTCACAATGAATTATGTATGTGTACGTTTTTGTGTGTACTTGGTGGTGTAGAGTCTGTATTGAGTCACACTAAGTTGTGAGTGTGTGTGTGTGATGGTATAGGATGTGCATTGAGTCACAAAGCCGTGTGTGTGTGTCTGTGCTGGTATAGGCTGTGCATTGATTCACAGTGAGCCTTGTGTATGAGCTAGTACGGATTGTGCATTAGTCAGTGAACCACGTGTGTGCTTTTCTGTGTTTGTCTGCTGATATAGGCTGTGAACTGAGTCACAGTGGGCCACGTGTGTTTGTGTTTGATGGTATAGGTGATTCATTGAGTCACAGTGAGCCATGTATGAGTGCGTGTTTGTGTGTGTTGTGCTATAGGGTGAGCATTGAGTCACAGTGTGCTGTGTGTGTGTTGTTGTCTGTGTGTGTAGTATAGTCTGAGCATTCAGTTACAGTGTGATGTGTTGCATGTGTTTCTGCTATTATGAAGTGTACATTGAGTCACAATGAGCCGTCTGTAATTGTGTGTGTGTGTTGGTAGAGGCTGTGCATTGAATCAGAATTAGGTGTTTATGTGTGTGCGGTGGTATGAGCTTTGCATTGTGTCATGGAGGTGTGTGTGTGTGTCTGTGTGTGTCTGCTGCTACAGATTTCATTGAGTCACAGTGAGCCTGGTGAGTGTCTGTGTGCTGATAGAGGCTGTGAATTGAGTCACAGTTTCTTATATGTGTGTGATTGTGTGCTGGTATACACTGTGCATAGAGTTATAGTGAGCAGGTCTGTGTGTGTCTGTGTGTTTGTGCAGTAGTACAGATGGAGCATTTAATCAGTTATGTGTGTGTGTGTTTGTTCGTTTGGTCTTTGCATTGAGTCACTGAGGTGTACGTGTGTGTGTGTGTGGTGCGATAGACTGTGCATTGAGTCAGAGTGAGCCGTGAGTGTGTGTGTATGAGAGTGTGTGTGCTGGTGGGCTTTTGTTGCACTGGGGTGTGTGTGTGTGTGTGTGTTTAGTGCTACAGACTGCATTGAGTCACAGTGAGACGTGTTTGTGTGTGCTGGTATAGGCGATTGATTCACAGTGATCCATTTGTGTGTGTGTGTTAGTATGCGTGTGTTCTTGTTTAGGCTGTGCATTGAGTCACACTGAGATGTGTGTGTATGCTTGTGTGTTTTGGTATAGATTGTGCATAGAATCACAGTACCATATGTGTGTGTGTGTGCTGGTAAAATCTGAGCATTGAGTCACACTGTCCTGTGTGCTGTGTGTCTATGTACTTGTATGGACTGTGCATTGAGTCACAGTGAGCATGTGTGTGTGTGTGTGTGTGCACACTGGTATGCTTTGAACCCTGAATCAGCTAGGGGTGTGTGTGTGTGCTCATATTGGCTTTGAGTTGAGTCACTGAAGTGTATGTGTGTCTGTTTAGGTGGGGGGCTACAGACTGTGAATTGAGTCACACTGAGTTGTTTGTGTACATGAGTGAGTGTTGTGTATGGGTTTTCATTGAATCACTGGGTTTTGTGTGTGTGTGTGTGTGTTTGTAGTGCTACGGACTGCATTGTGTCCTAGTGAGCTGTATGTGTGTGTGCTTGCTGGTGTAGGCTGTGCATTGATTCAAGGTTAGCTGTCAGTGTGTGTGGTGCTGGAATGGAATGTGCACTGAGACACAGTCATCTGTGTGTGTGTGTGCATACATGTGTGCTGGAATCAGCTGTGCACTGCATCACTGTGAGCCGTGTGTGTGTTTGTGTGTGTGTGCTGGAAAATCAGAGCATTGAGTCACACTGAGGTCTGTGCTGTGTGTCTGTATGTAGTGGTATGGCCTGTGCAAGGAATCAGTGAGCTGTGTGTGTGTGTGTTTGTGTATTTGGTGGTGTAGAGTCTGTATTGAGTCTCATTAAGCTGTGTGTGTGTGTGTGTGTGATGGTATAGGATTTGCATTGGGTCACAGAGCCGTATATATATGTCTGAGCTGGTATAGGCAGTGCATTGACTCACAGTGAGTGTTGTGTATGTGCTACTACAGACTGTGCATTGAGTCAGTGATCAATTTTGTGTGTTTGTGTGATTGCTCATATAGGCTGTGCACTGTGTCACAGTAACCCATGTGTGTTTGTGGGAGTGTGTTTTTGAGTGATGGTATAAGTGGTTCATTGTGTCACAGTGAGCCATGTATGAGTGCATGTTTGTGTGTGTGTGTGTTCTGGTAGAGGCTAAGCATTGTGTCACAGTGTGCCATGTGTGTGTGTGGTTGTGTGTGTGTGTAGTACAGTCTGAACATTGATTTACAGTGAGATGTTTTGCATGTGTTTGTGCTTGTATGAACTATACGTTGAGTCACAATGAGCCATGCGTGTGTGTGTGTGCTGGTAGAGGCTGAGCATTGAATCACAGTTAGGAGTTTCTTTGTGTGTACTGGTATGGGCTTTGCATTGAGTCACAGAGGTATGTGTGTGTTTGTGTGTGTCTATGTGTGTATGTCTGTGTTGCCACAGACTTCATTGTGTCAGAGTGAGCTTTATGAGTGTCTGTGTGCAGATACAGGCTGTGAATTGAGTCCCAGTGTGTTATGTGTGCGTGTGTGTGTGCTGGTATAGCCTGTGCATTGAGTCACAGTGAGCTGTGTGTGTGTGTTTGCTGGTGTAGGCTGTGCAGTGATTCAAGGTGACCTGTGATTGTGTGTGTTGAACAGGAACGGACTGTGCACTGAGTCACAGTGAGCCATGTGTGATTGTGTGCATGTGTGTGAGCCAGTTTAGGAGGTGCGCTGAGTCACAGTGAGCTGTGTGTGTTTGTGTGTGTGTTCTGGTAAAATATGAGCATTGAGTCAACACTGAGGTGTGTCCTGTGTGTCTGTATGTACTGGCATTGACCGTGAATGGAATCACAGTGAGCGCTGTGTGTGTATATTTTGTTGTATAGAGTCTTTATTGAGTCACACTAAGCTGTGTGTGTGTATGTGTGTGTGTGTGATGGTATAGGTGGTTCATTGAGTCAGAGTGAGCCAAGTATGAGCGTGTGTGTGTGTGTTTTGGGGTAAAAGCTGAGCATTGCATCACAGGGTGTCGTGTGTGTCTGTTGTTGTGTGTCTGTGTAGTACAGTCTGAGCATTGAGTTACAGTGAGATGTGTTGCATGTGTTTGTGCTAGTATGAACTGTACATTGAGTCACAACGAGCCATGTGTGTTTGTGTGTGTGTGTGTGTGCTGGTGGAGGCTGATCATTGAATCACAGTTACGTGTTTGTGTGTGTGTGCTGGTATGGGCTTTTCATTGAGTCACGGACTTGTATGTGTGTGTGTGTGCATGTGTGTGTGTTGCTAAGATTTAATTCAGTCACAGTGAGCCTTGTGAGTGTATATGTGCTGATATAGGCTGTGAATTGAGTCACAGTGTGTTATGTGTGAGTGTGTCTGTGTGTGTGCTGGTAAAGACAGTGCATTGAGTCACAATAAGTTGTGTGTGTGTTAATATTCTCATATAGACTGTGCATTGAGTAACAGTGAGCAAGTGTGTGTGAGTTTGTGGGAGTGTATGAGCACTGGTATGGGTGGAGCATTGAATCAGTTAGGTGTGTGTGTGTGTGTGCTCCTATGGGCTATCTATTGAGCTACTGAGGTGTACTTGTGTTTCTGTAGTTTTACCACAGACTGTGCATTTAATCACAGTGAGCGGGGTGTGTGTGTGTATGTGAGTGTGTGTGCTGGTAGGCTTTCATTGAGTCCCTGGTGTGTGTGTGTGTGTGTGTGGTGCTACAGACTGCATTGAGTCACAGTGAGGCGTGTGTGTGTATGATGGTATAGGCAATTGATTGAGTCACAGTGAGGCATGTGTGTGTGTTCTCATATAGGCTGTGCATTGAATCACAGTGAGCCCTGTATCTGTGAGTGTGTGTTTGTGTGTGCTAGTATAGGGTGTGTATTGAGTCACACTGAGGTGTGTGTGTGTGCGTGTGTGTTGTTATAGCTTGTGCATTGAGTCAGAGTGCCATGTCAGTGTGTGCATTCTGGTATAGACTATGCACTGAATCAGAGTGAGGGGGTGTGTGTCTGTGTGTTCTGGTATAGGCGGACCATTGAGTCACACTGAGGTGTGTGTGTGAGTTTGTGTGTGTGCTGATACAGCCTGTGCATTAATCGCAGTCAGTTGTGTGTGTATGTGCACCTACAGGTTGCACTGTGTGTCACAGTGTTTTGTGTGTGTGTGTGATATTATATGGTATACAATGAGTCAAAGGGAGGTGTGTGTGGGGGGGTTCATGTGTTCTTATAGGCTATGCATTGAGTCACACTGAGCTGTGTGTTTGAATGTCTGTATGTGTTTGTGTGTGTGTAGAGGTATAAGCTGTGTATTGACTCACAGTGAGCATTGTGTGCTTCTGTGTGTGTTTATGTCTGCTAGCTTAGCCTGTGCACTGAGTCACAGGGAGCTTTGTGTGTGTGTGTGTGTGTGTGTGTGTGTGTGTTGGTAAAGACTGTGCATTGGGTCACAGTGAGCTGTCTTTGTCTTTGTGTGATTGCTGGTGTAGACTGTGCATTGATTCAAGTTGAGCTGTGAGTGTGTGTGTGGTGTTGGTATGGACGGTGCACTGAGTCACACTGAGCTGTGAGTGTGTGTGTACATGCTGGTATAATCTGAGCGTTGAGTCACACTGAGGTGTGTGCTTCGTGTCTGTATGTAGTTGTATGGAATGTGCCTTGGGTCAGAATGAATTGTGTATGTGTACGTTTTTGTGTGTACTTGGTGGTGTAGAGTCTGTATTGAGTCACACTAAGCTGTGAGTGTGTGTGTGATAGGATGATAGGTATCCTATACCTGATAGGTATAGGATGTGCATTGAGTCACAAAGCCGTGTGTGTGTGTCTGTGCTGGGATAGGCTGTGCATTGATTCACAGTGAGCCTTGTTTATGTGCTAGTACAGACCGTGCATTGATTCAGAAAACCATGTGTGTGCTTTTCTGTGTTTGTCTGCTGATATAGGCTGTGAACTGAGTCACAGTGGGCCATGTGTGTTTGTGTCTGATGGTATAGGTGATTCATTGAATCACAGTGAGCCATATATGAGTGCGTGTTTGTGTGTGTGTGTGTGTTGTGCTGTAGGGTGAGCATTGAGTCACAGTGTGCCGTGTGTGTGTTGTTGTCTGTGTGTGTAGTACAGTCTGAGCATTCAGTTACAGTGCGATGTGTTGCATGTGTTTCTGCTATTATGAAGTGTACATTGAGTCACAATGAGCCCTCTGTAATTGTGTGTGTGTGTGTGTGTTGGTAGAGGCTGTGAATTGAATCAGAATTAGGTGATTATGTGTGTGTGGTGGTATGAGCTTTGCATTGTGTCATGGAGGTATGTGTGTGTGTGTTGCTACAGACTTCATTGAGTCACAGTGAGCCTGGTGAGTGTCTCTGTGCTGAAAGAGGCTGTGAATTGAGTCACAGTTTCTTATGTGTGTGTGATTGTGTGCTGGTATACACTGTGCATTGAGTCATAGTGAGCAGGTCTGTGTGTGTCTTTGTTTTTCTGCAGTAGTACGGGTGGAGCCTTTAATCAGTTATGTGTGTGTGTGTGTGTGTTCGTTTGGTCTTTGCATTGAGTCACTAAGGTGTATATGTGTGTGTGTGTGGTGTTATAGACTGTGCATTGAGTCAGAGTGAGCCGTGAGTGTGTGTGTACGAGAGTGTGTGTGCTGGTGGGCTTTTGTTGATGCACTGGTGTGTGTGCATGTGTGTGTGTTGTGCTACAGACTGCATTGAGTCACAGTGAGACATGTTTGTGTGTGCTGGTATAGGCGATTGATTGAGTCACAGTGATCCATTTGTGTGTGCGTGTTAGTATGCATGTGTTCTTGTTTAGGCTGTGCATTGAGTCACACTGAGGTGTGTGTGTATGCTTGTGTGTGTTGGTATAGATTGTGCATAGAATCACAGTACCATATGTGTGTGTGTGTGCTGGTAAAATCTGAGCATTGAGTCACACTGTCATGTGTGGTGTGTGTCTGTATGTACTTGTATGGACTGTACATTGAGTCACAGTGAGCATGTGTGTGTGTGTGTGTGTGCACTGGTATGCCTTGAACACTGAATCAGCTAGGTGTGTGTGTGTGCTCATATTGGCTTTGAGTTGAGTCACTGAGGTCTATGTGTGTCTGTGTAGGAGGGGGGCTACAGACTATGCATTTAGTCACATTGACACGTTTGTGTACATGAGTGTGTGTTGTGGTATGTGATTTCATTGAGTCACTGGAGTTTGTGTGTGTGTGGTGTTACAGACTGCATTGAGTCACAGTGAGGCATGTGTGTGTATGATGGCATAGGCAATTGATTGAGTCACAATGACGCATGTGTGTGTTTTCTCATATAGGCTGTGCATTGAATCACAGTGAGACATGTATCTGTGAGTGTGTGTTTGTGTGTGCTAGTATATGGTGTGTATTGAGTCACACTGAGGTGTGTGTGTGTGCGTATGTGTTGTTATAGATTGTGCATTGAGTCAGAGTGCTGTGTCAGTGTGTGCATGTTGGTATAGACTATGCACTGAATCAGGGTGAGGGGTGTGTGTGTCTGTGTGTTCTGGTATAGGCGGAACATTGAGTCACACTGAGGTGTGTGTGTGTGTCTGTGTGTGTGTGTGTGTGCTGGTACAGCCTGTGCATTTATCACAGTCAGTTGTGTGTGTATGTTCACCTACAAGTTGCACTTTGTGTCACAGTGTGTCTGTGTGTGATATTATATGGTATACACTGAGTCAAAGGGATCTGTGTTTGTGTGGGGGTGCATGTGCTCTTATAGACTTTGCATTGAGTCACACTGAGCTGTGTGTTTGAAAGTCTGTCTGTGTGTGTGTGTGTGTGTAGAGGTATAGGCTGTGTACTGACTCACAGTGAGCATTGTGTGCTTCTGTGTGTGTGTATGTCTGCTAGCTTAGACGGTGCACAGAGTCCCAGGGAGCCTTGTGTGTGTGTGTGTGTGTGTGTTGGTAAAGACTGTGCATTGGGTCGCAGTGAGCTGTCTTTGTCTGTGTGTGTGACTGCTGGTGTAGGCTGTGCATTGATTCAAGTTGAGCTGTGAGTGTGTGTGTGGTGTTGACATGGACGGTGCACTGTGTCACACTGAGTTGCGTGTGCGTGCTGGTATAATCTGAGCATTGAGTCACACTGAGGTTTGTGCTTCGTGTCTGAAGGTAGTTGTATGGAATGTGCCTTGGGTCACAATGAATTGTGCATGTGTACGTTTTTGTGTGTACTTGGTGGTGTAGAGTCTGTATTGAGTCACACTAAGCTGTGAGTGTGTGTGTGTGATGGTATAGGATGTGCATTGAGTCACAAAGCCGTGTGTGTGTGTCTGTGCTGGTATAGGCTGTGCATTGATTCACAGTGAGCCTTGTGTATGAGCTAGTACGGATTGTGCATTACTCAGTGAACCACGTGTGTGCTTTTCTGTGTTTGTCTGCTAATATAGGCTGTGAACTGAGTCACAGTGGGCCATGTGTGTTTGTGTCTGATGGTATAGGTGATTCATTGAGTCACAGTGAGCCATATATGAGTGCGTGTTTGTGTGTGTGTTGTGCTATAAGGTGAGCATTGAGTCACAGTGTGCTGTGTGTGTTGTTGTCTGTGTGTGTAGTATATTCTGAGCATTCAGTTACAGTGTGATGTGTTGCATGTGTTTCTGCTATTATGAAGTGTACATTGAGTCACAATGAGCCGTCTGTAATTGTGTGTGTGTTTGTGTGTGTTGGTAGAGGCTGTGCATTGAATCAGAATTAGGTGTTTATGTGTGTGCGGTGGTATGAGCTTTGCATTGTGTCATGGAGGTGTGTGTGTGTGTCTGTGTGTGTCTGCTGCTACAGATTTCATTGAGTCACAGTGAGCCTGGTGAGTGTCTGTGTGCTGATAGAGGCTGTGAATTGAGTCACAGTTTCCTATATGTGTGTGATTGTGTGCTGGTATACACTGTGCATTGAGTCATAGTGAGCAGGTCTGTGTGTGTCTGTGTGTTTGTGCAGTAGTACAGATGGAGCATTTAATCAGTTATGTGTGTGTGTGTTTGTTCGTTTGGTCTTTGCATTGAGTCACTGAAGTGTACGTGTGTGTGTGTGTGGTGTGATAGACTGTGCATTGAGTCAGAGTGAGCCGTGAGTGTGTGTGTATGAGAGTGTGTGTGCTGGTGGGCTTTTGTTGCACTGGGGTGTGTGTGTGTTTGTGTAGTGCTACAGACTGCATTGAGTCACAGTGAGACGTGTTTGTGTGTGCTGGTATAGGCGATTGATTCACAGTGATCCATTTGTGTGTGTGTGTTAGTATGCGTGTGTTCTTGTTTAGGCTGTGCATTGAGTCACACTGAGATGTGTGTGTATGCTTGTGTGTTTTGGTATAGATTGTGCATAGAATCACAGTACCATATGTGTGTGTGTGTGCTGGTAAAATCTGAGCATTGAGTCACACTGTCCTGTGTGCTGTATGTCTATGTACTTGTATGGACTGTGCATTGAGTCAAAGTGAGCATGTGTGTGTGTTTGTGTGTGTGTGTGTGCACTGGTATGCTTTGAACCCTGAATCAGCTAGGGGTGTGTGTGTGTGTGCTCATATTGGCTTTGAGTTGAGTCACTGAAGTGTATGTGTGTCTGCTTAGGTGGGGTTCTACAGACTGTGAATTGAGTCACACTGAGTTGTTTGTGTACATGAGTGAGTGTTGTGTATGGGTTTTCATTGAGTCACTGGGTTTTGTGTGTGTGTGTGTGTGTTTGTAGTGCTACGGACTGCATTGGGTCACAGTGAGCTGTATGTGTGTGTGCTTGCTGGTGTAGGCTGTGCATTGATTCAAGGTTAGCTGTCAGTGTGTGTGGTGCTGGAATGGAATGTGCACTGAGACACAGTCATCTGTGTGTGTGTGTGTGCATACATGTGTGCTGGAATCAGCTGTGCACTGCGTCACTGTGAGCTGTGTGTGTGTTTGTGTGTGTGCTGGAAAATCAGAGCATTGAGTCACACTGAGGTCTGTGCTGTGTGTCTGTATGTAGTGGTATGTCCTGTGCAAGGAATCAGTGAGCTATGTGTGTGTGTGTTTGTGTATTTGGTGGTGTAGAGTCTGTATTGAGTCTCATTAAGCTGTGTATGTGTGTGTGTGTGTGTGTGATGGTATAGGATGTGCATTGGGTCACAGAGCCGTATATATGTGTCTGAGCTGGTATAGGCAGTGCATTGACTCACAGTGAGTGTTGTGTATGTGCTACTACAGACTGTGCATTGAGTCAGTGATCAATTTTGTGTGTTTGTGTGATTGTCTGCTCATATAGGCTGTGCACTGTGTCAGAGTAACCCATGTGTGTTTGTGGGAGTGTGTTTTTAAGTGATGGTATAAGTGGTTCATTGTGTCACAGTGTGCCATGTGTGTGTGTGGTTGTGTGTGTGTGTAGTACAGTCTGAACATTGATTTACAGTGAGATGTTTTGCATGTGTTTGTGCTTGTATGAACTATACATTGAGTCACAATGAGCCATGCGTGTGTGTGTGTGCTGGTAGAGGCTGAGCATTGAATCACAGTTAGGAGTTTGTTTGTGTGTACTGGTATGGGCTTTGCATTGAGTCACAGAGGTATGTGTGTGTTTGTGTGTGTCTATGTGTGTATGTCTGTGTTGCCACAGACTTCATTGTGTCAGAGTGAGCTTTATGAGTGTCTGTGTGCAGATACAGGCTGTGAATTGAGTCCCAGTGTGTTATGTGTGTGTGTGTGTGTGTGCTGGTATAGCCTGTGCATTGAGTCACAGTGAGCTGTGTGTGTGTGTGTTTGCTGGTGTAGGTTGTGCAGTGATTCAAGGTGACCTGTGATTGTGTGTGTTGAACAGGAACGGACTGTGCACTGAGTCACAGTGAGCCATGTGTGAGTGTGTGCATGTGTGTGAGCCAGTTTAGGATGTGCACTGAGTCACGGTGAGCTGTGTGTGTTTGTGTGTGTGTTCTGGTAAAATATGAGCATTGAGTCACACTGAGGGGTGTCCTGTGTGTCTGTATGTACTGGCATGGACTGTGAATGGAATCACAGTGAGCGCTGTGTGTGTGTATTTTGTTGTATAGAGTCTTTATTGAGTCACACTATGCTGTGTGTGTGTGTGTGTGATGGTATAGGTGGTTCATGGAGTCAGAGTGAGCCAAGTATGAGTGTGTGTGTGTGTGTTTTTAGGGTAAAAGCTGAGCATTGCATCACAGGGTATCATGTGTGTGACTGTTGTTGTGTGTCTGTGTAGTACAGTCTGAGCATTGAGTTACAGTGAGATGTGTTGCATGTGTTTGTGCTAGTATGAACTGTACATTGAGTCACAACGAGCCATGTGTGTTTGTGTGTGTGTGTGTGTGCTGGTGGAGGCTGATCATTGAATCACAGTTACGTGTTTGTGTGTGTGTGCTGGTATGGGCTTTTCATTGAGTCACGGACTTGTATGTGTGTGTGTGTGCATGTGTGTGTGTTGCTAAGATTTAATTCAGTCACAGTGAGCCTTGTGAGTGTATATGTGCTGATATAGGCTGTGAATTGAGTCACAGTGTGTTATGTGTGAGTGTGTCTGTGTGTGTGCTGGTAAAGACAGTGCATTGAGTCACAATAAGTTGTGTGTGTGTTAATATTCTCATATAGACTGTGCATTGAGTAACAGTGAGCAAGTGTGTGTGAGTTTGTGGGAGTGTATGAGCACTGGTATGGGTGGAGCATTGAATCAGTTAGGTGTGTGTGTGTGTGTGCTCCTATGGGCTATCTATTGAGCTACTGAGGTGTACTTGTGTTTCTGTAGTTTTACCACAGACTGTGCATTTAATCACAGTGAGCGGGGTGTGTGTGTGTATGTGAGTGTGTGTGCTGGTAGGCTTTCATTGAGTCCCTGGTGTGTGTGTGTGTGTGTGTGGTGCTACAGACTGCATTGAGTCACAGTGAGGCGTGTGTGTGTATGATGGTATAGGCAATTGATTGAGTCACAGTGAGGCATGTGTGTGTGTTCTCATATAGGCTGTGCATTATATCACAGTGAGACATGTATCTGTAACTGTGTGTTTGTGTGTGCTAGTATAAGGTGTGTATTGAGTCACACTGAGGTGTGTGTGTGTGCGTGTGTGCTGTTATAGATTGTGCATTGAGTCAGAGTGCCATGTCAGTGTGTGCATTCTGGTATAGACTATGCACTGAATCACAGTGAGGGGTGTGTGTGTCTGTGTGTTCTGGTATAGGCGGACCATTGAGTCACACTGAGGTGTGTGTGTTTTTGTGTGTGTGTGTGCTGATACAGCCTGTGCATTAATCGCAGTCAGTTGTGTGTGTATGTGCACCTACAGGTTGCACTTTGTGTCACAGTGTTTTGTGTGTGTGTGTGATATTATATGGTATATAATGAGTCAAAGGGAGGTGTGTGGGGGGGGATCCTGTGTTCTTATAGGCTATGCATTGAGTCACACTGAGCTGTGTGTTTGAATGTCTGTATGTGTTTGTGTGTGTGTAGAGGTATAAGCTGTGTATTGACTCACAGTGAGCATTGTGTGCTTCTGTGTGTGTTTATGTCTGCTAGCTTAGACTGTGCACTGAGTCACAGGGAGCCTTGTGTGTGTGTGTGTGTGTGTTGGTAAAGACTGTGCATTGGGTCACAGTGAGCTGTCTTTGTCTTTGTGTGATTGTTGGTGTAGACTGTGCATTGATTCAAGTTGAGCTGTGAGTGTGTGTGTGGTGTTGGTATGGACGATGCACTGAGTTACACTGAGCTGTGAGTGTGTGTGTACATGCTGGTATAATCTGAGCGTTGAGTCACACTGAGGTGTGTGCTTCGTGTCTGTATGTAGTTGTATGGAATGTGCCTTGGGTCAGAATGAATTGTGTATGTGTACGTTTTTGTGTGTACTTGGTGGTGTAGAGTCTGTATTGAGTCACACTAAGCTGTGAGTGTGTGTGTGATAGGATGATAGGTATCCTATACCTGATAGGTATAGGATGTGCATTGAGTCACAAAGCCGTGTGTGTGTGTCTGTGCTGGGATAGGCTGTGCATTGCTTCACAGTGAGCCTTGTTTATGTGTTAGTACAGACTGTGCATTGATTCAGTAAACCATGTGTGTGCTTTTCTGTGTTTGTCTGCTGATATAGGCTGTGAACTGAGTCACAGTGGGCCATGTGTGTTTGTGTCTGATGGTATAGGTGATTCATTGAATCACAGTGAGCCATATATGAGTGCGTGTTTGTGTGTGTGTGTGTGTTTTGCTGTAGGGTGAGCATTGAGTCACAGTGTGCTGTGTGTGTGTAGTTGTCTGTGTGTGTAGTACAGTCTGAGCATTTAGTTACAGTGCGATGTGTTGCATGTGTTTCTGCTATTATGAAGTGTACATTGAGTCACAATGAGCCGTCTGTAATTGTGTGTGTGTGTGTGTTGGTAGAGGCTGTGAATTGAATCAGAATTAGGTGATTATGTGTGTGTGGTGGTATGAGCTTTGCATTGTGTCGTGGAGGTATGTGTGTGTGTGTTGCTACAGACTTCATTGAGTCACAGTGAGCCTGGTGAGTGTCTGTGTGCTGATAGAGGCTGTGAATTGAGTCACAGTTTCTTATGTGTGTGTGATTGTGTGCTGGTATACACTGTGCATTGAGTCATAGTGAGCAGGTCTGTGTGTGTCTTTGTTTTTCTGCAGTAGTACGGGTGGAGCCTTTAATCAGTTATGTGTGTGTGTGTGTGTGTTCGTTTGGTCTTTACATTGAGTCACTAAGGTGTATGTGTGTGTGTGTGGTGTTATAGACTGTGCATTGAGTCAGAGTGAGCCGTGAGTGTGTGTGTATGAGAGTGTGTGTGCTGGTGGGCTTTTGTTGATGCACTGGTGTGTGTGCATGTGTGTCTGTTGTGCTACAGACTGCATTGAGTCACAGTGAGACATGTTTGTGTGTGCTGGTATAGGCGATTGATTGAGTCACAGTGATCCATTTGTGTGTGCGTGTTAGTATGCGTGTGTTCTTGTTTAGGCTGTGCATTGAGTCACACTGAGGTGTGTGTGTATCCTTGTGTGTGTTGGTATAGATTGTGCATAGAATCACAGTACCATATGTGTGTGTGTGTGCTGGTAAAATCTGAGCATTGAGTCACACTGTCGTGTGTGGTGTGTGTCTGTATGTACTTGTATGGACTGTACATTGAGTCACAGTGAGCATGTGTGTGTGTGTGTGTGTGTGCACTGGTATGCCTTGAACACTGAATCAGCTAGGTGTGTGTGTGTGCTCATATTGGCTTTGAGTTGAGTCACTGAGTTGTATGTGTGTCTGTGTAGGAGGGGGGCTACAGACTATGCATTTAGTCACACTGACACGTTTGTGTACGTGAGTGTGTGTTGTGCTATGTGATTTCATTTAGTCCCTGGAGTTTGCGTGTGTGTGTGTGTGGTGTTACAGACTGCATTGAGTCACAGTGAGGCGTGTGTGTGTATGATGGCATAGGCAATTTATTGAGTTACAGTGACGCATGTGTGTGTGTTCTCATATAGGTTGTGCATTGAATCACAGTGAGACATGTATCTGTGAGTGTGTGTTTGTGTGTGCTAGTATATGCTGTGTATTGAGTCACACTGAGGTGTGTGTGTGCGTATGTGTTGTTATAGATTGTGCATTGAGTCAGAGTGCCGTGTCAGTGTGTGCATGCTGGTATAGACTATGCACTGAATCAGGGTGAGGGGTGTGTGTGTCTGTGTGTTCTGGTATAGGCGGACCATTGAGTCACACTGAGGTGTGTGTGTGTGTCTGTGTTTGTGTGTGTGTGCTGGTACAGCCTGTGCATTAATCACAGTCAGTTGTGTGTGTATGTTCACCTACAAGTTGCACTTTGTGTCACAGTGTGTCTGTGTGTGATATTATACGGTATACACTGAGTCAAAGGGAGCTGTGTGTGTGTGGGGGTGCATGTGCTCTTATAGACTTTGCATTGAGTCACACTGAGCTGTGTGTTTGAAAGTCTGTCTGTGTGTGTGTGTGTGTGTAGAGGTATAGGCTGTGTACTGACTCACAGTGAGCATTGTGTGCTTCTGTGTGTGTGTATGTCTGCTAGCTTAGACTGTGCACAGAGTCCCAGGGAGCCTTGAGTGTGTGTGTGTGTGTGTGTGTTGGTAAAGACTGTGCATTGGGTCACAGTGAGCTGTCTTTGTCTGTGTGTGTGACTGCTGGTGTAGGCTGTGCATTGATTCAAGTTGAGCTGTGAGTGTGTGTGTGGTGTTGATATGGACGGTGCACTGTGTCACACTGAGTTGCGTGTGCGTGCTGCTATAATCTGAGCATTGAGTCACACTGACGTTTGTGCTTCGTGTCTGAAGGTAGTTGTATGGAATGTGCCTTGGGTCACAATGAATTGTGTATGTGTACGTTTTTGTGTGTACTTGGTGGTGTAGAGTCTGTATTGAGTCACACTAAGTTGTGAGTGTGTGTGTGTGATGGTATAGGATGTGCATTGAGTCACAAAACCATGTGTGTGTGTCTGTGCTGGTATAGGCTGTGCATTGATTCACAGTGAGCCTTGTGTATGAGCTAGTACGGATTGTGCATTAGTCAGTGAACCACGTGTGTGCTTTTCTGTGTTTGTCTGCTGATATAGGCTGTGAACTGAGTCACAGTGGGCCACGTGTGTTTGTGTCTGATGGTATAGGTGATTCATTGAGTCACAGTGAGCCATGTATGAGTGCGTGTTTGTGTGTGTTGTGCTATAGGGTGAGCATTGAGTCACAGTGTGCTGTGTGTGTGTTGTTGTCTGTGTGTGTAGTATATTCTGAGCATTCAGTTACAGTGTGATGTGTTGCATGTGTTTCTGCTATTATGAAGTGTACATTGAGTCACAATGAGCCATCTGTAATTGTGTGTGTGTTTGTGTGTGTTGGTAGAGGCTGTGCATTGAATCAGAATTAGGTGTTTATGGGTGTGCGGTGGTATGAGCTTTGCATTGTGTCATGGAGGTGTGTGTGTGTGTCTGTGTGTGTCTGCTGCTACAGATTTCATTGAGTCACAGTGAGCCTGGTGAGTGTCTGTGTGCTGATAGAGGCTGTGAATTGAGTCACAGTTTCTTATATGTGTGTGATTGTGTGCTGGTATACACTGTGCATTGAGTCATAGTGAGCAGGTCTGTGTGTGTCTGTGTGTTTGTGCAGTAGTACAGATGGAGCATTTAATCAGTTATGTGTGTGTGTGTTTGTTCGTTTGGTCTTTGCATTGAGTCACTGAGGTGTACGTGTGTGTGTGTGTGGTGCGATAGACTGTGCATTGAGTCAGAGTGAGCCGTGAGTGTGTGTGTATGAGAGTGTGTGTGCTGGTGGGCTTTTGTTGCACTGGGGTGTGTGTGTGTGTGTGTGTTTAGTGCTACAGACTGCATTGAGTCACAGTGAGACGTGTTTGTGTGTGCTGGTATAGGCGATTGATTCACAGTGATCCATTTGTGTGTGTGTGTTAGTATGCGTGTGTTCTTGTTTAGGCTGTGCATTGAGTCACACTGAGATGTGTGTGTATGCTTGTGTGTTTTGGTATAGATTGTGCATAGAATCACAGTACCATATGTGTGTGTGTGTGCTGGTAAAATCTGAGCATTGAGTCACACTGTCCTGTGTGCTGTATGTCTATGTACTTGTATGGACTGTGCATTGAGTCACAGTGAGCATGTGTGTGTGTGTGTGTGTGTGTGCACACTGGTATGCTTTGAACCCTGAATCAGCTAGGGGTGTGTGTGTGTGCTCATATTGGCTTTGAGTTGAGTCACTGAAGTGTATGTGTGTCTGTTTAGGTGGGGGGCTACAGACTGTGAATTGAGTCACACTGAGTTGTTTGTGTACATGAGTGAGTGTTGTGTATGGGTTTTCATTGAATCACTGGGTTTTGTGTGTGTGTGTGTGTGTTTGTAGTGCTACGGACTGCATTGGGTCATAGTGAGCTGTATGTGTGTGTGCTTGCTGGTGTAGGTTGTGCATTGATTCAAGGTTAGCTGTCAGTGTGTGTGGTGCTGGAATGGAATGTGCACTGAGACACAGTCATCTGTGTGTGTGTGTGCATACATGTGTGCTGGAATCAGCTGTGCACTGCATCACTGTGAGCCGTGTGTGTGTTTGTGTGTGTGTGCTGGAAAATCAGAGCATTGAGTCACACTGAGGTCTGTGCTGTGTGTCTGTATGTAGTGGTATGGCCTGTGCAAGGAATCAGTGAGCTGTGTGTGTGTGTGTTTGTGTATTTGGTGGTGTAGAGTCTGTATTGAGTCTCATTAAGCTGTGTGTGTGTTTGTGTGTGTGTGTGTGTGATGGTATAGGATGTGCATTGGGTCACAGAGCCGTATATATATGTCTGAGCTGGTATAGGCAGTGCATTGACTCACAGTGAGTGTTGTGTATGGGCTACTACAGACTGTGCATTGAGTCAGTGATCAATTTTGTGTGTTTGTGTGATTGCTCATATAGGCTGTGCACTGTGTCACAGTAACCCATGTGTGTTTGTGGGAGTGTGTTTTTGAGTGATGGTATAAGTGGTTCATTGTGTCACAGTGAGCCATGTATGAGTGCATGTTTGTGTGTGTGTGTGTTCTGGTAGAGGCTAAGCATTGTGTCACAGTGTGCCATGTGTGTGTGTGGTTGTGTGTGTGTGTAGTACAGTCTGAACATTGATTTACAGTGAGATGTTTTGCATGTGTTTGTGCTTGTATGAACTATACGTTGAGTCACAATGAGCCATGCGTGTGTGTGTGTGCTGGTAGAGGCTGAGCATTGAATCACAGTTAGGAGTTTCTTTGTGTGTACTGGTATGGGCTTTGCATTGAGTCACAGAGGTATGTGTGTGTTTGTGTGTGTCTATGTGTGTATGTCTGTGTTGCCACAGACTTCATTGTGTCAGAGTGAGCTTTATGAGTGTCTGTGTGCAGATACGGGCTGTGAATTGAGTCCCAGTGTGTTATGTGTGTGTGTGTGTGTGTGCTGGTATAGCCTGTGCATTGAGTCACAGTGAGCTGTGTGTGTGTGTGTTTGCTGGTGTAGGCTGTGCAGTGATTCAAGGTGACCTGTGATTGTGTGTGTTGAACAGGAACGGACTGTGCACTGAGTCACAGTGAGCCATGTGTGAGTGTGTGCATGTGTGTGAGCCAGTTTAGGAGGTGCACTGAGTCACGGTGAGCTGTGTGTGTTTGTGTGTGTGTTCTGGTAAAATATGAGCATTGAGTCACACTGAGGTGTGTCCTGTGTGTCTGTATGTACTGGCATGGACCGTGAATGGAATCACAGTGAGCGCTGTGTGTGTGTATTTTGTTGTATAGAGTCTTTATTGAGTCACACTAAGCTGTGTGTGTGTATGTGTGTGTGTGTGATGGTATAGTGGTTCATTGAGTCAGAGTGAGCCAAGTATGAGTGTGTGTGTGTGTGTTTTGGGGTAAAAGCTGAGCATTGCATCACAGGGTGTCGTGTGTGTCTGTTGTTGTGTGTCTGTGTAGTACAGTCTGAGCATTGAGTTACAGTGAGATGTGTTGCATGTGTTTGTGCTAGTATGAACTGTACATTGAGTCACAACGAGCCATGTGTGTTTGTGTGTGTGTGTGTGTGCTGGTGGAGGCTGATCATTGAATCACAGTTACGTGTTTGTGTGTGTGTGCTGGTATGGGCTTTTCATTGAGTCACGGACTTGTATGTGTGTGTGTGTGCATGTGTGTGTGTTGCTAAGATTTAATTCAGTCACAGTGAGTCTTGTGAGTGTATATGTGCTGATATAGGCTGTGAATTGAGTCACAGTGTGTTATGTGTGAGTGTGTCTGTGTGTGTGCTGGTAAAGACAGTGCATTGAGTCACAATAAGTTGTGTGTGTGTTAATATTCTCATATAGACTGTGCATTGAGTAACAGTGAGCAAGTGTGTGTGAGTTTGTGGGAGTGTATGAGCACTGGTATGGGTGGAGCATTGAATCAGTTAGGTGTGTGTGTGTGTGTGCTCCTATGGGCTATCTATTGAGCTACTGAGGTGTATTTGTGTTTCTGTCGTGGTACCACAGACTGTGCATTTAATCACAGTGAGCGGGGTGTGTGTGTGTATGTGAGTGTGTGTGCTGGTAGGCTTTCATTGAGTCCCTGGTGTTTGTGTGTGTGTGTAGAGCTACAGACTGCATTGAGTCACAGTGAGGCATGTGTGTGTATGATGGTATAGGCAATTGATTGAGTCACAGTGAGGCATGTGTGTGTGTTCTCATATAGGCTGTGCATTGAATCACAGTGAGCCCTGTATCTGTGAGTGTGTGTGCTAGTATAGGGTGTGTATTGAGTCACACTGAGGTGTGTGTGTGTGCATGTGTGTTGTTATAGATTGTGCATTGAGTCAGAGTGCCATGTCAGTGTGTGCATTCTGGTATAGACTATGCACTGAATCAGAGTGAGGGGGGTGTGTGTCTGTGTGTTCTGGTATAGGCGGACCATTGAGTCACACTGAGGTGTGTGTGTGAGTTTGTGTGTGTGTGTGTTTGTGTGTGTGTGTGCTGATACAGCCTGTGCATTAATCGCAGTCAGTTGTGTGTGTATGTGCACCTACAGGTTGCACTTTGTGTCACAGTGTTTTGTGTGTGTGTGTGATATTATATGGTATACAATGAGTCAAAGGGAGGTGTGTGTGGGGGGGTTCATGTGTTCTTATAGGCTATGCATTGAGTCACACTGAGCTGTGTGTTTGAATGTCTGTATGTGTTTGTGTGTGTGTAGAGGTATAAGCTGTGTATTGACTCACAGTGAGCATTGTGTGCTTCTGTGTGTGTTTATGTCTGCTAGCTTAGCCTGTGCACTGAGTCACAGGGAGCCTTGTGTGTGTGTGTGTGTGTGTGTGTTGGTAAAGACTGTGCATTGGGTCACAGTGAGCTGTCTTTGTCTTTGTGTGATTGCTGGTGTAGACTGTGCATTGATTCAAGTTGAGCTGTGAGTGTGTGTGTGGTGTTGGTATGGACGGTGCACTGAGTCACACTTAGCTGTGAGTGTGTGTGTACATGCTGGTATAATCTGAGCGTTGAGTCACACTGAGGTGTGTGCTTCGTGTCTGTATGTAGTTGTATGGAATGTGCCTTGGGTCAGAATGAATTGTGTATGTGTACGTTTTTGTGTGTACTTGGTGGTGTAGAGTCTGTATTGAGTCACACTAAGCTGTGAGTGTGTGTGTGATAGGATGATAGGTATCCTATACCTGATAGGTATAGGATGTGCATTGAGTCACAAAGCCGTGTGTGTGTGTCTGTGCTGGGATAGGCTGTGCATTGATTCACAGTGAGCCTTGTTTATGTGCTAGTACAGACCGTGCATTGATTCAGTAAACCATGTGTGTGCTTTTCTGTGTTTGTCTGCTGATATAGGCTGTGAACTGAGTCACAGTGGGCCATGTGTGTTTGTGTCTGATGGTATAGGTGATTCATTGAATCACAGTGAGCCATATATGAGTGCGTGTTTGTGTGTGTGTGTGTTGTGCTGTAGGGTGAGCATTGAGTCACAGTGTGCCGTGTGTGTGTTGTTGTCTGTGTGTGTAGTACAGTCTGAGCATTCAGTTACAGTGCGATGTGTTGCATGTGTTTCTGCTATTATGAAGTGTACATTGAGTCACAATGAGCCCTCTGTAATTGTGTGTGTGTGTGTGTGTTGGTAGAGGCTGTGAATTGAATCAGAATTAGGTGATTATGTGTGTGTGGTGGTATGAGCTTTGCATTGTGTCATGGAGGTATGTGTGTGTGTGTTGCTACAGACTTCATTGAGTCACAGTGAGCCTGGTGAGTGTCTCTGTGCTGAAAGAGGCTGTGAATTGAGTCACAGTTTCTTATGTGTGTGTGATTGTGTGCTGGTATACACTGTGCATTGAGTCATAGTGAGCAGGTCTGTGTGTGTCTTTGTTTTTCTGCAGTAGTACGGGTGGAGCCTTTAATCAGTTATGTGTGTGTGTGTGTGTGTTCGTTTGGTCTTTGCATTGAGTCACTAAGGTGTATATGTGTGTGTGTGTGGTGTTATAGACTGTGCATTGAGTCAGAGTGAGCCGTGAGTGTGTGTGTACGAGAGTGTGTGTGCTGGTGGGCTTTTGTTGATGCACTGGTGTGTGTGCATGTGTGTCTGTTGTGCTACAGACTGCATTGAGTCACAGTGAGACATGTTTGTGTGTGCTGGTATAGGCGATTGATTGAGTCACAGTGATCCATTTGTGTGTGCGTGTTAGTATGCATGTGTTCTTGTTTAGGCTGTGCATTGAGTCACACTGAGGTGTGTGTGTATGCTTGTGTGTGTTGGTATAGATTGTGCATAGAATCACAGTACCATATGTGTGTGTGTGTGCTGGTAAAATGTGAGCATTGAGTCACACTGTCGTGTGTGGTGTGTGTCTGTATGTACTTGTATGGACTGTACATTGAGTCACAGTGAGCATGTGTGTGTGTGTGTGTGTGCACTGGTATGCCTTGAACACTGAATCAGCTAGGTGTGTGTGTGTGCTCATATTGGCTTTGAGTTGAGTCACTGAGGTCTATGTGTGTCTGTGTAGGAGGGGGGCTACAGACTATGCATTTAGTCACATTGACACGTTTGTGTACATGAGTGTGTGTTGTGGTATGTGATTTCATTGAGTCACTGGAGTTTGTGTGTGTGTGGTGTTACAGACTGCATTGAGTCACAGTGAGGCGTGTGTGTGTATGATGGCATAGGCAATTGATTGAGTCACAATGACGCATGTGTGTGTGTTCTCATATAGGCTGGGCATTGAATCACAGTGAGACATGTATCTGTGAGTGTGTGTTTGTGTGTGCTAGTATATGGTGTGTATTGAGTCACACTGAGGTGTGTGTGTGTGCGTATGTGTTGTTATAGATTGTGCATTGAGTCAGAGTGCTGTGTCAGTGTGTGCATGTTGGTATAGACTATGCACTGAATCAGGGTGAGGGGTGTGTGTGTCTGTGTGTTCTGGTATAGGCGGACCATTGAGTCACACTGAGGTGTGTGTGTGTGTCTGTGTGTGTGTGTGTGTGCTGGTACAGCCTGTGCATTAATCACAGTCAGTTGTGTGTGTATGTTCACCTACAAGTTGCACTTTGTGTCACAGTGTGTCTGTGTGTGATATTATATGGTATACACTGAGTCAAAGGGATCTGTGTGTGTGTGGGGGTGCATGTGCTCTTATAGACTTTGCATTGAGTCACACTGAGCTGTGTGTTTGAAAGTCTGTCTGTGTGTGTGTGTGTGTGTAGAGGTATAGGCTGTGTACTGACTCACAGTGAGCATTGTGTGCTTCTGTGTGTGTGTATGTCTGCTAGCTTAGACGGTGCACAGAGTCCCAGGGAGCCTTGTGTGTGTGTGTGTGTGTGTGTGTTGGTAAAGACTGTGCATTGGGTCGCAGTGAGCTGTCTTTGTCTGTGTGTGTGACTGCTGGTGTAGGCTGTGCATTGATTCAAGTTGAGCTGTGAGTGTGTGTGTGGTGTTGACATGGACGGTGCACTGTGTCACACTGAGTTGCGTGTGCGTGCTGGTATAATCTGAGCGTTGAGTCACACTGAGGTTTGTGCTTCGTGTCTGAAGGTAGTTGTATGGAATGTGCCTTGGGTCACAATGAATTGTGCATGTGTACGTTTTTGTGTGTACTTGGTGGTGTAGAGTCTGTATTGAGTCACACTAAGCTGTGAGTGTGTGTGTGTGATGGTATAGGATGTGCATTGAGTCACAAAGCCGTGTGTGTGTGTCTGTGCTGGGATAGGCTGTGCATTGATTCACAGTGAGCCTTGTGTATGAGCTAGTACGGATTGTGCATTAGTCAGTGAACCACGTGTGTGCTTTTCTGTGTTTGTCTGCTGATATAGGCTGAGAACTGAGTCACAGTGGGCCATGTGTGTTTGTGTCTGATGGTATAGGTGATTCATTGAGTCACAGTGAGCCATATATGAGTGCGTGTTTGTGTGTGTGTTGTGCTATAAGGTGAGCATTGAGTCACAGTGTGCTGTGTGTGTTGTTGTCTGTGTGTGTAGTATATTCTGAGCATTCAGTTAGAGTGTGATATGTTGCATGTGTTTCTGCTATTATGAAGTGTACATTGAGTCACAATGAGCCGTCTGTAATTGTGTGTGTGTTTGTGTGTGTTGGTAGAGGCTGTGCATTGAATCAGAATTAGGTGTTTATGTGTGTGCGGTGGTATGAGCTTTGCATTGTGTCATGGAGGTGTGTGTGTGTGTCTGTGTGTGTCTGCTGCTACAGATTTCATTGAGTCACAGTGAGCCTGGTGAGTGTCTGTGTGCTGATAGAGGCTGTGAATTGAGTCACATTTTCTTATATGTGTGTGATTGTGTGCTGGTATACACTGTGCATGGAGTCATAGTGAGCAGGTCTGTGTGTGTCTGTGTGTTTGTGCAGTAGTACAGAAGGAGCATTTAATCAGTTATGTGTGTGTGTGTATGTTCGTTTGGTCTTTGCATTGAGTCACTGAGGTGTACGTGTGTGTGTGTGTGGTGCGATAGATTGTGCATTGAGTCAGAATGAGCCGTGAGTGTGTGTGTATGAGAGTGTGTGTGCTGGTGGGATTTCGTTGCACTGGGGTGTGTGTGTGTGTGTACTGCTACAGACTGCATTGAGTCACAGTGAGACGTGTTTGTGTGTGCTTGTATAGGCGATTGATTCACAGTGATCCATTTGTGTGTGTGTGTTAGTATGCGTGTGTTCTTCTTTGGGCTGTGCATTGATTCACACTGCGATGTGTGTGTATGCTTGTGTGTTTTGGTATAGATTGTGCATAGAATCACAGTACCATATGTGTGTGTGTGTGCTGGTAAAATCTGAGCATTGAGTCACACTGTTCTGTGTGCTTTGTGTCTATGTACTTGTATGGACTGTGCATTGAGTCACAGTGAGCATGTGTGTGTGTTTGTGTGTGTGTGTGTGCTCATATTGTCTTTGAGTTGAGTCACTGAAGTGTATGTGTGTCTGTTTAGGTGGGGGGCTACAGACTGTGAATTGAGTCACACTGAGTTGTTTGTGTACATGAGTGAGTGTTGTGTATGGGTTTTCATTGAGTCACTGGGTTTTGTGTGTGTTTGTGTTTGTAGTGCTACGGAATGCATGGGCTCACAGTGAGCTGTGTGTGTGTGTGCTTGCTGGTGTAGGCTGTGCATTGATTCAAGGTTAGCTGTCAGTGTGTGTGGTGCTGGAATGGAATGTGCACTGAGACACAGACATCTGTGTGTGTGTGTGCATACATGTGTGCTGGAATCAGCTGTGCACTGCATCACTGTGAGCCGTGTGTGTTTGTGTGTGTGTGCTGAAAAATCTGAGCATTGAGTCACACTGAGGTCTGTGCTGTGTGTCTGTATGTAGTGGTATGGCCTGTGCAAGGAATCAGTGAGCTGTGTGTGTGTGTGTTTGTGTATTTGGTGGTGTAGAGTCTGTATTGAGTCTCATGAAGCTGTGTGTGTGTGTGTGTGTGTGATGGTATAGGATGTGCATTGGGTCACAGAACCATATATATGTGTCTGAGCTGGTATAGGCAGTGCATTGACTCACAGTGAGTGTTGTGTATGTGCTACTACAGACTGTGCATTGAGTCAGTGATCAATTTTGTGTGTTTGTGTGATTGTCTGCTCATATAGGCTGTGCACTGTGTCACAGTAACCCATGTGTGTTTGTGGGAGTGTGTTTTTGAGTGATGGTATAAGTGGTTCATTGTGTCACAGTGAGCCATGTATGAGTGCATGTTTGTGTGTGTGTGTGTTCTGGTAGAGGCTAAGCATTGTGTCACAGTGTGTCATGTGTGTGTGTGGTTGTGTGTGTGTTTAGTACAGTCTGCACATTGATTTACAGTGAGATGTTTTACATGTGTTTGTGCTTGTATGAGCTATACGTTGAGTCACAATGAGCCATGCGTGTGTGTGTGTGCTGGTAGAGGCTGAGCATTGAATCACAGTTAGGAGTTTGTTTGTGTGTACTGGTATGGGTTTTGCATTGAGTCACAGAGGTATGTGTGTGTTTGTGTGTGTCTATGTGTGTATGTCTGTGTTGCCACAGACTTCATTGTGTCACAGTGAGCTTTATGAGTGTCTGTGTGCAGATACAGGCTGTGAATTGAGTCCCAGTGTGTTACGTGTGTGTGTGTGTGTGTGCTGGTATAGCCTGTGCATTGAGTCACAGTGAGCTGTGTGTGTGTGTGTTTGTTGGTGTAGGCTGTGCAGTGATTCAAGGTGACCTGTGATTGTGTGTGTTGAACAGGAACGGACTGTGCACTGAGTCACAGTGAGCCATGTGTGAGTGTGTGCATGTGTGTGAGGCAGTTTAGGATGTGCACTGAGTCACGGTGAGCTGTGTGTGTTTGTGTGTGTGTTCTGGTAAAATATGAGCATTGAGTCACACTGAGGGGTGTCCTGTGTGTCTGTATGTACTGGCATGGACTGTGAATGGAATCACAGTGAGCGCTGTGTGTGTGTATTTTGTTGTATAGAGTCTTTATTGAGTCACACTATGCTGTGTGTGTGTGTGTGTGTGTGATGGTATAGGTGGTTCATTGAGTCAGAGTGAGCCAAGTATGAGTGTGTGTGTTTGTGTTTTGGGGTAAAAGCTGAGCATTGCATCACAGGGTATTATGTGTGTGTTTGTTGTTGTCTGTCTGTGTAGTACAGTCTGAGCATTGAGTTACAGTGAGATGTGTTGCATGTGTTTGTGCTAGTATGAACTGTACATTGAGTCAGAACGAGCCATGTGTGTTTGTGTGTGTGTGTGTGTGCTGGTGGAGGCTGATCATTGAATCACAGTTACGTGTTTGTGTGTGTGTGCTGGTATGGGCTTTTCATTGAGTCACGGACTTGTATGTGTGTGTGTGTGCATGTGTGTGTGTTGCTAAGATTTAATTCAGTCACAGTGAGCCTTGTGAGTGTATATGTGCTGATATAGGCTGTGAATTGAGTCACAGTGTGTTATGTGTGAGTGTGTCTGTGTGTGTGCTGGTAAAGACAGTGCATTGAGTCACAATAAGTTGTGTGTGTGTTAATATTCTCATATAGACTGTGCATTGAGTAACAGTGAGCAAGTGTGTGTGAGTTTGTGGGAGTGTATGAGCACTGGTATGGGTGGAGCATTGAATCAGTTAGGTGTGTGTGTGTGTGTGCTTCTATGGGCTATCTATTGAGCTACTGAGGTGTACTTGTGTTTCTGTAGTTTTACCACAGACTGTGCATTTAATCACAGTGAGCGGGGTGTGTGTGTGTATGTGAGTGTGTGTGCTGGTAGGCTTTCATTGAGTCCCTGGTGTGTGTGTGTGTTTGAGTGGTGCTACAGACTGCATTGAGTCACAGTGAACCGTGTGTGTGTATGATGGTATAGGCAATTGATTGAGTCACAGTGAGGCATGTGTGTGTGTTCTCATATAGGCTGTGCATTGAATCACAGTGAGACATGTATCTGTAACTGTGTGTTTGTGTGTGCTAGTATAGGGTGTGTATTGAGTCACACTGAGGTGTGTGTGTGTGCGTGTGTGTTCTTATAGATTGTGCATTGAGTCAGAGTGCCATGTCAGTGTGTGCATTCTGCTATAGACTATGCACTGAATCACAGTGAGGGGTGTGTGTGTCTGTGTTTTCTGGTATAGGCGGACCATTGAGTCACACTGAGGTGTGTGTGTGTGTTTGTGTGTGTGTGTGCTGATACAGCCTGTGCATTAATCGCAGTCAGTTGTGTGTGTATGTGCACCTACAAGTTGCAGTTTGTGTCACAGTGTTTTGTGTGTGTGTGTGATATTATATGGTATATAATGAGTCAAAGGGAGGTGTGTGTGTGGGGGTTCATGTGTTCTTATAGGCTATGCGTTGAGTCACACTGAGCTGTGTGTTTGAATGTCTGTATGTGTTTGTGTGTGTGTAGAGGTATAGGCTGTGTATTGACTCACAGTGAGCATTGTGTGCTTCTGTGTGTGTTTATGTCTGCTAGCTTAGCCTGTGCACTGAGTCACAGGGAGCCTTGTGTGTGTGTGTGTGTGTGTGTGTGTTGGTAAAGACTGTGCATTGGGTCACAGTGAGCTGTCTTTGTCTTTGTGTGATTGCTGGTGTAGACTGTGCATTGATTCAAGTTGAGCTGTGAGTGTATGTGTGGTGTTGGTATGGACGGTGCACTGAGTCACACTGAGCTGTGAGTGTGTGTGTACATGCTGGTATAATCTGAGCGTTGAGTCACACTGAGGTGTGTGCTTTGTGTCTGTATGTAGTTGTATGGAATGTACCTTGGGTCAGAATGAATTGTGTATGTGTACGTTTTTGTGTGTACTTGGTGGTGTAGAGTCTGTATTGAGTCACACTAAGCTGTGAGTGTGTGTGTGATAGGATGATAGGTATCCTATACCTGATAGGTATAGGATGTGCATTGAGTCACAAAGCCGTGTGTGTGTGTCTGTGCTGGGATAGGCTGTGCATTGATTCACAGTGAGCCTTGTTTATGTGCTAGTACAGACCGTGCATTGATTCAGTAAACCATGTGTGTGCTTTTCTGTGTTTGTCTGCTGATATAGGCTGTGAACTGAGTCACAGTGGGCCATGTGTGTTTGTGTCTGATGGTATAGGTGATTCATTGAATCACAGTGAGCCATATATGAGTGCGTGTTTGTGTGTGTGTGTGTTTTGCTGTAGGGTGAGCATTGAGTCACAGTGTGCTGTGTGTGTGTAGTTGTCTGTGTGTGTAGTACAGTCTGAGCATTTAGTTACAGTGCGATGTGTTGCATGTGTTTCTGCTATTATGAAGTGTACATTGAGTCACAATGAGCCCTCTGTAATTGTGTGTGTGTGTGTGTGTGTTGGTAGAGGCTGTGAATTGAATCAGAATTAGGTGATTATGTGTGTGTGGTGGTATGAGCTTTGCATTGTGTCATGGAGGTATGTGTGTGTGTGTTGCTACAGACTTCATTGAGTCACAGTGAGCCTGGTGAGTGTCTCTGTGCTGATAGAGGCTGTGAATTGAGTCACAGTTTCTTATGTGTGTGTGATTGTGTGCTGGTATACACTGTGCATTGAGTCATAGTGAGCAGGTCTGTGTGTGTCTTTGTTTTTCTGCAGTAGTACGGGTGGAGCCTTTAATCAGTTATGTGTGTGTGTGTGTGTGTTCGTTTGGTCTTTACATTGAGTCACTAAGGTGTATATGTGTGTGTGTGTTGTGTTATAGACTGTGCATTGAGTCAGAGTGAGCCGTGAGTGTGTGTGTACGAGAGTGTGTGTGCTGGTGGGCTTTTGTTGATGCACTGATGTGTGCATGTGTGTCTGTTGTGCTACAGACTGCATTGAGTCACAGTGAGACATGTTTGTGTGTGCTGGTATAGGCGATTGATTGAGTCACAGTGATCCATTTGTGTGTGCGTGTTAGTATGCGTGTGTTCTTGTTTAGGCTGTGCATTGAGTCACACTGAGGTGTGTGTGTATCCTTGTGTGTGTTGGTATAGATTGTGCATAGAATCACAGTACCATATGTGTGTGTGTGTGCTGGTAAAATCTGAGCAATGAGTCACACTGTCGTGTGTGGTGTGTGTCTGTATGTACTTGTATGGACTGTACATTGAGTCACAGTGAGCATGTGTGTGTGTGTGTGTGTGTGCACTGGTATGCCTTGAACACTGAATCAGCTAGGTGTGTGTGTGTGCTCATATTGGCTTTGAGTTGAGTCACTGAGTTGTATGTGTGTCTGTGTAGGAGGGGGGCTACAGACTATGCATTTAGTCACACTGACACGTTTGTGTACGTGAGTGTGTGTTGTGCTATGTGATTTCATTGAGTCACTGGAGTTTGCGTGTGTGTGTGTGTGGTGTTACAGACTGCATTGAGTCACAGTGAGGCGTGTGTGTGTATGATGGCATAGGCAATTTATTGAGTTACAGTGACGCATGTGTGTGTGTTCTCATATAGGTTGTGCATTGAATCACAGTGAGACATGTATCTGTGAGTGTGTGTTTGTGTGTGCTAGTATATGGTGTGTATTGAGTCACACTGAGGTGTGTGTGTGCGTATGTGTTGTTATAGATTGTGCATTGAGTCAGAGTGCCGTGTCAGTGTGTGCATGCTGGTATAGACTATGCACTGAATCAGGGTGAGGGGTGTGTGTGTCTGTGTGTTCTGGTATAGGTGGACCATTGAGTCACACTGAGGTGTGTGTGTGTGTCTGTGTTTGTGTGTGTGTGCTGGTACAGCCTGTGCATTAATCACAGTCAGTTGTGTGTGTATGTTCACCTACAAGTTGCACTTTGTGTCACAGTGTGTCTGTGTGTGATATTATACGGTATACACTGAGTCAAAGGGAGCTGTGTGTGTGTGGGGGTGCATGTGCTCTTATAGACTTTGCATTGAGTCACACTGAGCTGTGTGTTTGAAAGTCTGTCTGAGTGTGTGTGTGTGTGTAGAGGTATAGGCTGTGTACTGACTCACAGTGAGCATTGTGTGCTTCTGTGTGTGTGTATGTCTGCTAGCTTAGACTGTGCACAGAGTCCCAGGGAGCCTTGAGTGTGTGTGTGTGTGTGTGTGTGTGTTGGTAAAGACTGTGCATTGGGTCACAGTGAGCTGTCTTTGTCTGTGTGTGTGACTGCTGGTGTAGGCTGTGCATTGATTCAAGTTGAGCTGTGAGTGTGTGTGTGGTGTTGATATGGACGGTGCACTGTGTCACACTGAGTTGCGTGTGCGTGCTGCTATAATCTGAGCATTGAGTCACACTGAGGTTTGTGCTTCGTGTCTGAAGGTAGTTGTATGGAATGTGCCTTGGGTCACAATGAATTGTGTATGTGTACGTTTTTGTGTGTACTTGGTGGTGTAGAGTCTGTATTGAGTCACACTAAGTTGTGAGTGTGTGTGTGTGATGGTATAGGATGTGCATTGAGTCACAAAGCCGTGTGTGTGTCTGTGCTGGTATAGGCTGTGCATTGATTCACAGTGAGCCTTGTGTATGAGCTAGTACGGATTGTGCATTAGTCAGTGAACCACGTGTGTGCTTTTCTGTGTTTGTCTGCTGATATAGGCTGTGAACTGAGTCACAGTGGGCCACGTGTGTTTGTGTCTGATGGTATAGGTGATTCATTGAGTCACAGTGAGCCATGTATGAGTGCGTGTTTGTGTGTGTTGTGCTATAGGGTGAGCATTGAGTCACAGTGTGCTGTGTGTGTGTTGTTGTCTGTGTGTGTAGTATATTCTGAGCATTCAGTTACAGTGTGATGTGTTGCATGTGTTTCTGCTATTATGAAGTGTACATTGAGTCACAATGAGCCATCTGTAATTGTGTGTGTGTTTGTGTGTGTTGGTAGAGGCTGTGCATTGAATCAGAATTAGGTGTTTATGTGTGTGCGGTGGTATGAGCTTTGCATTGTGTCATGGAGGTGTGTGTGTGTGTCTGTGTGTGTCTGCTGCTACAGATTTCATTGAGTCACAGTGAGCCTGGTGAGTGTCTGTGTGCTGATAGAGGCTGTGAATTGAGTCACAGTTTCTTATATGTGTGTGATTGTGTGCTGGTATACACTGTGCATTGAGTCATAGTGAGCAGGTCTGTGTGTGTCTGTGTGTTTGTGCAGTAGTACAGAAGGAGCATTTAATCAGTTATGTGTGTGTGTGTTTGTTCGTTTGGTCTTTGCATTGAGTCACTGAGGTGTACGTGTGTGTGTGTGTGGTGCGATAGACTGTGCATTGAGTCAGAGTGAGCCGTGAGTGTGTGTGTATGAGAGTGTGTGTGCTGGTGGGCTTTTGTTGCACTGGGGTGTGTGTGTGTGTGTGTGTTTAGTGCTACAGACTGCATTGAGTCACAGTGAGACGTGTTTGTGTGTGCTGGTATAGGCGATTGATTCACAGTGATCCATTTGTGTGTGTGTGTTAGTATGCGTGTGTTCTTGTTTAGGCTGTGCATTGAGTCACACTGAGATGTGTGTGTATGCTTGTGTGTTTTGGTATAGATTGTGCATAGAATCACAGTACCATATGTGTGTGTGTGTGCTGGTAAAATCTGAGCATTGAGTCACACTGTCCTGTGTGCTGTATGTCTATGTACTTGTATGGACTGTGCATTGAGTCACAGTGAGCATGTGTGTGTGTGTGTGTGTGTGTGCACACTGGTATGCTTTGAACCCTGAATCAGCTAGGGGTGTGTGTGTGTGCTCATATTGGCTTTGAGTTGAGTCACTGAAGTGTATGTGTGTCTGTTTAGGTGGGGGGCTACAGACTGTGAATTGAGTCACACTGAGTTGTTTGTGTACATGAGTGAATGTTGTGTATGGGTTTTCATTGAATCACTGGGTTTTGTGTGTGTGTGTGTGTGTTTGTAGTGCTACGGACTGCATTGGGTCACAGTGAGCTGTATGTGTGTGTGCTTGCTGGTGTAGGCTGTGCATTGATTCAAGGTTAGCTGTCAGTGTGTGTGGTGCTGGAATGGAATGTGCACTGAGACACAGTCATCTGTGTGTGTGTGTGCATACATGTGTGCTGGAATCAGCTGTGCACTGCATCACTGTGAGCCGTGTGTGTGTTTGTGTGTGTGTGCTGGAAAATCAGAGCATTGAGTCACACTGAGGTCTGTGCTGTGTGTCTGTATGTAGTGGTATGGCCTGTGCAAGGAATCAGTGAGCTGTGTGTGTGTGTGTTTGTGTATTTGGTGGTGTAGAGTCTGTATTGAGTCTCATTAAGCTGTGTGTGTGTGTGTGTGTGTGTGTGATGCTATAGGATGTGCATTGGGTCACAGAGCCGTATATATATGTCTGAGCTGGTATAGGCAGTGCATTGACTCACAGTGAGTGTTGTGTATGTGCTACTACAGACTGTGCATTGAGTCAGTGATCAATTTTGTGTGTTTGTGTGATTGCTCATATAGGCTGTGCACTGTGTCACAGTAACCCATGTGTGTTTGTGGGAGTGTGTTTTTGAGTGATGGTATAAGTGGTTCATTGTGTCACAGTGAGCCATGTATGAGTGCATGTTTGTGTGTGTGTGTGTTCTGGTAGAGGCTAAGCATTGTGTCACAGTGTGCCATGTGTGTGTGTGGTTGTGTGTGTGTGTAGTACAGTCTGAACATTGATTTACAGTGAGATGTTTTGCATGTGTTTGTGCTTGTATGAACTATACGTTGAGTCACAATGAGCCATGCGTGTGTGTGTGTGCTGGTAGAGGCTGAGCATTGAATCACAGTTAGGAGTTTGTTTGTGTGTACTGGTATGGGCTTTGCATTGAGTCACAGAGGTATGTGTGTGTTTGTGTGTGTCTATGTGTGTATGTCTGTGTTGCCACAGATTCATTGTGTCAGAGTGAGCTTTATGAGTGTCTGTGTGCAGATACGGGCTGTGAATTGAGTCTCAGTGTTTTATGTGTGTGTGTGTGTGTGTGTGTGCTGGTATAGCCTGTGCATTGAGTCACAGTGAGCTGTGTGTGTGTGTGTTTGCTGGTGTAGGCTGTGCAGTGATTCAAGGTGACCTGTGATTGTGTGTGTTGAACAGGAATGGACTGTGCACTGAGTCACAGTGAGCCATGTGTGATTGTGTGCATGTGTGTGAACCAGTTTAGGAGGTGCACTGAGTCACGGTGAGCTGTGTGTGTTTGTGTGTGTGTTCTGGTAAAATATGAGCATTGAGTCACACTGAGGTGTGTCCTGTGAGTCTGTATGTACTGGCATGGACCGTGAATGGAATCACAGTGAGCGCTGTGTGTGTGTATTTTGTTGTATAGAGTCTTTATTGAGTCACACTAAGCTGTGTGTGTGTATGTGTGTGTGTGTGATGGTATAGGTGGTTCATTGAGTCAGAGTGAGCCAAGTATGAGTGTGTGTGTGTGTGTTTTGGGGTAAAAGCTGAGCATTGCATCACAGGGTGTCGTGTGTGTCTGTTGTTGTGTGTCTGTGTAGTACAGTCTGAGCATTGAGTTACAGTGAGATGTGTTGCATGTGTTTGTGCTAGTATGAACTGTACATTGAGTCACAACGAGCCATGTGTGTTTGTGTGTGTGTGTGTGTGTGCTGGTGGAGGCTGATCATTGAATCACAGTTACGTGTTTGTGTGTGTGTGCTGGTATGGGCTTTTCATTGAGTCACGGACTTGTATGTGTGTGTGTGTGCATGTGTGTGTGTTGCTAAGATTTAATTCAGTCACAGTGAGCCTTGTGAGTGTATATGTGCTGATATAGGCTGTGAATTGAGTCACAGTGTGTTATGTGTGAGTGTGTCTGTGTGTGTGCTGGTAAAGACAGTGCATTGAGTCACAATAAGTTGTGTGTGTGTTAATATTCTCATATAGACTGTGCATTGAGTAACAGTGAGCAAGTGTGTGTGAGTTTGTGGGAGTGTATGAGCACTGGTATGGGTGGAGCATTGAATCAGTTAGGTGTGTGTGTGTGTGTGCTCCTATGGGCTATCTATTGAGCTACTGAGGTGTATTTGTGTTTCTGTCGTGGTACCACAGACTGTGCATTTAATCACAGTGAGCGGGGTGTGTGTGTGTATGTGAGTGTGTGTGCTGCTAGGCTTTCATTGAGTCCCTGGTGTTTGTGTGTGTGTGTGTAGTGCTACAGACTGCATTGAGTCACAGTGAGGCATGTGTGTGTATGATGGTATAGGCAATTGATTGAGTCACAGTGAGGCATGTGTGTGTGTTCTCATATAGGCTGTGCATTGAATCACAGTGAGCCCTGTATCTGTGAGTGTGTGTTTGTGTGTGCTAGTATAGGGTGTGTATTGAGTCACACTGAGTTGTGTGTGTGTGCATGTGTGTTGTTATAGATTGTGCATTGAGTCAGAGTGCCATGTCAGTGTGTGCATTCTGGTATAGACTATGCACTGAATCAGAGTGAGGGGTGTGTGTGTCTGTGTGTTCTGGTATAGGCGGACCATTGAGTCACACTGAGGTGTGTGTGTGAGTTTGTGTGTGTGTGTGTTTGTGTGTGTGTGTGCTGATACAGCCTGTGCATTAATCGCAGTCAGTTGTGTGTGTATGTGCACCTACAGGTTGCACTTTGTGTCACAGTGTTTTGTGTGTGTGTGTGTTATTATATGGTATACAATGAGTCAAAGGGAGGTGTGTGTGTGGGGGTTCATGTGTTCTTATAGGCTATGCATTGAGTAACACTGAGCTGTGTGTTTGAATGTCTGTATGTGTTTGTGTGTGTGTAGAGGTATAGGCTGTGTATTGACTCACAGTGAGCATTGTGTGCTTCTGTGTGTGTTTATGTCTGCTAGCTTAGCCTGTGCACTGAGTCACAGGGAGCCTTGTGTGTGTGTGTGTGTGTGTGTGTGTGTTGGTAAAGACTGTGCATTGGGTCACAGTGAGCTGTCTTTGTCTTTGTGTGATTGCTGGTGTAGACTGTGCATTGATTCAAGTTGAGCTGTGAGTGTGTGTGTGGTGTTGGTATGGACGGTGCACTGAGTCACACTGAGCTGTGAGTGTGTGTGTACATGCTGGTATAATCTGAGCGTTGAGTCACACTGAGGTGTGTGCTTCGTGTCTGTATGTAGTTGTATGGAATGTGCCTTGGGTCAGAATGAATTGTGTATGTGTACGTTTTTGTGTGTACTTGGTGGTGTAGAGTCTGTATTGAGTCACACTAAGCTGTGAGTGTGTGTGTGATAGGATGATAGGTATCCTATACCTGATAGGTATAGGATGTGCATTGAGTCACAAAGCCGTGTGTGTGTGTCTGTGCTGGGATAGGCTGTGCATTGATTCACAGTGAGCCTTGTTTATTTGCTAGTACAGACTGTGCATTGATTCAGTAAACCATGTGTGTGCTTTTCTGTGTTTGTCTGCTGATATAGGCTGTGAACTGAGTCACAGTGGGCCATGTGTGTTTGTGTCTGATGGTATAGGTGATTCATTGAATCACAGTGAGCCATATATGAGTGCGTGTTTGTGTGTGTTTGTGTTCTCCTATTGGCTGAGCATTGAGTCACAGTGTGCCATGTGTGTGTTGTTGTCTGTGTGTGTAGTACAGTCTGAGCATTCAGTTACAGTGCGATGTGTTGCATGTGTTTCTGCTATTATGAAGTGTACATTGAGTCACAATGAGCCCTCTGTAATTGTGTGTGTGTGTGTTGGTAGAGGCTGTGATTTGAATCAGAATTAGGTGTTTATGTGTGTGTGGTGGTATGAGCTTTGCATTGTGTCATGGAGGTATGTGTGTGTGTTTCAACAGACTTCATTGAGTCACAGTGAGCCTGGTGAGTGTCTGTGTGCTGATAGAGGCTGTGAATTGAGTCACAGTTTCTTATGTGTGTGTGATTGTGTGCTGGTATACACTGTGCATTGAGTCGTAGTGAGCAGGTCTGTGTGTGTCTTTGATTTTCTGCAGTAGTACGGGTGGAGCTTTTAATCAGTTACGTATGTGTGTGTGTGTTCGTTTTGTCTTTGCATTGAGTCACTAAGGTTTATATGTGTGTGTGTGTGTGGTGTTATAGACTGTGCATTGTGTCAGAGTGAGCCGTGAGTGTGTGTGTATGAGAGTGTGTGTGCTGGTGTGTTTTTGTTGTACTGCGGTGTGTGCTTGTGTGTGTGTAGTGCTACAGATTGCATTGAGTCACAGTGAGACGTGTTTGTGTGTGCTGGTATAGGCGATTGAGTCACAGTGATCCATTTGTGTGTGCGTGTTAGTATGCGTGTGTTCTTGTTTAGGCTGTGCATTGAGTCACACTGAGGTGTGTGTGTATCCTTGTGTGTGTTGGTATAGATTGTGCATAGAATCACAGTACCATATGTGTGTGTGTGTGCTGGTAAAATCTGAACATTGAGTCACACTGTCGTGTGTGGTGTGTGTCTATGTACTTGTATGGACTGTGCATTGAGTCACAGTGAGCATGTGTGTGTGTTTGTGTGTGTGTGTGTGCACTGGTATGCTTTGAACTCTGAATAGCTAGGTGTGTTTGTGTGTGCTCATATTGGCTTTGAGTTGAGTCACTGAAGTGTATGTGTGTCTGTGTAGGTGGGGGGCAACAGACTGTGAATTGAGTCACACAGAGATGTTTGTGTACATGAGTGAGTGTTGTGTATGGGCTTTCATTGAGTCACTGGGTTTTGTGTGTGTGTGTGTGTGTGTTTGTAGTGCTACGGACTGCATTGGGTCACAGTGAGCTGTGTGTGTGTGTGCTTGCTGGTGTAGGCTGTGCATTGATTCAAGGTTAGCTGTCAGTGTGTGTGGTGCTGGAATGGAATGTGCACTGAGACACAGTCATCTGTGTGTGTGTGTGCATACATGTGTGCTGGAATCAGCTGTGCACTGCATCACTGTGAGCCGTGTGTGTGTTTGTGTGTGTGTGCTGGAAAATCTGAGCATTGAGTCACACTGAGGTCTGTGCTGTGTGTCTGTATGTAGTGGTATGGCCTGTGCAAGGAATCAGTGAGCTGTGTGTGTGTGTTTGTGTATTTGGTGGTGTAGAGTCTGTATTGAGTCTCATTAAGCTGTGTGTGTGTGTGTGTGTGTGTGTGATGGTATAGGATGTGCATTGGGTCACAGAACCATATATATGTGTCTGAGCTGGTATAGGCAGTGCATTGACTCACAGTGAGTGTTGTGTATGTGCTACTACAGACTGTGCATTGAGTCAGTGATCAATTTTGTGTGTTTGTGTGATTGTCTGCTCATATAGGCTGTGCACTGTGTCACAGTAACCTATGTGTGTTTGTGGGAGTGTGTTTTTGAGTGATGGTATAAGTGGTTCATTGTGTCACAGTGAGCCATGTATGAGTGCATGTTTGTGTGTGTGTGTGTTCTGGTAGAGGCTAAGCATTGTGTCACAGTGTGCCATGTGTGTGTGTGGTTGTGTGTGTGTGTACTACAGTCTGAACTTTGATTTACAGTGAGATGTTTTGCATGTGTTTGTGCTTGTATGAGCTATACGTTGAGTCACAATGAGCCATGAGTGTGTGTGTGTGCTGGTAGAGGCTGAGCATTGAATCACAGTTAGGAGTTTGTTTGTGTGTACTGGTATGGGCTTTGCATTGAGTCACAGAGGTATGTGTGTGTTTGTGTGTGTCTATGTGTGTATGTCTGTGTTGCCACAGACTTCATTGTGTCAGAGTGAGCTTCATGAGTGTGTGCAGATACAGGCTGTGAATTGAGTCCCAGTGTGTTATGTGTGTGTGTGTGTGTGTGCTGGTATAGCCTGTGCATTGAGTCACAGTGAGCTGTGTGTGTGTGTGTTTGCTGGTGTAGGTTGTGCAGTGATTCAAGGTGACCTGTGATTGTGTGTGTTGAACAGGAACGGACTGTGCACTGAGTCACAGTGAGCCATGTGTGAGTGTGTGCATGTGTGTGAGCCAGTTTAGGATGTGCACTGAGTCACGGTGAGCTGTGTGTGTTTGTGTGTGTGTTCTGGTAAAATATGAGCATTGAGTCACACTGGGGGTTGTCGTGTGTTTCTGTATGTACTGGCATGGACTGTGAATGGAATCACAGTGAGCGCTGTGTGTGTAATTTGTTGTATAGAGTCTTTATTGAGTCACACTAAGGTGTGTGTGTATGTGTGTGTGTGTGATGGTATAGGTGGTTCATTGAGTCAGAGTGAGCCAAGTATGTGTGTGTGTGTGTGTGATTTGGGGTAAAAGCTGAGCATTGCATCACAGGGTGTCATGTGTGTGTCAGTTGTTGTGTGTCTGTGTAGTACAGTCTGAGCATTGAGTTACAGTGAGATGTGTTGCATGTGTTTGTGCTAGTATGAACTGCACATTGAGTCACAACAAGCCATGTGTGTTTGTGTGTGTGTGTGTGTGCTGGTGGAGGCTGATCATTGAATCACAGTTACGTGTTTGTGTGTGTGTGCTGGTATGGGCTTTTCATTGAGTCACGGACTTGTATGTGTGTGTGTGTGCATGTGTGTGTGTTGCTAAGATTTAATTCAGTCACAGTGAGCCTTGTGAGTGTATATGTGCTGATATAGGCTGTGAATTGAGTCACAGTGTGTTATGTGTGAGTGTGTCTGTGTGTGTGCTGGTAAAGACAGTGCATTGAGTCACAATAAGTTGTATGTGTGTTAATATTCTCATATAGACTGTGCATTGAGTAACAGTGAGCAAGTGTGTGTGAGTTTGTGGGAGTGTATGAGCACTGGTATGTGTGGAGCATTGAATCAGTTAGGTGTGTGTGTGTGTGTGCTCCTATGGGCTATCTATTGAGCTACTGAGGTGTATTTGTGTTTCTGTCGTGGTATCACAGACTGTGCATTTAATCACAGTGAGCGGGGTGTGTGTGTGTATGTGAGTGTGTGTGCTGGTAGGCTTTCATTGAGTCCCTGGTGTGTGTGTGTGTGTGTGGTGCTACAGACTGCATTGAGTCACAGTGAGGCATGTGTGTGTATGATGGTATAGGCAATTGATTGAGTCACAGTGAGGCATGTGTGTTGTTCTCATATAGGCTGTGCATTGAATCACAGTGAGCCCTGTATCTGTGAGTGTGTGTTTGTGTGTGCTAGTATAGGGTGTGTATTGAGTCACACTGGGGGGGGTGTGTTTGTGCGTGTGTGTTCTTATAGATTGTGCATTGAGTCAGAGTGCCATGTCAGTGTGTGCATTCTGGTATAGACTATGCACTGAATTAGAGTGAGGGGTGTGTGTGTCTGTGTGTTCTGGTATAGGCGGACCATTGTGTCACACTGAGGTGTGTGTGTGTGTTTGTGTGTGTGTGTGCTGATACAGCCTGTGCATTAATCACAGTCAGTTGTGTGTGTATGTGCACCTACAGTTTGCACTTTGTGTCACAGTGTTTTGTGTGTGATATAATACGGTATACAATGAGTCAAAGGGAGGTGTGTGTGTGGGGGTTCATGTGTGCTTATAGGCTATGCATTGAGTCACACTGAGCTGTGTGTTTGAATGTCTGTATGTGTTTGTGTGTGTGTAGAGATATAGGCTGTGTATTGACTCACAGTGAGCATTGTGTACTTCTGTGTGTGTTTATGTCTGCTAGCTTAGCCTGTGCACTGAGTCACAGGGAGCCTTGTGTGTGTGTGTGAGTGTGTGTGTGTTGGTAAAGACTGTTCATAGGGTCACAGTGAGCTGTCTTTGTCGTTGTGTGATTGCTGGTGTAGACTGTGCATTGATTCAAGTTGAGCTGTGAGTGTGTGTGTGGTGTTGGTATGGACGGTGCACTGAGTCACACTGAGCTGGGAGTGTGTGTGTACATGCTGGTATAATCTGAGCGTTGAGTCACACTGAGGTGTGTGCTTCGTGTCTTTGTGTAGTTGTATGGAATGTGCCTTGGGTCAGAATGAATTGTGTATGTGTACGTTTTTGTGTGTACTTGGTGGTGTAGAGTCTGTATTGAGTCACACTAAGCTGTGAGTGTGTGTGTGATAGGATGATACGTATCCTAAACTTGATAGGTATAGGATGTGGATTGAGTCACAAAGCCGTGTGTGTGTGTCTGTGCTGGGATAGGCTGTGCATTGATTCACAGTGAGCCTTGTTTATGTGCTAGTACAGACCATGCATTGATTCAGTAAAACATGTGTGTGCTTTTCTGTGTTTGTCTGCTGACATAGGCTGTGAACTGAGTCAGAGTGGGCCATGTGTGTTTGTGTCTGATGGTATAGGTGATTCATTGAGTCACAGTGAGCCATATATGAGTGCGTGTTTGTGTGTGTGTTGTGCTATAGTGTGAGCATTGAGTCGCAGTGTGCCGTGTGTGTGTTGTTGTCTGTGTGTGTAGTACAGTCTGAGCATTCAGTTACAGTGCGATGTGTTGCATGAGTTTCTCCTATTATGAAGTGTACATTGAGTCACAATGAGCCCTCTGTAATTGTGTGTGTGTGTGTGTGTGTGTTGGTAGAGGCTGTGAATTGAATCAGAATTAGGTGTTTATGTGTGTGTGGTGGTATGAGCTTTGCATTGTGTCATGGAGGTATGTGTGTGTGTGTTGCTACAGACTTCATTGAATCACAGTGAGCCTGGTGAGTGTCTCTGTGCTGATAGAGGCTGTGAATTGAGTCACAGTTTCTTATGTGTGTGTGATTGTGTGCTGGTATACACTGTGCATTGAGTCATAGTGAGCAGGTCTGTGTGTGTCTTTGTTTTTCTGCAGTAGTATGGGTGGAGCCTTTAATCAGTTATGTGTGTGTGTGTGTTCGTTTGGTCTTTGCATTGAGTCACTAAGGTGTATATGTGTGTGTGTGTGTGGTGTTATAGACTGTGCATTGAGTCAGAGTGAGCTGTGAGTGTGTGGGTATGAGAGTGTGTGTGCTGGTGGGCTTTTGTTGATGCACTGGTGTGTGTGCATGTGTGTCTGTTGTGCTACAGACTGCATTGAGTCACAGTGAGACATGTTTGTGTGTGCTGGTATAGGCGATTGATTGAGTCACAGTGATTCATTTGTGTGTGCGTGTTAGTATGCGTGTGTTCTTGATTAGGCTGTGCATTGAGTCACACTGAGGTGTGTGTGTATCCTTGTGTGTGTTGGTATAGATTGTGCATAGAATCACAGTACCATATGTGTGTGTGTGTGCTGGTAAAATCTGAGCATTGAGTCACACTGTCGTGTGTGGTGTGTGTCTGTATGTACTTGTATGGACTGTACATTGAGTCACAGTGAGCATGTGTGTGTGTTTGTGTGTGTGTGTGCACTGGTATGCCTTGAACACTGAATCAGCTAGGTGTGTGTGTGTGCTCATATTGGCTTTGAGTTGTGTCACTGAGGTGTATGTGTGTCTGTGTAGGTGGGGGGCTACAGACTATGTATTTAGTCACACTGAGACGTTTGTGTACGTGAGTGTGTGTTGTGGTATGCTATTTCACTGAGTCACTGGAGTTTGTGTGGGTGTGTGTGCGCTGGTGGAGGCTGATCATTGAATCATAGTTATGTGTTTGTGTGTGTGTGCTGGTATGGGCTTTTCATTGAGTCACGGACTTGTATGTTTGTGTGTGTACATGTGTGTGTGTTGCTAAGATTTAATTCAGTCACAGTGAGCCTTGTGAGTGTATATGTGCTGATATAGGCTGTGAATTGAGTCACAGTGTGTTATGTGTGAGTGTGTCTGTGTGTGTGCTGGTAAAGATAGTGCATTGAGTCACAATAAGTTGTGTGTGTGTTAATTTTCTCATATAGACTGTGCATTGAGTAACAGTGAGCAAGTATGTGTGAGTTTGTGGGAGTGTATGAGCACTGGTATGGGTGGAGCATTGAATCAGTTAGGTGTGTGTGTGTGTGTGCTCCTATGGGCTATCTATTGAGCTACTGAGGTGTATTTGTGTTTTTGTAGTTTTACCACAGACTGTGCATTTAATCACAGTGAGCGGGGTGTGTGTGTGTATGTGAGTGTGTGTGCTGGTAGGCTTTCATTGAGTCCCTGGTGTGTGTGTGTGTGTGTGTGGTGCTACAGACTGCATTGAGTCACAGTGAGGCGTGTGTGTGTATGATGGTATAGGCAATTGATTGAGTCACAGTGAGGCATGTGTGTGTGTTCTCATATAGGCTGTGCATTGAATCACAGTGAGCCCTGTATCTGTGAGTGTGTGTTTGTGTGTGCTAGTATAGGGTGTGTATTGAGTCACACTGAGGTGTGTGTGTGTGTGTGTGTGTTGTTATAGCTTGTGCATTGAGTCAGAGTGCCATGTCAGTGTGTGCATTCTGGTATAGACTATGCACTGAATCAGAGTGAGGGGGTGTGTGTCTGTGTGTTCTGGTATAGGCGGACCATTGAGTCACACTGAGGTGTGTGTGTGTGTTTGTGTGTGTGTGTGCTGATACAGCCTGTGCATTAATCGCAGTCAGTTGTGTGTGTATGTGCACCTACAGGTTGCACTTTGTGTCACAGTGTTTTGTGTGTGTGTGTGATATTATATGGTATATAATGAGTCAAAGGGAGGTGTGTGCGGGGGTTTCATGTGTTCTTATAGGCTATGCATTGAGTCACACTGAGCTGTGTGTTTGAATGTCTGTATGTGTTTGTGTGTGTGTAGAGGTATAAGCTGTGTATTGACTCACAGTGAGCATTGTGTGCTTCTGTGTGTGTTTATGTCTGCTAGCTTAGCCTGTGCACTGAGTCACAGGGAGCCTTGTGTGTGTGTGTGTGTGTGTTGGTAAAGACTGTGCATTGGGTCACAGTGAGCTGTCTTTGTCTTTGTGTGATTGTTGGTGTAGACTGTGCATTGATTCAAGTTGAGCTGTGAGTGTGTGTGTGGTGTTGGTATGGACGATGCACTGAGTTACACTGAGCTGTGAGTGTGTGTGTACATGCTGGTATAATCTGAGCGTTGAGTCACACTGAGGTGTGTGCTTCGTGTCTGTATGTAGTTGTATGGAATGTGCCTTGGGTCAGAATGAATTGTGTATGTGTACGTTTTTGTGTGTACTTGGTGGTGTAGAGTCTGTATTGAGTCACACTAAGCTGTGAGTGTGTGTGTGATAGGATGATAGGTATCCTATACCTGATAGGTATAGGATGTGCATTGAGTCACAAAGCCGTGTGTGTGTGTCTGTGCTGAGATAGGCTGTGCATTGATTCACAGTGAGCCTTGTTTATGTGCTAGTACAGACCGTGCATTGATTCAGTAAACCATGTGTGTGCTTTTCTGTGTTTGTCTGCTGATATAGGCTGTGAACTGAGTCACAGTGGGCCATGTGTGTTTGTGTCTGATGGTATAGGTGATTCATTGAATCACAGTGAGCCATATATGAGTGCGTGTTTGTGTGTGTGTGTGTGTTGTGCTGTAGGGTGAGCATTGAGTCACAGTGTGCTGTGTGTGTGTAGTTGTCTGTGTGTGTAGTACAGTCTGAGCATTTAGTTACAGTGCGATGTGTTGCATGTGTTTCTGCTATTATGAAGTGTACATTGAGTCACAATGAGCCCTCTGTAATTGTGTGTGTGTGTGTGTGTGTTGGTAGAGGCTGTGAATTGAATCAGAATTAGGTGATTATGTGTGTGTGGTGGTATGAGCTTTGCATTGTGTCATGGAGGTATGTGTGTGTGTGTTGCTACAGACTTCATTGAGTCACAGTGAGCCTGGTGAGTGTCTCTGTGCTGATAGAGGCTGTGAATTGAGTCACAGTTTCTTATGTGTGTGTGATTGTGTGCTGGTATACACTGTGCATTGAGTCATAGTGAGCAGGTCTGTGTGTGTCTTTGTTTTTCTGCAGTAGTACGGGTGGAGCCTTTAATCAGTTATGTTTGTGTGTGTGTGTGTTCGTTTGGTCTTTACATTGAGTCACTAAGGTGTATATGTGTGTGTGTGTTGTGTTATAGACTGTGCATTGAGTCAGAGTGAGCCGTGAGTGTGTGTGTACGAGAGTGTGTGTGCTGGTGGGCTTTTGTTGATGCATTGAGTCACAGTGAGACATGTTTGTGTGTGCTGGTATAGGCGATTGATTGAGTCACAGTGATCCATTTGTGTGTGCGTGTTAGTATGCGTGTCTTCTTGTTTAGGCTGTGCATTGAGTCACACTGAAGTGTGTGTGTATCCTTGTGTGTGTTGGTATAGATTGTGCATAGAATCACAGTACCATATGTGTGTGTGTGTGCTGGTAAAATCTGAGCATTGAGTCACACTCTCGTGTGTGGTGTGTGTCTGTATGTACTTGTATGGACTGTACATTGAGTGACAGTGAGCATGTGTGTGTGTGTGTGTGTGTGCACTGGTATGCCTTGAACACTGAATCAGCTAGGTGTGTGTGTGTGCTCATATTGGCTTTGAGTTGAGTCACTGAGGACTATGTGTGTCTGTGTAGGAGGGGGGCTACAGACTATGCATTTAGTCACACTGACACGTTTGTGTACGTGAGTGTGTGTTGTGGTATGTGATTTCATTGAGTCACTGGAGTTTGTGTGTGTGTGGTGTTACAGACTGCATTGAGTCACAGTGAGGCGTGTGTGTGTATGATGGCATAGGCAATTGATTGAGTCACAGTGACACATGTGTGTGTGTTCTCATATAGGCTGTGCATTGAATCACTGTGAGACATTTATCTGTGAGTGTGTGTTTGTGTGTGCTAGTATATGGTGTGTATTGAGTCACACTGAGGTGTGTGTGTGTGCGTATGTGTTGTTATAGATTGTGCATTGAGTCAGAGTGCCGTGTCAGTGTGTGCATGCTGGTATAGACTATGCACTGAATCAGGGTGAGGGGTGTGTGTGTCTGGGTGTTCTGGTATAGGCGGACCATTGAGTCACACTGAGGTGTGTGTGTGTGTCTCTGTGTGTGTGTGAGTGCTGGTACAGCCTGTGCATTAATCACAGTCAGTTGTGTGTGTATGTTCACCTACAAGTTGCACTTTGTGTCACAGTGTGTCTGTGTGTGATATTATACGGTATACACTGAGTCAAAGGGAGCTGTGTGTGTGGGGGGGCGCATGTGCTCTTATAGACTTTGCATTGAGTCACACTGAGCTGTGTGTTTGAAAGTCTGTCTGTGTGTGTGTGTGTGTGTAGAGGTATAGGCTGTGTACCTACTCACAGTGAGCATTGTGTGCTTCTGTGTGTGTGTATGTCTGCTAGCTTAGACTGTGCACAGAGTCCCAGGGAGCCTTGTGTGTGTGTGTGTGTGTGTGTTGGTAAAGACTGTGCATTGGGTCACAGTGAGCTGTCTTTGTCTGTGTGTGTGACTGCTGGTGTAGGCTGTGCATTGATTCAAGTTGAGCTGTGAGTGTGTGTGTGGTGTTGATATGGACGGTGCACTGTGTCACACTGAGTTGCGTGTGCGTGCTGGTATAATCTGAGCGTTGAGTCACACTGAGGTTTGTGCTTCGTGTCTGAAGATAGTTGTATGGAATGTGCCTTGGGTCACAATGAATTGTGCATGTGTACGTTTTTGTGTGTACTTGGTGGTGTAGAGTCTGTATTGAGTCACACTAAGCTGTGAGTGTGTGATGGTATAGGATGTGCATTGAGTCACAAAGCCGTGTGTGTGTGTCTGTGCTGGTATAGGCTGTGCATTGATTCACAGTGAGCCTTGTGTATGAGCTAGTACGGATTGTGCATTAGTCAGTGAACCACGTGTGTGCTTTTCTGTGTTTGTCTGCTGATATAGGCTGAGAACTGAGTCACAGTGGGCCATGTGTGTTTGTGTCTGATGGTATAGGTGATTCATTGAGTCACAGTGAGCCATATATGAGTGCGTGTTTGTGTGTGTGTGTGTTGTGCTATAAGGTGAGCATTGAGTCACAGTGTGCTGTGTGTGTTGTTGTCTGTGTGTGTAGTATATTCTGAGCATTCAGTTACAGTGTGATGTGTTGCATGTGTTTCTGCTATTATGAAGTGTACATTGAGTCACAATGAGCCGTCTGTAATTGTGTGTGTGTTTGTGTGTGTTGGTAGAGGCTGTGCATTGAATCAGAATTAGGTGTTTATGTGTGTGCGGTGGTATGAGCTTTGCATTGTGTCATGGAGGTGTGTGTGTGTGTCTGTGTGTGTCTGCTGCTACAGATTTCATTGAGTCACAGTGAGCCTGGTGAGTGTCTGTGTGCTGATAGAGGCTGTGAATTGAGTCACAGTTTCTTATATGTGTGTGATTGTGTGCTGGTATACACTGTGCATTGAGTCATAGTGAGCAGGTCTGTGTGTGTCTGTGTGTTTGTGCAGTAGTACAGATGGAGCATTTAATCAGTTATGTGTGTGTGTGTTTGTTCGTTTGGTCTTTGCATTGAGTCACTGAAGTGTACGTGTGTGTGTGTGTGGTGCGATAGACTGTGCATTGAGTCAGAGTGAGCCGTGAGTGTGTGTGTATGAGAGTGTGTGTGCTGGTGGGCTTTTGTTGCACTGGGGTGTGTGTGTGTTTGTGTAGTGCTACAGACTGCATTGAGTCACAGTGAGACGTGTTTGTGTGTGCTGGTATAGGCGATTGATTCACAGTGATCCATTTGTGTGTGTGTGTTAGTATGCGTGTGTTCTTGTTTAGGCTGTGCATTGAGTCACACTGAGATGTGTGTGTATGCTTGTGTGTTTTGGTATAGATTGTGCATAGAATCACAGTACCATATGTGTGTGTGTGTGCTGGTAAAATCTGAGCATTGAGTCACACTGTCCTGTGTGCTGTATGTCTATGTACTTGTATGGACTGTGCATTGAGTCAAAGTGAGCATGTGTGTGTGTTTGTGTGTGTGTGTGCACTGGTATGCTTTGAACCCTGAATCAGCTAGGGGTGTGTGTGTGTGTGCTCATATTGGCTTTGAGTTGAGTCACTGAAGTGTATGTGTGTCTGCTTAGGAGGGGGCTACAGACTGTGAATTGAGTCACACTGAGTTGTTTGTGTACATGAGTGAGTGTTGTGTATGGGTTTTCATTGAGTCACTGGGTTTTGTGTGTGTGTGTGTGTGTTTGTAGTGCTACGGACTGCATTGGGTCAAAGTGAGCTGTATGTGTGTGTGCTTGCTGGTGTAGGCTGTGCATTGATTCAAGGTTAGCTGTCAGTGTGTGTGGTGCTGGAATGGAATGTGCACTGAGACACAGTCATCTGTGTGTGTGTGTGTCCATACATGTGTGCTGGAATCAGCTGTGCACTGCATCACTGTGAGCTGTGTGTGTGTTTGTGTGTGTGCTGGAAAATCAGAGCATTGAGTCACACTGAGGTCTGTGCTGTGTGTCTGTATGTAGTGGTATGTCCTGTGCAAGGAATCAGTGAGCTATGTGTGTGTGTGTTTGTGTATTTGGTGGTGTAGAGTCTGTATTGAGTCTCATTAAGCTGTGTATGTGTGTGTGTGTGTGTGTGATGGTATAGGATGTGCATTGGGTCACAGAGCCGTATATATGTGTCTGAGCTGGTATAGGCAGTGCATTGACTCACAGTGAGTGTTGTGTATGTGCTACTACAGACTGTGCATTGAGTCAGTGATCAATTTTGTGTGTTTGTGTGATTGTCTGCTCATATAGGCTGTGCACTGTGTCAGAGTAACCCATGTGTGTTTGTGGGAGTGTGTTTTTAAGTGATGGTATAAGTGGTTCATTGTGTCACAGTGTGCCGTGTGTGTGTGGTTGTGTGTGTGTGTAGTACAGTCTGAACTTTGATTTACAGTGAGATGTTTTGCATGTGTTTGTGCTTGTATGAACTATACGTTGAGTCACAATGAGCCATGCGCGTGTGTGTGTGCTGGTAGAGGCTGAGCATTGAATCACAGTTAGGAGTTTCTTTGTGTGTACTGGTATGGGCTTTGCATTGAGTCACAGAGGTATGTGTGTGTTTGTGTGTGTCTATGTGTGTATGTCTGTGTTGCCACAGACTTCATTGTGTCAGAGTGAGCTTTATGAGTGTCTGTGTGCAGATACAGGCTGTGAATTGAGTCCCAGTGTGTTATGTGTGTGTGTGTGTGTGTGCTGGTATAGCCTGTGCATTGAGTCACAGTGAGCTCTGTGTGTGTGTGTGTTTGCTGGTGTAGGTTGTGCAGTGATTCAAGGTGACCTGTGATTGTGTGTGTTGAACAGGAACGGACTGTGCACTGAGTCACAGTGAGCCATGTGTGAGTGTGTGCATGTGTGTGAGCCAGTTTAGGATGTGCACTGAGTCACGGTGAGCTGTGTGTGTTTGTGTGTATGTTCTGGTAAAATATGAGCATTGAGTCACACTGAGGGGTGTCCTGTGTGTCTGTATGTACTGGCATGGACTGTGAATGGAATCACAGTGAGCACTGTGTGTGTGTATTTTGTTGTATAGAGTCTTTATTGAGTCACACTATGCTGTGTGTGTGTGTGTGTGATGGTATAGTGGTTCATTGAGTCAGAGTGAGCCAAGTATGAGTGTGTGTGTGTGTTTTTGGGGTAAAAGCTGAGCATTGCATCACAGGGTATCATGTGTGTGTCTGTTGTTGTGTGTCTGTGTAGTACAGTCTGAGCATTGAGTTACAGTGAGATGTGTTGCATGTGTTTGTGCTAGTATGAACTGTACATTGAGTCAGAACGAGCCATGTGTGTTTGTGTGTGTGTGTGTGTGCTGGTGGAGGCTGATCATTGAATCACAGTTACGTGTTTGTGTGTGTGTGCTGGTATGGGCTTTTCATTGAGTCACGGACTTGTATGTGTGTGTGTGTGCATGTGTGTGTGTTGCTAAGATTTAATTCAGTCACAGTGAGCCTTGTGAGTGTATATGTGCTGATATAGGCTGTGAATTGAGTCACAGTGTGTTATGTGTGAGTGTGTCTGTGTGTGTGCTGGTAAAGACAGTGCACTGAGTCACAATAAGTTGTGTGTGTGTTAATATTCTCATATAGACTGTGCATTGAGTAACAGTGAGCAAGTGTGTGTGAGTTTGTGGGAGTGTATGAGCACTGGTATGGGTGGAGCATTGAATCAGTTAGGTGTGTGTGTGTGTGTGTGCTCCTATGGGCTATCTATTGAGCTACTGAGGTGTACTTGTGTTTCTGTAGTTTTACCACAGACTGTGCATTTAATCACAGTGAGCGGGGTGTGTGTGTGTATGTGAGTGTGTGTGCTGGTAGGCTTTCATTGAGTCCCTGGTGTGTGTGTGTGTGTGTGTGGTGCTACAGACTGCATTGAGTCACAGTGAGGCGTGTGTGTGTATGATGGTATAGGCAATTGATTGAGTCACAGTGAGGCATGTGTGTGTGTTCTCATATAGGCTGTGCATTGAATCACAGTGAGACATGTATCTGTAACTGTGTGTTTGTGTGTGCTAGTATAAGGTGTGTATTGAGTCACACTGAGGTGTGTGTGTGTGCGTGTGTGTTGTTATAGATTGTGCATTGAGTCAGAGTGCCATGTCAGTGTGTGCATTCTGGTATAGACTATGCACTGAATCACAGTGAGGGGTGTGTGTGTCTGTGTGTTCTGGTATAGGCGGACCATTGAGTCACACTGAGGTGTGTGTGTGTGTTTGTGTGTGTGTGTGCTGATACAGCCTGTGCATTAATCACAGTCAGTTGTGTGTGTATGTGCACCTACAGGTTGCACTTTGTGTCACAGTGTTTTGTGTGTGTGTGTGATATTATATGGTATATAATGAGTCAAAGGGAGGTGTGTGTGGGGGGATCCTGTGTTCTTATAGGCTATGCATTGAGTCACACTGAGCTGTGTGTTTGAATGTCTGTATGTGTTTGTGTGTGTGTAGAGGTATAAGCTGTGTATTGACTCACAGTGAGCATTGTGTGCTTCTGTGTGTGTTTATGTCTGCTAGCTTAGACTGTGCACTGAGTCACAGGGAGCCTTGTGTGTGTGTGTGTGTGTGTTGGTAAAGACTGTGCATTGGGTCACAGTGAGCTGTCTTTGTCTTTGTGTGATTGTTGGTGTAGACTGTGCATTGATTCAAGTTGAGCTGTGAGTGTGTGTGTGGTGTTGGTATGGACGATGCACTGAGTTACACTGAGCTGTGAGTGTGTGTGTACATGCTGGTATAATCTGAGCGTTGAGTCACACTGAGGTGTGTGCTTCATGTCTGTATGTAGTTGTATGGAATGTGCCTTGGGTCAGAATGAATTGTGTATGTGTACGTTTTTGTGTGTACTTGGTGGTGTAGAGTCTGTATTGAGTCACACTAAGCTGTGAGTGTGTGTGTGATAGGATGATAGGTATCCTATACCTGATAGGTATAGGATGTGCATTGAGTCACAAAGCCGTGTGTGTGTGTCTGTGCTGGGATAGGCTGTGCATTGATTCACAGTGAGCCTTGTTTATGTGTTAGTACAGACCGTGCATTGATTCAGTAAACCATGTGTGTGCTTTTCTGTGTTTGTCTGCTGATATAGGCTGTGAACTGAGTCACAGTGGGCCATGTGTGTTTGTGTCTGATGGTATAGGTGATTCATTGAATCACAGTGAGCCATATATGAGTGCGTGTTTGTGTGTGTGTGTGTGTTTTGCTGTAGGGTGAGCATTGAGTCACAGTGTGCTGTGTGTGTGTAGTTGTCTGTGTGTGTAGTACAGTCTGAGCATTTAGTTACAGTGCGATGTGTTGCATGTGTTTCTGCTATTATGAAGTGTACATTGAGTCACAATGAGCCATCTGTAATTGTGTGTGTGTGTGTGTGTTGGTAGAGGCTGTGAATTGAATCAGAATTAGGTGATTATGTGTGTGTGGTGGTATGAGCTTTGCATTGTGTCGTGGAGGTATGTGTGTGTGTGTTGCTACAGACTTCATTGAGTCACAGTGAACCTGGTGAGTGTCTGTGTGCTGATAGAGGCTGTGAATTGAGTCACAGTTTCTTATGTGTGTGTGATTGTGTGCTGGTATACACTGTGCATTGAGTCATAGTGAGCAGGTCTGTGTGTGTCTTTGTTTTTCTGCAGTAGTACGGGTGGAGCCTTTAATCAGTTATGTGTGTGTGTGTGTGTGTTCGTTTGGTCTTTACATTGAGTCACTAAGGTGTATGTGTGTGTGTGTGGTGTTATAGATTGCGCATTGAGTCAGAGTGAGCCGTGAGTGTGTGTGTACAAGAGTGTGTGTGCTGGTGGGCTTTTGTTGATGCACTGGTGTGTGTGGATGTGTGTCTGTTGTGCTACAGACTGCATTGAGTCACAGTGAGACATGTTTGTGTGTGCTGGTATAGGCGATTGATTGAGTCACAGTGATCCATTTGTGTGTGCGTGTTAGTATGCGTGTGTTCTTGTTTAGGCTGTGCATTGAGTCACACTGAGGTGTGTGTGTATCCTTGTGTGTGTTGGTATAGATTGTGCATAGAATCACAGTACCATATGTGTGTGTGTGTGCTGGTAAAATCTGAGCATTGAGTCACACTGTCGTGTGTGGTGTGTGTCTGTATGTACTTGTATGGACTGTACATTGAGTCACAGTGAGCATGTGTGTGTGTGTGTGTGTGTGTGCACTGGTATGCCTTGAACACTGAATCAGCTAGGTGTGTGTGTGTGCTCATATTGGCTTTGAGTTGAGTCACTGAGTTGTATGTGTGTCTGTTTAGGAGGGGGGCTACAGACTATGCATTTAGTCACACTGACACGTTTGTGTACGTGAGTGTGTGTTGTGCTATGTGATTTCATTTAGTCCCTGGAGTTTGCGTGTGTGTGTGTGTGGTGTTACAGACTGCATTGAGTCACAGTGAGGCGTGTGTGTGTATGATGGCATAGGCAATTTATTGAGTTACAGTGACGCATGTGTGTGTGTTCTCATATAGGTTGTGCATTGAATCACAGTGAGACATGTATCTGTGAGTGTGTGTTTGTGTGTGCTAGTATATGGTGTGTATTGAGTCACACTGAGGTGTGTGTGTGCGTATGTGTTGTTATAGATTGTGCATTGAGTCAGAGTGCCATGTCAGTGTGTGCATGCTGGTATAGACTATGCACTGAATCAGGGTGAGGGGTGTGTGTGTCTGTGTGTTCTGGTATAGGCGGACCATTGAGTCACACTGAGGTGTGTGTGTGTGTCTGTGTTTGTGTGTGTGTGCTGGTACAGCCTGTGCATTAATCACAGTCAGTTGTGTGTGTATGTTCACCTACAAGTTGCACTTTGTGTCACAGTGTGTCTGTGTGTGATATTATACGGTATACACTGAGTCAAAGGGAGCTGTGTGTGTGTGGGGGTGCATGTGCTCTTATAGACTTTGCATTGAGTCACACTGAGCTGTGTGTTTGAAAGTCTGTCTGTGTGTGTGTGTGTGTGTGTGTGTGTAGAGGTATAGGCTGTGTACTGACTCACAGTGAGCATTGTGTGCTTCTGTGTGTGTGTATGTCTGCTAGCTTAGACTGTGCACAGAGTCCCAGGGAGCCTTGAGTGTGTGTGTGTGTGTGTGTGTTGGTAAAGACTGTGCATTGGGTCACAGTGAGCTTTCTTTGTCTGTGTGTGTGACTGCTGGTGTAGGCTGTGCATTGATTCAAGTTGAGCTGTGAGTGTGTGTGTGGTGTTGATATGGACGGTGCACTGTGTCACACTGAGTTGCGTGTGCGTGCTGCTATAATCTGAGCATTGAGTCACACTGAGGTTTGTGCTTCGTGTCTGAAGGTAGTTGTATGGAATGTGCCTTGGGTCACAATGAATTGTGTATGTGTACGTTTTTGTGTGTACTTGGTGGTGTAGAGTCTGTATTGAGTCACACTAAGTTGTGAGTGTGTGTGTGTGATGGTATAGGATGTGCATTGAGTCACAAAGCCATGTGTGTGTGTCTGTGCTGGTATAGGCTGTGCATTGATTCACAGTGAGCCTTGTGTATGAGCTAGTACGGATTGTGCATTAGTCAGTGAACCACGTGTGTGCTTTTCTGTGTTTGTCTGCTGATATAGGCTGTGAACTGAGTCACAGTGGGCCACGTGTGTTTGTGTCTGATGGTATAGGTGATTCATTGAGTCACAGTGAGCCATGTATGAGTGCGTGTTTGTGTGTGTTGTGCTATAGGGTGAGCATTGAGTCACAGTGTGCTGTGTGTGTGTTGTTGTCTGTGTGTGTAGTATATTCTGAGCATTCAGTTACAGTGTGATGTGTTGCATGTGTTTCTGCTATTATGAAGTGTACATTGAGTCACAATGAGCCATCTGTAATTGTGTGTGTGTTTGTGTGTGTTGGTAGAGGCTGTGCATTGAATCAGAATTAGGTGTTTATGTGTGTGCGGTGGTATGAGCTTTGCATTGTGTCATGGAGGTGTGTGTGTGTGTCTGTGTGTGTCTGCTGCTACAGATTTCATTGAGTCACAGTGAGCCTGGTGAGTGTCTGTGTGCTGATAGAGGCTGTGAATTGAGTCACAGTTTCTTATATGTGTGTGATTGTGTGCTGGTATACACTGTGCATTGAGTCATAGTGAGCAGGTCTGTGTGTGTCTGTGTGTTTGTGCAGTAGTACAGATGGAGCATTTAATCAGTTATGTGTGTGTGTGTTTGTTCGTTTGGTCTTTGCATTGAGTCACTGAGGTGTACGTGTGTGTGTGTGTGGTGCGATAGACTGTGCATTGAGTCAGAGTGAGCCGTGAGTGTGTGTGTATGAGAGTGTGTGTGCTGGTGGGCTTTTGTTGCACTGGGGTGTGTGTGTGTGTGTGTGTTTAGTGCTACAGACTGCATTGAGTCACAGTGAGACGTGTTTGTGTGTGCTGGTATAGGCGATTGATTCACAGTGATCCATTTGTGTGTGTGTGTTAGTATGCGTGTGTTCTTGTTTAGGCTGTGCATTGAGTCACACTGAGATGTGTGTGTATGCTTGTGTGTTTTGGTATAGATTGTGCATAGAATCACAGTACCATATGTGTGTGTGTGTGCTGGTAAAATCTGAGCATTGAGTCACACTGTCCTGTGTGCTGTATGTCTATGTACTTGTATGGACTGTGCATTGAGTCACAGTGAGCATGTGTGTGTGTGGGTGTGTGTGTTTGCGCACTGGTATGCTTTGAACCCTGAATCAGCTAGGGGTGTGTGTGTGTGCTCATATTGGCTTTGAGTTGAGTCACTGAAGTGTATGTGTGTCTGTTTAGGTGGGGGGCTACAGACTGTGAATTGAGTCACACTGAGTTGTTTGTGTACATGAGTGAGTGTTGTGTATGGGTTTTCATTGAATCACTGGGTTTTGTGTGTGTGTGTGTGTGTTTGTAGTGCTACGGACTGCATTGGGTCATAGTGAGCTGTATGTGTGTGTGCTTGCTGGTGTAGGCTGTGCATTGATTCAAGGTTAGCTGTCAGTGTGTGTGGTCCTGGAATGGAATGTGCACTGAGACACAGTCATCTGTGTGTGTGTGTGCATACATGTGTGCTGGAATCAGCTGTGCACTGCATCACTGTGAGCCGTGTGTGTGTTTGTGTGTGTGTGCTGGAAAATCAGAGCATTGAGTCACACTGAGGTCTGTGCTGTGTGTCTGTATGTAGCGGTATGGCCTGTGCAAGGAATCAGTGAGCTGTGTGTGTGTGTGTTTGTGTATTTGGTGGTGTAGAGTCTGTATTGAGTCTCATTAAGCTGTGTGTGTGTGTGTGTGTGTGTGATGCTATAGGATGTGCATTGGGTCACAGAGCCGTATATATATGTCTGAGCTGGTATAGGCAGTGCATTGACTCACAGTGAGTGTTGTGTATGTGCTACTACAGACTGTGCATTGAGTCAGTGATCAATTTTGTGTGTTTGTGTGATTGCTCATATAGGCTGTGCACTGTGTCACAGTAACCCATGTGTGTTTGTGGGAGTGTGTTTTTGAGTGATGGTATAAGTGGTTCATTGTGTCACAGTGAGCCATGTATGAGTGCATGTTTGTGTGTGTGTGTGTTCTGGTAGAGGCTAAGCATTGTGTCACAGTGTGCCATGTGTGTGTGTGGTTGTGTGTGTGTGTAGTACAGTCTGAACATTGATTTACAGTGAGATGTTTTGCATGTGTTTGTGCTTGTATGAACTATACGTTGAGTCACAATGAGCCATGCGTGTGTGTGTGTGCTGGTAGAGGCTGAGCATTGAATCACAGTTAGGAGTTTCTTTGTGTGTACTGGTATGGGCTTTGCATTGAGTCACAGAGGTATGTGTGTGTTTGTGTGTGTCTATGTGTGTATGTCTGTGTTGCCACAGACTTCATTGTGTCACAGTGAGCTTTATGAGTGTCTGTGTGCAGATACAGGCTGTGAATTGAGTCCCAGTGTGTTATGTGTGTGTGTGTGTGTGTGTGCTGGTATAGCCTGTGCATTGAGTCACAGTGAGCTGTGTGTGTGTGTGTTTGCTGGTGTAGGCTGTGCAGTGATTCAAGGTGACCTGTGATTGTGTGTGTTGAACAGGAACAGACTGTGCACTGAGTCACAGTGAGCCATGTGTGATTGTGTGCATGTGTGTGAGCCAGTTTAGGAGGTGCACTGAGTCACGGTGAGCTGTGTGTGTTTGTGTGTGTGTTCTGGTAAAATATGAGCATTGAGTCACACTGAGGTGTGTCCTGTGTGTCTGTATGTACTGGCATGGACCGTGAATGGAATCACAGTGAACGCTGTGTGTGTGTATTTTGTTGTATAGAGTCTTTATTGAGTCACACTAAGCTGTGTGTGTGTATGTGTGTGTGTGTGATGGTATAGGTGGTTCATTGAGTCAGAGTGAGCCAAGTATGAGTGTGTGTGTGTGTGTTTTGGGGTAAAAGCTGAGCATTGCATCACAGGGTGTCATGTGTGTGTCTGTTGTTGTGTGTCTGTGTAGTACAGTCTGAGCATTGAGTTACAGTGAGATGTGTTGCATGTGTTTGTGCTAGTATGAACTGTACATTGAGTCACAACGAGCCATGTGTGTTTCTGTGTGTGTGTGTGTGCTGGTGGAGGCTGATCATTGAATCACAGTTACGTGTTTGTGTGTGTGTGCTGGTATGGGCTTTTCATTGAGTCACGGACTTGTATGTGTGTGTGTGTGCATGTGTGTGTGTTGCTAAGATTTAATTCAGTCACAGTGAGTCTTGTGAGTGTATATGTGCTGATATAGGCTGTGAATTGAGTCACAGTGTGTTATGTGTGAGTGTGTCTGTGTGTGTGCTGGTAAAGACAGTGCATTGAGTCACAATAAGTTGTGTGTGTGTTAATATTCTCATATAGACTGTGCATTGAGTAACAGTGAGCAAGTGTGTGTGAGTTTGTGGGAGTGTATGAGCACTGGTATGGGTGGAGCATTGAATCAGTTAGGTGTGTGTGTGTGTGTGCTCCTATGGGCTATCTATTGAGCTACTGAGGTGTATTTGTGTTTCTGTCGTGGTACCACAGACTGTGCATTTAATCACAGTGAGCGGGGTGTGTGTGTGTATGTGAGTGTGTGTGCTGGTAGGCTTTCATTGAGTCCCTGGTGTGTGTGTGTGTGTGTGTTTGGTGCTACAGACTGCATTGAGTCACAGTGAGGCATGTGTGTGTATGATGGTATAGGCAATTGATTGAGTCACAGTGAGGCATGTGTGTGTGTTCTCATATAGGCTGTGCATTGAATCACAGTGAGCCCTGTATCTGTGAGTGTGTGTGCTAGTATAGGGTGTGTATTGAGTCACACTGAGGTGTGTGTGTGTGCATGTGTGTTGTTATAGCTTGTGCATTGAGTCAGAGTGCCATGTCAGTGTGTGCATTCTGGTATAGACTATGCACTGAATCAGAGTGAGGGGGTGTGTGTCTGTGTGTTTTGGTATAGGAGGACCATTGAGTCACACTGAGGTGTGTGTGTGAGTTTGTGTGTGTGTGTTTGTGTGTGTGTGTGCTGATACAGCCTGTGCATTAATCGCAGTCAGTTGTGTGTGTATGTGCACCTACAGGTTGCACTTTGTGTCACAGTGTTTTGTGTGTGTGTGTGATATTATATTGTATACAATGAGTCAAAGGGAGGTGTGTGTGTGGGGGTTCATGTGTTCTTATAGGCTATGCATTGAGTCACACTGAGCTGTGTGTTTGAATGTCTGTATGTGTTTGTGTGTGTGTAGAGGTATAGGCTGTGTATTGACTCACAGTGAGCATTGTGTGCTTCTGTTTGTGTTTATGTCTGCTAGCTTAGCCTGTGCACTGAGTCACAGGGAGCCTTGTGTGTGTGTGTGTGTGTGTGTGTTGGTAAAGACTGTGCATTGGGTCACAGTGAGCTGTCTTTGTCTTTGTGTGATTGTTGGTGTAGACTGTGCATTGATTCAAGTTGAGCTGTGAGTGTGTGTGTGGTGTTGGTATGGACGGTGCACTGAGTCACACTGAGCTGTGAGTGTGTGTGTACATGCTGGTATAATCTGAGCGTTGAGTCACACTGAGGTGTGTGCTTCGTGTCTGTATGTAGTTGTATGGAATGTGCCTTGGGTCAGAATGAATTGTGTATGTGTACGTTTTTGTGTGTACTTGGTGGTGTAGAGTCTGTATTGAGTCACACTAAGCTGTGAGTGTGTGTGTGATAGGATGATAGGTATCCTATACCTGATAGGTATAGGATGTGCATTGAGTCACAAAGCCGTGTGTGTGTGTCTGTGCTGGGATAGGCTGTGCATTGATTCACAGTGAGCCTTGTTTATGTGCTAGTACAGACCGTGCATTGATTCAGAAAACCATGTGTGTGCTTTTCTGTGTTTGTCTGCTGATATAGGCTGTGAACTGAGTCACAGTGGGCCATGTGTGTTTGTGTCTGATGGTATAGGTGATTCATTGAATCACAGTGAGCCATATATGAGTGCGTGTTTGTGTGTGTGTGTGTGTTGTGCTGTAGGGTGAGCATTGAGTCACAGTGTGCCGTGTGTGTGTTGTTGTCTGTGTGTGTAGTACAGTCTGAGCATTCAGTTACAGTGCGATGTGTTGCATGTGTTTCTGCTATTATGAAGTGTACATTGAGTCACAATGAGCCCCCTGTAATTGTGTGTGTGGGTGTTGGTAGAGGCTGTGAATTGAATCAGAATTAGGTGATTATGTGTGTGTGGTGGTATGAGCTTTGCATTGTGTCATGGAGGTATGTGTGTGTGTGTTGCTACAGACTTCATTGAGTCACAGTGAGCCTGGTGAGTGTCTCTGTGCTGAAAGAGGCTGTGAATTGAGTCACAGTTTCTTATGTGTGTGTGATTGTGTGCTGGTATACACTGTGCATTGAGTCATAGTGAGCAGGTCTGTGTGTGTCTTTGTTTTTCTGCAGTAGTACGGGTGGAGCCTTTAATCAGTTATGTGTGTGTGTGTGTGTGTTCGTTTGGTCTTTGCATTGAGTCACTAAGGTGTATATGTGTGTGTGTGTGGTGTTATAGACTGTGCATTGAGTCAGAGTGAGCCGTGAGTGTGTGTGTACGAGAGTGTGTGTGCTGGTGGGCTTTTGTTGATGCACTGGTGTGTGTGCATGTGTGTCTGTTGTGCTACAGACTGCATTGAGTCACAGTGAGACATGTTTGTGTGTGCTGGTATAGGCGATTGATTGAGTCACAGTGATCCATTTGTGTGTGCGTGTTAGTATGCATGTGTTCTTGTTTAGGCTGTGCATTGAGTCACACTGAGGTGTGTGTGTATGCTTGTGTGTGTTGGTATAGATTGTGCATAGAATCACAGTACCATATGTGTGTGTGTGTGCTGGTAAAATCTGAGCATTGAGTCACACTGTCGTGTGTGGTGTGTGTCTGTATGTACTTGTATGGACTGTACATTGAGTCACAGTGAGCATGTGTGTGTGTGTGTGTGTGCACTGGTATGCCTTGAACACTGAATCAGCTAGGTGTGTGTGTGTGCTCATATTGGCTTTGAGTTGAGTCACTGAGGTCTATGTGTGTCTGTGTAGGAGGGGGGCTACAGACTATGCATTTAGTCACATTGACACGTTTGTGTACATGAGTGTGTGTTGTGGTATGTGATTTCATTGAGTCACTGGAGTTTGTGTGTGTGTGGTGTTACAGACTGCATTGAGTCACAGTGAGGCGTGTGTGTGTATGATGGCATAGGCAATTTATTGAGTCACAATGACGCATGTGTGTGTGTTCTCATATAGGCTGGGCATTGAATCACAGTGAGACATGTATCTGTGAGTGTGTGTTTGTGTGTGCTAGTATATGGTGTGTATTGAGTCACACTGAGGTGTGTGTGTGTGCGTATGTGTTGTTATAGATTGTGCATTGAGTCAGAGTGCGGTGTCAGTGTGTGCATGTTGGTATAGACTATGCACTGAATCAGGGTGAGGGGTGTGTGTGTCTGTGTGTTCTGGTATAGGCGGACCATTGAGTCACACTGAGGTGTGTGTGTGTGTCTGTGTGTGTGTGTGTGTGCTGGTACAGCCTGTGCATTAATCACAGTCAGTTGTGTGTGTATGTTCACCTACAAGTTGCACTTTGTGTCACAGTGTGTCTGTGTGTGATATTATATGATATACACTGAGTCAAAGGGATCTGTGTGTGTGGGGGAGTGCATGTGCTCTTATAGACTTTGCATTGAGTCACACTGAGCTGTGTGTTTGAAAGTCTGTCTGTGTGTGTGTGTGTGTGTGTAGAGGTATAGGCTGTGTACTGACTCACAGTGAGCATTGTGTGCTTCTGTGTGTGTGTATGTCTGCTAGCTTAGACGGTGCACAGAGTCCCAGGGAGCCTTGTGTGTGTGTGTGTGTGTGTTGGTAAAGACTGTGCATTGGGTCGCAGTGAGCTGTCTTTGTCTGTGTGTGTGACTGCTGGTGTAGGCTGTGCATTGATTCAAGTTGAGCTGTGAGTGTGTGTGTGGTGTTGATATGGACGGTGCACTGTGTCACACTGAGTTGCGTGTGCATGCTTGTATAATCTGAGCGTTGAGTCACACTGAGGTTTGTGCTTCGTGTCTGAAGGTAGTTGTATGGAATGTGCCTTGGGTCACAATGAATTGTGCATGTGTACGTTTTTGTGTGTACTTGGTGGTGTAGAGTCTGTATTGAGTCACACTAAGCTGTGAGTGTGTGTGTGTGATGGTATAGGATGTGCATTGAGTCACAAAGCCGTGTGTGTGTGTCTGTGCTGGTATAGGCTGTGCATTGATTCACAGTGAGCCTTGTGTATGAGCTAGTACGGATTGTGCATTAGTCAGTGAACCACGTGTGTGCTTTTCTGTGTTTGTCTGCTGATATAGGCTGTGAACTGAGTCACAGTGGGCCATGTGTGTTTGTGTCTGATGGTATAGGTGATTCATTGAGTCACAGTGAGCCATATATGAGTGCGTGTTTGTGTGTGTGTGTGTTGTGCTATAAGGTGAGCATTGAGTCACAGTGTGCTGTGTGTGTTGTTGTCTGTGTGTGTAGTATATTCTGAGCATTCAGTTACAGTGTGATGTGTTGCATGTGTTTCTGCTATTATGAAGTGTACATTGAGTCACAATGAGCCGTCTGTAATTGTGTGTGTGTTTGTGTGTGTTGGTAGAGGCTGTGCATTGAATCAGAATTAGGTGTTTATGTGTGTGTGGTGGTATGAGCTTTGCATTGTGTCATGGAGGTGTGTGTCTGTGTGTGTCTGCTGCTACAGATTTCATTGAGTCACAGTGAGCCTGGTGAGTGTCTGTGTGCTGATAGAGGCTGTGAATTGAGTCACAGTTTCTTATATGTGTGTGATTGTGTGCTGGTATACACTGTGCATTGAGTCATAGTGAGCAGGTCTGTGTGTGTCTGTGTGTTTGTGCAGTAGTACAGGTGGAGCATTTAATCAGTTATATGTGTGTGTGTTTGTTCGTTTGGTCTTTGCATTGAGTCACTGAAGTGTACGTGTGTGTGTGTGTGGTGCGATAGACTGTGCATTGAGTCAGAGTGAGCCATGAGTGTGTGTGTATGAGAGTGTGTGTGCTGGTGGGCTTTTGTTGCACTGGGGTGTGTGTGTGTGTGTGTGTAGTGCTACAGACTGCATTGAGTCACAGTGAGACGTGTTTGTGTGTGCTGGTATAGGCGATTGATTCACAGTGATCCATTTGTGTGTGTGTGTTAGTATGCGTGTGTTCTTGTTTAGGCTGTGCATTGAGTCACACTGAGATGTGTGTGTATGCTTGTGTGTTTTGGTATAGATTGTGCATAGAATCACAGTACCATATGTGTGTGTGTGTGCTGGTAAAATCTGAGCATTGAGTCACACTGTCCTGTGTGCTGTGTGTCTATGTACTTGTATGGACTGTGCATTGAGTCACAGTGAGCATGTGTGTGTGTTTGTGTGTGTGTGTGTGCACTGGTATGCTTTGAACCCTGAATCAGCTAGGGGTGTGTGTGTGTGTGCTCATATTGGCTTTGAGTTGAGTCACTGAAGTGTATGTGTGTCTGTTTAGGTGGGGGGCTACAGACTGTGAATTGAGTCACACTGAGTTGTTTGTGTACATGAGTGAGTGTTGTGTATGGGTTTTCATTGAGTCACTGGGTTTTGTGTGTGTGTGTGTGTGTTTGTAGTGCTACGGACTGCATTGGGTCACAGTGAGCTGTATGTGTGTGTGCTTGCTGGTGTAGGCTGTGCATTGATTCAAGGTTAGCTGTCAGTGTGTGTGGTGCTGGAATGGAATGTGCACTGAGACACAGTCATCTGTGTGTGTGTGTGCATACATGTGTGCTGAAATCAGCTGTGCACTGCATCACTGTGAGCCGTGTGTGTGTTTGTGTGTGTGCTGGAAAATCAGAGCATTGAGTCACACTGAGGTCTGTGCTGTGTGTCTGTATGTAGTGGTATGTCCTGTGCAAGGAATCAGTGAGCTGTGTGTGTGTGTGTTTGTGTATTTGGTGGTGTAGAGTCTGTATTGAGTCTCATTAAGCTGTGTATTTGTGTGTGTGTGTGTGTGATGGTATAGGATGTGCATTGGGTCACAGAGCCGTATATATGTGTCTGAGCTGGTATAGGCAGTGCATTGACTCACAGTGAGTGTTGTGTATGTGCTACTACAGACTGTGCATTGAGTCAGTGATCAATTTTGTGTGTTTGTGTGATTGTCTGCTCATATAGGCTGTGCACTGTGTCAGAGTAACCCATGTGTGTTTGTGGGAGTGTGTTTTTAAGTGATGGTATAAGTGGTTCATTGTGTCACAGTGTGCCGTGTGTGTGTAGTTGTGTGTGTGTGTAGTACAGTCTGAACTTTGATTTACAGTGAGATGTTTTGCATGTGTTTGTGCTTGTATGAACTATACGTTGAGTCACAATGAGCCATGCGCGTGTGTGTGTGCTGGTAGAGGCTGAGCATTGAATCACAGTTAGGAGTTTGTTTGTGTGTACTGGTATGGGCTTTGCATTGAGTCACAGAGGTATGTGTGTGTTTGTGTGTGTCTATGTGTGTATGTCTGTGTTGCCACAGACTTCATTGTGTCAGAGTGAGCTTTATGAGTGTCTGTGTGCAGATACAGGCTGTGAATTGAGTCCCAGTGTGTTATGTGTGTGTGTGTGTGTGCTGGTATAGCCTGTGCATTGAGTCACAGTGAGCTGTGTGTGTGTGTGTGTTTGCTGGTGTAGGTTGTGCAGTGATTCAAGGTGACCTGTGATTGTGTGTGTTGAACAGGAACGGACTGTGCACTGAGTCACAGTGAGCCATGTGTGAGTGTGTGCATGTGTGTGAGCCAGTTTAGGATGTGCACTGAGTCACGGTGAGCTGTGTGTGTTTGTGTGTGTGTTCTGGTAAAATATGAGCATTGAGTCACACTGAGGGGTGTCCTGTGTGTCTGTATGTACTGGCATGGACTGTGAATGGAATCACAGTGAGCGCTGTGTGTGTGTATTTTGTTGTATAGAGTCTTTATTGAGTCACACTATGCTGTGTGTGTGTGTGTCTGTGATGGTATAGGTGGTTCATGGAGTCAGAGTGAGCCAAGTATGAGTGTGTGTGTGTGTTTTGGGGTAAAAGCTGAGCATTGCATCACAGGGTATCATGTGTGTGTCTGTTGTTGTGTGTCTGTGTAGTACAGTCTGAGCATTGAGTTACAGTGAGATGTGTTGCATGTGTTTGTGCTAGTATGAACTGTACATTGAGTCACAACGAGCCATGTGTGTTTGTGTGTGTGTGTGTGTGCTGGTGGAGGCTGATCATTGAATCACAGTTACGTGTTTGTGTGTGTGTGCTGGTATGGGCTTTTCATTGAGTCACGGACTTGTATGTGTGTGTGTGTGCATGTGTGTGTGTTGCTAAGATTTAATTCAGTCACAGTGAGCCTTGTGAGTGTATATGTGCTGATATAGGCTGTGAATTGAGTCACAGTGTGTTATGTGTGAGTGTGTCTGTGTGTGTGCTGGTAAAGACAGTGCATTGAGTCACAATAAGTTGTGTGTGTGTTAATATTCTCATATAGACTGTGCATTGAGTAACAGTGAGCAAGTGTGTGTGAGTTTGTGGGAGTGTATGAGCACTGGTATGGGTGGAGCATTGAATCAGTTAGGTGTGTGTGTGTGTGTGCTCCTATGGGCTATCTATTGAGTTACTGAGGTGTATTTGTGTTTTTGTAGTTTTACCACAGACTGTGCATTTAATCACAGTGAGCGGGGTGTGTGTGTGTATGTGAGTGTGTGTGCTGGTAGGCTTTCATTGAGTCCCTGGTGTGTGTGTGTGTGTGTGTGGTGCTACAGACTGCATTGAGTCACAGTGAGGCGTGTGTGTGTATGATGGTATAGGCAATTGATTGAGTCACAGTGAGGCATGTGTGTGTGTTCTCATATAGGCTGTGCATTGAATCACAGTGAGCCCTGTATCTGTGAGTGTGTGTTTGTGTGTGCTAGTATAGGGTGTGTATTGAGTCACACTGAGGTGTGTGTGTGTGCGTGTGTGTTGTTATAGCTTGTGCATTGAGTCAGAGTGCCATGTCAGTGTGTGCATTCTGGTATAGACTATGCACTGAATCAGAGTGAGGGGGTGTGTGTCTGTGTGTTCTGGTATAGGCGGACCATTGAGTCACACTGAGGTGTGTGTGTGTGTTTGTGTGTGTGTGTGCTGATACAGCCTGTGCATTAATCGCAGTCAGTTGTGTGTGTATGTGCACCTACAGGTTGCACTTTGTGTCACAGTGTTTTGTGTGTGTGTGTGATATTATATGGTATATAATGAGTCAAAGGGAGGTGTGTGTGGGGGGATCCTGTGTTCTTATAGGCTATTCATTGAGTCACACTGAGCTGTGTGTTTGAATGTCTGTATGTGTTTGTGTGTGTGTAGAGGTATAAGCTGTGTATTGACTCACAGTGAGCATTGTGTGCTTCTGTGTGTGTTTATGTCTGCTAGCTTAGCCTGTGCACTGAGTCACAGGGAGCCTTGTGTGTGTGTGTGTGTGTGTTGGTAAAGACTGTGCATTGGGTCACAGTGAGCTGTCTTTGTCTTTGTGTGATTGTTGGTGTAGACTGTGCATTGATTCAAGTTGAGCAGTGAGTGTGTGTGTGGTGTTGGTATGGACGATGCACTGAGTCACACTGAGCTGTGAGTGTGTGTGTACATGCTGGTATAATCTGAGCGTTGAGTCACACTGAGGTGTGTGCTTCGTGTCTGTATGTAGTTGTATGGAATGTGCCTTGGGTCAGAATGAATTGTGTATGTGTACGTTTTTGTGTGTACTTGGTGGTGTAGAGTCTGTATTGAGTCACACTAAGCTGTGAGTGTGTGTGTGATAGGATGATAGGTATCCTATACCTGATAGGTATAGGATGTGCATTGAGTCACAAAGCCGTGTGTGTGTGTCTGTGCTGGGATAGGCTGTGCATTGCTTCACAGTGAGCCTTGTTTATGTGTTAGTACAGACCGTGCATTGATTCAGTAAACCATGTGTGTGCTTTTCTGTGTTTGTCTGCTGATATAGGCTGTGAACTGAGTCACAGTGGGCCATGTGTGTTTGTGTCTGATGGTATAGGTGATTCATTGAATCACAGTGAGCCATATATGAGTGCGTGTTTGTGTGTGTGTGTGTGTTTTGCTGTAGGGTGAGCATTGAGTCACAGTGTGCTGTGTGTGTGTAGTTGTCTGTGTGTGTAGTACAGTCTGAGCATTTAGTTACAGTGCGATGTGTTGCATGTGTTTCTGCTATTATGAAGTGTACATTGAGTCACAATGAGCCCTCTGTAATTGTGTGTGTGTGTGTGTGTTGGTAGAGGCTGTGAATTGAATCAGAATTAGGTGATTATGTGTGTGTGGTGGTATGAGCTTTGCATTGTGTCATGGAGGTATGTGTGTGTGTGTTGCTACAGACTTCATTGAGTCACAGTGAGCCTGGTGAGTGTCTGTGTGCTGATAGAGGCTGTGAATTGAGTCACAGTTTCTTATGTGTGTGTGATTGTGTGCTGGTATACACTGTGCATTGAGTCATAGTGAGCAGGTCTGTGTGTGTCTTTGTTTTTCTGCAGTAGTACGGGTGGAGCCTTTAATCAGTTATGTGTGTGTGTGTGTGTGTTCGTTTGGTCTTTACATTGAGTCACTAAGGTGTATGTGTGTGTGTGTGGTGTTATAGACTGTGCATTGAGTCAGAGTGAGCCGTGAGTGTGTGTGTACGAGAGTGTGTGAGCTGGTGGGCTTTTGTTGATGCACTGATGTGTGCATGTGTGTCTGTTGTGCTACAGACTGCATTGAGTCACAGTGAGGCGTGTGTGTGTATGATGGCATAGGCAATTTATTGAGTCACAGTGACGCATGTGTGTGTGTTCTCATATAGGTTGTTCATTGAATCACAGTGAGACATGTATCTGTGAGTGTGTGTTTGTGTGTGCTAGTATATGGTGTGTATTGAGTCACACTGAGGTGTGTGTGTGTGCGTATGTGTTGTTATAGATTGTGCATTGAGTCAGAGTGCCGTGTCAGTGTGGGCATGCTGGTATAGACTATGCACTGAATCAGGGTGAGGGGTGTGTGTGTCTGTGTGTTCTGGTATAGGCGGACCATTGAGTCACACTGAGGTGTGTGTGTGTGTCTGTGTTTGTGTGTGTGTGCTGGTACAGCCTGTGCATTAATCACAGTCAGTTGTGTGTGTATGTTCACCTACAAGTTGCACTTTGTGTCACAGTGTGTCTGTGTGTGATATTATATGGTATACACTGAGTCAAAGGGAGCTGTGTGTGTGGGGGGGTGCATGTGCTCTTATAGACTTTGCATTGAGTCACACTGAGCTGTGTGTTTGAAAGTCTGTGTGTGTGTGTGTGTGTGTAGAGGTATAGGCTGTGTACTGACTCACAGTGAGCATTGTGTGCTTCTGTGTGTGTGTATGTCTTCTAGCTTAGACTGTGCACAGAGTCCCAGGGAGCCTTGAGTGTGTGTGTGTGTGTGTGTGTGTTGGTAAAGACTGTGCATTGGGTCGCAGTGAGCTGTCTTTGTCTGTGTGTGTGACTGCTGGTGTAGGCTGTGCATTGATTCAAGTTGAGCTGTGAGTGTGTGTGTGGTGTTGATATGGACGGTGCACTGTGTCACACTGAGTTGCGTGTGCGTGATGCTATAATCTGAGCATTGAGTCACACTGAGGTTTGTGCTTCGTGTCTGAAGGTAGTTGTATGGAATGTGCCTTGGGTCACAATGAATTATGTATGTGTACGTTTTTGTGTGTACTTGGTGGTGTAGAGTCTGTATTGAGTCACACTAAGTTGTGAGTGTGTGTGTGTGATGGTATAGGATGTGCATTGAGTCACAAAGCCGTGTGTGTGTGTCTGTGCTGGTATAGGCTGTGCATTGATTCACAGTGAGCCTTGTGTATGAGCTAGTACGGATTGTGCATTAGTCAGTGAACCACGTGTGTGCTTTTCTGTGTTTGTCTGCTGATATAGGCTGTGAACTGAGTCACAGTGGGCCACGTGTGTTTGTGTTTGATGGTATAGGTGATTCATTGAGTCACAGTGAGCCATGTATGAGTGCGTGTTTGTGTGTGTTGTGCTATAGGGTGAGCATTGAGTCACAGTGTGCTGTGTGTGTGTTGTTGTCTGTGTGTGTAGTATAGTCTGAGCATTCAGTTACAGTGTGATGTGTTGCATGTGTTTCTGCTATTATGAAGTGTACATTGAGTCACAATGAGCCATCTGTAATTGTGTGTGTGTGTTGGTAGAGGCTGTGCATTGAATCAGAATTAGGTGTTTATGTGTGTGCGGTGGTATGAGCTTTGCATTGTGTCATGGAGGTGTGTGTGTGTGTCTGTGTGTGTCTGCTGCTACAGATTTCATTGAGTCACAGTGAGCCTGGTGAGTGTCTGTGTGCTGATAGAGGCTGTGAATTGAGTCACAGTTTCTTATATGTGTGTGATTGTGTGCTGGTATACACTGTGCATAGAGTTATAGTGAGCAGGTCTGTGTGTGTCTGTGTGTTTGTGCAGTAGTACAGATGGAGCATTTAATCAGTTATGTGTGTGTGTGTTTGTTCGTTTGGTCTTTGCATTGAGTCACTGAGGTGTACGTGTGTGTGTGTGTGGTGCGATAGACTGTGCATTGAGTCAGAGTGAGCCGTGAGTGTGTGTGTATGAGAGTGTGTGTGCTGGTGGGCTTTTGTTGCACTGGGGTGTGTGTGTGTGTGTGTGTTTAGTGCTACAGACTGCATTGAGTCACAGTGAGACGTGTTTGTGTGTGCTGGTATAGGCGATTGATTCACAGTGATCCATTTGTGTGTGTGTGTTAGTATGCGTGTGTTCTTGTTTAGGCTGTGCATTGAGTCACACTGAGATGTGTGTGTATGCTTGTGTGTTTTGGTATAGATTGTGCATAGAATCACAGTACCATATGTGTGTGTGTGTGCTGGTAAAATCTGAGCATTGAGTCACACTGTCCTGTGTGCTGTGTGTCTATGTACTTGTATGGACTGTGCATTGAGTCACAGTGAGCATGTGTGTGTGTGTGTGTGTGCACACTGGTATGCTTTGAACCCTGAATCAGCTAGGGGTGTGTGTGTGTGCTCATATTGGCTTTGAGTTGAGTCACTGAAGTGTATGTGTGTCTGTTTAGGTGGGGGGCTACAGACTGTGAATTGAGTCACACTGAGTTGTTTGTGTACATGAGTGAGTGTTGTGTATGGGTTTTCATTGAATCACTGGGTTTTGTGTGTGTGTGTGTGTTTGTAGTGCTACGGACTGCATTGTGTCCTAGTGAGCTGTATGTGTGTGTGCTTGCTGGTGTAGGCTGTGCATTGATTCAAGGTTAGCTGTCAGTGTGTGTGGTGCTGGAATGGAATGTGCACTGAGACACAGTCATCTGTGTGTGTGTGTGCATACATGTGTGCTGGAATCAGCTGTGCACTGCATCACTGTGAGCCGTGTGTGTGTTTGTGTGTGTGTGCTGGAAAATCAGAGCATTGAGTCACAGTGAGGTCTGTGCTGTGTGTCTGTATGTAGTGGTATGGCCTGTGCAAGGAATCAGTGAGCTGTGTGTGTGTGTGTTTGTGTATTTGGTGGTGTAGAGTCTGTATTGAGTCTCATTAAGCTGTGTGTGTGTGTGTGTGTGATGGTATAGGATTTGCATTGGGTCACAGAGCCGTATATATATGTCTGAGCTGGTATAGGCAGTGCATTGACTCACAGTGAGTGTTGTGTATGTGCTACTACAGACTGTGCATTGAGTCAGTGATCAATTTTGTGTGTTTGTGTGATTGCTCATATAGGCTGTGCACTGTGTCACAGTAACCCATGTGTGTTTGTGGGAGTGTGTTTTTGAGTGATGGTATAAGTGGTTCATTGTGTCACAGTGAGCCATGTATGAGTGCATGTTTGTGTGTGTGTGTGTTCTGGTAGAGGCTAAGCATTGTGTCACAGTGTGCCATGTGTGTGTGTGGTTGTGTGTGTGTGTAGTACAGTCTGAACATTGATTTACAGTGAGATGTTTTGCATGTGTTTGTGCTTGTATGAACTATACGTTGAGTCACAATGAGCCATGCGTGTGTGTGTGTGCTGGTAGAGGCTGAGCATTGAATCACAGTTAGGAGTTTCTTTGTGTGTACTGGTATGGGCTTTGCATTGAGTCACAGAGGTATGTGTGTGTTTGTGTGTGTCTATGTGTGTATGTCTGTGTTGCCACAGACTTCATTGTGTCAGAGTGAGCTTTATGAGTGTCTGTGTGCAGATACAGGCTGTGAATTGAGTCCCAGTGTGATATGTGTGCGTGTGTGTGTGCTGGTATAGCCTGTGCATTGAGTCACAGTGAGCTGTGTGTGTGTGTTTGCTGGTGTAGGCTGTGCAGTGATTCAAGGTGACCTGTGATTGTGTGTGTTGAACAGGAACGGACTGTGCACTGAGTCACAGTGAGCCATGTGTGATTGTGTGCATGTGTGTGAGCCAGTTTAGGAGGTGCGCTGAGTCACAGTGAGCTGTGTGTGTTTGTGTGTGTGTTCTGGTAAAATATGAGCATTGAGTCAACACTGAGGTGTGTCCTGTGTGTCTGTATGTACTGGCATTGACCGTGAATGGAATCACAGTGAGCGCTGTGTGTGTATATTTTGTTGTATAGAGTCTTTATTGAGTCACACTAAGCTGTGTGTGTGTATGTGTGTGTGTGTGATGGTATAGGTGGTTCATTGAGTCAGAGTGAGCCAAGTATGAGCATGTGTGTGTGTGTTTTGGGGTAAAAGCTGAGCATTGCATCACAGGGTGTCGTGTGTGTCTGTTGTTGTGTGTCTGTGTAGTACAGTCTGAGCATTGAGTTACAGTGAGATGTGTTGCATGTGTTTGTGCTAGTATGAACTGTACATTGAGTCACAACGAGCCATGTGTGTTTGTGTGTGTGTGTGTGTGCTGGTGGAGGCTGATCATTGAATCACAGTTACGTGTTTGTGTGTGTGTGCTGGTATGGGCTTTTCATTGAGTCACGGACTTGTATGTGTGTGTGTGTGCATGTGTGTGTGTTGCTAAGATTTAATTCAGTCACAGTGAGCCTTGTGAGTGTATATGTGCTGATATAGGCTGTGAATTGAGTCACAGTGTGTTATGTGTGAGTGTGTCTGTGTGTGTGCTGGTAAAGACAGTGCATTGAGTCACAATAAGTTGTGTGTGTGTTAATATTCTCATATAGACTGTGCATTGAGTAACAGTGAGCAAGTGTGTGTGAGTTTGTGGGAGTGTATGAGCACTGGTATGGGTGGAGCATTGAATCAGTTAGGTGTGTGTGTGTGTGTGCTCCTATGGGCTATCTATTGAGCTACTGAGGTGTACTTGTGTTTCTGTAGTTTTACCACAGACTGTGCATTTAATCACAGTGAGCGGGGTGTGTGTGTGTATGTGAGTGTGTGTGCTGGTAGGCTTTCATTGAGTCCCTGGTGTGTGTGTGTGTGTGTGTGGTGCTACAGACTGCATTGAGTCACAGTGAGGCGTGTGTGTGTATGATGGTATAGGCAATTGATTGAGTCACAGTGAGGCATGTGTGTGTGTTCTCATATAGGCTGTGCATTGAATCACAGTGAGCCCTGTATCTGTGAGTGTGTGTTTGTGTGTGCTAGTATAGGGTGTGTATTGAGTCACACTGAGGTGTGTGTGTGTGCGTGTGTGTTGTTATAGCTTGTGCATTGAGTCAGAGTGCCATGTCAGTGTGTGCATTCTGGTATAGACTATGCACTGAATCAGAGTGAGGGGGTGTGTGTCTGTGTGTTCTGGTATAGGCGGACCATTGAGTCACACTGAGGTGTGTGTGTGAGTTTGTGTGTGTGCTGATACAGCCTGTGCATTAATCGCAGTCAGTTGTGTGTGTATGTGCACCTACAGGTTGCACTGTGTGTCACAGTGTTTTGTGTGTGTGTGTGATATTATATGGTATACAATGAGTCAAAGGGAGGTGTGTGTGGGGGGGTTCATGTGTTCTTATAGGCTATGCATTGAGTCACACTGAGCTGTGTGTTTGAATGTCTGTATGTGTTTGTGTGTGTGTAGAGGTATAAGCTGTGTATTGACTCACAGTGAGCATTGTGTGCTTCTGTGTGTGTTTATGTCTGCTAGCTTAGCCTGTGCACTGAGTCACAGGGAGCTTTGTGTGTGTGTGTGTGTGTGTGTGTGTGTGTGTTGGTAAAGACTGTGCATTGGGTCACAGTGAGCTGTCTTTGTCTTTGTGTGATTGCTGGTGTAGACTGTGCATTGATTCAAGTTGAGCTGTGAGTGTGTGTGTGGTGTTGGTATGGACGGTGCACTGAGTCACACTGAGCTGTGAGTGTGTGTGTACATGCTGGTATAATCTGAGCGTTGAGTCACACTGAGGTGTGTGCTTCGTGTCTGTATGTAGTTGTATGGAATGTGCCTTGGGTCAGAATGAATTGTGTATGTGTACGTTTTTGTGTGTACTTGGTGGTGTAGAGTCTGTATTGAGTCACACTAAGCTGTGAGTGTGTGTGTGATAGGATGATAGGTATCCTATACCTGATAGGTATAGGATGTGCATTGAGTCACAAAGCCGTGTGTGTGTGTCTGTGCTGGGATAGGCTGTGCATTGATTCACAGTGAGCCTTGTTTATGTGCTAGTACAGACCGTGCATTGATTCAGAAAACCATGTGTGTGCTTTTCTGTGTTTGTCTGCTGATATAGGCTGTGAACTGAGTCACAGTGGGCCATGTGTGTTTGTGTCTGATGGTATAGGTGATTCATTGAATCACAGTGAGCCATATATGAGTGCGTGTTTGTGTGTGTGTGTGTGTTGTGCTGTAGGGTGAGCATTGAGTCACAGTGTGCCGTGTGTGTGTTGTTGTCTGTGTGTGTAGTACAGTCTGAGCATTCAGTTACAGTGCGATGTGTTGCATGTGTTTCTGCTATTATGAAGTGTACATTGAGTCACAATGAGCCCTCTGTAATTGTGTGTGTGTGTGTGTGTTGGTAGAGGCTGTGAATTGAATCAGAATTAGGTGATTATGTGTGTGTGGTGGTATGAGCTTTGCATTGTGTCATGGAGGTATGTGTGTGTGTGTTGCTACAGACTTCATTGAGTCACAGTGAGCCTGGTGAGTGTCTCTGTGCTGAAAGAGGCTGTGAATTGAGTCACAGTTTCTTATGTGTGTGTGATTGTGTGCTGGTATACACTGTGCATTGAGTCATAGTGAGCAGGTCTGTGTGTGTCTTTGTTTTTCTGCAGTAGTACGGGTGGAGCCTTTAATCAGTTATGTGTGTGTGTGTGTGTGTTCGTTTGGTCTTTGCATTGAGTCACTAAGGTGTATATGTGTGTGTGTGTGGTGTTATAGACTGTGCATTGAGTCAGAGTGAGCCGTGAGTGTGTGTGTACGAGAGTGTGTGTGCTGGTGGGCTTTTGTTGATGCACTGGTGTGTGTGCATGTGTGTCTGTTGTGCTACAGACTGCATTGAGTCACAGTGAGACATGTTTGTGTGTGCTGGTATAGGCGATTGATTGAGTCACAGTGATCCATTTGTGTGTGCGTGTTAGTATGCATGTGTTCTTGTTTAGGCTGTGCATTGAGTCACACTGAGGTGTGTGTGTATGCTTGTGTGTGTTGGTATAGATTGTGCATAGAATCACAGTACCATATGTGTGTGTGTGTGCTGGTAAAATCTGAGCATTGAGTCACACTGTCATGTGTGGTGTGTGTCTGTATGTACTTGTATGGACTGTACATTGAGTCACAGTGAGCATGTGTGTGTGTGTGTGTGTGCACTGGTATGCCTTGAACACTGAATCAGCTAGGTGTGTGTGTGTGCTCATATTGGCTTTGAGTTGAGTCACTGAGGTCTATGTGTGTCTGTGTAGGAGGGGGGCTACAGACTATGCATTTAGTCACATTGACACGTTTGTGTACATGAGTGTGTGTTGTGGTATGTGATTTCATTGAGTCACTGGAGTTTGTGTGTGTGTGGTGTTACAGACTGCATTGAGTCACAGTGAGGCGTGTGTGTGTATGATGGCATAGGCAATTGATTGAGTCACAATGACGCATGTGTGTGTGTTCTCATATAGGCTGGGCATTGAATCACAGTGAGACATGTATCTGTGAGTGTGTGTTTGTGTGTGCTAGTATATGGTGTGTATTGAGTCACACTGAGGTGTGTGTGTGTGCGTATGTGTTGTTATAGATTGTGCATTGAGTCAGAGTGCTGTGTCAGTGTGTGCATGTTGGTATAGACTATGCACTGAATCAGGGTGAGGGGTGTGTGTGTCTGTGTGTTCTGGTATAGGCGGAACATTGAGTCACACTGAGGTGTGTGTGTGTGTCTGTGTGTGTGTGTGTGTGCTGGTACAGCCTGTGCATTAATCACAGTCAGTTGTGTGTGTATGTTCACCTACAAGTTGCACTTTGTGTCACAGTGTGTCTGTGTGTGATATTATATGGTATACACTGAGTCAAAGGGATCTGTGTTTGTGTGGGGGTGCATGTGCTCTTATAGACTTTGCATTGAGTCACACTGAGCTGTGTGTTTGAAAGTCTGTCTGTGTGTGTGTGTGTGTGTAGAGGTATAGGCTGTGTACTGACTCACAGTGAGCATTGTGTGCTTCTGTGTGTGTGTATGTCTGCTAGCTTAGACGGTGCACAGAGTCCCAGGGAGCCTTGTGTGTGTGTGTGTGTGTGTGTGTTGGTAAAGACTGTGCATTGGGTCGCAGTGAGCTGTCTTTGTCTGTGTGTGTGACTGCTGGTGTAGGCTGTGCATTGATTCAAGTTGAGCTGTGAGTGTGTGTGTGGTGTTGACATGGACGGTGCACTGTGTCACACTGAGTTGCGTGTGCGTGCTGGTATAATCTGAGCATTGAGTCACACTGAGGTTTGTGCTTCGTGTCTGAAGGTAGTTGTATGGAATGTGCCTTGGGTCACAATGAATTGTGCATGTGTACGTTTTTGTGTGTACTTGGTGGTGTAGAGTCTGTATTGAGTCACACTAAGCTGTGAGTGTGTGTGTGTGATGGTATAGGATGTGCATTGAGTCACAAAGCCGTGTGTGTGTGTCTGTGCTGGTATAGGCTGTGCATTGATTCACAGTGAGCCTTGTGTATGAGCTAGTACGGATTGTGCATTACTCAGTGAACCACGTGTGTGCTTTTCTGTGTTTGTCTGCTAATATAGGCTGTGAACTGAGTCACAGTGGGCCATGTGTGTTTGTGTCTGATGGTATAGGTGATTCATTGAGTCACAGTGAGCCATATATGAGTGCGTGTTTGTGTGTGTGTTGTGCTATAAGGTGAGCATTGAGTCACAGTGTGCTGTGTGTGTTGTTGTCTGTGTGTGTAGTATATTCTGAGCATTCAGTTACAGTGTGATGTGTTGCATGTGTTTCTGCTATTATGAAGTGTACATTGAGTCACAATGAGCCGTCTGTAATTGTGTGTGTGTTTGTGTGTGTTGGTAGAGGCTGTGCATTGAATCAGAATTAGGTGTTTATGTGTGTGCGGTGGTATGAGCTTTGCATTGTGTCATGGAGGTGTGTGTGTGTGTCTGCTGCTACAGATTTCATTGAGTCACAGTGAGCCTGGTGAGTGTCTGTGTGCTGATAGAGGCTGTGAATTGAGTCACAGTTTCCTATATGTGTGTGATTGTGTGCTGGTATACACTGTGCATTGAGTCATAGTGAGCAGGTCTGTGTGTGTCTGTGTGTTTGTGCAGTAGTACAGATGGAGCATTTAATCAGTTATGTGTGTGTGTGTTTGTTCGTTTGGTCTTTGCATTGAGTCACTGAAGTGTACGTGTGTGTGTGTGTGGTGTGATAGACTGTGCATTGAGTCAGAGTGAGCCGTGAGTGTGTGTGTATGAGAGTGTGTGTGCTGGTGGGCTTTTGTTGCACTGGGGTGTGTGTGTGTTTGTGTAGTGCTACAGACTGCATTGAGTCACAGTGAGACGTGTTTGTGTGTGCTGGTATAGGCGATTGATTCACAGTGATCCATTTGTGTGTGTGTGTTAGTATGCGTGTGTTCTTGTTTAGGCTGTGCATTGAGTCACACTGAGATGTGTGTGTATGCTTGTGTGTTTTGGTATAGATTGTGCATAGAATCACAGTACCATATGTGTGTGTGTGTGCTGGTAAAATCTGAGCATTGAGTCACACTGTCCTGTGTGCTGTATGTCTATGTACTTGTATGGACTGTGCATTGAGTCAAAGTGAGCATGTGTGTGTGTTTGTGTGTGTGTGTGTGTGCACTGGTATGCTTTGAACCCTGAATCAGCTAGGGGTGTGTGTGTGTGTGCTCATATTGGCTTTGAGTTGAGTCACTGAAGTGTATGTGTGTCTGCTTAGGTGGGGTTCTACGGACTGTGAATTGAGTCACACTGAGTTGTTTGTGTACATGAGTGAGTGTTGTGTATGGGTTTTCATTGAGTCACTGGGTTTTGTGTGTGTGTGTGTGTGTTTGTAGTGCTACGGACTGCATTGGGTCACAGTGAGCTGTATGTGTGTGTGCTTGCTGGTGTAGGCTGTGCATTGATTCAAGGTTAGCTGTCAGTGTGTGTGGTGCTGGAATGGAATGTGCACTGAGACACAGTCATCTGTGTGTGTGTGTGTGCATACATGTGTGCTGGAATCAGCTGTGCACTGCGTCACTGTGAGCTGTGTGTGTGTTTGTGTGTGTGCTGGAAAATCAGAGCATTGAGTCACACTGAGGTCTGTGCTGTGTGTCTGTATGTAGTGGTATGTCCTGTGCAAGGAATCAGTGAGCTATGTGTGTGTGTGTTTGTGTATTTGGTGGTGTAGAGTCTGTATTGAGTCTCATTAAGCTGTGTATGTGTGTGTGTGTGTGATGGTATAGGATGTGCATTGGGTCACAGAGCCGTATATATGTGTCTGAGCTGGTATAGGCAGTGCATTGACTCACAGTGAGTGTTGTGTATGTGCTACTACAGACTGTGCATTGAGTCAGTGATCAATTTTGTGTGTTTGTGTGATTGTCTGCTCATATAGGCTGTGCACTGTGTCAGAGTAACCCATGTGTGTTTGTGGGAGTGTGTTTTTAAGTGATGGTATAAGTGGTTCATTGTGTCACAGTGTGCCATGTGTGTGTGTGGTTGTGTGTGTGTGTAGTACAGTCTGAACATTGATTTACAGTGAGATGTTTTGCATGTGTTTGTGCTTGTATGAACTATACATTGAGTCACAATGAGCCATGCGTGTGTGTGTGTGCTGGTAGAGGCTGAGCATTGAATCACAGTTAGGAGTTTGTTTGTGTGTACTGGTATGGGCTTTGCATTGAGTCACAGAGGTATGTGTGTGTTTGTGTGTGTCTATGTGTGTATGTCTGTGTTGCCACAGACTTCATTGTGTCAGAGTGAGCTTTATGAGTGTCTGTGTGCAGATACAGGCTGTGAATTGAGTCCCAGTGTGTTATGTGTGTGTGTGTGTGTGTGCTGGTATAGCCTGTGCATTGAGTCACAGTGAGCTGTGTGTGTGTGTGTTTGCTGGTGTAGGTTGTGCAGTGATTCAAGGTGACCTGTGATTGTGTGTGTTGAACAGGAACGGACTGTGCACTGAGTCACAGTGAGCCATGTGTGAGTGTGTGCATGTGTGTGAGCCAGTTTAGGATGTGCACTGAGTCACGGTGAGCTGTGTGTGTTTGTGTGTGTGTTCTGGTAAAATATGAGCATTGAGTCACACTGAGGGGTGTCCTGTGTGTCTGTATGTACTGGCATGGACTGTGAATGGAATCACAGTGAGCGCTGTGTGTGTGTATTTTGTTGTATAGAGTCTTTATTGAGTCACACTATGCTGTGTGTGTGTGTGTGTGATGGTATAGGTGGTTCATGGAGTCAGAGTGAGCCAAGTATGAGTGTGTGTGTGTGTGTGTTTTTAGGGTAAAAGCTGAGCATTGCATCACAGGGTATCATGTGTGTGTCTGTTGTTGTGTGTCTGTGTAGTACAGTCTGAGCATTGAGTTACAGTGAGATGTGTTGCATGTGTTTGTGCTAGTATGAACTGTACATTGAGTCACAACGAGCCATGTGTGTTTGTGTGTGTGTGTGTGTGCTGGTGGAGGCTGATCATTGAATCACAGTTACGTGTTTGTGTGTGTGTGCTGGTATGGGCTTTTCATTGAGTCACGGACTTGTATGTGTGTGTGTGTGCATGTGTGTGTGTTGCTAAGATTTAATTCAGTCACAGTGAGCCTTGTGAGTGTATATGTGCTGATATAGGCTGTGAATTGAGTCACAGTGTGTTATGTGTGAGTGTGTCTGTGTGTGTGCTGGTAAAGACAGTGCATTGAGTCACAATAAGTTGTGTGTGTGTTAATATTCTCATATAGACTGTGCATTGAGTAACAGTGAGCAAGTGTGTGTGAGTTTGTGGGAGTGTATGAGCACTGGTATGGGTGGAGCATTGAATCAGTTAGGTGTGTGTGTGTGTGTGCTCCTATGGGCTATCTATTGAGCTACTGAGGTGTACTTGTGTTTCTGTAGTTTTACCACAGACTGTGCATTTAATCACAGTGAGCGGGGTGTGTGTGTGTATGTGAGTGTGTGTGCTGGTAGGCTTTCATTGAGTCCCTGGTGTGTGTGTGTGTGTGTGTGGTGCTACAGACTGCATTGAGTCACAGTGAGGCGTGTGTGTGTATGATGGTATAGGCAATTGATTGAGTCACAGTGAGGCATGTGTGTGTGTTCTCATATAGGCTGTGCATTATATCACAGTGAGACATGTATCTGTAACTGTGTGTTTGTGTGTGCTAGTATAAGGTGTGTATTGAGTCACACTGAGGTGTGTGTGTGTGCGTGTGTGCTGTTATAGATTGTGCATTGAGTCAGAGTGCCATGTCAGTGTGTGCATTCTGGTATAGACTATGCACTGAATCACAGTGAGGGGTGTGTGTGTCTGTGTGTTCTGGTATAGGCGGACCATTGAGTCACACTGAGGTGTGTGTGTTTTTGTGTGTGTGTGTGCTGATACAGCCAGTGCATTAATCGCAGTCAGTTGTGTGTGTATGTGCACCTACAGGTTGCACTTTGTGTCACAGTGTTTTGTGTGTGTGTGTGATATTATATGGTATATAATGAGTCAAAGGGAGGTGTGTGGGGGGGGATCCTGTGTTCTTATAGGCTATGCATTGAGTCACACTGAGCTGTGTGTTTGAATGTCTGTATGTGTTTGTGTGTGTGTAGAGGTATAAGCTGTGTATTGACTCACAGTGAGCATTGTGTGCTTCTGTGTGTGTTTATGTCTGCTAGCTTAGACTGTGCACTGAGTCACAGGGAGCCTTGTGTGTGTGTGTGTGTGTGTTGGTAAAGACTGTGCATTGGGTCACAGTGAGCTGTCTTTGTCTTTGTGTGATTGTTGGTGTAGACTGTGCATTGATTCAAGTTGAGCTGTGAGTGTGTGTGTGGTGTTGGTATGGACGATGCACTGAGTTACACTGAGCTGTGAGTGTGTGTGTACATGCTGGTATAATCTGAGCGTTGAGTCACACTGAGGTGTGTGCTTCGTGTCTGTATGTAATTGTATGGAATGTGCCTTGGGTCAGAATGAATTGTGTATGTGTACGTTTTTGTGTGTACTTGGTGGTGTAGAGTCTGTATTGAGTCACACTAAGCTGTGAGTGTGTGTGTGATAGGATGATAGGTATCCTATACCTGATAGGTATAGGATGTGCATTGAGTCACAAAGCCGTGTGTGTGTGTCTGTGCTGGGATAGGCTGTGCATTGCTTCACAGTGAGCCTTGTTTATGTGTTAGTACAGACTGTGCATTGATTCAGTAAACCATGTGTGTGCTTTTCTGTGTTTGTCTGCTGATATAGGCTGTGAACTGAGTCACAGTGGGCCATGTGTGTTTGTGTCTGATGGTATAGGTGATTCATTGAATCACAGTGAGCCATATATGAGTGCGTGTTTGTGTGTGTGTGTGTGTTTTGCTGTAGGGTGAGCATTGAGTCACAGTGTGCTGTGTGTGTGTAGTTGTCTGTGTGTGTAGTACAGTCTGAGCATTTAGTTACAGTGCGATGTGTTGCATGTGTTTCTGCTATTATGAAGTGTACATTGAGTCACAATGAGCCGTCTGTAATTGTGTGTGTGTGTGTGTTGGTAGAGGCTGTGAATTGAATCAGAATTAGGTGATTATGTGTGTGTGGTGGTATGAGCTTTGCATTGTGTCGTGGAGGTATGTGTGTGTGTGTTGCTACAGACTTCATTGAGTCACAGTGAGCCTGGTGAGTGTCTGTGTGCTGATAGAGGCTGTGAATTGAGTCACAGTTTCTTATGTGTGTGTGATTGTGTGCTGGTATACACTGTGCATTGAGTCATAGTGAGCAGGTCTGTGTGTGTCTTTGTTTTTCTGCAGTAGTACGGGTGGAGCCTTTAATCAGTTATGTGTGTGTGTGTGTGTGTTCGTTTGGTCTTTACATTGAGTCACTAAGGTGTATGTGTGTGTGTGTGGTGTTATAGACTGTGCATTGAGTCAGAGTGAGCCGTGAGTGTGTGTGTATGAGAGTGTGTGTGCTTGTGGGCTTTTGTTGATGCACTGGTGTGTGTGCATGTGTGTCTGTTGTGCTACAGACTGCATTGAGTCACAGTGAGACATGTTTGTGTGTGCTGGTATAGGCGATTGATTGAGTCACAGTGATCCATTTGTGTGTGCGTGTTAGTATGCGTGTGTTCTTGTTTAGGCTGTGCATTGAGTCACACTGAGGTGTGTGTGTATCCTTGTGTGTGTTGGTATAGATTGTGCATAGAATCACAGTACCATATGTGTGTGTGTGTGCTGGTAAAATCTGAGCATTGAGTCACACTGTCGTGTGTGGTGTGTGTCTGTATGTACTTGTATGGACTGTACATTGAGTCACAGTGAGCATGTGTGTGTGTGTGTGTGTGTGTGCACTGGTATGCCTTGAACACTGAATCAGCTAGGTGTGTGTGTGTGCTCATATTGGCTTTGAGTTGAGTCACTGAGTTGTATGTGTGTCTGTGTAGGAGGGGGGCTACAGACTATGCATTTAGTCACACTGACACGTTTGTGTACGTGAGTGTGTGTTGTGCTATGTGATTTCATTTAGTCCCTGGAGTTTGCGTGTGTGTGTGTGTGGTGTTACAGACTGCATTGAGTCACAGTGAGGCGTGTGTGTGTATGATGGCATAGGCAATTTATTGAGTTACAGTGACGCATGTGTGTGTGTTCTCATATAGGTTGTGCATTGAATCACAGTGAGACATGTATCTGTGAGTGTGTGTTTGTGTGTGCTAGTATATGGTGTGTATTGAGTCACACTGAGGTGTGTGTGTGCGTATGTGTTGTTATAGATTGTGCATTGAGTCAGAGTGCCGTGTCAGTGTGTGCATGCTGGTATAGACTATGCACTGAATCAGGGTGAGGGGTGTGTGTGTCTGTGTGTTCTGGTATAGGCGGACCATTGAGTCACACTGAGGTGTGTGTGTGTGTCTGTGTTTGTGTGTGTGTGCTGGTACAGCCTGTGCATTAATCACAGTCAGTTGTGTGTGTATGTTCACCTACAAGTTGCACTTTGTGTCACAGTGTGTCTGTGTGTGATATTATACGGTATACACTGAGTCAAAGGGAGCTGTGTGTGTGTGGGGGTGCATGTGCTCTTATAGACTTTGCATTGAGTCACACTGAGCTGTGTGTTTGAAAGTCTGTCTGTGTGTGTGTGTGTGTGTAGAGGTATAGGCTGTGTACTGACTCACAGTGAGCATTGTGTGCTTCTGTGTGTGTGTATGTCTGCTAGCTTAGACTGTGCACAGAGTCCCAGGGAGCCTTGAGTGTGTGTGTGTGTGTGTGTGTTGGTAAAGACTGTGCATTGGGTCACAGTGAGCTGTCTTTGTCTGTGTGTGTGACTGCTGGTGTAGGCTGTGCATTGATTCAAGTTGAGCTGTGAGTGTGTGTGTGGTGTTGATATGGACGGTGCACTGTGTCACACTGAGTTGCGTGTGCGTGCTGCTATAATCTGAGCATTGAGTCACACTGACGTTTGTGCTTCGTGTCTGAAGGTAGTTGTATGGAATGTGCCTTGGGTCACAATGAATTGTGTATGTGTACGTTTTTGTGTGTACTTGGTGGTGTAGAGTCTGTATTGAGTCACACTAAGTTGTGAGTGTGTGTGTGTGATGGTATAGGATGTGCATTGAGTCACAAAGCCATGTGTGTGTGTCTGTGCTGGTATAGGCTGTGCATTGATTCACAGTGAGCCTTGTGTATGAGCTAGTACGGATTGTGCATTAGTCAGTGAACCACGTGTGTGCTTTTCTGTGTTTGTCTGCTGATATAGGCTGTGAACTGAGTCACAGTGGGCCACGTGTGTTTGTGTCTGATGGTATAGGTGATTCATTGAGTCACAGTGAGCCATGTATGAGTGCGTGTTTGTGTGTGTTGTGCTATAGGGTGAGCATTGAGTCACAGTGTGCTGTGTGTGTGTTGTTGTCTGTGTGTGTAGTATATTCTGAGCATTCAGTTACAGTGTGATGTGTTGCATGTGTTTCTGCTATTATGAAGTGTACATTGAGTCACAATGAGCCATCTGTAATTGTGTGTGTGTTTGTGTGTGTTGGTAGAGGCTGTGCATTGAATCAGAATTAGGTGTTTATGGGTGTGCGGTGGTATGAGCTTTGCATTGTGTCATGGAGGTGTGTGTGTGTGTCTGTGTGTGTCTGCTGCTACAGATTTCATTGAGTCACAGTGAGCCTGGTGAGTGTCTGTGTGCTGATAGAGGCTGTGAATTGAGTCACAGTTTCTTATATGTGTGTGATTGTGTGCTGGTATACACTGTGCATTGAGTCATAGTGAGCAGGTCTGTGTGTGTCTGTGTGTTTGTGCAGTAGTACAGATGGAGCATTTAATCAGTTATGTGTGTGTGTGTTTGTTCGTTTGGTCTTTGCATTGAGTCACTGAGGTGTACGTGTGTGTGTGTGTGGTGCGATAGACTGTGCATTGAGTCAGAGTGAGCCGTGAGTGTGTGTGTATGAGAGTGTGTGTGCTGGTGGGCTTTTGTTGCACTGGGGTGTGTGTGTGTGTGTGTGTTTAGTGCTACAGACTGCATTGAGTCACAGTGAGACGTGTTTGTGTGTGCTGGTATAGGCGATTGATTCACAGTGATCCATTTGTGTGTGTGTGTTAGTATGCGTGTGTTCTTGTTTAGGCTGTGCATTGAGTCACACTGAGATGTGTGTGTATGCTTGTGTGTTTTGGTATAGATTGTGCATAGAATCACAGTACCATATGTGTGTGTGTGTGCTGGTAAAATCTGAGCATTGAGTCACACTGTCCTGTGTGCTGTATGTCTATGTACTTGTATGGACTGTGCATTGAGTCACAGTGAGCATGTGTGTGTGTGTGTGTGTGTGTGCACACTGGTATGCTTTGAACCCTGAATCAGCTAGGGGTGTGTGTGTGTGCTCATATTGGCTTTGAGTTGAGTCACTGAAGTGTATGTGTGTCTGTTTAGGTGGGGGGCTACAGACTGTGAATTGAGTCACACTGAGTTGTTTGTGTACATGAGTGAGTGTTGTGTATGGGTTTTCATTGAATCACTGGGTTTTGTGTGTGTGTGTGTGTGTGTTTGTAGTGCTACGGACTGCATTGGGTCATAGTGAGCTGTATGTGTGTGTGCTTGCTGGTGTAGGTTGTGCATTGATTCAAGGTTAGCTGTCAGTGTGTGTGGTGCTGGAATGGAATGTGCACTGAGACACAGTCATCTGTGTGTGTGTGTGCATACATGTGTGCTGGAATCAGCTGTGCACTGCATCACTGTGAGCCGTGTGTGTGTTTGTGTGTGTGTGCTGGAAAATCAGAGCATTGAGTCACACTGAGGTCTGTGCTGTGTGTCTGTATGTAGTGGTATGGCCTGTGCAAGGAATCAGTGAGCTGTGTGTGTGTGTGTTTGTGTATTTGGTGGTGTAGAGTCTGTATTGAGTCTCATTAAGCTGTGTGTGTGTTTGTGTGTGTGTGTGTGTGATGGTATAGGATGTGCATTGGGTCACAGAGCCGTATATATATGTCTGAGCTGGTATAGGCAGTGCATTGACTCACAGTGAGTGTTGTGTATGTGCTACTACAGACTGTGCATTGAGTCAGTGATCAATTTTGTGTGTTTGTGTGATTGCTCATATAGGCTGTGCACTGTGTCACAGTAACCCATGTGCGTTTGTGGGAGTGTGTTTTTGAGTGATGGTATAAGTGGTTCATTGTGTCACAGTGAGCCATGTATGAGTGCATGTTTGTGTGTGTGTGTGTTCTGGTAGAGGCTAAGCATTGTGTCACAGTGTGCCATGTGTGTGTGTGGTTGTGTGTGTGTGTAGTACAGTCTGAACATTGATTTACAGTGAGATGTTTTGCATGTGTTTGTGCTTGTATGAACTATACGTTGAGTCACAATGAGCCATGCGTGTGTGTGTGTGCTGGTAGAGGCTGAGCATTGAATCACAGTTAGGAGTTTCTTTGTGTGTACTGGTATGGGCTTTGCATTGAGTCACAGAGGTATGTGTGTGTTTGTGTGTGTCTATGTGTGTATGTCTGTGTTGCCACAGACTTCATTGTGTCAGAGTGAGCTTTATGAGTGTCTGTGTGCAGATACGGGCTGTGAATTGAGTCCCAGTGTGTTATGTGTGTGTGTGTGTGTGTGCTGGTATAGCCTGTGCATTGAGTCACAGTGAGCTGTGTGTGTGTGTGTTTGCTGGTGTAGGCTGTGCAGTGATTCAAGGTGACCTGTGATTGTGTGTGTTGAACAGGAACGGACTGTGCACTGAGTCACAGTGAGCCATGTGTGATTGTGTGCATGTGTGTGAGCCAGTTTAGGAGGTGCACTGAGTCACGGTGAGCTGTGTGTGTTTGTGTGTGTGTTCTGGTAAAATATGAGCATTGAGTCACACTGAGGTGTGTCCTGTGTGTCTGTATGTACTGGCATGGACCGTGAATGGAATCACAGTGAGCGCTGTGTGTGTGTATTTTGTTGTATAGAGTCTTTATTGAGTCACACTAAGCTGTGTGTGTGTATGTGTGTGTGTGTGATGGTATAGGTGGTTCATTGAGTCAGAGTGAGCCAAGTATGAGTGTGTGTGTGTGTGTTTTGGGGTAAAAGCTGAGCATTGCATCACAGGGTGTCGTGTGTGTCTGTTGTTGTGTGTCTGTGTAGTACAGTCTGAGCATTGAGTTACAGTGAGATGTGTTGCATGTGTTTGTGCTAGTATGAACTGTACATTGAGTCACAACGAGCCATGTGTGTTTGTGTGTGTGTGTGTGTGCTGGTGGAGGCTGATCATTGAATCACAGTTACGTGTTTGTGTGTGTGTGCTGGTATGGGCTTTTCATTGAGTCACGGACTTGTATGTGTGTGTGTGTGCATGTGTGTGTGTTGCTAAGATTTAATTCAGTCACAGTGAGTCTTGTGAGTGTATATGTGCTGATATAGGCTGTGAATTGAGTCACAGTGTGTTATGTGTGAGTGTGTCTGTGTGTGTGCTGGTAAAGACAGTGCATTGAGTCACAATAAGTTGTGTGTGTGTTAATATTCTCATATAGACTGTGCATTGAGTAACAGTGAGCAAGTGTGTGTGAGTTTGTGGGAGTGTATGAGCACTGGTATGGGTGGAGCATTGAATCAGTTAGGTGTGTGTGTGTGTGTGCTCCTATGGGCTATCTATTGAGCTACTGAGGTGTATTTGTGTTTCTGTCGTGGTACCACAGACTGTGCATTTAATCACAGTGAGCGGGGTGTGTGTGTGTATGTGAGTGTGTGTGCTGGTAGGCTTTCATTGAGTCCCTGGTGTTTGTGTGTGTGTGTAGAGCTACAGACTGCATTGAGTCACAGTGAGGCATGTGTGTGTATGATGGTATAGGCAATTGATTGAGTCACAGTGAGGCATGTGTGTGTGTTCTCATATAGGCTGTGCATTGAATCACAGTGAGCCCTGTATCTGTGAGTGTGTGTGCTAGTATAGGGTGTGTATTGAGTCACACTGAGGTGTGTGTGTGTGCATGTGTGTTGTTATAGATTGTGCATTGAGTCAGAGTGCCATGTCAGTGTGTGCATTCTGGTATAGACTATGCACTGAATCAGAGTGAGGGGGGTGTGGGTCTGTGTGTTCTGGTATAGGCGGACCATTGAGTCACACTGAGGTGTGTGTGTGAGTTTGTGTGTGTGTGTGTTTGTGTGTGTGTGTGCTGATACAGCCTGTGCATTAATCGCAGTCAGTTGTGTGTGTATGTGCACCTACAGGTTGCACTTTGTGTCACAGTGTTTTGTGTGTGTGTGTGATATTATATGGTATACAATGAGTCAAAGGGAGGTGTGTGTGGGGGGGTTCATGTGTTCTTATAGGCTATGCATTGAGTCACACTGAGCTGTGTGTTTGAATGTCTGTATGTGTTTGTGTGTGTGTAGAGGTATAAGCTGTGTATTGACTCACAGTGAGCATTGTGTGCTTCTGTGTGTGTTTATGTCTGCTAGCTTAGCCTGTGCACTGAGTCACAGGGAGCCTTGTGTGTGTGTGTGTGTGTGTGTGTGTTGGTAAAGACTGTGCATTGGGTCACAGTGAGCTGTCTTTGTCTTTGTGTGATTGTTGGTGTAGACTGTGCATTGATTCAAGTTGAGCTGTGAGTGTGTGTGTGGTGTTGGTATGGACGGTGCACTGAGTCACACTGAGCTGTGAGTGTGTGTGTACATGCTGGTATAATCTGAGCGTTGAGTCACACTGAGGTGTGTGCTTCGTGTCTGTATGTAGTTGTATGGAATGTGCCTTGGGTCAGAATGAATTGTGTATGTGTACGTTTTTGTGTGTACTTGGTGGTGTAGAGTCTGTATTGAGTCACACTAAGCTGTGAGTGTGTGTGTGATAGGATGATAGGTATCCTATACCTGATAGGTATAGGATGTGCATTGAGTCACAAAGCCGTGTGTGTGTGTCTGTGCTGGGATAGGCTGTGCATTGATTCACAGTGAGCCTTGTTTATGTGCTAGTACAGACCGTGCATTGATTCAGTAAACCATGTGTGTGCTTTTCTGTGTTTGTCTGCTGATATAGGCTGTGAACTGAGTCACAGTGGGCCATGTGTGTTTGTGTCTGATGGTATAGGTGATTCATTGAATCACAGTGAGCCATATATGAGTGCGTGTTTGTGTGTGTGTGTGTTGTGCTGTAGGGTGAGCATTGAGTCACAGTGTGCCGTGTGTGTGTTGTTGTCTGTGTGTGTAGTACAGTCTGAGCATTCAGTTACAGTGCGATGTGTTGCATGTGTTTCTGCTATTATGAAGTGTACATTGAGTCACAATGAGCCCTCTGTAATTGTGTGTGTGTGTGTGTGTTGGTAGAGGCTGTGAATTGAATCAGAATTAGGTGATTAAGTGTGTGTGGTGGTATGAGCTTTGCATTGTGTCATGGAGGTATGTGTGTGTGTGTTGCTACAGACTTCATTGAGTCACAGTGAGCCTGGTGAGTGTCTCTGTGCTGATAGAGGCTGTGAATTGAGTCACAGTTTCTTATGTGTGTGTGATTGTGTGCTGGTATACACTGTGCATTGAGTCATAGTGAGCAGGTCTGTGTGTGTCTTTGTTTTTCTGCAGTAGTACGGGTGGAGCCTTTAATCAGTTATGTGTGTGTGTGTGTGTGTTCGTTTGGTCTTTGCATTGAGTCACTAAGGTGTATATGTGTGTGTGTGTGGTGTTATAGACTGTGCATTGAGTCAGAGTGAGCCGTGAGTGTGTGTGTACGAGAGTGTGTGTGCTGGTGGGCTTTTGTTGATGCACTGGTGTGTGTGCATGTGTGTCTGTTGTGCTACAGACTGCATTGAGTCACAGTGAGACATGTTTGTGTGTGCTGGTATAGGCGATTGATTGAGTCACAGTGATCCATTTGTGTGTGCGTGTTAGTATGCATGTGTTCTTGTTTAGGCTGTGCATTGAGTCACACTGAGGTGTGTGTGTATGCTTGTGTGTGTTGGTATAGATTGTGCATAGAATCACAGTACCATATGTGTGTGTGTGTGCTGGTAAAATCTGAGCATTGAGTCACACTGTCATGTGTGGTGTGTGTCTGTATGTACTTGTATGGACTGTACATTGAGTCACAGTGAGCATGTGTGTGTGTGTGTGTGTGCACTGGTATGCCTTGAACACTGAATCAGCTAGGTGTGTGTGTGTGCTCATATTGGCTTTGAGTTGAGTCACTGAGGTCTATGTGTGTCTGTGTAGGAGGGGGGCTACAGACTATGCATTTAGTCACATTGACACGTTTGTGTACATGAGTGTGTGTTGTGGTATGTGATTTCATTGAGTCACTGGAGTTTGTGTGTGTGTGGTGTTACAGACTGCATTGAGTCACAGTGAGGCGTGTGTGTGTATGATGGCATAGGCAATTGATTGAGTCACAATGACGCATGTGTGTGTGTTCTCATATAGGCTGGGCATTGAATCACAGTGAGACATGTATCTGTGAGTGTGTGTTTGTGTGTGCTAGTATATGGTGTGTATTGAGTCACACTGAGGTGTGTGTGTGTGCGTATGTGTTGTTATAGATTGTGCATTGAGTCAGAGTGCTGTGTCAGTGTGTGCATGTTGGTATAGACTATGCACTGAATCAGGGTGAGGGGTGTGTGTGTCTGTGTGTTCTGGTATAGGCGGACCATTGAGTCACACTGAGGTGTGTGTGTGTGTCTGTGTGTGTGTGTGTGTGCTGGTACAGCCTGTGCATTAATCACAGTCAGTTGTGTGTGTATGTTCACCTACAAGTTGCACTTTTTGTCACAGTGTGTCTGTGTGTGATATTATATGGTATACACTGAGTCAAAGGGATCTGTGTGTGTGTGGGGGTGCATGTGCTCTTATAGACTTTGCATTGAGTCACACTGAGCTGTGTGTTTGAAAGTCTGTCTGTGTGTGTGTGTGTGTGTAGAGGTATAGGCTGTGTACTGACTCACAGTGAGCATTGTGTGCTTCTGTGTGTGTGTATGTCTGCTAGCTTAGACGGTGCACAGAGTCCCAGGGAGCCCTGTGTGTGTGTGTGTGTGTGTGTTGGTAAAGACTGTGCATTGGGTCGCAGTGAGCTGTCTTTGTCTGTGTGTGTGACTGCTGGTGTAGGCTGTGCATTGATTCAAGTTGAGCTGTGAGTGTGTGTGTGGTGTTGACATGGACGGTGCACTGTGTCACACTGAGTTGCGTGTGCGTGCTGGTATAATCTGAGCGTTGAGTCACACTGAGGTTTGTGCTTCGTGTCTGAAGGTAGTTGTATGGAATGTGCCTTGGGTCACAATGAATTGTGCATGTGTACGTTTTTGTGTGTACTTGGTGGTGTAGAGTCTGTATTGAGTCACACTAAGCTGTGAGTGTGTGTGTGTGATGGTATAGGATGTGCATTGAGTCACAAAGCCGTGTGTGTGTGTCTGTGCTGGTATAGGCTGTGCACTGATTCACAGTGAGCCTTGTGTATGAGCTAGTACGGATTGTGCATTAGTCAGTGAACCACGTGTGTGCTTTTCTGTGTTTGTCTGCTGATATAGGCTGAGAACTGAGTCACAGTGGGCCATGTGTGTTTGTGTCTGATGGTATAGGTGATTCATTGAGTCACAGTGAGCCATATATGAGTGCGTGTTTGTGTGTGTGTTGTGCTATAAGGTGAGCATTGAGTCACAGTGTGCTGTGTGTGTTGTTGTCTGTGTGTGTAGTATATTCTGAGCATTCAGTTAGAGTGTGATATGTTGCATGTGTTTCTGCTATTATGAAGTGTACATTGAGTCACAATGAGCCGTCTGTAATTGTGTGTGTGTTTGTGTGTGTTGGTAGAGGCTGTGCATTGAATCAGAATTAGGTGTTTATGTGTGTGCGGTGGTATGAGCTTTGCATTGTGTCATGGAGGTGTGTGTGTGTGTCTGTGTGTGTCTGCTGCTACAGATTTCATTGAGTCACAGTGAGCCTGGTGAGTGTCTGTGTGCTGATAGAGGCTGTGAATTGAGTCACATTTTCTTATATGTGTGTGATTGTGTGCTGGTATACACTGTGCATGGAGTCATAGTGAGCAGGTCTGTGTGTGTCTGTGTGTTTGTGCAGTAGTACAGAAGGAGCATTTAATCAGTTATGTGTGTGTGTGTATGTTCGTTTGGTCTTTGCATTGAGTCACTGAGGTGTACGTGTGTGTGTGTGTGGTGCGATAGATTGTGCATTGAGTCAGAATGAGCCGTGAGTGTGTGTGTATGAGAGTGTGTGTGCTGGTGGGATTTTGTTGCACTGGGGTGTGTGTGTGTGTGTACTGCTACAGACTGCATTGAGTCACAGTGAGACGTGTTTGTGTGTGCTTGTATAGGCGATTGATTCACAGTGATCCATTTGTGTGTGTGTGTTAGTATGCGTGTGTTCTTCTTTGGGCTGTGCATTGATTCACACTGCGATGTGTGTGTATGCTTGTGTGTTTTGGTATAGATTGTGCATAGAATCACAGTACCATATGTGTGTGTGTGTGCTGGTAAAATCTGAGCATTGAGTCACACTGTTCTGTGTGCTTTGTGTCTATGTACTTGTATGGACTGTGCATTGAGTCACAGTGAGCATGTGTGTGTGTTTGTGTGTGTGTGTGTGCTCATATTGTCTTTGAGTTGAGTCACTGAAGTGTATGTGTGTCTGTTTAGGTGGGGGGCTACAGACTGTGAATTGAGTCACACTGAGTTGTTTGTGTACATGAGTGAGTGTTGTGTATGGGTTTTCATTGAGTCACTGGGTTTTGTGTGTGTTTGTGTTTGTAGTGCTACGGAATGCATGGGCTCACAGTGAGCTGTGTGTGTGTGTGCTTGCTGGTGTAGGCTGTGCATTGATTCAAGGTTAGCTGTCAGTGTGTGTGGTGCTGGAATGGAATGTGCACTGAGACACAGACATCTGTGTGTGTGTGTGCATACATGTGTGCTGGAATCAGCTGTGCACTGCATCACTGTGAGCCGTGTGTGTTTGTGTGTGTGTGCTGAAAAATCTGAGCATTGAGTCACACTGAGGTCTGTGCTGTGTGTCTGTATGTAGTGGTATGGCCTGTGCAAGGAATCAGTGAGCTGTGTGTGTGTGTGTTTGTGTATTTGGTGGTGTAGAGTCTGTATTGAGTCTCATGAAGCTGTGTGTGTGTGTGTGTGTGTGATGGTATAGGATGTGCATTGGGTCACAGAACCATATATATGTGTCTGAGCTGGTATAGGCAGTGCATTGACTCACAGTGAGTGTTGTGTATGTGCTACTACAGACTGTGCATTGAGTCAGTGATCAATTTTGTGTGTTTGTGTGATTGTCTGCTCATATAGGCTGTGCACTGTGTCACAGTAACCCATGTGTGTTTGTGGGAGTGTGTTTTTGAGTGATGGTATAAGTGGTTCATTGTGTCACAGTGAGCCATGTATGAGTGCATGTTTGTGTGTGTGTGTGTTCTGGTAGAGGCTAAGCATTGTGTCACAGTGTGTCATGTGTGTGTGTGGTTGTGTGTGTGTTTAGTACAGTCTGAACATTGATTTACAGTGAGATGTTTTACATGTGTTTGTGCTTGTATGAGCTATACGTTGAGTCACAATGAGCCATGCGTGTGTGTGTGTGCTGGTAGAGGCTGAGCATTGAATCACAGTTAGGAGTTTGTTTGTGTGTACTGGTATGGGTTTTGCATTGAGTCACAGAGGTATGTGTGTGTTTGTGTGTGTCTATGTGTGTATGTCTGTGTTGCCACAGACTTCATTGTGTCACAGTGAGCTTTATGAGTGTCTGTGTGCAGATACAGGCTGTGAATTGAGTCCCAGTGTGTTACGTGTGTGTGTGTGTGTGTGCTGGTATAGCCTGTGCATTGAGTCACAGTGAGCTGTGTGTGTGTGTGTTTGTTGGTGTAGGCTGTGCAGTGATTCAAGGTGACCTGTGATTGTGTGTGTTGAACAGGAACGGACTGTGCACTGAGTCACAGTGAGCCATGTGTGAGTGTGTGCATGTGTGTGAGGCAGTTTAGGATGTGCACTGAGTCACGGTGAGCTGTGTGTGTTTGTGTGTGTGTTCTGGTAAAATATGAGCATTGAGTCACACTGAGGGGTGTCCTGTGTGTCTGTATGTACTGGCATGGACTGTGAATGGAATCACAGTGAGCGCTGTGTGTGTGTATTTTGTTGTATAGAGTCTTTATTGAGTCACACTATGCTGTGTGTGTGTGTGTGTGTGTGTGATGGTATAGGTGGTTCATGGAGTCAGAGTGAGCCAAGTATGAGTGTGTGTGTTTGTGTTTTGGGGTAAAAGCTGAGCATTGCATCACAGGGTATTATGTGTGTGTCTGTTGTTGTGTGTCTGTGTAGTACAGTCTGAGCATTGAGTTACAGTGAGATGTGTTGCATGTGTTTGTGCTAGTATGAACTGTACATTGAGTCAGAACGAGCCATGTGTGTTTGTGTGTGTGTGTGTGTGCTGGTGGAGGCTGATCATTGAATCACAGTTACGTGTTTGTGTGTGTGTGCTGGTATGGGCTTTTCATTGAGTCACGGACTTGTATGTGTGTGTGTGTGCATGTGTGTGTGTTGCTAAGATTTAATTCAGTCACCGTGAGCCTTGTGAGTGTATATGTGCTGATATAGGCTGTGAATTGAGTCACAGTGTGTTATGTGTGAGTGTGTCTGTGTGTGTGCTGGTAAAGACAGTGCATTGAGTCACAATAAGTTGTGTGTGTGTTAATATTCTCATATAGACTGTGCATTGAGTAACAGTGAGCAAGTGTGTGTGAGTTTGTGGGAGTGTATGAGCACTGGTATGGGTGGAGCATTGAATCAGTTAGGTGTGTGTGTGTGTGTGCTTCTATGGGCTATCTATTGAGCTACTGAGGTGTACTTGTGTTTCTGTAGTTTTACCACAGACTGTGCATTTAATCACAGTGAGCGGGGTGTGTGTGTGTATGTGAGTGTGTGTGCTGGTAGGCTTTCATTGAGTCCCTGGTGTGTGTGTGTGTGTGAGTGGTGCTACAGACTGCATTGAGTCACAGTGAACCGTGTGTGTGTATGATGGTATAGGCAATTGATTGAGTCACAGTGAGGCATGTGTGTGTGTTCTCATATAGGCTGTGCATTGAATCACAGTGAGACATGTATCTGTAACTGTGTGTTTGTGTGTGCTAGTATAGGGTGTGTATTGAGTCACACTGAGGTGTGTGTGTGTGCGTGTGTGTTCTTATAGATTGTGCATTGAGTCAGAGTGCCATGTCAGTGTGTGCATTCTGGTATAGACTATGCACTGAATCACAGTGAGGGGTGTGTGTGTCTGTGTTTTCTGGTATAGGCGGACCATTGAGTCACACTGAGGTGTGTGTGTGTGTTTGTGTGTGTGTGTGCTGATACAGCCTGTGCATTAATCGCAGTCAGTTGTGTGTGTATGTGCACCTACAAGTTGCAGTTTGTGTCACAGTGTTTTGTGTGTGTGTGTGATATTATATGGTATATAATGAGTCAAAGGGAGGTGTGTGTGTGGGGGTTCATGTGTTCTTATAGGCTATGCGTTGAGTCACACTGAGCTGTGTGTTTGAATGTCTGTATGTGTTTGTGTGTGTGTAGAGGTATAGGCTGTGTATTGACTCACAGTGAGCATTGTGTGCTTCTGTGTGTGTTTATGTCTGCTAGCTTAGCCTGTGCACTGAGTCACAGGGAGCCTTGTGTGTGTGTGTGTGTGTGTGTGTTGGTAAAGACTGTGCATTGGGTCACAGTGAGCTGTCTTTGTCTTTGTGTGATTGCTGGTGTAGACTGTGCATTGATTCAAGTTGAGCTGTGAGTGTATGTGTGGTGTTGGTATGGACGGTGCACTGAGTCACACTGAGCTGTGAGTGTGTGTGTACATGCTGGTATAATCTGAGCGTTGAGTCACACTGAGGTGTGTGCTTTGTGTCTGTATGTAGTTGTATGGAATGTACCTTGGGTCAGAATGAATTGTGTATGTGTACGTTTTTGTGTGTACTTGGTGGTGTAGAGTCTGTATTGAGTCACACTAAGCTGTGAGTGTGTGTGTGATAGGATGATAGGTATCCTATACCTGATAGGTATAGGATGTGCATTGAGTCACAAAGCCGTGTGTGTGTGTCTGTGCTGGGATAGGCTGTGCATTGATTCACAGTGAGCCTTGTTTATGTGCTAGTACAGACCGTGCATTGATTCAGTAAACCATGTGTGTGCTTTTCTGTGTTTGTCTGCTGATATAGGCTGTGAACTGAGTCACAGTGGGCCATGTGTGTTTGTGTCTGATGGTATAGGTGATTCATTGAATCACAGTGAGCCATATATGAGTGCGTGTTTGTGTGTGTGTGTGTTTTGCTGTAGGGTGAGCATTGAGTCACAGTGTGCTGTGTGTGTGTAGTTGTCTGTGTGTGTAGTACAGTCTGAGCATTTAGTTACAGTGCGATGTGTTGCATGTGTTTCTGCTATTATGAAGTGTACATTGAGTCACAATGAGCCCTCTGTAATTGTGTGTGTGTGTGTGTGTGTTGGTAGAGGCTGTGAATTGAATCAGAATTAGGTGATTATGTGTGTGTGGTGGTATGAGCTTTGCATTGTGTCATGGAGGTATGTGTGTGTGTGTTGCTACAGACTTCATTGAGTCACAGTGAGCCTGGTGAGTGTCTCTGTGCTGATAGAGGCTGTGAATTGAGTCACAGTTTCTTATGTGTGTGTGATTGTGTGCTGGTATACACTGTGCATTGAGTCATAGTGAGCAGGTCTGTGTGTGTCTTTGTTTTTCTGCAGTAGTACGGGTGGAGCCTTTAATCAGTTATGTTTGTGTGTGTGTGTGTTCGTTTGGTCTTTACATTGAGTCACTAAGGTGTATATGTGTGTGTGTGTTGTGTTATAGACTGTGCATTGAGTCAGAGTGAGCCGTGAGTGTGTGTGTACGAGAGTGTGTGTGCTGGTGGGCTTTTGTTGATGCACTGATGTGTGCATGTGTGTCTGTTGTGCTACAGACTGCATTGAGTCACAGTGAGACATGTTTGTGTGTGCTGGTATAGGCGATTGATTGAGTCACAGTGATCCATTTGTGTGTGCGTGTTAGTATGCGTGTGTTCTTGTTTAGGCTGTGCATTGAGTCACACTGAGGTGTGTGTGTATCCTTGTGTGTGTTGGTATAGATTGTGCATAGAATCACAGTACCATATGTGTGTGTGTGTGCTGGTAAAATCTGAGCATTGAGTCACACTGTCGTGTGTGGTGTGTGTCTGTATGTACTTGTATGGACTGTACATTGAGTCACAGTGAGCATGTGTGTGTGTGTGTGTGTGTGCACTGGTATGCCTTGAACACTGAATCAGCTAGGTGTGTGTGTGTGCTCATATTGGCTTTGAGTTGAGTCACTGAGTTGTATGTGTGTCTGTGTAGGAGGGGGGCTACAGACTATGCATTTAGTCACACTGACACGTTTGTGTACGTGAGTGTGTGTTGTGCTATGTGATTTCATTGAGTCACTGGAGTTTGCGTGTGTGTGTGTGTGGTGTTACAGACTGCATTGAGTCACAGTGAGGCGTGTGTGTGTATGATGGCATAGGCAATTTATTGAGTTACAGTGACGCATGTGTGTGTGTTCTCATATAGGTTGTGCATTGAATCACAGTGAGACATGTATCTGTGAGTGTGTGTTTGTGTGTGCTAGTATATGGTGTGTATTGAGTCACACTGAGGTGTGTGTGTGCGTATGTGTTGTTATAGATTGTGCATTGAGTCAGAGTGCCGTGTCAGTGTGTGCATGCTGGTATAGACTATGCACTGAATCAGGGTGAGGGGTGTGTGTGTCTGTGTGTTCTGGTATAGGTGGACCATTGAGTCACACTGAGGTGTGTGTGTGTGTCTGTGTTTGTGTGTGTGTGCTGGTACAGCCTGTGCATTAATCACAGTCAGTTGTGTGTGTATGTTCACCTACAAGTTGCACTTTGTGTCACAGTGTGTCTGTGTGTGATATTATACGGTATACACTGAGTCAAAGGGAGCTGTGTGTGTGGGGGGGTGCATGTGCTCTTATAGACTTTGCATTGAGTCACACTGAGCTGTGTGTTTGAAAGTCTGTCTGAGTGTGTGTGTGTGTGTAGAGGTATAGGCTGTGTACTGACTCACAGTGAGCATTGTGTGCTTCTGTGTGTGTGTATGTCTGCTAGCTTAGACTGTGCACAGAGTCCCAGGGAGCCTTGAGTGTGTGTGTGTGTGTGTGTGTGTGTTGGTAAAGACTGTGCATTGGGTCACAGTGAGCTGTCTTTGTCTGTGTGTGTGACTGCTGGTGTAGGCTGTGCATTGATTCAAGTTGAGCTGTGAGTGTGTGTGTGGTGTTGATATGGACGGTGCACTGTGTCACACTGAGTTGCGTGTGCGTGCTGCTATAATCTGAGCATTGAGTCACACTGAGGTTTGTGCTTCGTGTCTGAAGGTAGTTGTATGGAATGTGCCTTGGGTCACAATGAATTGTGTATGTGTACGTTTTTGTGTGTACTTGGTGGTGTAGAGTCTGTATTGAGTCACACTAAGTTGTGAGTGTGTGTGTGTGATGGTATAGGATGTGCATTGAGTCACAAAGCCGTGTGTGTGTCTGTGCTGGTATAGGCTGTGCATTGATTCACAGTGAGCCTTGTGTATGAGCTAGTACGGATTGTGCATTAGTCAGTGAACCACGTGTGTGCTTTTCTGTGTTTGTCTGCTGATATAGGCTGTGAACTGAGTCACAGTGGGCCACGTGTGTTTGTGTCTGATGGTATAGGTGATTCATTGAGTCACAGTGAGCCATGTATGAGTGCGTGTTTGTGTGTGTTGTGCTATAGGGTGAGCATTGAGTCACAGTGTGCTGTGTGTGTGTTGTTGTCTGTGTGTGTAGTATATTCTGAGCATTCAGTTACAGTGTGATGTGTTGCATGTGTTTCTGCTATTATGAAGTGTACATTGAGTCACAATGAGCCATCTGTAATTGTGTGTGTGTTTGTGTGTGTTGGTAGAGGCTGTGCATTGAATCAGAATTAGGTGTTTATGTGTGTGCGGTGGTATGAGCTTTGCATTGTGTCATGGAGGTGTGTGTGTGTGTCTGTGTGTGTCTGCTGCTACAGATTTCATTGAGTCACAGTGAGCCTGGTGAGTGTCTGTGTGCTGATAGAGGCTGTGAATTGAGTCACAGTTTCTTATATGTGTGTGATTGTGTGCTGGTATACACTGTGCATTGAGTCATAGTGAGCAGGTCTGTGTGTGTCTGTGTGTTTGTGCAGTAGTACAGAAGGAGCATTTAATCAGTTATGTGTGTGTGTGTTTGTTCGTTTGGTCTTTGCATTGAGTCACTGAGGTGTACGTGTGTGTGTGTGTGGTGCGATAGACTGTGCATTGAGTCAGAGTGAGCCGTGAGTGTGTGTGTATGAGAGTGTGTGTGCTGGTGGGCTTTTGTTGCACTGGGGTGTGTGTGTGTGTGTGTGTGTTTAGTGCTACAGACTGCATTGAGTCACAGTGAGACGTGTTTGTGTGTGCTGGTATAGGCGATTGATTCACAGTGATCCATTTGTGTGTGTGTGTTAGTATGCGTGTGTTCTTGTTTAGGCTGTGCATTGAGTCACACTGAGATGTGTGTGTATGCTTGTGTGTTTTGGTATAGATTGTGCATAGAATCACAGTACCATATGTGTGTGTGTGTGCTGGTAAAATCTGAGCATTGAGTCACACTGTCCTGTGTGCTGTATGTCTATGTACTTGTATGGACTGTGCATTGAGTCACAGTGAGCATGTGTGTGTGTGTGTGTGTGTGCACACTGGTATGCTTTGAACCCTGAATCAGCTAGGGGTGTGTGTGTGTGCTCATATTGGCTTTGAGTTGAGTCACTGAAGTGTATGTGTGTCTGTTTAGGTGGGGGGCTACAGACTGTGAATTGAGTCACACTGAGTTGTTTGTGTACATGAGTGAATGTTGTGTATGGGTTTTCATTGAATCACTGGGTTTTGTGTGTGTGTGTGTGTGTTTGTAGTGCTACGGACTGCATTGGGTCACAGTGAGCTGTATGTGTGTGTGCTTGCTGGTGTAGGCTGTGCATTGATTCAAGGTTAGCTGTCAGTGTGTGTGGTGCTGGAATGGAATGTGCACTGAGACACAGTCATCTGTGTGTGTGTGTGCATACATGTGTGCTGGAATCAGCTGTGCACTGCATCACTGTGAGCCGTGTGTGTGTTTGTGTGTGTGTGCTGGAAAATCAGAGCATTGAGTCACACTGAGGTCTGTGCTGTGTGTCTGTATGTAGTGGTATGGCCTGTGCAAGGAATCAGTGAGCTGTGTGTGTGTGTGTTTGTGTATTTGGTGGTGTAGAGTCTGTATTGAGTCTCATTAAGCTGTGTGTGTGTGTGTGTGTGTGTGTGATGCTATAGGATGTGCATTGGGTCACAGAGCCGTATATATATGTCTGAGCTGGTATAGGCAGTGCATTGACTCACAGTGAGTGTTGTGTATGTGCTACTACAGACTGTGCATTGAGTCAGTGATCAATTTTGTGTGTTTGTGTGATTGCTCATATAGGCTGTGCACTGTGTCACAGTAACCCATGTGTGTTTGTGGGAGTGTGTTTTTGAGTGATGGTATAAGTGGTTCATTGTGTCACAGTGAGCCATGTATGAGTGCATGTTTGTGTGTGTGTGTGTTCTGGTAGAGGCTAAGCATTGTGTCACAGTGTGCCATGTGTGTGTGTGGTTGTGTGTGTGTGTAGTACAGTCTGAACATTGATTTACAGTGAGATGTTTTGCATGTGTTTGTGCTTGTATGAACTATACGTTGAGTCACAATGAGCCATGCGTGTGTGTGTGTGCTGGTAGAGGCTGAGCATTGAATCACAGTTAGGAGTTTGTTTGTGTGTACTGGTATGGGCTTTGCATTGAGTCACAGAGGTATGTGTGTGTTTGTGTGTGTCTATGTGTGTATGTCTGTGTTGCCACAGATTCATTGTGTCAGAGTGAGCTTTATGAGTGTCTGTGTGCAGATACGGGCTGTGAATTGAGTCTCAGTGTTTTATGTGTGTGTGTGTGTGTGTGTGTGCTGGTATAGCCTGTGCATTGAGTCACAGTGAGCTGTGTGTGTGTGTGTTTGCTGGTGTAGGCTGTGCAGTGATTCAAGGTGACCTGTGATTGTGTGTGTTGAACAGGAATGGACTGTGCACTGAGTCACAGTGAGCCATGTGTGATTGTGTGCATGTGTGTGAACCAGTTTAGGAGGTGCACTGAGTCACGGTGAGCTGTGTGTGTTTGTGTGTGTGTTCTGGTAAAATATGAGCATTGAGTCACACTGAGGTGTGTCCTGTGAGTCTGTATGTACTGGCATGGACCGTGAATGGAATCACAGTGAGCGCTGTGTGTGTGTATTTTGTTGTATAGAGTCTTTATTGAGTCACACTAAGCTGTGTGTGTGTATGTGTGTGTGTGTGATGGTATAGGTGGTTCATTGAGTCAGAGTGAGCCAAGTATGAGTGTGTGTGTGTGTGTTTTGGGGTAAAAGCTGAGCATTGCATCACAGGGTGTCGTGTGTGTCTGTTGTTGTGTGTCTGTGTAGTACAGTCTGAGCATTGAGTTACAGTGAGATGTGTTGCATGTGTTTGTGCTAGTATGAACTGTACATTGAGTCACAACGAGCCATGTGTGTTTGTGTGTGTGTGTGTGCTGGTGGAGGCTGATCATTGAATCACAGTTACGTGTTTGTGTGTGTGTGCTGGTATGGGCTTTTCATTGAGTCACGGACTTGTATGTGTGTGTGTGTGCATGTGTGTGTGTTGCTAAGATTTAATTCAGTCACAGTGAGCCTTGTGAGTGTATATGTGCTGATATAGGCTGTGAATTGAGTCACAGTGTGTTATGTGTGAGTGTGTCTGTGTGTGTGCTGGTAAAGACAGTGCATTGAGTCACAATAAGTTGTGTGTGTGTTAATATTCTCATATAGACTGTGCATTGAGTAACAGTGAGCAAGTGTGTGTGAGTTTGTGGGAGTGTATGAGCACTGGTATGGGTGGAGCATTGAATCAGTTAGGTGTGTGTGTGTGTGTGCTCCTATGGGCTATCTATTGAGCTACTGAGGTGTATTTGTGTTTCTGTCGTGGTACCACAGACTGTGCATTTAATCACAGTGAGCGGGGTGTGTGTGTGTATGTGAGTGTGTGTGCTGCTAGGCTTTCATTGAGTCCCTGGTGTTTGTGTGTGTGTGTGTAGTGCTACAGACTGCATTGAGTCACAGTGAGGCATGTGTGTGTATGATGGTATAGGCAATTGATTGAGTCACAGTGAGGCATGTGTGTGTGTTCTCATATAGGCTGTGCATTGAATCACAGTGAGCCCTGTATCTGTGAGTGTGTGTTTGTGTGTGCTAGTATAGGGTGTGTATTGAGTCACACTGAGTTGTGTGTGTGTGCATGTGTGTTGTTATAGATTGTGCATTGAGTCAGAGTGCCATGTCAGTGTGTGCATTCTGGTATAGACTATGCACTGAATCAGAGTGAGGGGTGTGTGTGTCTGTGTGTTCTGGTATAGGTGGACCATTGAGTCACACTGAGGTGTGTGTGTGAGTTTGTGTGTGTGTGTGTTTGTGTGTGTGTGTGCTGATACAGCCTGTGCATTAATCGCAGTCAGTTGTGTGTGTATGTGCACCTACAGGTTGCACTTTGTGTCACAGTGTTTTGTGTGTGTGTGTGTTATTATATGGTATACAATGAGTCAAAGGGAGGTGTGTGTGTGGGGGTTCATGTGTTCTTATAGGCTATGCATTGAGTAACACTGAGCTGTGTGTTTGAATGTCTGTATGTGTTTGTGTGTGTGTAGAGGTATAGGCTGTGTATTGACTCACAGTGAGCATTGTGTGCTTCTGTGTGTGTTTATGTCTGCTAGCTTAGCCTGTGCACTGAGTCACAGGGAGCCTTGTGTGTGTGTGTGTGTGTGTGTGTGTTGGTAAAGACTGTGCATTGGGTCACAGTGAGCTGTCTTTGTCTTTGTGTGATTGCTGGTGTAGACTGTGCATTGATTCAAGTTGAGCTGTGAGTGTGTGTGTGGTGTTGGTATGGACGGTGCACTGAGTCACACTGAGCTGTGAGTGTGTGTGTACATGCTGGTATAATCTGAGCGTTGAGTCACACTGAGGTGTGTGCTTCGTGTCTGTATGTAGTTGTATGGAATGTGCCTTGGGTCAGAATGAATTGTGTATGTGTACGTTTTTGTGTGTACTTGGTGGTGTAGAGTCTGTATTGAGTCACACTAAGCTGTGAGTGTGTGTGTGATAGGATGATAGGTATCCTATACCTGATAGGTATAGGATGTGCATTGAGTCACAAAGCCGTGTGTGTGTGTCTGTGCTGGGATAGGCTGTGCATTGATTCACAGTGAGCCTTGTTTATTTGCTAGTACAGACTGTGCATTGATTCAGTAAACCATGTGTGTGCTTTTCTGTGTTTGTCTGCTGATATAGGCTGTGAACTGAGTCACAGTGGGCCATGTGTGTTTGTGTCTGATGGTATAGGTGATTCATTGAATCACAGTGAGCCATATATGAGTGCGTGTTTGTGTGTGTTTGTGTTCTCCTATTGGCTGAGCATTGAGTCACAGTGTGCCATGTGTGTGTTGTTGTCTGTGTGTGTAGTACAGTCTGAGCATTCAGTTACAGTGCGATGTGTTGCATGTGTTTCTGCTATTATGAAGTGTACATTGAGTCACAATGAGCCCTCTGTAATTGTGTGTGTGTGTGTTGGTAGAGGCTGTGATTTGAATCAGAATTAGGTGTTTATGTGTGTGTGGTGGTATGAGCTTTGCATTGTGTCATGGAGGTATGTGTGTGTGTTTCAACAGACTTCATTGAGTCACAGTGAGCCTGGTGAGTGTCTGTGTGCTGATAGAGGCTGTGAATTGAGTCACAGTTTCTTATGTGTGTGTGATTGTGTGCTGGTATACACTGTGCATTGAGTCGTAGTGAGCAGGTCTGTGTGTGTCTTTGATTTTCTGCAGTAGTACAGGTGGAGCTTTTAATCAGTTACGTATGTGTGTGTGTGTTCGTTTTGTCTTTGCATTGAGTCACTAAGGTTTATATGTGTGTGTGTGTGTGGTGTTATAGACTGTGCATTGTGTCAGAGTGAGCCGTGAGTGTGTGTGTATGAGAGTGTGTGTGCTGGTGTGTTTTTGTTGTACTGCGGTGTGTGCTTGTGTGTGTGTAGTGCTACAGATTGCATTGAGTCACAGTGAGACGTGTTTGTGTGTGCTGGTATAGGCGATTGAGTCACAGTGATCCATTTGTGTGTGCGTGTTAGTATGCGTGTGTTCTTGTTTAGGCTGTGCATTGAGTCACACTGAGGTGTGTGTGTACGCTTGTGTGTGTTGGTATAGATTGTGCATAGAATCACAGTACCATATGTGTGTGTGTGTGCTGGTAAAATCTGAACATTGAGTCACACTGTCGTGTGTGGTGTGTGTCTATGTACTTGTATGGACTGTGCATTGAGTCACAGTGAGCATGTGTGTGTGTTTGTGTGTGTGTGTGTGCACTGGTATGCTTTGAACTCTGAATAGCTAGGTGTGTTTGTGTGTGCTCATATTGGCTTTGAGTTGAGTCACTGAAGTGTATGTGTGTCTGTGTAGGTGGGGGGCAACAGACTGTGAATTGAGTCACACAGAGATGTTTGTGTACATGAGTGAGTGTTGTGTATGGGCTTTCATTGAGTCACTGGGTTTTGTGTGTGTGTGTGTGTGTGTTTGTAGTGCTACGGACTGCATTGGGTCACAGTGAGCTGTGTGTGTGTGTGCTTGCTGCTGTAGGCTGTGCATTGATTCAAGGTTAGCTGTCAGTGTGTGTGGTGCTGGAATGGAATGTGCACTGAGACACAGTCATCTGTGTGTGTGTGTGCATACATGTGTGCTGGAATCAGCTGTGCACTGCATCACTGTGAGCCGTGTGTGTGTTTGTGTGTGTGTGCTGGAAAATCTGAGCATTGAGTCACACTGAGGTCTGTGCTGTGTGTCTGTATGTAGTGGTATGGCCTGTGCAAGGAATCAGTGAGCTGTGTGTGTGTGTTTGTGTATTTGGTGGTGTAGAGTCTGTATTGAGTCTCATTAAGCTGTGTGTGTGTGTGTGTGTGTGTGTGATGGTATAGGATGTGCATTGGGTCACAGAACCATATATATGTGTCTGAGCTGGTATAGGCAGTGCATTGACTCACAGTGAGTGTTGTGTATGTGCTACTACAGACTGTGCATTGAGTCAGTGATCAATTTTGTGTGTTTGTGTGATTGTCTGCTCATATAGGCTGTGCACTGTGTCACAGTAACCTATGTGTGTTTGTGGGAGTGTGTTTTTGAGTGATGGTATAAGTGGTTCATTGTGTCACAGTGAGCCATGTATGAGTGCATGTTTGTGTGTGTGTGTGTTCTGGTAGAGGCTAAGCATTGTGTCACAGTGTGCCATGTGTGTGTGTGGTTGTGTGTGTGTGTAGTACAGTCTGAACTTTGATTTACAGTGAGATGTTTTGCATGTGTTTGTGCTTGTATGAGCTATACGTTGAGTCACAATGAGCCATGCGTGTGTGTGTGTGCTGGTAGAGGCTGAGCATTGAATCACAGTTAGGAGTTTGTTTGTGTGTACTGGTATGGGCTTTGCATTGAGTCACAGAGGTATGTGTGTGTTTGTGTGTGTCTATGTGTGTATGTCTGTGTTGCCACAGACTTCATTGTGTCAGAGTGAGCTTCATGAGTGTGTGCAGATACAGGCTGTGAATTGAGTCCCAGTGTGTTATGTGTGTGTGTGTGTGTGTGCTGGTATAGCCTGTGCATTGAGTCACAGTGAGCTGTGTGTGTGTGTGTTTGCTGGTGTAGGTTGTGCAGTGATTCAAGGTGACCTGTGATTGTGTGTGTTGAACAGGAACGGACTGTGCACTGAGTCACAGTGAGCCATGTGTGAGTGTGTGCATGTGTGTGAGCCAGTTTAGGATGTGCACTGAGTCACGGTGAGCTGTGTGTGTTTGTGTGTGTGTTCTGGTAAAATATGAGCATTGAGTCACACTGGGGGTTGTCCTGTGTTTCTGTATGTACTGGCATGGACTGTGAATGGAATCACAGTGAGCGCTGTGTGTGTAATTTGTTGTATAGAGTCTTTATTGAGTCACACTAAGGTGTGTGTGTATGTGTGTGTGTGTGATGGTATAGGTGGTTCATTGAGTCAGAGTGAGCCAAGTATGTGTGTGTGTGTGTGTGATTTGGGGTAAAAGCTGAGCATTGCATCACAGGGTGTCATGTGTGTGTCAGTTGTTGTGTGTCTGTGTAGTACAGTCTGAGCATTGAGTTACAGTGAGATGTGTTGCATGTGTTTGTGCTAGTATGAACTGCACATTGAGTCACAACAAGCCATGTGTGTTTGTGTGTGTGTGTGTGTGCTGGTGGAGGCTGATCATTGAATCACAGTTACGTGTTTGTGTGTGTGTGCTGGTATGGGCTTTTCATTGAGTCACGGACTTGTATGTGTGTGTGTGTGCATGTGTGTGTGTTGCTAAGATTTAATTCAGTCACAGTGAGCCTTGTGAGTGTATATGTGCTGATATAGGCTGTGAATTGAGTCACAGTGTGTTATGTGTGAGTGTGTCTGTGTGTGTGCTGGTAAAGACAGTGCATTGAGTCACAATAAGTTGTGTGTGTGTTAATATTCTCATATAGACTGTGCATTGAGTAACAGTGAGCAAGTGTGTGTGAGTTTGTGGGAGTGTATGAGCACTGGTATGTGTGGAGCATTGAATCAGTTAGGGGTGTGTGTGTGTGTGCTCCTATGGGCTATCTATTGAGCTACTGAGGTGTATTTGTGTTTCTGTCGTGGTATCACAGACTGTGCATTTAATCACAGTGAGCGGGGTGTGTGTGTGTATGTGAGTGTGTGTGCTGGTAGGCTTTCATTGAGTCCCTGGTGTGTGTGTGTGTGTGTGGTGCTACAGACTGCATTGAGTCACAGTGAGGCATGTGTGTGTATGATGGTATAGGCAATTGATTGAGTCACAGTGAGGCATGTGTGTTGTTCTCATATAGGCTGTGCATTGAATCACAGTGAGCCCTGTATCTGTGAGTGTGTGTTTGTGTGTGCTAGTATAGGGTGTGTATTGAGTCACACTGGGGGGTGTGTGTTTGTGCGTGTGTGTTCTTATAGATTGTGCATTGAGTCAGAGTGCCATGTCAGTGTGTGCATTCTGGTATAGACTATGCACTGAATTAGAGTGAGGGGTGTGTGTGTCTGTGTGTTCTGGTATAGGCGGACCATTGTGTCACACTGAGGTGTGTGTGTGTGTTTGTGTGTGTGTGTGCTGATACAGCCTGTGCATTAATCACAGTCAGTTGTGTGTGTATGTGCACCTACAGTTTGCACTTTGTGTCACAGTGTTTTGTGTGTGATATAATACGGTATACAATGAGTCAAAGGGAGGTGTGTGTGTGGGGGTTCATGTGTGCTTATAGGCTATGCATTGAGTCACACTGAGCTGTGTGTTTGAATGTCTGTATGTGTTTGTGTGTGTGTAGAGATATAGGCTGTGTATTGACTCACAGTGAGCATTGTGTGCTTCTGTGTGTGTTTATGTCTGCTAGCTTAGCCTGTGCACTGAGTCACAGGGAGCCTTGTGTGTGTGTGTGAGTGTGTGTGTGTTGGTAAAGACTGTTCATAGGGTCACAGTGAGCTGTCTTTGTCGTTGTGTGATTGCTGGTGTAGACTGTGCATTGATTCAAGTTGAGCTGTGAGTGTGTGTGTGGTGTTGGTATGGACGGTGCACTGAGTCACACTGAGCTGGGAGTGTGTGTGTACATGCTGGTATAATCTGAGCGTTGAGTCACACTGAGGTGTGTGCTTCGTGTCTTTGTGTAGTTGTATGGAATGTGCCTTGGGTCAGAATGAATTGTGTATGTGTACGTTTTTGTGTGTACTTGGTGGTGTAGAGTCTGTATTGAGTCACACTAAGCTGTGAGTGTGTGTGTGATAGGATGATACGTATCCTAAACTTGATAGGTATAGGATGTGGATTGAGTCACAAAGCCGTGTGTGTGTGTCTGTGCTGGGATAGGCTGTGCATTGATTCACAGTGAGCCTTGTTTATGTGCTAGTACAGACCATGCATTGATTCAGTAAAACATGTGTGTGCTTTTCTGTGTTTGTCTGCTGACATAGGCTGTGAACTGAGTCAGAGTGGGCCATGTGTGTTTGTGTCTGATGGTATAGGTGATTCATTGAGTCACAGTGAGCCATATATGAGTGCGTGTTTGTGTGTGTGTTGTGCTATAGTGTGAGCATTGAGTCGCAGTGTGCCGTGTGTGTGTTGTTGTCTGTGTGTGTAGTACAGTCTGAGCATTCAGTTACAGTGCGATGTGTTGCATGAGTTTCTCCTATTATGAAGTGTACATTGAGTCACAATGAGCCCTCTGTAATTGTGTGTGTGTGTGTGTGTGTGTTGGTAGAGGCTGTGAATTGAATCAGAATTAGGTGTTTATGTGTGTGTGGTGGTATGAGCTTTGCATTGTGTCATGGAGGTATGTGTGTGTGTGTTGCTACAGACTTCATTGAATCACAGTGAGCCTGGTGAGTGTCTCTGTGCTGATAGAGGCTGTGAATTGAGTCACAGTTTCTTATGTGTGTGTGATTGTGTGCTGGTATACACTGTGCATTGAGTCATAGTGAGCAGGTCTGTGTGTGTCTTTGTTTTTCTGCAGTAGTATGGGTGGAGCCTTTAATCAGTTATGTGTGTGTGTGTGTGTTCGTTTGGTCTTTGCATTGAGTCACTAAGGTGTATATGTGTGTGTGTGTGTGGTGTTATAGACTGTGCATTGAGTCAGAGTGAGCTGTGAGTGTGTGGGTATGAGAGTGTGTGTGCTGGTGGGCTTTTGTTGATGCACTGGTGTGTGTGCATGTGTGTCTGTTGTGCTACAGACTGCATTGAGTCACAGTGAGACATGTTTGTGTGTGCTGGTATAGGCGATTGATTGAGTCACAGTGATTCATTTGTGTGTGCGTGTTAGTATGCGTGTGTTCTTGATTAGGCTGTGCATTGAGTCACACTGAGGTGTGTGTGTATCCTTGTGTGTGTTGGTATAGATTGTGCATAGAATCACAGTACCATATGTGTGTGTGTGTGCTGGTAAAATCTGAGCATTGAGTCACACTGTCGTGTGTGGTGTGTGTCTGTATGTACTTGTATGGACTGTACATTGAGTCACAGTGAGCATGTGTGTGTGTTTGTGTGTGTGTGTGCACTGGTATGCCTTGAACACTGAATCAGCTAGGTGTGTGTGTGTGCTCATATTGGCTTTGAGTTGTGTCACTGAGGTGTATGTGTGTCTGTGTAGGTGGGGGGCTACAGACTATGTATTTAGTCACACTGAGACGTTTGTGTACCTGAGTGTGTGTTGTGGTATGCTATTTCACTGAGTCACTGGAGTTTGTGTGGGTGTGTGTGCGCTGGTGGAGGCTGATCATTGAATCATAGTTATGTGTTTGTGTGTGTGTGCTGGTATGGGCTTTTCATTGAGTCACGGACTTGTATGTTTGTGTGTGTACATGTGTGTGTGTTGCTAAGATTTAATTCAGTCACAGTGAGCCTTGTGAGTGTATATGTGCTGATATAGGCTGTGAATTGAGTCACAGTGTGTTATGTGTGAGTGTGTCTGTGTGTGTGCTGGTAAAGATAGTGCATTGAGTCACAATAAGTTGTGTGTGTGTTAATATTCTCATATAGACTGTGCATTGAGTAACAGTGAGCAAGTATGTGTGAGTTTGTGGGAGTGTATGAGCACTGGTATGGGTGGAGCATTGAATCAGTTAGGTGAGTGTGTGTGTGTGTGCTCCTATGGGCTATCTATTGAGCTACTGAGGTGTATTTGTGTTTCTGTCGTGGTACCACAGACTGTGCATTTAATCACAGTGAGCGGGGTGTGTGTGTGTATGTGAGTGTGTGTGCTGCTAGGCTTTCATTGAGTCCCTGGTGTGTGTGTGTGTGTGTGTGGTGCTACAGACTGCATTGAGTCACAGTGAGGCGTGTGTGTGTATGATGGTATAGGCAATTGATTGAGTCACAGTGAGGCATGTGTGTGTGTTCTCATATAGGCTGTGCATTGAATCACAGTGAGCCCTGTATCTGTGAGTGTGTGTTTGTGTGTGCTAGTACAGGGTGTGTATTGAGTCACACTGAGGTGTGTGTGTGTGTGCGTGTGTGTTCTTATAGATTGTGCATTGAGTCAGAGTGCCATGTCAGTGTGTGCATTCTGGTATAGACTATGCACTGAATCAGAGTGAGGGGTGTGTGTGTCTGTGTGTTCTGGTATAGGCAGACCATTGAGTCACACTGAGGTGTGTGTGTGTGTTTGTGTGTGTGTGTGCTGATACAGCCTGTGCATTAATCGCAGTCAGTTGTGTGTGTATGTGCACCTACAGGTTGCACTTTGTGTCACAGTGTTTTGTGTGTGATATAATACGGTATACAATGAGTCAAAGGGAGGTGTGTGTGGGGGGGGTGCATGTTTTCTTATAGGCTATGCATTGAGTCACACTGAGCTGTGTGTTTGAATGTCTGTATGTGTTTGTGTGTGTGTAGAGGTATAGGCTGTGTATTGACTCACAGTGTGTGTACGGCCCCGGGCGTCCCCGGGAGTCCCGACCAGCAGGACAAATCCTTGTGAGTCTGAGGAGGAACCTGTGGGGGTTGAAAAAAGGGGGAAGGGCAGGAGACGCGAAAGAATGGAGGCAAGACAGAATCCTGATCAAGCCTCAAACTTTTATTGCTGCGGTAGCTGTATTTATACACTGCAGAGAAAGGGGGGCGGGATTCAGAATGAGGGAAGTACTTGGCTAATCATCATTGGTTCTGCGTGCGCGGGCTTTCATTTTAGGCGCGAACTTCTATCTCATAAATCAGGAAGAGAAGCAGGGTGTCGGCCATCTTCTAATGGCAAAAACTTCTTGGCTCCCAACATTTCCTCCCTTTTTATTTCTTTTAAGGAGGTGGGCATTAACCGAGTGAGGGAGTAGTGACCTGAATCCTCCCGTGGACAAGGTATGTGTGTCCACACTCATTGGCTCTTGGTATCTTTTGGGGAGGAGAGGCAGAGCCAAAGATAATCTTAGCTACTAAAAGCCAAAAACAATGTTTAGATACCAACCTCTATCATAATTCAGGTATACTCACAGGGAATAACAGAGATTACCTTGTATATACATATATACACGTTTTCCCTTGTGCATGCTTTGCTGCCACACTCAACTTGGTACCCATACCCTCCATCAAAGAGGGGTGTAGGCATGTCTCTGTTTCATGCCGCTCCAGTGGAGGGGCAGCCAGAATCATCCTTTGGTTCTGCTTCTGTAATGGCGAGGCGATGGTAATGTATCAGGTTAAATTTTGAGGCAAGTGGGGAGTGCTTTCAGCCTGGCCAACAACCAGCAAAGATGACAGGATCAGGGTCACAACGGATAACTCATGTCGTCTCTGCCGCTCTTTCAATATTAGGAGGGTCTCCATCTTTTTCTGAAAAAGAAAAAGAAATACAATCTCAGGGAAAAGGGCCCTGGATAAAATTTATTACTTTATAGAACTTATAGGTTTAATAAGGCGCTCAGGCAACCAGCGTGCTCCACCTTCTTTGGTATTATATACACATGCGGATCCCCTCCCCCAGATGAGGAGTGGATCGGGTCCATGCCATTTAAAGGTCAAAGGGTCTTTCCACATAACTTGTGCATATTGATTTTTAGTTTCTTGATGCCAAAGGCGATCGGTGGCAGATCTACCATTATTATCTAATTGTAAAAAATTAATTACAAACAGGGCATGACTAAGAATATTTTTTGGGGAATTTTTTGTAGCAGTTAAATCATTATTTTCAAGCTTGGAAATGGTATTTTTAAGGGTTTGATGGGCTCTTTCTACTATGCCTTGACCCTGGGGGTTATATGGAATTCCCGTAAGATGTTTTATTTGAAGCCGGGTGCAAAAATCTTGGAAAGCCTGGGAGGTATACCCAGGCCCATTATCTGTTTTAATTATTTGAGTCTTGCCTAAAACTGTAAAACATTGGAGCACATGTGAAATAATGTTTTTTGTGGCTTCTCCTCCCTGAAGGGAGGCATATATAAAGCCGCTAAAGGTATCAATGGACACATGAATAAATTTTAATTTTCCAAATTCAGCAAGATGGGTAACATCCATCTGCCAGATTTCATTAGGTAATAGACCTCTTGGGTTTACCCCAAGATGTGGAAGAGGTAAAAATGTAACGCACCCTGGACAATTTTTTACAATTTGTCTTGATTGTTCTCGAGTAAGCTGAAACATTAAGCGAAGAGTATGTGCATTAACATGATGTAGCTGATGAAATTGAGTAGCTTGAGAAACAGAATCAGAGGTTACGGTGCACATCAGGCGGGCATTTTTATCAGCTAAATCATTGCCCTGAGAGAGGGGTCCAGGAAGATCTGTATGAGCCCTAAGATGATCAATAAAAAAAGGCGCTTGTCTTCGAAGTATAAGACTTTGAAGTTGTTGAAAAAGGGGAACAGCATTGGAAGAGGGTTTAATATATGGAACAGTTTCTAAAAGGGGGACGGACAAAGCTATATACGAGCTGTCCGTATATAAATTAAAGGGGATATTCTGTAACATCTCAAAAACCTGAAGAATGGCAAAAAGCTCAACAAGTTGTGCTGATAAAAAGGGGGACTGTACCCTATAGGGCTGATTATTTATAACAAATACAGCAACACCGGATGATGATCCATCAGTGAATACTAGGGCAGCATCTCCCAGAGGAACAGCAGAAGTGATTTTGGGAAATATAAACAGATGTTTTCTAGCAAACTGAAGGAGCTTATCAGGTGGATAATGATTATCAATATTACCCTGAAAGGAGGATAAGGAAACAAACCATTTATCATCAGTTTGTAATAACCAACTAAGCTCTTCTTTGGTATAGGGGAGAATCAAATGATCAGGATCTCTGCCAAAAAATTGACGGCTTTTTTCTCTGCCCAAAGTAAAAACCTGTGCTACTAAAGAAGGGTAGGTCTTAAGCACTTTATTAGGAGATACGGACAAATGTATCCACAAGAGGGGATGATCTTGCCATAGGACTCCAGTGGGTGTATGTGCAGTGGCACAAATAATCAAACTAAAGGGACGACCATAATCTAAAAAGGTAATCTGTTGACATCTAATGGCCTTTTCTACTAATTGAAGAGAATTTTTAGCCTCCTTAGTCAGCCTACGGGGTGACAAGGGATCTGATGGCCCTTGTAAAATCTCGAATAAGGGTTTTAACTCTCCCGTAGTAAGTTTAAGATACGGTCGTAGCCAATTAATATCTCCCAAAATTTTTTGAAAATCATTGGGGGTTTGCAAATGTGATACTTGTATGTGTATCTTTTGAGTGGTAATTATTTTTTTGTTTAATTCAAAACCAAGATAATAGTATGGATCTTTTAATTGTACCTTATTTGAAGCAATTTGAAAGCCAGAGGAAGCAAGATTATCTTTTAAATCTTGATAACACTTAAGGAGTTCATCAGTTGATTTTCCAGCCAAAAGAATATCATCCATATAATGAATGATATAGATACCAGGCCAACGAGCCCTAAGAGGGTCTACAGCTTGTGCAACAAATTTTTGACATAAGGTGGGGCTATTGGCCATACCCTGCGGGAGGACCTTCCATTGAAAACGTGGCATTGGGCCTTTAAAATTAATTACTGGGAGACTAAATGCAAAACGCTCTCTATCCTGAGGATGGAGAGGGATAGTAAAAAAGCAATCTTTAAGATCAATAATGATTTTAAAATAGCCAGCTGGAATGGCAATAGGAGAAGGCAAGCCAGGCTGTAAAGCTCCCATAGTAAACATTGTTTTATTAATTTCCCTAAGATCTTGGAGAAGTCGCCATGAGCCAGATCTCTTTTTTATCACAAATATAGGGGTATTCCATGGCGAAGTAGTGGCTTCTAAATGTCCAGCGGCCAATTGTTCCTGCACTAACTTTGTGGCAGCTGTAAGTTTTTCTTCTGTTAGAGACCATTGGTCCACCCAAACGGGATCATTAGTTTTCCATCGTATTTTGTCCGCATGGGGCACAGGAAGGTCAATGGCCGCTAAGAAAAAGGCGAACTGCCTAGGCCCTGGCGATTTATGTTAGATGCCAGGGAAATAGGTCGTGTAATACCCTGATTATTTTTTCCTAAGCCTAAGCCTGGTAGAAACCCTTGGTTTAGCATTAGTTGGGTCACCACCTCATTGGGGCTGTCCATGATTAACTTTAATTGTGACAGGATGTCACGTCCCCAAAGATTCAACGGGATATGTGGCAAAATATAAGGTTGTACCTGTCCAGTATTACCTTCAGTATCTATCCATGTAAGAACTTTAGAGCTCCGTTTAGGATTGGTAGAATGTCCTATGCCTTGTAAATGAGTTATAGACACTGTACAAGGCCAAGAGGAGGGCCAATATTTTTCGGAAATAACTGTTGCATCGGCTCCTGTATCGACTAAACCCTCAAATTTCTTTCCATCTGACCACAGGGTTAGGAGTGGCCTTTCAGGAGTAATTTGTTGGACCCAATAAACATCTGAGGAGCCAAAAGCAGCATCTGCTCTAGGACAATTAGTATGGCTCTTATTTAAAGAATTTAGGGGCAACAATACTAACTGTGCTATCCTTTGACCTTTAGGGATTGATATAGGGCCTTGTAAAGCAGATGCCAAAAGGGTAATTTGACCTGAATAATCATTATCAATAACACCAGGTATAATTTGGAGGCCAGCCAAAGCGGAACTACCTCTTCCTAAAATTAAACCAAAAGTATTTGGGGGCAGGGGGCCATAAACTTCTGTGGGAATTGGTTGTACTCCTTGTTCTGGGACTAATATTGAGTCGGTGGAGGCACAGAGGTCCAATCCTGCGCTTCCGGGTGTGGCTCGACAGAGGGAGCCAACATCCGGGTGCAGGGAACTTGTCCAGATTTTTGAGGAACAAACCGAATTGCCCCTTGGTTTGGTTCCAAGGAAGGGGCCGGGGGCTGGCCCCGTGAAAAGTTTCCCTGTTTTTTGGGGAGCAATTGGCCATTTATATCCGTTTTTGAAAAACATTCTGAAGACCAATGTTTGCCTCTTTTACAACGAGGGCAAACGGTGGTGGGAGGAGCCCGGGATTGATATCGGGGTTGTTGTGGGTTAGCCTTTAATGACTGTCCTTGTCTATGTAATGAACAATCCCGGGCAAAATGTCCAGGTTGTTTGCAATTATAGCAAGTTTTTTGTTGTTTATCTAGGACGGATGTATCTTTAATAAAATCTTTTAGAGCAGCTCCAATCGCAAGACCAACAGAATGGGAGGGACCAATTCCGGAGCACAACTTAATGTAATCAGCCAGGCTACCACCACGATGAGCCCGAAGGGCAGCTTGGCAGGCCGGATTGGCATTTTCATAAGCTAAATGTTTAACAAAGGCATTATCAGTTTCACTATCACCCACTACACGCTCGGCGGCGTCCGTGAGGCGGCTAATAAACTCACAATAAGGCTCTTCTGGTCCCTGGCGAATTTTTGCCAAGGAAGTTGTGGGCGAACCCTTAGGCGGAAGACGGCGCCAGGCCTTAAGGCCAGCATTTTGTATTTGAGCCAACAAACCAGGGGGAAAAGCAGCCTGAGACTCATTGGATTCATAGGGGGGACGGCCAAGTAATTTATCTCGGGTCCATGATCGGGAAGTTCTGTTTTCAGCATTTCTTTGGGCAGTTTCTCTACAATTTTCTGCAAATTCAGTGCGCCATAAAACAAAATCTCCCCCAGAAAGGGTGGCCCGAGCCAGGGTAAGCCAATCATTTGGGGTCAGCCAGCGATCGCTTAATCCCTCCAAGATTGCCAATGTATAAGGGGCTGTGGGCCCATAATTATTGACAGCAGATTTTAAATCTTTTATATGTTTTAAATTGAGGCGGTGATATTTATGTTCAAAAGGGCCGCCCCCAGAAGAATTATGAATATCTGGTCCCTCATCAGGTTCAGGAGATTCTTCTCCCTCTTCCTCTTCCCCTTCCTCACTATCTTCAGCTTGAATTTCACCTTGAGTGTGTAAATTTTGACTGCGAGTAACAGGGAAGGCTAACTTAATGGATCCTGGTTTTTGTCGAAGCGGGGGTTTATTGGGACCGTTCGAGACATTAAAAGAAGTAAGCTCCACCTCAAGGGCCTTAAGCTCCTTTAGGAGATCCAAGCATTCCCGTTTTTGTTGTAAAACATCTCTCAAAGAGGAAATTTCCTGGGTTAAGGCCATCTTAGCCTGTCGAAGGGGATCAATCAGGGGGGCAATGGGAGCAGGGGCGCTAAAGGCAGGCATCTGACGGGGAGTATTATAAGATGGTGGAGGCTTCAAAAGGGGGAATCCCCAGGAATCATCATTGCGATGATAACGAGCAGCCTGCTCATCGAGAGTTTCCTGATCTTGGGGGGAAAGCTGGTCATCATTGGAATCACCCTTAATAGCAGTAAGGGAAGGATAAATCTTCGGGATAACTTTATCATCTGTGGGATAATGATGACCGGTTTCTGGAATTTTTGGGAACTCTTCATTTGAACCCATATCAATGGTAACGGATGGACAAGCTGAATGGAGACGAGAGGCTGCTTTAAGAATTGTTTCCCCGGTCTCTACAACCTTTTGGACATCGGGGTCAAAAAAATGACCCATGAGAATCTCCCTAATTAAATTCCAATATGAAAATGCAGTCACAGGCACTTTAGAAGGCCCAAAGGTTTGATAATAATCATTTAAACAATTTCCTACATGATTCCAGCATTTTTTATCTATTGTCCCTTCCTGTGGGAACCATGGGCAAACATCAGACAAGAACATAAAAAATTCACGCAAATCTTTTTTTCTAGCCTTAATCTTCCGCATCTTGAGGGAATCCTCGATCCCCTGAAGAAAGAGTTCATGGGAACTCAATTCCTGTCCCATATTTATAGCTCCGCTTACCTTATCCTCAGGTCACGACTGCCGAAGGGCGGCCAGTCCTCCGGGGACCTAATCAAGCTGCACTTTCGAGAAAGTCTCGCGGCGGCTCAGTGGGTGCGTGGCCAGGCGTTCGTAAGTGTGCTACCTCCGTCAGGATCCGTTCCTCAGGCCCCACGTTGGGCGCCAATTGTGTACGGCCCCGGGCGTGCCCGGGAGTCCCGACCAGCAGGACAAATCCTTGTGAGTCTGAGGAGGAACCTGTGGGGGTTGAAAAAAGGGGGAAGGGCAGGAGACGCGAAAGAATGGAGACAAGACAGAATCCTGATCAAGCCTCAAACTTTTATTGCTGCGGTAGCTGTATTTATACACTGCAGAGAAAGGGGGGCGGGATTCAGAATGAGGGAAGTGCTTGGCTAATCATCATTGGTGCTGCGTGCGCGGGCTTTCATTTTAGGCGTGAACTTCTATCTCATAAATCAGGAAGAGAAGCAGGGTGTCGGCCATCTTCTAATGGCGAAAACTTCTTGGCTCCCAACAATGATACGTATCCTATACCTGATAGGTAGAGGATGTGCATTGAGTCACAAAGCCGTGTGTGTGTGTCTGTGCTGGGATAGGCTGTGCATTGATTCACAGTGAGCCTTGTTTATGTGCTAGTACAGACCGTGCATTGATTCAGTAAACCATGTGTGTGCTTTTCTGTGTTTGTCTGCTGATATAGGCTGTGAACTGAGTCAGAGTGGGCCATGTGTGTTTGTGTCTGATGGTATAGGTGATTCATTGAGTCACAGTGAGCCATATATGAGTGCGTGTTTGTGTGTGTGTGTGTGTTGTGCTATAGTGTGAGCATTGAGTCACAGTGTGCCGTGTGTGTGTTGTCTGTGTGTGTAGTACAGTCTGAGCATTCAGTTACAGTGTGATGTGTTGCATGTGTTTCTGCTATTATGAAGTGTACATTGAGTCACAATGAGCCCTCTGTAATTGTGTGTGTGTGTGTGTGTGTGTGTTGGTAGACGCTGTGAATTGAATCAGAATTAGGTGTTTATGTGTGTGTGGTGGTATGAGCTTTGCATTGTGTCATGGAGGTATGTGTGTGTGTGTTGCTACAGACTTCATTGAATCACAGTGAGCCTGGTGAGTGTCTCTGTGCTGATAGAGGCTGTGAATTGAGTCACAGTTTCTTATGTGTGTGTGATTGTGTGCTGGTATACACTGTGCATTGAGTCATAGTGAGCAGGTCTGTGTGTGTCTTTGTTTATCTGCAGTAGTATGGGTGGAGCCTTTAATCAGTTATGTGTGTGTGTGTGTGTTCGTTTGGTCTTTGCATTGAGTCACTAAGGTGTATATGTGTGTGTGTGTGTGGTGTTATAGACTGTGCATTGAGTCAGAGTGAGCTGTGAGTGTGTGGGTATGAGAGTGTGTGTGCTGGTGGGCTTTTGTTGATGCACTGGTGTGTGTGCATGTGTGTCTGTTGTGCTACAGACTGCATTGAGTCACAGTGAGACATGTTTGTGTGTGCTGGTATAGGCGATTGATTGAGTCACAGTGATTCATTTGTGTGTGCGTGTTAGTATGCGTGTGTTCTTGTTTAGGCTGTGCATTGAGTGACACTGAGGTGTGTGTGTATGCTTGTGTGTTTTGGTATAGATTGTGCATAGAATCACAGTACCATATGTGTGTGTGTGTGCTGGTAAAATCTGAGCATTGAGTCACACTGTCGTGTGTGGTGTGTGTCTGTATGTACTTGTATGGACTGTACATTGAGTCACAGTGAGCATGTGTGTGTGTTTGTGTGTGTGTGTGCACTGGTATGCCTTGAACACTGAATCAGCTAGGTGTGTGTGTGTGCTCATATTGGCTTTGAGTTGTGTCACTGAGGTGTATGTGTGTCTGTGTAGGTGGGGGGCTACAGACTATGTATTTAGTCACACTGAGACGTTTGTGTACGTGAGTGTGTGTTGTGGTATGTTATTTCACTGAGTCACTGGAGTTTGTGTGGGTGTGTGTGCGCTGGTGGAGGCTGATCATTGAATCACAGTTATGTGTTTGTGTGTGTGTGCTGGTATGGGCTTTTCATTGAGTCACGGACTTGTATGTTTGTGTGTGTACATGTGTGTGTGTTGCTAAGATTTAATTCAGTCACAGTGAGCCTTGTGAGTGTATATGTGCTGATATAGGCTGTGAATTGAGTCACAGTGTGTTATGTGTGAGTGTGTCTGTGTGTGTGCTGGTAAAGACAGTGCATTGAGTCACAATAAGTTGTGTGTGTGTTAATATTCTCATATAGACTGTGCATTGAGTAACAGTGAGCAAGTATGTGTGAGTTTGTGGGAGTGTATGAGCACTGGTATGGGTGGAGCATTGAATCAGTTAGGTGTGTGTGTGTGTGTGTGCTCCTATGGGCTATCTATTGAGCTACTGAGGTGTATTTGTGTTTCTGTCGTGGTACCACAGACTGTGCATTTAATCACAGTGAGCGGGGTGTGTGTGTGTATGTGAGTGTGTGTGCTGCTAGGCTTTCATTGAGTCCCTGGTGTGTGTGTGTGTGTGTGTGTGGTGCTACAGACTGCATTGAGTCACAGTGAGGCGTGTGTGTGTATGATGGTATAGGCAATTGATTGAGTCACAGTGAGGCATGTGTGTGTGTTCTCATATAGGCTGTGCATTGAATCACAGTGAGCCCTGTATCTGTGAGTGTGTGTTTGTGTGTGCTAGTACAGGGTGTGTATTGAGTCACACTGAGGTGTGTGTGTGTGTGCGTGTGTGTTCTTATAGATTGTGCATTGAGTCAGAGTGCCATGTCAGTGTGTGCATTCTGGTATAGACTATGCACTGAATCAGAGTGAGGGGTGTGTGTGTCTGTGTGTTCTGGTATAGGCGGACCATTGAGTCACACTGAGGTGTGTGTGTGTGTTTGTGTGTGTGTGTGCTGATACAGCCTGTGCATTAATCGCAGTCAGTTGTGTGTGTATGTGCACCTACAGGTTGCACTTTGTGTCACAGTGTTTTGTGTGTGATATAATACGGTATACAATGAGTCAAAGGGAGGTGTGTGTGTGGGGGTGCATGTGTTCTTATAGGCTATGCATTGAGTCACACTGAGCTGTGTGTTTGAATGTCTGTATGTGTTTGTGTGTGTGTAGAGGTATAGGCTGTGTATTGACTCACAGTGTGTGTACGGCCCCGGGCGTCCCCGGGAGTCCCGACCAGCAGGACAAATCCTTGTGAGTCTGAGGAGGAACCTGTGGGGGTTGAAAAAAGGGGGAAGGGCAGGAGACGCGAAAGAATGGAGGCAAGACAGAATCCTGATCAAGCCTCAAACTTTTATTGCTGCGGTAGCTGTATTTATACACTGCAGAGAAAGGGGGGCGGGATTCAGAATGAGGGAAGTACTTGGCTAATCATCATTGGTTCTGCGTGCGCGGGCTTTCATTTTAGGCGCGAACTTCTATCTCATAAATCAGGAAGAGAAGCAGGGTGTCGGCCATCTTCTAATGGCGAAAACTTCTTGGCTCCCAACATTTCCTCCCTTTTTATTTCTTTTAAGGAGGTGGGCATTAACCGAGTGAGGGAGTAGTGACCTGAATCCTCCCGTGGACAAGGTATGTGTGTCCACACTCATTGGCTCTTGGTATCTTTTGGGGAGGAGAGGCAGAGCCAAAGATAATCTTAGCTACTAAAAGCCAAAAACAATGTTTAGATACCAACCTCTATCATAATTCAGGTATACTCACAGGGAATAACAGAGATTACCTTGTATATACATATATACACGTTTTCCCTTGTGCATGCTTTGCTGCCACACTCAACTTGGTACCCATACCCTCCATCAAAGAGGGGTGTAGGCATGTCTCTGTTTCATGCCGCTCCAGTGGAGGGGCAGCCAGAATCATCCTTTGGTTCTGCTTCTGTAATGGCGAGGCGATGGTAATGTATCAGGTTAAATTTTGAGGCAAGTGGGGAGTGCTTTCAGCCTGGCCAACAACCAGCAAAGATGACAGGATCAGGGTCACAACGGATAACTCATGTCGTCTCTGCCGCTCTTTCAATATTAGGAGGGTCTCCATCTTTTTCTGAAAAAGAAAAAGAAATACAATCTCAGGGAAAAGGGCCCTGGATAAAATTTATTACTTTATAGAACTTATAGGTTTAATAAGGCGCTCAGGCAACCAGCGTGCTCCACCTTCTTTGGTATTATATACACATGCGGATCCCCTCCCCCAGATGAGGAGTGGATCGGGTCCATGCCATTTAAAGGTCAAAGGGTCTTTCCACATAACTTGTGCATATTGATTTTTAGTTTCTTGATGCCAAAGGCGATCGGTGGCAGATCTACCATTATTATCTAATTGTAAAAAATTAATTACAAACAGGGCATGACTAAGAATATTTTTTGGGGAATTTTTTGTAGCAGTTAAATCATTATTTTTAAGCTTGGAAATGGTATTTTTAAGGGTTTGATGGGCTCTTTCTACTATGCCTTGACCCTGGGGGTTATATGGAATTCCCGTAAGATGTTTTATTTGAAGCCGGGTGCAAAAATCTTGGAAAGCCTGGGAGGTATACCCAGGCCCATTATCTGTTTTAATTATTTGAGTCTTGCCTAAAACTGTAAAACATTGGAGCACATGTGAAATAATGTTTTTTGTGGCTTCTCCTCCCTGAAGGGAGGCATATATAAAGCCGCTAAAGGTATCAATGGACACATGAATAAATTTTAATTTTCCAAATTCAGCAAGATGGGTAACATCCATCTGCCAGATTTCATTAGGTAATAGACCTCTTGGGTTTACCCCAAGATGTGGAAGAGGTAAAAATGTAACGCACCCTGGACAATTTTTTACAATTTGTCTTGATTGTTCTCGAGTAAGCTTAAACATTAAGCGAAGAGTATGTGCATTAACATGATGTAGCTGATGAAATTGAGTAGCTTGAGAAACAGAATCAGAGGTTACGGTGCACATCAGGCGGGCATTTTTATCAGCTAAATCATTGCCCTGAGAGAGGGGTCCAGGAAGATCTGTATGAGCCCTAAGATGATCAATAAAAAAAGGCGCTTGTCTTCGAAGTATAAGACTTTGAAGTTGTTGAAAAAGGGGAACAGCATTGGAAGAGGGTTTAATATATGGAACAGTTTCTAAAAGGGGGACGGACAAAGCTATATACGAGCTGTCCGTATATAAATTAAAGGGGATATTCTGTAACATCTCAAAAACCTGAAGAATGGCAAAAAGCTCAACAAGTTGTGCTGATAAAAAGGGGGACTGTACCCTATAGGGCTGATTATTTATAACAAATACAGCAACACCGGATGATGATCCATCAGTGAATACTAGGGCAGCATCTCCCAGAGGAACAGCAGAAGTGATTTTGGGAAATATAAACAGATGTTTTCTAGCAAACTGAAGGAGCTTATCAGGTGGATAATGATTATCAATATTACCCTGAAAGGAGGATAAGGAAACAAACCATTTATCATCAGTTTGTAATAACCAACTAAGCTCTTCTTTGGTATAGGGGAGAATCAAATGATCAGGATCTCTGCCAAAAAATTGACGGCTTTTTTCTCTGCCCAAAGTAAGAACCTGTGCTACTAAAGAAGGGTAGGTCTTAAGCACTTTATTAGGAGATACGGACAAATGTATCCACAAGAGGGGATGATCTTGCCATAGGACTCCAGTGGGTGTATGTGCAGTGGCACAAATAATCAAACTAAAGGGACGACCATAATCTAAAAAGGTAATCTGTTGACATCTAATGGCCTTTTCTACTAATTGAAGAGAATTTTTAGCCTCCTTAGTCAGCCTACGGGGTGACAAGGGATCTGATGGCCCTTGTAAAATCTCGAATAAGGGTTTTAACTCTCCCGTAGTAAGTTTAAGATACGGTCGTAGCCAATTAATATCTCCCAAAAATTTTTGAAAATCATTGGGGGTTTGCAAATGTGATACTTGTATGTGTATCTTTTGAGTGGTAATTATTTTTTTGTTTAATTCAAAACCAAGATAATAGTATGGATCTTTTAATTGTACCTTATTTGAAGCAATTTGAAAGCCAGAGGAAGCAAGATTATCTTTTAAATCTTGATAACACTTAAGGGGTTCATCAGTTGATTTTCCAGCCAAAAGAATATCATCCATATAATGAATGATATAGATACCAGGCCAACGAGCCCTAAGAGGGTCTACAGCTTGTGCAACAAATTTTTGACATAAGGTGGGGCTATTGGCCATACCCTGCGGGAGGACCTTCCATTGAGAACGTGGCATTGGGCCTTTAAAATTAATTACTGGGAGACTAAATGCAAAACGCTCTCTATCCTGAGGATGGAGAGGGATAGTAAAAAAGCAATCTTTAAGATCAATAATGATTTTAAAATAGCCAGCTGGAATGGCAATAGGAGAAGGCAAGCCAGGCTGTAAAGCTCCCATAGTAAACATTGTTTTATTAATTTCCCTAAGATCTTGGAGAAGTCGCCATGAGCCAGATCTCTTTTTTATCACAAATATAGGGGTATTCCATGGCGAAGTAGTGGCTTCTAAATGTCCAGCGGCCAATTGTTCCTGCACTAACTTTGTGGCAGCTGTAAGTTTTTCTTCTGTTAGAGACCATTGGTCCACCCAAACGGGATCATTAGTTTTCCATCGTATTTTGTCCGCATGGGGCACAGGAAGGTCAATGGCCGCTAAGAAAAAGGCGAACTGCCTAGGCCCTGGCGATTTATGTTAGATGCCAGGGAAATAGGTCGTGTAATACCCTGATTATTTTTTCCTAAGCCTAAGCCTGGTAGAAACCCTTGGTTTAGCATTAGTTGGGTCACCACCTCATTGGGGCTGTCCATGATTAACTTTAATTGTGACAGGATGTCACGTCCCCAAAGATTCAACGGGATATGTGGCAAAATATAAGGTTGTACCTGTCCAGTATTACCTTCAGTATCTATCCATGTAAGAACTTTAGAGCTCCGTTTAGGATTGGTAGAATGTCCTATGCCTTGTAAATGAGTTATAGACACTGTACAAGGCCAAGAGGAGGGCCAATATTTTTCGGAAATAACTGTTGCATCGGCTCCTGTATCGACTAAACCCTCAAATTTCTTTCCATCTGACCACAGGGTTAGGAGTGGCCTTTCAGGAGTAATTTGTTGGACCCAATAAACATCTGAGGAGCCAAAAGCAGCATCTGCTCTAGGACAATTAGTATGGCTCTTATTTAAAGAATTTAGGGGCAACAATACTAACTGTGCTATCCTTTGACCTTTAGGGATTGATATAGGGCCTTGTAAAGCAGATGCCAAAAGGGTAATTTGACCTGAATAATCATTATCAATAACACCAGGTATAATTTGGAGGCCAGCCAAAGCGGAACTACCTCTTCCTAAAATTAAACCAAAAGTATTTGGGGGCAGGGGGCCATAAACTTCTGTGGGAATTGGTTGTACTCCTTGTTCTGGGACTAATATTGAGTCGGTGGAGGCACAGAGGTCCAATCCTGCGCTTCCGGGTGTGGCTCGACAGAGGGAGCCAACATCCGGGTGCAGGGAACTTGTCCAGATTTTTGAGGAACAAACCGAATTGCCCCTTGGTTTGGTTCCAAGGAAGGGGCCAGGGGCTGGCCCCGTGAAAAGTTTCCCTGTTTTTTGGGGAGCAATTGGCCATTTATATCCGTTTTTGAAAAACATTCTGAAGACCAATGTTTGCCTCTTTTACAACGAGGGCAAACGGTGGTGGGAGGAGCCCGGGATTGATATCGGGGTTGTTGTGGGTTAGCCTTTAATGACTGTCCTTGTCTATGTAATGAACAATCCCAGGCAAAATGTCCAGGTTGTTTGCAATTATAGCAAGTTTTTTGTTGTTTATCTAGGACGGATGTATCTTTAATAAAATCTTTTAGAGCAGCTCCAATCGCAAGACCAACAGAATGGGAGGGACCAATTCCGGAGCACAACTTAATGTAATCAGCCAGGCTACCACCACGATGAGCCCGAAGGGCAGCTTGGCAGGCCGGATTGGCATTTTCATAAGCTAAATGTTTAACAAAGGCATTATCAGTTTCACTATCACCCACTACACGCTCGGCGGCGTCCGTGAGGCGGCTAATAAACTCACAATAAGGTTCTTCTGGTCCCTGGCGAATTTTTGCCAAGGAAGTTGTGGGCGAACCCTTAGGCGGAAGACGGCGCCAGGCCTTAAGGCCAGCATTTTGTATTTGAGCCAACAAACCAGGGGGAAAAGCAGCCTGAGACTCATTGGATTCATAGGGGGGACGGCCAAGTAATTTATCTCGGGTCCATGATCGGGAAGTTCTGTTTTCAGCATTTCTTTGGGCAGTTTCTCTACAATTTTCTGCAAATTCAGTGCGCCATAAAACAAAATCTCCCCCAGAAAGGGTGACCCGAGCCAGGGTAAGCCAATCATTTGGGGTCAGCCAGCGATCGCTTAATCCCTCCAAGATTGCCAATGTATAAGGGGCTGTGGGCCCATAATTATTGACAGCAGATTTTAAATCTTTTATATGTTTTAAATTGAGGCGGTGATATTTATGTTCAAAAGGGCCGCCCCCAGAAGAATTATGAATATCTGGTCCCTCATCAGGTTCAGGAGATTCTTCTCCCTCTTCCTCTTCCCCTTCCTCACTATCTTCAGCTTGAATTTCACCTTGAGTGGGTAAATTTTGACTGCGAGTAACAGGGAAGGCTAACTTAATGGATCCTGGTTTTTGTCGAAGCGGGGGTTTATTGGGACCGTTCGAGACATTAAAAGAAGTAAGCTCCACCTCAAGGGCCTTAAGCTCCTTTAGGAGATCCAAGCATTCCCGTTTTTGTTGTAAAACATCTCTCAAAGAGGAAATTTCCTGGGTTAAGGCCATCTTAGCCTGTCGAAGGGGATCAATCAGGGGGGCAATGGGAGCAGGGGCGCTAAAGGCAGGCATCTGATGAGGAGTATTATAAGATGGTGGAGGCTTCAAAAGGGGGAATCCCCAGGAATCATCATTGCGATGATAACGAGCAGCCTGCTCATCGAGAGTTTCCTGATCTTGGGGGGAAAGCTGGTCATCATTGGAATCACCCTTAATAGCAGTAAGGGAAGGATAAATCTTCGGGATAACTTTATCATCTGTGGGATAATGATGACCGGTTTCTGGAATTTTTGGGAACTCTTCATTTGAACCCATATCAATGGTAACGGATGGACAAGCTGAATGGAGACGAGAGGCTGCTTTAAGAATTGTTTCCCCGGTCTCTACAACCTTTTGGACATCGGGGTCAAAAAAATGACCCATGAGAATCTCCCTAATTAAATTCCAATATGAAAATGCAGTCACAGGCACTTTAGAAGGCCCAAAGGTTTGATAATAATCATTTAAACAATTTCCTACATGATTCCAGCATTTTTTATCTATTGTCCCTTCCTGTGGGAACCATGGGCAAACATCAGACAAGAACATAAAAAATTCACGCAAATCTTTTTTTCTAGCCTTAATCTTCCGCATCTTGAGGGAATCCTCGATCCCCTGAAGAAAGAGTTCATGGGAACTCAATTCCTGTCCCATATTTATAGCTCCGCTTACCTTATCCTCAGGTCACGACTGCCGAAGGGCGGCCAGTCCTCCGGGGACCTAATCAAGCTGCACTTTCGAGAAAGTCTCGCGGCGGCTCAGTGGGTGCGTGGCCAGGCGTTCGTAAGCGTGCTACCTCCGTCAGGATCCGTTCCTCAGGCCCCACGTTGGGCGCCAATTGTGTACGGCCCCGGGCGTGCCCGGGAGTCCCGACCAGCAGGACAAATCCTTGTGAGTCTGAGGAGGAACCTGTGGGGGTTGAAAAAAGGGGGAAGGGCAGGAGACGCGAAAGAATGGAGACAAGACAGAATCCTGATCAAGCCTCAAACTTTTATTGCTGCGGTAGCTGTATTTATACACTGCAGAGAAAGGGGGGCGGGATTCAGAATGAGGGAAGTGCTTGGCTAATCATCATTGGTGCTGCGTGCGCGGGCTTTCATTTTAGGCGTGAACTTCTATCTCATAAATCAGGAAGAGAAGCAGGGTGTCGGCCATCTTCTAATGGCGAAAACTTCTTGGCTCCCAACAATGATACGTATCCTATACCTGATAGATAGAGGATGTGCATTGAGTCACAAAGCCGTGTGTGTGTGTCTGTGCTGGGATAGGCTGTGCATTGATTCACAGTGAGCCTTGTTTATGTGCTAGTACAGACCGTGCATTGATTCAGTAAACCATGTGTGTGCTTTTCTGTGTTTGTCTGCTGATATAGGCTGTGAACTGAGTCAGAGTGGGCCATGTGTGTTTGTGTCTGATGGTATAGGTGATTCATTGAGTCACAGTGAGCCATATATGAGTGCGTGTTTGTGTGTGTGTGTGTGTTGTGCTATAGTGTGAGCATTGAGTCACAGTGTGCCGTGTGTGTGTTGTTGTCTGTGTGTGTAGTACAGTCTGAGCATTCAGTTACAGTGCGATGTGTTGCATGAGTTTCTCCTATTATGAAGTGTACATTGAGTCACAATGAGCCCTCTGTAATTGTGTGTGTGTGTGTGTGTGTGTTGGTAGAGGCTGTGAATTGAATCAGAATTAGGTGTTTATGTGTGTGTGGTGGTATGAGCTTTGCATTGTGTCATGGAGGTATGTGTGTGTGTGTTGCTACAGACTTCATTGAATCACAGTGAGCCTGGTGAGTGTCTCTGTGCTGATAGAGGCTGTGAATTGAGTCACAGTTTCTTATGTGTGTGTGATTGTGTGCTGGTATACACTGTGCATTGAGTCATAGTGAGCAGGTCTGTGTGTGTCTTTGTTTTTCTGCAGTAGTATGGGTGGAGCCTTTAATCAGTTATGTGTGTGTGTGTGTGTTCGTTTGGTCTTTGCATTGAGTCACTAAGGTGTATATGTGTGTGTGTGGTGTTATAGACTGTGCATTGAGTCAGAGTGAGCTGTGAGTGTGTGGGTATGAGAGTGTGTGTGCTGGTGGGCTTTTGTTGATGCACTGGTGTGTGTGCATGTGTGTCTGTTGTGCTACAGACTGCATTGAGTCACAGTGAGACATGTTTGTGTGTGCTGGTATAGGCGATTGATTGAGTCACAGTGATTCATTTGTGTGTGCGTGTTAGTATGCGTGTGTTCTTGTTTAGGCTGTGCATTGAGTCACACTGAGGTGTGTGTGTATGCTTGTGTGTGTTGGTATAGATTGTGCATAGAATCACAGTACCATATGTGTGTGTGTGTGCTGGTAAAATCTGAGCATTGAGTCACACTGTCATGTGTGGTGTGTGTCTGTATGTACTTGTATGGACTGTACATTGAGTCACAGTGAGCATGTGTGTGTGTTTGTGTGTGTGTGTGCACTGGTATGCCTTGAACACTGAATCAGCTAGGTGTGTGTGTGTGCTCATATTGGCTTTGAGTTGTGTCACTGAGGTGTATGTGTGTCTGTGTAGGTGGGGGGCTACAGACTATGTATTTAGTCACACTGAGATGTTTGTGTACGTGAGTGTGTGTTGTGGTATGTTATTTCACTGAGTCACTGGAGTTTGTGTGGGTGTGTGTGTGCTGGTGGAGGCTGATCATTGAATCACAGTTATGTGTTTGTGTGTGTGTGCTGGTATGGGCTTTTCATTGAGTCACGGACTTGTATGTTTGTGTGTGTACATGTGTGTGTGTTGCTAAGATTTAATTCAGTCACAGTGTGCCTTGTGAGTGTATATGTGCTGATATAGGCTGTGAATTGAGTCACAGTGTGTTATGTGTGAGTGTGTCTGTGTGTGTGCTGGTAAAGACAGTGCATTGAGTCACAATAAGTTGTGTGTGTGTTAATATTCTCATATAGACTGTGCATTGAGTAACAGTGAGCAAGTATGTGTGAGTTTGTGGGAGTGTATGAGCACTGGTATGGGTGGAGCATTGAATCAGTTAGGTGTGTGTGCTCCTATGGGCTATCTATTGAGCTACTGAGGTGTATTTGTGTTTCTGTCGTGGTACCACAGACTGTGCATTTAATCACAGTGAGCGGGGTGTGTGTGTGTATGTGAGTGTGTGTGCTGCTAGGCTTTCATTGAGTCCCTGGTGTGTGTGTGTGTGTGTGTGGTGCTACAGACTGCATTGAGTCACAGTGAGGCGTGTGTGTGTATGATGGTATAGGCAATTGATTGAGTCACAGTGAGGCATGTGTGTGTGTTCTCATATAGGCTGTGCATTGAATCACAGTGAGCCCTGTATCTGTGAGTGTGTGTTTGTGTGTGCTAGTACAGGGTGTGTATTGAGTCACACTGAGGTGTGTGTGTGTGTGCGTGTGTGTTCTTATAGATTGTGCATTGAGTCAGAGTGCCATGTCAGTGTGTGCATTCTGGTATAGACTATGCACTGAATCAGAGTGAGGGGTGTGTGTGTCTGTGTGTTCTGGTATAGGCGGACCATTGAGTCACACTGAGGTGTGTGTGTGTGTTTGTGTGTGTGTGTGCTGATACAGCCTGTGCATTAATCGCAGTCAGTTGTGTGTGTATGTGCACCTACAGGTTGCACTTTGTGTCACAGTGTTTTGTGTGTGATATAATACGGTATACAATGAGTCAAAGGGAGGTGTGTGTGTGGGGGTGCATGTGTTCTTATAGGCTATGCATTGAGTCACACTGAGCTGTGTGTTTGAATGTCTGTATGTGTTTGTGTGTGTGTAGAGGTATAGGCTGTGTATTGACTCACAGTGTGTGTACGGCCCCGGGCGTCCCCGGGAGTCCCGACCAGCAGGACAAATCCTTGTGAGTCTGAGGAGGAACCTGTGGGGGTTGAAAAAAGGGGGAAGGGCAGGAGACGCGAAAGAATGGAGACAAGACAGAATCCTGATCAAGCCTCAAACTTTTATTGCTGCGGTAGCTGTATTTATACACTGCAGAGAAAGGGGGGCGGGATTCAGAATGAGGGAAGTACTTGGCTAATCATCATTGGTTCTGCGTGCGCGGGCTTTCATTTTAGGCGCGAACTTCTATCTCATAAATCAGGAAGAGAAGCAGGGTGTCGGCCATCTTCTAATGGCGAAAACTTCTTGGCTCCCAACATTTCCTCCCTTTTTATTTCTTTTAAGGAGGTGGGCATTAACCGAGTGAGGGAGTAGTGACCTGAATCCTCCCGTGGACAAGGTATGTGTGTCCACACTCATTGGCTCTTGGTATCTTTTGGGGAGGAGAGGCAGAGCCAAAGATAATCTTAGCTACTAAAAGCCAAAAACAATGTTTAGATACCAACCTCTATCATAATTCAGGTATACTCACAGGGAATAACAGAGATTACCTTGTATATACATATATACACGTTTTCCCTTGTGCATGCTTTGCTGCCACACTCAACTTGGTACCCATACCCTCCATCAAAGAGGGGTGTAGGCATGTCTCTGTTTCATGCCGCTCCAGTGGAGGGGCAGCCAGAATCATCCTTTGGTTCTGCTTCTGTAATGGCGAGGCGATGGTAATGTATCAGGTTAAATTTTGAGGCAAGTGGGGAGTGCTTTCAGCCTGGCCAACAACCAGCAAAGATGACAGGATCAGGGTCACAACGGATAACTCATGTCGTCTCTGCCGCTCTTTCAATATTAGGAGGGTCTCCATCTTTTTCTGAAAAAGAAAAAGAAATACAATCTCAGGGAAAAGGGCCCTGGATAAAATTTATTACTTTATAGAACTTATAGGTTTAATAAGGCGCTCAGGCAACCAGCGTGCTCCACCTTCTTTGGTATTATATACACATGCGGATCCCCTCCCCCAGATGAGGAGTGGATCAGGTCCATGCCATTTAAAGGTCAAAGGGTCTTTCCACATAACTTGTGCATATTGATTTTTAGTTTCTTGATGCCAAAGGCGATCGGTGGCAGATCTACCATTATTATCTAATTGTAAAAAATTAATTACAAACAGGGCATGACTAAGAATATTTTTTGGGGAATTTTTTGTAGCAGTTAAATCATTATTTTTAAGCTTGGAAATGGTATTTTTAAGGGTTTGATGGGCTCTTTCTACTATGCCTTGACCCTGGGGGTTATATGGAATTCCCGTAAGATGTTTTATTTGAAGCCGGGTGCAAAAATCTTGGAAAGCCTGGGAGGTATACCCAGGCCCATTATCTGTTTTAATTATTTGAGTCTTGCCTAAAACTGTAAAACATTGGAGCACATGTGAAATAATGTTTTTTGTGGCTTCTCCTCCCTGAAGGGAGGCATATATAAAGCCGCTAAAGGTATCAATGGACACATGAATAAATTTTAATTTTCCAAATTCAGCAAGATGGGTAACATCCATCTGCCAGATTTCATTAGGTAATAGACCTCTTGGGTTTACCCCAAGATGTGGAAGAGGTAAAAATGTAACGCACCCTGGACAATTTTTTACAATTTGTCTTGATTGTTCTCGAGTAAGCTTAAACATTAAGCGAAGAGTATGTGCATTAACATGATGTAGCTGATGAAATTGAGTAGCTTGAGAAACAGAATCAGAGGTTACGGTGCACATCAGGCGGGCATTTTTATCAGCTAAATCATTGCCCTGAGAGAGGGGTCCAGGAAGATCTGTATGAGCCCTAAGATGATCAATAAAAAAAGGCGCTTGTCTTCGAAGTATAAGACTTTGAAGTTGTTGAAAAAGGGGAACAGCATTGGAAGAGGGTTTAATATATGGAACAGTTTCTAAAAGGGGGACGGACAAAGCTATATACGAGCTGTCCGTATATAAATTAAAGGGGATATTCTGTAACATCTCAAAAACCTGAAGAATGGCAAAAAGCTCAACAAGTTGTGCTGATAAAAAGGGGGACTGTACCCTATAGGGCTGATTATTTATAACAAATACAGCAACACCGGATGATGATCCATCAGTGAATACTAGGGCAGCATCTCCCAGAGGAACAGCAGAAGTGATTTTGGGAAATATAAACAGATGTTTTCTAGCAAACTGAAGGAGCTTATCAGGTGGATAATGATTATCAATATTACCCTGAAAGGAGGATAAGGAAACAAACCATTTATCATCAGTTTGTAATAACCAACTAAGCTCTTCTTTGGTATAGGGGAGAATCAAATGATCAGGATCTCTGCCAAAAAATTGACGGCTTTTTTCTCTGCCCAAAGTAAGAACCTGTGCTACTAAAGAAGGGTAGGTCTTAAGCACTTTATTAGGAGATACGGACAAATGTATCCACAAGAGGGGATGATCTTGCCATAGGACTCCAGTGGGTGTATGTGCAGTGGCACAAATAATCAAACTAAAGGGACGACCATAATCTAAAAAGGTAATCTGTTGACATCTAATGGCCTTTTCTACTAATTGAAGAGAATTTTTAGCCTCCTTAGTCAGCCTACGGGGTGACAAGGGATCTGATGGCCCTTGTAAAATCTCGAATAAGGGTTTTAACTCTCCCGTAGTAAGTTTAAGATACGGTCGTAGCCAATTAATATCTCCCAAAAATTTTTGAAAATCATTGGGGGTTTGCAAATGTGATACTTGTATGTGTATCTTTTGAGAGGTAATTATTTTTTTGTTTAATTCAAAACCAAGATAATAGTATGGATCTTTTAATTGTACCTTATTTGAAGCAATTTGAAAGCCAGAGGAAGCAAGATTATCTTTTAAATCTTGATAACACTTAAGGGGTTCATCAGTTGATTTTCCAGCCAAAAGAATATCATCCATATAATGAATGATATAGATACCAGGCCAACGAGCCCTAAGAGGGTCTACAGCTTGTGCAACAAATTTTTGACATAAGGTGGGGCTATTGGCCATACCCTGCGGGAGGACCTTCCATTGAGAACGTGGCATTGGGCCTTTAAAATTAATTACTGGGAGACTAAATGCAAAACGCTCTCTATCCTGAGGATGGAGAGGGATAGTAAAAAAGCAATCTTTAAGATCAATAATGATTTTAAAATAGCCAGCTGGAATGGCAATAGGAGAAGGCAAGCCAGGCTGTAAAGCTCCCATAGTAAACATTGTTTTATTAATTTCCCTAAGATCTTGGAGAAGTCGCCATGAGCCAGATCTCTTTTTTATCACAAATATAGGGGTATTCCATGGCGAAGTAGTGGCTTCTAAATGTCCAGCGGCCAATTGTTCCTGCACTAACTTTGTGGCAGCTGTAAGTTTTTCTTCTGTTAGAGACCATTGGTCCACCCAAACGGGATCATTAGTTTTCCATCGTATTTTGTCCGCATGGGGCACAGGAAGGTCAATGGCCGCTAAGAAAAAGGCGAACTGCCTAGGCCCTGGCGATTTATGTTAGATGCCAGGGAAATAGGTCGTGTAATACCCTGATTATTTTTTCCTAAGCCTAAGCCTGGTAGAAACCCTTGGTTTAGCATTAGTTGGGTCACCACCTCATTGGGGCTGTCCATGATTAACTTTAATTGTGACAGGATGTCACGTCCCCAAAGATTCAACGGGATATGTGGCAAAATATAAGGTTGTACCTGTCCAGTATTACCTTCAGTATCTATCCATGTAAGAACTTTAGAGCTCCGTTTAGGATTGGTAGAATGTCCTATGCCTTGTAAATGAGTTATAGACACTGTACAAGGCCAAGAGGAGGGCCAATATTTTTCGGAAATAACTGTTGCATCGGCTCCTGTATCGACTAAACCCTCAAATTTCTTTCCATCTGACCACAGGGTTAGGAATGGCCTTTCAGGAGTAATTTGTTGGACCCAATAAACATCTGAGGAGCCAAAAGCAGCATCTGCTCTAGGACAATTAGTATGGCTCTTATTTAAAGAATTTAGGGGCAACAATACTAACTGTGCTATCCTTTGACCTTTAGGGATTGATATAGGGCCTTGTAAAGCAGATGCCAAAAGGGTAATTTGACCTGAATAATCATTATCAATAACACCAGGTATAATTTGGAGGCCAGCCAAAGCGGAACTACCTCTTCCTAAAATTAAACCAAAAGTATTTGGGGGCAGGGGGCCATAAACTTCTGTGGGAATTGGTTGTACTCCTTGTTCTGGGACTAATATTGAGTCGGTGGAGGCACAGAGGTCCAATCCTGCGCTTCCGGGTGTGGCTCGACAGAGGGAGCCAACATCCGGGTGCAGGGAACTTGTCCAGATTTTTGAGGAACAAACCGAATTGCCCCTTGGTTTGGTTCCAAGGAAGGGGCCAGGGGCTGGCCCCGTGAAAAGTTTCCCTGTTTTTTGGGGAGCAATTGGCCATTTATATCCGTTTTTGAAAAACATTCTGAAGACCAATGTTTGCCTCTTTTACAACGAGGGCAAACGGTGGTGGGAGGAGCCCGGGATTGATATCGGGGTTGTTGTGGGTTAGCCTTTAATGACTGTCCTTGTCTATGTAATGAACAATCCCAGGCAAAATGTCCAGGTTGTTTGCAATTATAGCAAGTTTTTTGTTGTTTATCTAGGACGGATGTATCTTTAATAAAATCTTTTAGAGCAGCTCCAATCGCAAGACCAACAGAATGGGAGGGACCAATTCCGGAGCACAACTTAATGTAATCAGCCAGGCTACCACCACGATGAGCCCGAAGGGCAGCTTGGCAGGCCGGATTGGCATTTTCATAAGCTAAATGTTTAACAAAGGCATTATCAGTTTCACTATCACCCACTACACGCTCGGCGGCGTCCGTGAGGCGGCTAATAAACTCACAATAAGGTTCTTCTGGTCCCTGGCGAATTTTTGCCAAGGAAGTTGTGGGCGAACCCTTAGGCGGAAGACGGCGCCAGGCCTTAAGGCCAGCATTTTGTATTTGAGCCAACAAACCAGGGGGAAAAGCAGCCTGAGACTCATTGGATTCATAGGGGGGACGGCCAAGTAATTTATCTCGGGTCCATGATCGGGAAGTTCTGTTTTCAGCATTTCTTTGGGCAGTTTCTCTACAATTTTCTGCAAATTCAGTGCGCCATAAAACAAAATCTCCCCCAGAAAGGGTGACCCGAGCCAGGGTAAGCCAATCATTTGGGGTCAGCCAGCGATCGCTTAATCCCTCCAAGATTGCCAATGTATAAGGGGCTGTGGGCCCATAATTATTGACAGCAGATTTTAAATCTTTTATATGTTTTAAATTGAGGCGGTGATATTTATGTTCAAAAGGGCCGCCCCCAGAAGAATTATGAATATCTGGTCCCTCATCAGGTTCAGGAGATTCTTCTCCCTCTTCCTCTTCCCCTTCCTCACTATCTTCAGCTTGAATTTCACCTTGAGTGGGTAAATTTTGACTGCGAGTAACAGGGAAGGCTAACTTAATGGATCCTGGTTTTTGTCGAAGCGGGGGTTTATTGGGACCGTTCGAGACATTAAAAGAAGTAAGCTCCACCTCAAGGGCCTTAAGCTCCTTTAGGAGATCCAAGCATTCCCGTTTTTGTTGTAAAACATCTCTCAAAGAGGAAATTTCCTGGGTTAAGGCCATCTTAGCCTGTCGAAGGGGATCAATCAGGGGGGCAATGGGAGCAGGGGCGCTAAAGGCAGGCATCTGATGAGGAGTATTATAAGATGGTGGAGGCTTCAAAAGGGGGAATCCCCAGGAATCATCATTGCGATGATAACGAGCAGCCTGCTCATCGAGAGTTTCCTGATCTTGGGGGGAAAGCTGGTCATCATTGGAATCACCCTTAATAGCAGTAAGGGAAGGATAAATCTTCGGGATAACTTTATCATCTGTGGGATAATGATGACCGGTTTCTGGAATTTTTGGGAACTCTTCATTTGAACCCATATCAATGGTAACGGATGGACAAGCTGAATGGAGACGAGAGGCTGCTTTAAGAATTGTTTCCCCGGTCTCTACAACCTTTTGGACATCGGGGTCAAAAAAATGACCCATGAGAATCTCCCTAATTAAATTCCAATATGAAAATGCAGTCACAGGCACTTTAGAAGGCCCAAAGGTTTGATAATAATCATTTAAACAATTTCCTACATGATTCCAGCATTTTTTATCTATTGTCCCTTCCTGTGGGAACCATGGGCAAACATCAGACAAGAACATAAAAAATTCACGCAAATCTTTTTTTCTAACCTTAATCTTCCGCATCTTGAGGGAATCCTCGATCCCCTGAAGAAAGAGTTCATGGGAACTCAATTCCTGTCCCATATTTATAGCTCCGCTTACCTTATCCTCAGGTCACGACTGCCGAAGGGCGGCCAGTCCTCCGGGGACCTAATCAAGCTGCACTTTCGAGAAAGTCTCGCGGCGGCTCAGTGGGTGCGTGGCCAGGCGTTCGTAAGCGTGCTACCTCCGTCAGGATCCGTTCCTCAGGCCCCACGTTGGGCGCCAATTGTGTACGGCCCCGGGCGTGCCCGGGAGTCCCGACCAGCAGGACAAATCCTTGTGAGTCTGAGGAGGAACCTGTGGGGGTTGAAAAAAGGGGGAAGGGCAGGAGACGCGAAAGAATGGAGACAAGACAGAATCCTGATCAAGCCTCAAACTTTTATTGCTGCGGTAGCTGTATTTATACACTGCAGAGAAAGGGGGGCGGGATTCAGAATGAGGGAAGTGCTTGGCTAATCATCATTGGTGCTGCGTGCGCGGGCTTTCATTTTAGGCGTGAACTTCTATCTCATAAATCAGGAAGAGAAGCAGGGTGTCGGCCATCTTCTAATGGCGAAAACTTCTTGGCTCCCAACAATGATACGTATCCTATACCTGATAGGTAGAGGATGTGCATTGAGTCACAAAGCCGTGTGTGTGTGTCTGTGCTGGGATAGGCTGTGCATTGATTCACAGTGAGCCTTGTTTATGTGCTAGTACAGACCGTGCATTGATTCAGTAAACCATGTGTGTGCTTTTCTGTGTTTGTCTGCTGATATAGGCTGTGAACTGAGTCAGAGTGGGCCATGTGTGTTTGTGTCTGATGGTATAGGTGATTCATTGAGTCACAGTGAGCCATATATGAGTGCGTGTTTGTGTGTGTGTGTGTGTTGTGCTATAGTGTGAGCATTGAGTCACAGTGTGCCGTGTGTGTGTTGTCTGTGTGTGTAGTACAGTCTGAGCATTCAGTTACAGTGTGATGTGTTGCATGTGTTTCTGCTATTATGAAGTGTACATTGAGTCACAATGAGCCCTCTGTAATTGTGTGTGTGTGTGTGTGTGTGTGTTGGTAGAGGCTGTGAATTGAATCAGAATTAGGTGTTTATGTGTGTGTGGTGGTATGAGCTTTGCATTGTGTCATGGAGGTATGTGTGTGTGTGTTGCTACAGACTTCATTGAATCACAGTGAGCCTGGTGAGTGTCTCTGTGCTGATAGAGGCTGTGAATTGAGTCACAGTTTCTTATGTGTGTGTGATTGTGTGCTGGTATACACTGTGCATTGAGTCATAGTGAGCAGGTCTGTGTGTGTCTTTGTTTATCTGCAGTAGTATGGGTGGAGCCTTTAATCAGTTATGTGTGTGTGTGTGTGTTCGTTTGGTCTTTGCATTGAGTCACTAAGGTGTATATGTGTGTGTGTGTGTGGTGTTATAGACTGTGCATTGAGTCAGAGTGAGCTGTGAGTGTGTGGGTATGAGAGTGTGTGTGCTGGTGGGCTTTTGTTGATGCACTGGTGTGTGTGCATGTGTGTCTGTTGTGCTACAGACTGCATTGAGTCACAGTGAGACATGTTTGTGTGTGCTGGTATAGGCGATTGATTGAGTCACAGTGATTCATTTGTGTGTGCGTGTTAGTATGCGTGTGTTCTTGTTTAGGCTGTGCATTGAGTCACACTGAGGTGTGTGTGTATGCTTCTGTGTGTTGGTATACATTGTGCATAGAATCACAGTACCATATGTGTGTGTGTGTGCTGGTAAAATCTGAGCATTGAGTCACACTGTCGTGTGTGGTGTGTGTCTGTATGTACTTGTATGGACTGTACATTGAGTCACAGTGAGCATGTGTGTGTGTTTGTGTGTGTGTGTGCACTGGTATGACTTGAACACTGAATAAGCTAGGTGTGTGTGTGTGCTCATATTGGCTTTGAGTTGAGTCACTGAGGTGTATGTGTGTCTGTGTAGGTGGGTGGCTACAGACTATGTATTTAGTCACACTGAGATGTTTGTGTAGGTGAGTGTGTGTTGTGGTATGTTATTTCATTGAGTCACTGGAGTTTGTGTGGGTGTGTGTGGGCTGGTGGAGGCTGATCATTGAATCACAGTTACGTATTTGTGTGTGTGTGCTGGTATGGGCTTTTCATTGAGTCACGGACTTGTATGTTTGTGTGTGTACATGTGTGTGTGTTGCTAAGATTTAATTCAGTCACAGTGAGCCTTGTGAGTGTATATGTGCTGATATAGGCTGTGAATTGAGTCACAGTGTGTTATGTGTGAGTGTGTCTGTGTGTGTGCTGGTAAAGACAGTGCATTGAGTCACAATAAGTTGTGTGTGTGTTAATATTCTCATATAGACTGTGCATTGAGTAACAGTGAGCAAGTATGTGTGAGTTTGTGGGAGTGTATGAGCACTGGTATGGGTGGAGCATTGAATCAGGTGTGTGTGTGTCTGTGTGCTCCTATGGGCTATCTATTGAACTACTGAGGTGTATTTGTGTTTCTGTCATTTTACCACAGACTGTGCATTTAATCATAGTGAGCGGGGTGTGTGTGTGTATGTGAGTGTGTGTGCTGGTAGGCTTTCATTGAGTCCCTGGTGTGTGTGTGTGTGTGTGTGGTGCTACAGACTGCATTGAGTCACAGTGAGGCGTGTGTGTGTATGATGGTATAGGCAATTGATTGAGTCACAGTGAGGCATGTGTGTGTGTTCTCATATAGGCTGTGCATTGAATCACAGTGAGCCCTGTATCTGTGAGTGTGTGTTTGTGTGTGCTAGTATAGGGTGTGTATTGAGTCACACTGAGGTGTGTGTGTGTGTGCGTGTGTGTTCTTATAGATTGTGCATTGAGTCAGAGTGCCATGTCAGTGTGTGCATTCTGGTATAGACTATGCACTGAATCAGAGTGAGGAGTGTGTGTGTCTGTGTGTTCTGGTATAGGCGGACCATTGAGTGACACTGAGGTGTGTGTGTGTGTTTGTCTGTGTGTATGCTGATACAGCCTGTGCATTAATCGCAGTCAGTTGTGTGTGTATGTGCACCTACAGGTTGCACTTTGTGTCACAGTGTTTTGTGTGTGATATAATACGGTATACAATGAGTCAAAGGGAGGTGTGTGTGTGGGGGGTGCATGTGTTCTTATAGGCTATGCATTGAGTCACACTGAGCTGTGTGTTTGAAGGTCTGTATGTGTTTGTGTTTGTGTAGAGGTATAGGCTGTGTATTGACTCACAGTGAGCATTGTGTGCTTCTGTGTGTGTTTATGTCTGCTAGCTTAGCCTGTGCACAGAGTCACAGGGAGACTTGTGTGTGTGTGTGAGTGTGTGTGTGTTGGTAAAGACTGTGCATAAGGTCACAGTGAGCTGTCTTTGTCTTTGTGTGATTGCTGGTGTAGACTGTGCATTGATTCAAGTTGAGCTGTGAGTGTGTGTGTGGTGTTGGTATGGACGGTGCACTGAGTCACACTGAGCTGTGAGTGTGTGTGTACATGCTGGTATAATCTGAGCATTGAGTCACACTGAGGTGTGTGCTTCGTGTCTGTATGTAGTTGTACGGAATGTGCCTTGGGTCAGAATGAATTGTGTATGTGTACGTTTTTGTGTGTACTTGGTGGTGTAGAGTCTGTATTGAGTCACACTAAGCTGTGAGTGTGTGTGTGATAGGATGATAGGTATCCTATACCTGATAGGTATAGGATGTGCATTGAGTCACAAAGCCGTGTGTGTGTCTGTGCTGGGATAGGCTGTGCATTGATTCACAGTGAGCCTTGTTTATGTGCTAGTACAGACCGTGCATTGATTCAGTAAACCATGTGTGTGCTTTTCTGTGTTTGTCTGCTGATATAGGCTGTGAACTGAGTCACAGTGGGCCATGTGTGTTTGTGTCTGATGGTATAGGTGATTCATTGAATCACAGTGAGCCATATATGAGTGTGTGTTTGTGTGTGTGTGTGTGTTCTGCTTTAGGCTGAGCATTGAGTCACAGTGTGCCATGTGTGTGTTGTTGTCTGTGTGTGTAGTACAGTCTGAGCATTCAGTTACAGTGTGATGTGTTGCATGTGTTTCTGCTATTATGAAGTGTACATTGAGTCACAATGAGCCCTCTGTAATTGTGTGTGTGTGTGTGTGTGTGTTGGTAGAGGCTGTGAATTGAATCAGAATTAGGTGTTTATGTGTGTGTGGTGGTATGAGCTTTGCATTGTGTCATGGAGGTATGTGTGTGTGTGTTGCTACAGACTTCATTGAGTCACAGTGAGCCTGGTGAGTGTCTCTGTGCTGATAGAGGCTGTGAATTGAGTCACAGTTTCTTATGTGTGTGTGACTGTGTGCTGGTATACACTGTGCATTGAGTTATAGTGAGCAGGTCTGTGTGTGTCTTTGTTTTTCTGCAGTAGTACGGGTGGAGCCTTTAATCAGTTATGTGTGTGTGTGTGTTCGTTTGGTCTTTGCATTGAGTCACTAAGGTGTATATGTGTGTGTGTGTGGTGTTATAGACTGTGCATTGAGTTAGAGTGAGCCGTGAATGTGTGTGTACGAGAGTGTGTGTGCTGGTGTGTTTTTGTTGCACTGCGGTGTGTGCTTGTGTGTGTGTAGTGCTACAGATTGCATTGAGTCACAGTGAGATGTGTTTGTGTGTGCTGGTATAGGCGATTGAGTCACAGTGATCCATTTGTGTGTGCGTGTTAGTATGCGTGTGTTCTTGTTTAGGCTGTGCATTGAGTCACACTGAGGTGTGTGTGTATGCTTTTGTGTGTTGGAATAGATTGTGCACAGAATCACAGTACCATATGTGTGTGTGTGTGCTGGTAAAATCTGAGAATTGACTCACACTGTCGTGTGTGGTGTGTGTCTATGTACTTGTATGGACTGTGCATTGAGTCACAGTGAGAATGTGTGTGTGTTTGTGTGTGCGTGTGTGCACTGGTATGCTTTGAACCCTGAATCAGCTAGGTGTGTGTGTGTGTGCTCATATTGGCTTTGAGTTGAGTCACTGAAGTGTATGTGTGTCTGTGTAGGTGGGGGGCTACAGACTGTGAATTGAGTCACACTGAGATGTTTGTGTACATGAGTGAGTGTTGTGTATGGGCTTTCATTGAGTCACTGTGTTTTGTGTGTGTGTGTGTGTGTGTTTGTAGTGCTACGGACTGCATGGGGTCACAGTGAGCTGTGTGTGTGTGTGCTTGCTGGTGTAGGCTGTGCATTGATTCAAGGTTAGCTGTCAGTGTGTGTGGTGCTGGAATGGAATGTGCACTGAGACACAGTCATCTGTGTGTGTGTGCATACATGTGTGCTGGAATCAGCTGTGCACTGCATCACTGTGAGCCGTGTGTGTGTGCTGGAAAATCTGAGCATTGAGTCACACTGAGGTCTGTGCTGTGTGTCTGTATGTAGTGGTATGGCCTGTGCAAGGAATCAGTGAGCTGTGTGTGTGTGTTTGTGTATTTGGTGGTGTAGAGTCTGTATTGAGTCTCATTAAGCTGTGTGTGTGTGTGTGTGATGGTATAGGATGTGCATTGGGTCACAGAGCCGTATATATGTGTCTGAGCTGGTATAGGCAGTGCATTGACTCACAGTGAGTGTTGTGTATGTGCTACTACAGACTGTGCATTGAGTCAGTGATCAATTTTGTGTGTTTGTGTGATTGTCTGCTCATATAGGCTGTGCACTGTGTCACAGTAACCCATGTGTGTTTGTGGGAGTGTGTTTTTGAGTGATGGTATAAGTGGTTCATTGTGTCACAGTGAGCCATGTATGAGTGCATGTTTGTGTGTGTGTGTGTTCTGGTAGAGGCTAAGCATTGTGTCACAGTGTGTCATGTGTGTGTGTGGTTGTGTGGGTGTGTAGTACAGTCTGAACATTGATTTACAGTGAGATGTTTTGCATGTGTTTGTGCTTGTATGAGCTATACGTTGAGTCACAATGAGCCATGCGTGTGTGTGTGTGCTGGTAGAGGCTGAGCATTGAATCACAGTTAGGAGTTTGTTTGTGTGTACTGGTATGGGCTTTACATTGAGTCACAGAGGTATGTGTGTGTTTGTGTGTGTCTATGTGTGTATGTCTGTGTTGCCACAGACTTCATTGTGTCAGAGTGAGCTTTATGAGTGTCTGTGTGCAGATACAGGCTGTGAATTGAGTCCCAATGTGTTATGTGAGTGTGTGTGTGTGTGCTGGTATAGCCTGTGCATTGAGTCACAGTGAGCTGTGTGTGTATGTGTTTGCTGGTGTAAGCTGTGCAGTGATTCAAGGTGACCTGTGATTGTGTGTGTTGAACAGGAACGGACTGTGCACTGAGTCACAGTGAGCCATGTGTGAGTGTGTGCATGTGTGTGAGCCAGTTTAGGATGTGCACTGAGTCACAGTGAGCTGTGTGTGTTTGTGTGTGTGTTCTGGTAAAATATGAGCATTGAGTCACACTGAGGGGTGTCCTGTGTGTCTGTATGTACTGGCATGGACTGTGAATGGAATCACAGTGAGTGCTGTGTGTGTGTAATTTGTTGTATAGAGTCTTTATTGAGTCACACTAAGCTGTGTGTGTGTATGTGTGTGTGTGATGGTATAGGTGGTTCATTGAGTCAGAGTGAGCCAAGTATGTGTGTGTGTGTGTGTGATTTGGGGTAAAAGCTGAGCATTGCATCACAGGGTGTCATGTGTGTGTCTGTTGTGTGTCTGTGTAGTACAGTCTGAGCATTGAGTTACAGTGAGATGTGTTGCATGTGTTTGTGCTAGTATGAACTGTACATTGAGTCACAACAAGCCATGTATGTTTGTGTGTGTGTGTGTGTGCTGGTGGAGGCTGATCATTGAATCACAGTTACGTGTTTGTGTGTGTGTGCTGGTATGGGCTTTTCATTGAGTCACGGACTTGTATGTGTGTGTGTGTGTGCATGTGTGTGTGTTGCTAAGTTTAATTCAGTCACAGTGAGCCTTGTGAGTGTATATGTGCTGATATAGGCTGTGAATTGAGTCACAGTGTGTTATGTGTGAGTGTGTCTGTGTGTGTGCTGGTAAAGACAGTGCATTGAGTCACAATAAGTTGTGTGTGTGTTAATATTCTCATATAGACTGTGCATTGAGTCACAGTGAGCAAGTGTGTGTGAGATTGTGGGAGTGTATGAGCACTGGTATGGGTGGAGCATTGAATCAGTTAGGTGTGTGTGTGTGTGTGTGTGCTCCTATGGGCTATCTATTGAGCTACTGAGGTGTATTTGTGTTTCTGTCGTGGTACCACAGACTGTGCATTTAATCACAGTGAGCGGGGTGTGTGTGTGTATGTGAGTGTGTGTGCTGCTAGGATTTCATTGAGTCCCTGGTGTGTGTGTGTGTGTGTGTGTGTGTGGTGCTACAGACTGCATTGAGTCACAGTGAGGCGTGTGTGTGTATGATGGTATAGGCAATTGATTGAGTCACAGTGAGGCATGTGTGTGTGTTCTCATATAGGCTGTGCATTGAATCACAGTGAGCCCTGTATCTGTGAGTGTGTGTTTGTGTGTGCTAGTATAGGGTGTGTATTGAGTCACACTGAGGTGTGTGTGTGTGCGTGTGTGTTCTTATAGATTGTGCATTGAGTCAGAGTGCCATGTCAGTGTGTGCATTCTGGTATAGACTATGCACTGAATCAGAGTGAGGGGTGTGTGTGTCTGTGTGTTCTGGTATAAGCGGACCATTGAGTCACACTGAGGTGTGTGTGTGTGTTTGTGTGTGTGTGTGCTGATACAGCCTGTGCATTAATCGCAGTCAGTTGTGTGTGTATGTGCACCTACAGGTTGCAATTTGTGTCACAGTGTTTTGTGTGTGTGTGTGATATTATACGGAATACAATGAGTCAAAGGGAGGTGTGTGTGGGGGGGTGCATGTGTTCTTATAGGCTATGCATTGAGTCACTCTGAGCTGTGTGTTTGAATGTCTGTATGTGTTTGTGTGTGTGTAGAGGTATAGGCTGTGTATCGACTCACAGTGAGCATTGTGTGCTTCTGTGTGTTTATGTCTGCTAGCTTAGTCTGTGCACTGAGTCACAGGGAGCCTTGTGTGTGTGTGTGTTTGTGTGTGTTGGTAAAGACTGTGCATTGGGTCGCAGTGAGCTGTCTTTGTCTTTGTGTGATTGTTGGTGTAGACTGTGCATTGATTCAAGATGAGCTGTGAGTGTGTGTGTGGTGTTGGTATGGATGGTGCATTGAGTCACACTGAGCTGTGAGTGTGTGTGTACATGCTGGTATAATCTGAGCATTGAGTCACACTGAGGTGTGCGCTTCGTGTCTGTATGTAGTGGTATGGAATGTGCCTTGGGTCAGAATGAATTGTGTATGTGTACGTTTTTGTGTGTACTTGGTGGTGTAGAGACTGTATTGAGTCACACTAAGCTGTGAGTGTGTGTGTGATAGGATGATAGGTATCCTATACCTGATAGGTATAGGATGTGCATTGAGTCAGAAAGCAGTGTGTGTGTGTCTGTGTTGGGATAGGTTGTGCATTGATTCACAGTGAGCCTTGTTTATGTGCTAGTACAGACCGTGCATTGATTCAGTAAACCATGTGTGTGCTTTTCTGTGTTTGTCTGCTGATATAGGCTGTGAACTGAGTCACAGTGGGCCATGTGTGTTTGTGTCTGATGGTATAGGTGATTCATTGAATCACAGTGAGCCATATATGAGTGCGTGTTTGTGTGTGTGTGTGTTCTCCTATTGGCTGAGCATTGAGTCACAGTGTGCCATGTGTGCGTTGTTGTCTGTGTGTGTAGTACAGTCTGAGCATTCAGTTACAGTGCGATGTGTTGCATGTGTTTCTGCTATTATGAAGTGTACATTGACTCACAATGAGCCCTCTGTAATTGTGTGTGTGTGTGTTGGTAGAGGCTGTGATTTGAATCAGAATTAGGTGTTTATGTGTGTGTGGTGGTATAAGCTTTGCATTGTGTCATGGAGGTATGTGTGTGTGTTTCAACAGACTTCATTGAGTCACAGTGAGCCTGATGTGTATCTCTGTGTTGATAGAGGCTGTGAATTGAGTCACAGTTTCTTATGTGTGTGTGATTGTGTGCTGCTATACACTGTGCATTGAGTCATAGTGAGCAGGTCTGTGTGTGTCTTTGTTTTTCTGCAGTAGTATGGGTGGAGCCTTTAATCAGTTATGTGTGTGTGTGTGTGTTCGTTTGGTCTTTGCATTGAGTCATTAAGGTGTATATGTGTGTGTGTGTGTGTGTGTGGTGTTATAGACTGTGCATTGAGTCAGAGTGAGCCGTGAGTGTGTGTGTACGAGAGTGTGTGTGCTGGTGTGTTTTGTTGCACTGCAGTGTGTGCTTGTGTGTGTGTAGTGCTACAGATTGCATTGAGTCACAGTGAGACGTGTTTGTGTGTGCTGGTATAGACGATTGATTCACAGTGATCCATTTGTGTTTGCCTGTTAGTATGCGTGTGTTCTTGTTTAGGCTATGCATTGAGTCACACTGAGGTGTATGTGTATGCTTGTGTGTGTTGGTATAGTTTGTGCATAGAATCACAGTACCATATGTGTGTGTGTGTGCTGGTAAAATCTGAGCATTGAGTCACACTGTCGTGTGTGGTGTGTGTCTATGTACTTGTATGGACTGTGCATTGAGTCACAGTGAGCATGTGTGTGTGTTTGTGTGTGTGCACTGGTATGCTTTGAACCCTGAATCAGCTAGGTGTGTGTTTGTGTGTGCTCATATTGGCTTTGAGTTGAGTCACTGAAGTGTATGTGTGTCTGTGTAGGAGCGGGGCTACAGACTCTGAATTGAGTCACACTGAGATGTTTGTGTACATGAGTGAGTGTTGTGTATGGGCTTTCATTGAGTCACTGTGTTTTGTGTGTGTGTGTGTTTGTAGTGCTACGGACTGCATGGGGTCACAGTGAGCTGTGTGTGTGTGTGCTTGCTGGTGTAGGCTGTGCATTGATTCAAGGTTAGCTGTCAGTGTGTGTGGTGCTGGAATGGAATGTGCACTGAGACACAGGCATCTGTGTGTGTGTGCATACATGTGTGCTGGAATCAGCTGTGCACTGCATCACTGTGAGCCGTGTGTGTGTGCTGGAAAATCTGAGCATTGAGTCACACTGAGGTCTGTGCTGTGTGTCTGTATGTAGTGGTATGGCCTGTGCAAGGAATCAGTGAGCTGTGTGTGTGTGTTTGTGTATTTGGTGGTGTAGAGTCTGTATTGAGTCTCATTAAGCTGTGTGTGTGTGTGTGTGATGGTATAGGATGTGCATTGGGTCACAGAGCCGTATATATGTGTCTGAGCTGGTATAGGCAGTGCATTGACTCACAGTGAGTGTTGTGTATGTGCTACTACAGACTGTGCATTGAGTCAGTGATCAATTTTGTGTGTTTGTGTGATTGTCTGCTCATATAGGCTGTGCACTGTGTCACAGTAACCCATGTGTGTTTGTGGGAGTGTGTTTTTGAGTGATGGTATAAGTGGTTCATTGTGTCACAGTGAGCCATGTATGAGTGCATGTTTGTGTGTGTGTGTGTTCTGGTAGAGGCTAAGCATTGTGTCACAGTGTGTCGTGTGTGTGTGGTTGTGTGTGTGTGTAGTACAGTCTGAACATTGATTTACAGTGAGATGTTTTGCATGTGTTTGTGCTTGTATGAGCTATACGTTGAGTCACAATGAGCCATGCGTGTGTGTGTGTGCTGGTAGATGCTGAGAAAAGAATCACAGTTAGGAGTTTGTTAGTGTGTACTGGTATGGGCTTTGCATTGAGTCACAGAGGTATGTGTGTGTTTGTGTGTGTCTATGTGTGTATGTCTGTGTTGCCACAGACTTCATTGTGTCAGAGTGAGCTTTATGAGTGTCTGTGTGCAGATACAGGCTGTGAATTGAGTCCCAGTGTGTTACGTGTGTGTGTGTGTGGGTGTGCTGGTATAACCTGTGCATTGAGTCACAGTGAGCTGTGTGTGTGTGTGTTTGCTGGTGTAGGCTGTGCAGTGATTCAAGGTGACCTGTGATTGTGTGTGTTGAACAGGAATGGACTGTGCACTGAGTCACAGTGAGCCATGTGTGAGTGTGTGCATGTGTGTGAGCCAGTTTAGGATGTGCACTGAGTCACGGTGAGCTGTGTGTGTTTGTGTGTGTGTTCTGGTAAAATATGAGCATTGAGTCACACTGAGGGGTGTCCTGTGTGTCTGTATGTACTGGCATGGACTGTGAATGGAATCACAGTGAGCGCTGTGTGTGTGTATTTTGTTGTATAGAGTCTTTATTGAGTCACACAAAGCTGTGTGTGTGTATGTGTGTGTGTGTGATGGTATAGGTGGTTCATTGAGTCAGAGTGAGCCAAGTATGAGTGTGTGTGTGTGTGTTTTTGGGTAAAAGCTGAGCATTGCATCACAGGGTGTCGTGTGTGCCTCTTGTTGTGTGTCTGTGTAGTACAGTCTGAGCATTGAGTTACAGTGAGATGTGTTGCATGTGTTTGTGCTAGTATGAACTGTACATTGAGTCACAACAAGGCATGTGTGTTTGTGTGTGTGTGCTGGTGGAGGCTGATCGTTGAATCACAGTTACGTGTTTGTGTGTGTGTGCTGGTATGGGCTTTTCATTGAGTCACGGACTTGTATGTGTGTGTGTGTGCATGTGTGTGTGTTGTTAAGATCTGGTTCAGTCACAGTGAGCCTTGTGAGTGTATATGTGCTGATATAGGCTGTGAATTGAGTCACAGTGTGTTATGTGTGAGTGTGTCTGTGTGTGTGCTGGTAAAGACAGTGCATTGAGTCACAATAAGTTGTGTGTGTGTTAATATTCTCATATAGACTGCATTGAGTAACAGTGAGCAAGTATGTATGAGTTTGTGGGAGTGTATGAGCATTGGTATGGGTGGAGCATTGAATCAGTTAGGTGTGTGTGGGTGTGTGTGCTCCTATGGGCTATCTATTGAGCTACTGAGGTGTATTTGTGTTTCTGTCGTGGTACCACAGACTGTGCATTTAATCACAGTGAGCGGGGTGTGTGTGTGTATGTGAGTGTGTGTGCTGCTAGGCTTTCATTGAGTCCCTGGTGTGTGTGTGTGTGTGTGTGGTGCTACAGACTGCATTGAGTCACAGTGAGGCGTGTGTGTGTATGATGGTATAGGCAATTGATTGAGTCACAGTGAGGCATGTGTGTGTGTTCTCATATAGGCTGTGCATTGAATCACAGTGAGCCCTGTATCTGTGAGTGTGTGTTTGTGTGTGCTAGTATAGGGTGTGTATTGAGTCACACTGAGGTGTGTGTGTGTGTGCGTGTGTGTTCTTATAGATTGTGCATTGAGTCAGAGTGCCATGTCAGTGTGTGCATTCTGGTATAGACTATGCACTGAATCAGAATGAGGGGTGTGTGTGTCTGTGTGTTCTGGTATAGGCGGACCATTGAGTCACACTGAGGTGTGTGAGTGTGTCTGTGTGTGTGTGTGTGCTGGTACAGCCTGTGCATTAATCGCAGTCAGTTGTGTGTGTATGTGCACCTACAGGTTGCACTTTGTGTCACAGTGTTTTGTGTGTGTGTGTGATATTATACGGCATACAATGAGTCAAAGGGAGGTGTGTGTGTGGGGGTGCATGTGTTCTTATAGGCTATGCATTGAGTCACACTGAGCTGTGTGTTTGAATGTCTGTATGTGTTTGTGTGTGTGTAGTGGTATAGGCTGTGTATTGACTCACAGTGAGCATTGTGTGCTTCTGTGTGTGTTTATGTCTGCTAGGTTAGCCTGTGCACTGAGTCACAGGGAGCCTTGTGTGTGTGTGTGTGTGTTGGTAAAGACTGTGCATTGGGTCACAGTGAGCTGTCTTTCTCTTTGTGTGATTGCTGGTGTAGACTGTGCATTGATTCAAGTTGAGCTGTGAGTGTGAGTGTGTTGTTGGTATGAACGGTGCACTGAGTCACACTGAGCTGTGAGTGTGTGTGTACATGCTGGTATAATCTGAGCGTTGAGTCACACTGAGGTGTGTGCTTCGTGTCTGTGTGTAGTTGTATGGAATGTGCCTTGGGTCAGAATGAATTGTGTATGTGTACGTTTTTGTGTGTACTTGGTGGTGTAGAGTCTGTATTGAGTCACACTAAGCTGTGAGTGTGTGCATGATAGGATGATACGTATCCTATACCTGATAGGTATAGGATGTGCATTGAGTCACAAAGCAGTGTGTGTGTCTGTGCTGGGATAGGCTGTGCATTGATTCACAGTGAGCCTTGTTTATGTGCTAGTACAGACCGTGCATTGATTCAGTAAACCATGTGTGTGCTTTTCTGTGTTTGTCTGCTGATATAGGCTGTGAACTGAATCAGAGTGGGCCATATGTGTTTGTGTCTGATGGTATAGGTGATACATTGAGTCACAGTGAGCCATATATGAGTGTGTGTTTGTGTGTGTGTGTGTGTTGTGCTATAGGGTGAGCATTGAGTCACAGTGTGCCGTGTGTGTGTTGTTGTCTGTGTGTGTAGTACAGTCTGAGCATTCAGTTACAGTGTGATGTGTTGCATGAGTTTCTGCTATTATGAAGTGTACATTGAGTCACAATGTGCCGTCTGTAATTGTGTGTGTGTGTGTGTGTGTTGGTAGAGGCTGTGAATTGAATCAGAATTAGGTGTTTATGTGTGTGTGGTAGTATGAGCTTTGCATTGTGTCATGGAGGTATGTGTGTGTGTGTTGCTACAGACTTCATTGAATCACAGTGAGCCTGGTGAGTGTCTCTGTGCTGATAGAGGCTGTGAATTGAGTCACAGTTTCTTATGTGTGTGTGATTGTGTGCTGGTATACACTGTGCATTGAGTCATAGTGAGCAGGTCTGTGTGTGTCTTTGTTTTTCTGCAGTAGTATGGGTGGAGCCTTTAATCAGTTATGTGTGTGTGTGTGTTCGTTTGGTCGTTGCATTGAGTCACTAAGGTGTATATGTGTGTGTGTGTGTGTGGTGTTATAGACTGTGCATTGAGTCAGAGTGAACTGTGAGTGTGTGTGTACGAGAGTGTGTGTGCTGGTGGGCTTTTGTTGATGCACTGGTGTGTGTGCATGTGCGTCTGTTGTGCTACAGACTGCATTGAGTCACAGTGAGACATGTTTGTGTGTGCTGGTATAGGCGATTGATTGAGTCACAGTGATTCATTTGTGTGTGCGTGTTAGTATGCGTGTGTTTTTGTTTTGGCTGTGCATTGAATCACACTGAGGTGTGTGTGTATCCTTGTGTGTGTTGGTATAGATTGTGCATAGAATCACAGTACCATATGTGTGTGTGTGTGCTAGTAAAATCTGAGCATTGAGTCACACTATCGTGTGTGGTGTGTGTCTGTATGTACTTGTATAGACTGTACATTGAGTCACAGTGAGCATGTGTGTGTGTTTGTGTGTGTGTGTGCACTGGTATGCCTTGAACACTGAATCAGCTAGGTGTGTGTGTGTGCTCATATTGGCTTTGAGTTGAGTCACTGAGGTGTATGTGTGTCTGTGTAGGTGGGGGGCTACAGACTATGTATTTAGTCACACTGAGACGTTTGTGTACGTGAGTGTGTGTTGTGGTATGTTATTTCATTGAGTCACTGGAGTTTCTTTGGGGGTGTGTGTGTGGTGTTACAGACTGCATTGAGTCACAGTGAGGCATGTGTGTTTATGATGGCATAGGCAATTGATTGAGTCACAGTGAGGCATGTGTGTGTGTTCTCATATAGGCTGTGCATTGAATCACAGTGAGACATGTATCTGTGAGTGTGTGTTTGTGTGTGCTAGTATATGGTGTGTATTGAGTACCAGTGAGGTGTGTGTGTGTAAGTATGTGTGGTTATAGATTGTGCATTGAGTCAGAGTGCCGTGTCAGTGTGTGCATGCTGGTATAGACTATGCACTGAATCAGGGTGAGGGGTGTGTGTGTCTGTGTGTTCTGGTATAGGCGGACCATTGAGTCACACTGAGGTGTGTGTGTGTGTTTGTGTGTGTGTGTGCTGATACAGCCTGTACATTAATCGCAGTCAGTTGTGTGTGTATGTGCACCTACAGGTTGCACTTTGTGTCACAGTGTTTTGTGTGTGTGTGTGAGACTATAAGATATACAATGAGTCAAAGGGAGGTGTGTGTGGGGGTGCATGTGTTCTTATAGGCTATGCATTGAGTCACACTGAGCTGTGTGTTTGAATGTCTGTATGTGTTTGTGTGTGTGTAGAGGTATAGGCTGTGTATTGACTCACAGTGAGCATTGTGTGCTTCTGTGTGTTTATGTCTGCTAGCTTAGCCTGTGCACTGAGACACAGGGAGCCTTGTGTGTGTGTGTGTGTGTGTGTTGGTAAAGACTGTGCATTGGGTCACAGTGAGCTTTCTTTGTCTTTGTGTGATTGCTGGTGTAGACTGTGCATTGATTCAAATTGAGCTGTGAGGGTGTGTGTGGTGTTGGTATGGACGGTGCACTGAGTCACACTGAGCTGTGAGTGTGTGTGTACATGCTGGTATAATCTGAGCGTTGAGTCACACTGAGGTGTGCGCTTCGTGTCTGTCTGTAGTTGGATGGAATGTGCCTTGGGTCAGATTGAATTGTGTATGTGTACGTTTTTGTGTGTACTTGGTGGTGTAGAGTCTGTATTGAGTCACACTAAGCTGTGAGTGTGTGTGTGATAGGATGATAGGTATCCTATACCTGATAGGTATAGGATGTGCATTGAGTCACAAAGCCGTGTGTGTGTGTCTGTGCTGGGATAGGCTGTGCATTGATTCACAGTGAGCCTTGTTTATGTGCTAGTACAGACCGTGCATTGATTCAGTAAACCATGTGTGTGCTTTTCTGTGTTTGTCTGCTGATATAGGCTGTGAACTGAGTCACAGTGGGCCATGTGTGTTTGTGTCTGATGGTATAGGTGATTCATTGAATCACAGTGAGCCATATATGAGTGCGTGTTAGTGTGTGTGTGTGTGTTCTGCTATAGGCTGAGCATTGAGTCACAGTGTGCTGTGTGTGTGTTGTTGTCTGTGTGTGTAGTACAGTCTGAGCATTCAGTTACAGTGTGATGTGTTGCATGTGTTTCTGCTATTATGAAGTGTACATTGAGTCACAATGAGCCCTCTGTAATTGTGTGTGTGTGTGTGTTGGTAGAGGCTGTGATTTGAATCAGAATTAGGTGTTTATGTGTGTGTGGTGGTATGAGCTTTGCATTGTGTCATGGAGATATGTGTGTGTGTGTTGCTACAGACTTCATTGAGTCACAGTGAGCCTGGTGAGTGTCTCTGTGCTGATAGAGGCTGTGAATTGAGTCACAGTTTCTTATGTGTGTGTGATTGTGTGCTGGTATACACTGTACATTGAGTCATAGTGAGCAGGTCTGTGTGTGTCTTTGTTTTTCTGCAGTAGTACGGGTGGAGCCTTTAATCAGTTATGTGTGTGTGTGTGTGTGTTCGTTTGGTCTTTGCATTGAGTCACTAAGGTTTATATGTGTGTGTGTGTGTGGTGTTATAGACTGTGCATTAAGTCAGAGTCAGCCGTGAGTGTATGTGTGTGAGAGTGTGTGTGCTGGTGGGCTTTTGTTGCACTGCAGTGTGTGCTTCTGTGTGTGTAGTGCTACAGATTGCATTGAGTCACAGTGAGACGTGTTTGTGTGTGCTGGTATAGGCGATTGATTCACAGTGGTCCATTTGTGTGTGTGTGTTAGTATGCGTGTGTTCTTGTTTAGGCTGTGCATTGAGTCACACTGAGGTGTGTGTGTATGCTTGTGTGTGTTGGTATAGATTGTGCATAGAATCACCGTACCATATGTGTGTGTGTGTGTTGGTAAAATCTGAACATTGAGTCACACTGTCGTGTGTGGTGTGTGTCTATGTACTTTTATGGACTGTGCATTGAGTCACAGTGAGCATGTGTGTGTGTTTGTGTGTGTGTGTATGCACTGGTATGCTTTGAACCCTGAATCAGCTAGATGTGTGTGTGTGTGTGCTCATATTGGCTTTGAGTTGAGTCACTGAAGTGTATGTGTGTCTGTGTAGGTGGGGGGCTACAGACTGTGAATTGAGTCACACTGAGATGTTTGTGTACATGAGTGAGTGTAGTGTATGGGCTTTCATTGAGTCACTGGGTTTTGTGTGGGTGTGTGTGTGTGTTTGTAGTGCTACGGACTGCATGGGGTCACAGTGAGCTGCGTGTGTGTGTGCTTGCTGGTGTAGGCTGTGCATTGATTCAAGGTTAGCTGTCAGTGTGTGTGGTGCTGGAATGGAATGTGCACTGAGACACAGTCATCTGTGTGTGTGTGTGCATACATGTGTGCTGGAATCAGCTGTGCACTGCATCACTGTGTGCCGTGTGTTTTTGTGTGTGTGTGCTGGAAAATCTGAGCATTGAGACACACTGAGGTCTGTGCTGTGTTGCTGTATGTAGTGGTATGGCCTGTGCAAGGAATCAGTGAGCTGTGTGTGTGTGTTTGTGTATTTGGTGGTGTAGAGTCTGTATTGAGTCTCATTAAGCTGTGTGTGTGTGTGTGTGTGTGATGGTATAGGATGTGCATTGGGTCACAGAGCCGTATATATGTGTCTGAGCTGGTATAGGCAGTGCATTGACTCACAGTGAGTGTTGTGTATGTGCTACTACAGACTGTGCATTGAGTCAGTGATCAATTTTGTGTGTTTGTGTGATTGTCTGCTCATATAGGCTGTGCACTGTGTCACAGTAACCCATGTGTGTTTGTGGGAGTGTGTTTTTGAGTGATGGTATAAGTGGTTCATTGTGTCACAGTGAGCCATGTATGAGTGCATGTTTGTGTGTGTGTGTGTTCTGGTAGCGGCTAAGCATTGTGTCACAGTGTGTCATGTGTGTGTGTGGTTGTGTGTGTGTGTAGTACAGTCTGAACATTGATTTACAGTGAGATGTTTTGCATGTGTTTGTGCTTGTATGAGCTATACGTTGAGTCACAATGAGCCATGCGTGTGTGTGTGTGCTGGTAGAGGCTGAGCATTGAATCACAGTTAGGAGTTTGTTTGTGTGTACTGGTATGGGCTTTGCATTGAGTCACAGAGGTATGTGTGTGTTTGTGTGTGTCTATGTGTGTATGTCTGTGTTGCCACAGACTTCATTGTGTCAGAGTGAGCTTTATGAGTGTCTGTGTGCAGATACAGGCTGTGAATTGAGTCCCAGTGTGTTATTTGTGTGTGTGTGTGTGCTGGTATAGCCTGTGCATTGAGTCACAGTGAGCTGTGTGTGTGTGTGTTTGCTGGTGTAGGCTGTGCAGTGATTCAAGGTGACCTGTGATTGTGTGTGTTGAACAGGAACAGACTGTGCACTGAGTCACAGTGAGCCATGTGTGAGTGTGTGCATGTGTGTGAGCCAGTTTAGGATGTGCACTGAGTCACGGTGAGCTGTGTGTGTTTGTGTGTGTGTTCTGGTAAAATACGAGCATTGAGTCACACTGAGGGGTGTCCTGTGTGTCTGTATGTACTGGCATGGACTGTGAATGGAATCACAGTGAGCGCTGTGTTTGCGTATTTTGTTGTATAGAGTCTTTATTGAGTCACACTAAGCTGTGTGTGTGTGTTGGTATAGGTGGTTCATTGAGTCAGAGTGAGCCAAGTATGAGTGTGTGTGTGTGTGTTTTTGGGTAAAAGCTGAGCATTGCATCACAGGGTGTCATGTGTGTGTCTGTTGTTGTGTGTCTGTGTAGTACAGTCTGAGCATTGAGTTACAGTGAGATGTGTTGCATGTGTTTGTGCTAGTATGAACTGTACATTGAGTCACAACGAGCCATGTGTGTTTGTGTGTGTGTGTGTGTGCTGGTGGAGGCTGATCATTGAGTCACAGTTACGTGTTTGTGTGTGTGTGCTGGTATGGGCTTTTCATTGAGTCACGGACTTGTATGTGTGTGTGTGTGTATGTGTGTGTGTTGCTAAGATTTAATTCAGTCACAGTGAGCCTTGTGAGTGTATATGTGCTGATATAGGCTGTGAATTGAGTCACAGTGTGTTATGTGTGAGTGTGTCTGTGTGTGTGCTGGTAAAGACAGTGCATTGAGTCACAATAAGTTGTGTGTGTGTTAATATTCTCATATAGACTGTGCATTGAGTAACAGTGAGCAAGTGTGTGTGAGTTTGTGGGAGTGTATGAGCACTGGTATGGGTGGAGCCTTGAATCAGTAAGGTGTGTGTGTGTGTATTCGTTTGGTCTTTGCATTGAGTCACTAAGGTGTATATGTGTGTGTGTGTGGTGTTATAGACTGTGCATTAAGTCAGAGTGAGCCGTGAGTGTGTGTGTACGAGAGTGTGTGTGCTGGTGGGCTTTTGTTGATGCACTGGTGTGTGAGCATGTGTGTCTGTTGTGCTACAGACTGTATTGAGTCACAGTGAGACATGTTTGTGGGTGTTGGTATAGGCGATTGATTGAGTCACAGTGATCCATTTGTGTGTGCGTGTTAGTATGCGTGTGTTCTTGTTTAGGCTGTGCATTGAGTCACACTGAGGTGTGTGTGTATCCTTGAGTGTGTTGGTATAGATTGTGCATAGAATCACAGTAACATATGTGTGTGTGTGTGCTGCTAAAATCTGAGCATTGAGTCACACTGTCGTGTGTGGTGTGTGTCTGTATGTACTTGTATGGACTGTACATTGAGTCACAGTGAGCATGTGTGTGTGTGTGTGTGTGTGTGTGCACTGGTATGTCTTGAACACTGAATCAGCTAGGGGTGTGTGTGTGCTCATATTGGCTTTGAGTTGAGTCACTGAGGGCTATGTGTGTCTGTGTAGGAGCGGGGCTACAGACTATGCATTTAGTCACACTGACACGTTTGTGTACGTGAGTGTGTGTTGTGGCATGTGATTTCATTGAGTCACTGGAGTTTGTGTGTGTGTGTGTGTGTGGTGTTACAGACTGCATTGAGTCACAGTGAGGCGTGTGTGTGTATGATGGCATAGGCAATTGATTGAGTCACAGTGACGCATGTGTGTGTGTTCTCATATAGGCTGTGCATTGAATCACAGTGAGACATGTATCTGTGAGTGTGTGTTTGTGTGTGCTAGTATATGGTGTGTATTGAGTCACACTGAGGTGTGTGTGTGTGCGTATGTGTTGTTATAGATTGTGCATTGAGTCAGAGTGCCGTGTCAGTGTGTGCATGCTGGTATAGACTATGCACTGAATCAGGGTGAGGGGTGTGTGTGTCTGTGTGTTCTGGTATAGGCGGACCATTGAGTCACACTGAGGTGTGTGTGTGTGTGTCTGTGTGTGTGTGTGTGTGCTGGTACAGCCTGTGCATTAATCACAGTCAGTTGTGTGTGTATGTTCACCTACAAGTTGCACTTTGTGTCACAGTGTGTCTGTGTGTGATATTATACGGTATACACTGAGTCAAAGGGAGCTGTGTGGGGGGGCTGATGTGCTCTTATAGACTTTGCATTGAGTCACACTGAGTTGTGTGTTTGAAAGTCTGTCTGTGTGTGTGTGTGTGTGTAGAGGTATACGCTGTGTACTGACTCAGAGTGAGCATTGTGTGCTTCTGTGTGTGTGTATGTCTGCTAGCTTAGACTGTGCACAGAGTCCCAGGGATCCGTGTGTGTGTGTGTGTGTGTGTGTTGGTAAAGACTGTGCATTGGGTCGCAGTGAGCTGTCTTTTTCTGTGTGTGTGACTGCTGGTGTAGGCTGTGCATTGATTCAAGTTGAGCTGTGAGTGTGTGTGTGGTGTTGATATGGACGGTGCACTGTGTCACACTGAGTTGCGTGTGTGTGCTTGTATAATCTGAGCGTTGAGTCACACTGAGGTTTGTGCTTCGTGTCTGAAGGTAGTTGTATGGAATGTGCCTTGGGTCACAATGAATTGTGTATGTGTACGTTTTTGTGTGTACTTGGTGGTGTAGAGTCTGTATTGAGTCACACTAAGTTGTGAGTGTGTGTGTGTGATGGTATAGGATGTGCATTGAGTCACAAAGCCGTGTGTGTGTGTCTGTGCTGGGATAGGCTGTGCATTGATTCACAGTGAGCCTTGTGTATGAGCTAGTACGGATTGTGCATTAGTCAGTGAACCACGTGTGTGCTTTTCTGTGTTTGTCTGCTGATATAGGCTGTGAACTGAGTCACAGTGGGCCATGTGTGTTTGTGTCTGATGGTATAGGTGATTCATTGAGTCACAGTGAGCCATGTATGAGTGCGTGTTTGTGTGTGTGTGTGTTGTGCTATAGGGTGAGCATTGAGTCACAGTGTGCTGTGTGTGTGTTGTTGTCTGTCTGTGTAGTATAGTCTGAGCATTCAGTTACAGTGTGATGTGTTGCATGTGTTTCTGCTATTATGAAGTGTACATTGAGTCACAATGAGCTCTCTGTAATTGTGTGTGTGTGTGTGTGTGTTGGTAGAGGCTGTGCATTGAATCAGAATTAGGTGTTTATGTGTGTGCGGTGGTATGAGCTTTGCATTGTGTCATGGAGGTGTGTGTGTGTGTCTGTGTGTGTCTGCTGCTACAGATTTCATTGAGTCACAGTGAGCCTGGTGAGTGTCTGTGTGCTGATAGAGGCTGTGAATTGAGTCACATTTTCTTATATGTGTGTGATTGTGTGCTGGTATACACTGTGCATGGAGTCATAGTGAGCAGGTCTGTGTGTGTCTGTGTGTTTGTGCAGTAGTACAGAAGGAGCATTTAATCAGTTATGTGTGTGTGTGTATGTTCGTTTGGTCTTTGCATTGAGTCACTGAGGTGTACGTGTGTGTGTGTGTGGTGCGATAGATTGTGCATTGAGTCAGAATGAGCTGTGAGTGTGTGTGTATGAGAGTGTGTGTGCTGGTGGGATTTTGTTGCACTGGGGTGTGTGTGTGTGTGTACTGCTACAGACTGCATTGAGTCACAGTGAGACGTGTTTGTGTGTGCTGGTATAGGCGATTGATTCACAGTGATCCATTTGTGTGTGTGTGTTAGTATGCGTGTGTTCTTGTTTGGGCTGTGCATTGAGTCACACTGCGATGTGTGTGTATGCTTGTGTGTTTTGGTATAGATTGTGCATAGAATCACAATACCATATGTGTGTGTGTGTGCTGGTAAAATCTGAGCATTGAGTCACACTGTCCTGTGTGCTGTGTGTCTATGTACTTGAATGGACTGTGCATTGAGTCACAGTGAGCATGAGTGTGTGTTTGTGTGTGTGCTCATATTGGCTTTGAGTTGAGTCACTGAAGTGTATGTGTGTCTGTTTAGGTGGGGGGCTACAGACTGTGAATTGAGTCACACTGAGTTGTTTGTGTACATGAGTGAGTGTTGTGTATGGGTTTTCATTGAGTCACTGGGTTTTGTGTGTGTGTGTGTGTGTGTTTGTAGTGCTACGGACTGCATTGGGTCACAGTGAGCTGTGTGTGTGTGTGCTTGCTGCTGTAGGCTGTGCATTGATTCAAGGTTAGCTGTCAGTGTGTGTGGTGCTGGAATGGAATGTGCACTGAGACACAGTCATCTGTGTGTGTGTGCATACATGTGTGCTGGAATCAGCTGTGCACTGCATCACTGTGAGCCATGTGTGTGTTTGTGTGTGTGTGCTGGAAAATCTGAGCATTGAGTTACACTGAGTTCTGTGCTGTGTGTCTGTATGTAGTGGTATGGCCTGTGCAAGGAATCAGTGAGCTGTGTGTGTGTGTGTTTGTGTATTTGGTGGTGTAGAGTCTGTATTGAGTCTCATGAAGCTGTGTGTGTGTGTGTGTGTGTGATGGTATAGGATGTGCATTGGGTCACAGAGCCGTATATATGTGTCTGAGCTGGTATAGGCAGTGCATTGACTCACAGTGAGTGTTGTGTATGTGCTACTACAGACTGTGCATTGAGTCAGTGATCAATTTTGTGTGATTGTCTGCTCATATAGGCTGTGCACTGTGTCACAGTAACCAATGTGTGTTTGTGGGAGTGTGTTTTTGAGTGATGGTATAAGTGGTTCATTGTGTCACAGTGAGCCATGTATGAGTGCATGTTTGTGTGTGTGTGTGTGTTCTGGTAGAGGCTAAGCATTGTGTCACAGTGTGCCATGTGTGTGTGTGGTTGTGTGTGTGTGTAGTACAGTCTGAACATTGATTTACAGTGAGATGTCTTGTATGTGTTTGTGCTTGTATGAACTATACGTTGAGTCACAATGAGCCATGCGTGTGTTTGTGTGCTGGTAGAGGCTGAGCATTGAATCACAGTTAGGAGTTTGTTTGTGTGTACTGGTATGGGCTTTGCATTGAGTCACAGAGGTATGTGTGTGTTTGTGTGTGTCTATGTGTGTATGTCTGTGTTGCCACAGACTTCATTGTGTCAGAGTGAGCTTTATGAGTGTCTGTGTGCAGATACAGGCTGTGAATTGAGTCCCAGTGTGTTATGTGTGTGTGTGTGTGTGTGTGTGCTGGTATAGCCTGTGCATTGAGTCACAGTGAGCTGTGTGTGTGTGTGTTTGCTGGTGTAGGCTGTGCAGTGATTCAAGGTGACCTGTGATTGTGTGTGTTGAACAGGAACGGACTGTGCACTGAGTCACAGTGAGCCATGTGTGAGTGTGTGCATGTGTGTGAGCCAGTTTAGGATGTGCACTGAGTCACGGTGAGCTGTGTGTGTTTGTGTGTGTGTTCTGGTAAAATATGAGCATTGAGTCACACTGAGGGGTGTCCTGTGTGTCTGTATGTACTGGCATGGACTGTGAATGGAATCACAGTGAGCGCTGTGTGTGTGTATTTTGTTGTATAGAGTCTTTATTGAGTCACACTAAGCTGTGTGTGTGTATGTGTGTGTGTGTGATGGTATAGGTGGTTCATTGAGTCAGAGTGAGCCAAGTATGAGTGTGTGTGTGTGTTTTTGGGTAAAAGCTGAGCATTGCATCACAGGGTGTCATGTGTGTGTCTGTTGTTGTGTGTCTGTGTAGTACAGTCTGAGCATTGAGTTACAGTGAGATGTGTTGCATGTGTATGTGCTAGTATGAACTGCACTTTGAGTCACAATGAGCCATGTGTGTTTGTGTGTGTGTGCTGGTGGAGGCTGATCATTGAATCACAGTTATGTGTTTGTGTGTGTGTGCTGGTATGGGTTTTTCATTGAGTCACGGACTTGTATGTGTGTGTGTGTGCATGTGTGTGTGTTGCTAAGATTTACTTCAGTCACAGTGAGCCTTGTGAGTGTATAGGCTGTGAATTGAGTCACAGTGTGTTATGTGTGAGTGTGTCTGTGTGTGTGCTGGTAAAGACAGTGCATTGAGTCACAATAAGTTGTGTGTGTGTTAATATTCTCATATAGACTGTGCATTGAGTAACAGTGAGCAAGTGTGTGTGAGTTTGTGGGAGTGTATGAGCACTGGTATGGGTGGAGCCTTGAATCAGTAAGGTGTGTGTGTGTGTATTCGTTTGGTCTTTGCATTGAGTCACTAAGGTGTATATGTGTGTGTGTGTGTGGTGTTATAGACTGTGCATTGAGTCAGAGTGAGCTGTGAGTGTGTGTGTACGAGAGTGTGTGTGCTGGTGGGCTTTTGTTGATGCACTGGTGTGTGTGCATGTGTGTCTGTTGTGCTACAGACTGCATTGAGTCACAGTGAGACATGTTTGTGGGTGCTGGTATAGGCGATTGATTGAGTCACAGTGATCCATTTGTGTGTGCGTGTTAGTATGCGTGTGTTCTTGTTTAGGCTGTGCATTGAGTCCCACTGAGGTGTGTGTGTATCCTTGAGTGTGTTGGTATAGATTGTGCATAGAATCACAGTACCATATGTGTGTGTGTGTGCTGCTAAAATCTGAGCATTGAGTCACACTGTCGTGTGTGGTGTGTGTCTGTATGTACTTGTATGGACTGTACATTGAGTCACAGTGAGCATGTGTGTGTGTGTGTGTGTGCGCACTGGTATGCCTTGAACACTGAATCAGCTAGGTGTGTGTGTGTGCTCATATTGGCTTTGAGTTGAGTCACTGAGTTCTATGTGTGTCTGTGTAGGAGGGGGGCTACAGACTATGCATTTAGTCACACTGACACGTTTGCGTATGTGAGTGTGTGTTGTGGTATGTGATTTCATTGAGTCACTGGAGTTTGTGTGTGTGTGTGTGGTGTTACAGACTGCATTGAGTCACAGTGAGGCGTGTGTGTGTATGATGGCATAGGCAATTGATTGAGTCACAGTGACGCATGTGTGTGTGTTCTCATATAGGCTGTGCATTGAATCACAGTGAGACATGTATCTGTGAGTGTGTGTTTGTGTGTGCTAGTATATGGTGTGTATTGAGTCACACTGAGGTGTGTGTGTGTGCGTATGTGTTGTTATAGATTGTGCATTGAGTCAGAGTGCTGTGTCAGTGTGTGCATGCTGGTATAGACTATGCACTGAATCAGGGTGAGGGGTGTGTGTGTCTGTGTGTTCTGGTATAGGCGGACCATTGAGTCACACTGAGGTGTGTGTGTGTGTCTGTGTGTGTGTGTGTGTGCTGGTACAGCCTGTGCATTAATCACAGTCAGTTGTGTGTGTATGTTCACCTACAAGTTGCACTTTGTGTCACAGTGTGTCTGTGTGTGATATTATACGGTATACACTGAGTCAAAGGGAGCTGTGTGGGGGGGCTGATGTGCTCTTATAGACTTTGCATTGAGTCACACTGAGTTGTGTGTTTGAAAGTCTGTCTGTGTGTGTGTGTGTGTGTGTAGAGGTAAACGCTGTGTACTGACTCACAGTGAGCATTGTGTGCTTCTGTGTGTGTGTATGTCTGCTAGCTTAGACTGTGCACAGAGTCCTAGGGAGCCTTGTGTGTGTGTGTGTGTGTGTTGGTAAAGACTGTGCATTGGGTCGCAGTGAGCTGTCTTTGTCTGTGTGTGTGACTGCTGGTGTAGGCTGTGCATTGATTCAAGTTGAGCTGTGAGGGTGTGTGTGGTGTTGATATGGACGGTGCACTGTGTCACACTGAGTTGCGTGTGTGTGCTTGTATAATCTGAGCGTTGAGTCACACTGAGGTTTGTGCTTCGTGTCTGAAGGTAGTTGTATGGAATGTGCCTTGGGTCACAATGAATTGTGTATGTGTACGTTTTTGTGTGTACTTGGTGGTGTAGAGTCTGTATTGAGTCACACTAAGTTGTGAGTGTGTGTGTGTGATGGTATAGGATGTGCATTGAGTCACAAAGCCGTGTGTGTGTGTCTGTGCTGGGATAGGCTGTGCATTGATTCACAGTGAGCCTTGTGTATGAGCTAGTACGGATTGTGCATTAGTCAGTGAACCACGTGTGTGCTTTTCTGTGTTTGTCTGCTGATATAGGCTGTGAACTGAGTCACAGTGGGCCATGTGTGTTTGTGTCTGATGGTATAGGTGATTCATTGAGTCACAGTGAGCCATGTATGAGTGCATGTTTGTGTGTGTGTGTTGTGCTATAGGGTGAGCATTGAGTCACAGTGTGCTGTGTGTGTTGTTGTCTGTGTGTGTAGTATAGTCTGAGCATTCAGTTACAGTGTGATGTGTTGCATGTGTTTCTGCTATTATGAAGTGTACATTGAGTCACAATGAGCCGTCTGTAATTGTGTGTGTGTTTGTGTGTGTTGGTAGAGGCTGTGCATTGAATCAGAATTAGGTGTTTATGTGTGTGCGGTGGTATGAGCTTTGCATTGTGTCATGGAGGTGTGTGTGTGTGTCTGTGTGTGTCTGCTGCTACAGATTTCATTGAGTCACAGTGAGCCTGGTGAGTGTCTGTGTGCTGATAGAGGCTGTGAATTGAGTCACATTTTCTTATATGTGTGTGATTGTGTGCTGGTATACACTGTGCATGGAGTCATAGTGAGCAGGTCTGTGTGTGTCTGTGTGTTTGTGCAGTAGTACAGAAGGAGCATTTAATCAGTTATGTGTGTGTGTGTATGTTCGTTTGGTCTTTGCATTGAGTCACTGAGGTGTACGTGTGTGTGTGTGTGGTGCGATAGATTGTGCATTGAGTCAGAATGAGCCGTGAGTGTGTGTGTATGAGAGTGTGTGTGCTGGTGGGATTTTGTTGCACTGGGGTGTGTGTGTGTGTGTACTGCTACAGACTGCATTGAGTCACAGTGAGACGTGTTTGTGTGTGCTGGTATAGGCGATTGATTCACAGTGATCCATTTGTGTGTGTGTGTTAGTATGCATGTGTTCTTGTTTGGGCTGTGCATTGAGTCACACTGCGATGTGTGTGTATGCTTGTGTGTTTTGGTATAGATTGTGCATAGAATCACAATACCATATGTGTGTGTGTGTGCTGGTAAAATCTGAGCATTGAGTCACACTGTCCTGTGTGCTGTGTGTCTATGTACTTGAATGGACTGTGCATTGAGTCACAGTGAGCATGTGTGTGTGTTTGTGTGTGTGCTCATATTGGCTTTGAGTTGAGTCACTGAAGTGTATGTGTGTCTGTTTAGGTGGGGGGCTACAGACTGTGAATTGAGTCACACTGAGTTGTTTGTGTACATGAGTGAGTGTTGTGTATGGGTTTTCATTGAGTCACTGGGTTTTGTGTGTGTGTGTGTGTGTGTTTGTAGTGCTACTGACTGCATTGGGTCACAGTGAGCTCTGTGTGTGTGTGCTTGCTGCTGTAGGCTGTGCATTGATTCAAGGTTAGCTGTCAGTGTGTGTGGTGCTGGAATGGAATGTGCACTGAGACAGTCATCTGTGTGTGTGTGTGCATACATGTGTGCTGGAATCAGCTGTGCACTGCATCACTGTGAGCCATGTGTGTGTTTGTGTGTGTGTGCTGGAAAATCTGAGCATTGAGTTACACTGAGTTCTGTGCTGTGTGTCTGTATGTAGTGGTATGCCCTGTGCAAGGAATCAGTGAGCTGTGTGTGTGTGTGTTTGTGTATTTGGTGGTGTAGAGTCTGTATTGAGTCTCATGAAGCTGTGTGTGTGTGTGTGTGTGTGTGTGTGATGGTATAGGATGTGCATTGGGTCACAGAGCCGTATATATGTGTCTGAGCTGGTATAGGCAGTGCATTGACTCACAGTGAGTGTTGTGTATGTGCTACTACAGACTGTGCATTGAGTCAGTGATCAATTTTGTGTGTTTGTGTGATTGTCTGCTCATATAGGCTGTGCACTGTGTCACAGTAACCCATGTGTGTTTGTGGGAGTGTGTTTTTGAGTGATGGTATAAGTGGTTCATTGTGTCACAGTGAGCCATGTATGAGTGCATGTTTGTGTGTGTGTGTGTGTTCTGGTAGAGGCTAAGCATTGTGTCACAGTGTGCCATGTGTGTGTGTGGTTGTGTGTGTGTGTAGTACAGTCTGAACATTGATTTACAGTGAGATGTCTTGTATGTGTTTGTGCTTGTATGAACTATACGTTGAGTCACAATGAGCCATGCGTGTGTGTGTGTGCTGGTAGAGGCTGAGCATTGAATCACAGTTAGGAGTTTGTTTGTGTGTACTGGTATGGGCTTTGCATTGAGTCACAGAGGTATGTGTGTGTTTGTGTGTGTCTATGTGTGTATGTCTGTGTTGCCACAGACTTCATTGTGTCAGAGTGAGCTTTATGAGTGTCTGTGTGCAGATACAGGCTGTGAATTGAGTCCCAGTGTGTTATGTGTGTGTGTGTGTGTGTGTGCTGGTATAGCCTGTGCATTGAGTCACAGTGAGCTGTGTGTGTGTGTGTTTGCTGGTGTAGGCTGTGCAGTGATTCAAGGTGACCTGTGATTGTGTGTGTTGAACAGGAACGGACTGTGCACTGAGTCACAGTGAGCCATGTGTGAGTGTGTGCATGTGTGTGAGCCAGTTTAGGATGTGCACTGAGTCACGGTGAGCTGTGTGTGTTTGTGTGTGTGTTCTGGTAAAATATGAGCATTGAGTCACACTGAGGGGTGTCCTGTGTGTCTGTATGTACTGGCATGGACTGTGAATGGAATCACAGTGAGCACTGTGTGTGTGTATTTTGTTGTATAGAGTCTTTATTGAGTCACACTAAGCTGTGTGTGTGTATGTGTGTGTGTGTGATGGTATAGGTGGTTCATTGAGTCAGAGTGAGCGAAGTATGAGTGTGTGTGTGTGTGTTTTTGGGTAAAAGCTGAGCATTGCATCACAGGGTGTCATGTGTGTGTCTGTTGTTGTGTGTCTGTGTAGTACAGTCTGAGCATTGAGTTACAGTGAGATGTGTTGCATGTGTTTGTGCTAGTATGAACTGCACATTGAGTCACAACGAGCCATGTGTGTTTGTGTGTGTGTGTGTGTGCTGCTGGAGGCTGATCATTGAATCACAGTTACGTGTTTGTGTGTGTGTGCTGGTATGGGCTTTTCATTGAGTCACGGACTTGTATGTGTGTGTGTGTGCATGTGTGTGTGTTGCTAAGATTTACTTCAGTCACAGTGAGCCTTGTGAGTGTATAGGTTGTGAATTGAGTCACAGTGTGTTATGTGTGAGTGTGTCTGTGTGTGTGCTGGTAAAGACAGTGCATTGAGTCACAATAAGTTGTGTGTGTGTTAATATTCTCATATAGACTGTGCATTGAGTAACAGTGAGCAAGTGTGTGTGAGTTTGTGGGAGTGTATGAGCACTGGTATGGGTGGAGCCTTGAATCAGTAAGGTGTGTGTGTGTGTATTCGTTTGGTCTTTGCATTGAGTCACTAAGGTGTATATGTGTGTGTGTGTGGTGTTATAGACTGTGCATTGAGTCAGAGTGAGCCGTGAGTGTGTGTGTACGAGAGTGTGTGTGCTGGTGGGCTTTTGTTGATGCACTGGTGTGTGTGCATGTGTGTCTGTTGTGCTACAGACTGCATTGAGTCACAGTGAGACATGTTTGTGGGTGCTGGTATAGGCGATTGATTGAGTCACAGTGATCCATTTGTGTGTGCGTGTTAGTATGCGTGTGTTCTTGTTTAGGCTGTGCATTGAGTCACACTGAGGTGTGTGTGTATCCTTGAGTGTGTTGGTATAGATTGTGCATAGAATCACAGTACCATATGTGTGTGTGTGTGCTGCTAAAATCTGAGCATTGAGTCACACTGTCGTGTGTGGTGTGTGTCTGTATGTACTTGTATGGACTGTACATTGAGTCACAGTGAGCATGTGTGTGTGTGTGTGTGTGTGTGCACTGGTATGCCTTGAACACTGAATCAGCTAGGTGTGTGTGTGTGCTCATATTGGCTTTGAGTTGAGTCACTGAGTTCTATGTGTGTCTGTGTAGGAGGGGGGCTACAGACTATGCATTTAGTCACACTGACACGTTTGTGTACGTGAGTGTGTGTTGTGGTATGTGATTTCATTGAGTCACTGGAGTTTGTGTGTGTGTGTGTGGTGTTACAGACTGCATTGAGTCACAGTGAGGCGTGTGTGTGTATGATGGCATAGGCAATTGATTGAGTCACAGTGACGCATGTGTGTGTGTTCTCATATAGGCTGTGCATTGAATCACAGTGAGACATGTATCTGTGAGTGTGTGTTTGTGTGTGCTAGTATATGGTGTGTATTGAGTCACACTGAGGTGTGTGTGTGTGTGTATGTGCTGTTATAGATTGTGCATTGAGTCAGAGTGCCGTGTCAGTGTGTGCATGCTGGTATAGACTATGCACTGAATCAGGGTGAGGGGTGTGTGTGTCTGTGTGTTCTGGTATAGGCGGACCATTTAGTCACACTGAGGTGTGTGTGTGTGTCTGTGTGTGTGTGTGTGTGCTGGTACAGCCTGTGCATTAATCACAGTCAGTTGTGTGTGTATGTTCACCTACAAGTTGCACTTTGTGTCACAGTGTGTCTGTGTGTGATATTATACGGTATACACTGAGTCAAAGGGAGCTGTGTGGGGGGGCTGATGTGCTCTTATAGACTTTGCATTGAGTCACACTGAGTTGTGTGTTTGAAAGTCTGTGTGTGTGTGTGTGTGTGTGTAGAGGTAAACGCTGTGTACTGACTCACAGTGAGCATTGTGTGCTTCTGTGTGTGTGTATGTCTTCTAGCTTAGACTGTGCACAGAGTCCTAGGGAGCCTTGTGTGTGTTTGTGTGTGTGTGTGTGTGTTGGTAAAGACTGTGCATTGGGTCGCAGTGAGCTGTCTTTGTCTGTGTGTGTGACTGCTGGTGTAGGCTGTGCATTGATTCAAGTTGAGCTGTGAGGGTGTGTGTGGTGTTGATATGGACGGTGCACTGTGTCACACTGAATTGCGTGTGTGTGTTTGTATAATCTGAGCGTTGAGTCACACTGAGGTTTGTGCTTCGTGTCTGAAGGTAGTTGTATGGAATGTGCCTTGGGTCACAATGAATTGTGTATGTGTACGGTTTTGTGTGTACTTGGTGGTGTAGAGTCTGTATTGAGTCACACTAAGTTGTGAGTGTGTGTGTGTGATGGTATAGGATGTGCATTGAGTCACAAAGCCGTGTGTGTGTGTCTGTGCTGGTATAGGCTGTGCATTGATTCACAGTGAGCCTTGTGTATGAGCTAGTACGGATTGTGCATTAGTCAGTGAACCACGTGTGTGCTTTTCTGTGTTTGTCTGGCTGTGAACTGAGTCACAGTGGGCCATGTGTGTTTGTGTCTGATGGTATAGGTGATTCATTGAGTCACAGTGAGCCATGTATGAGTGCGTGTTTGTGTGTGTGTGTGTTGTGCTATAGGGTGAGCATTGAGTCACAGTGTGCTGTGTGTGTGTTGTTGTCTGTGTGTGTAGTATAGTCTGAGCATTCAGTTACAGTGTGATGTGTTGCATGTGTTTCTGCTATTATGAAGTGTACATTGAGTCACAATGAGCCCTCTGTAATTGTGTGTGTGTTTGTGTGTGTTGGTAGAGGCTGTGCATTGAATCAGAATTAGGTGTTTATGTGTGTGCGGTGGTAGGAGCTTTGCATTGTGTCATGGAGGTGTGTGTGTGTGTCTGTGTGTGTCTGCTGCTACAGATTTCATTGAGTCACAGTGAGCCTGGTGAGTGTCTGTGTGCTGATAGAGGCTGTGAATTGAGTCACATTTTCTTATATGTGTGTGATTGTGTGCTGGTATACACTGTGCATGGAGTCATAGTGAGCAGGTCTGTGTGTGTCCGTGTGTTTGTGCAGTAGTACAGAAGGAGCATTTAATCAGTTATGTGTGTGTGTGTATGTTCGTTTGGTCTTTGCATTGAGTCACTGAGGTGTACGTGTGTGTGTGTGTGGTGCGATAGATTGTGCATTGAGTCAGAATGAGCCGTGAGTGTGTGTGTATGAGAGTGTGTGTGCTGGTGGGATTTTGTTGCACTGGGGGGTGTGTGTGTGTGTACTGCTACAGACTGCATTGAGTCACAGTGAGACGTGTTTGTGTGTGCTGGTGTAGGCGATTGATTCACAATGATCCATTTGTGTGTGTGTGTTAGTATGCGTGTGTTCTTGTTTGGGCTGTGCATTGAGTCACACTGTGATGTGTGTGTATGCTTGTGTGTTTTGGTATAGATTGTGCATAGAATCACAGTACCATATGTGTGTGTGTGTGCTGGTAAAATCTGAGCATTGAGTCACACTGTCCTGTGTGCTGTGTGTCTATGTACTTGTATGGACTGTGCATTGAGTCACAGTGAGCATGTGTGTGTGTTTGTGTGTGTGTGTGTGCTCATATTGGCTTTGAGTTGAGTCACTGAAGTGTATGTGTGTCTGTTTAGGTGGGGGGCTACAGACTGTGAATTGAGTCACACTGAGTTGTTTGTGTACATGAGTGAGTGTTGTGTATGGGTTTTCATTGAGTCACTGGGTTTTGTGTGTTTGTGTGTGTGTGTTTGTAGTGCTACGGACTGCATTGGGTCACAGTGAACTGTGTGTGTGTGTGCTTGCTGCTGTAGGCTGTGCATTGATTCAAGGTTAGCTGTCAGTGTGTGTGGTGCTGGAATGGAATGTGCACTGAGACACAGTCATCTGTGTGTGTGTGTGCATACATGTGTGCTGGAATCAGCTGTGCACTGCATCACTGTGAGCCATGTGTGTGTTTGTGTGTGTGTGCTGGAAAATCTGAGCATTGAGTTACACTGAGTTCTGTGCTGTGTGTCTGTATGTAGTGGTATGGCCTGTGCAAGGAATCAGTGAGCTGTGTGTGTGTGTGTTTGTGTATTTGGTGGTGTAGAGTCTGTATTGAGTCTCATGAAGCTGTGTGTGTGTGTGTGTGTGTGTGATGGTATAGGATGTGCATTGGGTCACAGAGCCGTATATATGTGTCTGAGCTGGTATAGGCAGTGCATTGACTCACAGTGAGTGTTGTGTATGTGCTACTACAGACTGTGCATTGAGTAAGTGATCAATTTTGTGTGTTTGTGTGATTGTCTGCTCATATAGGCTGTGCACTGTGTCACAGTAACATATGTGTGTTTGTGGGAGTGTGTTTTTGAGTGATGGTATAAGTGGTTCATTGTGTCACAGTGAGCCATATATGAGTGCATGTTTGTGTGTGTGTGTGTGTTCTGGTAGAGGCTAAGCATTGTGTCACAGTGTGCCATGTGTGTGTGTGGTTGTGTGTGTGTGTAGTACAGTCTGAACATTGATTTACAGTGAGATGTCTTGTATGTGTTTGTGCTTGTATGAACTATACGTTGAGTCACAATGAGCCATGCGTGTGTGTGTGTGCTGGTAGAGGCTGAGCATTGAATCACAGTTAGGAGTTTGTTTGTGTGTACTGGTATGGGCTTTGCATTGAGTCACAGAGGTATGTGTGTGTTTGTGTGTGTCTATGTGTGTATGTCTGTGTTGCCACAGACTTCATTGTGTCAGAGTGAGCTTTATGAGTGTCTGTGTGCAGATACAGGCTGTGAATTGAGTCCCAGTGTGTTATGTGTGTGTGTGTGTGTGTGTGCTGGTATAGCCTGTGCATTGAGTCACAGTGAGCTGTGTGTGTGTGTGTTTGCTGGTGTAGGCTGTGCAGTGATTCAAGGTGACCTGTGATTGTGTGTGTTGAACAGGAACGGACTGTGCACTGAGTCACAGTGAGCCATGTGTGAGTGTGTGCATGTGTGTGAGCCAGTTTAGGATGTGCACTGAGTCACGGTGAGCTGTGTGTGTTTGTGTGTGTGTTCTGGTAAAATATGAGCATTGAGTCACACTGAGGGTTGTCCTGTGTGTCTGTATGTACTGGCATGGACTGTGAATGGAATCACAGTGAGCGCTGTGTGTGTGTATTTTGTTGTATAGAGTCTTTATTGAGTCACACTAAGCTGTGTGTGTGTATGTGTGTGTGTGTGATGGTATAGGTGGTTCATTGAGTCAGAGTGAGCGAAGTATGAGTGTGTGTGTGTGTTTTTGGGTAAAAGCTGAGCATTGCATCACAGGGTGTCATGTGTGTGTCTGTTGTTGTGTGTCTGTGTAGTACAGTCTGAGCATTGAGTTACAGTGAGATGTGTTGCATGTGTTTGTGCTAGTATGAACTGCACATTGAGTCACAACGAGCCATGTGTGTTTGTGTGTGTGTGTGTGTGCTGCTGGAGGCTGATCATTGAATCACAGTTACGTGTTTGTGTGTGTGTGCTGGTATGGGCTTTTCATTGAGTCACGGACTTGTATGTGTGTGTGTGTGCATGTGTGTGTGTTGCTAAGATTTACTTCAGTCACAGTGAGCCTTGTGAGTGTATAGGCTGTGAATTGAGTCACAGTGTGTTATGTGTGAGTGTGTCTGTGTGTGTGCTGGTAAAGACAGTGCATTGAGTCACAATAAGTTGTGTGTGTGTTAATATTCTCATATAGACTGTGCATTGAGTAACAGTGAGCAAGTGTGTGTGAGTTTGTGGGAGTGTATGAGCACTGGTATGGGTGGAGCCTTGAATCAGTAAGGTGTGTGTGTGTGTATTCGTTTGGTCTTTGCATTGAGTCACTAAGGTGTATATGTGTGTGTGTGTGTGGTGTTATAGACTGTGCATTGAGTCAGAGTGAGCCGTGAGTGTGTGTGTACGAGAGTGTGTGTGCTGGTGGGCTTTTGTTGATGCACTGGTGTGTGTGCATGTGTGTCTGTTGTGCTACAGACTGCATTGAGTCACAGTGAGACATGTTTGTGGGTGCTGGTATAGGCGATTGATTGAGTCAGAGTGATCCATTTGTGTGTGCGTGTTAGTATGCGTGTGTTCTTGTTTAGGCTGTGCATTGAGTCACACTGAGGTGTGTGTGTATCCTTGAGTGTGTTGGTATAGATTGTGCATAGAATCACAGTACCATATGTGTGTGTGTGTGCTGCTAAAATCTGAGCATTGAGTCACACTGTCGTGTGTGGTGTGTGTCTGTATGTACTTGTATGGACTGTACATTGAGTCACAGTGAGCATGTGTGTGTGTGTGTGTGTGCGCACTGGTATGCCTTGAACACTGAATCAGCTAGGTGTGTGTGTGTGCTCATATTGGCTTTGAGTTGAGTCACTGAGTTCTATGTGTGTCTGTGTAGGAGGGGGGCTACAGACTATGCATTTAGTCACACTGACACGTTTGTGTACGTGAGTGTGTGTTGTGGTATGTGATTTCATTGAGTCACTGGAGTTTGTGTGTGTGTGTGTGGTGTTACAGACTGCATTGAGTCACAGTGAGGCGTGTGTGTGTATGATGGCATAGGCAATTGATTGAGTCACAGTGACGCATGTGTGTGTGTTCTCATATAGGCTGTGCATTGAATCACAGTGAGACATGTATCTGTGAGTGTGTGTTTGTGTGTGCTAGTATATGGTGTGCATTGAGTCACACTGAGGTGTGTGTGTGTGTGTATGTGTTGTTATAGATTGTGCATTGAGTCAGAGTGCCGTGTCAGTGTGTGCATGCTGGTATAGACTATGCACTGAATCAGGGTGAGGGGTGTGTGTGTCTGTGTGTTCTGGTATAGGCGGACCATTGAGTCACACTGAGGTGTGTGTGTGTGTCTGTGTGTGTGTGTGTGTGCTGGTACAGCCTGTGCATTAATCAGAGTCAGTTGTGTGTGTATGTTCACCTACAAGTTGCACTTTGTGTCACAGTGTGTCTGTGTGTGATATTATACGGTATACACTGAGTCAAAGGGAGCTGTGTGGGGGGGCTGATGTGCTCTTATAGACTTTGCATTGAGTCACACTGAGTTGTGTGTTTGAAAGTCTGTCTGTGTGTGTGTGTGTGTGTGTAGAGGTAAACGCTGTGTACTGACTCACAGTGAGCATTGTGTGCTTCTGTGTGTGTGTATGTCTGCTAGCTTAGACTGTGCACAGAGTCCCAGGGAGCCTTGTGTGTGTGTGTGTGTGTGTGTGTGTTGGTAAAGACTGTGCATTGGGTCGCAGTGAGCTGTCTTTGTCTGTGTGTGTGACTGCTGGTGTAGGCTGTGCATTGATTCAAGTTGAGCTGTGAGGGTGTGTGTGGTGTTGATATGGACGGTGCACTGTGTCACACTGAGTTGCGTGTGTGTGCTTGTATAATCTGAGCGTTGAGTCACACTGAGGTTTGTGCTTCATGTCTGAAGGTAGTTGTATGGAATGTGCCTTGGGTCACAATGAATTGTGTATGTGTACGTTTTTGTGTGTACTTGGTGGTGTAGAGTCTGTATTGAGTCACACTAAGTTGTGAGTGTGTGTGTGTGATGGTATAGGATGTGCATTGAGTCACAAAGCCGTGTGTGTGTGTCTGTGCTGGGATAGGCTGTGCATTGATTCACAGTGAGCCTTGTGTATGAGCTAGTATGGATTGTGCATTAGTCAGTGAACCACGTGTGTGCTTTTCTGTGTTTGTCTGCTGATATAGGCTGTGAACTGAGTCACAGTGGGCCATGTGTGTTTGTGTCTGATGGTATAGGTGATTCATTGAGTCACAGTGAGCCATGTATGAGTGCGTGTTTGTGTGTGTGTGTGTTGTGCTATAGGGTGAGCATTGAGTCACAGTGTGCTGTGTGTGTGTTGTTGTCTGTGTGTGTAGTATAGTCTGAGCATTCAGTTACAGTGTGATGTGTTGCATGTGTTTCTGCTATTATGAAGTGTACATTGAGTCACAATGAGCCCTCTGTAATTGTGTGTGTGTTTGTGTGTGTTGGTAGAGGCTGTGCATTGAATCAGAATTAGGTGTTTATGTGTGTGCGGTGATATGAGCTTTGCATTGTGTCATGGAGGTGTGTGTGTGTGTCTGTGTGTGTCTGCTGCTACAGATTTCATTGAGTCACAGTGAGCCTGGTGAGTGTCTGTGTGCTGATAGAGGCTGTGAATTGAGTCACATTTTCTTATATGTGTGTGATTGTGTGCTGGTATACACTGTGCATGGAGTCATAGTGAGCAGGTCTGTGTGTGTCTGTGTGTTTGTGCAGTAGTACAGAAGGAGCATTTAATCAGTTATGTGTGTGTGTGTATGTTCGTTTGGTCTTTGCATTGAGTCACTGAGGTGTACGTGTGTGTGTGTGTGGTGTGATAGATTGTGCATTGAGTCAGAATGAGCCGTGAGTGTGTGTGTATGAGAGTGTGTGTGCTGGTGGGATTTTGTTGCACTGGGGTGTGTGTGTGTGTGTACTGCTACAGACTGCATTGAGTCACAGTGAGACGTGTTTGTGTGTGCTGGTATAGGCGATTGATTCACAGTGATCCATTTGTGTGTGTGTTAGTATGCGTGTGTTCTTGTTTGGGCTGTGCATTGAGTCACACTGCGATGTGTGTGTATGCTTGTGTGTTTTGGTATAGATTGTGCATAGAATCACAATACCATATGTGTGTGTGTGTGCTGGTAAAATCTGAGCATTGAGTTACACTGTCCTGTGTGCTGTGTTTCTATGTACTTGAATGGACTGTGCATTGAGTCACAGTGAGCATGTGTGTGTGTTTGTGTGTGTGCTCATATTGGCTTTGAGTTGAGTCACTGAAGTGTATGTGTGTCTGTTTAGGTGGGGGGCTACAGACTGTGAATTGAGTCACACTGAGTTGTTTGTGTACATGAGTGAGTGTTGTGTATGGGTTTTCATTGAGTCACTGGGTTTTGTGTGTGTGTGTGTGTGTGTTTGTAGTGCTACGGACTGCATTGGGTCACAGTGAGCTGTGTGTGTGTGTGCTTGCTGCTGTAGGCTGTGCATTGATTCAAGGTTAGCTGTCAGTGTGTGTGGTGCTGGAATGGAATGTGCACTGAGACAGTCATCTGTGTGTGTGTGTGCATACATGTGTGCTGGAATCAGCTGTGCACTGCATCACTGTGAGCCATGTGTGTGTTTGTGTGTGTGTGCTGGAAAATCTGAGCATTGAGTTACACTGAGTTCTGTGCTGTGTGTCTGTATGTAGTGGTATGGCCTGTGCAAGGAATCAGTGAGCTGTGTGTGTGTGTGTTTGTGTATTTGATGGTGTAGAGTCTGTATTGAGTCTCATTAAGCTGTGTGTGTGTGTGTGTGTGTGTGTGTGTGATGGTATAGGATGTGCATTGGGTCACAGAGCCGTATATATGTGTCTGAGCTGGTATAGGCAGTGCATTGACTCACAGTGAGTGTTGTGTATGTGCTACTACAGACTGTGCATTGAGTCAGTGATCAATTTTGTGTGTTTGTGTGATTGTCTGCTCATATAGGCTGTGCACTGTGTCACAGTAACCCATGTGTGTTTGTGGGAGTGTGTTTTTGAGTGATGGTATAAGTGGTTCATTGTGTCACAGTGAGCCATGTATGAGTGCATGTTTGTGTGTGTGTGTGTGTTCTGGTAGAGGCTAAGCATTGTGTCACAGTGTGCCATGTGTGTGTGTGGTTGTGTGTGTGTGTAGTACAGTCTGAACATTGATTTACAGTGAGATGTCTTGTATGTGTTTGTGCTTGTATGAACTATACGTTGAGTCACAATGAGCCATGCGTGTGTGTGTGTGCTGGTAGAGGCTGAGCATTGAATCACAGTTAGGAGTTTGTTTGTGTGTACCGGTATGGGCTTTGCATTGAGTCACAGAGGTATGTGTGTGTTTGTGTGTGTCTATGTGTGTATGTCTGTGTTGCCACAGACTTCATTGTGTCACAGTGACCTTTATGAGTGTCTGTGTGCAGATACAGGCTGTGAATTGAGTCCCAGTGTGTTATGTGTGTGTGTGTGTGTGTGTGTGCTGGTATAGCCTGTGCATTGAGTCACAGTGAGCTGTGTGTGTGTGTGTTTGCTGGTGTAGGCTGTGCAGTGATTCAAGGTGACCTGTGATTGTGTGTGTTGAACAGGAACGGACTGTGCACTGAGTCACAGTGAGCCATGTGTGAGTGTGTGCATGTGTGTGAGCCAGTTTAGGATGTGCACTGAGTCACGGTGAGCTGTGTGTGTTTGTGTGTGTGTTCTGGTAAAATATGAGCATTGAGTCACACTGAGGGGTGTCCTGTGTGTCTGTATGTACTGGCATGGACTGTGAATGGAATCACAGTGAGCGCTGTGTGTGTGTATTTTGTTGTATAGAGTCTTTATTGAGTCACACTAAGCTGTGTGTGTGTATGTGTGTGTGTGTGATGGTATAGGTGGTTCATTGAGTCAGAGTGAGCCAAGTATGAGTGTGTGTGTGTGTTTTTGGGTAAAAGCTGAGCATTGCATCACAGGGTGTCATGTGTGTGTCTGTTGTTGTGTGTCTGTGTAGTACAGTCTGAGCATTGAGTTACAGTGAGATGTGTTGCATGTGTTTGTGCTAGTATGAACTGCACATTGAGTCACAACGAGCCATGTGTGTTTGTGTGTGTGTGTGTGTGCTGCTGGAGGCTGATCATTGAATCACAGTTACGTGTTTGTGTGTGTGTGCTGGTATGGGCTTTTCATTGAGTCACGGACTTGTATGTGTGTGTGTGTGCATGTGTGTGTGTTGCTAAGATTTACTTCAGTCACAGTGAGCCTTGTGAGTGTATAGGCTGTGAATTGAGTCACAGTGTGTTATGTGTGAGTGTGTCTGTGTGTGTGCTGGTAAAGACAGTGCATTGAGTCACAATAAGTTGTGTGTGTGTTAATATTCTCATATAGACTGTGCATTGAGTAACAGTGAGCAAGTGTGTGTGAGTTTGTGGGAGTGTATGAGCACTGGTATGGGTGGAGCCTTGAATCAGTAAGGTGTGTGTGTGTGTATTCGTTTGGTCTTTGCATTGAGTCACTAAGGTGTATATGTGTGTGTGTGTGTGGTGTTATAGACTGTGCATTGAGTCAGAGTGAGCCGTGAGTGTGTGTGTACGAGAGTGTGTGTGCTGGTGGGCTTTTGTTGATGCACTGGTGTGTGTGCATGTGTGTCTGTTGTGCTACAGACTGCATTGAGTCACAGTGAGACATGTTTGTGGGTGCTGGTATAGGCGATTGATTGAGTCAGAGTGATCCATTTGTGTGTGCGTGTTAGTATGCGTGTGTTCTTGTTTAGGCTGTGCATTGAGTCACACTGAGGTGTGTGTGTATCCTTGAGTGTGTTGGTATAGATTGTGCATAGAATCACAGTACCATATGTGTGTGTGTGTGCTGCTAAAATCTGAGCATTGAGTCACACTGTCGTGTGTGGTGTGTGTCTGTATGTACTTGTATGGACTGTACATTGAGTCACAGTGAGCATGTGTGTGTGTGTGTGTGTGCGCACTGGTATGCCTTGAACACTGAATCAGCTAGGTGTGTGTGTGTGCTCATATTGGCTTTGAGTTGAGTCACTGAGTTCTATGTGTGTCTGTGTAGGAGGGGGGCTACAGACTATGCATTTAGTCACACTGACACGTTTGTGTACGTGAGTGTGTGTTGTGGTATGTGATTTCATTGAGTCACTGGAGTTTGTGTGTGTGTGTGTGGTGTTACAGACTGCATTGAGTCACAGTGAGGCGTGTGTGTGTATGATGGCATAGGCAATTGATTGAGTCACAGTGACGCATGTGTGTGTGTTCTCATATAGGCTGTGCATTGAATCACAGTGAGACATGTATCTGTGAGTGTGTGTTTGTGTGTGCTAGTATATGGTGTGTATTGAGTCACACAGAGGTGTGTGTGTGTGTGTATGTGTTGTTATAGATTGTGCATTGAGTCAGAGTGCCGTGTCAGTGTGTGCATGCTGGTATAGACTATGCACTGAATCAGGGTGAGGGGTGTGTGTGTCTGTGTGTTCTGGTATAGGCGGACCATTGAGTCACACTGAGGTGTGTGTGTGTGTCTGTGTGTGTGTGTGTGTGCTGGTACAGCCTGTGCATTAATCACAGTGAGTTGTGTGTGTATGTTCACCTACAAGTTGCACTTTGTGTCACAGTGTGTCTGTGTGTGATATTATACGGTATACACTGAGTCAAAGGGAGCTGTGTGGGGGGGCTGATGTGCTCTTATAGACTTTGCATTGAGTCACACTGAGTTGTGTGTTTGAAAGTCTGTCTGTGTGTGTGTGTGTGTGTGTAGAGGTAAACGCTGTGTACTGACTCACAGTGAGCATTGTGTGCTTCTGTGTGTGTGTATGTCTGCTAGCTTAGACTGTGCACAGAGTCCCAGGGAGCCTTGTGTGTGTGTGTGTGTGTGTGTGTGTTGGTAAAGACTGTGCATTGGGTCGCAGTGAGCTGTCTTTGTCTGTGTGTGTGACTGCTGGTGTAGGCTGTGCATTGATTCAAGTTGAGCTGTGAGGGTGTGTGTGGTGTTGATATGGACGGTGCACTGTGTCACACTGAGTTGCGTGTGTGTGCTTGTATAATCTGAGCGTTGAGTCACACTGAGGTTTGTGCTTCGTGTCTGAAGGTAGTTGTATGGAATGTGCCTTGGGTCACAATGAATTGTGTATGTGTACGTTTTTGTGTGTACTTGGTGGTGTAGAGTCTGTATTGAGTCACACTAAGTTGTGAGTGTGTGTGTGTGATGGTATAGGATGTGCATTGAGTCACAAAGCCGTGTGTGTGTGTCTGTGCTGGGATAGGCTGTGCATTGATTCACAGTGAGCCTTGTGTATGAGCTAGTATGGATTGTGCATTAGTCAGTGAACCACGTGTGTGCTTTTCTGTGTTTGTCTGCTGATATAGGCTGTGAACTGAGTCACAGTGGGCCATGTGTGTTTGTGTCTGATGGTATAGGTGATTCATTGAGTCACAGTGAGCCATGTATGAGTGCGTGTTTGTGTGTGTGTGTGTTGTGCTATAGGGTGAGCATTGAGTCACAGTGTGCTGTGTGTGTGTTGTTGTCTGTGTGTGTAGTATAGTCTGAGCATTCAGTTACAGTGTGATGTGTTGCATGTGTTTCTGCTATTATGAAGTGTACATTGAGTCACAATGAGCCCTCTGTAATTGTGTGTGTGTTTGTGTGTGTTGGTAGAGGCTGTGCATTGAATCAGAATTAGGTGTTTATGTGTGTGCGGTGGTATGAGCTTTGCATTGTGTCATGGAGGTGTGTGTGTGTGTCTGTGTGTGTCTGCTGCTACAGATTTCATTGAGTCACAGTGAGCCTGGTGAGTGTCTGTGTGCTGATAGAGGCTGTGAATTGAGTCACATTTTCTTATATGTGTGTGATTGTGTGCTGGTATACACTGTGCATGGAGTCATAGTGAGCAGGTCTGTGTGTGTCTGTGTGTTTGTGCAGTAGTACAGAAGGAGCATTTAATCAGTTATGTGTGTGTGTGTATGTTCGTTTGGTCTTTGCATTGAGTCACTGAGGTGTACGTGTGTGTGTGTGTGGTGCGATAGATTGTGCATTGAGTCAGAATGAGCCGTGAGTGTGTGTGTATGAGAGTGTGTGTGCTGGTGGGATTTTGTTGCACTGGGGTGTGTGTGTGTGTGTACTGCTACAGACTGCATTGAGTCACAGTGAGACGTGTTTGTGTGTGCTGGTATAGGCGATTGATTCACAGTGATCCATTTGTGTGTGTGTTAGTATGCGTGTGTTCTTGTTTGGGCTGTGCATTGAGTCACACTGCGATGTGTGTGTATGCTTGTGTGTTTTGGTATAGATTGTGCATAGAATCACAATACCATATGTGTGTGTGTGTGCTGGTAAAATCTGAGCATTGAGTTACACTGTCCTGTGTGCTGTGTGTCTATGTACTTGAATGGACTGTGCATTGAGTCACAGTGAGCATGTGTGTGTGTTTGTGTGTGTGCTCATATTGGCTTTGAGTTGAGTCACTGAAGTGTATGTGTGTCTGTTTAGGTGGGGGGCTACAGACTGTGAATTGAGTCACACTGAGTTGTTTGTGTACATGAGTGAGTGTTGTGTATGGGTTTTCATTGAGTCACTGGGTTTTGTGTGTGTGTGTGTGTGTGTTTGTAGTGCTACGGACTGCATTGGGTCACAGTGAGCTGTGTGTGTGTGTGCTTGCTGCTGTAGGCTGTGCATTGATTCAAGGTTAGCTGTCAGTGTGTGTGGTGCTGGAATGGAATGTGCACTGAGACAGTCATCTGTGTGTGTGTGTGCATACATGTGTGCTGGAATCAGCTGTGCACTGCATCACTGTGAGCCATGTGTGTGTTTGTGTGTGTGTGCTGGAAAATCTGAGCATTGAGTTACACTGAGTTCTGTGCTGTGTGTCTGTATGTAGTGGTATGGCCTGTGCAAGGAATCAGTGAGCTGTGTGTGTGTGTGTTTGTGTATTTGATGGTGTAGAGTCTGTATTGAGTCTCATTAAGCTGTGTGTGTGTGTGTGTGTGTGTGTGTGTGTGTGATGGTATAGGATGTGCATTGGGTCACAGAGCCGTATATATGTGTCTGAGCTGGTATAGGCAGTGCATTGACTCACAGTGAGTGTTGTGTATGTGCTACTACAGACTGTGCATTGAGTCAGTGATCAATTTTGTGTGTTTGTGTGATTGTCTGCTCATATAGGCTGTGCACTGTGTCACAGTAACCCATGTGTGTTTGTGGGAGTGTGTTTTTGAGTGATGGTATAAGTGGTTCATTGTGTCACAGTGAGCCATGTATGAGTGCATGTTTGTGTGTGTGTGTGTGTTCTGGTAGAGGCTAAGCATTGTGTCACAGTGTGCCATGTGTGTGTGTGGTTGTGTGTGTGTGTAGTACAGTCTGAACATTGATTTACAGTGAGATGTCTTGTATGTGTTTGTGCTTGTATGAACTATACGTTGAGTCACAATGAGCCATGCGTGTGTTTGTGTGCTGGTAGAGGCTGAGCATTGAATCACAGTTAGGAGTTTGTTTGTGTGTACTGGTATGGGCTTTGCATTGAGTCACAGAGGTATGTGTGTGTTTGTGTGTGTCTATGTGTGTATGTCTGTGTTGCCACAGACTTCATTGTGTCAGAGTGAGCTTTATGAGTGTCTGTGTGCAGATACAGGCTGTGAATTGAGTCCCAGTGTGTTATGTGTGTGTGTGTGTGTGTGTGCTGGTATAGCCTGTGCATTGAGTCACAGTGAGCTGTGTGTGTGTGTGTTTGCTGGTGTAGGCTGTGCAGTGATTCAAGGTGACCTGTGATTGTGTGTGTTGAACAGGAACGGACTGTGCACTGAGTCACAGTGAGCCATGTGTGAGTGTGTGCATGTGTGTGAGCCAGTTTAGGATGTGCACTGAGTCACGGTGAGCTGTGTGTGTTTGTGTGTGTGTTCTGGTAAAATATGAGCATTGAGTCACACTGAGGGGTGTCCTGTGTGTCTGTATGTACTGGCATGGACTGTGAATGGAATCACAGTGAGCGCTGTGTGTGTGTATTTTGTTGTATAGAGTCTTTATTGAGTCACACTAAGCTGTGTGTGTGTATGTGTGTGTGTGTGATGGTATAGGTGGTTCATTGAGTCAGAGTGAGCCAAGTATGAGTGTGTGTGTGTGTTTTTGGGTAAAAGCTGAGCATTGCATCACAGGGTGTCATGTGTGTGTCTGTTGTTGTGTGTCTGTGTAGTACAGTCTGAGCATTGAGTTACAGTGAGATGTGTTGCATGTGTTTGTGCTAGTATGAACTGCACATTGAGTCACAACGAGCCATGTGTGTTTGTGTGTGTGTGTGTGTGCTGCTGGAGGCTGATCATTGAATCACAGTTACGTGTTTGTGTGTGTGTGCTGGTATGGGCTTTTCATTGAGTCACGGACTTGTATGTGTGTGTGTGTGCATGTGTGTGTGTTGCTAAGATTTACTTCAGTCACAGTGAGCCTTGTGAGTGTATAGGCTGTGAATTGAGTCACAGTGTGTTATGTGTGAGTGTGTCTGTGTGTGTGCTGGTAAAGACAGTGCATTGAGTCACAATAAGTTGTGTGTGTGTTAATATTCTCATATAGACTGTGCATTGAGTAACAGTGAGCAAGTGTGTGTGAGTTTGTGGGAGTGTATGAGCACTGGTATGGGTGGAGCCTTGAATCAGTAAGGTGTGTGTGTGTGTATTCGTTTGGTCTTTGCATTGAGTCACTAAGGTGTATATGTGTGTGTGTGTGTGGTGTTATAGACTGTGCATTGAGTCAGAGTGAGCCGTGAGTGTGTGTGTACGAGAGTGTGTGTGCTGGTGGGCTTTTGTTGATGCACTGGTGTGTGTGCATGTGTGTCTGTTGTGCTACAGACTGCATTGAGTCACAGTGAGACATGTTTGTGGGTGCTGGTATAGGCGATTGATTGAGTCAGAGTGATCCATTTGTGTGTGCGTGTTAGTATGCGTGTGTTCTTGTTTAGGCTGTGCATTGAGTCACACTGAGGTGTGTGTGTATCCTTGAGTGTGTTGGTATAGATTGTGCATAGAATCACAGTACCATATGTGTGTGTGTGTGCTGCTAAAATCTGAGCATTGAGTCACACTGTCGTGTGTGGTGTGTGTCTGTATGTACTTGTATGGACTGTACATTGAGTCACAGTGAGCATGTGTGTGTGTGTGTGTGTGCGCACTGGTATGCCTTGAACACTGAATCAGCTAGGTGTGTGTGTGTGCTCATATTGGCTTTGAGTTGAGTCACTGAGTTCTATGTGTGTCTGTGTAGGAGGGGGGCTACAGACTATGCATTTAGTCACACTGACACGTTTGTGTACGTGAGTGTGTGTTGTGGTATGTGATTTCATTGAGTCACTGGAGTTTGTGTGTGTGTGTGTGGTGTTACAGACTGCATTGAGTCACAGTGAGGCGTGTGTGTGTATGATGGCATAGGCAATTGATTGAGTCACAGTGACGCATGTGTGTGTGTTCTCATATAGGCTGTGCATTGAATCACAGTGAGACATGTATCTGTGAGTGTGTGTTTGTGTGTGCTAGTATATGGTGTGTATTGAGTCACACAGAGGTGTGTGTGTGTGTGTATGTGTTGTTATAGATTGTGCATTGAGTCAGAGTGCCGTGTCAGTGTGTGCATGCTGGTATAGACTATGCACTGAATCAGGGTGAGGGGTGTGTGTGTCTGTGTGTTCTGGTATAGGCGGACCATTGAGTCACACTGAGGTGTGTGTGTGTGTCTGTGTGTGTGTGTGTGTGCTGGTACAGCCTGTGCATTAATCACAGTGAGTTGTGTGTGTATGTTCACCTACAAGTTGCACTTTGTGTCACAGTGTGTCTGTGTGTGATATTATACGGTATACACTGAGTCAAAGGGAGCTGTGTGGGGGGGCTGATGTGCTCTTATAGACTTTGCATTGAGTCACACTGAGTTGTGTGTTTGAAAGTCTGTCTGTGTGTGTGTGTGTGTGTGTAGAGGTAAACGCTGTGTACTGACTCACAGTGAGCATTGTGTGCTTCTGTGTGTGTGTATGTCTGCTAGCTTAGACTGTGCACAGAGTCCCAGGGAGCCTTGTGTGTGTGTGTGTGTGTGTGTGTGTTGGTAAAGACTGTGCATTGGGTCGCAGTGAGCTGTCTTTGTCTGTGTGTGTGACTGCTGGTGTAGGCTGTGCATTGATTCAAGTTGAGCTGTGAGGGTGTGTGTGGTGTTGATATGGACGGTGCACTGTGTCACACTGAGTTGCGTGTGTGTGCTTGTATAATCTGAGCGTTGAGTCACACTGAGGTTTGTGCTTCGTGTCTGAAGGTAGTTGTATGGAATGTGCCTTGGGTCACAATGAATTGTGTATGTGTACGTTTTTGTGTGTACTTGGTGGTGTAGAGTCTGTATTGAGTCACACTAAGTTGTGAGTGTGTGTGTGTGATGGTATAGGATGTGCATTGAGTCACAAAGCCGTGTGTGTGTGTCTGTGCTGGGATAGGCTGTGCATTGATTCACAGTGAGCCTTGTGTATGAGCTAGTATGGATTGTGCATTAGTCAGTGAACCACGTGTGTGCTTTTCTGTGTTTGTCTGCTGATATAGGCTGTGAACTGAGTCACAGTGGGCCATGTGTGTTTGTGTCTGATGGTATAGGTGATTCATTGAGTCACAGTGAGCCATGTATGAGTGCGTGTTTGTGTGTGTGTGTGTTGTGCTATAGGGTGAGCATTGAGTCACAGTGTGCTGTGTGTGTGTTGTTGTCTGTGTGTGTAGTATAGTCTGAGCATTCAGTTACAGTGTGATGTGTTGCATGTGTTTCTGCTATTATGAAGTGTACATTGAGTCACAATGAGCCCTCTGTAATTGTGTGTGTGTTTGTGTGTGTTGGTAGAGGCTGTGCATTGAATCAGAATTAGGTGTTTATGTGTGTGCGGTGGTATGAGCTTTGCATTGTGTCATGGAGGTGTGTGTGTGTGTCTGTGTGTGTCTGCTGCTACAGATTTCATTGAGTCACAGTGAGCCTGGTGAGTGTCTGTGTGCTGATAGAGGCTGTGAATTGAGTCACATTTTCTTATATGTGTGTGATTGTGTGCTGGTATACACTGTGCATGGAGTCATAGTGAGCAGGTCTGTGTGTGTCTGTGTGTTTGTGCAGTAGTACAGAAGGAGCATTTAATCAGTTATGTGTGTGTGTGTATGTTCGTTTGGTCTTTGCATTGAGTCACTGAGGTGTACGTGTGTGTGTGTGTGGTGCGATAGATTGTGCATTGAGTCAGAATGAGCCGTGAGTGTGTGTGTATGAGAGTGTGTGTGCTGGTGGGATTTTGTTGCACTGGGGTGTGTGTGTGTGTGTACTGCTACAGACTGCATTGAGTCACAGTGAGACGTGTTTGTGTGTGCTGGTATAGGCGATTGATTCACAGTGATCCATTTGTGTGTGTGTTAGTATGCGTGTGTTCTTGTTTGGGCTGTGCATTGAGTCACACTGCGATGTGTGTGTATGCTTGTGTGTTTTGGTATAGATTGTGCATAGAATCACAATACCATATGTGTGTGTGTGTGCTGGTAAAATCTGAGCATTGAGTTACACTGTCCTGTGTGCTGTGTGTCTATGTACTTGAATGGACTGTGCATTGAGTCACAGTGAGCATGTGTGTGTGTTTGTGTGTGTGCTCATATTGGCTTTGAGTTGAGTCACTGAAGTGTATGTGTGTCTGTTTAGGTGGGGGGCTACAGACTGTGAATTGAGTCACACTGAGTTGTTTGTGTACATGAGTGAGTGTTGTGTATGGGTTTTCATTGAGTCACTGGGTTTTGTGTGTGTGTGTGTGTGTGTTTGTAGTGCTACGGACTGCATTGGGTCACAGTGAGCTGTGTGTGTGTGTGCTTGCTGCTGTAGGCTGTGCATTGATTCAAGGTTAGCTGTCAGTGTGTGTGGTGCTGGAATGGAATGTGCACTGAGACAGTCATCTGTGTGTGTGTGTGCATACATGTGTGCTGGAATCAGCTGTGCACTGCATCACTGTGAGCCATGTGTGTGTTTGTGTGTGTGTGCTGGAAAATCTGAGCATTGAGTTACACTGAGTTCTGTGCTGTGTGTCTGTATGTAGTGGTATGGCCTGTGCAAGGAATCAGTGAGCTGTGTGTGTGTGTGTTTGTGTATTTGATGGTGTAGAGTCTGTATTGAGTCTCATTAAGCTGTGTGTGTGTGTGTGTGTGTGTGTGTGTGTGTGATGGTATAGGATGTGCATTGGGTCACAGAGCCGTATATATGTGTCTGAGCTGGTATAGGCAGTGCATTGACTCACAGTGAGTGTTGTGTATGTGCTACTACAGACTGTGCATTGAGTCAGTGATCAATTTTGTGTGTTTGTGTGATTGTCTGCTCATATAGGCTGTGCACTGTGTCACAGTAACCCATGTGTGTTTGTGGGAGTGTGTTTTTGAGTGATGGTATAAGTGGTTCATTGTGTCACAGTGAGCCATGTATGAGTGCATGTTTGTGTGTGTGTGTGTGTTCTGGTAGAGGCTAAGCATTGTGTCACAGTGTGCCATGTGTGTGTGTGGTTGTGTGTGTGTGTAGTACAGTCTGAACATTGATTTACAGTGAGATGTCTTGTATGTGTTTGTGCTTGTATGAACTATACGTTGAGTCACAATGAGCCATGCGTGTGTGTGTGTGCTGGTAGAGGCTGAGCATTGAATCACAGTTAGGAGTTTGTTTGTGTGTACTGGTATGGGCTTTGCATTGAGTCACAGAGGTATGTGTGTGTTTGTGTGTGTCTATGTGTGTATGTCTGTGTTGCCACAGACTTCATTGTGTCAGAGTGAGCTTTATGAGTGTCTGTGTGCAGATACAGGCTGTGAATTGAGTCCCAGTGTGTTATGTGTGTGTGTGTGTGTGTGTGCTGGTATAGCCTGTGCATTGAGTCACAGTGAGCTGTGTGTGTGTGTGTTTGCTGGTGTAGGCTGTGCAGTGATTCAAGGTGACCTGTGATTGTGTGTGTTGAACAGGAACGGACTGTGCACTGAGTCACAGTGAGCCATGTGTGAGTGTGTGCATGTGTGTGAGCCAGTTTAGGATGTGCACTGAGTCACGGTGAGCTGTGTGTGTTTGTGTGTGTGTTCTGGTAAAATATGAGCATTGAGTCACACTGAGGGGTGTCCTGTGTGTCTGTATGTACTGGCATGGACTGTGAATGGAATCACAGTGAGCGCTGTGTGTGTGTATTTTGTTGTATAGAGTCTTTATTGAGTCACACTAAGCTGTGTGTGTGTATGTGTGTGTGTGTGATGGTATAGGTGGTTCATTGAGTCAGAGTGAGCCAAGTATGAGTGTGTGTGTGTGTTTTTGGGTAAAAGCTGAGCATTGCATCACAGGGTGTCATGTGTGTGTCTGTTGTTGTGTGTCTGTGTAGTACAGTCTGAGCATTGAGTTACAGTGAGATGTGTTGCATGTGTTTGTGCTAGTATGAACTGCACATTGAGTCACAATGAGCCATGTGTGTTTGTGTGTGTGTGCTGCTGGAGGCTGATCATTGAATCACAGTTACGTGTTTGTGTGTGTGTGCTGGTATGGGCTTTTCATTGAGTCACGGACTTGTATGTGTGTGTGTGTGCATGTGTGTGTGTTGCTAAGATTTACTTCAGTCACAGTGAGCCTTGTGAGTGTATAGGCTGTGAATTGAGTCACAGTGTGTTATGTGTGAGTGTGTCTGTGTGTGTGCTGGTAAAGACAGTGCATTGAGTCACAATAAGTTGTGTGTGTGTTAATATTCTCATATAGACTGTGCATTGAGTAACAGTGAGCAAGTGTGTGTGAGTTTGTGGGAGTGTATGAGCACTGGTATGGGTGGAGCCTTGAATCAGTAAGGTGTGTGTGTGTGTATTCGTTTGGTCTTTGCATTGAGTCACTAAGGTGTATATGTGTGTGTGTGTGTGGTGTTATAGACTGTGCATTGAGTCAGAGTGAGCCGTGAGTGTGTGTGTACGAGAGTGTGTGCTGGTGGGCTTTTGTTGATGCACTGGTGTGTGTGCATGTGTGTCTGTTGTGCTACAGACTGCATTGAGTCACAGTGAGACATGTTTGTGGGTGCTGGTATAGGCAATTGATTGAGTCACAGTGATCCATTTGTGTGTGCGTGTTAGTATGCGTGTGTTCTTGTTTAGGCTGTGCATTGAGTCACACTGAGGTGTGTGTGTATCCTTGAGTGTGTTGGTATAGATTGTGCATAGAATCACAGTACCATATGTGTGTGTGTGTGCTGCTAAAATCTGAGCATTGAGTCACACTGTCGTGTGTGGTGTGTGTCTGTATGTACTTGTATGGACTGTACATTGAGTCACAGTGAGCATGTGTGTGTGTGTGTGTGTGCGCACTGGTATGCCTTGAACACTGAATCAGCTAGGTGTGTGTGTGTGCTCATATTGGCTTTGAGTTGAGTCACTGAGTTCTATGTGTGTCTGTGTAGGAGGGGGGCTACAGACTATGCATTTAGTCACACTGACACGTTTGTGTACGTGAGTGTGTGTTGTGGCATGTGATTTCATTGAGTCACTGGAGTTTGTGTGTGTGTGTGTGTGGTGTTACAGACTGCATTGAGTCACAGTGAGGCGTGTGTGTGTATGATGGCATAGGCAATTGATTGAGTCGTTTGTGTGTATGATGGCATAGGCAATTGATTGAGTCACAGTGACGCATGTGTGTGTGTTCTCATATAGGCTGTGCATTGAATCACAGTGAGACATGTATCTGTGAGTTTGTGTTTGTGTGTGCTAGTATATGGTGTGTATTGAGTCACACTGAGGTGTGTGCATGTGCGTATGTGTTGTTATAGATTGTGCATTGAGTCAGAGTGCCGTGTCAGTGTGTGCATGCTGGTGTAGACTATGCACTGAATCAGGGTGAGGGGTGTGTGTGTCTGTGTGTTCTGGTATAGGCGGGCCATTGAGTCACACTGAGGTGTGTGTGTGTGTCTGTGTGAGTGTGTGTGTGCTGGTACAGCCTGTGCATTAATCACAGTCAGTTGTGTGTGTATGTTCACCTACAAGTTGCACTTTGTGTCACAGTGTGTCTGTGTGTGATATTATACGGTATACACTGAGTCAAAGGGAGCTGTGTGGGGGGGCTGATGTGCTCTTATAGACTTTGCATTGAGTCACACTGAGTTGTGTGTTTGAAAGTCTGTCTGTGTGTGTGTGTGTGTGTAGAGGTATACGCTGTGTACTGACTCACAGTGAGCATTGTGTGCTTCTGTGTGTGTGTATGTCTTCTAGCTTAGACTGTGCACAGAGTCCCAGGGAGCCTTGTGTGTGTGTGTGTGTGTGTGTGTGTTGGTAAAGACTGTGCATTGGGTCGCAGTGAGCTGTCTTTGTCTGTGTGTGTGACTGCTGGTGTAGGCTGTGCATTGATTCAAGTTGAGCTGTGAGGGTGTGTGTGGTGTTGATATGGACGGTGCACTGTGTCACACTGAGTTGCGTGTGTGTGCTTGTATAATCTGAGCGTTGAGTCACACTGAGGTTTGTGCTTCGTGTCTGAAGGTAGTTGTATGGAATGTGCCTTGGGTCACAATGAATTGTGTATGTACGTTTTTGTGTGTACTTGGTGGTGTAGAGTCTGTATTGAGTCACACTAAGTTGTGAGTGTGTGTGTGTGATGGTATAGGATGTGCATTGAGTCACAAAGCCGTGTGTGTGTGTCTGTGCTGGGATAGGCTGTGCATTGATTCACAGTGAGCCTTGTGTATGAGCTAGTATGGATTGTGCATTAGTCAGTGAACCACGTGTGTGCTTTTCTGTGTTTGTCTGCTGATATAGGCTGTGAACTGAGTCACAGTGGGCCATGTGTGTTTGTGTCTGATGGTATAGGTGATTCATTGAGTCACAGTGAGCCATGTATGAGTGCGTGTTTGTGTGTGTGTGTGTTGTGCTATAGGGTGAGCATTGAGTCACAGTGTGCTGTGTGTGTTGTTGTCTGTGTGTGTAGTATAGTCTGAGCATTCAGTTACAGTGTGATGTGTTGCATGTGTTTCTGCTATTATGAAGTGTACATTGAGTCACAATGAGCCGTCTGTAATTGTGTGTGTGTTTGTGTGTGTTGGTAGAGGCTGTGCATTGAATCAGAATTAGGTGTTTATGTGTGTGCGGTGGTATGAGCTTTGCATTGTGTCATGGAGGTGTGTGTGTGTGTCTGTGTGTGTCTGCTGCTACAGATTTCATTGAGTCACAGTGAGCCTGGTGAGTGTCTGTGTGCTGATAGAGGCTGTGAATTGAGTCACATTTTCTTATATGTGTGTGATTGTGTGCTGGTATACACTGTGCATGGAGTCATAGTGAGCAGGTCTGTGTGTGTCTGTGTGTTTGTGCAGTAGTACAGAAGGAGCATTTAATCAGTTATGTGTGTGTGTGTATGTTCGTTTGGTCTTTGCATTGAGTCACTGAGGTGTACGTGTGTGTGTGTGTGGTGCGATAGATTGTGCATTGAGTCAGAATGAGCCGTGAGTGTGTGTGTATGAGAGTGTGTGTGCTGGTGGGATTTTGTTGCACTGGGGTGTGTGTGTGTGTGTACTGCTACAGACTGCATTGAGTCACAGTGAGACGTGTTTGTGTGTGCTGGTATAGGCGATTGATTCACAGTGATCCATTTGTGTGTGTGTGTTAGTATGCGTGTGTTCTTGTTTGGGCTGTGCATTGAGTCACACTGCGATGTGTGTGTATGCTTGTGTGTTTTGGTATAGATTGTGCATAGAATCACAGTACCATATGTGTGTGTGTGTGCTGGTAAAATCTGAGCATTGCGTCACACTGTCCTGTGTGCTGTGTGTCTATGTACTTGAATGGACTGTGCATTGAGTCACAGTGAGCATGTGTGTGTGTTTGTGTGTGTGTGTGTGCTCATATTGGCTTTGAGTTGAGTCACTGAAGTGTATGTGTGTCTGTTTAGGTGGGGGGCTACAGACTGTGAATTGAGTCACACTGAGTTGTTTGTGTACATGAGTGAGTGTTGTGTATGGGTTTTCATTGAGTCACTGGGTTTTGTGTGTGTGTGTGTGTGTGTTTGTAGTGCTACGGACTGCATTGGGTCACAGTGAGCTGTGTGTGTGTGTGCTTGCTGCTGTAGGCTGTGCATTGATTCAAGGTTAGCTGTCAGTGTGTGTGGTGCTGGAATGGAATGTGCACTGAGACACAGTCATCTGTGTGTGTGTGTGCATACATGTGTGCTGGAATCAGCTGTGCACTGCATCACTGTGAGCCATGTGTGTGTTTGTGTGTGTGTGCTGGAAAATCTGAGCATTGAGTTACACTGAGTTCTGTGCTGTGTGTCTGTATGTAGTGGTATGCCCTGTGCAAGGAATCAGTGAGCTGTGTGTGTGTGTGTTTGTGTATTTGGTGGTGTAGAGTCTGTATTGAGTCTCATGAAGCTGTGTGTGTGTGTGTGTGTGTGTGTGATGGTATAGGATGTGCATTGGGTCACAGAGCCGTATATATGTGTCTGAGCTGGTATAGGCAGTGCATTGACTCACAGTGAGTGTTGTGTATGTGCTACTACAGACTGTGCATTGAGTCAGTGATCAATTTTGTGTGTTTGTGTGATTGTCTGCTCATATAGGCTGTGCACTGTGTCACAGTAACCCATGTGTGTTTGTGGGAGTGTGTTTTTGAGTGATGGTATAAGTGGTTCATTGTGTCACAGTGAGCCATGTATGAGTGCATGTTTGTGTGTGTGTGTGTGTTCTGGTAGAGGCTAAGCATTGTGTCACAGTGTGCCATGTGTGTGTGTGGTTGTGTGTGTGTGTAGTACAGTCTGAACATTGATTTACAGTGAGATGTCTTGTATGTGTTTGTGCTTGTATGAACTATACGTTGAGTCAAAATGAGCCATGCGTGTGTGTGTGTGCTGGTAGAGGCTGAGCATTGAATCACAGTTAGGAGTTTGTTTGTGTGTACTGGTATGGGCTTTGCATTGAGTCACAGAGGTATGTGTGTGTTTGTGTGTGTCTATGTGTGTATGTCTGTGTTGCCACAGACTTCATTGTGTCAGAGTGAGCTTTATGAGTGTCTGTGTGCAGATACAGGCTGTGAATTGAGTCCCAGTGTGTTATGTGTGTGTGTGTGTGTGTGTGTGCTGGTATAGCCTGTGCATTGAGTCACAGTGAGCTGTGTGTGTGTGTGTTTGCTGGTGTAGGCTGTGCAGTGATTCAAGGTGACCTGTGATTGTGTGTGTTGAACAGGAACGGACTGTGCACTGAGTCACAGTGAGCCATGTGTGAGTGTGTGCATGTGTGTGAGCCAGTTTAGGATGTGCACTGAGTCACGGTGAGCTGTGTGTGTTTGTGTGTGTGTTCTGGTAAAATATGAGCATTGAGTCACACTGAGGGGTGTCCTGTGTGTCTGTATGTACTGGCATGGACTGTGAATGGAATCACAGTGAGCGCTGTGTGTGTGTATTTTGTTGTATAGAGTCTTTATTGAGTCACACTAAGCTGTGTGTGTGTATGTGTGTGTGTGATGGTATAGGTGGTTCATTGAGTCAGAGTGAGCGAAGTATGAGTGTGTGTGTGTGTTTTTGGGTAAAAGCTGAGCATTGCATCACAGGGTGTCATGTGTGTGTCTGTTGTTGTGTGTCTGTGTAGTACAGTCTGAGCATTGAGTTACAGTGAGATGTGTTGCATGTGTTTGTGCTAGTATGAACTGCACATTGAGTCACAATGAGCCATGTGTGTTTGTGTGTGTGTGCTGCTGGAGGCTGATCATTGAATCACAGTTACGTGTTTGTGTGTGTGTGCTGGTATGGGCTTTTCATTGAGTCACGGACTTGTATGTGTGTGTGTGTGCATGTGTGTGTGTTGCTAAGATTTACTTCAGTCACAGTGAGCCTTGTGAGTGTATAGGCTGTGAATTGAGTCACAGTGTGTTATGTGTGAGTGTGTCTGTGTGTGTGCTGGTAAAGACAGTGCATTGAGTCACAATAAGTTGTGTGTGTGTTAATATTCTCATATAGACTGTGCATTGAGTAACAGTGAGCAAGTGTGTGTGAGTTTGTGGGAGTGTATGAGCACTGGTATGGGTGGAGCCTTGAATCAGTAAGGTGTGTGTGTGTGTATTCGTTTGGTCTTTGCATTGAGTCACTAAGGTGTATATGTGTGTGTGTGTGTGGTGTTATAGACTGTGCATTGAGTCAGAGTGAGCCGTGAGTGTGTGTGTACGAGAGTGTGTGTGCTGGTGGGCTTTTGTTGATGCACTGGTGTGTGTGCATGTGTGTCTGTTGTGCTACAGACTGCATTGAGTCACAGTGAGACATGTTTGTGGGTGCTGGTATAGGCAATTGATTGAGTCACAGTGATCCATTTGTGTGTGCGTGTTAGTATGCGTGTGTTCTTGTTTAGGCTGTGCATTGAGTCACACTGAGGTGTGTGTGTATCCTTGAGTGTGTTGGTATAGATTGTGCATAGAATCACAGTACCATATGTGTGTGTGTGTGCTGCTAAAATCTGAGCATTGAGTCACACTGTCGTGTGTGGTGTGTGTCTGTATGTACTTGTATGGACTGTACATTGAGTCACAGTGAGCATGTGTGTGTGTGTGTGTGTGCGCACTGGTATGCCTTGAACACTGAATCAGCTAGGTGTGTGTGTGTGCTCATATTGGCTTTGAGTTGAGTCACTGAGTTCTATGTGTGTCTGTGTAGGAGGGGGGCTACAGACTATGCATTTAGTCACACTGACACGTTTGTGTACGTGAGTGTGTGTTGTGGCATGTGATTTCATTGAGTCACTGGAGTTTGTGTGTGTGTGTGTGTGGTGTTACAGACTGCATTGAGTCACAGTGAGGCGTGTGTGTGTATGATGGCATAGGCAATTGATTGAGTCGTGTGTGTGTATGATGGCATAGGCAATTGATTGAGTCACAGTGACGCATGTGTGTGTGTTCTCATATAGGCTGTGCATTGAATCACAGTGAGACATGTATCTGTGAGTTTGTGTTTGTGTGTGCTAGTATATGGTGTGTATTGAGTCACACTGAGGTGTGTGCATGTGCGTATGTGTTGTTATAGATTGTGCATTGAGTCAGAGTGCCGTGTCAGTGTGTGCATGCTGGTGTAGACTATGCACTGAATCAGGGTGAGGGGTGTGTGTGTCTGTGTGTTCTGGTATAGGCGGGCCATTGAGTCACACTGAGGTGTGTGTGTGTGTCTGTGTGAGTGTGTGTGTGCTGGTACAGCCTGTGCATTAATCACAGTCAGTTGTGTGTGTATGTTCACCTACAAGTTGCACTTTGTGTCACAGTGTGTCTGTGTGTGATATTATACGGTATACACTGAGTCAAAGGGAGCTGTGTGGGGGGGCTGATGTGCTCTTATAGACTTTGCATTGAGTCACACTGAGTTGTGTGTTTGAAAGTCTGTCTGTGTGTGTGTGTGTGTGTAGAGGTATACGCTGTGTACTGACTCACAGTGAGCATTGTGTGCTTCTGTGTGTGTGTATGTCTTCTAGCTTAGACTGTGCACAGAGTCCCAGGGAGCCTTGTGTGTGTGTGTGTGTGTGTGTGTGTTGGTAAAGACTGTGCATTGGGTCGCAGTGAGCTGTCTTTGTCTGTGTGTGTGACTGCTGGTGTAGGCTGTGCATTGATTCAAGTTGAGCTGTGAGGGTGTGTGTGGTGTTGATATGGACGGTGCACTGTGTCACACTGAGTTGCGTGTGTGTGCTTGTATAATCTGAGCGTTGAGTCACACTGAGGTTTGTGCTTCGTGTCTGAAGGTAGTTGTATGGAATGTGCCTTGGGTCACAATGAATTGTGTATGTACGTTTTTGTGTGTACTTGGTGGTGTAGAGTCTGTATTGAGTCACACTAAGTTGTGAGTGTGTGTGTGTGATGGTATAGGATGTGCATTGAGTCACAAAGCCGTGTGTGTGTGTCTGTGCTGGGATAGGCTGTGCATTGATTCACAGTGAGCCTTGTGTATGAGCTAGTATGGATTGTGCATTAGTCAGTGAACCACGTGTGTGCTTTTCTGTGTTTGTCTGCTGATATAGGCTGTGAACTGAGTCACAGTGGGCCATGTGTGTTTGTGTCTGATGGTATAGGTGATTCATTGAGTCACAGTGAGCCATGTATGAGTGCGTGTTTGTGTGTGTGTGTGTTGTGCTATAGGGTGAGCATTGAGTCACAGTGTGCTGTGTGTGTTGTTGTCTGTGTGTGTAGTATAGTCTGAGCATTCAGTTACAGTGTGATGTGTTGCATGTGTTTCTGCTATTATGAAGTGTACATTGAGTCACAATGAGCCGTCTGTAATTGTGTGTGTGTTTGTGTGTGTTGGTAGAGGCTGTGCATTGAATCAGAATTAGGTGTTTATGTGTGTGCGGTGGTATGAGCTTTGCATTGTGTCATGGAGGTGTGTGTGTGTGTCTGTGTGTGTCTGCTGCTACAGATTTCATTGAGTCACAGTGAGCCTGGTGAGTGTCTGTGTGCTGATAGAGGCTGTGAATTGAGTCACATTTTCTTATATGTGTGTGATTGTGTGCTGGTATACACTGTGCATGGAGTCATAGTGAGCAGGTCTGTGTGTGTCTGTGTGTTTGTGCAGTAGTACAGAAGGAGCATTTAATCAGTTATGTGTGTGTGTGTATGTTCGTTTGGTCTTTGCATTGAGTCACTGAGGTGTACGTGTGTGTGTGTGTGGTGCGATAGATTGTGCATTGAGTCAGAATGAGCCGTGAGTGTGTGTGTATGAGAGTGTGTGTGCTGGTGGGATTTTGTTGCACTGGGGTGTGTGTGTGTGTGTACTGCTACAGACTGCATTGAGTCACAGTGAGACGTGTTTGTGTGTGCTGGTATAGGCGATTGATTCACAGTGATCCATTTGTGTGTGTGTGTTAGTATGCGTGTGTTCTTGTTTGGGCTGTGCATTGAGTCACACTGCGATGTGTGTGTATGCTTGTGTGTTTTGGTATAGATTGTGCATAGAATCACAATACCATATGTGTGTGTGTGTGCTGGTAAAATCTGAGCATTGCGTCACACTGTCCTGTGTGCTGTGTGTCTATGTACTTGAATGGACTGTGCATTGAGTCACAGTGAGCATGTGTGTGTGTTTGTGTGTGTGTGTGTGCTCATATTGGCTTTGAGTTGAGTCACTGAAGTGTATGTGTGTCTGTTTAGGTGGGGGGCTACAGACTGTGAATTGAGTCACACTGAGTTGTTTGTGTACATGAGTGAGTGTTGTGTATGGGTTTTCATTGAGTCACTGGGTTTTGTGTGTGTGTGTGTGTGTGTTTGTAGTGCTACGGACTGCATTGGGTCACAGTGAGCTGTGTGTGTGTGTGCTTGCTGCTGTAGGCTGTGCATTGATTCAAGGTTAGCTGTCAGTGTGTGTGGTGCTGGAATGGAATGTGCACTGAGACACAGTCATCTGTGTGTGTGTGTGCATACATGTGTGCTGGAATCAGCTGTGCACTGCATCACTGTGAGCCATGTGTGTGTTTGTGTGTGTGTGCTGGAAAATCTGAGCATTGAGTTACACTGAGTTCTGTGCTGTGTGTCTGTATGTAGTGGTATGCCCTGTGCAAGGAATCAGTGAGCTGTGTGTGTGTGTGTTTGTGTATTTGGTGGTGTAGAGTCTGTATTGAGTCTCATGAAGCTGTGTGTGTGTGTGTGTGTGTGTGTGTGATGGTATAGGATGTGCATTGGGTCACAGAGCCGTATATATGTGTCTGAGCTGGTATAGGCAGTGCATTGACTCACAGTGAGTGTTGTGTATGTGCTACTACAGACTGTGCATTGAGTCAGTGATCAATTTTGTGTGTTTGTGTGATTGTCTGCTCATATAGGCTGTGCACTGTGTCACAGTAACCCATGTGTGTTTGTGGGAGTGTGTTTTTGAGTGATGGTATAAGTGGTTCATTGTGTCACAGTGAGCCATGTATGAGTGCATGTTTGTGTGTGTGTGTGTGTTCTGGTAGAGGCTAAGCATTGTGTCACAGTGTGCCATGTGTGTGTGTGGTTGTGTGTGTGTGTAGTACAGTCTGAACATTGATTTACAGTGAGATGTCTTGTATGTGTTTGTGCTTGTATGAACTATACGTTGAGTCAAAATGAGCCATGCGTGTGTGTGTGTGCTGGTAGAGGCTGAGCATTGAATCACAGTTAGGAGTTTGTTTGTGTGTACTGGTATGGGCTTTGCATTGAGTCACAGAGGTATGTGTGTGTTTGTGTGTGTCTATGTGTGTATGTCTGTGTTGCCACAGACTTCATTGTGTCAGAGTGAGCTTTATGAGTGTCTGTGTGCAGATACAGGCTGTGAATTGAGTCCCAGTGTGTTATGTGTGTGTGTGTGTGTGTGTGTGCTGGTATAGCCTGTGCATTGAGTCACAGTGAGCTGTGTGTGTGTGTGTTTGCTGGTGTAGGCTGTGCAGTGATTCAAGGTGACCTGTGATTGTGTGTGTTGAACAGGAACGGACTGTGCACTGAGTCACAGTGAGCCATGTGTGAGTGTGTGCATGTGTGTGAGCCAGTTTAGGATGTGCACTGAGTCACGGTGAGCTGTGTGTGTTTGTGTGTGTGTTCTGGTAAAATATGAGCATTGAGTCACACTGAGGGGTGTCCTGTGTGTCTGTATGTACTGGCATGGACTGTGAATGGAATCACAGTGAGCGCTGTGTGTGTGTATTTTGTTGTATAGAGTCTTTATTGAGTCACACTAAGCTGTGTGTGTGTATGTGTGTGTGTGATGGTATAGGTGGTTCATTGAGTCAGAGTGAGCGAAGTATGAGTGTGTGTGTGTGTTTTTGGGTAAAAGCTGAGCATTGCATCACAGGGTGTCATGTGTGTGTCTGTTGTTGTGTGTCTGTGTAGTACAGTCTGAGCATTGAGTTACAGTGAGATGTGTTGCATGTGTTTGTGCTAGTATGAACTGCACTTTGAGTCACAATGAGCCATGTGTGTTTGTGTGTGTGTGCTGGTGGAGGCTGATCATTGAATCACAGTTACGTGTTTGTGTGTGTGTGCTGGTATGGGTTTTTCATTGAGTCACGGACTTGTATGTGTGTGTGTGTGCATGTGTGTGTGTTGCTAAGATTTACTTCAGTCACAGTGAGCCTTGTGAGTGTATAGGCTGTGAATTGAGTCACAGTGTGTTATGTGTGAGTGTGTCTGTGTGTGTGCTGGTAAAGACAGTGCATTGAGTCACAATAAGTTGTGTGTGTGTTAATATTCTCATATAGACTGTGCATTGAGTAACAGTGAGCAAGTGTGTGTGAGTTTGTGGGAGTGTATGAGCACTGGTATGGGTGGAGCCTTGAATCAGTAAGGTGTGTGTGTGTGTATTCGTTTGGTCTTTGCATTGAGTCACTAAGGTGTATATGTGTGTGTGTGTGTGGTGTTATAGACTGTGCATTGAGTCAGAGTGAGCCGTGAGTGTGTGTGTACGAGAGTGTGTGTGCTGGTGGGCTTTTGTTGATGCACTGGTGTGTGTGCATGTGTGTCTGTTGTGCTACAGACTGCATTGAGTCACAGTGAGACATGTTTGTGTGTGCTGGTATAGGCAATTGATTGAGTCACAGTGATCCATTTGTGTGTGCGTGTTAGTATGCGTGTGTTCTTGTTTAGGCTGTGCATTGAGTCACACTGAGGTGTGTGTGTATCCTTGAGTGTGTTGGTATAGATTGTGCATAGAATCACAGTACCATATGTGTGTGTGTGTGCTGCTAAAATCTGAGCATTGAGTCACACTGTCGTGTGTGGTGTGTGTCTGTATGTACTTGTATGGACTGTACATTGAGTCACAGTGAGCATGTGTGTGTGTGTGTGTGTGTGTGCGCACTGGTATGCCTTGAACACTGAATCAGCTAGGTGTGTGTGTGTGCTCATATTGGCTTTGAGTTGAGTCACTGAGTTCTATGTGTGTCTGTGTAGGAGGGGGGCTACAGACTATGCATTTAGTCACACTGACACGTTTGTGTACGTGAGTGTGTGTTGTGGTATGTGATTTCATTGAGTCACTGGAGTTTGTGTGTGTGTGTGTGGTGTTACAGACTGCATTGAGTCACAGTGAGGCGTGTGTGTGTATGATGGCATAGGCAATTGATTGAGTCACAGTGACGCATGTGTGTGTGTTCTCATATAGGCTGTGCATTGAATCACAGTGAGACATGTATCTGTGAGTGTGTGTTTGTGTGTGCTAGTATATGGTGTGTATTGAGTCACACTGAGGTGTGTGTGTGTGTGTATGTGTTGTTATAGATTGTGCATTGAGTCAGAGTGCCGTGTCAGTGTGTGCATGCTGGTATAGACTATGCACTGAATCAGGGTGAGGGGTGTGTGTGTCTGTGTGTTCTGGTATAGGCGGGCCATTGAGTCACACTGAGGTGTGTGTGTGTGTCTGTGTGTGTGTGTGTGTGCTGGTACAGCCTGTGCATTAATCACAGTCAGTTGTGTGTGTATGTTCACCTACAAGTTGCACTTTGTGTCACAGTGTGTCTGTGTGTGATATTATACGGTATACACTGAGTCAAAGGGAGCTGTGTGGGGGGGCTGATGTGCTCTTATAGACTTTGCATTGAGTCACACTGAGTTGTGTGTTTGAAAGTCTGTCTGTGTGTGTGTGTGTGTGTGTGTAGAGGTAAACGCTGTGTACTGACTCACAGTGAGCATTGTGTGCTTCTGTGTGTGTGTATGTCTGCTAGCTTAGACTGTGCACAGAGTCCTAGGGAGCCTTGTGTGTGTGTGTGTGTGTGTGTGTGTGTTGGTAAAGACTGTGCATTGGGTCGCAGTGAGCTGTCTTTGTCTGTGTGTGTGACTTCTGGTGTAGGCTGTGCATTGATTCAAGTTGAGCTGTGAGGGTGTGTGTGGTGTTGATATGGATGGTGCACTGTGTCACACTGAGTTGCGTGTGTGTGCTTGTATAATCTGAGCGTTGAGTCACACTGAGGTTTGTGCTTCGTGTCTGAAGGTAGTTGTATGGAATGTGCCTTGGGTCACAATGAATTGTGTATGTGTACGTTTTTGTGTGTACTTGGTGGTGTAGAGTCTGTATTGAGTCACACTAAGTTGTGAGTGTGTGTGTGTGATGGTATAGGATGTGCATTGAGTCACAAAGCCGTGTGTGTGTGTCTGTGCTGGGATAGGCTGTGCATTGATTCACAGTGAGCCTTGTGTATGAGCTAGTACGGATTGTGCATTAGTCAGTGAACCACGTGTGTGCTTTTCTGTGTTTGTCTGCTGATATAGGCTGTGAACTGAGTCACAGTGGGCCATGTGTGTTTGTGTCTGATGGTATAGGTGATTCATTGAGTCACAGTGAGCCATGTATGAGTGCGTGTTTGTGTGTGTGTGTGTTGTGCTATAGGGTGAGCATTGAGTCACAGTGTGCTGTGTGTGTGTTGTTGTCTGTGTGTGTAGTATAGTCTGAGCATTCAGTTACAGTGTGATGTGTTGCATGTGTTTCTGCTATTATGAAGTGTACATTGAGTCACAATGAGCCCTCTGTAATTGTGTGTGTGTTTGTGTGTGTTGGTAGAGGCTGTGCATTGAATCAGAATTAGGTGTTTATGTGTGTGCGGTGGTATGAGCTTTGCATTGTGTCATGGAGGTGTGTGTGTGTGTCTGTGTGTGTCTGCTGCTACAGATTTCATTGAGTCACAGTGAGCCTGGTGAGTGTCTGTGTGCTGATAGAGGCTGTGAATTGAGTCACATTTTCTTATATGTGTGTGATTGTGTGCTGGTATACACTGTGCATGGAGTCATAGTGAGCAGGTCTGTGTGTGTCTGTGTGTTTGTGCAGTAGTACAGAAGGAGCATTTAATCAGTTATGTGTGTGTGTGTATGTTCGTTTGGTCTTTGCATTGAGTCACTGAGGTGTACGTGTGTGTGTGTGTGGTGCGATAGATTGTGCATTGAGTCAGAATGAGCCGTGAGTGTGTGTGTATGAGAGTGTGTGTGCTGGTGGGATTTTGTTGCACTGGGGTGTGTGTGTGTGTGTACTGCTACAGACTGCATTGAGTCACAGTGAGACGTGTTTGTGTGTGCTGGTATAGGCGATTGATTCACAGTGATCCATTTGTGTGTGTGTGTTAGTATGCGTGTGTTCTTGTTTGGGCTGTGCATTGAGTCACACTGCGATGTGTGTGTATGCTTGTGTGTTTTGGTATAGATTGTGCATAGAATCACAATACCATATGTGTGTGTGTGTGCTGGTAAAATCTGAGCATTGAGTCACACTGTCCTGTGTGCTGTGTGTCTATGTACTTGAATGGACTGTGCATTGAGTCACAGTGAGCATGTGTGTGTGTTTGTGTGTGTGCTCATATTGGCTTTGAGTTGAGTCACTGAAGTGTATGTGTGTCTGTTTAGGTGGGGGGCTACAGACTGTGAATTGAGTCACACTGAGTTGTTTGTGTACATGAGTGAGTGTTGTGTATGGGTTTTCATTGAGTCACTGGGTTTTGTGTGTGTGTGTGTGTGTGTTTGTAGTGCTACGGACTGCATTGGGTCACAGTGAGCTGTGTGTGTGTGTGCTTGCTGCTGTAGGCTGTGCATTGATTCAAGGTTAGCTGTCAGTGTGTGTGGTGCTGGAATGGAATGTGCACTGAGACAGTCATCTGTGTGTGTGTGTGCATACATGTGTGCTGGAATCAGCTGTGCACTGCATCACTGTGAGCCATGTGTGTGTTTGTGTGTGTGTGCTGGAAAATCTGAGCATTGAGTTACACTGAGTTCTGTGCTGTGTGTCTGTATGTAGTGGTATGGCCTGTGCAAGGAATCAGTGAGCTGTGTGTGTGTGTGTTTGTGTATTTGGTGGTGTAGAGTCTGTATTGAGTCTCATTAACCTGTGTGTGTGTGTGTGTGTGTGTGTGATGGTATAGGATGTGCATTGGGTCACAGAGCCGTATATATGTGTCTGAGCTGGTATAGGCAGTGCATTGACTCACAGTGAGTGTTGTGTATGTGCTACTACAGACTGTGCATTGAGTCAGTGATCAATTTTGTGTGTTTGTGTGATTGTCTGCTCATATAGGCTGTGCACTGTGTCACAGTAACCCATGTGTGTTTGTGGGAGTGTGTTTTTGAGTGATGGTATAAGTGGTTCATTGTGTCACAGTGAGCCATGTATGAGTGCATGTTTGTGTGTGTGTGTGTGTTCTGGTAGAGGCTAAGCATTGTGTCACAGTGTGCCATGTGTGTGTGTGGTTGTGTGTGTGTGTAGTACAGTCTGAACATTGATTTACAGTGAGATGTCTTGTATGTGTTTGTGCTTGTATGAACTATACGTTGAGTCAAAATGAGCCATGCGTGTGTGTGTGTGCTGGTAGAGGCTGAGCATTGAATCACAGTTAGGAGTTTGTTTGTGTGTACTGGTATGGGCTTTGCATTGAGTCACAGAGGTATGTGTGTGTTTGTGTGTGTCTATGTGTGTATGTCTGTGTTGCCACAGACTTCATTGTGTCAGAGTGAGCTTTATGAGTGTCTGTGTGCAGATACAGGCTGTGAATTGAGTCCCAGTGTGTTATGTGTGTGTGTGTGTGTGTGTGCTGGTATAGCCTGTGCATTGAGTCACAGTGAGCTGTGTGTGTGTGTGTTTGCTGGTGTAGGCTGTGCAGTGATTCAAGGTGACCTGTGATTGTGTGTGTTGAACAGGAACGGACTGTGCACTGAGTCACAGTGAGCCATGTGTGAGTGTGTGCATGTGTGTGAGCCAGTTTAGGATGTGCACTGAGTCACGGTGAGCTGTGTGTGTTTGTGTGTGTGTTCTGGTAAAATATGAGCATTGAGTCACACTGAGGGGTGTCCTGTGTGTCTGTATGTACTGGCATGGACTGTGAATGGAATCACAGTGAGCGCTGTGTGTGTGTATTTTGTTGTATAGAGTCTTTATTGAGTCACACTAAGCTGTGTGTGTGTATGTGTGTGTGTGTGATGGTATAGGTGGTTCATTGAGTCAGAGTGAGCCAAGTATGAGTGTGTGTGTGTGTTTTTGGGTAAAAGCTGAGCATTGCATCACAGGGTGTCATGTGTGTGTCTGTTGTTGTGTGTCTGTGTAGTACAGTCTGAGCATTGAGTTACAGTGAGATGTGTTGCATGTGTTTGTGCTAGTATGAACTGCACTTTGAGTCACAACGAGCCATGTGTGTTTGTGTGTGTGTGCTGGTGGAGGCTGATCATTGAATCACAGTTATGTGTTTGTGTGTGTGTGCTGGTATGGGTTTTTCATTGAGTCACGGACTTGTATGTGTGTGTGTGTGCATGTGTGTGTGTTGCTAAGATTTACTTCAGTCACAGTGAGCCTTGTGAGTGTATAGGCTGTGAATTGAGTCACAGTGTGTTATGTGTGAGTGTGTCTGTGTGTGTGCTGGTAAAGACAGTGCATTGAGTCACAATAAGTTGTGTGTGTGTTAATATTCTCATATAGACTGTGCATTGAGTAACAGTGAGCAAGTGTGTGTGAGTTTGTGGGAGTGTATGAGCACTGGTATGGGTGGAGCCTTGAATCAGTAAGGTGTGTGTGTGTGTATTCGTTTGGTCTTTGCATTGAGTCACTAAGGTGTATATGTGTGTGTGTGTGGTGTTATAGACTGTGCATTGAGTCAGAGTGAGCCGTGAGTGTGTGTGTACGAGAGTGTGTGTGCTGGTGGGCTTTTGTTGATGCACTGGTGTGTGTGCATGTGTGTCTGTTGTGCTACAGACTGCATTGAGTCACAGTGAGACATGTTTGTGGGTGCTGGTATAGGCGATTGATTGAGTCACAGTGATCCATTTGTGTGTGCGTGTTACTATGCGTGTGTTCTTGTTTAGGTTGTGCATTGAGTCACACTGAGGTGTGTGTGTATCCTTGAGTGTGTTGGTATAGATTGTGCATAGAATCACAGTACCATATGTGTGTGTGTGTGCTGGTAAAATCTGAGCATTGAGTCACACTGTCGTGTGTGGTGTGTGTCTGTATGTACTTGTATGGACTGTACATTGAGTCACAGTGAGCATGTGTGTGTGTGTGTGTGTGCACTGGTATGCCTTGAACACTGAATCAGCTAGGTGTGTGTGTGTGCTCATACTGGCTTTGAGTTGAGTCACTGAGTTCTATGTGTGTCTGTGTAGGAGGGGGGCTACAGACTATGCATTTAGTCACACTGACACGTTTGTGTACGTGAGTGTGTGTTGTGGCATGTGATTTCATTGAGTCACTGGAGTTTGTGTGTGTGTGTGTGTGGTGTTACAGACTGCATTGAGTCACAGTGAGGCGTGTGTGTGTATGATGGCATAGGCAATTGATTGAGTCACAGTGACGCATGTGTGTGTGTTCTCATATAGGCTGTGCATTGAATCACAGTGAGACATGTATCTGTGAGTTTGTGTTTGTGTGTGCTAGTATATGGTGTGTATTGAGTCACACTGAGGTGTGTGCATGTGCGTATGTGTTGTTATAGATTGTGCATTGAGTCAGAGTGCCGTGTCAGTGTGTGCATGCTGGTGTAGACTATGCACTGAATCAGGGTGAGGGGTGTGTGTGTCTGTGTGTTCTGGTATAGGCGGGCCATTGAGTCACACTGAGGTGTGTGTGTGTGTCTGTGTGAGTGTGTGTGTGCTGGTACAGCCTGTGCATTAATCACAGTCAGTTGTGTGTGTATGTTCACCTACAAGTTGCACTTTGTGTCACAGTGTGTCTGTGTGTGATATTATACGGTATACACTGAGTCAAAGGGAGCTGTGTGGGGGTGCTGATGTGCTCTTATAGACTTTGCATTGAGTCACACTGAGTTGTGTGTTTGAAAGTCTGTCTGTGTGTGTGTGTGTGTGTAGAGGTATACGCTGTGTACTGACTCACAGTGAGCATTGTGTGCTTCTGTGTGTGTGTATGTCTTCTAGCTTAGACTGTGCACAGAGTCCCAGGGAGCCTTGTGTGTGTGTGTGTGTGTGTGTGTTGGTAAAGACTGTGCATTGCGTTGCAGTGAGCTGTCTTTGTCTGTGTGTGTGACTGCTGGTGTAGGCTGTGCGTTGATTCAAGTTGAGCTGTGAGGGTGTGTGTGGTGTTGATATGGATGGTACACTGTGTCACACTGAGTTGCGTGTGTGTGCTTGTATAATCTGAGCGTTGAGTCACACTGAGGTTTGTGCTTCGTGTCTGAAGGTAGTGGTATGGAATGTGCCTTGGGTCACAATGAATTGTGTATGTGTACGTTTTTGTGTGTACTTGGTGGTGTAGAGTCTGTATTGAGTCACACTAAGTTGTGAGTGTGTGTGTGTGATGGTATAGGATGTGCATTGAGTCACAAAGCCGTGTGTGTGTGTCTGTGCTGGGATAGGCTGTGCATTGATTCACAGTGAGCCTTGTGTATGAGCTAGTACGGATTGTGCATTAGTCAGTGAACCACGTGTGTGCTTTTCTGTGTTTGTCTGCTGATATAGGCTGTGAACTGAGTCACAGTGGGCCATGTGTGTTTGTGTCTGATGGTATAGGTGATTCATTGAGTCACAGTGAGCCATGTATGAGTGCGTGTTTGTGTGTGTGTGTGTTGTGCTATAGGGTGAGCATTGAGTCACAGTGTGCTGTGTGTGTGTTGTTGTCTGTGTGTGTAGTATAGTCTGAGCATTCAGTTACAGTGTGATGTGTTGCATGTGTTTCTGCTATTATGAAGTGTACATTGAGTCACAATGAGCCCTCTGTAATTGTGTGTGTGTTTGTGTGTGTTGGTAGAGGCTGTGCATTGAATCAGAATTAGGTGTTTATGTGTGTGCGGTGGTATGAGCTTTGCATTGTGTCATGGAGGTGTGTGTGTGTGTCTGTGTGTGTCTGCTGCTACAGATTTCATTGAGTCACAGTGAGCCTGGTGAGTGTCTGTGTGCTGATAGAGGCTGTGAATTGAGTCACATTTTCTTATATGTGTGTGATTGTGTGCTGGTATACACTGTGCATGGAGTCATAGTGAGCAGGTCTGTGTGTGTCTGTGTGTTTGTGCAGTAGTACAGAAGGAGCATTTAATCAGTTATGTGTGTGTGTGTATGTTCGTTTGGTCTTTGCATTGAGTCACTGAGGTGTACGTGTGTGTGTGTGGTGCGATAGATTGTGCATTGAGTCAGAATGAGCCGTGAGTGTGTGTGTATGAGAGTGTGTGTGCTGGTGGGATTTTGTTGCACTGGGGTGTGTGTGTGTGTGTACTGCTACAGACTGCATTGAGTCACAGTGAGACGTGTTTGTGTGTGCTGGTATAGACGATTGATTCACAGTGATCCACTTGTGTGTGTGTGTTAGTATGCGTGTGTTCTTGTTTGGGCTGTGCATTGAGTCACACTGCGATGTGTGTGTATGCTTGTGTGTTTTGGTATAGATTGTGCATAGAATCACAATACCATATGTGTGTGTGTGTGCTGGTAAAATCTGAGCATTGAGTCACACTGTCCTGTGTGCTGTGTGTCTATGTACTTGAATGGACTGTGCATTGAGTCACAGTGAGCATGTGTGTGTGTTTGTGTGTGTGCTCATATTGGCTTTGAGTTGAGTCACTGAAGTGTATGTGTGTCTGTTTAGGTGGGGGGCTACAGACTGTGAATTGAGTCACACTGAGTTGTTTGTGTACATGAGTGAGTGTTGTGTATGGGTTTTCATTGAGTCACTGGGTTTTGTGTGTGTGTGTGTGTGTGTTTGTAGTGCTACGGACTGCATTGGGTCACAGTGAGCTGTGTGTGTGTGTGCTTGCTGCTGTAGGCTGTGCATTGATTCAAGGTTAGCTGTCAGTGTGTGTGGTGCTGGAATGGAATGTGCACTGAGACAGTCATCTGTGTGTGTGTGTGCATACATGTGTGCTGGAATCAGCTGTGCACTGCATCACTGTGAGCCATGTGTGTGTTTGTGTGTGTGTGCTGGAAAATCTGAGCATTGAGTTACACTGAGTTCTGTGCTGTGTGTCTGTATGTAGTGGTATGGCCTGTGCAAGGAATCAGTGAGCTGTGTGTGTGTGTGTTTGTGTATTTGGTGGTGTAGAGTCTGTATTGAGTCTCATGAAGCTGTGTGTGTGTGTGTGTGTGTGTGTGTGTGATGGTATAGGATGTGCATTGGGTCACAGAGCCGTATATATGTGTCTGAGCTGGTATAGGCAGTGCATTGACTCACAGTGAGTGTTGTGTATGTGCTACTACAGACTGTGCATTGAGTCAGTGATCAATTTTGTGTGTTTGTGTGATTGTCTGCTCATATAGGCTGTGCACTGTGTCACAGTAACCCATGTGTGTTTGTGGGAGTGTGTTTTTGAGTGATGGTATAAGTGGTTCATTGTGTCACAGTGAGCCATGTATGAGTGCATGTTTGTGTGTGTGTGTGTGTTCTGGTAGAGGCTAAGCATTGTGTCACAGTGTGCCATGTGTGTGTGTGGTTGTGTGTGTGTGTAGTACAGTCTGAACATTGATTTACAGTGAGATGTCTTGTATGTGTTTGTGCTTGTATGAACTATACGTTGAGTCAAAATGAGCCATGCGTGTGTGTGTGTGCTGGTAGAGGCTGAGCATTGAATCACAGTTAGGAGTTTGTTTGTGTGTACTGGTATGGGCTTTGCATTGAGTCACAGAGGTGTGTGTGTGTTTGTGTGTGTCTATGTGTGTATGTCTGTGTTGCCACAGACTTCATTGTGTCAGAGTGAGCTTTATGAGTGTCTGTGTGCAGATACAGGCTGTGAATTGAGTCCCAGTGTGTTATGTGTGTGTGTGTGTGTGTGTGTGCTGGTATAGCCTGTGCATTGAGTCACAGTGAGCTGTGTGTGTGTGTGTTTGCTGGTGTAGGCTGTGCAGTGATTCAAGGTGACCTGTGATTGTGTGTGTTGAACAGGAACGGACTGTGCACTGAGTCACAGTGAGCCATGTGTGAGTGTGTGCATGTGTGTGAGCCAGTTTAGGATGTGCACTGAGTCACGGTGAGCTGTGTGTGTTTGTGTGTGTGTTCTGGTAAAATATGAGCATTGAGTCACACTGAGGGGTGTCCTGTGTGTCTGTATGTACTGGCATGGACTGTGAATGGAATCACAGTGAGCGCTGTGTGTGTGTATTTTGTTGTATAGAGTCTTTATTGAGTCACACTAAGCTGTGTGTGTGTATGTGTGTGTGTGTGATGGTATAGGTGGTTCATTGAGTCAGAGTGAGCCAAGTATGAGTGTGTGTGTGTGTTTTTGGGTAAAAGCTGAGCATTGCATCACAGGGTGTCATGTGTGTGTCTGTTGTTGTGTGTCTGTGTAGTACAGTCTGAGCATTGAGTTACAGTGAGATGTGTTGCATGTGTATGTGCTAGTATGAACTGCACTTTGAGTCACAATGAGCCATGTGTGTTTGTGTGTGTGTGCTGGTGGAGGCTGATCATTGAATCACAGTTATGTGTTTGTGTGTGTGTGCTGGTATGGGTTTTTCATTGAGTCACGGACTTGTATGTGTGTGTGTGTGCATGTGTGTGTGTTGCTAAGATTTACTTCAGTCACAGTGAGCCTTGTGAGTGTATAGGCTGTGAATTGAGTCACAGTGTGTTATGTGTGAGTGTGTCTGTGTGTGTGCTGGTAAAGACAGTGCATTGAGTCACAATAAGTTGTGTGTGTGTTAATATTCTCATATAGACTGTGCATTGAGTAACAGTGAGCAAGTGTGTGTGAGTTTGTGGGAGTGTATGAGCACTGGTATGGGTGGAGCCTTGAATCAGTAAGGGGTGTGTGTGTGTATTCGTTTGGTCTTTGCATTGAGTCACTAAGGTGTATATGTGTGTGTGTGTGGTGTTATAGACTGTGCATTGAGTCAGAGTGAGCCGTGAGTGTGTGTGTACGAGAGTGTGTGTGCTGGTGGGCTTTTGTTGATGCACTGGTGTGTGTGCATGTGTGTCTGTTGTGCTACAGACTGCATTGAGTCACAGTGAGACATGTTTGTGGGTGCTGGTATAGGCGATTGATTGAGTCACAGTGATCCATTTGTGTGTGCGTGTTAGTATGCGTGTGTTCTTGTTTAGGTTGTGCATTGAGTCACACTGAGGTGTGTGTGTACCCTTGAGTGTGTTGGTATAGATTGTGCATAGAATCACAGTAACATATGTGTGTGTGTGTGCTGGTAAAATCTGAGCATTGAGTCACACTGTCGTGTGTGGTGTGTGTCTGTATGTACTTGTATGGACTGTACATTGAGTCACAGTGAGCATGTGTGTGTGTGTGTGTGTGTGTGCACTGGTATGCCTTGAACACTGAATCAGCTAGGTGTGTGTGTGTGCTCATACTGGCTTTGAGTTGAGTCACTGAGTTCTATGTGTGTCTGTGTAGGAGGGGGGCTACAGACTATGCATTTAGTCACACTGACACGTTTGTGTACGTGAGTGTGTGTTGTGGCATGTGATTTCATTGAGTCACTGGAGTTTGTGTGTGTGTGTGTGTGGTGTTACAGACTGCATTGAGTCACAGTGAGGCGTGTGTGCGTATGATGGCATAGGCAATTGATTGAGTCACAGTGACGCATGTGTGTGTGTTCTCATATAGGCTGTGCATTGAATCACAGTGAGACATGTATCTGTGAGTGTGTGTTTGTGTGTGCCAGTATATGGTGTGTATTGAGTCACACTGAGGTGTGTGCGTGTGTGTATGTGTTGTTATAGATTGTGCATTGAGTCAGAGTGCCGTGTCAGTGTGTGCATGCTGGTATAGACTATGCACTGAATCAGGGTGAGGGGTGTGTGTGTCTGTGTGTTCTGGTATAGGCGGACCATTGAGTCACACTGAGGTGTGTGTGTGTGTCTGTGTGTGTGTGTGTGTGCTGGTACAGCCTGTGCATTAATCACAGTCAGTTGTGTGTGTATGTTCACCTACAAGTTGCACTTTGTGTCACAGTGTGTCTGTGTGTGATATTATACGGTATACACTGAGTCAAAGGGAGCTGTGGGGGGGGCTGATGTGCTCTTATAGACTTTGCATTGAGTCACACTGAGTTGTGTGTTTGAAAGTCTGTCTGTGTGTGTGTGTGTGTGTGTGTAGAGGTAAACGCTGTGTACTGACTCACAGTGAGCATTGTGTGCTTCTGTGTGTGTGTATGTCTGCTAGCTTAGACTGTGCACAGAGTCCTAGGGAGCCTTGTGTGTGTGTGTGTGTGTGTGTGTGTTGGTAAAGACTGTGCATTGGGTCGCAGTGAGCTGTCTTTGTCTGTGTGTGTGACTGCTGGTGTAGGCTGTGCATTGATTCAAGTTGAGCTGTGAGGGTGTGTGTGGTGTTGATATGGACGGTGCACTGTGTCACACTGAGTTGCGTGTGTGTGCTTGTATAATCTGAGCGTTGAGTCACACTGAGGTTTGTGCTTCGTGTCTGAAGGTAGTTGTATGGAATGTGCCTTGGGTCACAATGAATTGTGTATGTGTACGTTTTTGTGTGTACTTGGTGGTGTAGAGTCTGTATTGAGTCACACTAAGTTGTGAGTGTGTGTGTGTGATGGTATAGGATGTGCATTGAGTCACAAAGCCGTGTGTGTGTGTCTGTGCTGGGATAGGCTGTGCATTGATTCACAGTGAGCCTTGTGTATGAGCTAGTACGGATTGTGCATTAGTCAGTGAACCACGTGTGTGCTTTTCTGTGTTTGTCTGCTGATATAGGCTGTGAACTGAGTCACAGTGGGCCATGTGTGTTTGTGTCTGATGGTATAGGTGATTCATTGAGTCACAGTGAGCCATGTATGAGTGCGTGTTTGTGTGTGTGTGTGTTGTGCTATAGGGTGAGCATTGAGTCACAGTGTGCTGTGTGTGTGTTGTTGTCTGTGTGTGTAGTATAGTCTGAGCATTCAGTTACAGTGTGATGTGTTGCATGTGTTTCTGCTATTATGAAGTGTACATTGAGTCACAATGAGCCCTCTGTAATTGTGTGTGTGTTTGTGTGTGTTGGTAGAGGCTGTGCATTGAATCAGAATTAGGTGTTTATGTGTGTGCGGTGGTATGAGCTTTGCATTGTGTCATGGAGGTGTGTGTGTGTGTCTGTGTGTGTCTGCTGCTACAGATTTCATTGAGTCACAGTGAGCCTGGTGAGTGTCTGTGTGCTGATAGAGGCTGTGAATTGAGTCACATTTTCTTATATGTGTGTGATTGTGTGCTGGTATACACTGTGCATGGAGTCATAGTGAGCAGGTCTCTGTGTGTCTGTGTGTTTGTGCAGTAGTACAGAAGGAGCATTTAATCAGTTATGTGTGTGTGTGTATGTTCGTTTGGTCTTTGCATTGAGTCACTGAGGTGTACGTGTGTGTGTGTGTGGTGCGATAGATTGTGCATTGAGTCAGAATGAGCCGTGAGTGTGTGTGTATGAGAGTGTGTGTGCTGGTGGGATTTTGTTGCACTGGGGTGTGTGTGTGTGTGTACTGCTACAGACTGCATTGAGTCACAGTGAGACGTGTTTGTGTGTGCTGGTATAGGCGATTGATTCACAGTGATCCATTTGTGTGTGTGTGTTAGTATGCGTGTGTTCTTGTTTGGGCTGTGCATTGAGTCACACTGCGATGTGTGTGTATGCTTGTGTGTTTTGGTATAGATTGTGCATAGAATCACAATACCATATGTGTGTGTGTGTGCTGGTAAAATCTGAGCATTGAGTCACACTGTCCTGTGTGCTGTGTGTCTATGTACTTGTATGGACTGCGCATTGAGTCACAGTGAGCATGTGTGTGTGTTTGTGTGTGTGCTCATATTGGCTTTGAGTTGAGTCACTGAAGTGTATGTGTGTCTGTTTAGGTGGGGGGCTACAGACTGTGAATTGAGTCACACTGAGTTGTTTGTGTACATGAGTGAGTGTTGTGTATGGGTTTTCATTGAGTCACTGGGTTTTGTGTGTGTGTGTGTGTGTGTTTGTAGTGCTACGGACTGCATTGGGTCACAGTGAGCTGTGTGTGTGTGTGCTTGCTGCTGTAGGCTGTGCATTGATTCAAGGTTAGCTGTCAGTGTGTGTGGTGCTGGAATGGAATGTGCACTGAGACACAGTCATCTGTGTGTGTGTGTGCATACATGTGTGCTGGAATCAGCTGTGCACTGCATCACTGTGAGCCATGTGTGTGTTTGTGTGTGTGTGCTGGAAAATCTGAGCATTGAGTTACACTGAGTTCTGTGCTGTGTGTCTGTATGTAGTGGTATGGTCTGTGCAAGGAATCAGTGAGCTGTGTGTGTGTGTGTTTGTGTATTTGGTGGTGTAGAGTCTGTATTGAGTCTCATGAAGCTGTGTGTGTGTGTGTGTGTGTGTGTGATGGTATAGGATGTGCATTGGATCACAGAGCCGTATATATGTGTCTGAGCTGGTATAGGCAGTGCATTGACTCACAGTGAGTGTTGTGTATGTGCTACTACAGACTGTGCATTGAGTCAGTGATCAATTTTGTGTGTTTGTGTGATTGTCTGCTCATATAGGCTGTGCACTGTGTCACAGTAACCCATGTGTGTTTGTGGGAGTGTGTTTTTGAGTGATGGTATAAGTGGTTCATTGTGTCACAGTGAGCCATGTATGAGTGCATGTTTGTGTGTGTGTGTGTGTTCTGGTAGAGGCTAAGCATTGTGTCACAGTGTGCCATGTGTGTGTGTGGTTGTGTGTGTGTGTAGTACAGTCTGAACATTGATTTACAGTGAGATGTCTTGTATGTGTTTGTGCTTGTATGAACTATACGTTGAGTCAAAATGAGCCATGCGTGTGTGTGTGTGCTGGTAGAGGCTGAGCATTGAATCACAGTTAGGAGTTTGTTTGTGTGTACTGGTATGGGCTTTGCATTGAGTCACAGAGGTGTGTGTGTGTTTGTGTGTGTCTATGTGTGTATGTCTGTGTTGCCACAGACTTCATTGTGTCAGAGTGAGCTTTATGAGTGTCTGTGTGCAGATACAGGCTGTGAATTGAGTCCCAGTGTGTTATGTGTGTGTGTGTGTGTGTGTGTGCTGGTATAGCCTGTGCATTGAGTCACAGTGAGCTGTGTGTGTGTGTGTTTGCTGGTGTAGGCTGTGCAGTGATTCAAGGTGACCTGTGATTGTGTGTGTTGAACAGGAACGGACTGTGCACTGAGTCACAGTGAGCCATGTGTGAGTGTGTGCATGTGTGTGAGCCAGTTTAGGATGTGCACTGAGTCACGGTGAGCTGTGTGTGTTTGTGTGTGTGTTCTGGTAAAATATGAGCATTGAGTCACACTGAGGGGTGTCCTGTGTGTCTGTATGTACTGGCATGGACTGTGAATGGAATCACAGTGAGCGCTGTGTGTGTGTATTTTGTTGTATAGAGTCTTTATTGAGTCACACTAAGCTGTGTGTGTGTATGTGTGTGTGTGTGATGGTATAGGTGGTTCATTGAGTCAGAGTGAGCCAAGTATGAGTGTGTGTGTGTGTTTTTGGGTAAAAGCTGAGCATTGCATCACAGGGTGTCATGTGTGTGTCCGTTGTTGTGTGTCTGTGTAGTACAGTCTGAGCATTGAGTTACAGTGAGATGTGTTGCATGTGTATGTGCTAGTATGAACTGCACTTTGAGTCACAATGAGCCATGTGTGTTTGTGTGTGTGTGCTGGTGGAGGCTGATCATTGAATCACAGTTATGTGTTTGTGTGTGTGTGCTGGTATGGGTTTTTCATTGAGTCACGGACTTGTATGTGTGTGTGTGTGCATGTGTGTGTGTTGCTAAGATTTACTTCAGTCACAGTGAGCCTTGTGAGTGTATAGGCTGTGAATTGAGTCACAGTGTGTTATGTGTGAGTGTGTCTGTGTGTGTGCTGGTAAAGACAGTGCATTGAGTCACAATAAGTTGTGTGTGTGTTAATATTCTCATATAGACTGTGCATTGAGTAACAGTGAGCAAGTGTGTGTGAGTTTGTGGGAGTGTATGAGCACTGGTATGGGTGGAGCCTTGAATCAGTAAGGGGTGTGTGTGTGTATTCGTTTGGTCTTTGCATTGAGTCACTAAGGTGTATATGTGTGTGTGTGTGGTGTTATAGACTGTGCATTGAGTCAGAGTGAGCCGTGAGTGTGTGTGTACGAGAGTGTGTGTGCTGGTGGGCTTTTGTTGATGCACTGGTGTGTGTGCATGTGTGTCTGTTGTGCTACAGACTGCATTGAGTCACAGTGAGACATGTTTGTGGGTGCTGGTATAGGCGATTGATTGAGTCACAGTGATCCATTTGTGTGTGCGTGTTAGTATGCGTGTGTTCTTGTTTAGGTTGTGCATTGAGTCACACTGAGGTGTGTGTGTACCCTTGAGTGTGTTGGTATAGATTGTGCATAGAATCACAGTAACATATGTGTGTGTGTGTGCTGGTAAAATCTGAGCATTGAGTCACACTGTCGTGTGTGGTGTGTGTCTGTATGTACTTGTATGGACTGTACATTGAGTCACAGTGAGCATGTGTGTGTGTGTGTGTGTGTGTGCACTGGTATGCCTTGAACACTGAATCAGCTAGGTGTGTGTGTGTGCTCATACTGGCTTTGAGTTGAGTCACTGAGTTCTATGTGTGTCTGTGTAGGAGGGGGGCTACAGACTATGCATTTAGTCACACTGACACGTTTGTGTACGTGAGTGTGTGTTGTGGCATGTGATTTCATTGAGTCACTGGAGTTTGTGTGTGTGTGTGTGTGGTGTTACAGACTGCATTGAGTCACAGTGAGGCGTGTGTGCGTATGATGGCATAGGCAATTGATTGAGTCACAGTGACGCATGTGTGTGTGTTCTCATATAGGCTGTGCATTGAATCACAGTGAGACATGTATCTGTGAGTGTGTGTTTGTGTGTGCCAGTATATGGTGTGTATTGAGTCACACTGAGGTGTGTGCGTGTGTGTATGTGTTGTTATAGATTGTGCATTGAGTCAGAGTGCCGTGTCAGTGTGTGCATGCTGGTATAGACTATGCACTGAATCAGGGTGAGGGGTGTGTGTGTCTGTGTGTTCTGGTATAGGCGGACCATTGAGTCACACTGAGGTGTGTGTGTGTGTCTGTGTGTGTGTGTGTGTGCTGGTACAGCCTGTGCATTAATCACAGTCAGTTGTGTGTGTATGTTCACCTACAAGTTGCACTTTGTGTCACAGTGTGTCTGTGTGTGATATTATACGGTATACACTGAGTCAAAGGGAGCTGTGGGGGGGGCTGATGTGCTCTTATAGACTTTGCATTGAGTCACACTGAGTTGTGTGTTTGAAAGTCTGTCTGTGTGTGTGTGTGTGTGTGTGTAGAGGTAAACGCTGTGTACTGACTCACAGTGAGCATTGTGTGCTTCTGTGTGTGTGTATGTCTGCTAGCTTAGACTGTGCACAGAGTCCTAGGGAGCCTTGTGTGTGTGTGTGTGTGTGTGTGTGTTGGTAAAGACTGTGCATTGGGTCGCAGTGAGCTGTCTTTGTCTGTGTGTGTGACTGCTGGTGTAGGCTGTGCATTGATTCAAGTTGAGCTGTGAGGGTGTGTGTGGTGTTGATATGGACGGTGCACTGTGTCACACTGAGTTGCGTGTGTGTGCTTGTATAATCTGAGCGTTGAGTCACACTGAGGTTTGTGCTTCGTGTCTGAAGGTAGTTGTATGGAATGTGCCTTGGGTCACAATGAATTGTGTATGTGTACGTTTTTGTGTGTACTTGGTGGTGTAGAGTCTGTATTGAGTCACACTAAGTTGTGAGTGTGTGTGTGTGATGGTATAGGATGTGCATTGAGTCACAAAGCCGTGTGTGTGTGTCTGTGCTGGGATAGGCTGTGCATTGATTCACAGTGAGCCTTGTGTATGAGCTAGTACGGATTGTGCATTAGTCAGTGAACCACGTGTGTGCTTTTCTGTGTTTGTCTGCTGATATAGGCTGTGAACTGAGTCACAGTGGGCCATGTGTGTTTGTGTCTGATGGTATAGGTGATTCATTGAGTCACAGTGAGCCATGTATGAGTGCGTGTTTGTGTGTGTGTGTTGTGCTATAGGGTGAGCATTGAGTCACAGTGTGCTGTGTGTGTGTTGTTGTCTGTGTGTGTAGTATAGTCTGAGCATTCAGTTACAGTGTGATGTGTTGCATGTGTTTCTGCTATTATGAAGTGTACATTGAGTCACAATGAGCCCTCTGTAATTGTGTGTGTGTTTGTGTGTGTTGGTAGAGGCTGTGCATTGAATCAGAATTAGGTGTTTATGTGTGTGCGGTGGTATGAGCTTTGCATTGTGTCATGGAGGTGTGTGTGTGTGTCTGTGTGTGTCTGCTGCTACAGATTTCATTGAGTCACAGTGAGCCTGGTGAGTGTCTGTGTGCTGATAGAGGCTGTGAATTGAGTCACATTTTCTTATATGTGTGTGATTGTGTGCTGGTATACACTGTGCATGGAGTCATAGTGAGCAGGTCTCTGTGTGTCTGTGTGTTTGTGCAGTAGTACAGAAGGAGCATTTAATCAGTTATGTGTGTGTGTGTATGTTCGTTTGGTCTTTGCATTGAGTCACTGAGGTGTACGTGTGTGTGTGTGTGGTGCGATAGATTGTGCATTGAGTCAGAATGAGCCGTGAGTGTGTGTGTATGAGAGTGTGTGTGCTGGTGGGATTTTGTTGCACTGGGGTGTGTGTGTGTGTGTACTGCTACAGACTGCATTGAGTCACAGTGAGACGTGTTTGTGTGTGCTGGTATAGGCGATTGATTCACAGTGATCCATTTGTGTGTGTGTGTTAGTATGCGTGTGTTCTTGTTTGGGCTGTGCATTGAGTCACACTGCGATGTGTGTGTATGCTTGTGTGTTTTGGTATAGATTGTGCATAGAATCACAATACCATATGTGTGTGTGTGTGCTGGTAAAATCTGAGCATTGAGTCACACTGTCCTGTGTGCTGTGTGTCTATGTACTTGTATGGACTGCGCATTGAGTCACAGTGAGCATGTGTGTGTGTTTGTGTGTGTGCTCATATTGGCTTTGAGTTGAGTCACTGAAGTGTATGTGTGTCTGTTTAGGTGGGGGGCTACAGACTGTGAATTGAGTCACACTGAGTTGTTTGTGTACATGAGTGAGTGTTGTGTATGGGTTTTCATTGAGTCACTGGGTTTTGTGTGTGTGTGTGTGTGTGTTTGTAGTGCTACGGACTGCATTGGGTCACAGTGAGCTGTGTGTGTGTGTGCTTGCTGCTGTAGGCTGTGCATTGATTCAAGGTTAGCTGTCAGTGTGTGTGGTGCTGGAATGGAATGTGCACTGAGACACAGTCATCTGTGTGTGTGTGTGCATACATGTGTGCTGGAATCAGCTGTGCACTGCATCACTGTGAGCCATGTGTGTGTTTGTGTGTGTGTGCTGGAAAATCTGAGCATTGAGTTACACTGAGTTCTGTGCTGTGTGTCTGTATGTAGTGGTATGGTCTGTGCAAGGAATCAGTGAGCTGTGTGTGTGTGTGTTTGTGTATTTGGTGGTGTAGAGTCTGTATTGAGTCTCATGAAGCTGTGTGTGTGTGTGTGTGTGTGTGATGGTATAGGATGTGCATTGGATCACAGAGCCGTATATATGTGTCTGAGCTGGTATAGGCAGTGCATTGACTCACAGTGAGTGTTGTGTATGTGCTACTACAGACTGTGCATTGAGTCAGTGATCAATTTTGTGTGTTTGTGTGATTGTCTGCTCATATAGGCTGTGCACTGTGTCACAGTAACCCATGTGTGTTTGTGGGAGTGTGTTTTTGAGTGATGGTATAAGTGGTTCATTGTGTCACAGTGAGCCATGTATGAGTGCATGTTTGTGTGTGTGTGTGTGTTCTGGTAGAGGCTAAGCATTGTGTCACAGTGTGCCATGTGTGTGTGTGGTTGTGTGTGTGTGTAGTACAGTCTGAACATTGATTTACAGTGAGATGTCTTGTATGTGTTTGTGCTTGTATGAACTATACGTTGAGTCAAAATGAGCCATGCGTGTGTGTGTGTGCTGGTAGAGGCTGAGCATTGAATCACAGTTAGGAGTTTGTTTGTGTGTACTGGTATGGGCTTTGCATTGAGTCACAGAGGTATGTGTGTGTTTGTGTGTGTCTATGTGTGTATGTCTGTGTTGCCACAGACTTCATTGTGTCAGAGTGAGCTTTATGAGTGTCTGTGTGCAGATACAGGCTGTGAATTGAGTCCCAGTGTGTTATGTGTGTGTGTGTGTGTGTGTGTGCTGGTATAGCCTGTGCATTGAGTCACAGTGAGCTGTGTGTGTGTGTGTTTGCTGGTGTAGGCTGTGCAGTGATTCAAGGTGACCTGTGATTGTGTGTGTTGAACAGGAACGGACTGTGCACTGAGTCACAGTGAGCCATGTGTGAGTGTGTGCATGTGTGTGAGCCAGTTTAGGATGTGCACTGAGTCACGGTGAGCTGTGTGTGTTTGTGTGTGTGTTCTGGTAAAATATGAGCATTGAGTCACACTGAGGGGTGTCCTGTGTGTCTGTATGTACTGGCATGGACTGTGAATGGAATCACAGTGAGCGCTGTGTGTGTGTATTTTGTTGTATAGAGTCTTTATTGAGTCACACTAAGCTGTGTGTGTGTATGTGTGTGTGTGTGATGGTATAGGTGGTTCATTGAGTCAGAGTGAGCCAAGTATGAGTGTGTGTGTGTGTTTTTGGGTAAAAGCTGAGCATTGCATCACAGGGTGTCATGTGTGTGTCTGTTGTTGTGTGTCTGTGTAGTACAGTCTGAGCATTGAGTTACAGTGAGATGTGTTGCATGTGTTTGTGCTAGTATGAACTGCACATTGAGTCACAATGAGCTATGTGTGTTTGTGTGTGTGTGCTGGTGGAGGCTGATCATTGAATCACAGTTATGTGTTTGTGTGTGTGTGCTGGTATGGGTTTTTCATTGAGTCACGGACTTGTATGTGTGTGTGTGTGCATGTGTGTGTGTTGCTAAGATTTACTTCAGTCACAGTGAGCCTTGTGAGTGTATAGGCTGTGAATTGAGTCACAGTGTGTTATGTGTGAGTGTGTCTGTGTGTGTGCTGGTAAAGACAGTGCATTGAGTCACAATAAGTTGTGTGTGTGTTAATATTCTCATATAGACTGTGCATTGAGTAACAGTGAGCAAGTGTGTGTGAGTTTGTGGGAGTGTATGAGCACTGGTATGGGTGGAGCCTTGAATCAGTAAGGGGTGTGTGTGTGTATTCGTTTGGTCTTTGCATTGAGTCACTAAGGTGTATATGTGTGTGTGTGTGGTGTTATAGACTGTGCATTGAGTCAGAGTGAGCCGTGAGTGTGTGTGTACGAGAGTGTGTGTGCTGGTGGGCTTTTGTTGATGCACTGGTGTGTGTGCATGTGTGTCTGTTGTGCTACAGACTGCATTGAGTCACAGTGAGACATGTTTGTGGGTGCTGGTATAGGCGATTGATTGAGTCACAGTGATCCATTTGTGTGTGCGTGTTAGTATGCGTGTGTTCTTGTTTAGGTTGTGCATTGAGTCACACTGAGGTGTGTGTGTATCCTTGAGTGTGTTGGTATAGATTGTGCATAGAATCACAGTAACATATGTGTGTGTGTGTGCTGGTAAAATCTGAGCATTGAGTCACACTGTCGTGTGTGGTGTGTGTCTGTATGTACTTGTATGGACTGTACATTGAGTCACAGTGAGCATGTGTGTGTGTGTGTGTGTGTGTGCACTGGTATGCCTTGAACACTGAATCAGCTAGGTGTGTGTGTGTGCTCATACTGGCTTTGAGTTGAGTCACTGAGTTCTATGTGTGTCTGTGTAGGAGGGGGGCTACAGACTATGCATTTAGTCACACTGACACGTTTGTGTACGTGAGTGTGTGTTGTGGCATGTGATTTCATTGAGTCACTGGAGTTTGTGTGTGTGTGTGTGTGGTGTTACAGACTGCATTGAGTCACAGTGAGGCGTGTGTGTGTATGATGGCATAGGCAATTGATTGAGTCACAGTGACGCATGTGTGTGTGTTCTCATATAGGCTGTGCATTGAATCACAGTGAGACATGTATCTGTGAGTTTGTGTTTGTGTGTGCTAGTATATGGTGTGTATTGAGTCACACTGAGGTGTGTGCGTGTGTGTATGTGTTGTTATAGATTGTGCATTGAGTCAGAGTGCCGTGTCAGTGTGTGCATGCTGGTGTAGACTATGCACTGAATCAGGGTGAGGGGTGTGTGTGTCTGTGTGTTCTGGTATAGGCGGGCCATTGAGTCACACTGAGGTGTGTGTGTGTGTCTGTGTGAGTGTGTGTGTGCTGGTACAGCCTGTGCATTAATCACAGTCAGTTGTGTGTGTATGTTCACCTACAAGTTGCACTTTGTGTCACAGTGTGTCTGTGTGTGATATTATACGGTATACACTGAGTCAAAGGGAGCTGTGGGGGGGGCTGATGTGCTCTTATAGACTTTGCATTGAGTCACACTGAGTTGTGTGTTTGAAAGTCTGTCTGTGTGTGTGTGTGTGTGTGTGTAGAGGTAAACGCTGTGTACTGACTCACAGTGAGCATTGTGTGCTTCTGTGTGTGTGTATGTCTGCTAGCTTAGACTGTGCACAGAGTCCTAGGGAGCCTTGTGTGTGTGTGTGTGTGTGTGTGTGTTGGTAAAGACTGTGCATTGGGTCGCAGTGAGCTGTCTTTGTCTGTGTGTGTGACTGCTGGTGTAGGCTGTGCATTGATTCAAGTTGAGCTGTGAGGGTGTGTGTGGTGTTGATATGGACGGTGCACTGTGTCACACTGAGTTGCGTGTGTGTGCTTGTATAATCTGAGCGTTGAGTCACACTGAGGTTTGTGCTTCGTGTCTGAAGGTAGTTGTATGGAATGTGCCTTGGGTCACAATGAATTGTGTATGTGTACGTTTTTGTGTGTACTTGGTGGTGTAGAGTCTGTATTGAGTCACACTAAGTTGTGAGTGTGTGTGTGTGATGGTATAGGATGTGCATTGAGTCACAAAGCCGTGTGTGTGTGTCTGTGCTGGGATAGGCTGTGCATTGATTCACAGTGAGCCTTGTGTATGAGCTAGTACGGATTGTGCATTAGTCAGTGAACCACGTGTGTGCTTTTCTGTGTTTGTCTGCTGATATAGGCTGTGAACTGAGTCACAGTGGGCCATGTGTGTTTGTGTCTGATGGTATAGGTGATTCATTGAGTCACAGTGAGCCATGTATGAGTGCGTGTTTGTGTGTGTGTGTGTTGTGCTATAGGGTGAGCATTGAGTCACAGTGTGCTGTGTGTGTGTTGTTGTCTGTGTGTGTAGTATAGTCTGAGCATTCAGTTACAGTGTGATGTGTTGCATGTGTTTCTGCTATTATGAAGTGTACATTGAGTCACAATGAGCCCTCTGTAATTGTGTGTGTGTTTGTGTGTGTTGGTAGAGGCTGTGCATTGAATCAGAATTAGGTGTTTATGTGTGTGCGGTGGTATGAGCTTTGCATTGTGTCATGGAGGTGTGTGTGTGTGTCTGTGTGTGTCTGCTGCTACAGATTTCATTGAGTCACAGTGAGCCTGGTGAGTGTCTGTGTGCTGATAGAGGCTGTGAATTGAGTCACATTTTCTTATATGTGTGTGATTGTGTGCTGGTATACACTGTGCATGGAGTCATAGTGAGCAGGTCTCTGTGTGTCTGTGTGTTTGTGCAGTAGTACAGAAGGAGCATTTAATCAGTTATGTGTGTGTGTGTATGTTCGTTTGGTCTTTGCATTGAGTCACTGAGGTGTACGTGTGTGTGTGTGTGGTGCGATAGATTGTGCATTGAGTCAGAATGAGCCGTGAGTGTGTGTGTATGAGAGTGTGTGTGCTGGTGGGATTTTGTTGCACTGGGGTGTGTGTGTGTGTGTACTGCTACAGACTGCATTGAGTCACAGTGAGACGTGTTTGTGTGTGCTGGTATAGGCGATTGATTCACAGTGATCCATTTGTGTGTGTGTGTTAGTATGCGTGTGTTCTTGTTTGGGCTGTGCATTGAGTCACACTGCGATGTGTGTGTATGCTTGTGTGTTTTGGTATAGATTGTGCATAGAATCACAATACCATATGTGTGTGTGTGTGCTGGTAAAATCTGAGCATTGAGTCACACTGTCCTGTGTGCTGTGTGTCTATGTACTTGTATGGACTGCGCATTGAGTCACAGTGAGCATGTGTGTGTGTTTGTGTGTGTGCTCATATTGGCTTTGAGTTGAGTCACTGAAGTGTATGTGTGTCTGTTTAGGTGGGGGGCTACAGACTGTGAATTGAGTCACACTGAGTTGTTTGTGTACATGAGTGAGTGTTGTGTATGGGTTTTCATTGAGTCACTGGGTTTTGTGTGTGTGTGTGTGTGTGTTTGTAGTGCTACGGACTGCATTGGGTCACAGTGAGCTGTGTGTGTGTGTGCTTGCTGCTGTAGGCTGTGCATTGATTCAAGGTTAGCTGTCAGTGTGTGTGGTGCTGGAATGGAATGTGCACTGAGACACAGTCATCTGTGTGTGTGTGTGCATACATGTGTGCTGGAATCAGCTGTGCACTGCATCACTGTGAGCCATGTGTGTGTTTGTGTGTGTGTGCTGGAAAATCTGAGCATTGAGTTACACTGAGTTCTGTGCTGTGTGTCTGTATGTAGTGGTATGGTCTGTGCAAGGAATCAGTGAGCTGTGTGTGTGTGTGTTTGTGTATTTGGTGGTGTAGAGTCTGTATTGAGTCTCATGAAGCTGTGTGTGTGTGTGTGTGTGTGTGTGATGGTATAGGATGTGCATTGGATCACAGAGCCGTATATATGTGTCTGAGCTGGTATAGGCAGTGCATTGACTCACAGTGAGTGTTGTGTATGTGCTACTACAGACTGTGCATTGAGTCAGTGATCAATTTTGTGTGTTTGTGTGATTGTCTGCTCATATAGGCTGTGCACTGTGTCACAGTAACCCATGTGTGTTTGTGGGAGTGTGTTTTTGAGTGATGGTATAAGTGGTTCATTGTGTCACAGTGAGCCATGTATGAGTGCATGTTTGTGTGTGTGTGTGTGTTCTGGTAGAGGCTAAGCATTGTGTCACAGTGTGCCATGTGTGTGTGTGGTTGTGTGTGTGTGTAGTACAGTCTGAACATTGATTTACAGTGAGATGTCTTGTATGTGTTTGTGCTTGTATGAACTATACGTTGAGTCAAAATGAGCCATGCGTGTGTGTGTGTGCTGGTAGAGGCTGAGCATTGAATCACAGTTAGGAGTTTGTTTGTGTGTACTGGTATGGGCTTTGCATTGAGTCACAGAGGTATGTGTGTGTTTGTGTGTGTCTATGTGTGTATGTCTGTGTTGCCACAGACTTCATTGTGTCAGAGTGAGCTTTATGAGTGTCTGTGTGCAGATACAGGCTGTGAATTGAGTCCCAGTGTGTTATGTGTGTGTGTGTGTGTGTGTGTGCTGGTATAGCCTGTGCATTGAGTCACAGTGAGCTGTGTGTGTGTGTGTTTGCTGGTGTAGGCTGTGCAGTGATTCAAGGTGACCTGTGATTGTGTGTGTTGAACAGGAACGGACTGTGCACTGAGTCACAGTGAGCCATGTGTGAGTGTGTGCATGTGTGTGAGCCAGTTTAGGATGTGCACTGAGTCACGGTGAGCTGTGTGTGTTTGTGTGTGTGTTCTGGTAAAATATGAGCATTGAGTCACACTGAGGGGTGTCCTGTGTGTCTGTATGTACTGGCATGGACTGTGAATGGAATCACAGTGAGCGCTGTGTGTGTGTATTTTGTTGTATAGAGTCTTTATTGAGTCACACTAAGCTGTGTGTGTGTATGTGTGTGTGTGTGATGGTATAGGTGGTTCATTGAGTCAGAGTGAGCCAAGTATGAGTGTGTGTGTGTGTTTTTGGGTAAAAGCTGAGCATTGCATCACAGGGTGTCATGTGTGTGTCTGTTGTTGTGTGTCTGTGTAGTACAGTCTGAGCATTGAGTTACAGTGAGATGTGTTGCATGTGTTTGTGCTAGTATGAACTGCACATTGAGTCACAATGAGCTATGTGTGTTTGTGTGTGTGTGCTGGTGGAGGCTGATCATTGAATCACAGTTATGTGTTTGTGTGTGTGTGCTGGTATGGGTTTTTCATTGAGTCACGGACTTGTATGTGTGTGTGTGTGCATGTGTGTGTGTTGCTAAGATTTACTTCAGTCACAGTGAGCCTTGTGAGTGTATAGGCTGTGAATTGAGTCACAGTGTGTTATGTGTGAGTGTGTCTGTGTGTGTGCTGGTAAAGACAGTGCATTGAGTCACAATAAGTTGTGTGTGTGTTAATATTCTCATATAGACTGTGCATTGAGTAACAGTGAGCAAGTGTGTGTGAGTTTGTGGGAGTGTATGAGCACTGGTATGGGTGGAGCCTTGAATCAGTAAGGGGTGTGTGTGTGTATTCGTTTGGTCTTTGCATTGAGTCACTAAGGTGTATATGTGTGTGTGTGTGGTGTTATAGACTGTGCATTGAGTCAGAGTGAGCCGTGAGTGTGTGTGTACGAGAGTGTGTGTGCTGGTGGGCTTTTGTTGATGCACTGGTGTGTGTGCATGTGTGTCTGTTGTGCTACAGACTGCATTGAGTCACAGTGAGACATGTTTGTGGGTGCTGGTATAGGCGATTGATTGAGTCACAGTGATCCATTTGTGTGTGCGTGTTAGTATGCGTGTGTTCTTGTTTAGGTTGTGCATTGAGTCACACTGAGGTGTGTGTGTATCCTTGAGTGTGTTGGTATAGATTGTGCATAGAATCACAGTAACATATGTGTGTGTGTGTGCTGGTAAAATCTGAGCATTGAGTCACACTGTCGTGTGTGGTGTGTGTCTGTATGTACTTGTATGGACTGTACATTGAGTCACAGTGAGCATGTGTGTGTGTGTGTGTGTGTGTGCACTGGTATGCCTTGAACACTGAATCAGCTAGGTGTGTGTGTGTGCTCATACTGGCTTTGAGTTGAGTCACTGAGTTCTATGTGTGTCTGTGTAGGAGGGGGGCTACAGACTATGCATTTAGTCACACTGACACGTTTGTGTACGTGAGTGTGTGTTGTGGCATGTGATTTCATTGAGTCACTGGAGTTTGTGTGTGTGTGTGTGTGGTGTTACAGACTGCATTGAGTCACAGTGAGGCGTGTGTGTGTATGATGGCATAGGCAATTGATTGAGTCACAGTGACGCATGTGTGTGTGTTCTCATATAGGCTGTGCATTGAATCACAGTGAGACATGTATCTGTGAGTTTGTGTTTGTGTGTGCTAGTATATGGTGTGTATTGAGTCACACTGAGGTGTGTGCATGTGCGTATGTGTTGTTATAGATTGTGCATTGAGTCAGAGTGCCGTGTCAGTGTGTGCATGCTGGTGTAGACTATGCACTGAATCAGGGTGAGGGGTGTGTGTGTCTGTGTGTTCTGGTATAGGCGGGCCATTGAGTCACACTGAGGTGTGTGTGTGTGTCTGTGTGAGTGTGTGTGTGCTGGTACAGCCTGTGCATTAATCACAGTCAGTTGTGTGTGTATGTTCACCTACAAGTTGCACTTTGTGTCACAGTGTGTCTGTGTGTGATATTATACGGTATACACTGAGTCAAAGGGAGCTGTGTGGGGGGGCTGATGTGCTCTTATAGACTTTGCATTGAGTCACACTGAGTTGTGTGTTTGAAAGTCTGTCTGTGTGTATGTGTGTGTGTAGAGGTATACGCTGTGTACTGACTCACAGTGAGCATTGTGTGCTTCTGTGTGTGTGTATGTCTTCTAGCTTAGACTGTGCACAGAGTCCCAGGGAGCCTTGTGTGTGTGTGTGTGTGTGTGTGTGTTGGTAAAGACTGTGCATTGGGTCGCAGTGAGCTGTCTTTGTCTGTGTGTGTGACTGCTGGTGTAGGCTGTGCATTGATTCAAGTTGAGCTGTGAGGGTGTGTGTGGTGTTGATATGGACGGTGCACTGTGTCACACTGAGTTGCGTGTGTGTGCTTGTATAATCTGAGCGTTGAGTCACACTGAGGTTTGTGCTTCGTGTCTGAAGGTAGTTGTATGGAATGTGCCTTGGGTCACAATGAATTGTGTATGTGTACGTTTTTGTGTGTACTTGGTGGTGTAGAGTCTGTATTGAGTCACACTAAGTTGTGAGTGTGTGTGTGTGATGGTATAGGATGTGCATTGAGTCACAAAGCCGTGTGTGTGTGTCTGTGCTGGGATAGGCTGTGCATTGATTCACAGTGAGCCTTGTGTATGAGCTAGTATGGATTGTGCATTAGTCAGTGAACCACGTGTGTGCTTTTCTGTGTTTGTCTGCTGATATAGGCTGTGAACTGAGTCACAGTGGGCCATGTGTGTTTGTGTCTGATGGTATAGGTGATTCATTGAGTCACAGTGAGCCATGTATGAGTGCGTGTTTGTGTGTGTGTGTGTTGTGCTATAGGGTGAGCATTGAGTCACAGTGTGCTGTGTGTGTTGTTGTCTGTGTGTGTAGTATAGTCTGAGCATTCAGTTACAGTGTGATGTGTTGCATGTGTTTCTGCTATTATGAAGTGTACATTGAGTCACAATGAGCCGTCTGTAATTGTGTGTGTGTTTGTGTGTGTTGGTAGAGGCTGTGCATTGAATCAGAATTAGGTGTTTATGTGTGTGCGGTGGTATGAGCTTTGCATTGTGTCATGGAGGTGTGTGTGTGTGTCTGTGTGTGTCTGCTGCTACAGATTTCATTGAGTCACAGTGAGCCTGGTGAGTGTCTGTGTGCTGATAGAGGCTGTGAATTGAGTCACATTTTCTTATATGTGTGTGATTGTGTGCTGGTATACACTGTGCATGGAGTCATAGTGAGCAGGTCTGTGTGTGTCTGTGTGTTTGTGCAGTAGTACAGAAGGAGCATTTAATCAGTTATGTGTGTGTGTGTATGTTCGTTTGGTCTTTGCATTGAGTCACTGAGGTGTACGTGTGTGTGTGTGTGGTGCGATAGATTGTGCATTGAGTCAGAATGAGCCGTGAGTGTGTGTGTATGAGAGTGTGTGTGCTGGTGGGATTTTGTTGCACTGGGGTGTGTGTGTGTGTGTACTGCTACAGACTGCATTGAGTCACAGTGAGACGTGTTTGTGTGTGCTGGTATAGGCGATTGATTCACAGTGATCCATTTGTGTGTGTGTGTTAGTATGCGTGTGTTCTTGTTTGGGCTGTGCATTGAGTCACACTGCGATGTGTGTGTATGCTTGTGTGTTTTGGTATAGATTGTGCATAGAATCACAATACCATATGTGTGTGTGTGTGCTGGTAAAATCTGAGCATTGAGTCACACTGTCCTGTGTGCTGTGTGTCTATGTACTTGTATGGACTGTGCATTGAGTCACAGTGAGCATGTGTGTGTGTTTGTGTGTGTGTGTGTGCTCATATTGGCTTTGAGTTGAGTCACTGAAGTGTATGTGTGTCTGTTTAGGTGGGGGGCTACAGACTGTGAATTGAGTCACACTGAGTTGTTTGTGTACATGAGTGAGTGTTGTGTATGGGTTTTCATTGAGTCACTGGGTTTTGTGTGTGTGTGTGTGTGTGTGTTTGTAGTGCTACGGACTGCATTGGGTCACAGTGAGCTGTGTGTGTGTGTGCTTGCTGCTGTAGGCTGTGCATTGATTCAAGGTTAGCTGTCAGTGTGTGTGGTGCTGGAATGGAATGTGCACTGAGACACAGTCATCTGTGTGTGTGTGTGCATACATGTGTGCTGGAATCAGCTGTGCACTGCATCACTGTGAGCCATGTGTGTGTTTGTGTGTGTGTGCTGGAAAATCTGAGCATTGAGTTACACTGAGTTCTGTGCTGTGTGTCTGTATGTAGTGGTATGGCCTGTGCAAGGAATCAGTGAGCTGTGTGTGTGTGTGTTTGTGTATTTGGTGGTGTAGAGTCTGTATTGAGTCTCATGAAGCTGTGTGTGTGTGTGTGTGTGTGTGTGTGATGGTATAGGATGTGCATTGGGTCACAGAGCCGTATATATGTGTCTGAGCTGGTATAGGCAGTGCATTGACTCACAGTGAGTGTTGTGTATGTGCTACTACAGACTGTGCATTGAGTCAGTGATCAATTTTGTGTGTTTGTGTGATTGTCTGCTCATATAGGCTGTGCACTGTGTCACAGTAACCCATGTGTGTTTGTGGGAGTGTGTTTTTGAGTGATGGTATAAGTGGTTCATTGTGTCACAGTGAGCCATGTATGAGTGCATGTTTGTGTGTGTGTGTGTGTTCTGGTAGAGGCTAAGCATTGTGTCACAGTGTGCCATGTGTGTGTGTGGTTGTGTGTGTGTGTAGTACAGTCTGAACATTGATTTACAGTGAGATGTCTTGTATGTGTTTGTGCTTGTATGAACTATACGTTGAGTCACAATGAGCCATGCGTGTGTGTGTGTGCTGGTAGAGGCTGAGCATTGAATCACAGTTAGGAGTTTGTTTGTGTGTACTGGTATGGGCTTTGCATTGAGTCACAGAGGTATGTGTGTGTTTGTGTGTGTCTATGTGTGTATGTCTGTGTTGCCACAGACTTCATTGTGTCAGAGTGAGCTTTATGAGTGTCTGTGTGCAGATACAGGCTGTGAATTGAGTCCCAGTGTGTTATGTGTGTGTGTGTGTGTGTGTGCTGGTATAGCCTGTGCATTGAGTCACAGTGAGCTGTGTGTGTGTGTGTTTGCTGGTGTAGGCTGTGCAGTGATTCAAGGTGACCTGTGATTGTGTGTGTTGAACAGGAACGGACTGTGCACTGAGTCACAGTGAGCCATGTGTGAGTGTGTGCATGTGTGTGAGCCAGTTTAGGATGTGCACTGAGTCACGGTGAGCTGTGTGTGTTTGTGTGTGTGTTCTGGTAAAATATGAGCATTGAGTCACACTGAGGGGTGTCCTGTGTGTCTGTATGTACTGGCATGGACTGTGAATGGAATCACAGTGAGCGCTGTGTGTGTGTATTTTGTTGTATAGAGTCTTTATTGAGTCACACTAAGCTGTGTGTGTGTATGTGTGTGTGTGTGATGGTATAGGTGGTTCATTGAGTCAGAGTGAGCCAAGTATGAGTGTGTGTGTGTGTTTTTGGGTAAAAGCTGAGCATTGCATCACAGGGTGTCATGTGTGTGTCTGTTGTTGTGTGTCTGTGTAGTACAGTCTGAGCATTGAGTTACAGTGAGATGTGTTGCATGTGTTTGTGCTAGTATGAACTGCACTTTGAGTCACAACGAGCCATGTGTGTTTGTGTGTGTGTGCTGGTGGAGGCTGATCATTGAATCACAGTTATGTGTTTGTGTGTGTGTGCTGGTATGGGTTTTTCATTGAGTCACGGACTTGTATGTGTGTGTGTGTGCATGTGTGTGTGTTGCTAAGATTTACTTCAGTCACAGTGAGCCTTGTGAGTGTATAGGCTGTGAATTGAGTCACAGTGTGTTATGTGTGAGTGTGTCTGTGTGTGTGCTGGTAAAGACAGTGCATTGAGTCACAATAAGTTGTGTGTGTGTTAATATTCTCATATAGACTGTGCATTGAGTAACAGTGAGCAAGTGTGTGTGAGTTTGTGGGAGTGTATGAGCACTGGTATGGGTGGAGCCTTGAATCAGTAAGGGGTGTGTGTGTGTATTCGTTTGGTCTTTGCATTGAGTCACTAAGGTGTATATGTGTGTGTGTGTGGTGTTATAGACTGTGCATTGAGTCAGAGTGAGCCGTGAGTGTGTGTGTACGAGAGTGTGTGTGCTGGTGGGCTTTTGTTGATGCACTGGTGTGTGTGCATGTGTGTCTGTTGTGCTACAGACTGCATTGAGTCACAGTGAGACATGTTTGTGGGTGCTGGTATAGGCGATTGATTGAGTCACAGTGATCCATTTGTGTGTGCGTGTTAGTATGCGTGTGTTCTTGTTTAGGTTGTGCATTGAGTCACACTGAGGTGTGTGTGTATCCTTGAGTGTGTTGGTATAGATTGTGCATAGAATCACAGTAACATATGTGTGTGTGTGTGCTGGTAAAATCTGAGCATTGAGTCACACTGTCGTGTGTGGTGTGTGTCTGTATGTACTTGTATGGACTGTACATTGAGTCACAGTGAGCATGTGTGTGTGTGTGTGTGTGTGTGCACTGGTATGCCTTGAACACTGAATCAGCTAGGTGTGTGTGTGTGCTCATACTGGCTTTGAGTTGAGTCACTGAGTTCTATGTGTGTCTGTGTAGGAGGGGGGCTACAGACTATGCATTTAGTCACACTGACACGTTTGTGTACGTGAGTGTGTGTTGTGGCATGTGATTTCATTGAGTCACTGGAGTTTGTGTGTGTGTGTGTGTGGTGTTACAGACTGCATTGAGTCACAGTGAGGCGTGTGTGTGTATGATGGCATAGGCAATTGATTGAGTCACAGTGACGCATGTGTGTGTGTTCTCATATAGGCTGTGCATTGAATCACAGTGAGACATGTATCTGTGAGTTTGTGTTTGTGTGTGCTAGTATATGGTGTGTATTGAGTCACACTGAGGTGTGTGCATGTGCGTATGTGTTGTTATAGATTGTGCATTGAGTCAGAGTGCCGTGTCAGTGTGTGCATGCTGGTGTAGACTATGCACTGAATCAGGGTGAGGGGTGTGTGTGTCTGTGTGTTCTGGTATAGGCGGGCCATTGAGTCACACTGAGGTGTGTGTGTGTGTCTGTGTGAGTGTGTGTGTGCTGGTACAGCCTGTGCATTAATCACAGTCAGTTGTGTGTGTATGTTCACCTACAAGTTGCACTTTGTGTCACAGTGTGTCTGTGTGTGATATTATACGGTATACACTGAGTCAAAGGGAGCTGTGTGGGGGGGCTGATGTGCTCTTATAGACTTTGCATTGAGTCACACTGAGTTGTGTGTTTGAAAGTCTGTCTGTGTGTATGTGTGTGTGTAGAGGTATACGCTGTGTACTGACTCACAGTGAGCATTGTGTGCTTCTGTGTGTGTGTATGTCTTCTAGCTTAGACTGTGCACAGAGTCCCAGGGAGCCTTGTGTGTGTGTGTGTGTGTGTGTGTGTTGGTAAAGACTGTGCATTGGGTCGCAGTGAGCTGTCTTTGTCTGTGTGTGTGACTGCTGGTGTAGGCTGTGCATTGATTCAAGTTGAGCTGTGAGGGTGTGTGTGGTGTTGATATGGACGGTGCACTGTGTCACACTGAGTTGCGTGTGTGTGCTTGTATAATCTGAGCGTTGAGTCACACTGAGGTTTGTGCTTCGTGTCTGAAGGTAGTTGTATGGAATGTGCCTTGGGTCACAATGAATTGTGTATGTGTACGTTTTTGTGTGTACTTGGTGGTGTAGAGTCTGTATTGAGTCACACTAAGTTGTGAGTGTGTGTGTGTGATGGTATAGGATGTGCATTGAGTCACAAAGCCGTGTGTGTGTGTCTGTGCTGGGATAGGCTGTGCATTGATTCACAGTGAGCCTTGTGTATGAGCTAGTATGGATTGTGCATTAGTCAGTGAACCACGTGTGTGCTTTTCTGTGTTTGTCTGCTGATATAGGCTGTGAACTGAGTCACAGTGGGCCATGTGTGTTTGTGTCTGATGGTATAGGTGATTCATTGAGTCACAGTGAGCCATGTATGAGTGCGTGTTTGTGTGTGTGTGTGTTGTGCTATAGGGTGAGCATTGAGTCACAGTGTGCTGTGTGTGTTGTTGTCTGTGTGTGTAGTATAGTCTGAGCATTCAGTTACAGTGTGATGTGTTGCATGTGTTTCTGCTATTATGAAGTGTACATTGAGTCACAATGAGCCGTCTGTAATTGTGTGTGTGTTTGTGTGTGTTGGTAGAGGCTGTGCATTGAATCAGAATTAGGTGTTTATGTGTGTGCGGTGGTATGAGCTTTGCATTGTGTCATGGAGGTGTGTGTGTGTGTCTGTGTGTGTCTGCTGCTACAGATTTCATTGAGTCACAGTGAGCCTGGTGAGTGTCTGTGTGCTGATAGAGGCTGTGAATTGAGTCACATTTTCTTATATGTGTGTGATTGTGTGCTGGTATACACTGTGCATGGAGTCATAGTGAGCAGGTCTGTGTGTGTCTGTGTGTTTGTGCAGTAGTACAGAAGGAGCATTTAATCAGTTATGTGTGTGTGTGTATGTTCGTTTGGTCTTTGCATTGAGTCACTGAGGTGTACGTGTGTGTGTGTGTGGTGCGATAGATTGTGCATTGAGTCAGAATGAGCCGTGAGTGTGTGTGTATGAGAGTGTGTGTGCTGGTGGGATTTTGTTGCACTGGGGTGTGTGTGTGTGTGTACTGCTACAGACTGCATTGAGTCACAGTGAGACGTGTTTGTGTGTGCTGGTATAGGCGATTGATTCACAGTGATCCATTTGTGTGTGTGTGTTAGTATGCGTGTGTTCTTGTTTGGGCTGTGCATTGAGTCACACTGCGATGTGTGTGTATGCTTGTGTGTTTTGGTATAGATTGTGCATAGAATCACAATACCATATGTGTGTGTGTGTGCTGGTAAAATCTGAGCATTGAGTCACACTGTCCTGTGTGCTGTGTGTCTATGTACTTGTATGGACTGTGCATTGAGTCACAGTGAGCATGTGTGTGTGTTTGTGTGTGTGTGTGTGCTCATATTGGCTTTGAGTTGAGTCACTGAAGTGTATGTGTGTCTGTTTAGGTGGGGGGCTACAGACTGTGAATTGAGTCACACTGAGTTGTTTGTGTACATGAGTGAGTGTTGTGTATGGGTTTTCATTGAGTCACTGGGTTTTGTGTGTGTGTGTGTGTGTGTGTTTGTAGTGCTACGGACTGCATTGGGTCACAGTGAGCTGTGTGTGTGTGTGCTTGCTGCTGTAGGCTGTGCATTGATTCAAGGTTAGCTGTCAGTGTGTGTGGTGCTGGAATGGAATGTGCACTGAGACACAGTCATCTGTGTGTGTGTGTGCATACATGTGTGCTGGAATCAGCTGTGCACTGCATCACTGTGAGCCATGTGTGTGTTTGTGTGTGTGTGCTGGAAAATCTGAGCATTGAGTTACACTGAGTTCTGTGCTGTGTGTCTGTATGTAGTGGTATGGCCTGTGCAAGGAATCAGTGAGCTGTGTGTGTGTGTGTTTGTGTATTTGGTGGTGTAGAGTCTGTATTGAGTCTCATGAAGCTGTGTGTGTGTGTGTGTGTGTGTGTGTGATGGTATAGGATGTGCATTGGGTCACAGAGCCGTATATATGTGTCTGAGCTGGTATAGGCAGTGCATTGACTCACAGTGAGTGTTGTGTATGTGCTACTACAGACTGTGCATTGAGTCAGTGATCAATTTTGTGTGTTTGTGTGATTGTCTGCTCATATAGGCTGTGCACTGTGTCACAGTAACCCATGTGTGTTTGTGGGAGTGTGTTTTTGAGTGATGGTATAAGTGGTTCATTGTGTCACAGTGAGCCATGTATGAGTGCATGTTTGTGTGTGTGTGTGTGTTCTGGTAGAGGCTAAGCATTGTGTCACAGTGTGCCATGTGTGTGTGTGGTTGTGTGTGTGTGTAGTACAGTCTGAACATTGATTTACAGTGAGATGTCTTGTATGTGTTTGTGCTTGTATGAACTATACGTTGAGTCACAATGAGCCATGCGTGTGTGTGTGTGCTGGTAGAGGCTGAGCATTGAATCACAGTTAGGAGTTTGTTTGTGTGTACTGGTATGGGCTTTGCATTGAGTCACAGAGGTATGTGTGTGTTTGTGTGTGTCTATGTGTGTATGTCTGTGTTGCCACAGACTTCATTGTGTCAGAGTGAGCTTTATGAGTGTCTGTGTGCAGATACAGGCTGTGAATTGAGTCCCAGTGTGTTATGTGTGTGTGTGTGTGTGTGTGCTGGTATAGCCTGTGCATTGAGTCACAGTGAGCTGTGTGTGTGTGTGTTTGCTGGTGTAGGCTGTGCAGTGATTCAAGGTGACCTGTGATTGTGTGTGTTGAACAGGAACGGACTGTGCACTGAGTCACAGTGAGCCATGTGTGAGTGTGTGCATGTGTGTGAGCCAGTTTAGGATGTGCACTGAGTCACGGTGAGCTGTGTGTGTTTGTGTGTGTGTTCTGGTAAAATATGAGCATTGAGTCACACTGAGGGGTGTCCTGTGTGTCTGTATGTACTGGCATGGACTGTGAATGGAATCACAGTGAGCGCTGTGTGTGTGTATTTTGTTGTATAGAGTCTTTATTGAGTCACACTAAGCTGTGTGTGTGTATGTGTGTGTGTGTGATGGTATAGGTGGTTCATTGAGTCAGAGTGAGCCAAGTATGAGTGTGTGTGTGTGTTTTTGGGTAAAAGCTGAGCATTGCATCACAGGGTGTCATGTGTGTGTCTGTTGTTGTGTGTCTGTGTAGTACAGTCTGAGCATTGAGTTACAGTGAGATGTGTTGCATGTGTTTGTGCTAGTATGAACTGCACTTTGAGTCACAACGAGCCATGTGTGTTTGTGTGTGTGTGCTGGTGGAGGCTGATCATTGAATCACAGTTATGTGTTTGTGTGTGTGTGCTGGTATGGGTTTTTCATTGAGTCACGGACTTGTATGTGTGTGTGTGTGCATGTGTGTGTGTTGCTAAGATTTACTTCAGTCACAGTGAGCCTTGTGAGTGTATAGGCTGTGAATTGAGTCACAGTGTGTTATGTGTGAGTGTGTCTGTGTGTGTGCTGGTAAAGACAGTGCATTGAGTCACAATAAGTTGTGTGTGTGTTAATATTCTCATATAGACTGTGCATTGAGTAACAGTGAGCAAGTGTGTGTGAGTTTGTGGGAGTGTATGAGCACTGGTATGGGTGGAGCCTTGAATCAGTAAGGTGTGTGTGTGTGTATTCGTTTGGTCTTTGCATTGAGTCACTAAGGTGTATATGTGTGTGTGTGTGGTGTTATAGACTGTGCATTGAGTCAGAGTGAGCCGTGAGTGTGTGTGTACGAGAGTGTGTGTGCTGGTGGGCTTTTGTTGATGCACTGGTGTGTGTGCATGTGTGTCTGTTGTGCTACAGACTGCATTGAGTCACAGTGAGACATGTTTGTGGGTGCTGGTATAGGCGATTGATTGAGTCACAGTGATCCATTTGTGTGTGCGTGTTACTATGCGTGTGTTCTTGTTTAGGTTGTGCATTGAGTCACACTGAGGTGTGTGTGTATCCTTGAGTGTGTTGGTATAGATTGTGCATAGAATCACAGTACCATATGTGTGTGTGTGTGCTGGTAAAATCTGAGCATTGAGTCACACTGTCGTGTGTGGTGTGTGTCTGTATGTACTTGTATGGACTGTACATTGAGTCACAGTGAGCATGTGTGTGTGTGTGTGTGTGTGTGCACTGGTATGCCTTGAACACTGAATCAGCTAGGTGTGTGTGTGTGCTCATACTGGCTTTGAGTTGAGTCACTGAGTTCTATGTGTGTCTGTGTAGGAGGGGGGCTACAGACTATGCATTTAGTCACACTGACACGTTTGTGTACGTGAGTGTGTGTTGTGGCATGTGATTTCATTGAGTCACTGGAGTTTGTGTGTGTGTGTGTGTGGTGTTACAGACTGCATTGAGTCACAGTGAGGCGTGTGTGTGTATGATGGCATAGGCAATTGATTGAGTCACAGTGACGCATGTGTGTGTGTTCTCATATAGGCTGTGCATTGAATCACAGTGAGACATGTATCTGTGAGTTTGTGTTTGTGTGTGCTAGTATATGGTGTGTATTGAGTCACACTGAGGTGTGTGCATGTGCGTATGTGTTGTTATAGATTGTGCATTGAGTCAGAGTGCCGTGTCAGTGTGTGCATGCTGGTGTAGACTATGCACTGAATCAGGGTGAGGGGTGTGTGTGTCTGTGTGTTCTGGTATAGGCGGGCCATTGAGTCACACTGAGGTGTGTGTGTGTGTCTGTGTGAGTGTGTGTGTGCTGGTACAGCCTGTGCATTAATCACAGTCAGTTGTGTGTGTATGTTCACCTACAAGTTGCACTTTGTGTCACAGTGTGTCTGTGTGTGATATTATACGGTATACACTGAGTCAAAGGGAGCTGTGTGGGGGGGCTGATGTGCTCTTATAGACTTTGCATTGAGTCACACTGAGTTGTGTGTTTGAAAGTCTGTCTGTGTGTGTGTGTGTGTGTAGAGGTATACGCTGTGTACTGACTCACAGTGAGCATTGTGTGCTTCTGTGTGTGTGTATGTCTTCTAGCTTAGACTGTGCACAGAGTCCCAGGGAGCCTTGTGTGTGTGTGTGTGTGTGTGTGTGTTGGTAAAGACTGTGCATTGCGTTGCAGTGAGCTGTCTTTGTCTGTGTGTGTGACTGCTGGTGTAAGCTGTGCGTTGATTCAAGTTGAGCTGTGAGGGTGTGTGTGGTGTTGATATGGATGGTACACTGTGTCACACTGAGTTGCGTGTGTGTGCTTGTATAATCTGAGCGTTGAGTCACACTGAGGTTTGTGCTTCGTGTCTGAAGGTAGTTGTATGGAATGTGCCTTGGGTCACAATGAATTGTGTATGTGTACGTTTTTGTGTGTACTTGGTGGTGTAGAGTCTGTATTGAGTCACACTAAGTTGTGAGTGTGTGTGTGTGATGGTATAGGATGTGCATTGAGTCACAAAGCCGTGTGTGTGTGTCTGTGCTGGGATAGGCTGTGCATTGATTCACAGTGAGCCTTGTGTATGAGCTAGTATGGATTGTGCATTAGTCAGTGAACCACGTGTGTGCTTTTCTGTGTTTGTCTGCTGATATAGGCTGTGAACTGAGTCACAGTGGGCCATGTGTGTTTGTGTCTGATGGTATAGGTGATTCATTGAGTCACAGTGAGCCATGTATGAGTGCGTGTTTGTGTGTGTGTGTGTTGTGCTATAGGGTGAGCATTGAGTCACAGTGTGCTGTGTGTGTGTTGTTGTCTGTCTGTGTAGTATAGTCTGAGCATTCAGTTACAGTGTGATGTGTTGCATGTGTTTCTGCTATTATGAAGTGTACATTGAGTCACAATGAGCCGTCTGTAATTGTGTGTGTGTTTGTGTGTGTTGGTAGAGGCTGTGCATTGAATCAGAATTAGGTGTTTATGTGTGTGCGGTGGTATGAGCTTTGCATTGTGTCATGGAGGTGTGTGTGTGTGTCTGTGTGTGTCTGCTGCTACAGATTTCATTGAGTCACAGTGAGCCTGGTGAGTGTCTGTGTGCTGATAGAGGCTGTGAATTGAGTCACATTTTCTTATATGTGTGTGATTGTGTGCTGGTATACACTGTGCATGGAGTCATAGTGAGCAGGTCTGTGTGTGTCTGTGTGTTTGTGCAGTAGTACAGAAGGAGCATTTAATCAGTTATGTGTGTGTGTGTATGTTCGTTTGGTCTTTGCATTGAGTCACTGAGGTGTACGTGTGTGTGTGTGGTGCGATAGATTGTGCATTGAGTCAGAATGAGCCGTGAGTGTGTGTGTATGAGAGTGTGTGTGCTGGTGGGATTTTGTTGCACTGGGGTGTGTGTGTGTGTGTACTGCTACAGACTGCATTGAGTCACAGTGAGACGTGTTTGTGTGTGCTGGTATAGGCGATTGATTCACAGTGATCCACTTGTGTGTGTGTGTTAGTATGCGTGTGTTCTTGTTTGGGCTGTGCATTGAGTCACACTGCGATGTGTGTGTATGCTTGTGTGTTTTGGTATAGATTGTGCATAGAATCACAATACCATATGTGTGTGTGTGTGCTGGTAAAATCTGAGCATTGAGTCACACTGTCCTGTGTGCTGTGTGTCTATGTACTTGAATGGACTGCGCATTGAGTCACAGTGAGCATGTGTGTGTGTTTGTGTGTGTGCTCATATTGGCTTTGAGTTGAGTCACTGAAGTGTATGTGTGTCTGTTTAGGTGGGGGGCTACAGACTGTGAATTGAGTCACACTGAGTTGTTTGTGTACATGAGTGAGTGTTGTGTATGGGTTTTCATTGAGTCACTGGGTTTTGTGTGTGTGTGTGTGTGTGTTTGTAGTGCTACGGACTGCATTGGGTCACAGTGAGCTGTGTGTGTGTGTGCTTGCTGCTGTAGGCTGTGCATTGATTCAAGGTTAGCTGTCAGTGTGTGTGGTGCTGGAATGGAATGTGCACTGAGACAGTCATCTGTGTGTGTGTGTGCATACATGTGTGCTGGAATCAGCTGTGCACTGCATCACTGTGAGCCATGTGTGTGTTTGTGTGTGTGTGCTGGAAAATCTGAGCATTGAGTTACACTGAGTTCTGTGCTGTGTGTCTGTATGTAGTGGTATGGTCTGTGCAAGGAATCAGTGAGCTGTGTGTGTGTGTGTTTGTGTATTTGGTGGTGTAGAGTCTGTATTGAGTCTCATGAAGCTGTGTGTGTGTGTGTGTGTGTGTGTGTGTGATGGTATAGGATGTGCATTGGGTCACAGAGCCGTATATATGTGTCTGAGCTGGTATAGGCAGTGCATTGACTCACAGTGAGTGTTGTGTATGTGCTACTACAGACTGTGCATTGAGTCAGTGATCAATTTTGTGTGTTTGTGTGATTGTCTGCTCATATAGGCTGTGCACTGTGTCACAGTAACCCATGTGTGTTTGTGGGAGTGTGTTTTTGAGTGATGGTATAAGTGGTTCATTGTGTCACAGTGAGCCATGTATGAGTGCATGTTTGTGTGTGTGTGTGTGTTCTGGTAGAGGCTAAGCATTGTGTCACAGTGTGCCATGTGTGTGTGTGGTTGTGTGTGTGTGTAGTACAGTCTGAACATTGATTTACAGTGAGATGTCTTGTATGTGTTTGTGCTTGTATGAACTATACGTTGAGTCAAAATGAGCCATGCGTGTGTGTGTGTGCTGGTAGAGGCTGAGCATTGAATCACAGTTAGGAGTTTGTTTGTGTGTACTGGTATGGGCTTTGCATTGAGTCACAGAGGTGTGTGTGTGTTTGTGTGTGTCTATGTGTGTATGTCTGTGTTGCCACAGACTTCATTGTGTCAGAGTGAGCTTTATGAGTGTCTGTGTGCAGATACAGGCTGTGAATTGAGTCCCAGTGTGTTATGTGTGTGTGTGTGTGTGTGTGTGCTGGTATAGCCTGTGCATTGAGTCACAGTGAGCTGTGTGTGTGTGTGTTTGCTGGTGTAGGCTGTGCAGTGATTCAAGGTGACCTGTGATTGTGTGTGTTGAACAGGAACGGACTGTGCACTGAGTCACAGTGAGCCATGTGTGAGTGTGTGCATGTGTGTGAGCCAGTTTAGGATGTGCACTGAGTCACGGTGAGCTGTGTGTGTTTGTGTGTGTGTTCTGGTAAAATATGAGCATTGAGTCACACTGAGGGGTGTCCTGTGTGTCTGTATGTACTGGCATGGACTGTGAATGGAATCACAGTGAGCGCTGTGTGTGTGTATTTTGTTGTATAGAGTCTTTATTGAGTCACACTAAGCTGTGTGTGTGTATGTGTGTGTGTGTGATGGTATAGGTGGTTCATTGAGTCAGAGTGAGCCAAGTATGAGTGTGTGTGTGTGTTTTTGGGTAAAAGCTGAGCATTGCATCACAGGGTGTCATGTGTGTGTCTGTTGTTGTGTGTCTGTGTAGTACAGTCTGAGCATTGAGTTACAGTGAGATGTGTTGCATGTGTTTGTGCTAGTATGAACTGCACATTGAGTCACAATGAGCCATGTGTGTTTGTGTGTGTGTGCTGGTGGAGGCTGATCATTGAATCACAGTTACGTGTTTGTGTGTGTGTGCTGGTATGGGTTTTTCATTGAGTCACGGACTTGTATGTGTGTGTGTGTGCATGTGTGTGTGTTGCTAAGATTTACTTCAGTCACAGTGAGCCTTGTGAGTGTATAGGCTGTGAATTGAGTCACAGTGTGTTATGTGTGAGTGTGTCTGTGTGTGTGCTGGTAAAGACAGTGCATTGAGTCACAATAAGTTGTGTGTGTGTTAATATTCTCATATAGACTGTGCATTGAGTAACAGTGAGCAAGTGTGTGTGAGTTTGTGGGAGTGTATGAGCACTGGTATGGGTGGAGCCTTGAATCAGTAAGGGGTGTGTGTGTGTATTCGTTTGGTCTTTGCATTGAGTCACTAAGGTGTATATGTGTGTGTGTGGTGTTATAGACTGTGCATTGAGTCAGAGTGAGCCGTGAGTGTGTGTGTACGAGAGTGTGTGTGCTGGTGGGCTTTTGTTGATGCACTGGTGTGTGTGCATGTGTGTCTGTTGTGCTACAGACTGCATTGAGTCACAGTGAGACATGTTTGTGGGTGCTGGTATAGGCGATTGATTGAGTCACAGTGATCCATTTGTGTGTGCGTGTTAGTATGCGTGTGTTCTTGTTTAGGTTGTGCATTGAGTCACACTGAGGTGTGTGTGTATCCTTGAGTGTGTTGGTATAGATTGTGCATAGAATCACAGTAACATATGTGTGTGTGTGTGCTGGTAAAATCTGAGCATTGAGTCACACTGTCGTGTGTGGTGTGTGTCTGTATGTACTTGTATGGACTGTACATTGAGTCACAGTGAGCATGTGTGTGTGTGTGTGTGTGTGCACTGGTATGCCTTGAACACTGAATCAGCTAGGTGTGTGTGTGTGCTCATACTGGCTTTGAGTTGAGTCACTGAGTTCTATGTGTGTCTGTGTAGGAGGGGGGCTACAGACTATGCATTTAGTCACACTGACACGTTTGTGTACGTGAGTGTGTGTTGTGGCATGTGATTTCATTGAGTCACTGGAGTTTGTGTGTGTGTGTGTGTGGTGTTACAGACTGCATTGAGTCACAGTGAGGCGTGTGTGTGTATGATGGCATAGGCAATTGATTGAGTCACAGTGACGCATGTGTGTGTGTTCTCATATAGGCTGTGCATTGAATCACAGTGAGACATGTATCTGTGAGTTTGTGTTTGTGTGTGCTAGTATATGGTGTGTATTGAGTCACACTGAGGTGTGTGCATGTGCGTATGTGTTGTTATAGATTGTGCATTGAGTCAGAGTGCCGTGTCAGTGTGTGCATGCTGGTATAGACTATGCAAGGAATCAGAGTGAGGGGTGTGTGTGTCTGTGTGTTCTGGTATAGGCGGGCCATTGAGTCACACTGAGGTGTGTGTGTGTGTCTGTGTGTGTGTGTGTGTGCTGGTACAGCCTGTGCATTAATCACAGTCAGTTGTGTGTGTATGTTCACCTACAAGTTGCACTTTGTGTCACAGTGTGTCTGTGTGTGATATTATACGGTATACACTGAGTCAAAGGGAGCTGTGTGGGGGGGCTGATGTGCTCTTATAGACTTTGCATTGAGTCACACTGAGTTGTGTGTTTGAAAGTCTGTCTGTGTGTGTGTGTGTGTGTAGAGGTATACGCTGTGTACTGACTCACAGTGAGCATTGTGTGCTTCTGTGTGTGTGTATGTCTTCTAGCTTAGACTGTGCACAGAGTCCCAGGGAGCCTTGTGTGTGTGTGTGTGTGTGTGTGTGTTGGTAAAGACTGTGCATTGGGTCGCAGTGAGCTGTCTTTGTCTGTGTGTGTGACTGCTGGTGTAGGCTGTGCATTGATTCAAGTTGAGCTGTGAGGGTGTGTGTGGTGTTGATATGGACGGTGCACTGTGTCACACTGAGTTGCGTGTGTGTGCTTGTATAATCTGAGCGTTGAGTCACACTGAGGTTTGTGCTTCGTGTCTGAAGGTAGTTGTATGGAATGTGCCTTGGGTCACAATGAATTGTGTATGTGTACGTTTTTGTGTGTACTTGGTGGTGTAGAGTCTGTATTGAGTCACACTAAGTTGTGAGTGTGTGTGTGTGATGGTATAGGATGTGCATTGAGTCACAAAGCCGTGTGTGTGTGTCTGTGCTGGGATAGGCTGTGCATTGATTCACAGTGAGCCTTGTGTATGAGCTAGTATGGATTGTGCATTAGTCAGTGAACCACGTGTGTGCTTTTCTGTGTTTGTCTGCTGATATAGGCTGTGAACTGAGTCACAGTGGGCCATGTGTGTTTGTGTCTGATGGTATAGGTGATTCATTGAGTCACAGTGAGCCATGTATAAGTGCGTGTTTGTGTGTGTGTGTTGTGCTATAGGGTGAGCATTGAGTCACAGTGTGCTGTGTGTGTGTTGTTGTCTGTGTGTGTAGTATAGTCTGAGCATTCAGTTACAGTGTGATGTGTTGCATGTGTTTCTGCTATTATGAAGTGTACATTGAGTCACAATGAGCCCTCTGTAATTGTGTGTGTGTTTGTGTGTGTTGGTAGAGGCTGTGCATTGAATCAGAATTAGGTGTTTATGTGTGTGCGGTGGTATGAGCTTTGCATTGTGTCATGGAGGTGTGTGTGTGTGTCTGTGTGTGTCTGCTGCTACAGATTTCATTGAGTCACAGTGAGCCTGGTGAGTGTCTGTGTGCTGATAGAGGCTGTGAATTGAGTCACATTTTCTTATATGTGTGTGATTGTGTGCTGGTATACACTGTACATGGAGTCATAGTGAGCAGGTCTGTGTGTGTCTGTGTGTTTGTGCAGTAGTACAGAAGGAGCATTTAATCAGTTATGTGTGTGTGTGTATGTTCGTTTGGTCTTTGCATTGAGTCACTGAGGTGTACGTGTGTGTGTGTGTGGTGCGATAGATTGTGCATTGAGTCAGAATGAGCCGTGAGTGTGTGTGTATGAGAGTGTGTGTGCTGGTGGGATTTTGTTGCACTGGGGGGGGTGTGTGTGTGTACTGCTACAGACTGCATTGAGTCACAGTGAGACGTGTTTGTGTGTGCTGGTATAGGCGATTGATTCACAATGATCCATTTGTGTGTGTGTGTTAGTATGTGTGTGTTCTTGTTTGTGCTGTGCATTGAGTCACACTGCGATGTGTGTGTATGCTTGTGTGTTTTGGTATAGATTGTGCATAGAATCACAGTACCATATGTGTGTGTGTGTGCTGGTAAAATCTGAGCATTGAGTCACACTGTCCTGTGTGCTGTGTGTCTATGTACTTGTATGGACTGTGCATTGAGTCACAGTGAGCATGTGTGTGTGTTTGTGTGTGTGTGTGTGCTCATATTGGCTTTGAGTTGAGTCACTGAAGTGTATGTGTGTCTGTTTAGGTGGTGGGCTACAGACTGTGAATTGAGTCACACTGAGTTGTTTGTGTACATGAGTGAGTGTTGTGTATGGGTTTTCATTGAGTCACTGGGTTTTGTGTGTGTGTGTGTGTGTGTGTTTGTAGTGCTACGGACTGCATTGGGTCACAGTGAGCTGTGTGTGTGTGTGCTTGCTGCTGTAGGCTGTGCATTGATTCAAGGTTAGCTGTCAGTGTGTGTGGTGCTGGAATGGAATGTGCACTGAGACACAGTCATCTGTGTGTGTGTGTGCATACATGTGTGCTGGAATCAGCTGTGCACTGCATCACTGTGAGCCATGTGTGTGTTTGTGTGTGTGTGCTGGAAAATCTGAGCATTGAGTTACACTGAGTTCTGTGCTGTGTGTCTGTATGTAGTGGTATGGCCTGTGCAAGGAATCAGTGAGCTGTGTGTGTGTGTGTTTGTGTATTTGGTGGTGTAGAGTCTGTATTGAGTCTCATGAAGCTGTGTGTGTGTGTGTGTGTGTGTGTGTGTGATGGTATAGGATGTGCATTGGGTCACAGAGCCGTATATATGTGTCTGAGCTGGTATAGGCAGTGCATTGACTCACAGTGAGTGTTGTGTATGTGCTACTACAGACTGTGCATTGAGTCAGTGATCAATTTTGTGTGTTTGTGTGATTGTCTGCTCATATAGGCTGTGCACTGTGTCACAGTAACCCATGTGTGTTTGTGGGAGTGTGTTTTTGAGTGATGGTATAAGTGGTTCATTGTGTCACAGTGAGCCATGTATGAGTGCATGTTTGTGTGTGTGTGTGTGTTCTGGTAGAGGCTAAGCATTGTGTCACAGTGTGCCATGTGTGTGTGTGGTTGTGTGTGTGTGTAGTACAGTCTGAACATTGATTTACAGTGAGATGTCTTGTATGTGTTTGTGCTTGTATGAACTATACGTTGAGTCACAATGAGCCATGCGTGTGTGTGTGTGCTGGTAGAGGCTGAGCATTGAATCACAGTTAGGAGTTTGTTTGTGTGTACTGGTATGGGCTTTGCATTGAGTCACAGAGGTATGTGTGTGTTTGTGTGTGTCTATGTGTGTATGTCTGTGTTGCCACAGACTTCATTGTGTCAGAGTGAGCTTTATGAGTGTCTGTGTGCAGATACAGGCTGTGAATTGAGTCCCAGTGTGTTATGTGTGTGTGTGTGTGTGTGTGTGCTGGTATAGCCTGTGCATTGAGTCACAGTGAGCTGTGTGTGTGTGTGTTTGCTGGTGTAGGCTGTGCAGTGATTCAAGGTGACCTGTGATTGTGTGTGTTGAACAGGAACGGACTGTGCACTGAGTCACAGTGAGCCATGTGTGAGTGTGTGCATGTGTGTGAGCCAGTTTAGGATGTGCACTGAGTCACGGTGAGCTGTGTGTGTTTGTCTGTGTGTTCTGGTAAAATATGAGCATTGAGTCACACTGAGGGGTGTCCTGTGTGTCTGTATGTACTGGCATGGACTGTGAATGGAATCACAGTGAGCGCTGTGTGTGTGTATTTTGTTGTATAGAGTCTTTATTGAGTCACACTAAGCTGTGTGTGTGTATGTGTGTGTGTGTGATGGTATAGGTGGTTCATTGAGTCAGAGTGAGCCAAGTATGAGTGTGTGTGTGTGTTTTTGGGTAAAAGCTGAGCATTGCATCACAGGGTGTCATGTGTGTGTCTGTTGTTGTGTGTCTGTGTAGTACAGTCTGAGCATTGAGTTACAGTGAGATGTGTTGCATGTGTTTGTGCTAGTATGAACTGCACATTGAGTCACAACGAGCCATGTGTGTTTGTGTGTGTGTGCTGGTGGAGGCTGATCATTGAATCACAGTTACGTGTTTGTGTGTGTGTGCTGGTATGGGCTTTTCATTGAGTCACGGACTTGTATGTGTGTGTGTGTGCATGTGTGTGTGTTGCTAAGATTTACTTCAGTCACAGTGAGCCTTGTGAGTGTATAGGCTGTGAATTGAGTCACAGTGTGTTATGTGTGAGTGTGTCTGTGTGTGTGCTGGTAAAGACAGTGCATTGAGTCACAATAAGTTGTGTGTGTGTTAATATTCTCATATAGACTGTGCATTGAGTAACAGTGAGCAAGTGTGTGTGAGTTTGTGGGAGTGTATGAGCACTGGTATGGGTGGAGCCTTGAATCAGTAAGGTGTGTGTGTGTGTATTCGTTTGGTCTTTGCATTGAGTCACTAAGGTGTATATGTGTGTGTGTGTGGTGTTATAGACTGTGCATTGAGTCAGAGTGAGCCGTGAGTGTGTGTGTACGAGAGTGTGTGTGCTGGTGGGCTTTTGTTGATGCACTGGTGTGTGTGCATGTGTGTCTGTTGTGCTACAGACTGCATTGAGTCACAGTGAGACATGTTTGTGGGTGCTGGTATAGGCAATTGATTGAGTCACAGTGATCCATTTGTGTGTGCGTGTTAGTATGCGTGTGTTCTTGTTTAGGCTGTGCATTGAGTCACACTGAGGTGTGTGTGTATCCTTGAGTGTGTTGGTATAGATTGTGCATAGAATCACAGTACCATATGTGTGTGTGTGTGCTGCTAAAATCTGAGCATTGAGTCACACTGTCGTGTGTGGTGTGTGTCTGTATGTACTTGTATGGACTGTACATTGAGTCACAGTGAGCATGTGTGTGTGTGTGTGTGTGTGTGCACTGGTATGCCTTCAACACTGAATCAGCTAGGTGTGTGTGTGTGCTCATATTGGCTTTGAGTTGAGTCACTGAGTTCTATGTGTGTCTGTGTAGGAGGGGGGCTACAGACTATGCATTTAGTCACACTGACACGTTTGTGTACGTGAGTGTGTGTTGTGGTATGTGATTTCATTGAGTCACTGGAGTTTGTGTGTGTGTGTGTGGTGTTACAGACTGCATTGAGTCACAGTGAGGCGTGTGTGTGTATGATGGCATAGGCAATTGATTGAGTCACAGTGACGCATGTGTGTGTGTTCTCATATAGGCTGTGCATTGAATCACAGTGACACATGTATCTGTGAGTGTGTGTTTGTGTGTGCCAGTATATGGTGTGTATTGAGTCACACTGAGGTGTGTGTGTGTGTGTGTGTATGTGTTGTTATAGATTGTGCATTGAGTCAGAGTGCCGTGTCAGTGTGTGCATGCTGGTATAGACTATGCACTGAATCAGGGTGAGGGGTGTGTGTGTCTGTGTGTTCTGGTATAGGCGGACCATTGAGTCACACTGAGGTGTGTGTGTGTGTCTGTGTGTGTGTGTGTGTGCTGGTACAGCCTGTGCATTAATCACAGTCAGTTGTGTGTGTATGTTCACCTACAAGTTGCACTTTGTGTCACAGTGTGTCTGTGTGTGATATTATACGGTATACACTGAGTCAAAGGGAGCTGTGTGGGGGGGCTGATGTGCTCTTATAGACTTTGCATTGAGTCACACTGAGTTGTGTGTTTGAAAGTCTGTCTGTGTGTGTGTGTGTGTGTGTGTAGAGGTAAACGCTGTGTACTGACTCACAGTGAGCATTGTGTGCTTCTGTGTGTGTGTATGTCTGCTAGCTTAGACTGTGCACAGAGTCCTAGGGAGCCTTGTGTGTGTGTGTGTGTGTGTGTGTTGGTAAAGACTGTGCATTGGGTCGCAGTGAGCTGTCTTTGTCTGTGTGTGTGACTGCTGGTGTAGGCTGTGCATTGATTCAAGTTGAGCTGTGAGGGTGTGTGTGGTGTTGATATGGATGGTGCACTGTGTCACACTGAGTTGCGTGTGTGTGCTTGTATAATCTGAGCGTTGAGTCACACTGAGGTTTGTGCTTCGTGTCTGAAGGTAGTTGTATGGAATGTGCCTTGGGTCACAATGAATTGTGTATGTGTACGTTTTTGTGTGTACTTGGTGGTGTAGAGTCTGTATTGAGTCACACTAAGTTGTGAGTGTGTGTGTGTGATGGTATAGGATGTGCATTGAGTCACAAAGCCGTGTGTGTGTGTCTGTGCTGGGATAGGCTGTGCATTGATTCACAGTGAGCCTTGTGTATGAGCTAGTACGGATTGTGCATTAGTCAGTGAACCACGTGTGTGCTTTTCTGTGTTTGTCTGCTGATATAGGCTGTGAACTGAGTCACAGTGGGCCATGTGTGTTTGTGTCTGATGGTATAGGTGATTCATTGAGTCACAGTGAGCCATGTATGAGTGCGTGTTTGTGTGTGTGTGTGTTGTGCTATAGGGTGAGCATTGAGTCACAGTGTGCTGTGTGTGTGTTGTTGTCTGTGTGTGTAGTATAGTCTGAGCATTCAGTTACAGTGTGATGTGTTGCATGTGTTTCTGCTATTATGAAGTGTACATTGAGTCACAATGAGCCCTCTGTAATTGTGTGTGTGTTTGTGTGTGTTGGTAGAGGCTGTGCATTGAATCAGAATTAGGTGTTTATGTGTGTGCGGTGGTATGAGCTTTGCATTGTGTCATGGAGGTGTGTGTGTGTGTCTGTGTGTGTCTGCTGCTACAGATTTCATTGAGTCACAGTGAGCCTGGTGAGTGTCTGTGTGCTGATAGAGGCTGTGAATTGAGTCACATTTTCTTATATGTGTGTGATTGTGTGCTGGTATACACTGTGCATGGAGTCATAGTGAGCAGGTCTGTGTGTGTCTGTGTGTTTGTGCAGTAGTACAGAAGGAGCATTTAATCAGTTATGTGTGTGTGTGTATGTTCGTTTGGTCTTTGCATTGAGTCACTGAGGTGTACGTGTGTGTGTGTGTGGTGCGATAGATTGTGCATTGAGTCAGAATGAGCCGTGAGTGTGTGTGTATGAGAGTGTGTGTGCTGGTGGGATTTTGTTGCACTGGGGTGTGTGTGTGTGTGTACTGCTACAGACTGCATTGAGTCACAGTGAGACGTGTTTGTGTGTGCTGGTATAGGCGATTGATTCACAGTGATCCATTTGTGTGTGTGTGTTAGTATGCGTGTGTTCTTGTTTGGGCTGTGCATTGAGTCACACTGCGATGTGTGTGTATGCTTGTGTGTTTTGGTATAGATTGTGCATAGAATCACAATACCATATGTGTGTGTGTGTGCTGGTAAAATCTGAGCATTGAGTCACACTGTCCTGTGTGCTGTGTGTCTATGTACTTGAATGGACTGTGCATTGAGTCACAGTGAGCATGTGTGTGTGTTTGTGTGTGTGCTCATATTGGCTTTGAGTTGAGTCACTGAAGTGTATGTGTGTCTGTTTAGGTGGGGGGCTACAGACTGTGAATTGAGTCACACTGAGTTGTTTGTGTACATGAGTGAGTGTTGTGTATGGGTTTTCATTGAGTCACTGGGTTTTGTGTGTGTGTGTGTGTGTTTGTAGTGCTACGGACTGCATTGGGTCACAGTGAGCTGTGTGTGTGTGTGCTTGCTGCTGTAGGCTGTGCATTGATTCAAGGTTAGCTGTCAGTGTGTGTGGTGCTGGAATGGAATGTGCACTGAGACAGTCATCTGTGTGTGTGTGTGCATACATGTGTGCTGGAATCAGCTGTGCACTGCATCACTGTGAGCCATGTGTGTGTTTGTGTGTGTGTGCTGGAAAATCTGAGCATTGAGTTACACTGAGTTCTGTGCTGTGTGTCTGTATGTAGTGGTATGGCCTGTGCAAGGAATCAGTGAGCTGTGTGTGTGTGTTTGTGTATTTGGTGGTGTAGAGTCTGTATTGAGTCTCATTAACCTGTGTGTGTGTGTGTGTGTGTGTGTGTGATGGTATAGGATGTGCATTGGGTCACAGAGCCGTATATATGTGTCTGAGCTGGTATAGGCAGTGCATTGACTCACAGTGAGTGTTGTGTATGTGCTACTACAGACTGTGCATTGAGTCAGTGATCAATTTTGTGTGTTTGTGTGATTGTCTGCTCATATAGGCTGTGCACTGTGTCACAGTAACCCATGTGTGTTTGTGGGAGTGTGTTTTTGAGTGATGGTATAAGTGGTTCATTGTGTCACAGTGAGCCATGTATGAGTGCATGTTTGTGTGTGTGTGTGTGTTCTGGTAGAGGCTAAGCATTGTGTCACAGTGTGCCATGTGTGTGTGTGGTTGTGTGTGTGTGTAGTACAGTCTGAACATTGATTTACAGTGAGATGTCTTGTATGTGTTTGTGCTTGTATGAACTATACGTTGAGTCAAAATGAGCCATGCGTGTGTGTGTGTGCTGGTAGAGGCTGAGCATTGAATCACAGTTAGGAGTTTGTTTGTGTGTACTGGTATGGGCTTTGCATTGAGTCACAGAGGTGTGTGTGTGTTTGTGTGTGTCTATGTGTGTATGTCTGTGTTGCCACAGACTTCATTGTGTCAGAGTGAGCTTTATGAGTGTCTGTGTGCAGATACAGGCTGTGAATTGAGTCCCAGTGTGTTATGTGTGTGTGTGTGTGTGTGTGCTGGTATAGCCTGTGCATTGAGTCACAGTGAGCTGTGTGTGTGTGTGTTTGCTGGTGTAGGCTGTGCAGTGATTCAAGGTGACCTGTGATTGTGTGTGTTGAACAGGAACGGACTGTGCACTGAGTCACAGTGAGCCATGTGTGAGTGTGTGCATGTGTGTGAGCCAGTTTAGGATGTGCACTGAGTCACGGTGAGCTGTGTGTGTTTGTGTGTGTGTTCTGGTAAAATATGAGCATTGAGTCACACTGAGGGGTGTCCTGTGTGTCTGTATGTACTGGCATGGACTGTGAATGGAATCACAGTGAGCGCTGTGTGTGTGTATTTTGTTGTATAGAGTCTTTATTGAGTCACACTAAGCTGTGTGTGTGTATGTGTGTGTGTGTGATGGTATAGGTGGTTCATTGAGTCAGAGTGAGCCAAGTATGAGTGTGTGTGTGTGTTTTTGGGTAAAAGCTGAGCATTGCATCACAGGGTGTCATGTGTGTGTCTGTTGTTGTGTGTCTGTGTAGTACAGTCTGAGCATTGAGTTACAGTGAGATGTGTTGCATGTGTATGTGCTAGTATGAACTGCACTTTGAGTCACAATGAGCCATGTGTGTTTGTGTGTGTGTGCTGGTGGAGGCTGATCATTGAATCACAGTTATGTGTTTGTGTGTGTGTGCTGGTATGGGTTTTTCATTGAGTCACGGACTTGTATGTGTGTGTGTGTGCATGTGTGTGTGTTGCTAAGATTTACTTCAGTCACAGTGAGCCTTGTGAGTGTATAGGCTGTGAATTGAGTCACAGTGTGTTATGTGTGAGTGTGTCTGTGTGTGTGCTGGTAAAGACAGTGCATTGAGTCACAATAAGTTGTGTGTGTGTTAATATTCTCATATAGACTGTGCATTGAGTAACAGTGAGCAAGTGTGTGTGAGTTTGTGGGAGTGTATGAGCACTGGTATGGGTGGAGCCTTGAATCAGTAAGGGGTGTGTGTGTGTATTCGTTTGGTCTTTGCATTGAGTCACTAAGGTGTATATGTGTGTGTGTGTGGTGTTATAGACTGTGCATTGAGTCAGAGTGAGCCGTGAGTGTGTGTGTACGAGAGTGTGTGTGCTGGTGGGCTTTTGTTGATGCACTGGTGTGTGTGCATGTGTGTCTGTTGTGCTACAGACTGCATTGAGTCACAGTGAGACATGTTTGTGGGTGCTGGTATAGGCGATTGATTGAGTCACAGTGATCCATTTGTGTGTGCGTGTTAGTATGCGTGTGTTCTTGTTTAGGTTGTGCATTGAGTCACACTGAGGTGTGTGTGTACCCTTGAGTGTGTTGGTATAGATTGTGCATAGAATCACAGTAACATATGTGTGTGTGTGTGCTGGTAAAATCTGAGCATTGAGTCACACTGTCGTGTGTGGTGTGTGTCTGTATGTACTTGTATGGACTGTACATTGAGTCACAGTGAGCATGTGTGTGTGTGTGTGTGTGTGTGTGTGCACTGGTATGCCTTGAACACTGAATCAGCTAGGTGTGTGTGTGTGCTCATACTGGCTTTGAGTTGAGTCACTGAGTTCTATGTGTGTCTGTGTAGGAGGGGGGCTACAGACTATGCATTTAGTCACACTGACACGTTTGTGTACGTGAGTGTGTGTTGTGGCATGTGATTTCATTGAGTCACTGGAGTTTGTGTGTGTGTGTGTGTGGTGTTACAGACTGCATTGAGTCACAGTGAGGCGTGTGTGCGTATGATGGCATAGGCAATTGATTGAGTCACAGTGACGCATGTGTGTGTGTTCTCATATAGGCTGTGCATTGAATCACAGTGAGACATGTATCTGTGAGTGTGTGTTTGTGTGTGCCAGTATATGGTGTGTATTGAGTCACACTGAGGTGTGTGCGTGTGTGTATGTGTTGTTATAGATTGTGCATTGAGTCAGAGTGCCGTGTCAGTGTGTGCATGCTGGTATAGACTATGCACTGAATCAGGGTGAGGGGTGTGTGTGTCTGTGTGTTCTGGTATAGGCGGACCATTGAGTCACACTGAGGTGTGTGTGTGTGTCTGTGTGTGTGTGTGTGTGCTGGTACAGCCTGTGCATTAATCACAGTCAGTTGTGTGTGTATGTTCACCTACAAGTTGCACTTTGTGTCACAGTGTGTCTGTGTGTGATATTATACGGTATACACTGAGTCAAAGGGAGCTGTGGGGGGGGCTGATGTGCTCTTATAGACTTTGCATTGAGTCACACTGAGTTGTGTGTTTGAAAGTCTGTCTGTGTGTGTGTGTGTGTGTGTGTGTAGAGGTAAACGCTGTGTACTGACTCACAGTGAGCATTGTGTGCTTCTGTGTGTGTGTATGTCTGCTAGCTTAGACTGTGCACAGAGTCCTAGGGAGCCTTGTGTGTGTGTGTGTGTGTGTGTGTTGGTAAAGACTGTGCATTGGGTCGCAGTGAGCTGTCTTTGTCTGTGTGTGTGACTGCTGGTGTAGGCTGTGCATTGATTCAAGTTGAGCTGTGAGGGTGTGTGTGGTGTTGATATGGACGGTGCACTGTGTCACACTGAGTTGCGTGTGTGTGCTTGTATAATCTGAGCGTTGAGTCACACTGAGGTTTGTGCTTCGTGTCTGAAGGTAGTTGTATGGAATGTGCCTTGGGTCACAATGAATTGTGTATGTGTACGTTTTTGTGTGTACTTGGTGGTGTAGAGTCTGTATTGAGTCACACTAAGTTGTGAGTGTGTGTGTGTGATGGTATAGGATGTGCATTGAGTCACAAAGCCGTGTGTGTGTGTCTGTGCTGGGATAGGCTGTGCATTGATTCACAGTGAGCCTTGTGTATGAGCTAGTACGGATTGTGCATTAGTCAGTGAACCACGTGTGTGCTTTTCTGTGTTTGTCTGCTGATATAGGCTGTGAACTGAGTCACAGTGGGCCATGTGTGTTTGTGTCTGATGGTATAGGTGATTCATTGAGTCACAGTGAGCCATGTATGAGTGCGTGTTTGTGTGTGTGTGTGTTGTGCTATAGGGTGAGCATTGAGTCACAGTGTGCTGTGTGTGTGTTGTTGTCTGTGTGTGTAGTATAGTCTGAGCATTCAGTTACAGTGTGATGTGTTGCATGTGTTTCTGCTATTATGAAGTGTACATTGAGTCACAATGAGCCCTCTGTAATTGTGTGTGTGTTTGTGTGTGTTGGTAGAGGCTGTGCATTGAATCAGAATTAGGTGTTTATGTGTGTGCGGTGGTATGAGCTTTGCATTGTGTCATGGAGGTGTGTGTGTGTGTCTGTGTGTGTCTGCTGCTACAGATTTCATTGAGTCACAGTGAGCCTGGTGAGTGTCTGTGTGCTGATAGAGGCTGTGAATTGAGTCACATTTTCTTATATGTGTGTGATTGTGTGCTGGTATACACTGTGCATGGAGTCATAGTGAGCAGGTCTGTGTGTGTCTGTGTGTTTGTGCAGTAGTACAGAAGGAGCATTTAATCAGTTATGTGTGTGTGTGTATGTTCGTTTGGTCTTTGCATTGAGTCACTGAGGTGTACGTGTGTGTGTGTGTGGTGCGATAGATTGTGCATTGAGTCAGAATGAGCCGTGAGTGTGTGTGTATGAGAGTGTGTGTGCTGGTGGGATTTTGTTGCACTGGGGTGTGTGTGTGTGTGTACTGCTACAGACTGCATTGAGTCACAGTGAGACGTGTTTGTGTGTGCTGGTATAGGCGATTGATTCACAGTGATCCATTTGTGTGTGTGTGTTAGTATGCGTGTGTTCTTGTTTGGGCTGTGCATTGAGTCACACTGCGATGTGTGTGTATGCTTGTGTGTTTTGGTATAGATTGTGCATAGAATCACAATACCATATGTGTGTGTGTGTGCTGGTAAAATCTGAGCATTGAGTCACACTGTCCGGTGTGCTGTGTGTCTATGTACTTGTATGGACTGTGCATTGAGTCACAGTGAGCATGTGTGTGTGTTTGTGTGTGTGTGTGTGCACTGGTATGCTTTGAACCCTGAATCAGCGAGGGGTGTGTGTGTGTGTGCTCATATTGGCTTTGAGTTGAGTCACTGAAGTGTATGTGTGTCTGTTTAGGTGGGGGGCTACAGACTGTGAATTGAGTCACACTGAGTTGTTTGTGTACATGAGTGAGTGTTGTGTATGGGTTTTCATTGAGTCACTGGGTTTTGTGTGTGTGTGTGTGTGTGTGTTTGTAGTGCTACGGACTGCATTGGGTCACAGTGAGCTGTGTGTGTGTGTGCTTGCTGCTGTAGGCTGTGCATTGATTCAAGGTTAGCTGTCAGTGTGTGTGGTGCTGGAATGGAATGTGCACTGAGACACAGTCATCTGTGTGTGTGTGTGCATACATGTGTGCTGGAATCAGCTGTGCACTGCATCACTGTGAGCCATGTGTGTGTTTGTGTGTGTGTGCTGGAAAATCTGAGCATTGAGTTACACTGAGTTCTGTGCTGTGTGTCTGTATGTAGTGGTATGGCCTGTGCAAGGAATCAGTGAGCTGTGTGTGTGTGTGTTTGTGTATTTGGTGGTGTAGAGTCTGTATTGAGTCTCATGAAGCTGTGTGTGTGTGTGTGTGTGTGTGTGATGGTATAGGATGTGCATTGGGTCACAGAGCCGTATATATGTGTCTGAGCTGGTATAGGCAGTGCATTGACTCACAGTGAGTGTTGTGTATGTGCTACTACAGACTGTGCATTGAGTCAGTGATCAATTTTGTGTGTTTGTGTGATTGTCTGCTCATATAGGCTGTGCACTGTGTCACAGTAACCCATGTGTGTTTGTGGGAGTGTGTTTTTGAGTGATGGTATAAGTGGTTCATTGTGTCACAGTGAGCCATGTATGAGTGCATGTTTGTGTGTGTGTGTGTGTTCTGGTAGAGGCTAAGCATTGTGTCACAGTGTGCCATGTGTGTGTGTGGTTGTGTGTGTGTGTAGTACAGTCTGAACATTGATTTACAGTGAGATGTCTTGTATGTGTTTGTGCTTGTATGAACTATACGTTGAGTCAAAATGAGCCATGCGTGTGTGTGTGTGCTGGTAGAGGCTGAGCATTGAATCACAGTTAGGAGTTTGTTTGTGTGTACTGGTATGGGCTTTGCATTGAGTCACAGAGGTATGTGTGTGTTTGTGTGTGTCTATGTGTGTATGTCTGTGTTGCCACAGACTTCATTGTGTCAGAGTGAGCTTTATGAGTGTCTGTGTGCAGATACAGGCTGTGAATTGAGTCCCAGTGTGTTATGTGTGTGTGTGTGTGTGTGTGTGCTGGTATAGCCTGTGCATTGAGTCACAGTGAGCTGTGTGTGTGTGTGTTTGCTGGTGTAGGCTGTGCAGTGATTCAAGGTGACCTGTGATTGTGTGTGTTGAACAGGAACGGACTGTGCACTGAGTCACAGTGAGCCATGTGTGAGTGTGTGCATGTGTGTGAGCCAGTTTAGGATGTGCACTGAGTCACGGTGAGCTGTGTGTGTTTGTGTGTGTGTTCTGGTAAAATATGAGCATTGAGTCACACTGAGGGGTGTCCTGTGTGTCTGTATGTACTGGCATGGACTGTGAATGGAATCACAGTGAGCGCTGTGTGTGTGTATTTTGTTGTATAGAGTCTTTATTGAGTCACACTAAGCTGTGTGTGTGTATGTGTGTGTGTGTGATGGTATAGGTGGTTCATTGAGTCAGAGTGAGCCAAGTATGAGTGTGTGTGTGTGTTTTTGGGTAAAAGCTGAGCATTGCATCACAGGGTGTCATGTGTGTGTCTGTTGTTGTGTGTCTGTGTAGTACAGTCTGAGCATTGAGTTACAGTGAGATGTGTTGCATGTGTTTGTGCTAGTATGAACTGCACATTGAGTCACAATGAGCTATGTGTGTTTGTGTGTGTGTGCTGGTGGAGGCTGATCATTGAATCACAGTTATGTGTTTGTGTGTGTGTGCTGGTATGGGTTTTTCATTGAGTCACGGACTTGTATGTGTGTGTGTGTGCATGTGTGTGTGTTGCTAAGATTTACTTCAGTCACAGTGAGCCTTGTGAGTGTATAGGCTGTGAATTGAGTCACAGTGTGTTATGTGTGAGTGTGTCTGTGTGTGTGCTGGTAAAGACAGTGCATTGAGTCACAATAAGTTGTGTGTGTGTTAATATTCTCATATAGACTGTGCATTGAGTAACAGTGAGCAAGTGTGTGTGAGTTTGTGGGAGTGTATGAGCACTGGTATGGGTGGAGCCTTGAATCAGTAAGGGGTGTGTGTGTGTATTCGTTTGGTCTTTGCATTGAGTCACTAAGGTGTATATGTGTGTGTGTGTGGTGTTATAGACTGTGCATTGAGTCAGAGTGAGCCGTGAGTGTGTGTGTACGAGAGTGTGTGTGCTGGTGGGCTTTTGTTGATGCACTGGTGTGTGTGCATGTGTGTCTGTTGTGCTACAGACTGCATTGAGTCACAGTGAGACATGTTTGTGGGTGCTGGTATAGGCGATTGATTGAGTCACAGTGATCCATTTGTGTGTGCGTGTTAGTATGCGTGTGTTCTTGTTTAGGTTGTGCATTGAGTCACACTGAGGTGTGTGTGTATCCTTGAGTGTGTTGGTATAGATTGTGCATAGAATCACAGTAACATATGTGTGTGTGTGTGCTGGTAAAATCTGAGCATTGAGTCACACTGTCGTGTGTGGTGTGTGTCTGTATGTACTTGTATGGACTGTACATTGAGTCACAGTGAGCATGTGTGTGTGTGTGTGTGTGTGTGCACTGGTATGCCTTGAACACTGAATCAGCTAGGTGTGTGTGTGTGCTCATACTGGCTTTGAGTTGAGTCACTGAGTTCTATGTGTGTCTGTGTAGGAGGGGGGCTACAGACTATGCATTTAGTCACACTGACACGTTTGTGTACGTGAGTGTGTGTTGTGGCATGTGATTTCATTGAGTCACTGGAGTTTGTGTGTGTGTGTGTGTGGTGTTACAGACTGCATTGAGTCACAGTGAGGCGTGTGTGTGTATGATGGCATAGGCAATTGATTGAGTCACAGTGACGCATGTGTGTGTGTTCTCATATAAGCTGTGCATTGAATCACAGTGAGACATGTATCTGTGAGTTTGTGTTTGTGTGTGCTAGTATATGGTGTGTATTGAGTCACACTGAGGTGTGTGCATGTGCGTATGTGTTGTTATAGATTGTGCATTGAGTCAGAGTGCCGTGTCAGTGTGTGCATGCTGGTGTAGACTATGCACTGAATCAGGGTGAGGGGTGTGTGTGTCTGTGTGTTCTGGTATAGGCGGGCCATTGAGTCACACTGAGGTGTGTGTGTGTGTCTGTGTGAGTGTGTGTGTGCTGGTACAGCCTGTGCATTAATCACAGTCAGTTGTGTGTGTATGTTCACCTACAAGTTGCACTTTGTGTCACAGTGTGTCTGTGTGTGATATTATACGGTATACACTGAGTCAAAGGGAGCTGTGTGGGGGGGCTGATGTGCTCTTATAGACTTTGCATTGAGTCACACTGAGTTGTGTGTTTGAAAGTCTGTCTGTGTGTATGTGTGTGTGTAGAGGTATACGCTGTGTACTGACTCACAGTGAGCATTGTGTGCTTCTGTGTGTGTGTATGTCTTCTAGCTTAGACTGTGCACAGAGTCCCAGGGAGCCTTGTGTGTGTGTGTGTGTGTGTGTGTGTGTTGGTAAAGACTGTGCATTGGGTCGCAGTGAGCTGTCTTTGTCTGTGTGTGTGACTGCTGGTGTAGGCTGTGCATTGATTCAAGTTGAGCTGTGAGGGTGTGTGTGGTGTTGATATGGACGGTGCACTGTGTCACACTGAGTTGCGTGTGTGTGCTTGTATAATCTGAGCGTTGAGTCACACTGAGGTTTGTGCTTCGTGTCTGAAGGTAGTTGTATGGAATGTGCCTTGGGTCACAATGAATTGTGTATGTGTACGTTTTTGTGTGTACTTGGTGGTGTAGAGTCTGTATTGAGTCACACTAAGTTGTGAGTGTGTGTGTGTGATGGTATAGGATGTGCATTGAGTCACAAAGCCGTGTGTGTGTGTCTGTGCTGGGATAGGCTGTGCATTGATTCACAGTGAGCCTTGTGTATGAGCTAGTATGGATTGTGCATTAGTCAGTGAACCACGTGTGTGCTTTTCTGTGTTTGTCTGCTGATATAGGCTGTGAACTGAGTCACAGTGGGCCATGTGTGTTTGTGTCTGATGGTATAGGTGATTCATTGAGTCACAGTGAGCCATGTATGAGTGCGTGTTTGTGTGTGTGTGTGTTGTGCTATAGGGTGAGCATTGAGTCACAGTGTGCTGTGTGTGTTGTTGTCTGTGTGTGTAGTATAGTCTGAGCATTCAGTTACAGTGTGATGTGTTGCATGTGTTTCTGCTATTATGAAGTGTACATTGAGTCACAATGAGCCGTCTGTAATTGTGTGTGTGTTTGTGTGTGTTGGTAGAGGCTGTGCATTGAATCAGAATTAGGTGTTTATGTGTGTGCGGTGGTATGAGCTTTGCATTGTGTCATGGAGGTGTGTGTGTGTGTCTGTGTGTGTCTGCTGCTACAGATTTCATTGAGTCACAGTGAGCCTGGTGAGTGTCTGTGTGCTGATAGAGGCTGTGAATTGAGTCACATTTTCTTATATGTGTGTGATTGTGTGCTGGTATACACTGTGCATGGAGTCATAGTGAGCAGGTCTGTGTGTGTCTGTGTGTTTGTGCAGTAGTACAGAAGGAGCATTTAATCAGTTATGTGTGTGTGTGTATGTTCGTTTGGTCTTTGCATTGAGTCACTGAGGTGTACGTGTGTGTGTGTGGTGCGATAGATTGTGCATTGAGTCAGAATGAGCCGTGAGTGTGTGTGTATGAGAGTGTGTGTGCTGGTGGGATTTTGTTGCACTGGGGTGTGTGTGTGTGTGTACTGCTACAGACTGCATTGAGTCACAGTGAGACGTGTTTGTGTGTGCTGGTATAGGCGATTGATTCACAGTGATCCACTTGTGTGTGTGTGTTAGTATGCGTGTGTTCTTGTTTGGGCTGTGCATTGAGTCACACTGCGATGTGTGTGTATGCTTGTGTGTTTTGGTATAGATTGTGCATAGAATCACAATACCATATGTGTGTGTGTGTGCTGGTAAAATCTGAGCATTGAGTCACACTGTCCTGTGTGCTGTGTGTCTATGTACTTGAATGGACTGCGCATTGATTCACAGTGAGCATGTGTGTGTGTTTGTGTGTGTGCTCATATTGGCTTTGAGTTGAGTCACTGAAGTGTATGTGTGTCTGTTTAGGTGGGGGGCTACAGACTGTGAATTGAGTCACACTGAGTTGTTTGTGTACATGAGTGAGTGTTGTGTATGGGTTTTCATTGAGTCACTGGGTTTTGTGTGTGTGTGTGTGTGTGTTTGTAGTGCTACGGACTGCATTGGGTCACAGTGAGCTGTGTGTGTGTGTGCTTGCTGCTGTAGGCTGTGCATTGATTCAAGGTTAGCTGTCAGTGTGTGTGGTGCTGGAATGGAATGTGCACTGAGACAGTCATCTGTGTGTGTGTGTGCATACATGTGTGCTGGAATCAGCTGTGCACTGCATCACTGTGAGCCATGTGTGTGTTTGTGTGTGTGTGCTGGAAAATCTGAGCATTGCGTTACACTGAGTTCTGTGCTGTGTGTCTGTATGTAGTGGTATGGCCTGTGCAAGGAATCAGTGAGCTGTGTGTGTGTGTGTTTGTGTATTTGGTGGTGTAGAGTCTGTATTGAGTCTCATGAAGCTGTGTGTGTGTGTGTGTGTGTGTGTGTGTGATGGTATAGGATGTGCATTGGGTCACAGAGCCGTATATATGTGTCTGAGCTGGTATAGGCAGTGCATTGACTCACAGTGAGTGTTGTGTATGTGCTACTACAGACTGTGCATTGAGTCAGTGATCAATTTTGTGTGTTTGTGTGATTGTCTGCTCATATAGGCTGTGCACTGTGTCACAGTAACCCATGTGTGTTTGTGGGAGTGTGTTTTTGAGTGATGGTATAAGTGGTTCATTGTGTCACAGTGAGCCATGTATGAGTGCATGTTTGTGTGTGTGTGTGTGTTCTGGTAGAGGCTAAGCATTGTGTCACAGTGTGCCATGTGTGTGTGTGGTTGTGTGTGTGTGTAGTACAGTCTGAACATTGATTTACAGTGAGATGTCTTGTATGTGTTTGTGCTTGTATGAACTATACGTTGAGTCAAAATGAGCCATGCATGTGTGTGTGTGCTGGTAGAGGCTGAGCATTGAATCACAGTTAGGAGTTTGTTTGTGTGTACTGGTATGGGCTTTGCATTGAGTCACAGAGGTGTGTGTGTGTTTGTGTGTGTCTATGTGTGTATGTCTGTGTTGCCACAGACTTCATTGTGTCAGAGTGAGCTTTATGAGTGTCTGTGTGCAGATACAGGCTGTGAATTGAGTCCCAGTGTGTTATGTGTGTGTGTGTGTGTGTGTGCTGGTATAGCCTGTGCATTGAGTCACAGTGAGCTGTGTGTGTGTGTGTTTGCTGGTGTAGGCTGTGCAGTGATTCAAGGTGACCTGTGATTGTGTGTGTTGAACAGGAACGGACTGTGCACTGAGTCACAGTGAGCCATGTGTGAGTGTGTGCATGTGTGTGAGCCAGTTTAGGATGTGCACTGAGTCACGGTGAGCTGTGTGTGTTTGTGTGTGTGTTCTGGTAAAATATGAGCATTGAGTCACACTGAGGGGTGTCCTGTGTGTCTGTATGTACTGGCATGGACTGTGAATGGAATCACAGTGAGCGCTGTGTGTGTGTATTTTGTTGTATAGAGTCTTTATTGAGTCACACTAAGCTGTGTGTGTGTATGTGTGTGTGTGTGATGGTATAGGTGGTTCATTGAGTCAGAGTGAGCCAAGTATGAGTGTGTGTGTGTGTTTTTGGGTAAAAGCTGAGCATTGCATCACAGGGTGTCATGTGTGTGTCTGTTGTTGTGTGTCTGTGTAGTACAGTCTGAGCATTGAGTTACAGTGAGATGTGTTGCATGTGTATGTGCTAGTATGAACTGCACTTTGAGTCACAATGAGCCATGTGTGTTTGTGTGTGTGTGCTGGTGGAGGCTGATCATTGAATCACAGTTATGTGTTTGTGTGTGTGTGATGGTATGGGTTTTTCATTGAGTCACGGACTTGTATGTGTGTGTGTGTGCATGTGTGTGTGTTGCTAAGATTTACTTCAGTCACAGTGAGCCTTGTGAGTGTATAGGCTGTGAATTGAGTCACAGTGTGTTATGTGTGAGTGTGTCTGTGTGTGTGCTGGTAAAGACAGTGCATTGAGTCACAATAAGTTGTGTGTGTGTTAATATTCTCATATAGACTGTGCATTGAGTAACAGTGAGCAAGTGTGTGTGAGTTTGTGGGAGTGTATGAGCACTGGTATGGGTGGAGCCTTGAATCAGTAAGGGGTGTGTGTGTGTATTCGTTTGGTCTTTGCATTGAGTCACTAAGGTGTATATGTGTGTGTGTGTGGTGTTATAGACTGTGCATTGAGTCAGAGTGAGCCAAGTATGAGTGTGTGTGTGTGTTTTTGGGTAAAAGCTGAGCATTGCATCACAGGGTGTCATGTGTGTGTCTGTTGTTGTGTGTCTGTGTAGTACAGTCTGAGCATTGAGTTACAGTGAGATGTGTTGCATGTGTATGTGCTAGTATGAACTGCACTTTGAGTCACAATGAGCCATGTGTGTTTGTGTGTGTGTGCTGGTGGAGGCTGATCATTGAATCACAGTTATGTGTTTGTGTGTGTGTGCTGGTATGGGTTTTTCATTGAGTCACGGACTTGTATGTGTGTGTGTGTGCATGTGTGTGTGTTGCTAAGATTTACTTCAGTCACAGTGAGCCTTGTGAGTGTATAGGCTGTGAATTGAGTCACAGTGTGTTATGTGTGAGTGTGTCTGTGTGTGTGCTGGTAAAGACAGTGCATTGAGTCACAATAAGTTGTGTGTGTGTTAATATTCTCATATAGACTGTGCATTGAGTAACAGTGAGCAAGTGTGTGTGAGTTTGTGGGAGTGTATGAGCACTGGTATGGGTGGAGCCTTGAATCAGTAAGGGGTGTGTGTGTGTATTCGTTTGGTCTTTGCATTGAGTCACTAAGGTGTATATGTGTGTGTGTGTGGTGTTATAGACTGTGCATTGAGTCAGAGTGAGCCGTGAGTGTGTGTGTACGAGAGTGTGTGTGCTGGTGGGCTTTTGTTGATGCACTGGTGTGTGTGCATGTGTGTCTGTTGTGCTACAGACTGCATTGAGTCACAGTGAGACATGTTTGTGGGTGCTGGTATAGGCGATTGATTGAGTCACAGTGATCCATTTGTGTGTGCGTGTTAGTATGCGTGTGTTCTTGTTTAGGTTGTGCATTGAGTCACACTGAGGTGTGTGTGTACCCTTGAGTGTGTTGGTATAGATTGTGCATAGAATCACAGTAACATATGTGTGTGTGTGTGCTGGTAAAATCTGAGCATTGAGTCACACTGTCGTGTGTGGTGTGTGTCTGTATGTACTTGTATGGACTGTACATTGAGTCACAGTGAGCATGTGTGTGTGTGTGTGTGTGTGTGTGCACTGGTATGCCTTGAACACTGAATCAGCTAGGTGTGTGTGTGTGCTCATACTGGCTTTGAGTTGAGTCACTGAGTTCTATGTGTGTCTGTGTAGGAGGGGGGCTACAGACTATGCATTTAGTCACACTGACACGTTTGTGTACGTGAGTGTGTGTTGTGGCATGTGATTTCATTGAGTCACTGGAGTTTGTGTGTGTGTGTGTGTGGTGTTACAGACTGCATTGAGTCACAGTGAGGCGTGTGTGCGTATGATGGCATAGGCAATTGATTGAGTCACAGTGACGCATGTGTGTGTGTTCTCATATAGGCTGTGCATTGAATCACAGTGAGACATGTATCTGTGAGTGTGTGTTTGTGTGTGCCAGTATATGGTGTGTATTGAGTCACACTGAGGTGTGTGCGTGTGTGTATGTGTTGTTATAGATTGTGCATTGAGTCAGAGTGCCGTGTCAGTGTGTGCATGCTGGTATAGACTATGCACTGAATCAGGGTGAGGGGTGTGTGTGTCTGTGTGTTCTGGTATAGGCGGACCATTGAGTCACACTGAGGTGTGTGTGTGTGTCTGTGTGTGTGTGTGTGTGCTGGTACAGCCTGTGCATTAATCACAGTCAGTTGTGTGTGTATGTTCACCTACAAGTTGCACTTTGTGTCACAGTGTGTCTGTGTGTGATATTATACGGTATACACTGAGTCAAAGGGAGCTGTGGGGGGGGCTGATGTGCTCTTATAGACTTTGCATTGAGTCACACTGAGTTGTGTGTTTGAAAGTCTGTCTGTGTGTGTGTGTGTGTGTGTGTGTAGAGGTAAACGCTGTGTACTGACTCACAGTGAGCATTGTGTGCTTCTGTGTGTGTGTATGTCTGCTAGCTTAGACTGTGCACAGAGTCCTAGGGAGCCTTGTGTGTGTGTGTGTGTGTGTGTGTTGGTAAAGACTGTGCATTGGGTCGCAGTGAGCTGTCTTTGTCTGTGTGTGTGACTGCTGGTGTAGGCTGTGCATTGATTCAAGTTGAGCTGTGAGGGTGTGTGTGGTGTTGATATGGACGGTGCACTGTGTCACACTGAGTTGCGTGTGTGTGCTTGTATAATCTGAGCGTTGAGTCACACTGAGGTTTGTGCTTCGTGTCTGAAGGTAGTTGTATGGAATGTGCCTTGGGTCACAATGAATTGTGTATGTGTACGTTTTTGTGTGTACTTGGTGGTGTAGAGTCTGTATTGAGTCACACTAAGTTGTGAGTGTGTGTGTGTGATGGTATAGGATGTGCATTGAGTCACAAAGCCGTGTGTGTGTGTCTGTGCTGGGATAGGCTGTGCATTGATTCACAGTGAGCCTTGTGTATGAGCTAGTACGGATTGTGCATTAGTCAGTGAACCACGTGTGTGCTTTTCTGTGTTTGTCTGCTGATATAGGCTGTGAACTGAGTCACAGTGGGCCATGTGTGTTTGTGTCTGATGGTATAGGTGATTCATTGAGTCACAGTGAGCCATGTATGAGTGCGTGTTTGTGTGTGTGTGTGTTGTGCTATAGGGTGAGCATTGAGTCACAGTGTGCTGTGTGTGTGTTGTTGTCTGTGTGTGTAGTATAGTCTGAGCATTCAGTTACAGTGTGATGTGTTGCATGTGTTTCTGCTATTATGAAGTGTACATTGAGTCACAATGAGCCCTCTGTAATTGTGTGTGTGTTTGTGTGTGTTGGTAGAGGCTGTGCATTGAATCAGAATTAGGTGTTTATGTGTGTGCGGTGGTATGAGCTTTGCATTGTGTCATGGAGGTGTGTGTGTGTGTCTGTGTGTGTCTGCTGCTACAGATTTCATTGAGTCACAGTGAGCCTGGTGAGTGTCTGTGTGCTGATAGAGGCTGTGAATTGAGTCACATTTTCTTATATGTGTGTGATTGTGTGCTGGTATACACTGTGCATGGAGTCATAGTGAGCAGGTCTGTGTGTGTCTGTGTGTTTGTGCAGTAGTACAGAAGGAGCATTTAATCAGTTATGTGTGTGTGTGTATGTTCGTTTGGTCTTTGCATTGAGTCACTGAGGTGTACGTGTGTGTGTGTGTGGTGCGATAGATTGTGCATTGAGTCAGAATGAGCCGTGAGTGTGTGTGTATGAGAGTGTGTGTGCTGGTGGGATTTTGTTGCACTGGGGTGTGTGTGTGTGTGTACTGCTACAGACTGCATTGAGTCACAGTGAGACGTGTTTGTGTGTGCTGGTATAGGCGATTGATTCACAGTGATCCATTTGTGTGTGTGTGTTAGTATGCGTGTGTTCTTGTTTGGGCTGTGCATTGAGTCACACTGCGATGTGTGTGTATGCTTGTGTGTTTTGGTATAGATTGTGCATAGAATCACAATACCATATGTGTGTGTGTGTGCTGGTAAAATCTGAGCATTGAGTCACACTGTCCTGTGTGCTGTGTGTCTATGTACTTGTATGGACTGTGCATTGAGTCACAGTGAGCATGTGTGTGTGTTTGTGTGTGTGTGTGTGCACTGGTATGCTTTGAACCCTGAATCAGCGAGGGGTGTGTGTGTGTGTGCTCATATTGGCTTTGAGTTGAGTCACTGAAGTGTATGTGTGTCTGTTTAGGTGGGGGGCTACAGACTGTGAATTGAGTCACACTGAGTTGTTTGTGTACATGAGTGAGTGTTGTGTATGGGTTTTCATTGAGTCACTGGGTTTTGTGTGTGTGTGTGTGTGTGTGTTTGTAGTGCTACGGACTGCATTGGGTCACAGTGAGCTGTGTGTGTGTGTGCTTGCTGCTGTAGGCTGTGCATTGATTCAAGGTTAGCTGTCAGTGTGTGTGGTGCTGGAATGGAATGTGCACTGAGACACAGTCATCTGTGTGTGTGTGTGCATACATGTGTGCTGGAATCAGCTGTGCACTGCATCACTGTGAGCCATGTGTGTGTTTGTGTGTGTGTGCTGGAAAATCTGAGCATTGAGTTACACTGAGTTCTGTGCTGTGTGTCTGTATGTAGTGGTATGGCCTGTGCAAGGAATCAGTGAGCTGTGTGTGTGTGTGTTTGTGTATTTGGTGGTGTAGAGTCTGTATTGAGTCTCATGAAGCTGTGTGTGTGTGTGTGTGTGTGTGTGATGGTATAGGATGTGCATTGGGTCACAGAGCCGTATATATGTGTCTGAGCTGGTATAGGCAGTGCATTGACTCACAGTGAGTGTTGTGTATGTGCTACTACAGACTGTGCATTGAGTCAGTGATCAATTTTGTGTGTTTGTGTGATTGTCTGCTCATATAGGCTGTGCACTGTGTCACAGTAACCCATGTGTGTTTGTGGGAGTGTGTTTTTGAGTGATGGTATAAGTGGTTCATTGTGTCACAGTGAGCCATGTATGAGTGCATGTTTGTGTGTGTGTGTGTGTTCTGGTAGAGGCTAAGCATTGTGTCACAGTGTGCCATGTGTGTGTGTGGTTGTGTGTGTGTGTAGTACAGTCTGAACATTGATTTACAGTGAGATGTCTTGTATGTGTTTGTGCTTGTATGAACTATACGTTGAGTCAAAATGAGCCATGCGTGTGTGTGTGTGCTGGTAGAGGCTGAGCATTGAATCACAGTTAGGAGTTTGTTTGTGTGTACTGGTATGGGCTTTGCATTGAGTCACAGAGGTATGTGTGTGTTTGTGTGTGTCTATGTGTGTATGTCTGTGTTGCCACAGACTTCATTGTGTCAGAGTGAGCTTTATGAGTGTCTGTGTGCAGATACAGGCTGTGAATTGAGTCCCAGTGTGTTATGTGTGTGTGTGTGTGTGTGTGTGCTGGTATAGCCTGTGCATTGAGTCACAGTGAGCTGTGTGTGTGTGTGTTTGCTGGTGTAGGCTGTGCAGTGATTCAAGGTGACCTGTGATTGTGTGTGTTGAACAGGAACGGACTGTGCACTGAGTCACAGTGAGCCATGTGTGAGTGTGTGCATGTGTGTGAGCCAGTTTAGGATGTGCACTGAGTCACGGTGAGCTGTGTGTGTTTGTGTGTGTGTTCTGGTAAAATATGAGCATTGAGTCACACTGAGGGGTGTCCTGTGTGTCTGTATGTACTGGCATGGACTGTGAATGGAATCACAGTGAGCGCTGTGTGTGTGTATTTTGTTGTATAGAGTCTTTATTGAGTCACACTAAGCTGTGTGTGTGTATGTGTGTGTGTGTGATGGTATAGGTGGTTCATTGAGTCAGAGTGAGCCAAGTATGAGTGTGTGTGTGTGTTTTTGGGTAAAAGCTGAGCATTGCATCACAGGGTGTCATGTGTGTGTCTGTTGTTGTGTGTCTGTGTAGTACAGTCTGAGCATTGAGTTACAGTGAGATGTGTTGCATGTGTTTGTGCTAGTATGAACTGCACATTGAGTCACAATGAGCTATGTGTGTTTGTGTGTGTGTGCTGGTGGAGGCTGATCATTGAATCACAGTTATGTGTTTGTGTGTGTGTGCTGGTATGGGTTTTTCATTGAGTCACGGACTTGTATGTGTGTGTGTGTGCATGTGTGTGTGTTGCTAAGATTTACTTCAGTCACAGTGAGCCTTGTGAGTGTATAGGCTGTGAATTGAGTCACAGTGTGTTATGTGTGAGTGTGTCTGTGTGTGTGCTGGTAAAGACAGTGCATTGAGTCACAATAAGTTGTGTGTGTGTTAATATTCTCATATAGACTGTGCATTGAGTAACAGTGAGCAAGTGTGTGTGAGTTTGTGGGAGTGTATGAGCACTGGTATGGGTGGAGCCTTGAATCAGTAAGGGGTGTGTGTGTGTATTCGTTTGGTCTTTGCATTGAGTCACTAAGGTGTATATGTGTGTGTGTGTGGTGTTATAGACTGTGCATTGAGTCAGAGTGAGCCGTGAGTGTGTGTGTACGAGAGTGTGTGTGCTGGTGGGCTTTTGTTGATGCACTGGTGTGTGTGCATGTGTGTCTGTTGTGCTACAGACTGCATTGAGTCACAGTGAGACATGTTTGTGGGTGCTGGTATAGGCGATTGATTGAGTCACAGTGATCCATTTGTGTGTGCGTGTTAGTATGCGTGTGTTCTTGTTTAGGTTGTGCATTGAGTCACACTGAGGTGTGTGTGTATCCTTGAGTGTGTTGGTATAGATTGTGCATAGAATCACAGTAACATATGTGTGTGTGTGTGCTGGTAAAATCTGAGCATTGAGTCACACTGTCGTGTGTGGTGTGTGTCTGTATGTACTTGTATGGACTGTACATTGAGTCACAGTGAGCATGTGTGTGTGTGTGTGTGTGCACTGGTATGCCTTGAACACTGAATCAGCTAGGTGTGTGTGTGTGCTCATATTGGCTTTGAGTTGAGTCACTGAGTTCTATGTGTGTCTGTGTAGGAGGGGGGCTACAGACTATGCATTTAGTCACACTGACACGTTTGTGTACGTGAGTGTGTGTTGTGGCATGTGATTTCATTGAGTCACTGGAGTTTGTGTGTGTGTGTGTGTGGTGTTACAGACTGCATTGAGTCACAGTGAGGCGTGTGTGTGTATGATGGCATAGGCAATTGATTGAGTCACAGTGAGGCATGTGTGTGTGTTCTCATATAGGCTGTGCATTGAATCACAGTGAGACATGTATCTGTGAGTTTGTGTTTGTGTGTGCTAGTATATGGTGTGTATTGAGTCACACTGAGGTGTGTGCATGTGCGTATGTGTTGTTATAGATTGTGCATTGAGTCAGAGTGCCGTGTCAGTGTGTGCATGCTGGTGTAGACTATGCACTGAATCAGGGTGAGGGGTGTGTGTGTCTGTGTGTTCTGGTATAGGCGGGCCATTGAGTCACACTGAGGTGTGTGTGTGTGTCTGTGTGAGTGTGTGTGTGCTGGTACAGCCTGTGCATTAATCACAGTCAGTTGTGTGTGTATGTTCACCTACAAGTTGCACTTTGTGTCACAGTGTGTCTGTGTGTGATATTATACGGTATACACTGAGTCAAAGGGAGCTGTGTGGGGGGGCTGATGTGCTCTTATAGACTTTGCATTGAGTCACACTGAGTTGTGTGTTTGAAAGTCTGTCTGTGTGTATGTGTGTGTGTAGAGGTATACGCTGTGTACTGACTCACAGTGAGCATTGTGTGCTTCTGTGTGTGTGTATGTCTTCTAGCTTAGACTGTGCACAGAGTCCCAGGGAGCCTTGTGTGTGTGTGTGTGTGTGTGTGTGTGTTGGTAAAGACTGTGCATTGGGTCGCAGTGAGCTGTCTTTGTCTGTGTGTGTGACTGCTGGTGTAGGCTGTGCATTGATTCAAGTTGAGCTGTGAGGGTGTGTGTGGTGTTGATATGGACGGTGCACTGTGTCACACTGAGTTGCGTGTGTGTGCTTGTATAATCTGAGCGTTGAGTCACACTGAGGTTTGTGCTTCGTGTCTGAAGGTAGTTGTATGGAATGTGCCTTGGGTCACAATGAATTGTGTATGTGTACGGTTTTGTGTGTACTTGGTGGTGTAGAGTCTGTATTGAGTCACACTAAGTTGTGAGTGTGTGTGTGTGATGGTATAGGATGTGCATTGAGTCACAAAGCCGTGTGTGTGTGTCTGTGCTGGGATAGGCTGTGCATTGATTCACAGTGAGCCTTGTGTATGAGCTAGTATGGATTGTGCATTAGTCAGTGAACCACGTGTGTGCTTTTCTGTGTTTGTCTGCTGATATAGGCTGTGAACTGAGTCACAGTGGGCCATGTGTGTTTGTGTCTGATGGTATAGGTGATTCATTGAGTCACAGTGAGCCATGTATGAGTGCGTGTTTGTGTGTGTGTGTGTTGTGCTATAGGGTGAGCATTGAGTCACAGTGTGCTGTGTGTGTTGTTGTCTGTGTGTGTAGTATAGTCTGAGCATTCAGTTACAGTGTGATGTGTTGCATGTGTTTCTGCTATTATGAAGTGTACATTGAGTCACAATGAGCCGTCTGTAATTGTGTGTGTGTTTGTGTGTGTTGGTAGAGGCTGTGCATTGAATCAGAATTAGGTGTTTATGTGTGTGCGGTGGTATGAGCTTTGCATTGTGTCATGGAGGTGTGTGTGTGTGTCTGTGTGTGTCTGCTGCTACAGATTTCATTGAGTCACAGTGAGCCTGGTGAGTGTCTGTGTGCTGATAGAGGCTGTGAATTGAGTCACATTTTCTTATATGTGTGTGATTGTGTGCTGGTATACACTGTGCATGGAGTCATAGTGAGCAGGTCTGTGTGTGTCTGTGTGTTTGTGCAGTAGTACAGAAGGAGCATTTAATCAGTTATGTGTGTGTGTGTATGTTCGTTTGGTCTTTGCATTGAGTCACTGAGGTGTACGTGTGTGTGTGTGTGGTGCGATAGATTGTGCATTGAGTCAGAATGAGCCGTGAGTGTGTGTGTATGAGAGTGTGTGTGCTGGTGGGATTTTGTTGCACTGGGGTGTGTGTGTGTGTGTACTGCTACAGACTGCATTGAGTCACAGTGAGACGTGTTTGTGTGTGCTGGTATAGGCGATTGATTCACAGTGATCCATTTGTGTGTGTGTGTTAGTATGCGTGTGTTCTTGTTTGGGCTGTGCATTGAGTCACACTGCGATGTGTGTGTATGCTTGTGTGTTTTGGTATAGATTGTGCATAGAATCACAATACCATATGTGTGTGTGTGTGCTGGTAAAATCTGAGCATTGAGTCACACTGTCCTGTGTGCTGTGTGTCTATGTACTTGAATGGACTGTGCATTGAGTCACAGTGAGCATGTGTGTGTGTTTGTGTGTGTGTGTGTGCTCATATTGGCTTTGAGTTGAGTCACTGAAGTGTATGTGTGTCTGTTTAGGTGGGGGGCTACAGACTGTGAATTGAGTCACACTGAGTTGTTTGTGTACATGAGTGAGTGTTGTGTATGGGTTTTCATTGAGTCACTGGGTTTTGTGTGTGTGTGTGTGTGTGTGTTTGTAGTGCTATGGACTGCATTGGGTCACAGTGAGCTGTGTGTGTGTGTGCTTGCTGCTGTAGGCTGTGCATTGATTCAAGGTTAGCTGTCAGTGTGTGTGGTGCTGGAATGGAATGTGCACTGAGACACAGTCATCTGTGTGTGTGTGTGCATACATGTGTGCTGGAATCAGCTGTGCACTGCATCACTGTGAGCCATGTGTGTGTTTGTGTGTGTGTGCTGGAAAATCTGAGCATTGAGTTACACTGAGTTCTGTGCTGTGTGTCTGTATGTAGTGGTATGGCCTGTGCAAGGAATCAGTGAGCTGTGTGTGTGTGTGTTTGTGTATTTGGTGGTGTAGAGTCTGTATTGAGTCTCATGAAGCTGTGTGTGTGTGTGTGTGTGTGTGTGTGATGGTATAGGATGTGCATTGGGTCACAGAGCCGTATATATGTGTCTGAGCTGGTATAGGCAGTGCATTGACTCACAGTGAGTGTTGTGTATGTGCTACTACAGACTGTGCATTGAGTCAGTGATCAATTTTGTGTGTTTGTGTGATTGTCTGCTCATATAGGCTGTGCACTGTGTCACAGTAACCCATGTGTGTTTGTGGGAGTGTGTTTTTGAGTGATGGTATAAGTGGTTCATTGTGTCACAGTGAGCCATGTATGAGTGCATGTTTGTGTGTGTGTGTGTGTTCTGGTAGAGGCTAAGCATTGTGTCACAGTGTGCCATGTGTGTGTGTGGTTGTGTGTGTGTGTAGTACAGTCTGAACATTGATTTACAGTGAGATGTCTTGTATGTGTTTGTGCTTGTATGAACTATACGTTGAGTCACAATGAGCCATGCGTGTGTGTGTGTGCTGGTAGAGGCTGAGCATTGAATCACAGTTAGGAGTTTGTTTGTGTGTACTGGTATGGGCTTTGCATTGAGTCACAGAGGTATGTGTGTGTTTGTGTGTGTCTATGTGTGTATGTCTGTGTTGCCACAGACTTCATTGTGTCAGAGTGAGCTTTATGAGTGTCTGTGTGCAGATACAGGCTGTGAATTGAGTCCCAGTGTGTTATGTGTGTGTGTGTGTGTGTGTGCTGGTATAGCCTGTGCATTGAGTCACAGTGAGCTGTGTGTGTGTGTGTTTGCTGGTGTAGGCTGTGCAGTGATTCAAGGTGACCTGTGATTGTGTGTGTTGAACAGGAACGGACTGTGCACTGAGTCACAGTGAGCCATGTGTGAGTGTGTGCATGTGTGTGAGCCAGTTTAGGATGTGCACTGAGTCACGGTGAGCTGTGTGTGTTTGTGTGTGTGTTCTGGTAAAATATGAGCATTGAGTCACACTGAGGGGTGTCCTGTGTGTCTGTATGTACTGGCATGGACTGTGAATGGAATCACAGTGAGCGCTGTGTGTGTGTATTTTGTTGTATAGAGTCTTTATTGAGTCACACTAAGCTGTGTGTGTGTATGTGTGTGTGTGATGGTATAGGTGGTTCATTGAGTCAGAGTGAGCCAAGTATGAGTGTGTGTGTGTGTTTTTGGGTAAAAGCTGAGCATTGCATCACAGGGTGTCATGTGTGTGTCTGTTGTTGTGTGTCTGTGTAGTACAGTCTGAGCATTGAGTTACAGTGAGATGTGTTGCATGTGTTTGTGCTAGTATGAACTGCACTTTGAGTCACAATGAGCCATGTGTGTTTGTGTGTGTGTGCTGGTGGAGGCTGATCATTGAATCACAGTTATGTGTTTGTGTGTGTGTGCTGGTATGGGCTTTTCATTGAGTCACGGACTTGTATGTGTGTGTGTGTGCATGTGTGTGTGTTGCTAAGATTTACTTCAGTCACAGTGAGCCTTGTGAGTGTATAGGCTGTGAATTGAGTCACAGTGTGTTATGTGTGAGTGTGTCTGTGTGTGTGCTGGTAAAGACAGTGCATTGAGTCACAATAAGTTGTGTGTGTGTTAATATTCTCATATAGACTGTGCATTGAGTAACAGTGAGCAAGTGTGTGTGAGTTTGTGGGAGTGTATGAGCACTGGTATGGGTGGAGCCTTGAATCAGTAAGGTGTGTGTGTGTGTATTCGTTTGGTCTTTGCATTGAGTCACTAAGGTGTATATGTGTGTGTGTGTGTGGTGTTATAGACTGTGCATTGAGTCAGAGTGAGCCGTGAGTGTGTGTGTACGAGAGTGTGTGTGCTGGTGGGCTTTTGTTGATGCACTGGTGTGTGTGCATGTGTGTCTGTTGTGCTACAGACTGCATTGAGTCACAGTGAGACATGTTTGTGGGTGCTGGTATAGGCAATTGATTGAGTCACAGTGATCCATTTGTGTGTGCGTGTTAGTATGCGTGTGTTCTTGTTTAGGCTGTGCATTGAGTCACACTGAGGTGTGTGTGTATCCTTGAGTGTGTTGGTATAGATTGTGCATAGAATCACAGTACCATATGTGTGTGTGTGTGCTGCTAAAATCTGAGCATTGAGTCACACTGTCGTGTGTGGTGTGTGTCTGTATGTACTTGTATGGACTGTACATTGAGTCACAGTGAGCATGTGTGTGTGTGTGTGTGTGCGCACTGGTATGCCTTGAACACTGAATCAGCTAGGTGTGTGTGTGTGCTCATATTGGCTTTGAGTTGAGTCACTGAGTTCTATGTGTGTCTGTGTAGGAGGGGGGCTACAGACTATGCATTTAGTCACACTGACACGTTTGTGTACGTGAGTGTGTGTTGTGGTATGTGATTTCATTGAGTCACTGGAGTTTGTGTGTGTGTGTGTGGTGTTACAGACTGCATTGAGTCACAGTGAGGCGTGTGTGTGTATGATGGCATAGGCAATTGATTGAGTCACAGTGACGCATGTGTGTGTGTTCTCATATAGGCTGTGCATTGAATCACAGTGAGACATGTATCTGTGAGTGTGTGTTTGTGTGTGCTAGTATATGGTGTGTATTGAGTCACACTGAGGTGTGTGTGTGTGTGTATGTGTTGTTATAGATTGTGCATTGAGTCAGAGTGCCGTGTCAGTGTGTGCATGCTGGTATAGACTATGCACTGAATCAGGGTGAGGGGTGTGTGTGTCTGTGTGTTCTGGTATAGGCGGACCATTGAGTCACACTGAGGTGTGTGTGTGTGTCTGTGTGTGTGTGTGTGTGCTGGTACAGCCTGTGCATTAATCACAGTCAGTTGTGTGTGTATGTTCACCTACAAGTTGCACTTTGTGTCACAGTGTGTCTGTGTGTGATATTATACGGTATACACTGAGTCAAAGGGAGCTGTGTGGGGGGGCTGATGTGCTCTTATAGACTTTGCATTGAGTCACACTGAGTTGTGTGTTTGAAAGTCTGTCTGTGTGTGTGTGTGTGTGTGTGTAGAGGTAAACGCTGTGTACTGACTCACAGTGAGCATTGTGTGCTTCTGTGTGTGTGTATGTCTGCTAGCTTAGACTGTGCACAGAGTCCTAGGGAGCCTTGTGTGTGTGTGTGTGTGTGTGTGTTGGTAAAGACTGTGCATTGGGTCGCAGTGAGCTGTCTTTGTGTGTGTGACTGCTGGTGTAGCCTGTGCATTGATTCAAGTTGAGCTGTGAGGGTGTGTGTGGTGTTGATATGGATGGTGCACTGTGTCACACTGAGTTGCGTGTGTGTGCTTGTATAATCTGAGCGTTGAGTCACACTGAGGTTTGTGCTTCGTGTCTGAAGGTAGTTGTATGGAATGTGCCTTGGGTCACAATGAATTGTGTATGTGTACGTTTTTGTGTGTACTTGGTGGTGTAGAGTCTGTATTGAGTCACACTAAGTTGTGAGTGTGTGTGTGTGATGGTATAGGATGTGCATTGAGTCACAAAGCCGTGTGTGTGTGTCTGTGCTGGGATAGGCTGTGCATTGATTCACAGTGAGCCTTGTGTATGAGCTAGTACGGATTGTGCATTAGTCAGTGAACCACGTGTGTGCTTTTCTGTGTTTGTCTGCTGATATAGGCTGTGAACTGAGTCACAGTGGGCCATGTGTGTTTGTGTCTGATGGTATAGGTGATTCATTGAGTCACAGTGAGCCATGTATGAGTGCGTGTTTGTGTGTGTGTGTGTTGTGCTATAGGGTGAGCATTGAGTCACAGTGTGCTGTGTGTGTGTTGTTGTCTGTGTGTGTAGTATAGTCTGAGCATTCAGTTACAGTGTGATGTGTTGCATGTGTTTCTGCTATTATGAAGTGTACATTGAGTCACAATGAGCCCTCTGTAATTGTGTGTGTGTTTGTGTGTGTTGGTAGAGGCTGTGCATTGAATCAGAATTAGGTGTTTATGTGTGTGCGGTGGTATGAGCTTTGCATTGTGTCATGGAGGTGTGTGTGTGTGTCTGTGTGTGTCTGCTGCTACAGATTTCATTGAGTCACAGTGAGCCTGGTGAGTGTCTGTGTGCTGATAGAGGCTGTGAATTGAGTCACATTTTCTTATATGTGTGTGATTGTGTGCTGGTATACACTGTGCATGGAGTCATAGTGAGCAGGTCTGTGTGTGTCTGTGTGTTTGTGCAGTAGTACAGAAGGAGCATTTAATCAGTTATGTGTGTGTGTGTATGTTCGTTTGGTCTTTGCATTGAGTCACTGAGGTGTACGTGTGTGTGTGTGTGGTGCGATAGATTGTGCATTGAGTCAGAATGAGCCGTGAGTGTGTGTGTATGAGAGTGTGTGTGCTGGTGGGATTTTGTTGCACTGGGGTGTGTGTGTGTGTGTACTGCTACAGACTGCATTGAGTCACAGTGAGACGTGTTTGTGTGTGCTGGTATAGGCGATTGATTCACAGTGATCCATTTGTGTGTGTGTGTTAGTATGCGTGTGTTCTTGTTTGGGCTGTGCATTGAGTCACACTGCGATGTGTGTGTATGCTTGTGTGTTTTGGTATAGATTGTGCATAGAATCACAATACCATATGTGTGTGTGTGTGCTGGTAAAATCTGAGCATTGAGTCACACTGTCCTGTGTGCTGTGTGTCTATGTACTTGAATGGACTGTGCATTGAGTCACAGTGAGCATGTGTGTGTGTTTGTGTGTGTGTGTGTGCACTGGTATGCTTTGAACCCTGAATCAGCGAGGGGTGTGTGTGTGTGTGCTCATATTGGCTTTGAGTTGAGTCACTGAAGTGTATGTGTGTCTGTTTAGGTGGGGGGCTACAGACTGTGAATTGAGTCACACTGAGTTGTTTGTGTACATGAGTGAGTGTTGTGTATGGGTTTTCATTGAGTCACTGGGTTTTGTGTGTGTGTGTGTGTGTGTTTGTAGTGCTACGGACTGCATTGGGTCACAGTGAGCTGTGTGTGTGTGTGCTTGCTGCTGTAGGCTGTGCATTGATTCAAGGTTAGCTGTCAGTGTGTGTGGTGCTGGAATGGAATGTGCACTGAGACAGTCATCTGTGTGTGTGTGTGCATACATGTGTGCTGGAATCAGCTGTGCACTGCATCACTGTGAGCCATGTGTGTGTTTGTGTGTGTGTGCTGGAAAATCTGAGCATTGAGTTACACTGAGTTCTGTGCTGTGTGTCTGTATGTAGTGGTATGGCCTGTGCAAGGAATCAGTGAGCTGTGTGTGTGTGTTTGTGTATTTGGTGGTGTAGAGTCTGTATTGAGTCTCATTAACCTGTGTGTGTGTGTGTGTGTGTGTGATGGTATAGGATGTGCATTGGGTCACAGAGCCGTATATATGTGTCTGAGCTGGTATAGGCAGTGCATTGACTCACAGTGAGTGTTGTGTATGTGCTACTACAGACTGTGCATTGAGTCAGTGATCAATTTTGTGTGTTTGTGTGATTGTCTGCTCATATAGGCTGTGCACTGTGTCACAGTAACCCATGTGTGTTTGTGGGAGTGTGTTTTTGAGTGATGGTATAAGTGGTTCATTGTGTCACAGTGAGCCATGTATGAGTGCATGTTTGTGTGTGTGTGTGTGTTCTGGTAGAGGCTAAGCATTGTGTCACAGTGTGCCATGTGTGTGTGTGGTTGTGTGTGTGTGTAGTACAGTCTGAACATTGATTTACAGTGAGATGTCTTGTATGTGTTTGTGCTTGTATCAACTATACGTTGAGTCACAATGAGCCATGCGTGTGTGTGTGTGCTGGTAGAGGCTGAGCATTGAATCACAGTTAGGAGTTTGTTTGTGTGTACTGGTATGGGCTTTGCATTGAGTCACAGAGGTATGTGTGTGTTTGTGTGTGTCTATGTGTGTATGTCTGTGTTGCCACAGACTTCATTGTGTCAGAGTGAGCTTTATGAGTGTCTGTGTGCAGATACAGGCTGTGAATTGAGTCCCAGTGTGTTATGTGTGTGTGTGTGTGTGCTGGTATAGCCTGTGCATTGAGTCACAGTGAGCTGTGTGTGTGTGTGTTTGCTGGTGTAGGCTGTGCAGTGATTCAAGGTGACCTGTGATTGTGTGTGTTGAACAGGAACGGACTGTGCACTGAGTCACAGTGAGCCATGTGTGAGTGTGTGCATGTGTGTGAGCCAGTTTAGGATGTGCACTGAGTCACGGTGAGCTGTGTGTGTTTGTGTGTGTGTTCTGGTAAAATATGAGCATTGAGTCACACTGAGGGGTGTCCTGTGTGTCTGTATGTACTGGCATGGACTGTGAATGGAATCACAGTGAGCGCTGTGTGTGTGTATTTTGTTGTATAGAGTCTTTATTGAGTCACACTAAGCTGTGTGTGTGTATGTGTGTGTGTGTGATGGTATAGGTGGTTCATTGAGTCAGAGTGAGCCAAGTATGAGTGTGTGTGTGTGTTTTTGGGTAAAAGCTGAGCATTGCATCACAGGGTGTCATGTGTGTGTCTGTTGTTGTGTGTCTGTGTAGTACAGTCTGAGCATTGAGTTACAGTGAGATGTGTTGCATGTGTTTGTGCTAGTATGAACTGCACATTGAGTCACAACGAGCCATGTGTGTTTGTGTGTGTGTGCTGGTGGAGGCTGATCATTGAATCACAGTTACGTGTTTGTGTGTGTGTGCTGGTATGGGATTTTCATTGAGTCACGGACTTGTATGTGTGTGTGTGTGCATGTGTGTGTGTTGCTAAGATTTACTTCAGTCACAGTGAGCCTTGTGAGTGTATAGGCTGTGAATTGAGTCACAGTGTGTTATGTGTGAGTGTGTCTGTGTGTGTGCTGGTAAAGACAGTGCATTGAGTCACAATAAGTTGTGTGTGTGTTAATATTCTCATATAGACTGTGCATTGAGTAACAGTGAGCAAGTGTGTGTGAGTTTGTGGGAGTGTATGAGCACTGGTATGGGTGGAGCCTTGAATCAGTAAGGTGTGTGTGTGTGTATTCGTTTGGTCTTTGCATTGAGTCACTAAGGTGTATATGTGTGTGTGTGTGGTGTTATAGACTGTGCATTGAGTCAGAGTGAGCCATGAGTGTGTGTGTACGAGAGTGTGTGTGCTGGTGGGCTTTTGTTGATGCACTGGTGTGTGTGCATGTGTGTCTGTTGTGCTACAGACTGCATTGAGTCACAGTGAGACATGTTTGTGGGTGCTGGTATAGGCAATTGATTGAGTCACAGTGATCCATTTGTGTGTGCGTGTTAGTATGCGTGTGTTCTTGTTTAGGCTGTGCATTGAGTCACACTGAGGTGTGTGTGTATCCTTGAGTGTGTTGGTATAGATTGTGCATAGAATCACAGTACCATATGTGTGTGTGTGTGCTGCTAAAATCTGAGCATTGAGTCACACTGTCGTGTGTGGTGTGTGTCTGTATGTACTTGTATGGACTGTACATTGAGTCACAGTGAGCATGTGTGTGTGTGTGTGTGTGTGCGCACTGGTATGCCTTGAACACTGAATCAGCTAGGTGTGTGTGTGTGCTCATATTGGCTTTGAGTTGAGTCACTGAGTTCTATGTGTGTCTGTGTAGGAGGGGGGCTACAGACTATGCATTTAGTCACACTGACACGTTTGTGTACGTGAGTGTGTGTTGTGGTATGTGATTTCATTGAGTCACTGGAGTTTGTGTGTGTGTGTGTGGTGTTACAGACTGCATTGAGTCACAGTGAGGCGTGTGTGTGTATGATGGCATAGGCAATTGATTGAGTCACAGTGACGCATGTGTGTGTGTTCTCATATAGGCTGTGCATTGAATCACAGTGACACATGTATCTGTGAGTGTGTGTTTGTGTGTGCTAGTATATGGTGTGTATTGAGTCACACTGAGGTGTGTGTGTGTGTGTATGTGTTGTTATAGATTGTGCATTGAGTCAGAGTGCCGTGTCAGTGTGTGCATGCTGGTATAGACTATGCACTGAATCAGGGTGAGGGGTGTGTGTGTCTGTGTGTTCTGGTACAGGCGGACCATTGAGTCACACTGAGGTGTGTGTGTGTGTCTGTGTGTGTGTGTGTGTGCTGGTACAGCCTGTGCATTAATCACAGTCAGTTGTGTGTGTATGTTCACCTACAAGTTGCACTTTGTGTCACAGTGTGTCTGTGTGTGATATTATACGGTATACACTGAGTCAAAGGGAGCTGTGTGGGGGGGCTGATGTGCTCTTATAGACTTTGCATTGAGTCACACTGAGTTGTGTGTTTGAAAGTCTGTCTGTGTGTGTGTGTGTGTGTGTGTAGAGGTAAACGCTGTGTACTGACTCACAGTGAGCATTGTGTGCTTCTGTGTGTGTGTATGTCTGCTAGCTTAGACTGTGCACAGAGTCCTAGGGAGCCTTGTGTGTGTGTGTGTGTGTTGGTAAAGACTGTGCATTGCGTTGCAGTGAGCTGTCTTTGTCTGTGTGTGTGACTGCTGGTGTAGGCTGTGCGTTGATTCAAGTTGAGCTGTGAGGGTGTGTGTGGTGTTGATATGGATGGTACACTGTGTCACACTGAGTTGCGTGTGTGTGCTTGTATAATCTGAGCGTTGAGTCACACTGAGGTTTGTGCTTCGTGTCTGAAGGTAGTTGTATGGAATGTGCCTTGGGTCACAATGAATTGTGTATGTGTACGTTTTTGTGTGTACTTGGTGGTGTAGAGTCTGTATTGAGTCACACTAAGTTGTGAGTGTGTGTGTGTGATGGTATAGGATGTGCATTGAGTCACAAAGCCGTGTGTGTGTGTCTGTGCTGGGATAGGCTGTGCATTGATTCACAGTGAGCCTTGTGTATGAGCTAGTACGGATTGTGCATTAGTCAGTGAACCACGTGTGTGCTTTTCTGTGTTTGTCTGCTGATATAGGCTGTGAACTGAGTCACAGTGGGCCATGTGTGTTTGTGTCTGATGGTATAGGTGATTCATTGAGTCACAGTGAGCCATGTATGAGTGCGTGTTTGTGTGTGTGTGTGTTGTGCTATAGGGTGAGCATTGAGTCACAGTGTGCTGTGTGTGTGTTGTTGTCTGTGTGTGTAGTATAGTCTGAGCATTCAGTTACAGTGTGATGTGTTGCATGTGTTTCTGCTATTATGAAGTGTACATTGAGTCACAATGAGCCCTCTGTAATTGTGTGTGTGTTTGTGTGTGTTGGTAGAGGCTGTGCATTGAATCAGAATTAGGTGTTTATGTGTGTGCGGTGGTATGAGCTTTGCATTGTGTCATGGAGGTGTGTGTGTGTGTCTGTGTGTGTCTGCTGCTACAGATTTCATTGAGTCACAGTGAGCCTGGTGAGTGTCTGTGTGCTGATAGAGGCTGTGAATTGAGTCACATTTTCTTATATGTGTGTGATTGTGTGCTGGTATACACTGTGCATGGAGTCATAGTGAGCAGGTCTGTGTGTGTCTGTGTGTTTGTGCAGTAGTACAGAAGGAGCATTTAATCAGTTATGTGTGTGTGTGTATGTTCGTTTGGTCTTTGCATTGAGTCACTGAGGTGTACGTGTGTGTGTGTGGTGCGATAGATTGTGCATTGAGTCAGAATGAGCCGTGAGTGTGTGTGTATGAGAGTGTGTGTGCTGGTGGGATTTTGTTGCACTGGGGTGTGTGTGTGTGTGTACTGCTACAGACTGCATTGAGTCACAGTGAGACGTGTTTGTGTGTGCTGGTATAGGCGATTGATTCACAGTGATCCATTTGTGTGTGTGTGTTAGTATGCGTGTGTTCTTGTTTGGGCTGTGCATTGAGTCACACTGCGATGTGTGTGTATGCTTGTGTGTTTTGGTATAGATTGTGCATAGAATCACAATACCATATGTGTGTGTGTGTGCTGGTAAAATCTGAGCATTGAGTCACACTGTCCTGTGTGCTGTGTGTCTATGTACTTGAATGGACTGCGCATTGAGTCACAGTGAGCATGTGTGTGTGTTTGTGTGTGTGCTCATATTGGCTTTGAGTTGAGTCACTGAAGTGTATGTGTGTCTGTTTAGGTGGGGGGCTACAGACTGTGAATTGAGTCACACTGAGTTGTTTGTGTACATGAGTGAGTGTTGTGTATGGGTTTTCATTGAGTCACTGGGTTTTGTGTGTGTGTGTGTGTGTGTTTGTAGTGCTACGGACTGCATTGGGTCACAGTGAGCTGTGTGTGTGTGTGCTTGCTGCTGTAGGCTGTGCATTGATTCAAGGTTAGCTGTCAGTGTGTGTGGTGCTGGAATGGAATGTGCACTGAGACAGTCATCTGTGTGTGTGTGTGCATACATGTGTGCTGGAATCAGCTGTGCACTGCATCACTGTGAGCCATGTGTGTGTTTGTGTGTGTGTGCTGGAAAATCTGAGCATTGAGTTACACTGAGTTCTGTGCTGTGTGTCTGTATGTAGTGGTATGGCCTGTGCAAGGAATCAGTGAGCTGTGTGTGTGTGTGTTTGTGTATTTGGTGGTGTAGAGTCTGTATTGAGTCTCATTAACCTGTGTGTGTGTGTGTGTGTGTGTGTGTGATGGTATAGGATGTGCATTGGGTCACAGAGCCGTATATATGTGTCTGAGCTGGTATAGGCAGTGCATTGACTCACAGTGAGTGTTGTGTATGTGCTACTACAGACTGTGCATTGAGTCAGTGATCAATTTTGTGTGTTTGTGTGATTGTCTGCTCATATAGGCTGTGCACTGTGTCACAGTAACCCATGTGTGTTTGTGGGAGTGTGTTTTTGAGTGATGGTATAAGTGGTTCATTGTGTCACAGTGAGCCATGTATGAGTGCATGTTTGTGTGTGTGTGTGTGTTCTGGTAGAGGCTAAGCATTGTGTCACAGTGTGCCATGTGTGTGTGTGGTTGTGTGTGTGTGTAGTACAGTCTGAACATTGATTTACAGTGAGATGTCTTGTATGTGTTTGTGCTTGTATGAACTATACGTTGAGTCAAAATGAGCCATGCGTGTGTGTGTGTGCTGGTAGAGGCTGAGCATTGAATCACAGTTAGGAGTTTGTTTGTGTGTACTGGTATGGGCTTTGCATTGAGTCACAGAGGTGTGTGTGTGTTTGTGTGTGTCTATGTGTGTATGTCTGTGTTGCCACAGACTTCATTGTGTCAGAGTGAGCTTTATGAGTGTCTGTGTGCAGATACAGGCTGTGAATTGAGTCCCAGTGTGTTATGTGTGTGTGTGTGTGTGTGTGTGCTGGTATAGCCTGTGCATTGAGTCACAGTGAGCTGTGTGTGTGTGTGTTTGCTGGTGTAGGCTGTGCAGTGATTCAAGGTGACCTGTGATTGTGTGTGTTGAACAGGAACGGACTGTGCACTGAGTCACAGTGAGCCATGTGTGAGTGTGTGCATGTGTGTGAGCCAGTTTAGGATGTGCACTGAGTCACGGTGAGCTGTGTTTGTGTGTGTGTTCTGGTAAAATATGAGCATTGAGTCACACTGAGGGGTGTCCTGTGTGTCTGTATGTACTGGCATGGACTGTGAATGGAATCACAGTGAGCGCTGTGTGTGTGTATTTTGTTGTATAGAGTCTTTATTGAGTCACACTAAGCTGTGTGTGTGTATGTGTGTGTGTGTGATGGTATAGGTGGTTCATTGAGTCAGAGTGAGCCAAGTATGAGTGTGTGTGTGTGTTTTTGGGTAAAAGCTGAGCATTGCATCACAGGGTGTCATGTGTGTGTCTGTTGTTGTGTGTCTGTGTAGTACAGTCTGAGCATTGAGTTACAGTGAGATGTGTTGCATGTGTTTGTGCTAGTATGAACTGCACATTGAGTCACAATGAGCCATGTGTGTTTGTGTGTGTGTGCTGGTGGAGGCTGATCATTGAATCACAGTTACGTGTTTGTGTGTGTGTGCTGGTATGGGTTTTTCATTGAGTCACGGACTTGTATGTGTGTGTGTGTGCATGTGTGTGTGTTGCTAAGATTTACTTCAGTCACAGTGAGCCTTGTGAGTGTATAGGCTGTGAATTGAGTCACAGTGTGTTATGTGTGAGTGTGTCTGTGTGTGTGCTGGTAAAGACAGTGCATTGAGTCACAATAAGTTGTGTGTGTGTTAATATTCTCATATAGACTGTGCATTGAGTAACAGTGAGCAAGTGTGTGTGAGTTTGTGGGAGTGTATGAGCACTGGTATGGGTGGAGCCTTGAATCAGTAAGGGGTGTGTGTGTGTATTCGTTTGGTCTTTGCATTGAGTCACTAAGGTGTATATGTGTGTGTGTGGTGTTATAGACTGTGCATTGAGTCAGAGTGAGCCGTGAGTGTGTGTGTACGAGAGTGTGTGTGCTGGTGGGCTTTTGTTGATGCACTGGTGTGTGTGCATGTGTGTCTGTTGTGCTACAGACTGCATTGAGTCACAGTGAGACATGTTTGTGGGTGCTGGTATAGGCGATTGATTGAGTCACAGTGATCCATTTGTGTGTGCGTGTTAGTATGCGTGTGTTCTTGTTTAGGTTGTGCATTGAGTCACACTGAGGTGTGTGTGTATCCTTGAGTGTGTTGGTATAGATTGTGCATAGAATCACAGTAACATATGTGTGTGTGTGTGCTGGTAAAATCTGAGCATTGAGTCACACTGTCGTGTGTGGTGTGTGTCTGTATGTACTTGTATGGACTGTACATTGAGTCACAGTGAGCATGTGTGTGTGTGTGTGTGTGTGCACTGGTATGCCTTGAACACTGAATCAGCTAGGTGTGTGTGTGTGCTCATACTGGCTTTGAGTTGAGTCACTGAGTTCTATGTGTGTCTGTGTAGGAGGGGGGCTACAGACTATGCATTTAGTCACACTGACACGTTTGTGTACGTGAGTGTGTGTTGTGGCATGTGATTTCATTGAGTCACTGGAGTTTGTGTGTGTGTGTGTGTGGTGTTACAGACTGCATTGAGTCACAGTGAGGCGTGTGTGTGTATGATGGCATAGGCAATTGATTGAGTCACAGTGAGGCATGTGTGTGTGTTCTCATATAGGCTGTGCATTGAATCACAGTGAGACATGTATCTGTGAGTTTGTGTTTGTGTGTGCTAGTATATGGTGTGTATTGAGTCACACTGAGGTGTGTGCATGTGCGTATGTGTTGTTATAGATTGTGCATTGAGTCAGAGTGCCGTGTCAGTGTGTGCATGCTGGTATAGACTATGCAAGGAATCAGAGTGAGGGGTGTGTGTGTCTGTGTGTTCTGGTATAGGCGGGCCATTGAGTCACACTGAGGTGTGTGTGTGTGTCTGTGTGTGTGTGTGTGTGCTGGTACAGCCTGTGCATTAATCACAGTCAGTTGTGTGTGTATGTTCACCTACAAGTTGCACTTTGTGTCACAGTGTGTCTGTGTGTGATATTATACGGTATACACTGAGTCAAAGGGAGCTGTGTGGGGGGGCTGATGTGCTCTTATAGACTTTGCATTGAGTCACACTGAGTTGTGTGTTTGAAAGTCTGTCTGTGTGTGTGTGTGTGTGTAGAGGTATACGCTGTGTACTGACTCACAGTGAGCATTGTGTGCTTCTGTGTGTGTGTATGTCTTCTAGCTTAGACTGTGCACAGAGTCCCAGGGAGCCTTGTGTGTGTGTGTGTGTGTGTGTGTGTTGGTAAAGACTGTGCATTGGGTCGCAGTGAGCTGTCTTTGTCTGTGTGTGTGACTGCTGGTGTAGGCTGTGCATTGATTCAAGTTGAGCTGTGAGGGTGTGTGTGGTGTTGATATGGACGGTGCACTGTGTCACACTGAGTTGCGTGTGTGTGCTTGTATAATCTGAGCGTTGAGTCACACTGAGGTTTGTGCTTCGTGTCTGAAGGTAGTTGTATGGAATGTGCCTTGGGTCACAATGAATTGTGTATGTGTACGTTTTTGTGTGTACTTGGTGGTGTAGAGTCTGTATTGAGTCACACTAAGTTGTGAGTGTGTGTGTGTGATGGTATAGGATGTGCATTGAGTCACAAAGCCGTGTGTGTGTGTCTGTGCTGGGATAGGCTGTGCATTGATTCACAGTGAGCCTTGTGTATGAGCTAGTATGGATTGTGCATTAGTCAGTGAACCACGTGTGTGCTTTTCTGTGTTTGTCTGCTGATATAGGCTGTGAACTGAGTCACAGTGGGCCATGTGTGTTTGTGTCTGATGGTATAGGTGATTCATTGAGTCACAGTGAGCCATGTATAAGTGCGTGTTTGTGTGTGTGTGTTGTGCTATAGGGTGAGCATTGAGTCACAGTGTGCTGTGTGTGTGTTGTTGTCTGTGTGTGTAGTATAGTCTGAGCATTCAGTTACAGTGTGATGTGTTGCATGTGTTTCTGCTATTATGAAGTGTACATTGAGTCACAATGAGCCCTCTGTAATTGTGTGTGTGTTTGTGTGTGTTGGTAGAGGCTGTGCATTGAATCAGAATTAGGTGTTTATGTGTGTGCGGTGGTATGAGCTTTGCATTGTGTCATGGAGGTGTGTGTGTGTGTCTGTGTGTGTCTGCTGCTACAGATTTCATTGAGTCACAGTGAGCCTGGTGAGTGTCTGTGTGCTGATAGAGGCTGTGAATTGAGTCACATTTTCTTATATGTGTGTGATTGTGTGCTGGTATACACTGTGCATGGAGTCATAGTGAGCAGGTCTGTGTGTGTCTGTGTGTTTGTGCAGTAGTACAGAAGGAGCATTTAATCAGTTATGTGTGTGTGTGTATGTTCGTTTGGTCTTTGCATTGAGTCACTGAGGTGTACGTGTGTGTGTGTGTGGTGCGATAGATTGTGCATTGAGTCAGAATGAGCCGTGAGTGTGTGTGTATGAGAGTGTGTGTGCTGGTGGGATTTTGTTGCACTGGGGGGGGTGTGTGTGTGTACTGCTACAGACTGCATTGAGTCACAGTGAGACGTGTTTGTGTGTGCTGGTATAGGCGATTGATTCACAATGATCCATTTGTGTGTGTGTGTTAGTATGTGTGTGTTCTTGTTTGTGCTGTGCATTGAGTCACACTGCGATGTGTGTGTATGCTTGTGTGTTTTGGTATAGATTGTGCATAGAATCACAGTACCATATGTGTGTGTGTGTGCTGGTAAAATCTGAGCATTGAGTCACACTGTCCTGTGTGCTGTGTGTCTATGTACTTGTATGGACTGTGCATTGAGTCACAGTGAGCATGTGTGTGTGTTTGTGTGTGTGTGTGTGCTCATATTGGCTTTGAGTTGAGTCACTGAAGTGTATGTGTGTCTGTTTAGGTGGTGGGCTACAGACTGTGAATTGAGTCACACTGAGTTGTTTGTGTACATGAGTGAGTGTTGTGTATGGGTTTTCATTGAGTCACTGGGTTTTGTGTGTGTGTGTGTGTGTGTGTTTGTAGTGCTACGGACTGCATTGGGTCACAGTGAGCTGTGTGTGTGTGTGCTTGCTGCTGTAGGCTGTGCATTGATTCAAGGTTAGCTGTCAGTGTGTGTGGTGCTGGAATGGAATGTGCACTGAGACACAGTCATCTGTGTGTGTGTGTGCATACATGTGTGCTGGAATCAGCTGTGCACTGCATCACTGTGAGCCATGTGTGTGTTTGTGTGTGTGTGCTGGAAAATCTGAGCATTGAGTTACACTGAGTTCTGTGCTGTGTGTCTGTATGTAGTGGTATGGCCTGTGCAAGGAATCAGTGAGCTGTGTGTGTGTGTGTTTGTGTATTTGGTGGTGTAGAGTCTGTATTGAGTCTCATGAAGCTGTGTGTGTGTGTGTGTGTGTGTGTGTGTGATGGTATAGGATGTGCATTGGGTCACAGAGCCGTATATATGTGTCTGAGCTGGTATAGGCAGTGCATTGACTCACAGTGAGTGTTGTGTATGTGCTACTACAGACTGTGCATTGAGTCAGTGATCAATTTTGTGTGTTTGTGTGATTGTCTGCTCATATAGGCTGTGCACTGTGTCACAGTAACCCATGTGTGTTTGTGGGAGTGTGTTTTTGAGTGATGGTATAAGTGGTTCATTGTGTCACAGTGAGCCATGTATGAGTGCATGTTTGTGTGTGTGTGTGTGTTCTGGTAGAGGCTAAGCATTGTGTCACAGTGTGCCATGTGTGTGTGTGGTTGTGTGTGTGTGTAGTACAGTCTGAACATTGATTTACAGTGAGATGTCTTGTATGTGTTTGTGCTTGTATGAACTATACGTTGAGTCACAATGAGCCATGCGTGTGTGTGTGTGCTGGTAGAGGCTGAGCATTGAATCACAGTTAGGAGTTTGTTTGTGTGTACTGGTATGGGCTTTGCATTGAGTCACAGAGGTATGTGTGTGTTTGTGTGTGTCTATGTGTGTATGTCTGTGTTGCCACAGACTTCATTGTGTCAGAGTGAGCTTTATGAGTGTCTGTGTGCAGATACAGGCTGTGAATTGAGTCCCAGTGTGTTATGTGTGTGTGTGTGTGTGTGTGTGCTGGTATAGCCTGTGCATTGAGTCACAGTGAGCTGTGTGTGTGTGTGTTTGCTGGTGTAGGCTGTGCAGTGATTCAAGGTGACCTGTGATTGTGTGTGTTGAACAGGAACGGACTGTGCACTGAGTCACAGTGAGCCATGTGTGAGTGTGTGCATGTGTGTGAGCCAGTTTAGGATGTGCACTGAGTCACGGTGAGCTGTGTGTGTTTGTCTGTGTGTTCTGGTAAAATATGAGCATTGAGTCACACTGAGGGGTGTCCTGTGTGTCTGTATGTACTGGCATGGACTGTGAATGGAATCACAGTGAGCGCTGTGTGTGTGTATTTTGTTGTATAGAGTCTTTATTGAGTCACACTAAGCTGTGTGTGTGTATGTGTGTGTGTGTGATGGTATAGGTGGTTCATTGAGTCAGAGTGAGCCAAGTATGAGTGTGTGTGTGTGTTTTTGGGTAAAAGCTGAGCATTGCATCACAGGGTGTCATGTGTGTGTCTGTTGTTGTGTGTCTGTGTAGTACAGTCTGAGCATTGAGTTACAGTGAGATGTGTTGCATGTGTTTGTGCTAGTATGAACTGCACATTGAGTCACAACGAGCCATGTGTGTTTGTGTGTGTGTGCTGGTGGAGGCTGATCATTGAATCACAGTTACGTGTTTGTGTGTGTGTGCTGGTATGGGCTTTTCATTGAGTCACGGACTTGTATGTGTGTGTGTGTGCATGTGTGTGTGTTGCTAAGATTTACTTCAGTCACAGTGAGCCTTGTGAGTGTATAGGCTGTGAATTGAGTCACAGTGTGTTATGTGTGAGTGTGTCTGTGTGTGTGCTGGTAAAGACAGTGCATTGAGTCACAATAAGTTGTGTGTGTGTTAATATTCTCATATAGACTGTGCATTGAGTAACAGTGAGCAAGTGTGTGTGAGTTTGTGGGAGTGTATGAGCACTGGTATGGGTGGAGCCTTGAATCAGTAAGGTGTGTGTGTGTGTATTCGTTTGGTCTTTGCATTGAGTCACTAAGGTGTATATGTGTGTGTGTGTGGTGTTATAGACTGTGCATTGAGTCAGAGTGAGCCGTGAGTGTGTGTGTACGAGAGTGTGTGTGCTGGTGGGCTTTTGTTGATGCACTGGTGTGTGTGCATGTGTGTCTGTTGTGCTACAGACTGCATTGAGTCACAGTGAGACATGTTTGTGGGTGCTGGTATAGGCAATTGATTGAGTCACAGTGATCCATTTGTGTGTGCGTGTTAGTATGCGTGTGTTCTTGTTTAGGCTGTGCATTGAGTCACACTGAGGTGTGTGTGTATCCTTGAGTGTGTTGGTATAGATTGTGCATAGAATCACAGTACCATATGTGTGTGTGTGTGCTGCTAAAATCTGAGCATTGAGTCACACTGTCGTGTGTGGTGTGTGTCTGTATGTACTTGTATGGACTGTACATTGAGTCACAGTGAGCATGTGTGTGTGTGTGTGTGTGTGTGCACTGGTATGCCTTCAACACTGAATCAGCTAGGTGTGTGTGTGTGCTCATATTGGCTTTGAGTTGAGTCACTGAGTTCTATGTGTGTCTGTGTAGGAGGGGGGCTACAGACTATGCATTTAGTCACACTGACACGTTTGTGTACGTGAGTGTGTGTTGTGGTATGTGATTTCATTGAGTCACTGGAGTTTGTGTGTGTGTGTGTGGTGTTACAGACTGCATTGAGTCACAGTGAGGCGTGTGTGTGTATGATGGCATAGGCAATTGATTGAGTCACAGTGACGCATGTGTGTGTGTTCTCATATAGGCTGTGCATTGAATCACAGTGACACATGTATCTGTGAGTGTGTGTTTGTGTGTGCCAGTATATGGTGTGTATTGAGTCACACTGAGGTGTGTGTGTGTGTGTGTGTATGTGTTGTTATAGATTGTGCATTGAGTCAGAGTGCCGTGTCAGTGTGTGCATGCTGGTATAGACTATGCACTGAATCAGGGTGAGGGGTGTGTGTGTCTGTGTGTTCTGGTATAGGCGGACCATTGAGTCACACTGAGGTGTGTGTGTGTGTCTGTGTGTGTGTGTGTGTGCTGGTACAGCCTGTGCATTAATCACAGTCAGTTGTGTGTGTATGTTCACCTACAAGTTGCACTTTGTGTCACAGTGTGTCTGTGTGTGATATTATACGGTATACACTGAGTCAAAGGGAGCTGTGTGGGGGGGCTGATGTGCTCTTATAGACTTTGCATTGAGTCACACTGAGTTGTGTGTTTGAAAGTCTGTCTGTGTGTGTGTGTGTGTGTGTGTAGAGGTAAACGCTGTGTACTGACTCACAGTGAGCATTGTGTGCTTCTGTGTGTGTGTATGTCTGCTAGCTTAGACTGTGCACAGAGTCCTAGGGAGCCTTGTGTGTGTGTGTGTGTGTGTGTGTTGGTAAAGACTGTGCATTGGGTCGCAGTGAGCTGTCTTTGTCTGTGTGTGTGACTGCTGGTGTAGGCTGTGCATTGATTCAAGTTGAGCTGTGAGGGTGTGTGTGGTGTTGATATGGATGGTGCACTGTGTCACACTGAGTTGCGTGTGTGTGCTTGTATAATCTGAGCGTTGAGTCACACTGAGGTTTGTGCTTCGTGTCTGAAGGTAGTTGTATGGAATGTGCCTTGGGTCACAATGAATTGTGTATGTGTACGTTTTTGTGTGTACTTGGTGGTGTAGAGTCTGTATTGAGTCACACTAAGTTGTGAGTGTGTGTGTGTGATGGTATAGGATGTGCATTGAGTCACAAAGCCGTGTGTGTGTGTCTGTGCTGGGATAGGCTGTGCATTGATTCACAGTGAGCCTTGTGTATGAGCTAGTACGGATTGTGCATTAGTCAGTGAACCACGTGTGTGCTTTTCTGTGTTTGTCTGCTGATATAGGCTGTGAACTGAGTCACAGTGGGCCATGTGTGTTTGTGTCTGATGGTATAGGTGATTCATTGAGTCACAGTGAGCCATGTATGAGTGCGTGTTTGTGTGTGTGTGTGTTGTGCTATAGGGTGAGCATTGAGTCACAGTGTGCTGTGTGTGTGTTGTTGTCTGTGTGTGTAGTATAGTCTGAGCATTCAGTTACAGTGTGATGTGTTGCATGTGTTTCTGCTATTATGAAGTGTACATTGAGTCACAATGAGCCCTCTGTAATTGTGTGTGTGTTTGTGTGTGTTGGTAGAGGCTGTGCATTGAATCAGAATTAGGTGTTTATGTGTGTGCGGTGGTAGGAGCTTTGCATTGTGTCATGGAGGTGTGTGTGTGTGTCTGTGTGTGTCTGCTGCTACAGATTTCATTGAGTCACAGTGAGCCTGGTGAGTGTCTGTGTGCTGATAGAGGCTGTGAATTGAGTCACATTTTCTTATATGTGTGTGATTGTGTGCTGGTATACACTGTGCATGGAGTCATAGTGAGCAGGTCTGTGTGTGTCTGTGTGTTTGTGCAGTAGTACAGAAGGAGCATTTAATCAGTTATGTGTGTGTGTGTATGTTCGTTTGGTCTTTGCATTGAGTCACTGAGGTGTACGTGTGTGTGTGTGTGGTGCGATAGATTGTGCATTGAGTCAGAATGAGCCGTGAGTGTGTGTGTATGAGAGTGTGTGTGCTGGTGGGATTTTGTTGCACTGGGGTGTGTGTGTGTGTGTACTGCTACAGACTGCATTGAGTCACAGTGAGACGTGTTTGTGTGTGCTGGTATAGGCGATTGATTCACAGTGATCCATTTGTGTGTGTGTGTTAGTATGCGTGTGTTCTTGTTTGGGCTGTGCATTGAGTCACACTGCGATGTGTGTGTATGCTTGTGTGTTTTGGTATAGATTGTGCATAGAATCACAGTACCATATGTGTGTGTGTGTGCTGGTAAAATCTGAGCATTGAGTCACACTGTCCTGTGTGCTGTGTGTCTATGTACTTGAATGGACTGTGCATTGAGTCACAGTGAGCATGTGTGTGTGTTTGTGTGTGTGCTCATATTGGCTTTGAGTTGAGTCACTGAAGTGTATGTGTGTCTGTTTAGGTGGGGGGCTACAGACTGTGAATTGAGTCACACTGAGTTGTTTGTGTACATGAGTGAGTGTTGTGTATGGGTTTTCATTGAGTCACTGGGTTTTGTGTGTGTGTGTGTTTGTAGTGCTACGGACTGCATTGGGTCACAGTGAGCTGTGTGTGTGTGTGCTTGCTGCTGTAGGCTGTGCATTGATTCAAGGTTAGCTGTCAGTGTGTGTGGTGCTGGAATGGAATGTGCACTGAGACACAGTCATCTGTGTGTGTGTGTGCATACATGTGTGCTGGAATCAGCTGTGCACTGCATCACTGTGAGCCGTGTGTGTTTGTGTGTGTGTGCTGGAAAATCTGAGCATTGAGTTACACTGAGTTCTGTGCTGTGTGTCTGTATGTAGTGGTATGGCCTGTGCAAGGAATCAGTGAGCTGTGTGTGTGTGTTTGTGTATTTGGTGGTGTAGAGTCTGTATTGAGTCTCATGAAGCTGTGTGTGTGTGTGTGTGTGTGTGTGTGTGATGGTATAGGATGTGCATTGGGTCACAGAGCCGTATATATGTGTCTGAGCTGGTATAGGCAGTGCATTGACTCACAGTGAGTGTTGTGTATGTGCTACTACAGACTGTGCATTGAGTCAGTGATCAATTTTGTGTGTTTGTGTGATTGTCTGCTCATATAGGCTGTGCACTGTGTCACAGTAACCCATGTGTGTTTGTGGGAGTGTGTTTTTGAGTGATGGTATAAGTGGTTCATTGTGTCACAGTGAGCCATGTATGAGTGCATGTTTGTGTGTGTGTGTGTGTTCTGGTAGAGGCTAAGCATTGTGTCACAGTGTGCCATGTGTGTGTGTGGTTGTGTGTGTGTGTAGTACAGTCTGAACATTGATTTACAGTGAGATGTCTTGTATGTGTTTGTGCTTGTATGAACTATACGTTGAGTCAAAATGAGCCATGCGTGTGTGTGTGTGCTGGTAGAGGCTGAGCATTGAATCACAGTTAGGAGTTTGTTTGTGTGTACTGGTATGGGCTTTGCATTGAGTCACAGAGGTATGTGTGTGTTTGTGTGTGTCTATGTATGTATGTCTGTGTTGCCACAGACTTCATTGTGTCAGAGTGAGCTTTATGAGTGTCTGTGTGCAGATACAGGCTGTGAATTGAGTCCCAGTGTGTTATGTGTGTGTGTGTGTGTGTGTGCTGGTATAGCCTGTGCATTGAGTCACAGTGAGCTGTGTGTGTGTGTGTTTGCTGGTGTAGGCTGTGCAGTGATTCAAGGTGACCTGTGATTGTGTGTGTTGAACAGGAACGGACTGTGCACTGAGTCACAGTGAGCCATGTGTGAGTGTGTGCATGTGTGTGAGCCAGTTTAGGATGTGCACTGAGTCACGGTGAGCTGTGTGTGTTTGTGTGTGTGTTCTGGTAAAATATGAGCATTGAGTCACACTGAGGGGTGTCCTGTGTGTCTGTATGTACTGGCATGGACTGTGAATGGAATCACAGTGAGCGCTGTGTGTGTGTATTTTGTTGTATAGAGTCTTTATTGAGTCACACTAAGCTGTGTGTGTGTATGTGTGTGTGTGTGATGGTATAGGTGGTTCATTGAGTCAGAGTGAGCCAAGTATGAGTGTGTGTGTGTGTTTTTGGGTAAAAGCTGAGCATTGCATCACAGGATGTCATGTGTGTGTCTGTTGTTGTGTGTCTGTGTAGTACAGTCTGAGCATTGAGTTACAGTGAGATGTGTTGCATGTGTTTGTGCTAGTATGAATTGCACATTGAGTCACAACGAGCCATGTGTGTTTGTGTGTGTGTGTGTGTGCTGGTGGAGGCTGATCATTGAATCACAGTTACGTGTTTGTGTGTGTGTGCTGGTATGGGCTTTTCATTGAGTCACGGACTTGTATGTGTGTGTGTGTGCATGTGTGTGTGTTGCTAAGATTTACTTCAGTCACAGTGAGCCTTGTGAGTGTATAGGCTGTGAATTGAGTCACAGTGTGTTATGTGTGAGTGTGTCTGTGTGTGTGCTGGTAAAGACAGTGCATTGAGTCACAATAAGTTGTGTGTGTGTTAATATTCTCATATAGACTGTGCATTGAGTAACAGTGAGCAAGTGTGTGTGAGTTTGTGGGAGTGTATGAGCACTGGTATGGGTGGAGCCTTGAATCAGTAAGGTGTGTGTGTGTGTATTCGTTTGGTCTTTGCATTGAGTCACTAAGGTGTATATGTGTGTGTGTGTGGTGTTATAGACTGTGCATTGAGTCAGAGTGAGCCGTGAGTGTGTGTGTACGAGAGTGTGTGTGCTGGTGGGCTTTTGTTGATGCACTGGTGTGTGTGCATGTGTGTCTGTTGTGCTACAGACTGCATTGAGTCACAGTGAGACATGTTTGTGGGTGCTGGTATAGGCGATTGATTGAGTCACAGTGATCCATTTGTGTGTGCGTGTTAGTATGCGTGTGTTCTTGTTTAGGCTGTGCATTGAGTCACACTGAGGTGTGTGTGTATCCTTGAGTGTGTTGGTATAGATTGTGCATAGAATCACAGTAACATATGTGTGTGTGTGTGCTGGTAAAATGTGAGCATTGAGTCACACTGTCGTGTGTGGTGTGTGTCTGTATGTACTTGTATGGACTGTACATTGAGTCACAGTGAGCATGTGTGTGTGTGTGTGTGTGTGTGTGCACTGGTATGCCTTGAACACTGAATCAGCTAGGTGTGTGTGTGTGCTCATATTGGCTTTGAGTTGAGTCACTGAGTTCTATGTGTGTCTGTGTAGGAGGGGGGCTACAGACTATGCATTTAGTCACACTGACACGTTTGTGTACGTGAGTGTGTGTTGTGGCATGTGATTTCATTGAGTCACTGGAGTTTGTGTGTGTGTGTGTGTGGTGTTACAGACTGCATTGAGTCACAGTGAGGCGTGTGTGTGTATGATGGCATAGGCAATTGATTGAGTCACAGTGAGGCATGTGTGTGTGTTCTCATATAGGCTGTGCATTGAATCACAGTGAGACATGTATCTGTGAGTTTGTGTTTGTGTGTGCTAGTATATGGTGTGTATTGAGTCACACTGAGGTGTGTGCATGTGCGTATGTGTTGTTATAGATTGTGCATTGAGTCAGAGTGCCGTGTCAGTGTGTGCATGCTGGTATAGACTATGCACTGAATCAGGGTGAGGGGTGTGTGTGTCTGTGTGTTCTGGTATAGGCGGACCATTGAGTCACACTGAGGTGTGTGTGTGTGTCTGTGTGTGTGTGTGTGTGCTGGTACAGCCTGTGCATTAATCACAGTCAGTTGTGTGTGTATGTTCACCTACAAGTTGCACTTTTTGTCACAGTGTGTCTGTGTGTGATATTATACGGTATACACTGAGTCAAAGGGAGCTGTGTGGGGGGGCTGATGTGCTCTTATAGACTTTGCATTGAGTCACACTGAGTTGTGTGTTTGAAAGTCTGTCTGTGTGTGTGTGTGTGTGTGTAGAGGTATACGCTGTGTACTGACTCACAGTGAGCATTGTGTGCTTCTGTGTGTGTGTATGTCTTCTAGCTTAGACTGTGCACAGAGTCCCAGGGAGCCTTGTGTGTGTGTGTGTGTGTGTGTGTTGGTAAAGACTGTGCATTGGGTCGCAGTGAGCTGTCTTTGTCTGTGTGTGTGACTGCTGGTGTAGGCTGTGCATTGATTCAAGTTGAGCTGTGAGGGTGTGTGTGGTGTTGATATGGACGGTGCACTGTGTCACACTGAGTTGCGTGTGTGTGCTTGTATAATCTGAGCGTTGAGTCACACTGAGGTTTGTGCTTCGTGTCTGAAGGTAGTTGTATGGAATGTGCCTTGGGTCACAATGAATTGTGTATGTGTACGTTTTTGTGTGTACTTGGTGGTGTAGAGTCTGTATTGAGTCACACTAAGTTGTGAGTGTGTGTGTGTGATGGTATAGGATGTGCATTGAGTCACAAAGCCGTGTGTGTGTGTCTGTGCTGGGATAGGCTGTGCATTGATTCACAGTGAGCCTTGTGTATGAGCTAGTATGGATTGTGCATTAGTCAGTGAACCACGTGTGTGCTTTTCTGTGTTTGTCTGGCTGTGAACTGAGTCACAGTGGGCCATGTGTGTTTGTGTCTGATGGTATAGGTGATTCATTGAGTCACAGTGAGCCATGTATGAGTGCGTGTTTGTGTGTGTGTGTGTTGTGCTATAGGGTGAGCATTGAGTCACAGTGTGCTGTGTGTGTGTTGTTGTCTGTGTGTGTAGTATAGTCTGAGCATTCAGTTACAGTGTGATGTGTTGCATGTGTTTCTGCTATTATGAAGTGTACATTGAGTCACAATGAGCCGTCTGTAATTGTGTGTGTGTTTGTGTGTGTTGGTAGAGGCTGTGCATTGAATCAGAATTAGGTGTTTATGTGTGTGCGGTGGTATGAGCTTTGCATTGTGTCATGGAGGTGTGTGTGTGTGTCTGTGTGTGTCTGCTGCTACAGATTTCATTGAGTCACAGTGAGCCTGGTGAGTGTCTGTGTGCTGATAGAGGCTGTGAATTGAGTCACATTTTCTTATATGTGTGTGATTGTGTGCTGGTATACACTGTGCATGGAGTCATAGTGAGCAGGTCTGTGTGTGTCTGTGTGTTTGTGCAGTAGTACAGAAGGAGCATTTAATCAGTTATGTGTGTGTGTGTATGTTCGTTTGGTCTTTGCATTGAGTCACTGAGGTGTACGTGTGTGTGTGTGTGGTGCGATAGATTGTGCATTGAGTCAGAATGAGCCGTGAGTGTGTGTGTATGAGAGTGTGTGTGCTGGTGGGATTTTGTTGCACTGGGGTGTGTGTGTGTGTGTACTGCTACAGACTGCACTGTGTCACAGTGAGACGTGTTTGTGTGTGCTGGTATAGGCGATTGATTCACAATGATCCATTTGTGTGTGTGTGTTAGTATGCGTGTGTTCTTGTTTGGGCTGTGCATTGAGTCACACTGCGATGTGTGTGTATGCTTGTGTGTTTTGGTATAGATTGTGCATAGAATCACAGTACCATATGTGTGTGTGTGTGCTGGTAAAATCTGAGCATTGAGTCACACTGTCCTGTGTGCTGTGTGTCTATGTACTTGAATGGACTGTGCATTGAGTCACAGTGAGCATGTGTGTGTGTTTGTGTGTGTGTGTGTGCTCATATTGGCTTTGAGTTGAGTCACTGAAGTGTATGTGTGTCTGTTTAGGTGGGGGGCTACAGACTGTGAATTGAGTCACACTGAGTTGTTTGTGTACATGAGTGAGTGTTGTGTATGGGTTTTCATTGAGTCACTGGGTTTTGTGTGTGTGTGTGTGTGTGTTTGTAGTGCTACGGACTGCATGGGGTCACAGTGAACTGTGTGTGTGTGTGCTTGCTGCTGTAGGCTGTGCATTGATTCAAGGTTAGCTGTCAGTGTGTGTGGTGCTGGAATGGAATGTGCACTGAGACACAGTCATCTGTGTGTGTGTGTGCATACATGTGTGCTGGAATCAGCTGTGCACTGCATCACTGTGAGCCATGTGTGTGTTTGTGTGTGTGTGCTGGAAAATCTGAGCATTGAGTTACACTGAGTTCTGTGCTGTGTGTCTGTATGTAGTGGTATGGCCTGTGCAAGGAATCAGTGAGCTGTGTGTGTGTGTGTTTGTGTATTTGGTGGTGTAGAGTCTGTATTGAGTCTCATGAAGCTGTGTGTGTGTGTGTGTGTGTGTGTGATGGTATAGGATGTGCATTGGGTCACAGAGCCGTATATATGTGTCTGAGCTGGTATAGGCAGTGCATTGACTCACAGTGAGTGTTGTGTATGTGCTACTACAGACTGTGCATTGAGTAAGTGATCAATTTTGTGTGTTTGTGTGATTGTCTGCTCATATAGGCTGTGCACTGTGTCACAGTAACCTATGTGTGTTTGTGGGAGTGTGTTTTTGAGTGATGGTATAAGTGGTTCATTGTGTCACAGTGAGCCATGTATGAGTGCATGTTTGTGTGTGTGTGTGTGTTCTGGTAGAGGCTAAGCATTGTGTCACAGTGTGCCATGTGTGTGTGTGGTTGTGTGTGTGTGTAGTACAGTCTGAACATTGATTTACAGTGAGATGTCTTGTATGTGTTTGTGCTTGTATGAACTATACGTTGAGTCACAATGAGCCATGCGTGTGTGTGTGTGCTGGTAGAGGCTGAGCATTGAATCACAGTTAGGAGTTTGTTTGTGTGTACTGGTATGGGCTTTGCATTGAGTCACAGAGGTATGTGTGTGTTTGTGTGTGTCTATGTGTGTATGTCTGTGTTGCCACAGACTTCATTGTGTCAGAGTGAGCTTTATGAGTGTCTGTGTGCAGATACAGGCTGTGAATTGAGTCCCAGTGTGTTATGTGTGTGTGTGTGTGTGTGCTGGTATAGCCTGTGCATTGAGTCACAGTGAGCTGTGTGTGTGTGTGTTTGCTGGTGTAGGCTGTGCAGTGATTCAAGGTGACCTGTGATTGTGTGTGTTGAACAGGAACGGACTGTGCACTGAGTCACAGTGAGCCATGTGTGAGTGTGTGCATGTGTGTGAGCCAGTTTAGGATGTGCACTGAGTCACGGTGAGCTGTGTGTGTTTGTGTGTGTGTTCTGGTAAAATATGAGCATTGAGTCACACTGAGGGGTGTCCTGTGTGTCTGTATGTACTGGCATGGACTGTGAATGGAATCACAGTGAGCGCTGTGTGTGTGTATTTTGTTGTATAGAGTCTTTATTGAGTCACACTAAGCTGTGTGTGTGTATGTGTGTGTGTGTGATGGTATAGGTGGTTCATTGAGTCAGAGTGAGCCAAGTATGAGTGTGTGTGTGTGTTTTTGGGTAAAAGCTGAACATTGCATCACAGGGTGTCATGTGTGTGTCTGTTGTTGTGTGTCTGTGTAGTACAGTCTGAGCATTGAGTTACAGTGAGATGTGTTGCATGTGTTTGTGCTAGTATGAACTGCACATTGAGTCACAACGAGCCATGTGTGTTTGTGTGTGTGTGTGTGTGCTGCTGGAGGCTGATCATTGAATCACAGTTACGTGTTTGTGTGTGTGTGCTGGTATGGGCTTTTCATTGAGTCACGGACTTGTATGTGTGTGTGTGTGCATGTGTGTGTGTTGCTAAGATTTACTTCAGTCACAGTGAGCCTTGTGAGTGTATAGGCTGTGAATTGAGTCACAGTGTGTTATGTGTGAGTGTGTCTGTGTGTGTGCTGGTAAAGACAGTGCATTGAGTCACAATAAGTTGTGTGTGTGTTAATATTCTCATATAGACTGTGCATTGAGTCACAGTGAGCAAGTGTGTGTGAGTTTGTGGGAGTGTATGAGCACTGGTATGGGTGGAGCCTTGAATCAGTAAGGTGTGTGTGTGTGTATTCGTTTGGTCTTTGCATTGAGTCACTAAGGTGTATATGTGTGTGTGTGTGTGTGGTGTTATAGACTGTGCATTGAGTCAGAGTGAGCCGTGAGTGTGTGTGTACGAGAGTGTGTGTGCTGGTGGGCTTTTGTTGATGCACTGGTGTGTGTGCATGTGTGTCTGTTGTGCTACAGACTGCATTGAGTCACAGTGAGACATGTTTGTGGGTGCTGGTATAGGCGATTGATTGAGTCACAGTGATCCATTTGTGTGTGCGTGTTAGTATGCGTGTGTTCTTGTTTAGGCTGTGCATTGAGTCACACTGAGGTGTGTGTGTATCCTTGAGTGTGTTGGTATAGATTGTGCATAGAATCACAGTACCATATGTGTGTGTGTGTGCTGCTAAAATCTGAGCATTGAGTCACACTGTCGTGTGTGGTGTGTGTCTGTATGTACTTGTATGGACTGTACATTGAGTCACAGTGAGCATGTGTGTGTGTGTGTGTGTGCGCACTGGTATGCCTTGAACACTGAATCAGCTAGGTGTGTGTGTGTGCTCATATTGGCTTTGAGTTGAGTCACTGAGTTCTATGTGTGTCTGTGTAGGAGGGGGGCTACAGACTATGCATTTAGTCACACTGACACGTTTGTGTACGTGAGTGTGTGTTGTGGTATGTGATTTCATTGAGTCACTGGAGTTTGTGTGTGTGTGTGTGGTGTTACAGACTGCATTGAGTCACAGTGAGGCGTGTGTGTGTATGATGGCATAGGCAATTGATTGAGTCACAGTGACGCATGTGTGTGTGTTCTCATATAGGCTGTGCATTGAATCACAGTGAGACATGTATCTGTGAGTGTGTGTTTGTGTGTGCTAGTATATGGTGTGTATTGAGTCACACTGAGGTGTGTGTGTGTGTGTATGTGTTGTTATAGATTGTGCATTGAGTCAGAGTGCCGTGTCAGTGTGTGCATGCTGGTATAGACTATGCACTGAATCAGGGTGAGGGGTGTGTGTGTCTGTGTGTTCTGGTATAGGCGGACCATTGAGTCACACTGAGGTGTGTGTGTGTGTCTGTGTGTGTGTGTGTGTGCTGGTACAGCCTGTGCATTAATCACAGTCAGTTGTGTGTGTATGTTCACCTACAAGTTGCACTTTGTGTCACAGTGTGTCTGTGTGTGATATTATATGGTATACACTGAGTCAAAGGGAGCTGTGTGGGGGGGCTGATGTGCTCTTATAGACTTTGCATTGAGTCACACTGAGTTGTGTGTTTGAAAGTCTGTGTGTGTGTGTGTGTGAGTGTGTAGAGGTAAACGCTGTGTACTGACTCACAGTGAGCATTGTGTGCTTCTGTGTGTGTGTATGTCTGCTAGCTTAGACTGTGCACAGAGTCCCAGGGAGCCTTGTGTGTCTGTGTGTGTGTGTGTGTGTGTTGGTAAAGACTGTGCATTGGGTCGCAGTGAGCTGTCTTTGTCTGTGTGTGTGACTGCTGGTGTAGGCTGTGCATTGATTCAAGTTGAGCTGTGAGGGTGTGTGTGGTGTTGATATGGACGGTGCACTGTGTCACACTGAGTTGCGTGTGTGTGTTTGTATAATCTGAGCGTTGAGTCACACTGAGGTTTGTGCTTCGTGTCTGAAGGTAGTTGTATGGAATGTGCCTTGGGTCACAATGAATTGTGTATGTGTACGTTTTTGTGTGTACTTGGTGGTGTAGAGTCTGTATTGAGTCACACTAAGTTGTGAGTGTGTGTGTGTGATGGTATAGGATGTGCATTGAGTCACAAAGCCGTGTGTGTGTGTCTGTGCTGGGATAGGCTGTGCATTGATTCACAGTGAGCCTTGTGTATGAGCTAGTACGGATTGTGCATTAGTCAGTGAACCACGTGTGTGCTTTTCTGTGTTTGTCTGGCTGTGAACTGAGTCACAGTGGGCCATGTGTGTTTGTGTCTGATGGTATAGGTGATTCATTGAGTCACAGTGAGCCATGTATGAGTGCGTGTTTGTGTGTGTGTGTGTTGTGCTATAGGGTGAGCATTGAGTCACAGTGTGCTGTGTGTGTGTTGTTGTCTGTGTGTGTAGTATAGTCTGAGCATTCAGTTACAGTGTGATGTGTTGCATGTGTTTCTGCTATTATGAAGTGTACATTGAGTCACAATGAGCCCTCTGTAATTGTGTGTGTGTTTGTGTGTGTTGGTAGAGGCTGTGCATTGAATCAGAATTAGGTGTTTATGTGTGTGCGGTGGTATGAGCTTTGCATTGTGTCATGGAGGTGTGTGTGTGTGTCTGTGTGTGTCTGCTGCTACAGATTTCATTGAGTCACAGTGAGCCTGGTGAGTGTCTGTGTGCTGATAGAGGCTGTGAATTGAGTCACATTTTCTTATATGTGTGTGATTGTGTGCTGGTATACACTGTGCATGGAGTCATAGTGAGCAGGTCTGTGTGTGTCTGTGTGTTTGTGCAGTAGTACAGAAGGAGCATTTAATCAGTTATGTGTGTGTGTGTATGTTCGTTTGGTCTTTGCATTGAGTCACTGAGGTGTACGTGTGTGTGTGTGTGGTGCGATAGATTGTGCATTGAGTCAGAATGAGCCGTGAGTGTGTGTGTATGAGAGTGTGTGTGCTGGTGGGATTTTGTTGCACTGGGGTGTGTGTGTGTGTGTACTGCTACAGACTGCATTGAGTCACAGTGAGACGTGTTTGTGTGTGCTGGTATAGGCGATTGATTCACAGTGATCCATTTGTGTGTGTGTTAGTATGCGTGTGTTCTTGTTTGGGCTGTGCATTGAGTCACACTGCGATGTGTGTGTATGCTTGTGTGTTTTGGTATAGATTGTGCATAGAATCACAATACCATATGTGTGTGTGTGTGCTGGTAAAATCTGAGCATTGAGTTACACTGTCCTGTGTGCTGTGTGTCTATGTACTTGAATGGACTGTGCATTGAGTCACAGTGAGCATGTGTGTGTGTTTGTGTGTGTGCTCATATTGGCTTTGAGTTGAGTCACTGAAGTGTATGTGTGTCTGTTTAGGTGGGGGGCTACAGACTGTGAATTGAGTCACACTGAGTTGTTTGTGTACATGAGTGAGTGTTGTGTATGGGTTTTCATTGAGTCACTGGGTTTTGTGTGTGTGTGTGTGTTTGTAGTGCTACGGACTGCATGGGGTCACAGTGAACTGTGTGTGTGTGTGCTTGCTGCTGTAGGCTGTGCATTGATTCAAGGTTAGCTGTCAGTGTGTGTGGTGCTGGAATGGAATGTGCACTGAGACACAGTCATCTGTGTGTGTGTGTGCATACATGTGTGCTGGAATCAGCTGTGCACTGCATCACTGTGAGCCATGTGTGTGTTTGTGTGTGTGTGCTGGAAAATCTGAGCATTGAGTTACACTGAGTTCTGTGCTGTGTGTCTGTATGTAGTGGTATGGCCTGTGCAAGGAATCAGTGAGCTGTGTGTGTGTGTGTTTGTGTATTTGGTGGTGTAGAGTCTGTATTGAGTCTCATGAAGCTGTGTGTGTGTGTGTGTGTGTGTGATGGTATAGGATGTGCATTGGGTCACAGAGCCGTATATATGTGTCTGAGCTGGTATAGGCAGTGCATTGACTCACAGTGAGTGTTGTGTATGTGCTACTACAGACTGTGCATTGAGTAAGTGATCAATTTTGTGTGTTTGTGTGATTGTCTGCTCATATAGGCTGTGCACTGTGTCACAGTAACCTATGTGTGTTTGTGGGAGTGTGTTTTTGAGTGATGGTATAAGTGGTTCATTGTGTCACAGTGAGCCATGTATGAGTGCATGTTTGTGTGTGTGTGTGTGTTCTGGTAGAGGCTAAGCATTGTGTCACAGTGTGCCATGTGTGTGTGTGGTTGTGTGTGTGTGTAGTACAGTCTGAACATTGATTTACAGTGAGATGTCTTGTATGTGTTTGTGCTTGTATGAACTATACGTTGAGTCACAATGAGCCATGCGTGTGTGTGTGTGCTGGTAGAGGCTGAGCATTGAATCACAGTTAGGAGTTTGTTTGTGTGTACTGGTATGGGCTTTGCATTGAGTCACAGAGGTATGTGTGTGTTTGTGTGTGTCTATGTGTGTATGTCTGTGTTGCCACAGACTTCATTGTGTCAGAGTGAGCTTTATGAGTGTCTGTGTGCAGATACGGGCTGTGAATTGAGTCCCAGTGTGTTATGTGTGTGTGTGTGTGTGTGTGCTGGTATAGCCTGTGCATTGAGTCACAGTGAGCTGTGTGTGTGTGTGTTTGCTGGTGTAGGCTGTGCAGTGATTCAAGGTGACCTGTGATTGTGTGTGTTGAACAGGAACGGACTGTGCACTGAGTCACAGTGAGCCATGTGTGAGTGTGTGCATGTGTGTGAGCCAGTTTAGGATGTGCACTGAGTCACGGTGAGCTGTGTGTGTTTGTGTGTGTGTTCTGGTAAAATATGAGCATTGAGTCACACTGAGGGGTGTCCTGTGTGTCTGTATGTACTGGCATGGACTGTGAATGGAATCACAGTGAGCGCTGTGTGTGTGTATTTTGTTGTATAGAGTCTTTATTGAGTCACACTAAGCTGTGTGTGTGTATGTGTGTGTGTGTGATGGTATAGGTGGTTCATTGAGTCAGAGTGAGCCAAGTATGAGTGTGTGTGTGTGTCACATGTCACCCTGTGACATCACAGGGTGTCATGTGTGTGTCTGTTGTTGTGTGTCTGTGTAGTACAGTCTGAGCATTGAGTTACAGTGAGATGTGTTGCATGTGTTTGTGCTAGTATGAACTGCACATTGAGTCACAACGAGCCATGTGTGTTTGTGTGTGTGTGTGTGTGCTGCTGGAGGCTGATCATTGAATCACAGTTACGTGTTTGTGTGTGTGTGCTGGTATGGGCTTTTCATTGAGTCACGGACTTGTATGTGTGTGTGTGTGCATGTGTGTGTGTTGCTAAGATTTACTTCAGTCACAGTGAGCCTTGTGAGTGTATAGGCTGTGAATTGAGTCACAGTGTGTTATGTGTGAGTGTGTCTGTGTGTGTGCTGGTAAAGACAGTGCATTGAGTCACAATAAGTTGTGTGTGTGTTAATATTCTCATATAGACTGTGCATTGAGTCACAGTGAGCAAGTGTGTGTGAGTTTGTGGGAGTGTATGAGCACTGGTATGGGTGGAGCCTTGAATCAGTAAGGTGTGTGTGTGTGTATTCGTTTGGTCTTTGCATTGAGTCACTAAGGTGTATATGTGTGTGTGTGTGTGGTGTTATAGACTGTGCATTGAGTCAGAGTGAGCCGTGAGTGTGTGTGTACGAGAGTGTGTGTGCTGGTGGGCTTTTGTTGATGCACTGGTGTGTGTGCATGTGTGTCTGTTGTGCTACAGACTGCATTGAGTCACAGTGAGACATGTTTGTGGGTGCTGGTATAGGCGATTGATTGAGTCACAGTGATCCATTTGTGTGTGCGTGTTAGTATGCGTGTGTTCTTGTTTAGGCTGTGCATTGAGTCACACTGAGGTGTGTGTGTATCCTTGAGTGTGTTGGTATAGATTGTGCATAGAATCACAGTACCATATGTGTGTGTGTGTGCTGCTAAAATCTGAGCATTGAGTCACACTGTCGTGTGTGGTGTGTGTCTGTATGTACTTGTATGGACTGTACATTGAGTCACAGTGAGCATGTGTGTGTGTGTGTGTGTGTGCACTGGTATGCCTTGAACACTGAATCAGGTAGGTGTGTGTGTGTGCTCATATTGGCTTTGAGTTGAGTCACTGAGTTCTATGTGTGTCTGTGTAGGAGGGGGGCTACAGACTATGCATTTAGTCACACTGACACGTTTGTGTACGTGAGTGTGTGTTGTGGCATGTGATTTCATTGAGTCACTGGAGTTTGTGTGTGTGTGTGTGGTGTTACAGACTGCATTGAGTCACAGTGAGGCGTGTGTGTGTATGATGGCATAGGCAATTGATTGAGTCACAGTGACGCATGTGTGTGTGTTCTCATATAGGCTGTGCATTGAATCACAGTGAGACATGTATCTGTGAGTGTGTGCTAGTATATGGTGTGTATTGAGTCACACTGAGTTGTGTGCGTGTGCGTATGTGTTGTTATAGATTGTGCATTGAGTCAGAGTGCCGTGTCAGTGTGTGCATGCTGGTATAGACTATGCACTGAATCAGGGTGAGGGGTGTGTGTGTCTGTGTGTTCTGGTATAGGCAGACCATTGAGTCACACTGAGGTGTGTGTGTGTGTCTGTGTGTGTGTGTGTGTGCTGGTACAGCCTGTGCATTAATCACAGTCAGTTGTGTGTGTATGTTCACCTACAAGTTGCACTTTGTGTCACAGTGTGTCTGTGTGTGATATTATACGGTATACACTGAGTCAAAGGGTGCTGTGTGGGGGGGCTGATGTGCTCTTATAGACTTTGCATTGAGTCACACTGAGTTGTGTGTTTGAAAGTCTGTGTGTGTGTGTGTGTGTGTGTGTGTGTAGAGGTAAACGCTGTGTACTGACTCACAGTGAGCATTGTGTGCTTCTGTGTGTGTGTATGTCTGCTAGCTTAGACTGTGCACAGAGTCCCAGGGAGCCTTGTGTGTGTGTGTGTGTGTGTGTGTGTGTTGGTAAAGACTGTGCATTGGGTCGCAGTGAGCTGTCTTTGTCTGTGTGTGTGACTGCTGGTGTAGGCTGTGCATTGATTCAAGTTGAGCTGTGAGGGTGTGTGTGGTGTTGATATGGACGGTGCACTGTGTCACACTGAGTTGCGTGTGTGTGTTTGTATAATCTGAGCGTTGAGTCACACTGAGGTTTGTGTTTCGTGTCTGAAGGTAGTTGTATGGAATGTGCCTTGGGTCACAATGAATTGTGTATGTGTACGTTTTTGTGTGTACTTGGTGGTGTAGAGTCTGTATTGAGTCACACTAAGTTGTGAGTGTGTGTGTGTGATGGTATAGGATGTGCATTGAGTCACAAAGCCGTGTGTGTGTGTCTGTGCTGGTATAGGCTGTGCATTGATTCACAGTGAGCCTTGTGTATGAGCTAGTACGGATTGTGCATTAGTCAGTGAACCACGTGTGTGCTTTTCTGTGTTTGTCTGGCTGTGAACTGAGTCACAGTGGGCCATGTGTGTTTGTGTCTGATGGTATAGGTGATTCATTGAGTCACAGTGAGCCATGTATGAGTGCGTGTTTGTGTGTGTGTGTGTTGTGCTATAGGGTGAGCATTGAGTCACAGTGTGCTGTGTGTGTGTTGTTGTCTGTGTGTGTAGTATAGTCTGAGCATTCAGTTACAGTGTGATGTGTTGCATTTGTTTCTGCTATTATGAAGTGTACATTGAGTCACAATGAGCCCTCTGTAATTGTGTGTGTGTTTGTGTGTGTTGGTAGAGGCTGTGCATTGAATCAGAATTAGGTGTTTATGTGTGTGCGGTGGTATGAGCTTTGCATTGTGTCATGGAGGTGTGTGTGTGTGTCTGTGTGTGTCTGCTGCTACAGATTTCATTGAGTCACAGTGAGCCTGGTGAGTGTCTGTGTGCTGATAGAGGCTGTGAATTGAGTCACATTTTCTTATATGTGTGTGATTGTGTGCTGGTATACACTGTGCATGGAGTCATAGTGAGCAGGTCTGTGTGTGTCTGTGTGTTTGTGCAGTAGTACAGAAGGAGCATTTAATCAGTTATGTGTGTGTGTGTATGTTCGTTTGGTCTTTGCATTGAGTCACTGAGGTGTACGTGTGTGTGTGTGTGGTGCGATAGATTGTGCATTGAGTCAGAATGAGCCATGAGTGTGTGTGTATGAGAGTGTGTGTGCTGGTGGGATTTTGTTGCACTGGGGTGTGTGTGTGTGTGTACTGCTACAGACTGCATTGAGTCACAGTGAGACGTGTTTGTGTGTGCTGGTATAGGCGATTGATTCACAGTGATCCATTTGTGTGTGTGTGTTAGTATGCGTGTGTTCTTGTTTAGGCTGTGCATTGATTCACACTGCGATGTGTGTGTATGCTTGTGTGTTTTGGTATAGATTGTGCATAGAATCACAGTACCATATGTGTGTGTGTGTGCTGGTAAAATCTGAGCATTGAGTCACACTTTTCTGTGTGCTTTGTGTCTATGTACTTGTATGGACTGTGCATTGAGTCACAGTGAGCATGTGTGTGTGTTTGTGTGTGTGTGTGTGCTCATATTGGCTTTGAGTTGAGTCACTGAAGTGTATATGTGTCTGTTTAGGTGGGGGGCTACAGACTGTGAATTGAGTCACACTGAGTTGTTTGTGTACATGAGTGAGTGTTGTGTATGGGTTTTCATTGAGTCACTGGGTTTTGTGTGTGTGTGTGTTTGTTTGTAGTGCTACGGAATGCATGGGCTCACAGTGAGCTGTGTGTGTGTGTGCTTGCTGGTGTAGGCTGTGCATTGATTCAAGGTTAGCTGTCAGTGTGTGTGGTGCTGGAATGGAATGTGCACTGAGACTCAGTCATCTGTGTGTGTGTGTGCATACATGTGTGCTGGAATCAGCTGTGCACTGCATCATTCTGAGGTGTGTGTGTTTGTGTGTGTGTGCTGAAAAATCTGAGCATTGAGTCACACTGAGGTCTGTGCTGTGTGTCTGTATGTAGTGGTATGGCCTGTGCAAGGAATCAGTGAGCTGTGTGTGTGTGTGTTTGTGTATTTGGTGGTGTAGAGTCTGTATTGAGTCTCATGAAGCTGTGTGTGTGTGTGATGGTATAGGATGTGCATTGGGTCACAGAACCATATATATGTGTCTGAGCTGGTATAGGCAGTGCATTGACTCACAGTGAGTGTTGTGTATGTGCTACTACAGACTGTGCATTGAGTCAGTGATCAATTTTTTGTGTTTGTGTGATTGTCTGCTCATATAGGCTGTGCACTGTGTCACAGTAACCCATGTGTGTTTGTGGGAGTGTGTTTTTGAGTGATGGTATAAGTGGTTCATTGTGTCACAGTGAGCCATGTATGAGTGCATGTTTGTGTGTGTGTGTGTTCTGATAGAGGCTAAGCATTGTGTCACAGTGTGTCGTGTGTGTGTGGTTGTGTGTGTGTTTAGTACAGTCTGCACATTGATTTACAGTGAGATGTTTTACATGTGTTTGTGCTTGTATGAGCTATACGTTGAGTCACAATGAGCCATGCGTGTGTGTGTGTGCTGGTAGAGGCTGAGCATTGAATCACAGTTAGGAGTTTGTTTGTGTGTACTGGTATGGGTTTTGCATTGAGTCACAGAGGTATGTGTGTGTTTGTGTGTGTCTATGTGTGTATGTCTGTGTTGCCACAGACTTCATTGTGTCACAGTGAGCTTTATGAGTGTCTGTGTGCAGATACAGGCTGTGAATTGAGTCCCAGTGTGTTATGTGTGTGTGTGTGTGTGTGTGCTGGTATAGCCTGTGCATTGAGTCACAGTGAGCTGTGTGTGTGTGTGTTTGTTGGTGTAGGCTGTGCAGTGATTCAAGGTGACATGTGATTGTGTGTGTTGAACAGGAACGGACTGTGCACTGAGTCACAGTGAGCCATGTGTGAGTGTGTGCATGTGTGTGAGCCAGTTTAGGATGTGCACTGAGTCACGGTGAGCTGTGTGTGTTTGTGTGTGTGTTCTGGTAAAATATGAGCATTGAGTCACACTGAGGGGTGTCCTGTGTGCCTGTATGTACTGGCATGGACTGTGAATGGAATCACAGTGAGCGCTGTGTGTGTGTATTTTGTTGTATAGAGTCTTTATTGAGTCACACTAAGCTGTGTGTGTGTGTGTGTGTGTGATGGTATAGGTGGTTCATTGAGTCAGAGTGAGCCAAGTATGAGTGTGTGTGTGTGTGTTTTGGAGTAAAAGCTGAGCATTGCATCACAGGGTGTCATGTGTGTGTCTGTTGTTGTGTGTCTGTGTAGTACAGTCTGAGCATTGAGTTACAGTGAGATGTGTTGCATGTGTTTGTGCTAGTATGAACTGTACATTGAGTCACAATGAGCCATGTGTGTTTGTGTGTGTGTGTGTGTGCTGCTGGAGGCTGATCATTGAATCACAGTTACGTGTTTGTGTGTGTGTGCTGGTATGGGCTTTTCATTGAGTCACGGACTTGTATGTGTGTGTGTGTGCATGTGTGTGTGTTGCTAAGATTTAATTCAGTCACAGTGAGCCTTGTGAGTGTATATGTGCTGATATAGGCTGTGAATTGAGTCACAGTGTGTTATGTGTGAGTGTGTCTGTGTGTGTGCTGGTAAAGACAGTGCATTGAGTCACAATAAGTTGTGTGTGTGTGTTAATATTCTCATATAGACTGTGCATTGAGTAACAGTGAGCAAGTGTGTGTGAGTTTGTGGGAGTGTATGAGCACTGGTATGGGTGGAGCATTGAATCAGTTAGGTGTGTGTGTGTCTGTGCTCCTATGGGCTATCTATTGAGCTACTGAGGTGTACATGTGTTTCTGTAGTTTTACCACAGACTGCATTTAATCACAGTGAGCAGGGTGTGTGTGTGTATGTGAGTGTGTGTGCTGGTAGGCTTTCATTGAGTCCCTGGTGTGTGTGTGTGTGTGTGGTGCTACAGACTGCATTGAGTCACAGTGAGACGTGTGTGTGTATGATGGTATAGGCAATTGATTGAGTCACAGTGAGGCATGTGTGTGTGTTCTCATATAGGCTGTGCATTGAATCACAGTGAGCCCTGTATCTGTGAGTGTGTGTTTGTGTGTGCTAGTATAGGGTGTGTATTGAGTCACACTGAGGTGTGTGTGTGTGCGTGTGTGTTGTTATAGCTTGTGCATTGAGTCAGAGTGCCATGTCAGTGTGTGCATTCTGGTATAGACTATGCACTGAATCAGAGTGAGGGGTGTGTGTGTCTGTGTGTTCTGGTATAGGCGGACCATTGGGTCACACTGAGGTGTGTGTGTGTGTGTTTGTGTGTGTGTGTGCTGATACAGCCTGTGCATTAATCGCAGCCAGTTGTGTGTGTATGTGCACCTACAGGTTGCACTTTGTGTCACAGTGTTTTGTGAGTGTGTGTGATATTATATGGTATACAATGAGTCAAAGGGAGGTGTGTGTGGGGGGGTTCATGTGTCTTATAGGCTATGCATTGAGTCACACTGAGTTGTGTGTTTGAAAGTCTGTGTGTGTGTGTGTGTGAGTGTGTAGAGGTAAACGCTGTGTACTGACTCACAGTGAGCATTGTGTGCTTCTGTGTGTGTGTATGTCTGCTAGCTTAGACTGTGCACAGAGTCCCAGGGAGCCTTGTGTGTGTGTGTGTGTGTGTGTGTGTGTGTGTTGGTAAAGACTGTGCATTGGGTCGCAGTGAGCTGTCTTTGTCTGTGTGTGTGACTGCTGGTGTAGGCTGTGCATTGATTCAAGTTGAGCTGTGAGGGTGTGTGTGGTGTTGATATGGACGGTGCACTGTGTCACACTGAGTTGCGTGTGTGTGTTTGTATAATCTGAGCGTTGAGTCACACTGAGGTTTGTGCTTCGTGTCTGAAGGTAGTTGTATGGAATGTGCCTTGGGTCACAATGAATTGTGTATGTGTACGTTTTTGTGTGTACTTGGTGGTGTAGAGTCTGTATTGAGTCACACTAAGTTGTGAGTGTGTGTGTGTGATGGTATAGGATGTGCATTGAGTCACAAAGCCGTGTGTGTGTGTCTGTGCTGGGATAGGCTGTGCATTGATTCACAGTGAGCCTTGTGTATGAGCTAGTACGGATTGTGCATTAGTCAGTGAACCACGTGTGTGCTTTTCTGTGTTTGTCTGGCTGTGAACTGAGTCACAGTGGGCCATGTGTGTTTGTGTCTGATGGTATAGGTGATTCATTGAGTCACAGTGAGCCATGTATGAGTGCGTGTTTGTGTGTGTGTGTGTTGTGCTATAGGGTGAGCATTGAGTCACAGTGTGCTGTGTGTGTGTTGTTGTCTGTGTGTGTAGTATAGTCTGAGCATTCAGTTACAGTGTGATGTGTTGCATGTGTTTCTGCTATTATGAAGTGTACATTGAGTCACAATGAGCCCTCTGTAATTGTGTGTGCGTTTGTGTGTGTTGGTAGAGGCTGTGCATTGAATCAGAATTAGGTGTTTATGTGTGTGCGGTGGTATGAGCTTTGCATTGTGTCATGGAGGTGTGTGTGTGTGTCTGTGTGTGTCTGCTGCTACAGATTTCATTGAGTCACAGTGAGCCTGGTGAGTGTCTGTGTGCTGATAGAGGCTGTGAATTGAGTCACATTTTCTTATATGTGTGTGATTGTGTGCTGGTATACACTGTGCATGGAGTCATAGTGAGCAGGTCTGTGTGTGTCTGTGTGTTTGTGCAGTAGTACAGAAGGAGCATTTAATCAGTTATGTGTGTGTGTGTATGTTCGTTTGGTCTTTGCATTGAGTCACTGAGGTGTACGTGTGTGTGTGTGTGGTGCGATAGATTGTGCATTGAGTCAGAATGAGCCGTGAGTGTGTGTGTATGAGAGTGTGTGTGCTGGTGGGATTTTGTTGCACTGGGGTGTGTGTGTGTGTGTACTGCTACAGACTGCATTGAGTCACAGTGAGAGGTGTTTGTGTGTGCTGGTATAGGCGATTAATTCACAATGATCCATTTGTGTGTGTGTGTTAGTATGCGTGTGTTCTTGTTTGGGCTGTGCATTGAGTCACACTGCGATGTGTGTGTATGCTTGTGTGTTTTGGTATAGATTGTGCATAGAATCACAGTACCATATGTGTGTGTGTGTGCTGGTAAAATCTGAGCATTGAGTCACACTGTCCTGTGTGCTGTGTGTCTATGTACTTGTATGGACTGTGCATTGAGTCACAGTGAGCATGTGTGTGTGTTTGTGTGTGTGTGTGTGCTCATATTGGCTTTGAGTTGAGTCACTGAAGTGTATGTGTGTCTGTTTAGGTGGGGGGCTACAGACTGTGAATTGAGTCACACTGAGTTGTTTGTGTACATGAGTGAGTGTTGTGTATGGGTTTTCATTGAGTCACTGGGTTTTGTGTGTGTGTGTGTGTGTGTTTGTAGTGCTACGGACTGCATGGGGTCACAGTGAACTGTGTGTGTGTGTGCTTGCTGCTGTAGGCTGTGCATTGATTCAAGGTTAGCTGTCAGTGTGTGTGGTGCTGGAATGGAATGTGCACTGAGACACAGTCATCTGTGTGTGTGTGTGCATACATGTGTGCTGGAATCAGCTGTGCACTGCATCACTGTGAGCCATGTGTGTGTTTGTGTGTGTGTGCTGGAAAATCTGAGCATTGAGTTACACTGAGTTCTGTGCTGTGTGTCTGTATGTAGTGGTATGGCCTGTGCAAGGAATCAGTGAGCTGTGTGTGTGTGTGTTTGTGTATTTGGTGGTGTAGAGTCTGTATTGAGTCTCATGAAGCTGTGTGTGTGTGTGTGTGTGTGTGATGGTATAGGATGTGCATTGGGTCACAGAGCCGTATATATGTGTCTGAGCTGGTATAGGCAGTGCATTGACTCACAGTGAGTGTTGTGTATGTGCTACTACAGACTGTGCATTGAGTAAGTGATCAATTTTGTGTGTTTGTGTGATTGTCTGCTCATATAGGCTGTGCACTGTGTCACAGTAACCTATGTGTGTTTGTGGGAGTGTGTTTTTGAGTGATGGTATAAGTGGTTCATTGTGTCACAGTGAGCCATGTATGAGTGCATGTTTGTGTGTGTGTGTGTGTTCTGGTAGAGGCTAAGCATTGTGTCACAGTGTGCCATGTGTGTGTGTGGTTGTGTGTGTGTGTAGTACAGTCTGAACATTGATTTACAGTGAGATGTCTTGTATGTGTTTGTGCTTGTATGAACTATACGTTGAGTCACAATGAGCCATGCGTGTGTGTGTGTGCTGGTAGAGGCTGAGCATTGAATCACAGTTAGGAGTTTTTTTGTGTGTACTGGTATGGGCTTTGCATTGAGTCACAGAGGTATGTGTGTGTTTGTGTGTGTCTATGTGTGTATGTCTGTGTTGCCACAGACTTCATTGTGTCAGAGTGAGCTTTATGAGTGTCTGTGTGCAGATACGGGCTGTGAATTGAGTCCCAGTGTGTTATGTGTGTGTGTGTGTGTGTGTGCTGGTATAGCCTGTGCATTGAGTCACAGTGAGCTGTGTGTGTGTGTGTTTGCTGGTGTAGGCTGTGCAGTGATTCAAGGTGACCTGTGATTGTGTGTGTTGAACAGGAACGGACTGTGCACTGAGTCACAGTGAGCCATGTGTGAGTGTGTGCATGTGTGTGAGCCAGTTTAGGATGTGCACTGAGTCACGGTGAGCTGTGTGTGTTTGTGTGTGTGTTCTGGTAAAATATGAGCATTGAGTCACACTGAGGGGTGTCCTGTGTGTCTGTATGTACTGGCATGGACTGTGAATGGAATCACAGTGAGCGCTGTGTGTGTGTATTTTGTTGTATAGAGTCTTTATTGAGTCACACTAAGCTGTGTGTGTGTATGTGTGTGTGTGTGATGGTATAGGTGGTTCATTGAGTCAGAGTGAGCCAAGTATGAGTGTGTGTGTGTGTTTTTGGGTAAAAGCTGAGCATTGCATCACAGGGTGTCATGTGTGTGTCTGTTGTTGTGTGTCTGTGTAGTACAGTCTGAGCATTGAGTTACAGTGAGATGTGTTGCATGTGTTTGTGCTAGTATGAACTGCACATTGAGTCACAACGAGCCATGTGTGTTTGTGTGTGTGTGTGTGTGCTGGTGGAGGCTGATCATTGAGTCACAGTTACGTGTTTGTGTGTGTGTGCTGGTATGGGCTTTTCATTGAGTCACGGACTTGTATGTGTGTGTGTGCATGTGTGTGTGTTGCTAAGATTTACTTCAGTCACAGTGAGCCTTGTGAGTGTATAGGCTGTGAATTGAGTCACAGTGTGTTATGTGTGAGTGTGTCTGTGTGTGTGCTGGTAAAGACAGTGCATTGAGTCACAATAAGTTGTGTGTGTGTTAATATTCTCATATAGACTCTGCATTGAGTAACAGTGAGCAAGTGTGTGTGAGTTTGTGGGAGTGTATGAGCACTGGTATGGGTGGAGCCTTGAATCAGTAAGGTGTGTGTGTGTGTATTCGTTTGGTCTTTGCATTGAGTCACTAAGGTGTATATGTGTGTGTGTGTGTGTGGTGTTATAGAGTGTGCATTGAGTCAGAGTGAGCCGTGAGTGTGTGTGTACGAGAGTGTGTGTGCTGGTGGGCTTTTGTTGATGCACTGGTGTGTGTGCATGTGTGTCTGTTGTGCTACAGACTGCATTGAGTCACAGTGAGACATGTTTGTGGGTGCTGGTATAGGCGATTGATTGAGTCACAGTGATCCATTTGTGTGTGCGTGTTAGTATGCATGTGTTCTTGTTTAGGCTGTGCATTGAGTCACACTGAGGTGTGTGTGTATCCTTGAGTGTGTTGGTATAGATTGTGCATAGAATCACAGTACCATATGTGTGTGTGTGTGCTGCTAAAATCTGAGCATTGAGTCACACTGTCGTGTGTGGTGTGTGTCTGTATGTACTTGTATGGACTGTACATTGAGTCACAGTGAGCATGTGTGTGTGTGTGTGTGTGTGTGCACTGGTATGCCTTGAACACTGAATCAGCTAGGTGTGTGTGTGTGCTCATATTGGCTTTGAGTTGAGTCACTGAGTTCTATGTGTGTCTGTGTAGGAGGGGGGCTACAGACTATGCATTTAGTCACACTGACACGTTTGTGTACGTGAGTGTGTGTTGTGGTATGTGATTTCATTGAGTCACTGGAGTTTGTGTGTGTGTGTGTGGTGTTACAGACTGCATTGAGTCACAGTGAGGCGTGTGTGTGTATGATGGCATAGGCAATTGATTGAGTCACAGTGACGCATGTGTGTGTGTTCTCATATAGGCTGTGCATTGAATCACAGTGAGACATGTATCTGTGAGTGTGTGCTAGTATATGGTGTGTATTGAGTCACACTGAGGTGTGTGCGTGTGCGTATGTGTTGTTATAGATTGTGCATTGAGTCAGAGTGCCGTGTCAGTGTGTGCATGCTGGTATAGACTATGCACTGAATCAGGGTGAGGGGGATGTGTGTCTGTGTGTTCTGGTATAGGCAGACCATTGAGTCACACTGAGGTGTGTGTGTGTGTCTGTGTGTGTGTGTGTGTGCTGGTACAGCCTGTGCATTAATCACAGTCAGTTGTGTGTGTATGTTCACCTACAAGTTGCACTTTGTGTCACAGTGTGTCTGTGTGTGATATTATACGGTATACACTGAGTCAAAGGGAGCTGTGTGGGGGGGCTGATGTGCTCTTATAGACTTTGCATTGAGTCACACTGAGTTGTGTGTTTGAAAGTCTGTGTGTGTGTGTGTGTGTGTGTGTAGAGGTAAACGCTGTGTACTGACTCACAGTGAGCATTGTGTGCTTCTGTGTGTGTGTATGTCTGCTAGCTTAGACTGTGCACAGAGTCCCAGGGAGCCTTGTGTGTGTGTGTGTGTGTGTGTGTTGGTAAAGACTGTGCATTGGGTCGCAGTGAGCTGTCTTTGTCTGTGTGTGTGACTGCTGGTGTAGGCTGTGCATTGATTCAAGTTGAGCTGTGAGGGTGTGTGTGGTGTTGATATGGACGGTGCACTGTGTCACACTGAGTTGCGTGTGTGTGTTTGTATAATCTGAGCGTTGAGTCACACTGAGGTTTGTGCTTCGTGTCTGAAGGTAGTTGTATGGAATGTGCCTTGGGTCACAATGAATTGTGTATGTGTACGTTTTTGTGTGTACTTGGTGGTGTAGAGTCTGTATTGAGTCACACTAAGTTGTGAGTGTGTGTGTGTGATGGTATAGGATGTGCATTGAGTCACAAAGCCGTGTGTGTGTGTCTGTGCTGGTATAGGCTGTGCATTGATTCACAGTGAGCCTTGTGTATGAGCTAGTACGGATTGTGCATTAGTCAGTGAACCACGTGTGTGCTTTTCTGTGTTTGTCTGGCTGTGAACTGAGTCACAGTGGGCCATGTGTGTTTGTGTCTGATGGTATAGGTGATTCATTGAGTCACAGTGAGCCATGTATGAGTGCGTGTTTGTGTGTGTGTGTGTTGTGCTATAGGGTGAGCATTGAGTCACAGTGTGCTGTGTGTGTGTTGTTGTCTGTGTGTGTAGTATAGTCTGAGCATTCAGTTACAGTGTGATGTGTTGCATGTGTTTCTGCTATTATGAAGTGTACATTGAGTCACAATGAGCCCTCTGTAATTGTGTGTGTGTTTGTGTGTGTTGGTAGAGGCTGTGCATTGAATCAGAATTAGGTGTTTATGTGTGTGCGGTGGTATGAGCTTTGCATTGTGTCATGGAGGTGTGTGTGTGTGTCTGTGTGTGTCTGCTGCTACAGATTTCATTGAGTCACAGTGAGCCTGGTGAGTGTCTGTGTGCTGATAGAGGCTGTGAATTGAGTCACATTTTCTTATATGTGTGTGATTGTGTGCTGGTATACACTGTGCATGGAGTCATAGTGAGCAGGTCTGTGTGTGTCTGTGTGTTTGTGCAGTAGTACAGAAGGAGCATTTAATCAGTTATGTGTGTGTGTGTATGTTCGTTTGGTCTTTGCATTGAGTCACTGAGGTGTACGTGTGTGTGTGTGTGGTGCGATAGATTGTGCATTGAGTCAGAATGAGCCATGAGTGTGTGTGTATGAGAGTGTGTGTGCTGGTGGGATTTTGTTGCACTGGGGTGTGTGTGTGTGTGTACTGCTACAGACTGCATTGAGTCACAGTGAGACGTGTTTGTGTGTGCTGGTATAGGCGATTGATTCACAGTGATCCATTTGTGTGTGTGTGTTAGTATGCGTGTGTTCTTGTTTAGGCTGTGCATTGATTCACACTGCGATGTGTGTGTATGCTTGTGTGTTTTGGTATAGATTGTGCATAGAATCACAGTACCATATGTGTGTGTGTGTGCTGGTAAAATCTGAGCATTGAGTCACACTTTTCTGTGTGCTTTGTGTCTATGTACTTGTATGGACTGTGCATTGAGTCACAGTGAGCATGTGTGTGTGTTTGTGTGTGTGTGTGTGCTCATATTGGCTTTGAGTTGAGTCACTGAAGTGTATGTGTGTCTGTTTAGGTGGGGGGCTACAGACTGTGAATTGAGTCACACTGAGTTGTTTGTGTACATGAGTGAGTGTTGTGTATGGGTTTTCATTGAGTCACTGGGTTTTGTGTGTGTGTGTGTTTGTTTGTAGTGCTACGGAATGCATGGGCTCACAGTGAGCTGTGTGTGTGTGTGCTTGCTGGTGTAGGCTGTGCATTGATTCAAGGTTAGCTGTCAGTGTGTGTGGTGCTGGAATGGAATGTGCACTGAGACTCAGTCATCTGTGTGTGTGTGTGCATACATGTGTGCTGGAATCAGCTGTGCACTGCATCATTCTGAGGTGTGTGTGTTTGTGTGTGTGTGCTGAAAAATCTGAGCATTGAGTCACACTGAGGTCTGTGCTGTGTGTCTGTATGTAGTGGTATGGCCTGTGCAAGGAATCAGTGAGCTGTGTGTGTGTGTGTTTGTGTATTTGGTGGTGTAGAGTCTGTATTGAGTATCATGAAGCTGTGTGTGTGTGTGATGGTATAGGATGTGCATTGGGTCACAGAACCATATATATGTGTCTGAGCTGGTATAGGCAGTGCATTGACTCACAGTGAGTGTTGTGTATGTGCTACTACAGACTGTGCATTGAGTCAGTGATCAATTTTGTGTGTTTGTGTGATTGTCTGCTCATATAGGCTGTGCACTGTGTCACAGTAACCCATGTGTGTTTGTGGGAGTGTGTTTTTGAGTGATGGTATAAGTGGTTCATTGTGTCACAGTGAGCCATGTATGAGTGCATGTTTGTGTGTGTGTGTGTTCTGGTAGAGGCTAAGCATTGTGTCACAGTGTGTCATGTGTGTGTGTGGTTGTGTGTGTGTTTAGTACAGTCTGCACATTGATTTACAGTGAGATGTTTTACATGTGTTTGTGCTTGTATGAGCTATACGTTGAGTCAGAATGAGCCATGCGTGTGTGTGTGTGCTGGTAGAGGCTGAGCATTGAATCACAGTTAGGAGTTTGTTTGTGTGTACTGGTATGGGTTTTGCATTGAGTCACAGAGGTATGTGTGTGTTTGTGTGTGTCTATGTGTGTATGTCTGTGTTGCCACAGACTTCATTGTGTCAGAGTGAGCTTTATGAGTGTCTGTGTGCAGATACAGGCTGTGAATTGAGTCCCAGTGTGTTACGTGTGTGTGTGTGTGTGTGCTGGTATAGCCTGTGCATTGAGTCACAGTGAGCTGTGTGTGTGTGTGTTTGTTGGTGTAGGCTGTGCAGTGATTCAAGGTGACCTGTGATTGTGTGTGTTGAACAGGAACGGACTGTGCACTGAGTCACAGTGAGCCATGTGTGAGTGTGTGCATGTGTGTGAGCCAGTTTAGGATGTGCACTGAGTCACGGTGAGCTGTGTGTGTTTGTGTGTGTGTTCTGGTAAAATATGAGCATTGAGTCACACTGAGGGGTGTCCTGTGTGCCTGTATGTACTGGCATGGACTGTGAATAGAATCACAGTGAGCGCTGTGTGTGTGTATTTTGTTGTATAGAGTCTTTATTGAGTCACACTAAGCTGTGTGTGTGTGTGTGTGTGTGATGGTATAGGTGGTTCATTGAGTCAGAGTGAGCCAAGTATGAGTGTGTGTGTGTGTGTTTTGGAGTAAAAGCTGAGCATTGCATCACAGGGTGTCATGTGTGTGTCTGTTGTTGTGTGTCTGTGTAGTACAGTCTGAGCATTGAGTTACAGTGAGATGTGTTGCATGTGTTTGTGCTAGTATGAACTGTACATTGAGTCACAACGAGCCATGTGTGTTTGTGTGTGTGTGTGTGTGCTGCTGGAGGCTGATCATTGAATCACAGTTACGTGTTTGGGTGTGTGTGCTGGTATGGGCTTTTCATTGAGTCACGGACTTGTATGTGTGTGTGTGTGCATGTGTGTGTGTTGCTAAGATTTAATTCAGTCACAGTGAGCCTTGTGAGTGTATATGTGCTGATATAGGCTGTGAATTGAGTCACAGTGTGTTATGTGTGAGTGTGTCTGTGTGTGTGCTGGTAAAGACAGTGCATTGAGTCACAATAAGTTGTGTGTGTGTTAATATTCTCATATAGACTGTGCATTGAGTAACAGTGAGCAAGTGTGTGTGAGTTTGTGGGAGTGTATGAGCACTGGTATGGGTGGAGCATTGAATCAGTTAGGTGTGTGTGTGTCTGTGCTCCTATGGGCTATCTATTGAGCTACTGAGGTGTACATGTGTTTCTGTAGTTTTACCACAGACTGCATTTAATCACAGTGAGCAGGGTGTGTGTGTGTATGTGAGTGTGTGTGCTGGTAGGCTTTCATTGAGTCCCTGGTGTGTGTGTGTGTGTGTGGTGCTACAGACTGCATTGAGTCACAGTGAGACGTGTGTGTGTATGATGGTATAGGCAATTGATTGAGTCACAGTGAGGCATGTGTGTGTGTTCTCATATAGGCTGTGCATTGAATCACAGTGAGCCCTGTATCTGTGAGTGTGTGTTTGTGTGTGCTAGTATAGGGTGTGTATTGAGTCACACTGAGGTGTGTGTGTGTGCATGTGTGTTGTTATAGCTTGTGCATTGAGTCAGAGTGCCATGTCAGTGTGTGCATTCTGGTATAGACTATGCACTGAATCAGAGTGAGGGGGGTGTGTGTCTGTGTGTTCTGGTATAGGCGGACCATTGGGTCACACTGAGGTGTGTGTGTGTGTGTTTGTGTGTGTGTGTGCTGATACAGCCTGTGCATTAATCGCAGCCAGTTGTGTGTGTATGTGCACCTACAGGTTGCACTTTGTGTCACAGTGTTTTGTGAGTGTGTGTGATATTATATGGTATACAATGAGTCAAAGGGAGGTGTGTGTGGGGGGGTTCATGTGTCTTATAGGCTATGCATTGAGTCACACTGAGCTGTGTGTTTGAATGTCTGTATGTGTTTGTGTGTGTGTAGAGGTATAGGCTGTGTATTGACTCACAGTGAGCATTGTGTGCTTCTGTGTGTGTTTATGTCTGCTAGCTTAGCCTGTGCACTGAGTCACAGGGAGCCTTGTGTGTGTGTGTGTGTGTGTGTGTGTGTTGGTAAAGACTGTGCATTGGGTCACAGTGAGCTGTCTTTGTCTTTGTGTGATTGCTGGTGTAGACTGTGCATTGATTCAAGTTGAGCTGTGAGTGTGTGTGTGGTGTTGGTATGGACGGTGCACTGAGTCACACTGAGCTGTGAGTGTGTGTGTACATGCTGGTATAATCTGAGCGTTGAGTCACACTGAGGTGTGTGCTTTGTGTCTGTATGTAGTTGTATGGAATGTGCCTTGGGTCAGAATGAATTGTGTATGTGTACGTTTTTGTGTGTACTTGGTGGTGTAGAGTCTGTATTGAGTCACACTAAGCTGTGAGTGTGTGTGTGATAGGATGATAGGTATCCTATACCTGATAGGTATAGGATGTGCATTGAGTCACAAAGCCGTGTGTGTGTGTCTGTGCTGAGATAGGTTGTGCATTGATTCACAGTGAGTCTTGTTTATGTGATAGTACAGACCGTGCATTGATTCAGTAAACCATGTGTGTGCTTTTCTGTGTTTGTCTGCTGATATAGGCTGTGAACTGAGTCACAGTGGGCCATGTGTGTTTGTGTCTGATGGTATAGGTGATTCATTGAATCACAGTGAGCCATATATGAGTGCGTGTTTGTGTGTGTGTTGTGCTGTAGGGTGAGCATTGAGTCACAGTGAGCCGTGTGTGTGTTGTTGTGTGTGTGTGTAGTACAGTCTGAGCATTCAGTTACAGTGCGATGTGTTGCTTGTGTTTCTGCTATTATGAAGTGTACATTGAGTCACAATGAGCCGTCTGTAATTGTGTGTGTGTGTGTGTGTGTTGGTAGAGGCTGTGAATTGAATCAGAATTAGGTGATTATGTGTGTGTGGTGGTATGAGCTTTGCATTGTGTCATGGAGGTATGTGTGTGTGTGTTGCTACAGACTTCATTGAGTAACAGTGAGCCTGGTGAGTGTCTCTGTGCTGATAGAGGCTGTGAATTGAGTCACAGTTTCTTATGTGTGTGTGATTGTGTGCTGGTGTACACGGTGCATTGAGTCATAGTGAGCAGGTCTGTGTGTGTCTTTGTTTTTCTGCAGTAGTACGGGTGGAGCCTTTAATCAGTTATGTGTGTGTGTGTGTGTGTTCGTTTGGTCTTTACATTGAGTCACTAAGGTGTATATGTGTGTGTGTGTGGTGTTATAGACTGTGCATTGAGTCAGAGTGAGCCGTGAGTGTGTGTGTATGAGAGTGTGTGTGCTGGTGGGCTTTTGTTGATGCACTGGTGTGTGTGCATGTGCGTCTGTTGTACTACAGACTGCATTGAGTCACATTGAGACATGTTTGTGTGTGCTGGTATAGGCGATTGATTGAGTCACAGTGATCCATTTGTGTGTGCATGTTAGTATGCGTGTGTTCTTGTTTAGGCTGTGCATTGAGTCACACTGAGGTGTGTGTGTATCCTTGTGTGTGTTGGTATAGATTGTGCATAGAATCACAGTACCATATGTGTGTGTGTGTGCTGGTAAAATCTGAGCATTGAGTCACACTGTCGTGTGTGGTGTATGTCTGAATGTACTTGTATGGACTGTACATTGAGTCACAGTGAGCATGTGTGTGTGTGTGTGTGTGCACTGGTATGTCTTGAACACTGAATCAGCTAGGTGTGTGTGAATGCTCATATTGGCTTTGAGTTGAGTCACTGATGTCTATGTGTGTCTGTGTAGGAGGGGGGCTACAGACTATGCATTTAGTCACACTGACACGTTTGTGTACGTGAGTGTGTGTTGTGATTTCATTGAGTCACTGGAGTTTGTGTGTGTGTGTGTGTGGTGTTACAGACTGCATTGAGTCACAGTGAGGCGTGTGTGTGTATGATGGCATAGGCAATTGATTGAGTCACAGTGAGACATGTGTGTGTGTTCTCATATAGGCTGTGCATTGAATCACAGTGAGACATGTATCTGTGAGTGTGTGTTTGTGTGTGCTAGTATATGGTGTGTACTGAGTCACACTGAGGTGTGTGTGTGTGCGTATGTGTTGTTATAGATTGTGCATTGAGTCAGAGTGCCGTGTCAGTGTGTGCATGCTGGTATAGACTATGCACTGAATCAGGGTGAGGGGTGTGTGTGTCTGTGTGTTCTGGTATAGGCGGACCATTGAGTCACACTGAGGTGTGTGTGTGTGTCTGTGTGTGTGTGTGTGTGCTGGTACAGCCTGTGCATTAATCACAGTCAGTTGTGTGTGTATGTTCATCTACAAGTTGCACTTTGTGTCACAGTGTGTCTGTGTGTGATATTATACGGTATACACTGAGTCAAAGGGAGCTGTGTGTGTGTGGGGGTGCATGTGCTCTTATACACTTTGCATTGAGTCACACTGAGCTGTGTGTTTGAAAGTCTGTCTGGGTGTGTGTGTGTGTAGAGGTATAGGCTGTGTACTGACTCACAGTGAGCATTGTGTGCTTCTGTGTGTGTGTATGTCTGCTAGCTTAGACTGTGCACAGAGTCCCAGGGAGCCGTGTGTGTCTGTGTGTGTGTGTGTGTTGGTAAAGACTGTGCATTGGGTCACAGTGAGCTGTCTTTGTCTGTGTGTGTGACTGCTGGTGTAGGCTGTGCATTGATTCAAGTTGAGCTGTGAGGGTGTGTGTGGTGTTGATATGGACGGTGCACTGTGTCACACTGAGTTGCGTGTGCGTGCTGGTATAATCTGAGCGTTGAGTCACACTGAGGTTTGTGCTTCGTGTCTGAAGGTAGTTGTATGGAATGTGCCTTGGATCACAATGAATTGTGTATGTGTACGTTTTTGTGTGTACTTGGTGGTGTAGAGTCTGTATTGAGTCACACTAAGTTGTGAGTGTGTGTGTGTGATGGTATAGGATGTGCATTGAGTCACAAAGCCGTGTGTGTGTGTCTGTGCTGGTATAGGCTGTGCATTGATTCACAGTGAGCCTTGTGTATGAGCTAGTACGGATTGTGCATTAGTCAGTGAACCACGTGTGTGCTTTTCTGTGTTTGTCTGCTGATATAGGCCGTGAACTGAGTCACAGTGGGCCATGTGTGTTTGTGTCTGATGGTATAGGTGATTCATTGAGTCACAGTGAGCCATGTATGAGTGCGTGTTTGTGTGTGTGTGTGTTGTGCTATAGGGTGAGCATTGAGTCACAGTGTGCTGTGTGTGTGTTGTCTGTGTGTGTAGTACAGTCTGAGCATTCAGTTACAGTGTGATGTGTTGCATGTGTTTCTGCTATTATGAAGTGTACATTGAGTCACAATGAGCCCTCTGTAATTGTGTGTGTGTTTGTGTGTGTTGGTAGAGGCTGTGCATTGAATCAGAATTAGGTGTTTATGTGTGTGCGGTGGTATGAGCTTTGCATTGTGTCATGGAGGTGTGTGTGTGTGTCTGTGTGTGTCTGCTGCTACAGATTTCATTGAGTCACAGTGAGCCTGGTGAGTGTCTGTGTGCTGATAGAGGCTGTGAATTGAGTCACATTTTCTTATATGTGTGTGATTGTGTGCTGGTATACACTGTGCATGGAGTCATAGTGAGCAGGTCTGTGTGTGTCTGTGTGTTTGTGCAGTAGTACAGAAGGAGCATTTAATCAGTTATGTGTGTGTGTGTATGTTCGTTTGGTCTTTGCATTGAGTCACTGAGGTGTACGTGTGTGTGTGTGTGGTGCGATAGATTGTGCATTGAGTCAGAATGAGCCGTGAGTGTGTGTGTATGAGAGTGTGTGTGCTGGTGGGATTTTGTTGCACTGGGGTGTGTGTGTGTGTGTACTGCTACAGACTGCATTGAGTCACAGTGAGACGTGTTTGTGTGTGCTGGTATAGGCGATTGATTCACAGTGATCCATTTGTGTGTGTGTGTTAGTATGCGTGTGTTCTTGTTTGGGCTGTGCATTGAGTCACACTGCGATGTGTGTGTATGCTTGTGTGTTTTGGTATAGATTGTGCATAGAATCACAGTACCATATGTGTGTGTGTGTGCTGGTAAAATCTGAGCATTGAGTCACACTGTCCTGTGTGCTGTGTGTCTATGTACTTGTATGGACTGTGCATTGAGTCACAGTGAGCATGTGTGTGTGTTTGTGTGTGTGTGTGTGCTCATATTGGCTTTGAGTTGAGTCACTGAAGTGTATGTGTGTCTGTTTAGGTGGGGGGCTACAGACTGTGAATTGAGTCACACTGAGTTGTTTGTGTACATGAGTGAGTGTTGTGTATGGGTTTTCATTGAGTCACTGGGTTTTGTGTGTGTGTGTGTGTGTGTCTTTGTAGTGTTGCGGACTGCATTGGGTCACAGTGAGCTGTGTGTGTGTGTGTTTGCTGGTGTAGGCTGTGCATTGATTCAAGGTTAGCTGTCAGTGTGTGTGGTGCTGGAATGGAATGTGCACTGAGACACAGTCATCTGTGTGTGTGTGTGCATACATGTGTGCTGGAATCAGCTGTGCACTGCATCACTGTGAGCCATGTGTGTGTTTGTGTGTGTGTGCTGGAAAATCTGAGCATTGAGTTACACTGAGTTCTGTGCTGTGTGTCTGTATGTAGTGGTATGGCCTGTGCAAGGAATCAGTGAGCTGTGTGTGTGTGTGTTTGTGTATTTGGTGGTGTAGAGTCTGTATTGAGTCTCATGAAGCTGTGTGTGTGTGTGTGTGTGATGGTATAGGATGTGCATTGGGTCACAGAGCCGTATATATGTGTCTGAGCTGGTATAGGCAGTGCATTGACTCACAGTGAGTGTTGTGTATGTGCTACTACAGACTGTGCATTGAGTCAGTGATCAATTTTGTGTGTTTGTGTGATTGTCTGCTCATATAGGCTGTGCACTGTGTCACAGTAACCCATGTGTGTTTGTGGGAGTGTGTTTTTGAGTGATGGTATAAGTGGTTCATTGTGTCACAGTGAGCCATGTATGAGTGCATGTTTGTGTGTGTGTGTGTGTGTTCTGGTAGAGGCTAAGCATTGTGTCACAGTGTGCCATGTGTGTGTGTGGTTGTGTGTGTGTGTAGTACAGTCTGAACATTGATTTACAGTGAGATGTCTTGTATGTGTTTGTGCTTGTATGAACTATACGTTGAGTCACAATGAGCCATGCGTGTGTGTGTGTGCTGGTAGAGGCTGAGCATTGAATCACAGTTAGGAGTTTGTTTGTGTGTACTGGTATGGGCTTTGCATTGAGTCACAGAGGTATGTGTGTGTTTGTGTGTGTCTATGTGTGTATGTCTGTGTTGCCACAGACTTCATTGTGTCAGAGTGAGCTTTATGAGTGTCTGTGTGCAGATACAGGCTGTGAATTGAGTCCCAGTGTGTTATGTGTGTGTGTGTGTGTGTTGGTATAGCCTGTGCATTGAGTCACAGTGAGCTGTGTGTGTGTGTGTTTGCTGGTGTAGGCTGTGCAGTGATTCAAGGTGACCTGTGATTGTGTGTGTTGAACAGGAACGGACTGTGCACTGAGTCACAGTGAGCCATGTGTGAGTGTGTGCATGTGTGTGAGCCAGTTTAGGATGTGCACTGAGTCACGGTGAGCTGTGTGTGTTTGTGTGTGTGTTCTGGTAAAATATGAGCATTGAGTCACACTGAGGGGTGTCCTGTGTGTCTGTATGTACTGGCATGGACTGTGAATGGAATCACAGTGAGCGCTGTGTGTGTGTATTTTGTTGTATAGAGTCTTTATTGAGTCACACTAAGCTGTGTGTGTGTATGTGTGTGTGTGTGATGGTATAGGTGGTTCATTGAGTCAGAGTGAGCCAAGTATGAGTGTGTGTGTGTGTTTTTGGGTAAAAGCTGAGCATTGCATCACAGGGTGTCATGTGTGTGTCTGTTGTTGTGTGTCTGTGTAGTACAGTCTGAGCATTGAGTTACAGTGAGATGTGTTGCATGTGTTTGTGCTAGTATGAACTGCACATTGAGTCACAACGAGCCATGTGTGTTTGTGTGTGTGTGTGTGTGCTGCTGGAGGCTGATCATTGAATCACAGTTACGTGTTTGTGTGTGTGTGCTGGTATGGGCTTTTCATTGAGTCACGGACTTGTATGTGTGTGTGTGTGCATGTGTGTGTGTTGCTAAGATTTACTTCAGTCACAGTGAGCCTTGTGAGTGTATAGGCTGTGAATTGAGTCACAGTGTGTTATGTGTGAGTGTGTCTGTGTGTGTGCTGGTAAAGACAGTGCATTGAGTCACAATAAGTTGTGTGTGTGTTAATATTCTCATATAGACTCTGCATTGAGTAACAGTGAGCAAGTGTGTGTGAGTTTGTGGGAGTGTATGAGCACTGGTATGGGTGGAGCCTTGAATCAGTAAGGTGTGTGTGTGTGTATTCGTTTGGTCTTTGCATTGAGTCACTAAGGTGTATATGTGTGTGTGTGTGGTGTTATAGACTGTGCATTGAGTCAGAGTGAGCCGTGAGTGTGTGTGTACGAGAGTGTGTGTGCTGGTGGGCTTTTGTTGATGCACTGGTGTGTGTGCATGTGTGTCTGTTGTGCTACAGACTGCATTGAGTCACAGTGAGACATGTTTGTGGGTGCTGGTATAGGCGATTGATTGAGTCACAGTGATCCATTTGTGTGTGCGTGTTAGTATGCGTGTGTTCTTGTTTAGGCTGTGCATTGAGTCACACTGAGGTGTGTGTGTATCCTTGAGTGTGTTGGTATAGATTGTGCATAGAATCACAGTACCATATGTGTGTGTGTGTGCTGCTAAAATCTGAGCATTGAGTCACACTGTCGTGTGTGGTGTGTGTCTGTATGTACTTGTATGGACTGTACATTGAGTCACAGTGAGCATGTGTGTGTGTGTGTGTGTGTGTGCACTGGTATGCCTTGAACACTGAATCAGCTAGGTGTATGTGTGTGCTCATATTGGCTTTGAGTTGAGTCACTGAGTTCTATGTGTGTCTGTGTAGGAGGGGGGCTACAGACTATGCATTTAGTCACACTGACACGTTTGTGTACGTGAGTGTGTGTTGTGGTATGTGATTTCATTGAGTCACTGGAGTTTGTGGGTGTGTGTGTGTGGTGTTACAGACTGCATTGAGTCACAGTGAGGCGTGTGTGTGTATGATGGCATAGGCAATTGATTGAGTCACAGTGACGCATGTGTGTGTGTTCTCATATAGGGTGTGCATTGAATCACAGTGAGACATGTATCTGTGTGTGTTTGTGTGTGCTAGTATATGGTGTGTATTGAGTCACACTGAGGTGTGTGTGTGTGTGTATGTGTTGTTATAGATTGTGCATTGAGTCAGAGTGCCGTGTCAGTGTGTGCATGCTGGTATAGACTATGCACTGAATCAGGGTGAGGGGTGTGTGTGTCTGTGTGTTCTGGTATAGGCGGACCATTGAGTCACACTGAGGTGTGTGTGTGTGTCTGTGTGTGTGTGTGTGTGCTGGTACAGCCTGTGCATTAATCACAGTCAGTTGTGTGTGTATGTTCACCTACAAGTTGCACTTTGTGTCACAGTGTGTCTGTGTGTGATATTATACGGTATACACTGAGTCAAAGGGAGCTGTGTGGGGAGGCTGATGTGCTCTTATAGACTTTGCATTGAGTCACACTGAGTTGTGTGTTTGAAAGTCTGTCTGTGTGTGTGTGTGTGTGTGTAGAGGTAAACGCTGTGTACTGACTCACAGTGAGCATTGTGTGCTTCTGTGTGTGTGTATGTCTGCTAGCTTAGACTGTGCACAGAGTCCCAGGGAGCCTTGTGTGTGTGTGTGTGTGTGTGTGTGTGTTGGTAAAGACTGTGCATTGGGTCGCAGTGAGCTGTCTTTGTCTGTGTGTGTGACTGCTGGTGTAGGCTGTGCATTGATTCAAGTTGAGCTGTGAGGGTGTGTGTGGTGTTGATATGGACGGTGCACTGTGTCACACTGAGTTGCGTGTGTGTGTTTGTATAATCTGAGCGTTGAGTCACACTGAGGTTTGTGCTTCGTGTCTGAAGGTAGTTGTATGGAATGTGCCTTGGGTCACAATGAATTGTGTATGTGTACGGTTTTGTGTGTACTTGGTGGTGTAGAGTCTGTATTGAGTCACACTAAGTTGTGAGTGTGTGTGTGTGATGGTATAGGATGTGCATTGAGTCACAAAGCCGTGTGTGTGTGTCTGTGCTGGTATAGGCTGTGCATTGATTCACAGTGAGCCTTGTGTATGAGCTAGTACGGATTGTGCATTAGTCAGTGAACCACGTGTGCTTTTCTGTGTTTGTCTGGCTGTGAACTGAGTCACAGTGGGCCATGTGTGTTTGTGTCTGATGGTATAGGTGATTCATTGAGTCACAGTGAGCCATGTATGAGTGCGTGTTTGTGTGTGTGTGTGTTGTGCTATAGGGTGAGCATTGAGTCACAGTGTGCTGTGTGTGTGTTGTTGTCTGTGTGTGTAGTATAGTCTGAGCATTCAGTTACAGTGTGATGTGTTGCATGTGTTTCTGCTATTATGAAGTGTACATTGAGTCACAATGAGCCCTCTGTAATTGTGTGTGTGTTTGTGTGTGTTGGTAGAGGCTGTGCATTGAATCAGAATTAGGTGTTTATGTGTGTGCGGTGGTATGAGCTTTGCATTGTGTCATGGAGGTGTGTGTGTGTGTCTGTGTGTGTCTGCTGCTACAGATTTCATTGAGTCACAGTGAGCCTGGTGAGTGTCTGTGTGCTGATAGAGGCTGTGAATTGAGTCACATTTTCTTATATGTGTGTGACTGTGTGCTGGTATACACTGTGCATGGAGTCATAGTGAGCAGGTCTGTGTGTGTCTGTGTGTTTGTGCAGTAGTACAGAAGGAGCATTTAATCAGTTATGTGTGTGTGTGTATGTTCGTTTGGTCTTTGCATTGAGTCACTGAGGTGTACGTGTGTGTGTGTGGTGCGATAGATTGTGCATTGAGTCAGAATGAGCCGTGAGTGTGTGTGTATGAGAGTGTGTGTGCTGGTGGGATTTTGTTGCACTGGGGTGTGTGTGTGTGTACTGCTACAGACTGCATTGAGTCACAGTGAGACGTGTTTGTGTGTGCTGGTATAGGCGATTGATTCACAGTGATCCATTTGTGTGTGTGTGTTAGTATGCGTGTGTTCTTGTTTGGGCTGTGCATTGAGTCACACTGCGATGTGTGTGTATGCTTGTGTGTTTTGGTATAGATTGTGCATAGAATCACAGTACCATATGTGTGTGTGTGTGCTGGTAAAATCTGAGCATTGAGTCACACTGTCCTGTGTGCTGTGTGTCTATGTACTTGTATGGACTGTGCATTGAGTCACAGTGAACATGTGTGTGTGTTTGTGTGTGTGTGTGTGTGCTCATATTGGCTTTGAGTTGAGTCACTGAAGTGTATGTGTGTCTGTTTAGGTGGGGGGCTACAGACTGTGAATTGAGTCACACTGAGTTGTTTGTGTACATGAGTGAGTGTTGTGTATGGGCTTTCATTGAGTCACTGGGTTTTGTGTGTGTGTGTGTGTGTGTTTGTAGTGCTACGGACTGCATTGGGTCACAGTGAGCTGTGTGTGTGTGTGCTTGCTGCTGTAGGCTGTGCATTGATTCAAGGTTAGCTGTCAGTGTGTGTGGTGCTGGAATGGAATGTGCACTGAGACACAGTCATCTGTGTGTGTGTGTGCATACATGTGTGCTGGAATCAGCTGTGCACTGCATCACTGTGAGCCATGTGTGTGTTTGTGTGTGTGTGCTGGAAAATCTGAGCATTGAGTTACACTGAGTTCTGTGCTGTGTGTCTGTATGTAGTGGTATGGCCTGTGCAAGGAATCAGTGAGCTGTGTGTGTGTGTGTTTGTGTATTTGGTGGTGTAGAGTCTGTATTGAGTCTCATGAAGCTGTGTGTGTGTGTGTGTGTGTGTGTGTGTGATGGTATAGGATGTGCATTGGGTCACAGAGCCGTATATATGTGTCTGAGCTGGTATAGGCAGTGCATTGACTCACAGTGAGTGTTGTGTATGTGCTACTACAGACTGTGCATTGAGTCAGTGATCAATTTTGTGTGTTTGTGTGATTGTCTGCTCATATAGGCTGTGCACTGTGTCACAGTAACCCATGTGTGTTTGTGGGAGTGTGTTTTTGAGTGATGGTATAAGTGGTTCATTGTGTCACAGTGAGCCATGTATGAGTGCATGTTTGTGTGTGTGTGTGTGTGTTCTGGTAGAGGCTAAGCATTGTGTCACAGTGTGCCATGTGTGTGTGTGGTTGTGTGTGTGTGTAGTACAGTCTGAACATTGATTTACAGTGAGATGTCTTGTATGTGTTTGTGCTTGTATGAACTATACGTTGAGTCTCAATGAGCCATGCGTGTGTGTGTGTGCTAGTAGAGGCTGAGCATTGAATCACAGTTAGGAGTTTGTTTGTGTGTACTGGTATGGGCTTTGCATTGAGTCACAGAGGTATGTGTGTGTTTGTGTGTGTCTATGTGTGTATGTCTGTGTTGCCACAGACTTCATTGTGTCAGAGTGAGCTTTATGAGTGTCTGTGTGCAGATACAGGCTGTGAATTGAGTCCCAGTGTGTTATGTGTGTGTGTGTGTGTGTTGGTATAGCCTGTGCATTGAGTCACAGTGAGCTGTGTGTGTGTGTGTTTGCTGGTGTAGGCTGTGCAGTGATTCAAGGTGACCTGTGATTGTGTGTGTTGAACAGGAACGGACTGTGCACTGAGTCACAGTGAGCCATGTGTGAGTGTGTGCATGTGTGTGAGCCAGTTTAGGATGTGCACTGAGTCACGGTGAGCTGTGTGTGTTTGTGTGTGTGTTCTGGTAAAATATGAGCATTGAGTCACACTGAGGGGTGTCCTGTGTGTCTGTATGTACTGGCATGGACTGTGAATGGAATCACAGTGAGCGCTGTGTGTGTGTATTTTGTTGTATAGAGTCTTTATTGAGTCACACTAAGCTGTGTGTGTGTATGTGTGTGTGTGTGATGGTATAGGTGGTTCATTGAGTCAGAGTGAGCCAAGTATGAGTGTGTGTGTGTGTTTTTGGGTAAAAGCTGAGCATTGCATCACAGGGTGTCATGTGTGTGTCTGTTGTTGTGTGTCTGTGTAGTACAGTCTGAGCATTGAGTTACAGTGAGATGTGTTGCATGTGTTTGTGCTAGTATGAACTGCACATTGAGTCACAACGAGCCATGTGTGTTTGTGTGTGTGTGTGTGTGCTGCTGGAGGCTGATCATTGAATCACAGTTACGTGTTTGTGTGTGTGTGCTGGTATGGGCTTTTCATTGAGTCACGGACTTGTATGTGTGTGTGTGTGCATGTGTGTGTGTTGCTAAGATTTACTTCAGTCACAGTGAGCCTTGTGAGTGTATAGGCTGTGAATTGAGTCACAGTGTGTTATGTGTGAGTGTGTCTGTGTGTGTGCTGGTAAAGACAGTGCATTGAGTCACAATAAGTTGTGTGTGTGTTAATATTCTCATATAGACTCTGCATTGAGTAACAGTGAGCAAGTGTGTGTGAGTTTGTGGGAGTGTATGAGCACTGGTATGGGTGGAGCCTTGAATCAGTAAGGTGTGTGTGTGTGTATTCGTTTGGCCTTTGTGTGTGTGTGTGCTCATATTGGCTTTGAGTTGAGTCACTGAGGTCTATGTGTGTCTGTGTAGGAGGGGGGCTACAGACTATGCATTTAGTCACACTGACACGTTTGTGTACGTGAGTGTGTGTTGTGGTATGTGATTTCATTGAGTCACTGGAGTTTGTGTGTGTGTGTGTGTGGTGTTACAGACTGCATTGAGTCACAGTGAGGCGTGTGTGTGTATGATGGCATAGGCAATTGATTGAGTCACAGTGACGCATGTGTGTGTGTTCTCATATAGGCTGTGCATTGAATCACAGTGAGACATATATCTGTGAGTGTGTGTTTGTGTGTGCTAGTATATGGTGTGTATTGAGTCACACTGAGGTGTGTGTGTGTGTGTATGTGTTGTTATAGATTGTGCATTGAGTCAGAGTGCCGTGTCAGTGTGTGCATGCTGGTATAGACTATGCACTGAATCAGGGTGAGGGGTGTGTGTGTCTGTGTGTTCTGGTATAGGCGGACCATTGAGTCACACTGAGGTGTGTGTGTGTGTCTGTGTGTGTGTGTGTGTGCTGGTACAGCCTGTGCATTAATCACAGTCAGTTGTGTGTGTATGTTCACCTACAAGTTGCACTTTGTGTCACAGTGTGTCTGTGTGTGATATTATACGGTATACACTGAGTCAAAGAGAGCTGTGTGGGGGGGCTGATGTGCTCTTATAGACTTTGCATTGAGTCACACTGAGTTGTGTGTTTGAAAGTCTGTCTGTGTGTGTGTGTGTGTGTGTAGAGGTAAACGCTGTGTACTGACTCACAGTGAGCATTGTGTGCTTCTGTGTGTGTGTATGTCTGCTAGCTTAGACTGTGCACAGAGTCCCAGGGAGCCTTGTGTGTGTGTGTGTGTGTGTATGTGTTGGTAAAGACTGTGCATTGGGTCGCAGTGAGCTGTCTTTGTCTGTGTGTGTGACTGCTGGTGTAGGCTGTGCATTGATTCAAGTTGAGCTGTGAGGGTGTGTGTGGTGTTGATATGGACGGTGCACTGTGTCACACTGAGTTGCGTGTGTGTGTTTGTATAATCTGAGCGTTGAGTCACACTGAGGTTTGTGCTTCGTGTCTGAAGGTAGTTGTATGGAATGTGCCTTGGGTCACAATGAATTGTGTATGTGTACGGTTTTGTGTGTACTTGGTGGTGTAGAGTCTGTATTGAGTCACACTAAGTTGTGAGTGTGTGTGTGTGATGGTATAGGATGTGCATTGAGTCACAAAGCCGTGTGTGTGTGTCTGTGCTGGTATAGGCTGTGCATTGATTCACAGTGAGCCTTGTGTATGAGCTAGTACGGATTGTGCATTAGTCAGTGAACCACGTGTGTGCTTTTCTGTGTTTGTCTGGTTGTGAACTGAGTCACAGTGGGCCATGTGTGTTTGTGTCTGATGGTATAGGTGATTCATTGAGTCACAGTGAGCCATGTATGAGTGCGTGTTTGTGTGTGTGTGTGTTGTGCTATAGGGTGAGCATTGAGTCACAGTGTGCTGTGTGTGTGTTGTTGTCTGTGTGTGTAGTATAGTCTGAGCATTCAGTTACAGTGTGATGTGTTGCATGTGTTTCTGCTATTATGAAGTGTACATTGAGTCACAATGAGCCCTCTGTAATTGTGTGTGTGTTTGTGTGTGTTGGTAGAGGCTGTGCATTGAATCAGAATTAGGTGTTTATGTGTGTGCGGTGGTATGAGCTTTGCATTGTGTCATGGAGGTGTGTGTGTGTGTCTGTGTGTGTCTGCTGCTACAGATTTCATTGAGTCACAGTGAGCCTGGTGAGTGTCTGTGTGCTGATAGAGGCTGTGAATTGAGTCACATTTTCTTATATGTGTGTGATTGTGTGCTGGTATACACTGTGCATGGAGTCATAGTGAGCAGGTCTGTGTGTGTCTGTGTGTTTGTGCAGTAGTACAGAAGGAGCATTTAATCAGTTATGTGTGTGTGTGTATGTTCGTTTGGTCTTTGCATTGAGTCACTGAGGTGTACGTGTGTGTGTGTGGTGCGATAGATTGTGCATTGAGTCAGAATGAGCCGTGAGTGTGTGTGTATGAGAGTGTGTGTGCTGGTGGGATTTTGTTGCACTGGGGTGTGTGTGTGTGTGTACTGCTACAGACTGCATTGAGTCACAGTGAGACGTGTTTGTGTGTGCTGGTATAGACGATTGATTCACAGTGATCCATTTGTGTGTGTGTGTTAGTATGCGTGTGTTCTTGTTTGGGCTGTGCATTGAGTCACACTGCGATGTGTGTGTATGCTTGTGTGTTTTGGTATAGATTGTGCATAGAATCACAGTACCATATGTGTGTGTGTGTGCTGGTAAAATCTGAGCATTGAGTCACACTGTCCTGTGTGCTGTGTGTCTATGTACTTGTATGGACTGTGCATTGAGTCACAGTGAGCATGTGTGTGTGTTTGTGTGTGTGTGTGTGCTCATATTGGCTTTGAGTTGAGTCACTGAAGTGTATGTGTGTCTGTTTAGGTGGGGGGCTACAGACTGTGAATTGAGTCACACTGAGTTGTTTGTGTACATGAGTGAGTGTTGTGTATGGGTTTTCATTGAGTCACTGGGTTTTGTGTGTGTGTGTGTGTGTGTTTGTAGTGCTACGGACTGCATTGGGTCACAGTGAGCTCTGTGTGTGTGTGCTTGCTGCTGTAGGCTGTGCATTGATTCAAGGTTAGCTGTCAGTGTGTGTGGTGCTGGAATGGAATGTGCACTGAGACACAGTCATCTGTGTGTGTGTGTGCATACATGTGTGCTGGAATCAGCTGTGCACTGCATCACTGTGAGCCATGTGTGTGTTTGTGTGTGTGTGCTGGAAAATCTGAGCATTGAGTTACACTGAGTTCTGTGCTGTGTGTCTGTATGTAGTGGTATGGCCTGTGCAAGGAATCAGTGAGCTGTGTGTGTGTGTGTTTGTGTATTTGGTGGTGTAGAGTCTGTATTGAGTCTCATGAAGCTGTGTGTGTGTGTGTGTGTGTGATGGTATAGGATGTGCATTGGGTCACAGAGCCGTATATATGTGTCTGAGCTGGTATAGGCAGTGCATTGACTCACAGTGAGTGTTGTGTATGTGCTACTACAGACTGTGCATTGAGTCAGTGATCAATTTTGTGTGTTTGTGTGATTGTCTGCTCATATAGGCTGTGCACTGTGTCACAGTAACCCATGTGTGTTTGTGGGAGTGTGTTTTTGAGTGATGGTATAAGTGGTTCATTGTGTCACAGTGAGCCATGTATGAGTGCATGTTTGTGTGTGTGTGTGTGTTCTGGTAGAGGCTAAGCATTGTGTCACAGTGTGCCATGTGTGTGTGTGGTTGTGTGTGTGTGTAGTACAGTCTGAATATTGATTTACAGTGAGATGTCTTGTATGTGTTTGTGCTTGTATGAACTATACGTTGAGTCTCAATGAGCCATGCGTGTGTGTGTGTGCTAGTAGAGGCTGAGCATTGAATCACAGTTAGGAGTTTGTTTGTGTGTACTGGTATGGGCTTTGCATTGAGTCACAGAGGTATGTGTGTGTTTGTGTGTGTCTATGTGTGTATGTCTGTGTTGCCACAGACTTCATTGTGTCAGAGTGAGCTTTATGAGTGTCTGTGTGCAGATACAGGCTGTGAATTGAGTCCCAGTGTGTTATGTGTGTGTGTGTGTGTGTGTGTTGGTATAGCCTGTGCATTGAGTCACAGTGAGCTGTGTGTGTGTGTGTTTGCTGGTGTAGGCTGTGCAGTGATTCAAGGTGACCTGTGATTGTGTGTGTTGAACAGGAACGGACTGTGCACTGAGTCACAGTGAGCCATGTGTGAGTGTGTGCATGTGTGTGAGCCAGTTTAGGATGTGCACTGAGTCACGGTGAGCTGTGTGTGTTTGTGTGTGTGTTCTGGTAAAATATGAGCATTGAGTCACACTGAGGGGTGTCCTGTGTGTCTGTATGTACTGGCATGGACTGTGAATGGAATCACAGTGAGCGCTGTGTGTGTGTATTTTGTTGTATAGAGTCTTTATTGAGTCACACTAAGCTGTGTGTGTGTATGTGTGTGTGTGTGATGGTATAGGTGGTTCATTGAGTCAGAGTGAGCCAAGTATGAGTGTGTGTGTGTGTTTTTGGGTAAAAGCTGAGCATTGCATCACAGGGTGTCATGTGTGTGTCTGTTGTTGTGTGTCTGTGTAGTACAGTCTGAGCATTGAGTTACAGTGAGATGTGTTGCATGTGTTTGTGCTAGTATGAACTGCACATTGAGTCACAACGAGCCATGTGTGTTTGTGTGTGTGTGTGTGTGCTGCTGGAGGCTGATCATTGAATCACAGTTACGTGTTTGTGTGTGTGTGCTGGTATGGGCTTTTCATTGAGTCACGGACTTGTATGTGTGTGTGTGTGCATGTGTGTGTGTTGCTAAGATTTACTTCAGTCACAGTGAGCCTTGTGAGTGTATAGGCTGTGAATTGAGTCACAGTGTGTTATGTGTGAGTGTGTCTGTGTGTGTGCTGGTAAAGACAGTGCATTGAGTCACAATAAGTTGTGTGTGTGTTAATATTCTCATATAGACTGTGCATTGAGTAACAGTGAGCAAGTGTGTGTGAGTTTGTGGGAGTGTATGAGCACTGGTATGGGTGGAGCCTTGAATCAGTAAGGTGTGTGTGTGTGTATTCGTTTGGTTTTTGCATTGAGTCACTAAGGTGTATATGTGTGTGTGTGTGGTGTTATAGACTGTGCATTGAGTCAGAGTGAGCCGTGAGTGTGTGTGTACGAGAGTGTGTGTGCTGGTGGGCTTTTGTTGATGCACTGGTGTGTGTGCATGTGTGTCTGTTGTGCTACAGACTGCATTGAGTCACAGTGAGACATGTTTGTGGGTGCTGTTATAGGCGATTGATTGAGTCACAGTGATCCATTTGTGTGTGCGTGTTAGTATGCGTGTGTTCTTGTTTAGGCTGTGCATTGAGTCACACTGAGGTGTGTGTGTATCCTTGAGTGTGTAGGTATAGATTGTGCATAGAATCACAGTACCATATGTGTGTGTGTGTGCTGCTAAAATCTGAGCATTGAGTCACACTGTCGTGTGTGGTGTGTGTCTGTATGTACTTGTATGGACTGTACATTGAGTCACAGTGAGCATGTGTGTGTGTGTGTGTGTGCGCACTGGTATGCCTTGAACACTGAATCAGCTAGGTGTGTGTGTGTGCTCATATTGGCTTTGAATTGAGTCACTGAGTTCTATGTGTGTCTGTGTAGGAGGGGGGCTACAGACTATGCATTTAGTCACACTGACACGTTTGTGTACGTGAGTGTGTGTTGTGGTATGTGATTTCATTGAGTCACTGGAGTTTGTGTGTGTGTGTGTGGTGTTACAGACTGCATTGAGTCACAGTGAGGCATGTGTGTGTATGATGGCATAGGCAATTGATTGAGTCACAGTGACGCATGTGTGTGTGTTCTCATATAGGCTGTGCATTGAATCACAGTGAGACATGTATCTGTGAGTGTGTGTTTGTGTGTGCTAGTATATGGTGTGTATTGAGTCACACTGAGGTGTGTGTGTGTGTGTATGTGTTGTTATAGATTGTGCATTGAGTCAGAGTGCCGTGTCAGTGTGTGCATGCTGGTATAGACTATGCACTGAATCAGGGTGAGGGGTGTGTGTGTCTGTGTGTTCTGGTATAGGCGGACCATTGAGTCACACTGAGGTGTGTGTGTGTGTCTGTGTGTGTGTGTGTGTGCTGGTACAGCCTGTGCATTAATCACAGTCAGTTGTGTGTGTATGTTCACCTACAAGTTGCACTTTGTGTCACAGTGTGTCTGTGTGTGATATTATACGGTATACACTGAGTCAAAGGGAGCTGTGTGGGGGGGCTGATGTGCTCTTATAGACTTTGCATTGAGTCACACTGAGTTGTGTGTTTGAAAGTCTGTCTGTGTGTGTGTGTGTGTGTAGAGGTAAACGCTGTGTACTGACTCACAGTGAGCATTGTGTGCTTCTGTGTGTGTGTATGTCTGCTAGCTTAGACTGTGCACAGAGTCCCAGGGAGCCTTGTGTGTGTGTGTGTGTGTGTGTGTGTGTGTTGGTAAAGACTGTGCATTGGGTCGCAATGAGCTGTCTTTGTCTGTGTGTGTGACTGCTGGTGTAGGCTGTGCATTGATTCAAGTTGAGCTGTGAGGGTGTGTGTGGTGTTGATATGGACGGTGCACTGTGTCACACTGAGTTGCGTGTGTGTGTTTGTATAATCTGAGCGTTGAGTCACACTGAGGTTTGTGCTTCGTGTCTGATGGTAGTTGTATGGAATGTGCCTTGGGTCACAATGAATTGTGTATGTGTACGGTTTTGTGTGTACTTGGTGGTGTAGAGTCTGTATTGAGTCACACTAAGTTGTGAGTGTGTGTGTGTGATGGTATAGGATGTGCATTGAGTCACAAAGCCGTGTGTGTGTGTCTGTGCTGGGATAGGCTGTGCATTGATTCACATTGAGCCTTGTGTATGAGCTAGTACGGATTGTGCATTAGTCAGTGAACCACGTGTGTGCTTTTCTGTGTTTGTCTGGCTGTGAACTGAGTCACAGTGGGCCATGTGTGTTTGTGTCTGATGGTATAGGTGATTCATTGAGTCACAGTGAGCCATGTATGAGTGCGTGTTTGTGTGTGTGTGTGTTGTGCTATAGGGTGAGCATTGAGTCACAGTGTGCTGTGTGTGTGTTGTTGTCTGTGTGTGTAGTATAGTCTGAGCATTCAGTTACAGTGTGATGTGTTGCATTTGTTTCTGCTATTATGAAGTGTACATTGAGTCACAATGAGCCCTCTGTAATTGTGTGTGTGTTTGTGTGTGTTGGTAGAGGCTGTGCATTGAATCAGAATTAGGTGTTTATGTGTGTGCGGTGGTATGAGCTTTGCATTGTGTCATGGAGGTGTGTGTGTGTGTCTGTGTGTGTCTGCTGCTACAGATTTCATTGAGTCACAGTGAGCCTGGTGAGTGTCTGTGTGCTGATAGAGGCTGTGAATTGAGTCACATTTTCTTATATGTGTGTGATTGTGTGCTGGTATACACTGTGCATGGAGTCATAGTGAGCAGGTCTGTGTGTGTCTGTGTGTTTGTGCAGTAGTACAGAAGGAGCATTTAATCAGTTATGTGTGTGTGTGTATGTTCGTTTGGTCTTTGCATTGAGTCACTGAGGTGTACGTGTGTGTGTGTGTGGTGCGATAGATTGTGCATTGAGTCAGAATGAGCCATGAGTGTGTGTGTATGAGAGTGTGTGTGCTGGTGGGATTTTGTTGCACTGGGGTGTGTGTGTGTGTGTACTGCTACAGACTGCATTGAGTCACAGTGAGACGTGTTTGTGTGTGCTGGTATAGGCGATTGATTCACAGTGATCCATTTGTTTGTGTGTGTTAGTATGCGTGTGTTCTTGTTTGGGCTGTGCATTGATTCACACTGCGATGTGTGTGTATGCTTGTGTGTTTTGGTATAGATTGTGCATAGAATCACAGTACCATATGTGTGTGTGTGTGCTGGTAAAATCTGAGCATTGAGTCACACTGTTCTGTGTGCTTTGTGTCTATGTACTTGTATGGACTGTGCATTGAGTCACAGTGAGCATGTGTGTGTGTTTGTGTGTGTGTGTGTGCTCATATTGGCTTTGAGTTGAGTCACTGAAGTGTATGTGTGTCTGTTTAGGTGGGGGGCTACAGACTGTGAATTGAGTCACACTGAGTTGTTTGTGTACATGAGTGAGTGTTGTGTATGGGTTTTCATTGAGTCACTGGGTTTTGTGTGTGTGTGTGTGTGTTTGTAGTGCTACGGAATGCATGGGCTCACAGTGAGCTGTGTGTGTGTGTGCTTGCTGGTGTAGGCTGTGCATTGATTCAAGGTTAGCTGTCAGTGTGTGTGGTGCTGGAATGGAATGTGCACTGAGACTCAGTCATCTGTGTGTGTGTGTGCATACATGTGTGCTGGAATCAGCTGTGCACTGCAACACTCTGAGCCGTGTGTGTGTTTGTGTGTGTGTGCAGAAAAATCTGAGCATTGAGTCACACTGAGGTCTGTGCTGTGTGTCTGTATGTAGTGGTATGGCCTGTGCAAGGAATCAGTGAGCTGTGTGTGTGTGTGTTTGTGTATTTGGTGGTGTAGAGTCTGTATTGAGTCTCATGAAGCTGTGTGTGTGTGTGTGTGTGTGATGGTATAGGATGTGCATTGGGTCACAGAACCATATATATGTGTCTGAGCTGGTATAGGCAGTGCATTGACTCACAGTGAGTGTTGTGTATGTGCTACTACAGACTGTGCATTGAGTCAGTGATCAATTTTGTGTGTTTGTGTGATTGTCTGCTCATATAGGCTGTGCACTGTGTCACAGTAACCCATGTGTGTTTGTGGGAGTGTGTTTTTGAGTGATGGTATAAGTGGTTCATTGTGTCACAGTGAGCCATGTATGAGTGCATGTTTGTGTGTGTGTGTGTTCTGGTAGAGGCTAAGCATTGTGTCACAGTGTGTCGTGTGTGTGTGGTTGTGTGTGTGTTTAGTACAGTCTGCACATTGTTTTACAGTGAGATGTTTTACATGTGTTTGTGCTTGTATGAGCTATACGTTGAGTCAGAATGAGCCATGCGTGTGTGTGTGTGCTGGTAGAGGCTGAGCATTGAATCACAGTTAGGAGTTTGTTTGTGTGTACTGGTATGGGTTTTGCATTGAGTCACAGAGGTATGTGTGTGTTTGTGTGTGTCTATGTGTGTATGTCTGTGTTGCCACAGACTTCATTGTGTCAGAGTGAGCTTTATGAGTGTCTGTGTGCAGATACAGGCTGTGAATTGAGTCCCAGTGTGTTACGTGTGTGTGTGTGTGTGTGCTGGTATAGCCTGTGCATTGAGTCACAGTGAGCTGTGTGTGTGTGTGTTTGTTGGTGTAGGCTGTGCAGTGATTCAAGGTGACCTGTGATTGTGTGTGTTGAACAGGAACGGACTGTGCACTGAGTCACAGTGAGCCATGTGTGAGTGTGTGCATGTGTGTGAGACAGTTTAGGATGTGCACTGAGTCACGGTGAGCTGTGTGTGTTTGTGTGTGTGTTCTGGTAAAATATGAGCATTGAGTCACACTGAGGGGTGTCCTGTGTGTCTGTATGTACTGGCATGGACTGTGAATGGAATCACAGTGAGCGCTGTGTGTGTGTATTTTGTTGTATAGAGTCTTTATTGAGTCACACTAAGCTGTGTGTGTGTGTGTGTGTGTGTGATGGTATAGGTGGTTCATTGAGTCAGAGTGAGCCAAGTATGAGTGTGTGTGTGTGTGTTTTGGGGTAAAAGCTGAGCATTGCATCACAGGGTGTCATGTGTGTGTCTGTTGTTGTGTGTCTGTGTAGTACAGTCTGAGCATTGAGTTACAGTGAGATGTGTTGCATGTGTTTGTGCTAGTATGAACTGTACATTGAGTCACAACGAGCCATGTGTGTTTCTGTGTGTGTGTGTGTGCTGCTGGAGGCTGATCATTGAATCACAGTTACGTGTTTGGGTGTGTGTGCTGGTATGGGCTTTTCATTGAGTCACGGACTTGTATGTGTGTGTGTGTGCATGTGTGTGTGTTGCTAAGATTTACTTCAGTCACAGTGAGCCTTGTGAGTGTATATGTGCTGATATAGGCTGTGAATTGAGTCACAGTGTGTTATGTGTGAGTGTGTCTGTGTGTGTGCTGGTAAAGACAGTGCATTGAGTCACAATAAGTTGTGTGTGTGTTAATATTCTCATATAGACTGTGCATTGAGTAACAGTGAGCAAGTGTGTGTGAGTTTGTGGGAGTGTATGAGCACTGGTATGGGTGGAGCATTGAATCAGTTAGGTGTGTGTGTGTCTGTGCTCCTATGGGCTATCTATTGAGCTACTGAGGTGTACATGTGTTTCTGTAGTTTTACCACAGACTGCATTTAATCACAGTGAGCAGGGTGTGTGTGTGTATGTGAGTGTGTGTGCTGGTAGGCTTTCATTGAGTCCCTGGTGTGTGTGTGTGTGTGTGGTGCTACAGACTGCATTGAGTCACAGTGAGACGTGTGTGTGTATGATGGTATAGGCAATTGATTGAGTCACAGTGAGGCATGTGTGTGTGTTCTCATATAGGCTGTGCATTGAATCACAGTGAGCCCTGTATCTGTGAGTGTGTGTTTGTGTGTGCTAGTATAGGGTGTGTATTGAGTCACACTGAGGTGTGTGTGTGTGCGTGTGTGTTGTTATAGCTTGTGCATTGAGTCAGAGTGCCATGTCAGTGTGTGCATTCTGGTATAGACTATGCACTGAATCAGAGTGAGGGGGGTGTGTGTCTGTGTGTTCTGGTATAGGCGGACCATTGGGTCACACTGAGGTGTGTGTGTGTGTGTTTGTGTGTGTGTGTGCTGATACAGCCTGTGCATTAATCGCAGCCAGTTGTGTGTGTATGTGCACCTACAGGTTGCACTTTGTGTCACAGTGTTTTGTGAGTGTGTGTGATATTATATGGTATACAATGAGTCAAAGGGAGGTGGTGTGTGGGGGGGTTCATGTGTCTTATAGGCTATGCATTGAGTCACACTGAGCTGTGTGTTTGAATGTCTGTATGTGTTTGTGTGTGTGTAGAGGTATAGGCTGTGTATTGACTCACAGTGAGCATTGTGTGCTTCTGTGTGTGTTTATGTCTGCTAGCTTAGCCTGTGCACTGAGTCACAGGGAGCCTTGTGTGTGTGTGTGTGTGTGTGTGTGTGTTGGTAAAGACTGTGCATTGGGTCACAGTGAGCTGTCTTTGTCTTTGTGTGATTGCTGGTGTAGACTGTGCATTGATTCAAGTTGAGCTGTGAGTGTGTGTGTGGTGTTGGTATGGACGGTTCACTGAGTCACACTGAGCTGTGAGTGTGTGTGTACATGCTGGTATAATCTGAGCGTTGAGTCACACTGAGGTGTGTGCTTTGTGTCTGTATGTAGTTGTATGGAATGTGCCTTGGGTCAGAATGAATTGTGTATGTGTACGTTTTTGTGTGTACTTGGTGGTGTAGAGTCTGTATTGAGTCACACTAAGCTGTGAGTGTGTGTGTGATAGGATGATAGGTATCCTATACCTGATAGGTATAGGATGTGCATTGAGTCACAAAGCCGTGTGTGTGTGTCTGTGCTGGGATAGGTTGTGCATTGATTCACAGTGAGTCTTGTTTATGTGCTAGTACAGACCGTGCATTGATTCAGTAAACCATGTATGTGCTTTTCTGTGTTTGTCTGCTGATATAGGCTGTGAACTGAGTCACAGTGGGCCATGTGTGTTTGTGTCTGATGGTATAGGTGATTCATTGAATCACAGTGAGCCATATATGAGTGCGTGTTTGTGTGTGTGTGTGTGTTGTGCTGTAGGGTGAGCATTGAGTCACAGTGAGCCGTGTGTGTGTTGTTGTGTGTGTGTGTAGTACAGTCTGAGCATTCAGTTACAGTGCGATGTGTTGCTTGTGTTTCTGCTATTATGAAGTGTACATTGAGTCACAATGAGCCGTCTGTAATTGTGTGTGTGTGTGTGTGTGTTGGTAGAGGCTGTGAATTGAATCAGAATTAGGTGATTATGTGTGTGTGGTGGTATGAGCTTTGCATTGTGTCATGGAGGTATGTGTGTGTGTGTTGCTACAGACTTCATTGAGTAACAGTGAGCCTGGTGAGTGTCTCTGTGCTGATAGAGGCTGTGAATTGAGTCACAGTTTCTTATGTGTGTGTGATTGTGTGCTGGTATACACGGTGCATTGAGTCATAGTGAGCAGGTCTGTGTGTGTCTTTGTTTTTCTGCAGTAGTACGGGTGGAGCCTTTAATCAGTTATGTGTGTGTGTGTGTGTGTTCGTTTGGTCTTTACATTGAGTCACTAAGGTGTATATGTGTGTGTGTGTGGTGTTATAGACTGTGCATTGAGTCAGAGTGAGCCGTGAGTGTGTGTGTATGAGAGTGTGTGTGCTGGTGGGCTTTTGTTGATGCACTGGTGTGTGTGCATGTGCGTCTGTTGTACTACAGACTGCATTGAGTCACATTGAGACATGTTTGTGTGTGCTGGTATAGGCGATTGATTGAGTCACAGTGATCCATTTGTGTGTGCATGTTAGTATGCGTGTGTTCTTGTTTAGGCTGTGCATTGAGTCACACTGAGGTGTGTGTGTATCCTTGTGTGTGTTGGTATAGATTGTGCATAGAATCACAGTACCATATGTGTGTGTGTGTGCTGGTAAAATCTGAGCATTGAGTCACACTGTTGTGTGTGGTGTATGTCTCTATGTACTTGTATGGACTGTACATTGAGTCACAGTGAGCATGTGTGTGTGTGTGTGTGTGCACTGGTATGTCTTGAACACTGAATCAGCTAGGTGTGTGTGAATGCTCATATTGGCTTTGAGTTGAGTCACTGATGTCTATGTGTGTCTGTGTAGGAGGGGGGCTACAGACTATGCATTTAGTCACACTGACACGTTTGTGTACGTGAGTGTGTGTTGTGATTTCATTGAGTCACTGGAGTTTGTGTGTGTGTGTGTGGTGTTACAGACTGCATTGAGTCACAGTGAGGCGTGTGTGTGTATGATGGCATAGGCAATTGATTGAGTCACAGTGAGGCATGTGTGTGTGTTCTCATATAGGCTGTGCATTGAATCACAGTGAGCCCTGTATCTGTGAGTGTGTGTTTGTGTGTGCTAGTATAGGGTGTGTATTGAGTCACACTGAGGTGTGTGTGTGTGCGTATGTGTTGTTATAGATTGTGCATTGAGTCAGAGTGCCGTGTCAGTGTGTGCATGCTGGTATAGACTATGCACTGAATCAGGGTGAGGGGTGTGTGTGTCTGTGTGTTCTGGTATAGGCGGACCATTGAGTCACACTGAGGTGTGTGTGTGTGTCTGTGTGTGTGTGTGTGTGCTGGTACAGCCTGTGCATTAATCACAGTCAGTTGTGTGTGTATGTTCATCTACAAGTTGCACTTTGTGTCACAGTGTGTCTGTGTGTGATATTATACGGTATACACTGAGTCAAAGGGAGCTGTGTGTGTGTGGGGGTGCATGTGCTCTTATACACTTTGCATTGAGTCACACTGAGCTGTGTGTTTGAAAGTCTGTCTGGGTGTGTGTGTGTGTAGAGGTATAGGCTGTGTACTGACTCACAGTGAGCATTGTGTGCTTCTGTGTGTGTGTATGTCTGCTAGCTTAGACTGTGCACAGAGTCCCAGGGAGCCGTGTGTGTCTGTGTGTGTGTGTGTGTTGGTAAAGACTGTGCATTGGGTCACAGTGAGCTGTCTTTGTCTGTGTGTGTGACTGCTGGTGTAGGCTGTGCATTGATTCAAGTTGAGCTGTGAGGGTGTGTGTGGTGTTGATATGGACGGTGCACTGTGTCACACTGAGTTGCGTGTGCGTGCTGGTATAATCTGAGCGTTGAGTCACACTGAGGTTTGTGCTTCGTGTCTGAAGGTAGTTGTATGGAATGTGCCTTGGATCACAATGAATTGTGTATGTGTACGTTTTTGTGTGTACTTGGTGGTGTAGAGTCTGTATTGAGTCACACTAAGTTGTGAGTGTGTGTGTGTGATGGTATAGGATGTGCATTGAGTCACAAAGCCGTGTGTGTGTGTCTGTGCTGGTATAGGCTGTGCATTGATTCACAGTGAGCCTTGTGTATGAGCTAGTACGGATTGTGCATTAGTCAGTGAACCACGTGTGTGCTTTTCTGTGTTTGTCTGCTGATATAGGCTGTGAACTGAGTCACAGTGGGCCATGTGTGTTTGTGTCTGATGGTATAGGTGATTCATTGAGTCACAGTGAGCCATGTATGAGTGCGTGTTTGTGTGTGTGTGTGTTGTGCTATAGGGTGAGCATTGAGTCACAGTGTGCTGTGTGTGTGTTGTTGTCTGTGTGTGTAGTATAGTCTGAGCATTCAGTTACAGTGTGATGTGTTGCATGTGTTTCTGCTATTATGAAGTGTACATTGAGTCACAATGAGCCCTCTGTAATTGTGTGTGTGTTTGTGTGTGTTGGTAGAGGCTGTGCATTGAATCAGAATTAGGTGTTTATGTGTGTGCGGTGGTATGAGCTTTGCATTGTGTCATGGAGGTGTGTGTGTGTGTCTGTGTGTGTCTGCTGCTACAGATTTCATTGAGTCACAGTGAGCCTGGTGAGTGTCTGTGTGCTGATAGAGGCTGTGAATTGAGTCACATTTTCTTATATGTGTGTGATTGTGTGCTGGTATACACTGTGCATGGAGTCATAGTGAGCAGGTCTGTGTGTGTCTGTGTGTTTGTGCAGTAGTACAGAAGGAGCATTTAATCAGTTATGTGTGTGTGTGTATGTTCGTTTGGTCTTTGCATTGAGTCACTGAGGTGTACGTGTGTGTGTGTGTGGTGCGATAGATTGTGCATTGAGTCAGAATGAGCTGTGAGTGTGTGTGTATGAGAGTGTGTGTGCTGGTGGGATTTTGTTGCACTGGGGTGTGTGTGTGTGTGTACTGCTACAGACTGCATTGAGTCACAGTGAGACGTGTTTGTGTGTGCTGGTATAGGCGATTGATTCACAGTGATCCATTTGTGTGTGTGTGTTAGTATGCGTGTGTTCTTGTTTGGGCTGTGCATTGAGTCACACTGCGATGTGTGTGTATGCTTGTGTGTTTTGGTATAGATTGTGCATAGAATCACAGTACCATATGTGTGTGTGTGTGCTGGTAAAATCTGAGCATTGAGTCACACTGTCCTGTGTGCTGTGTGTCTATGTACTTGTATGGACTGTGCATTGAGTCACAGTGAGCATGTGTGTGTGTTTGTGTGTGTGTGTGTGCTCATATTGGCTTTGAGTTGAGTCACTGAAGTGTATGTGTGTCTGTTTAGGTGGGGGGCTACAGACTGTGAATTGAGTCACACTGAGTTGTTTGTGTACATGAGTGAGTGTTGTGTATGGGTTTTCATTGAGTCACTGGGTTTTGTGTGTGTGTGTGTGTGTGTGTGTTTGTAGTGTTACGGACTGCATTGGGTCACAGTGAGCTGTGTGTGTGTGTGTTTGCTGGTGTAGGCTGTGCATTGATTCAAGGTTAGCTGTCAGTGTGTGTGGTGCTGGAATGGAATGTGCACTGAGACACAGTCATCTGTGTGTGTGTGTGCATACATGTGTGCTGGAATCAGCTGTGCACTGCATCACTGTGAGCCATGTGTGTGTTTGTGTGTGTGTGCTGGAAAATCTGAGCATTGAGTTACACTGAGTTCTGTGCTGTGTGTCTGTATGTAGTGGTATGGCCTGTGCAAGGAATCAGTGAGCTGTGTGTGTGTGTGTTTGTGTATTTGGTGGTGTAGAGTCTGTATTGAGTCTCATGAAGCTGTGTGTGTGTGTGTGTGTGTGTGTGTGATGGTATAGGATGTGCATTGGGTCACAGAGCCGTATATATGTGTCTGAGCTGGTATAGGCAGTGCATTGACTCACAGTGAGTGTTGTGTATGTGCTACTACAGACTGTGCATTGAGTCAGTGATCAATTTTGTGTGTTTGTGTGATTGTCTGCTCATATAGGCTGTGCACTGTGTCACAGTAACCCATGTGTGTTTGTGGGAGTGTGTTTTTGAGTGATGGTATAAGTGGTTCATTGTGTCACAGTGAGCCATGTATGAGTGCATGTTTGTGTGTGTGTGTGTGTTCTGGTAGAGGCTAAGCATTGTGTCACAGTGTGCCATGTGTGTGTGTGGTTGTGTGTGTGTGTAGTACAGTCTGAACATTGATTTACAGTGAGATGTCTTGTATGTGTTTGTGCTTGTATGAACTATACGTTGAGTCACAATGAGCCATGCGTGTGTGTGTGTGCTGGTAGAGGCTGAGCATTGAATCACAGTTAGGAGTTTGTTTGTGTGTACTGGTATGGGCTTTGCATTGAGTCACAGAGGTATGTGTGTGTTTGTGTGTGTCTATGTGTGTATGTCTGTGTTGCCACAGACTTCATTGTGTCAGAGTGAGCTTTATGAGTGTCTGTGTGCAGATACAGGCTGTGAATTGAGTCCCAGTGTGTTATGTGTGTGTGTGTGTGTGTGTGTGCTGGTATAGCCTGTGCATTGAGTCACAGTGAGCTGTGTGTGTGTGTGTTTGCTGGTGTAGGCTGTGCAGTGATTCAAGGTGACCTGTGATTGTGTGTGTTGAACAGGAACGGACTGTGCACTGAGTCACAGTGAGCCATGTGTGAGTGTGTGCATGTGTGTGAGCCAGTTTAGGATGTGCACTGAGTCACGGTGAGCTGTGTGTGTTTGTGTGTGTGTTCTGGTAAAATATGAGCATTGAGTCACACTGAGGGGTGTCCTGTGTGTCTGTATGTACTGGCATGGACTGTGAATGGAATCACAGTGAGCGCTGTGTGTGTGTATTTTGTTGTATAGAGTCTTTATTGAGTCACACTAAGCTGTGTGTGTGTATGTGTGTGTGTGTGATGGTATAGGTGGTTCATTGAGTCAGAGTGAGCCAAGTATGAGTGTGTGTGTGTGTGTTTTGGGGTAAAAGCTGAGCATTGCATCACAGGGTGTCGTGTGTGTCTGTTGTTGTGTGTCTGTGTAGTACAGTCTGAGCATTGAGTTACAGTGAGATGTGTTGCATGTGTTTGTGCTAGTATGAACTGTACATTGAGTCACAACGAGCCATGTGTGTTTGTGTGTGTGTGTGTGTGTGCTGGTGGAGGCTGATCATTGAATCACAGTTACGTGTTTGTGTGTGTGTGCTGGTATGGGCTTTTCATTGAGTCACGGACTTGTATGTGTGTGTGTGTGCATGTGTGTGTGTTGCTAAGATTTAATTCAGTCACAGTGAGCCTTGTGAGTGTATATGTGCTGATATAGGCTGTGAATTGAGTCACAGTGTGTTATGTGTGAGTGTGTCTGTGTGTGTGCTGGTAAAGACAGTGCATTGAGTCACAATAAGTTGTGTGTGTGTTAATATTCTCATATAGACTGTGCATTGAGTAACAGTGAGCAAGTGTGTGTGAGTTTGTGGGAGTGTATGAGCACTGGTATGGGTGGAGCATTGAATCAGTTAGGTGTGTGTGTGTGTGTGCTCCTATGGGCTATCTATTGAGCTACTGAGGTGTATTTGTGTTTCTGTCGTGGTACCACAGACTGTGCATTTAATCACAGTGAGCGGGGTGTGTGTGTGTATGTGAGTGTGTGTGCTGCTAGGCTTTCATTGAGTCCCTGGTGTTTGTGTGTGTGTGTGTAGTGCTACAGACTGCATTGAGTCACAGTGAGGCATGTGTGTGTATGATGGTATAGGCAATTGATTGAGTCACAGTGAGGCATGTGTGTGTGTTCTCATATAGGCTGTGCATTGAATCACAGTGAGCCCTGTATCTGTGAGTGTGTGTTTGTGTGTGCTAGTATAGGGTGTGTATTGAGTCACACTGAGTTGTGTGTGTGTGCATGTGTGTTGTTATAGATTGTGCATTGAGTCAGAGTGCCATGTCAGTGTGTGCATTCTGGTATAGACTATGCACTGAATCAGAGTGAGGGGTGTGTGTGTCTGTGTGTTCTGGTATAGGCGGACCATTGAGTCACACTGAGGTGTGTGTGTGAGTTTGTGTGTGTGTGTGTTTGTGTGTGTGTGTGCTGATACAGCCTGTGCATTAATCGCAGTCAGTTGTGTGTGTATGTGCACCTACAGGTTGCACTTTGTGTCACAGTGTTTTGTGTGTGTGTGTGTTATTATATGGTATACAATGAGTCAAAGGGAGGTGTGTGTGTGGGGGTTCATGTGTTCTTATAGGCTATGCATTGAGTAACACTGAGCTGTGTGTTTGAATGTCTGTATGTGTTTGTGTGTGTGTAGAGGTATAGGCTGTGTATTGACTCACAGTGAGCATTGTGTGCTTCTGTGTGTGTTTATGTCTGCTAGCTTAGCCTGTGCACTGAGTCACAGGGAGCCTTGTGTGTGTGTGTGTGTGTGTGTGTGTTGGTAAAGACTGTGCATTGGGTCACAGTGAGCTGTCTTTGTCTTTGTGTGATTGCTGGTGTAGACTGTGCATTGATTCAAGTTGAGCTGTGAGTGTGTGTGTGGTGTTGGTATGGACGGTGCACTGAGTCACACTGAGCTGTGAGTGTGTGTGTACATGCTGGTATAATCTGAGCGTTGAGTCACACTGAGGTGTGTGCTTCGTGTCTGTATGTAGTTGTATGGAATGTGCCTTGGGTCAGAATGAATTGTGTATGTGTACGTTTTTGTGTGTACTTGGTGGTGTAGAGTCTGTATTGAGTCACACTAAGCTGTGAGTGTGTGTGTGATAGGATGATAGGTATCCTATACCTGATAGGTATAGGATGTGCATTGAGTCACAAAGCCGTGTGTGTGTGTCTGTGCTGGGATAGGCTGTGCATTGATTCACAGTGAGCCTTGTTTATTTGCTAGTACAGACTGTGCATTGATTCAGTAAACCATGTGTGTGCTTTTCTGTGTTTGTCTGCTGATATAGGCTGTGAACTGAGTCACAGTGGGCCATGTGTGTTTGTGTCTGATGGTATAGGTGATTCATTGAATCACAGTGAGCCATATATGAGTGCGTGTTTGTGTGTGTTTGTGTTCTCCTATTGGCTGAGCATTGAGTCACAGTGTGCCATGTGTGTGTTGTTGTCTGTGTGTGTAGTACAGTCTGAGCATTCAGTTACAGTGCGATGTGTTGCATGTGTTTCTGCTATTATGAAGTGTACATTGAGTCACAATGAGCCCTCTGTAATTGTGTGTGTGTGTGTTGGTAGAGGCTGTGATTTGAATCAGAATTAGGTGTTTATGTGTGTGTGGTGGTATGAGCTTTGCATTGTGTCATGGAGGTATGTGTGTGTGTTTCAACAGACTTCATTGAGTCACAGTGAGCCTGGTGAGTGTCTGTGTGCTGATAGAGGCTGTGAATTGAGTCACAGTTTCTTATGTGTGTGTGATTGTGTGCTGGTATACACTGTGCATTGAGTCGTAGTGAGCAGGTCTGTGTGTGTCTTTGATTTTCTGCAGTAGTACAGGTGGAGCTTTTAATCAGTTACGTATGTGTGTGTGTGTTCGTTTTGTCTTTGCATTGAGTCACTAAGGTTTATATGTGTGTGTGTGTGGTGTTATAGACTGTGCATTGTGTCAGAGTGAGCCGTGAGTGTGTGTGTATGAGAGTGTGTGTGCTGGTGTGTTTTTGTTGTACTGCGGTGTGTGCTTGTGTGTGTGTAGTGCTACAGATTGCATTGAGTCACAGTGAGACGTGTTTGTGTGTGCTGGTATAGGCGATTGAGTCACAGTGATCCATTTGTGTGTGCGTGTTAGTATGCGTGTGTTCTTGTTTAGGCTGTGCATTGAGTCACACTGAGGTGTGTGTGTACGCTTGTGTGTGTTGGTATAGATTGTGCATAGAATCACAGTACCATATGTGTGTGTGTGTGCTGGTAAAATCTGAACATTGAGTCACACTGTCGTGTGTGGTGTGTGTCTATGTACTTGTATGGACTGTGCATTGAGTCACAGTGAGCATGTGTGTGTGTTTGTGTGTGTGTGTGTGCACTGGTATGCTTTGAACTCTGAATAGCTAGGTGTGTTTGTGTGTGCTCATATTGGCTTTGAGTTGAGTCACTGAAGTGTATGTGTGTCTGTGTAGGTGGGGGGCAACAGACTGTGAATTGAGTCACACAGAGATGTTTGTGTACATGAGTGAGTGTTGTGTATGGGCTTTCATTGAGTCACTGGGTTTTGTGTGTGTGTGTGTGTGTGTTTGTAGTGCTACGGACTGCATTGGGTCACAGTGAGCTGTGTGTGTGTGTGCTTGCTGCTGTAGGCTGTGCATTGATTCAAGGTTAGCTGTCAGTGTGTGTGGTGCTGGAATGGAATGTGCACTGAGACACAGTCATCTGTGTGTGTGTGTGCATACATGTGTGCTGGAATCAGCTGTGCACTGCATCACTGTGAGCCGTGTGTGTGTTTGTGTGTGTGTGCTGGAAAATCTGAGCATTGAGTCACACTGAGGTCTGTGCTGTGTGTCTGTATGTAGTGGTATGGCCTGTGCAAGGAATCAGTGAGCTGTGTGTGTGTGTTTGTGTATTTGGTGGTGTAGAGTCTGTATTGAGTCTCATTAAGCTGTGTGTGTGTGTGTGTGTGTGATGGTATAGGATGTGCATTGGGTCACAGAACCATATATATGTGTCTGAGCTGGTATAGGCAGTGCATTGACTCACAGTGAGTGTTGTGTATGTGCTACTACAGACTGTGCATTGAGTCAGTGATCAATTTTGTGTGTTTGTGTGATTGTCTGCTCATATAGGCTGTGCACTGTGTCACAGTAACCTATGTGTGTTTGTGGGAGTGTGTTTTTGAGTGATGGTATAAGTGGTTCATTGTGTCACAGTGAGCCATGTATGAGTGCATGTTTGTGAGTGTGTGTGTTCTGGTAGAGGCTAAGCATTGTGTCACAGTGTGCCATGTGTGTGTGTGGTTGTGTGTGTGTGTAGTACAGTCTGAACTTTGATTTACAGTGAGATGTTTTGCATGTGTTTGTGCTTGTATGAGCTATACGTTGAGTCACAATGAGCCATGCGTGTGTGTGTGTGCTGGTAGAGGCTGAGCATTGAATCACAGTTAGGAGTTTGTTTGTGTGTACTGGTATGGGCTTTGCATTGAGTCACAGAGGTATGTGTGTGTTTGTGTGTGTCTATGTGTGTATGTCTGTGTTGCCACAGACTTCATTGTGTCAGAGTGAGCTTCATGAGTGTGTGCAGATACAGGCTGTGAATTGAGTCCCAGTGTGTTATGTGTGTGTGTGTGTGTGTGCTGGTATAGCCTGTGCATTGAGTCACAGTGAGCTGTGTGTGTGTGTGTTTGCTGGTGTAGGTTGTGCAGTGATTCAAGGTGACCTGTGATTGTGTGTGTTGAACAGGAACGGACTGTGCACTGAGTCACAGTGAGCCATGTGTGAGTGTGTGCATGTGTGTGAGCCAGTTTAGGATGTGCACTGAGTCACGGTGAGCTGTGTGTGTTTGTGTGTGTGTTCTGGTAAAATATGAGCATTGAGTCACACTGGGGGTTGTCCTGTGTTTCTGTATGTACTGGCATGGACTGTGAATGGAATCACAGTGAGCGCTGTGTGTGTAATTTGTTGTATAGAGTCTTTATTGAGTCACACTAAGGTGTGTGTGTATGTGTGTGTGTGTGATGGTATAGGTGGTTCATTGAGTCAGAGTGAGCCAAGTATGTGTGTGTGTGTGTGTGATTTGGGGTAAAAGCTGAGCATTGCATCACAGGGTGTCATGTGTGTGTCAGTTGTTGTGTGTCTGTGTAGTACAGTCTGAGCATTGTGTTACAGTGAGATGTGTTGCATGTGTTTGTGCTAGTATGAACTGCACATTGAGTCACAACAAGCCATGTGTGTTTGTGTGTGTGTGTGTGTGCTGGTGGAGGCTGATCATTGAATCACAGTTACGTGTTTGTGTGTGTGTGCTGGTATGGGCTTTTCATTGAGTCACGGACTTGTATGTGTGTGTGTGTGCATGTGTGTGTGTTGCTAAGATTTAATTCAGTCACAGTGAGCCTTGTGAGTGTATATGTGCTGATATAGGCTGTGAATTGAGTCACAGTGTGTTATGTGTGAGTGTGTCTGTGTGTGTGCTGGTAAAGACAGTGCATTGAGTCACAATAAGTTGTGTGTGTGTTAATATTCTCATATAGACTGTGCATTGAGTAACAGTGAGCAAGTGTGTGTGAGTTTGTGGGAGTGTATGAGCACTGGTATGTGTGGAGCATTGAATCAGTTAGGGGTGTGTGTGTGTGTGCTCCTATGGGCTATCTATTGAGCTACTGAGGTGTATTTGTGTTTCTGTCGTGGTATCACAGACTGTGCATTTAATCACAGTGAGCGGGGTGTGTGTGTGTATGTGAGTGTGTGTGCTGGTAGGCTTTCATTGAGTCCCTGGTGTGTGTGTGTGTGTGTGGTGCTACAGACTGCATTGAGTCACAGTGAGGCATGTGTGTGTATGATGGTATAGGCAATTGATTGAGTCACAGTGAGGCATGTGTGTTGTTCTCATATAGGCTGTGCATTGAATCACAGTGAGCCCTGTATCTGTGAGTGTGTGTTTGTGTGTGCTAGTATAGGGTGTGTATTGAGTCACACTGGGGGGTGTGTGTTTGTGCGTGTGTGTTCTTATAGATTGTGCATTGAGTCAGAGTGCCATGTCAGTGTGTGCATTCTGGTATAGACTATGCACTGAATTAGAGTGAGGGGTGTGTGTGTCTGTGTGTTCTGGTATAGGCGGACCATTGTGTCACACTGAGGTGTGTGTGTGTGTTTGTGTGTGTGTGTGCTGATACAGCCTGTGCATTAATCACAGTCAGTTGTGTGTGTATGTGCACCTACAGTTTGCACTTTGTGTCACAGTGTTTTGTGTGTGATATAATACGGTATACAATGAGTCAAAGGGAGGTGTGTGTGTGGGGGTTCATGTGTGCTTATAGGCTATGCATTGAGTCACACTGAGCTGTGTGTTTGAATGTCTGTATGTGTTTGTGTGTGTGTAGAGATATAGGCTGTGTATTGCCTCACAGTGAGCATTGTGTGCTTCTGTGTGTGTTTATGTCTGCTAGCTTAGCCTGTGCACTGAGTCACAGGGAGCCTTGTGTGTGTGTGTGAGTGTGTGTGTGTTGGTAAAGACTGTTCATAGGGTCACAGTGAGCTGTCTTTGTCGTTGTGTGATTGCTGGTGTAGACTGTGCATTGATTCAAGTTGAGCTGTGAGTGTGTGTGTGGTGTTGGTATGGACGGTGCACTGAGTCACACTGAGCTGGGAGTGTGTGTGTACATGCTGGTATAATCTGAGCGTTGAGTCACACTGAGGTGTGTGCTTCGTGTCTTTGTGTAGTTGTATGGAATGTGCCTTGGGTCAGAATGAATTGTGTATGTGTACGTTTTTGTGTGTACTTGGTGGTGTAGAGTCTGTATTGAGTCACACTAAGCTGTGAGTGTGTGTGTGATAGGATGATACGTATCCTAAACTTGATAGGTATAGGATGTGGATTGAGTCACAAAGCCGTGTGTGTGTGTCTGTGCTGGGATAGGCTGTGCATTGATTCACAGTGAGCCTTGTTTATGTGCTAGTACAGACCATGCATTGATTCAGTAAAACATGTGTGTGCTTTTCTGTGTTTGTCTGCTGACATAGGCTGTGAACTGAGTCAGAGTGGGCCATGTGTGTTTGTGTCTGATGGTATAGGTGATTCATTGAGTCACAGTGAGCCATATATGAGTGCGTGTTTGTGTGTGTGTTGTGCTATAGTGTGAGCATTGAGTCGCAGTGTGCCGTGTGTGTGTTGTTGTCTGTGTGTGTAGTACAGTCTGAGCATTCAGTTACAGTGCGATGTGTTGCATGAGTTTCTGCTATTATGAAGTGTACATTGAGTCACAATGAGCCCTCTGTAATTGTGTGTGTGTGTGTGTGTGTGTTGGTAGAGGCTGTGAATTGAATCAGAATTAGGTGTTTATGTGTGTGTGGTGGTATGAGCTTTGCATTGTGTCATGGAGGTATGTGTGTGTGTGTTGCTACAGACTTCATTGAATCACAGTGAGCCTGGTGAGTGTCTCTGTGCTGATAGAGGCTGTGAATTGAGTCACAGTTTCTTATGTGTGTGTGATTGTGTGCTGGTATACACTGTGCATTGAGTCATAGTGAGCAGGTCTGTGTGTGTCTTTGTTTTTCTGCAGTAGTATGGGTGGAGCCTTTAATCAGTTATGTGTGTGTGTGTGTGTTCGTTTGGTCTTTGCATTGAGTCACTAAGGTGTATATGTGTGTGTGTGTGTGGTGTTATAGACTGTGCATTGAGTCAGAGTGAGCTGTGAGTGTGTGGGTATGAGAGTGTGTGTGCTGGTGGGCTTTTGTTGATGCACTGGTGTGTGTGCATGTGTGTCTGTTGTGCTACAGACTGCATTGAGTCACAGTGAGACATGTTTGTGTGTGCTGGTATAGGCGATTGATTGAGTCACAGTGATTCATTTGTGTGTGCGTGTTAGTATGCGTGTGTTCTTGATTAGGCTGTGCATTGAGTCACACTGAGGTGTGTGTGTATCCTTGTGTGTGTTGGTATAGATTGTGCATAGAATTACAGTACCATATGTGTGTGTGTGTGCTGGTAAAATCTGAGCATTGAGTCACACTGTCGTGTGTGGTGTGTGTCTGTATGTACTTGTATGGACTGTACATTGAGTCACAGTGAGCATGTGTGTGTGTTTGTGTGTGTGTGTGCACTGGTATGCCTTGAACACTGAATCAGCTAGGTGTGTGTGTGTGCTCATATTGGCTTTGAGTTGTGTCACTGAGGTGTATGTGTGTCTGTGTAGGTGGGGGGCTACAGACTATGTATTTAGTCACACTGAGACGTTTGTGTACGTGAGTGTGTGTTGTGGTATGCTATTTCACTGAGTCACTGGAGTTTGTGTGGGTGTGTGTGCGCTGGTGGAGGCTGATCATTGAATCATAGTTATGTGTTTGTGTGTGTGTGCTGGTATGGGCTTTTCATTGAGTCACGGACTTGTATGTTTGTGTGTGTACATGTGTGTGTGTTGCTAAGATTTAATTCAGTCACAGTGAGCCTTGTGAGTGTATATGTGCTGATATAGGCTGTGAATTGAGTCACAGTGTGTTATGTGTGAGTGTGTCTGTGTGTGTGCTGGTAAAGATAGTGCATTGAGTCACAATAAGTTGTGTGTGTGTTAATATTCTCATATAGACTGTGCATTGAGTAACAGTGAGCAAGTATGTGTGAGTTTGTGGGAGTGTATGAGCACTGGTATGGGTGGAGCATTGAATCAGTTAGGTGAGTGTGTGTGTGTGTGCTCCTATGGGCTATCTATTGAGCTACTGAGGTGTATTTGTGTTTCTGTCGTGGTACCACAGACTGTGCATTTAATCACAGTGAGCGGGGTGTGTGTGTGTATGTGAGTGTGTGTGCTGCTAGGCTTTCATTGAGTCCCTGGTGTGTGTGTGTGTGTGTGTGGTGCTACAGACTGCATTGAGTCACAGTGAGGCGTGTGTGTGTATGATGGTATAGGCAATTGATTGAGTCACAGTGAGGCATGTGTGTGTGTTCTCATATAGGCTGTGCATTGAATCACAGTGAGCCCTGTATCTGTGAGTGTGTGTTTGTGTGTGCTAGTACAGGGTGTGTATTGAGTCACACTGAGGTGTGTGTGTGTGTGCGTGTGTGTTCTTATAGATTGTGCATTGAGTCAGAGTGCCATGTCAGTGTGTGCATTCTGGTATAGACTATGCACTGAATCAGAGTGAGGGGTGTGTGTGTCTGTGTGTTCTGGTATAGGCGGACCATTGAGTCACACTGAGGTGTGTGTGTGTGTTTGTGTGTGTGTGTGCTGATACAGCCTGTGCATTAATCGCAGTCAGTTGTGTGTGTATGTGCACCTACAGGTTGCACTTTGTGTCACAGTGTTTTGTGTGTGATATAATACGGTATACAATGAGTCAAAGGGAGGTGTGTGTGGGGGGGGTGCATGTGTTCTTATAGGCTATGCATTGAGTCACACTGAGCTGTGTGTTTGAATGTCTGTATGTGTTTGTGTGTGTGTAGAGGTATAGGCTGTGTATTGACTCACAGTGTGTGTACGGCCCCGGGCGTCCCCGGGAGTCCCGACCAGCAGGACAAATCCTTGTGAGTCTGAGGAGGAACCTGTGGGGGTTGAAAAAAGGGGGAAGGGCAGGAGACGCGAAAGAATGGAGGCAAGACAGAATCCTGATCAAGCCTCAAACTTTTATTGCTGCGGTAGCTGTATTTATACACTGCAGAGAAAGGGGGGCGGGATTCAGAATGAGGGAAGTACTTGGCTAATCATCATTGGTTCTGCGTGCGCGGGCTTTCATTTTAGGCGCGAACTTCTATCTCATAAATCAGGAAGAGAAGCAGGGTGTCGGCCATCTTCTAATGGCGAAAACTTCTTGGCTCCCAACATTTCCTCCCTTTTTATTTCTTTTAAGGAGGTGGGCATTAACCGAGTGAGGGAGTAGTGACCTGAATCCTCCCGTGGACAAGGTATGTGTGTCCACACTCATTGGCTCTTGGTATCTTTTGGGGAGGAGAGGCAGAGCCAAAGATAATCTTAGCTACTAAAAGCCAAAAACAATGTTTAGATACCAACCTCTATCATAATTCAGGTATACTCACAGGGAATAACAGAGATTACCTTGTATATACATATATACACGTTTTCCCTTGTGCATGCTTTGCTGCCACACTCAACTTGGTACCCATACCCTCCATCAAAGAGGGGTGTAGGCATGTCTCTGTTTCATGCCGCTCCAGTGGAGGGGCAGCCAGAATCATCCTTTGGTTCTGCTTCTGTAATGGCGAGGCGATGGTAATGTATCAGGTTAAATTTTGAGGCAAGTGGGGAGTGCTTTCAGCCTGGCCAACAACCAGCAAAGATGACAGGATCAGGGTCACAACGGATAACTCATGTCGTCTCTGCCGCTCTTTCAATATTAGGAGGGTCTCCATCTTTTTCTGAAAAAGAAAAAGAAATACAATCTCAGGGAAAAGGGCCCTGGATAAAATTTATTACTTTATAGAACTTATAGGTTTAATAAGGCGCTCAGGCAACCAGCGTGCTCCACCTTCTTTGGTATTATATACACATGCGGATCCCCTCCCCCAGATGAGGAGTGGATCGGGTCCATGCCATTTAAAGGTCAAAGGGTCTTTCCACATAACTTGTGCATATTGATTTTTAGTTTCTTGATGCCAAAGGCGATCGGTGGCAGATCTACCATTATTATCTAATTGTAAAAAATTAATTACAAACAGGGCATGACTAAGAATATTTTTTGGGGAATTTTTTGTAGCAGTTAAATCATTATTTTCAAGCTTGGAAATCGTATTTTTAAGGGTTTGATGGGCTCTTTCTACTATGCCTTGACCCTGGGGGTTATATGGAATTCCCGTAAGATGTTTTATTTGAAGCCGGGTGCAAAAATCTTGGAAAGCCTGGGAGGTATACCCAGGCCCATTATCTGTTTTAATTATTTGAGTCTTGCCTAAAACTGTAAAACATTGGAGCACATGTGAAATAATGTTTTTTGTGGCTTCTCCTCCCTGAAGGGAGGCATATATAAAGCCGCTAAAGGTATCAATGGACACATGAATAAATTTTAATTTTCCAAATTCAGCAAGATGGGTAACATCCATCTGCCAGATTTCATTAGGTAATAGACCTCTTGGGTTTACCCCAAGATGTGGAAGAGGTAAAAATGTAACGCACCCTGGACAATTTTTTACAATTTGTCTTGATTGTTCTCGAGTAAGCTTAAACATTAAGCGAAGAGTATGTGCATTAACATGATGTAGCTGATGAAATTGAGTAGCTTGAGAAACAGAATCAGAGGTTACGGTGCACATCAGGCGGGCATTTTTATCAGCTAAATCATTGCCCTGAGAGAGGGGTCCAGGAAGATCTGTATGAGCCCTAAGATGATCAATAAAAAAAGGCGCTTGTCTTCGAAGTATAAGACTTTGAAGTTGTTGAAAAAGGGGAACAGCATTGGAAGAGGGTTTAATATATGGAACAGTTTCTAAAAGGGGGACGGACAAAGCTATATACGAGCTGTCCGTATATAAATTAAAGGGGATATTCTGTAACATCTCAAAAACCTGAAGAATGGCAAAAAGCTCAACAAGTTGTGCTGATAAAAAGGGGGACTGTACCCTATAGGGCTGATTATTTATAACAAATACAGCAACACCGGATGATGATCCATCAGTGAATACTAGGGCAGCATCTCCCAGAGGAACAGCAGAAGTGATTTTGGGAAATATAAACAGATGTTTTCTAGCAAACTGAAGGAGCTTATCAGGTGGATAATGATTATCAATATTACCCTGAAAGGAGGATAAGGAAACAAACCATTTATCATCAGTTTGTAATAACCAACTAAGCTCTTCTTTGGTATAGGGGAGAATCAAATGATCAGGATCTCTGCCAAAAAATTGACGGCTTTTTTCTCTGCCCAAAGTAAGAACCTGTGCTACTAAAGAAGGGTAGGTCTTAAGCACTTTATTAGGAGATACGGACAAATGTATCCACAAGAGGGGATGATCTTGCCATAGGACTCCAGTGGGTGTATGTGCAGTGGCACAAATAATCAAACTAAAGGGACGACCATAATCTAAAAAGGTAATCTGTTGACATCTAATGGCCTTTTCTACTAATTGAAGAGAATTTTTAGCCTCCTTAGTCAGCCTACGGGGTGACAAGGGATCTGATGGCCCTTGTAAAATCTCGAATAAGGGTTTTAACTCTCCCGTAGTAAGTTTAAGATACGGTCGTAGCCAATTAATATCTCCCAAAAATTTTTGAAAATCATTGGGGGTTTGCAAATGTGATACTTGTATGTGTATCTTTTGAGTGGTAATTATTTTTTTGTTTAATTCAAAACCAAGATAATAGTATGGATCTTTTAATTGTACCTTATTTGAAGCAATTTGAAAGCCAGAGGAAGCAAGATTATCTTTTAAATCTTGATAACACTTAAGGAGTTCATCAGTTGATTTTCCAGCCAAAAGAATATCATCCATATAATGAATGATATAGATACCAGGCCAACGAGCCCTAAGAGGGTCTACAGCTTGTGCAACAAATTTTTGACATAAGGTGGGGCTATTGGCCATACCCTGCGGGAGGACCTTCCATTGAAAACGTGGCATTGGGCCTTTAAAATTAATTACTGGGAGACTAAATGCAAAACGCTCTCTATCCTGAGGATGGAGAGGGATAGTAAAAAAGCAATCTTTAAGATCAATAATGATTTTAAAATAGCCAGCTGGAATGGCAATAGGAGAAGGCAAGCCAGGCTGTAAAGCTCCCATAGTAAACATTGTTTTATTAATTTCCCTAAGATCTTGGAGAAGTCGCCATGAGCCAGATCTCTTTTTTATCACAAATATAGGGGTATTCCATGGCGAAGTAGTGGCTTCTAAATGTCCAGCGGCCAATTGTTCCTGCACTAACTTTGTGGCAGCTGTAAGTTTTTCTTCTGTTAGAGACCATTGGTCCACCCAAACGGGATCATTAGTTTTCCATCGTATTTTGTCCGCATGGGGCACAGGAAGGTCAATGGCCGCTAAGAAAAAGGCGAACTGCCTAGGCCCTGGCGATTTATGTTAGATGCCAGGGAAATAGGTCGTGTAATACCCTGATTATTTTTTCCTAAGCCTAAGCCTGGTAGAAACCCTTGGTTTAGCATTAGTTGGGTCACCACCTCATTGGGGCTGTCCATGATTAACTTTAATTGTGACAGGATGTCACGTCCCCAAAGATTCAACGGGATATGTGGCAAAATATAAGGTTGTACCTGTCCAGTATTACCTTCAGTATCTATCCATGTAAGAACTTTAGAGCTCCGTTTAGGATTGGTAGAATGTCCTATGCCTTGTAAATGAGTTATAGACACTGTACAAGGCCAAGAGGAGGGCCAATATTTTTCGGAAATAACTGTTGCATCGGCTCCTGTATCGACTAAACCCTCAAATTTCTTTCCATCTGACCACAGGGTTAGGAGTGGCCTTTCAGGAGTAATTTGTTGGACCCAATAAACATCTGAGGAGCCAAAAGCAGCATCTGCTCTAGGACAATTAGTATGGCTCTTATTTAAAGAATTTAGGGGCAACAATACTAACTGTGCTATCCTTTGACCTTTAGGGATTGATATAGGGCCTTGTAAAGCAGATGCCAAAAGGGTAATTTGACCTGAATAATCATTATCAATAACACCAGGTATAATTTGGAGGCCAGCCAAAGCGGAACTACCTCTTCCTAAAATTAAACCAAAAGTATTTGGGGGCAGGGGGCCATAAACTTCTGTGGGAATTGGTTGTACTCCTTGTTCTGGGACTAATATTGAGTCGGTGGAGGCACAGAGGTCCAATCCTGCGCTTCCGGGTGTGGCTCGACAGAGGGAGCCAACATCCGGGTGCAGGGAACTTGTCCAGATTTTTGAGGAACAAACCGAATTGCCCCTTGGTTTGGTTCCAAGGAAGGGGCCGGGGGCTGGCCCCGTGAAAAGTTTCCCTGTTTTTTGGGGAGCAATTGGCCATTTATATCCGTTTTTGAAAAACATTCTGAAGACCAATGTTTGCCTCTTTTACAACGAGGGCAAACGGTGGTGGGAGGAGCCCGGGATTGATATCGGGGTTGTTGTGGGTTAGCCTTTAATGACTGTCCTTGTCTATGTAATGAACAATCCCGGGCAAAATGTCCAGGTTGTTTGCAATTATAGCAAGTTTTTTGTTGTTTATCTAGGACGGATGTATCTTTAATAAAATCTTTTAGAGCAGCTCCAATCGCAAGACCAACAGAATGGGAGGGACCAATTCCGGAGCACAACTTAATGTAATCAGCCAGGCTACCACCACGATGAGCCCGAAGGGCAGCTTGGCAGGCCGGATTGGCATTTTCATAAGCTAAATGTTTAACAAAGGCATTATCAGTTTCACTATCACCCACTACACGCTCGGCGGCGTCCGTGAGGCGGCTAATAAACTCACAATAAGGCTCTTCTGGTCCCTGGCGAATTTTTGCCAAGGAAGTTGTGGGCGAACCCTTAGGCGGAAGACGGCGCCAGGCCTTAAGGCCAGCATTTTGTATTTGAGCCAACAAACCAGGGGGAAAAGCAGCCTGAGACTCATTGGATTCATAGGGGGGACGGCCAAGTAATTTATCTCGGGTCCATGATCGGGAAGTTCTGTTTTCAGCATTTCTTTGGGCAGTTTCTCTACAATTTTCTGCAAATTCAGTGCGCCATAAAACAAAATCTCCCCCAGAAAGGGTGGCCCGAGCCAGGGTAAGCCAATCATTTGGGGTCAGCCAGCGATCGCTTAATCCCTCCAAGATTGCCAATGTATAAGGGGCTGTGGGCCCATAATTATTGACAGCAGATTTTAAATCTTTTATATGTTTTAAATTGAGGCGGTGATATTTATGTTCAAAAGGGCCCCCCCCAGAAGAATTATGAATATCTGGTCCCTCATCAGGTTCAGGAGATTCTTCTCCCTCTTCCTCTTCCCCTTCCTCACTATCTTCAGCTTGAATTTCACCTTGAGTGTGTAAATTTTGACTGCGAGTAACAGGGAAGGCTAACTTAATGGATCCTGGTTTTTGTCGAAGCGGGGGTTTATTGGGACCATTCGAGACATTAAAAGAAGTAAGCTCCACCTCAAGGGCCTTAAGCTCCTTTAGGAGATCCAAGCATTCCCGTTTTTGTTGTAAAACATCTCTCAAAGAGGAAATTTCCTGGGTTAAGGCCATCTTAGCCTGTCGAAGGGGATCAATCAGGGGGGCAATGGGAGCAGGGGCGCTAAAGGCAGGCATCTGACGGGGAGTATTATAAGATGGTGGAGGCTTCAAAAGGGGGAATCCCCAGGAATCATCATTGCGATGATAACGAGCAGCCTGCTCATCGAGAGTTTCCTGATCTTGGGGGGAAAGCTGGTCATCATTGGAATCACCCTTAATAGCAGTAAGGGAAGGATAAATCTTCGGGATAACTTTATCATCTGTGGGATAATGATGACCGGTTTCTGGAATTTTTGGGAACTCTTCATTTGAACCCATATCAATGGTAACGGATGGACAAGCTGAATGGAGACGAGAGGCTGCTTTAAGAATTGTTTCCCCGGTCTCTACAACCTTTTGGACATCGGGGTCAAAAAAATGACCCATGAGAATCTCCCTAATTAAATTCCAATATGAAAATGCAGTCACAGGCACTTTAGAAGGCCCAAAGGTTTGATAATAATCATTTAAACAATTTCCTACATGATTCCAGCATTTTTTATCTATTGTCCCTTCCTGTGGGAACCATGGGCAAACATCAGACAAGAACATAAAAAATTCACGCAAATCTTTTTTTCTAGCCTTAATCTTCCGCATCTTGAGGGAATCCTCGATCCCCTGAAGAAAGAGTTCATGGGAACTCAATTCCTGTCCCATATTTATAGCTCCGCTTACCTTATCCTCAGGTCACGACTGCCGAAGGGCGGCCAGTCCTCCGGGGACCTAATCAAGCTGCACTTTCGAGAAAGTCTCGCGGCGGCTCAGTGGGTGCGTGGCCAGGCGTTCGTAAGTGTGCTACCTCCGTCAGGATCCGTTCCTCAGGCCCCACGTTGGGCGCCAATTGTGTACGGCCCCGGGCGTGCCCGGGAGTCCCGACCAGCAGGACAAATCCTTGTGAGTCTGAGGAGGAACCTGTGGGGGTTGAAAAAAGGGGGAAGGGCAGGAGACGCGAAAGAATGGAGACAAGACAGAATCCTGATCAAGCCTCAAACTTTTATTGCTGCGGTAGCTGTATTTATACACTGCAGAGAAAGGGGGGCGGGATTCAGAATGAGGGAAGTGCTTGGCTAATCATCATTGGTGCTGCGTGCGCGGGCTTTCATTTTAGGCGTGAACTTCTATCTCATAAATCAGGAAGAGAAGCAGGGTGTCGGCCATCTTCTAATGGCGAAAACTTCTTGGCTCCCAACAATGATACGTATCCTATACCTGATAGGTAGAGGATGTGCATTGAGTCACAAAGCCGTGTGTGTGTGTCTGTGCTGGGATAGGCTGTGCATTGATTCACAGTGAGCCTTGTTTATGTGCTAGTACAGACCGTGCATTGATTCAGTAAACCATGTGTGTGCTTTTCTGTGTTTGTCTGCTGATATAGGCTGTGAACTGAGTCAGAGTGGGCCATGTGTGTTTGTGTCTGATGGTATAGGTGATTCATTGAGTCACAGTGAGCCATATATGAGTGCGTGTTTGTGTGTGTGTTGTGCTATAGTGTGAGCATTGAGTCACAGTGTGCCGTGTGTGTGTTGTCTGTGTGTGTAGTACAGTCTGAGCATTCAGTTACAGTGTGATGTGTTGCATGTGTTTCTGCTATTATGAAGTGTACATTGAGTCACAATGAGCCCTCTGTAATTGTGTGTGTGTGTGTGTGTGTGTGTTGGTAGACGCTGTGAATTGAATCAGAATTAGGTGTTTATGTGTGTGTGGTGGTATGAGCTTTGCATTGTGTCATGGAGGTATGTGTGTGTGTGTTGCTACAGACTTCATTGAATCACAGTGAGCCTGGTGAGTGTCTCTGTGCTGATAGAGGCTGTGAATTGAGTCACAGTTTCTTATGTGTGTGTGATTGTGTGCTGGTATACACTGTGCATTGAGTCATAGTGAGCAGGTCTGTGTGTGTCTTTGTTTATCTGCAGTAGTATGGGTGGAGCCTTTAATCAGTTATGTGTGTGTGTGTGTGTTCGTTTGGTCTTTGCATTGAGTCACTAAGGTGTATATGTGTGTGTGTGTGTGGTGTTATAGACTGTGCATTGAGTCAGAGTGAGCTGTGAGTGTGTGGGTATGAGAGTGTGTGTGCTGGTGGGCTTTTGTTGATGCACTGGTGTGTGTGCATGTGTGTCTGTTGTGCTACAGACTGCATTGAGTCACAGTGAGACATGTTTGTGTGTGCTGGTATAGGCGATTGATTGAGTCACAGTGATTCATTTGTGTGTGCGTGTTAGTATGCGTGTGTTCTTGTTTAGGCTGTGCATTGAGTGACACTGAGGTGTGTGTGTATGCTTGTGTGTTTTGGTATAGATTGTGCATAGAATCACAGTACCATATGTGTGTGTGTGTGCTGGTAAAATCTGAGCATTGAGTCACACTGTCGTGTGTGGTGTGTGTCTGTATGTACTTGTATGGACTGTACATTGAGTCACAGTGAGCATGTGTGTGTGTTTGTGTGTGTGTGTGCACTGGTATGCCTTGAACACTGAATCAGCTAGGTGTGTGTGTGTGCTCATATTGGCTTTGAGTTGTGTCACTGAGGTGTATGTGTGTCTGTGTAGGTGGGGGGCTACAGACTATGTATTTAGTCACACTGAGACGTTTGTGTACGTGAGTGTGTGTTGTGGTATGTTATTTCACTGAGTCACTGGAGTTTGTGTGGGTGTGTGTGCGCTGGTGGAGGCTGATCATTGAATCACAGTTATGTGTTTGTGTGTGTGTGCTGGTATGGGCTTTTCATTGAGTCACGGACTTGTATGTTTGTGTGTGTACATGTGTGTGTGTTGCTAAGATTTAATTCAGTCACAGTGAGCCTTGTGAGTGTATATGTGCTGATATAGGCTGTGAATTGAGTCACAGTGTGTTATGTGTGAGTGTGTCTGTGTGTGTGCTGGTAAAGACAGTGCATTGAGTCACAATAAGTTGTGTGTGTGTTAATATTCTCATATAGACTGTGCATTGAGTAACAGTGAGCAAGTATGTGTGAGTTTGTGGGAGTGTATGAGCACTGGTATGGGTGGAGCATTGAATCAGTTAGGTGTGTGTGTGTGTGTGTGCTCCTATGGGCTATCTATTGAGCTACTGAGGTGTATTTGTGTTTCTGTCGTGGTACCACAGACTGTGCATTTAATCACAGTGAGCGGGGTGTGTGTGTGTATGTGAGTGTGTGTGCTGCTAGGCTTTCATTGAGTCCCTGGTGTGTGTGTGTGTGTGTGTGTGGTGCTACAGACTGCATTGAGTCACAGTGAGGCGTGTGTGTGTATGATGGTATAGGCAATTGATTGAGTCACAGTGAGGCATGTGTGTGTGTTCTCATATAGGCTGTGCATTGAATCACAGTGAGCCCTGTATCTGTGAGTGTGTGTTTGTGTGTGCTAGTACAGGGTGTGTATTGAGTCACACTGAGGTGTGTGTGTGTGTGCGTGTGTGTTCTTATAGATTGTGCATTGAGTCAGAGTGCCATGTCAGTGTGTGCATTCTGGTATAGACTATGCACTGAATCAGAGTGAGGGGTGTGTGTGTCTGTGTGTTCTGGTATAGGCGGACCATTGAGTCACACTGAGGTGTGTGTGTGTGTTTGTGTGTGTGTGTGCTGATACAGCCTGTGCATTAATCGCAGTCAGTTGTGTGTGTATGTGCACCTACAGGTTGCACTTTGTGTCACAGTGTTTTGTGTGTGATATAATACGGTATACAATGAGTCAAAGGGAGGTGTGTGTGTGGGGGTGCATGTGTTCTTATAGGCTATGCATTGAGTCACACTGAGCTGTGTGTTTGAATGTCTGTATGTGTTTGTGTGTGTGTAGAGGTATAGGCTGTGTATTGACTCACAGTGTGTGTACGGCCCCGGGCGTCCCCGGGAGTCCCGACCAGCAGGACAAATCCTTGTGAGTCTGAGGAGGAACCTGTGGGGGTTGAAAAAAGGGGGAAGGGCAGGAGACGCGAAAGAATGGAGGCAAGACAGAATCCTGATCAAGCCTCAAACTTTTATTGCTGCGGTAGCTGTATTTATACACTGCAGAGAAAGGGGGGCGGGATTCAGAATGAGGGAAGTACTTGGCTAATCATCATTGGTTCTGCGTGCGCGGGCTTTCATTTTAGGCGCGAACTTCTATCTCATAAATCAGGAAGAGAAGCAGGGTGTCGGCCATCTTCTAATGGCGAAAACTTCTTGGCTCCCAACATTTCCTCCCTTTTTATTTCTTTTAAGGAGGTGGGCATTAACCGAGTGAGGGAGTAGTGACCTGAATCCTCCCGTGGACAAGGTATGTGTGTCCACACTCATTGGCTCTTGGTATCTTTTGGGGAGGAGAGGCAGAGCCAAAGATAATCTTAGCTACTAAAAGCCAAAAACAATGTTTAGATACCAACCTCTATCATAATTCAGGTATACTCACAGGGAATAACAGAGATTACCTTGTATATACATATATACACGTTTTCCCTTGTGCATGCTTTGCTGCCACACTCAACTTGGTACCCATACCCTCCATCAAAGAGGGGTGTAGGCATGTCTCTGTTTCATGCCGCTCCAGTGGAGGGGCAGCCAGAATCATCCTTTGGTTCTGCTTCTGTAATGGCGAGGCGATGGTAATGTATCAGGTTAAATTTTGAGGCAAGTGGGGAGTGCTTTCAGCCTGTCCAACAACCAGCAAAGATGACAGGATCAGGGTCACAACGGATAACTCATGTCGTCTCTGCCGCTCTTTCAATATTAGGAGGGTCTCCATCTTTTTCTGAAAAAGAAAAAGAAATACAATCTCAGGGAAAAGGGCCCTGGATAAAATTTATTACTTTATAGAACTTATAGGTTTAATAAGGCGCTCAGGCAACCAGCGTGCTCCACCTTCTTTGGTATTATATACACATGCGGATCCCCTCCCCCAGATGAGGAGTGGATCGGGTCCATGCCATTTAAAGGTCAAAGGGTCTTTCCACATAACTTGTGCATATTGATTTTTAGTTTCTTGATGCCAAAGGCGATCGGTGGCAGATCTACCATTATTATCTAATTGTAAAAAATTAATTACAAACAGGGCATGACTAAGAATATTTTTTGGGGAATTTTTTGTAGCAGTTAAATCATTATTTTTAAGCTTGGAAATGGTATTTTTAAGGGTTTGATGGGCTCTTTCTACTATGCCTTGACCCTGGGGGTTATATGGAATTCCCATAAGATGTTTTATTTGAAGCCGGGTGCAAAAATCTTGGAAAGCCTGGGAGGTATACCCAGGCCCATTATCTGTTTTAATTATTTGAGTCTTGCCTAAAACTGTAAAACATTGGAGCACATGTGAAATAATGTTTTTTGTGGCTTCTCCTCCCTGAAGGGAGGCATATATAAAGCCGCTAAAGGTATCAATGGACACATGAATAAATTTTAATTTTCCAAATTCAGCAAGATGGGTAACATCCATCTGCCAGATTTCATTAGGTAATAGACCTCTTGGGTTTACCCCAAGATGTGGAAGAGGTAAAAATGTAACGCACCCTGGACAATTTTTTACAATTTGTCTTGATTGTTCTCGAGTAAGCTTAAACATTAAGCGAAGAGTATGTGCATTAACATGATGTAGCTGATGAAATTGAGTAGCTTGAGAAACAGAATCAGAGGTTACGGTGCACATCAGGCGGGCATTTTTATCAGCTAAATCATTGCCCTGAGAGAGGGGTCCAGGAAGATCTGTATGAGCCCTAAGATGATCAATAAAAAAAGGCGCTTGTCTTCGAAGTATAAGACTTTGAAGTTGTTGAAAAAGGGGAACAGCATTGGAAGAGGGTTTAATATATGGAACAGTTTCTAAAAGGGGGACGGACAAAGCTATATACGAGCTGTCCGTATATAAATTAAAGGGGATATTCTGTAACATCTCAAAAACCTGAAGAATGGCAAAAAGCTCAACAAGTTGTGCTGATAAAAAGGGGGACTGTACCCTATAGGGCTGATTATTTATAACAAATACAGCAACACCGGATGATGATCCATCAGTGAATACTAGGGCAGCATCTCCCAGAGGAACAGCAGAAGTGATTTTGGGAAATATAAACAGATGTTTTCTAGCAAACTGAAGGAGCTTATCAGGTGGATAATGATTATCAATATTACCCTGAAAGGAGGATAAGGAAACAAACCATTTATCATCAGTTTGTAATAACCAACTAAGCTCTTCTTTGGTATAGGGGAGAATCAAATGATCAGGATCTCTGCCAAAAAATTGACGGCTTTTTTCTCTGCCCAAAGTAAGAACCTGTGCTACTAAAGAAGGGTAGGTCTTAAGCACTTTATTAGGAGATACGGACAAATGTATCCACAAGAGGGGATGATCTTGCCATAGGACTCCAGTGGGTGTATGTGCAGTGGCACAAATAATCAAACTAAAGGGACGACCATAATCTAAAAAGGTAATCTGTTGACATCTAATGGCCTTTTCTACTAATTGAAGAGAATTTTTAGCCTCCTTAGTCAGCCTACGGGGTGACAAGGGATCTGATGGCCCTTGTAAAATCTCGAATAAGGGTTTTAACTCTCCCGTAGTAAGTTTAAGATACGGTCGTAGCCAATTAATATCTCCCAAAAATTTTTGAAAATCATTGGGGGTTTGCAAATGTGATACTTGTATGTGTATCTTTTGAGTGGTAATTATTTTTTTGTTTAATTCAAAACCAAGATAATAGTATGGATCTTTTAATTGTACCTTATTTGAAGCAATTTGAAAGCCAGAGGAAGCAAGATTATCTTTTAAATCTTGATAACACTTAAGGGGTTCATCAGTTGATTTTCCAGCCAAAAGAATATCATCCATATAATGAATGATATAGATACCAGGCCAACGAGCCCTAAGAGGGTCTACAGCTTGTGCAACAAATTTTTGACATAAGGTGGGGCTATTGGCCATACCCTGCGGGAGGACCTTCCATTGAGAACGTGGCATTGGGCCTTTAAAATTAATTACTGGGAGACTAAATGCAAAACGCTCTCTATCCTGAGGATGGAGAGGGATAGTAAAAAAGCAATCTTTAAGATCAATAATGATTTTAAAATAGCCAGCTGGAATGGCAATAGGAGAAGGCAAGCCAGGCTGTAAAGCTCCCATAGTAAACATTGTTTTATTAATTTCCCTAAGATCTTGGAGAAGTCGCCATGAGCCAGATCTCTTTTTTATCACAAATATAGGGGTATTCCATGGCGAAGTAGTGGCTTCTAAATGTCCAGCGGCCAATTGTTCCTGCACTAACTTTGTGGCAGCTGTAAGTTTTTCTTCTGTTAGAGACCATTGGTCCACCCAAACGGGATCATTAGTTTTCCATCGTATTTTGTCCGCATGGGGCACAGGAAGGTCAATGGCCGCTAAGAAAAAGGCGAACTGCCTAGGCCCTGGCGATTTATGTTAGATGCCAGGGAAATAGGTCGTGTAATACCCTGATTATTTTTTCCTAAGCCTAAGCCTGGTAGAAACCCTTGGTTTAGCATTAGTTGGGTCACCACCTCATTGGGGCTGTCCATGATTAACTTTAATTGTGACAGGATGTCACGTCCCCAAAGATTCAACGGGATATGTGGCAAAATATAAGGTTGTACCTGTCCAGTATTACCTTCAGTATCTATCCATGTAAGAACTTTAGAGCTCCGTTTAGGATTGGTAGAATGTCCTATGCCTTGTAAATGAGTTATAGACACTGTACAAGGCCAAGAGGAGGGCCAATATTTTTCGGAAATAACTGTTGCATCGGCTCCTATATCGACTAAACCCTCAAATTTCTTTCCATCTGACCACAGGGTTAGGAGTGGCCTTTCAGGAGTAATTTGTTGGACCCAATAAACATCTGAGGAGCCAAAAGCAGCATCTGCTCTAGGACAATTAGTATGGCTCTTATTTAAAGAATTTAGGGGCAACAATACTAACTGTGCTATCCTTTGACCTTTAGGGATTGATATAGGGCCTTGTAAAGCAGATGCCAAAAGGGTAATTTGACCTGAATAATCATTATCAATAACACCAGGTATAATTTGGAGGCCAGCCAAAGCGGAACTACCTCTTCCTAAAATTAAACCAAAAGTATTTGGGGGCAGGGGGCCATAAACTTCTGTGGGAATTGGTTGTACTCCTTGTTCTGGGACTAATATTGAGTCGGTGGAGGCACAGAGGTCCAATCCTGCGCTTCCGGGTGTGGCTCGACAGAGGGAGCCAGCATCCGGGTGCAGGGAACTTGTCCAGATTTTTGAGGAACAAACCGAATTGCCCCTTGGTTTGGTTCCAAGGAAGGGGCCAGGGGCTGGCCCCGTGAAAAGTTTCCCTGTTTTTTGGGGAGCAATTGGCCATTTATATCCGTTTTTGAAAAACATTCTGAAGACCAATGTTTGCCTCTTTTACAACGAGGGCAAACGGTGGTGGGAGGAGCCCGGGATTGATATCGGGGTTGTTGTGGGTTAGCCTTTAATGACTGTCCTTGTCTATGTAATGAACAATCCCAGGCAAAATGTCCAGGTTGTTTGCAATTATAGCAAGTTTTTTGTTGTTTATCTAGGACGGATGTATCTTTAATAAAATCTTTTAGAGCAGCTCCAATCGCAAGACCAACAGAATGGGAGGGACCAATTCCGGAGCACAACTTAATGTAATCAGCCAGGCTACCACCACGATGAGCCCGAAGGGCAGCTTGGCAGGCCGGATTGGCATTTTCATAAGCTAAATGTTTAACAAAGGCATTATCAGTTTCACTATCACCCACTACACGCTCGGCGGCGTCCGTGAGGCGGCTAATAAACTCACAATAAGGTTCTTCTGGTCCCTGGCGAATTTTTGCCAAGGAAGTTGTGGGCGAACCCTTAGGCGGAAGACGGCGCCAGGCCTTAAGGCCAGCATTTTGTATTTGAGCCAACAAACCAGGGGGAAAAGCAGCCTGAGACTCATTGGATTCATAGGGGGGACGGCCAAGTAATTTATCTCGGGTCCATGATCGGGAAGTTCTGTTTTCAGCATTTCTTTGGGCAGTTTCTCTACAATTTTCTGCAAATTCAGTGCGCCATAAAACAAAATCTCCCCCAGAAAGGGTGACCCGAGCCAGGGTAAGCCAATCATTTGGGGTCAGCCAGCGATCGCTTAATCCCTCCAAGATTGCCAATGTATAAGGGGCTGTGGGCCCATAATTATTGACAGCAGATTTTAAATCTTTTATATGTTTTAAATTGAGGCGGTGATATTTATGTTCAAAAGGGCCGCCCCCAGAAGAATTATGAATATCTGGTCCCTCATCAGGTTCAGGAGATTCTTCTCCCTCTTCCTCTTCCCCTTCCTCACTATCTTCAGCTTGAATTTCACCTTGAGTGGGTAAATTTTGACTGCGAGTAACAGGGAAGGCTAACTTAATGGATCCTGGTTTTTGTCGAAGCGGGGGTTTATTGGGACCGTTCGAGACATTAAAAGAAGTAAGCTCCACCTCAAGGGCCTTAAGCTCCTTTAGGAGATCCAAGCATTCCCGTTTTTGTTGTAAAACATCTCTCAAAGAGGAAATTTCCTGGGTTAAGGCCATCTTAGCCTGTCGAAGGGGATCAATCAGGGGGGCAATGGGAGCAGGGGCGCTAAAGGCAGGCATCTGATGAGGAGTATTATAAGATGGTGGAGGCTTCAAAAGGGGGAATCCCCAGGAATCATCATTGCGATGATAACGAGCAGCCTGCTCATCGAGAGTTTCCTGATCTTGGGGGGAAAGCTGGTCATCATTGGAATCACCCTTAATAGCAGTAAGGGAAGGATAAATCTTCGGGATAACTTTATCATCTGTGGGATAATGATGACCGGTTTCTGGAATTTTTGGGAACTCTTCATTTGAACCCATATCAATGGTAACGGATGGACAAGCTGAATGGAGACGAGAGGCTGCTTTAAGAATTGTTTCCCCGGTCTCTACAACCTTTTGGACATCGGGGTCAAAAAAATGACCCATGAGAATCTCCCTAATTAAATTCCAATATGAAAATGCAGTCACAGGCACTTTAGAAGGCCCAAAGGTTTGATAATAATCATTTAAACAATTTCCTACATGATTCCAGCATTTTTTATCTATTGTCCCTTCCTGTGGGAACCATGGGCAAACATCAGACAAGAACATAAAAAATTCACGCAAATCTTTTTTTCTAGCCTTAATCTTCCGCATCTTGAGGGAATCCTCGATCCCCTGAAGAAAGAGTTCATGGGAACTCAATTCCTGTCCCATATTTATAGCTCCGCTTACCTTATCCTCAGGTCACGACTGCCGAAGGGCGGCCAGTCCTCCGGGGACCTAATCAAGCTGCACTTTCGAGAAAGTCTCGCGGCGGCTCAGTGGGTGCGTGGCCAGGCGTTCGTAAGCGTGCTACCTCCGTCAGGATCCGTTCCTCAGGCCCCACGTTGGGCGCCAATTGTGTACGGCCCCGGGCGTGCCCGGGAGTCCCGACCAGCAGGACAAATCCTTGTGAGTCTGAGGAGGAACCTGTGGGGGTTGAAAAAAGGGGGAAGGGCAGGAGACGCGAAAGAATGGAGACAAGACAGAATCCTGATCAAGCCTCAAACTTTTATTGCTGCGGTAGCTGTATTTATACACTGCAGAGAAAGGGGGGCGGGATTCAGAATGAGGGAAGTGCTTGGCTAATCATCATTGGTGCTGCGTGCGCGGGCTTTCATTTTAGGCGTGAACTTCTATCTCATAAATCAGGAAGAGAAGCAGGGTGTCGGCCATCTTCTAATGGCGAAAACTTCTTGGCTCCCAACAATGATACGTATCCTATACCTGATAGATAGAGGATGTGCATTGAGTCACAAAGCCGTGTGTGTGTGTCTGTGCTGGGATAGGCTGTGCATTGATTCACAGTGAGCCTTGTTTATGTGCTAGTACAGACCGTGCATTGATTCAGTAAACCATGTGTGTGCTTTTCTGTGTTTGTCTGCTGATATAGGCTGTGAACTGAGTCAGAGTGGGCCATGTGTGTTTGTGTCTGATGGTATAGGTGATTCATTGAGTCACAGTGAGCCATATATGAGTGCGTGTTTGTGTGTGTGTGTGTGTTGTGCTATAGTGTGAGCATTGAGTCACAGTGTGCCGTGTGTGTGTTGTTGTCTGTGTGTGTAGTACAGTCTGAGCATTCAGTTACAGTGCGATGTGTTGCATGAGTTTCTCCTATTATGAAGTGTACATTGAGTCACAATGAGCCCTCTGTAATTGTGTGTGTGTGTGTGTGTGTGTTGGTAGAGGCTGTGAATTGAATCAGAATTAGGTGTTTATGTGTGTGTGGTGGTATGAGCTTTGCATTGTGTCATGGAGGTATGTGTGTGTGTGTTGCTACAGACTTCATTGAATCACAGTGAGCCTGGTGAGTGTCTCTGTGCTGATAGAGGCTGTGAATTGAGTCACAGTTTCTTATGTGTGTGTGATTGTGTGCTGGTATACACTGTGCATTGAGTCATAGTGAGCAGGTCTGTGTGTGTCTTTGTTTTTCTGCAGTAGTATGGGTGGAGCCTTTAATCAGTTATGTGTGTGTGTGTGTGTTCGTTTGGTCTTTGCATTGAGTCACTAAGGTGTATATGTGTGTGTGTGTGGTGTTATAGACTGTGCATTGAGTCAGAGTGAGCTGTGAGTGTGTGGGTATGAGAGTGTGTGTGCTGGTGGGCTTTTGTTGATGCACTGGTGTGTGTGCATGTGTGTCTGTTGTGCTACAGACTGCATTGAGTCACAGTGAGACATGTTTGTGTGTGCTGGTATAGGCGATTGATTGAGTCACAGTGATTCATTTGTGTGTGCGTGTTAGTATGCGTGTGTTCTTGTTTAGGCTGTGCATTGAGTCACACTGAGGTGTGTGTGTATGCTTGTGTGTGTTGGTATAGATTGTGCATAGAATCACAGTACCATATGTGTGTGTGTGTGCTGGTAAAATCTGAGCATTGAGTCACACTGTCATGTGTGGTGTGTGTCTGTATGTACTTGTATGGACTGTACATTGAGTCACAGTGAGCATGTGTGTGTGTTTGTGTGTGTGTGTGCACTGGTATGCCTTGAACACTGAATCAGCTAGGTGTGTGTGTGTGCTCATATTGGCTTTGAGTTGTGTCACTGAGGTGTATGTGTGTCTGTGTAGGTGGGGGGCTACAGACTATGTATTTAGTCACACTGAGATGTTTGTGTACGTGAGTGTGTGTTGTGGTATGTTATTTCACTGAGTCACTGGAGTTTGTGTGGGTGTGTGTGTGCTGGTGGAGGCTGATCATTGAATCACAGTTATGTGTTTGTGTGTGTGTGCTGGTATGGGCTTTTCATTGAGTCACGGACTTGTATGTTTGTGTGTGTACATGTGTGTGTGTTGCTAAGATTTAATTCAGTCACAGTGTGCCTTGTGAGTGTATATGTGCTGATATAGGCTGTGAATTGAGTCACAGTGTGTTATGTGTGAGTGTGTCTGTGTGTGTGCTGGTAAAGACAGTGCATTGAGTCACAATAAGTTGTGTGTGTGTTAATATTCTCATATAGACTGTGCATTGAGTAACAGTGAGCAAGTATGTGTGAGTTTGTGGGAGTGTATGAGCACTGGTATGGGTGGAGCATTGAATCAGTTAGGTGTGTGTGCTCCTATGGGCTATCTATTGAGCTACTGAGGTGTATTTGTGTTTCTGTCGTGGTACCACAGACTGTGCATTTAATCACAGTGAGCGGGGTGTGTGTGTGTATGTGAGTGTGTGTGCTGCTAGGCTTTCATTGAGTCCCTGGTGTGTGTGTGTGTGTGTGTGTGGTGCTACAGACTGCATTGAGTCACAGTGAGGCGTGTGTGTGTATGATGGTATAGGCAATTGATTGAGTCACAGTGAGGCATGTGTGTGTGTTCTCATATAGGCTGTGCATTGAATCACAGTGAGCCCTGTATCTGTGAGTGTGTGTTTGTGTGTGCTAGTACAGGGTGTGTATTGAGTCACACTGAGGTGTGTGTGTGTGTGCATGTGTGTTCTTATAGATTGTGCATTGAGTCAGAGTGCCATGTCAGTGTGTGCATTCTGGTATAGACTATGCACTGAATCAGAGTGAGGGGTGTGTGTGTCTGTGTGTTCTGGTATAGGCGGACCATTGAGTCACACTGAGGTGTGTGTGTGTGTTTGTGTGTGTGTGTGCTGATACAGCCTGTGCATTAATCGCAGTCAGTTGTGTGTGTATGTGCACCTACAGGTTGCACTTTGTGTCACAGTGTTTTGTGTGTGATATAATACGGTATACAATGAGTCAAAGGGAGGTGTGTGTGTGGGGGTGCATGTGTTCTTATAGGCTATGCATTGAGTCACACTGAGCTGTGTGTTTGAATGTCTGTATGTGTTTGTGTGTGTGTAGAGGTATAGGCTGTGTATTGACTCACAGTGTGTGTACGGCCCCGGGCGTCCCCGGGAGTCCCGACCAGCAGGACAAATCCTTGTGAGTCTGAGGAGGAACCTGTGGGGGTTGAAAAAAGGGGGAAGGGCAGGAGACGCGAAAGAATGGAGACAAGACAGAATCCTGATCAAGCCTCAAACTTTTATTGCTGCGGTAGCTGTATTTATACACTGCAGAGAAAGGGGGGCGGGATTCAGAATGAGGGAAGTACTTGGCTAATCATCATTGGTTCTGCGTGCGCGGGCTTTCATTTTAGGCGCGAACTTCTATCTCATAAATCAGGAAGAGAAGCAGGGTGTCGGCCATCTTCTAATGGCGAAAACTTCTTGGCTCCCAACATTTCCTCCCTTTTTATTTCTTTTAAGGAGGTGGGCATTAACCGAGTGAGGGAGTAGTGACCTGAATCCTCCCGTGGACAAGGTATGTGTGTCCACACTCATTGGCTCTTGGTATCTTTTGGGGAGGAGAGGCAGAGCCAAAGATAATCTTAGCTACTAAAAGCCAAAAACAATGTTTAGATACCAACCTCTATCATAATTCAGGTATACTCACAGGGAATAACAGAGATTACCTTGTATATACATATATACACGTTTTCCCTTGTGCATGCTTTGCTGCCACACTCAACTTGGTACCCATACCCTCCATCAAAGAGGGGTGTAGGCATGTCTCTGTTTCATGCCGCTCCAGTGGAGGGGCAGCCAGAATCATCCTTTGGTTCTGCTTCTGTAATGGCGAGGCGATGGTAATGTATCAGGTTAAATTTTGAGGCAAGTGGGGAGTGCTTTCAGCCTGGCCAACAACCAGCAAAGATGACAGGATCAGGGTCACAACGGATAACTCATGTCGTCTCTGCCGCTCTTTCAATATTAGGAGGGTCTCCATCTTTTTCTGAAAAAGAAAAAGAAATACAATCTCAGGGAAAAGGGCCCTGGATAAAATTTATTACTTTATAGAACTTATAGGTTTAATAAGGCGCTCAGGCAACCAGCGTGCTCCACCTTCTTTGGTATTATATACACATGCGGATCCCCTCCCCCAGATGAGGAGTGGATCGGGTCCATGCCATTTAAAGGTCAAAGGGTCTTTCCACATAACTTGTGCATATTGATTTTTAGTTTCTTGATGCCAAAGGCGATCGGTGGCAGATCTACCATTATTATCTAATTGTAAAAAATTAATTACAAACAGGGCATGACTAAGAATATTTTTTGGGGAATTTTTTGTAGCAGTTAAATCATTATTTTTAAGCTTGGAAATGGTATTTTTAAGGGTTTGATGGGCTCTTTCTACTATGCCTTGACCCTGGGGGTTATATGGAATTCCCGTAAGATGTTTTATTTGAAGCCGGGTGCAAAAATCTTGGAAAGCCTGGGAGGTATACCCAGGCCCATTATCTGTTTTAATTATTTGAGTCTTGCCTAAAACTGTAAAACATTGGAGCACATGTGAAATAATGTTTTTTGTGGCTTCTCCTCCCTGAAGGGAGGCATATATAAAGCCGCTAAAGGTATCAATGGACACATGAATAAATTTTAATTTTCCAAATTCAGCAAGATGGGTAACATCCATCTGCCAGATTTCATTAGGTAATAGACCTCTTGGGTTTACCCCAAGATGTGGAAGAGGTAAAAATGTAACGCACCCTGGACAATTTTTTACAATTTGTCTTGATTGTTCTCGAGTAAGCTTAAACATTAAGCGAAGAGTATGTGCATTAACATGATGTAGCTGATGAAATTGAGTAGCTTGAGAAACAGAATCAGAGGTTACGGTGCACATCAGGCGGGCATTTTTATCAGCTAAATCATTGCCCTGAGAGAGGGGTCCAGGAAGATCTGTATGAGCCCTAAGATGATCAATAAAAAAAGGCGCTTGTCTTCGAAGTATAAGACTTTGAAGTTGTTGAAAAAGGGGAACAGCATTGGAAGAGGGTTTAATATATGGAACAGTTTCTAAAAGGGGGACGGACAAAGCTATATACGAGCTGTCCGTATATAAATTAAAGGGGATATTCTGTAACATCTCAAAAACCTGAAGAATGGCAAAAAGCTCAACAAGTTGTGCTGATAAAAAGGGGGACTGTACCCTATAGGGCTGATTATTTATAACAAATACAGCAACACCGGATGATGATCCATCAGTGAATACTAGGGCAGCATCTCCCAGAGGAACAGCAGAAGTGATTTTGGGAAATATAAACAGATGTTTTCTAGCAAACTGAAGGAGCTTATCAGGTGGATAATGATTATCAATATTACCCTGAAAGGAGGATAAGGAAACAAACCATTTATCATCAGTTTGTAATAACCAACTAAGCTCTTCTTTGGTATAGGGGAGAATCAAATGATCAGGATCTCTGCCAAAAAATTGACGGCTTTTTTCTCTGCCCAAAGTAAGAACCTGTGCTACTAAAGAAGGGTAGGTCTTAAGCACTTTATTAGGAGATACGGACAAATGTATCCACAAGAGGGGATGATCTTGCCATAGGACTCCAGTGGGTGTATGTGCAGTGGCACAAATAATCAAACTAAAGGGACGACCATAATCTAAAAAGGTAATCTGTTGACATCTAATGGCCTTTTCTACTAATTGAAGAGAATTTTTAGCCTCCTTAGTCAGCCTACGGGGTGACAAGGGATCTGATGGCCCTTGTAAAATCTCGAATAAGGGTTTTAACTCTCCCGTAGTAAGTTTAAGATACGGTCGTAGCCAATTAATATCTCCCAAAAATTTTTGAAAATCATTGGGGGTTTGCAAATGTGATACTTGTATGTGTATCTTTTGAGAGGTAATTATTTTTTTGTTTAATTCAAAACCAAGATAATAGTATGGATCTTTTAATTGTACCTTATTTGAAGCAATTTGAAAGCCAGAGGAAGCAAGATTATCTTTTAAATCTTGATAACACTTAAGGGGTTCATCAGTTGATTTTCCAGCCAAAAGAATATCATCCATATAATGAATGATATAGATACCAGGCCAACGAGCCCTAAGAGGGTCTACAGCTTGTGCAACAAATTTTTGACATAAGGTGGGGCTATTGGCCATACCCTGCGGGAGGACCTTCCATTGAGAACGTGGCATTGGGCCTTTAAAATTAATTACTGGGAGACTAAATGCAAAACGCTCTCTATCCTGAGGATGGAGAGGGATAGTAAAAAAGCAATCTTTAAGATCAATAATGATTTTAAAATAGCCAGCTGGAATGGCAATAGGAGAAGGCAAGCCAGGCTGTAAAGCTCCCATAGTAAACATTGTTTTATTAATTTCCCTAAGATCTTGGAGAAGTCGCCATGAGCCAGATCTCTTTTTTATCACAAATATAGGGGTATTCCATGGCGAAGTAGTGGCTTCTAAATGTCCAGCGGCCAATTGTTCCTGCACTAACTTTGTGGCAGCTGTAAGTTTTTCTTCTGTTAGAGACCATTGGTCCACCCAAACGGGATCATTAGTTTTCCATCGTATTTTGTCCGCATGGGGCACAGGAAGGTCAATGGCCGCTAAGAAAAAGGCGAACTGCCTAGGCCCTGGCGATTTATGTTAGATGCCAGGGAAATAGGTCGTGTAATACCCTGATTATTTTTTCCTAAGCCTAAGCCTGGTAGAAACCCTTGGTTTAGCATTAGTTGGGTCACCACCTCATTGGGGCTGTCCATGATTAACTTTAATTGTGACAGGATGTCACGTCCCCAAAGATTCAACGGGATATGTGGCAAAATATAAGGTTGTACCTGTCCAGTATTACCTTCAGTATCTATCCATGTAAGAACTTTAGAGCTCCGTTTAGGATTGGTAGAATGTCCTATGCCTTGTAAATGAGTTATAGACACTGTACAAGGCCAAGAGGAGGGCCAATATTTTTCGGAAATAACTGTTGCATCGGCTCCTGTATCGACTAAACCCTCAAATTTCTTTCCATCTGACCACAGGGTTAGGAGTGGCCTTTCAGGAGTAATTTGTTGGACCCAATAAACATCTGAGGAGCCAAAAGCAGCATCTGCTCTAGGACAATTAGTATGGCTCTTATTTAAAGAATTTAGGGGCAACAATACTAACTGTGCTATCCTTTGACCTTTAGGGATTGATATAGGGCCTTGTAAAGCAGATGCCAAAAGGGTAATTTGACCTGAATAATCATTATCAATAACACCAGGTATAATTTGGAGGCCAGCCAAAGCGGAACTACCTCTTCCTAAAATTAAACCAAAAGTATTTGGGGGCAGGGGGCCATAAACTTCTGTGGGAATTGGTTGTACTCCTTGTTCTGGGACTAATATTGAGTCGGTGGAGGCACAGAGGTCCAATCCTGCGCTTCCGGGTGTGGCTCGACAGAGGGAGCCAACATCCGGGTGCAGGGAACTTGTCCAGATTTTTGAGGAACAAACCGAATTGCCCCTTGGTTTGGTTCCAAGGAAGGGGCCAGGGGCTGGCCCCGTGAAAAGTTTCCCTGTTTTTTGGGGAGCAATTGGCCATTTATATCCGTTTTTGAAAAACATTCTGAAGACCAATGTTTGCCTCTTTTACAACGAGGGCAAACGGTGGTGGGAGGAGCCCGGGATTGATATCGGGGTTGTTGTGGGTTAGCCTTTAATGACTGTCCTTGTCTATGTAATGAACAATCCCAGGCAAAATGTCCAGGTTGTTTGCAATTATAGCAAGTTTTTTGTTGTTTATCTAGGACGGATGTATCTTTAATAAAATCTTTTAGAGCAGCTCCAATCGCAAGACCAACAGAATGGGAGGGACCAATTCCGGAGCACAACTTAATGTAATCAGCCAGGCTACCACCACGATGAGCCCGAAGGGCAGCTTGGCAGGCCGGATTGGCATTTTCATAAGCTAAATGTTTAACAAAGGCATTATCAGTTTCACTATCACCCACTACACGCTCGGCGGCGTCCGTGAGGCGGCTAATAAACTCACAATAAGGTTCTTCTGGTCCCTGGCGAATTTTTGCCAAGGAAGTTGTGGGCGAACCCTTAGGCGGAAGACGGCGCCAGGCCTTAAGGCCAGCATTTTGTATTTGAGCCAACAAACCAGGGGGAAAAGCAGCCTGAGACTCATTGGATTCATAGGGGGGACGGCCAAGTAATTTATCTCGGGTCCATGATCGGGAAGTTCTGTTTTCAGCATTTCTTTGGGCAGTTTCTCTACAATTTTCTGCAAATTCAGTGCGCCATAAAACAAAATCTCCCCCAGAAAGGGTGACCCGAGCCAGGGTAAGCCAATCATTTGGGGTCAGCCAGCGATCGCTTAATCCCTCCAAGATTGCCAATGTATAAGGGGCTGTGGGCCCATAATTATTGACAGCAGATTTTAAATCTTTTATATGTTTTAAATTGAGGCGGTGATATTTATGTTCAAAAGGGCCGCCCCCAGAAGAATTATGAATATCTGGTCCCTCATCAGGTTCAGGAGATTCTTCTCCCTCTTCCTCTTCCCCTTCCTCACTATCTTCAGCTTGAATTTCACCTTGAGTGGGTAAATTTTGACTGCGAGTAACAGGGAAGGCTAACTTAATGGATCCTGGTTTTTGTCGAAGCGGGGGTTTATTGGGACCGTTCGAGACATTAAAAGAAGTAAGCTCCACCTCAAGGGCCTTAAGCTCCTTTAGGAGATCCAAGCATTCCCGTTTTTGTTGTAAAACATCTCTCAAAGAGGAAATTTCCTGGGTTAAGGCCATCTTAGCCTGTCGAAGGGGATCAATCAGGGGGGCAATGGGAGCAGGGGCGCTAAAGGCAGGCATCTGATGAGGAGTATTATAAGATGGTGGAGGCTTCAAAAGGGGGAATCCCCAGGAATCATCATTGCAATGATAACGAGCAGCCTGCTCATCGAGAGTTTCCTGATCTTGGGGGGAAAGCTGGTCATCATTGGAATCACCCTTAATAGCAGTAAGGGAAGGATAAATCTTCGGGATAACTTTATCATCTGTGGGATAATGATGACCGGTTTCTGGAATTTTTGGGAACTCTTCATTTGAACCCATATCAATGGTAACGGATGGACAAGCTGAATGGAGACGAGAGGCTGCTTTAAGAATTGTTTCCCCGGTCTCTACAACCTTTTGGACATCGGGGTCAAAAAAATGACCCATGAGAATCTCCCTAATTAAATTCCAATATGAAAATGCAGTCACAGGCACTTTAGAAGGCCCAAAGGTTTGATAATAATCATTTAAACAATTTCCTACATGATTCCAGCATTTTTTATCTATTGTCCCTTCCTGTGGGAACCATGGGCAAACATCAGACAAGAACATAAAAAATTCACGCAAATCTTTTTTTCTAGCCTTAATCTTCCGCATCTTGAGGGAATCCTCGATCCCCTGAAGAAAGAGTTCATGGGAACTCAATTCCTGTCCCATATTTATAGCTCCGCTTACCTTATCCTCAGGTCACGACTGCCGAAGGGCGGCCAGTCCTCCGGGGACCTAATCAAGCTGCACTTTCGAGAAAGTCTCGCGGCGGCTCAGTGGGTGCGTGGCCAGGCGTTCGTAAGCGTGCTACCTCCGTCAGGATCCGTTCCTCAGGCCCCACGTTGGGCGCCAATTGTGTACGGCCCCGGGCGTGCCCGGGAGTCCCGACCAGCAGGACAAATCCTTGTGAGTCTGAGGAGGAACCTGTGGGGGTTGAAAAAAGGGGGAAGGGCAGGAGACGCGAAAGAATGGAGACAAGACAGAATCCTGATCAAGCCTCAAACTTTTATTGCTGCGGTAGCTGTATTTATACACTGCAGAGAAAGGGGGGCGGGATTCAGAATGAGGGAAGTGCTTGGCTAATCATCATTGGTGCTGCGTGCGCGGGCTTTCATTTTAGGCGTGAACTTCTATCTCATAAATCAGGAAGAGAAGCAGGGTGTCGGCCATCTTCTAATGGCGAAAACTTCTTGGCTCCCAACAATGATACGTATCCTATACCTGATAGGTAGAGGATGTGCATTGAGTCACAAAGCCGTGTGTGTGTGTCTGTGCTGGGATAGGCTGTGCATTGATTCACAGTGAGCCTTGTTTATGTGCTAGTACAGACCGTGCATTGATTCAGTAAACCATGTGTGTGCTTTTCTGTGTTTGTCTGCTGATATAGGCTGTGAACTGAGTCAGAGTGGGCCATGTGTGTTTGTGTCTGATGGTATAGGTGATTCATTGAGTCACAGTGAGCCATATATGAGTGCGTGTTTGTGTGTGTGTGTGTGTTGTGCTATAGTGTGAGCATTGAGTCACAGTGTGCCGTGTGTGTGTTGTCTGTGTGTGTAGTACAGTCTGAGCATTCAGTTACAGTGTGATGTGTTGCATGTGTTTCTGCTATTATGAAGTGTACATTGAGTCACAATGAGCCCTCTGTAATTGTGTGTGTGTGTGTGTGTGTGTTGGTAGAGGCTGTGAATTGAATCAGAATTAGGTGTTTATGTGTGTGTGGTGGTATGAGCTTTGCATTGTGTCATGGAGGTATGTGTGTGTGTGTTGCTACAGACTTCATTGAATCACAGTGAGCCTGGTGAGTGTCTCTGTGCTGATAGAGGCTGTGAATTGAGTCACAGTTTCTTATGTGTGTGTGATTGTGTGCTGGTATACACTGTGCATTGAGTCATAGTGAGCAGGTCTGTGTGTGTCTTTGTTTATCTGCAGTAGTATGGGTGGAGCCTTTAATCAGTTATGTGTGTGTGTGTGTGTTCGTTTGGTCTTTGCATTGAGTCACTAAGGTGTATATGTGTGTGTGTGTGTGGTGTTATAGACTGTGCATTGAGTCAGAGTGAGCTGTGAGTGTGTGGGTATGAGAGTGTGTGTGCTGGTGGGCTTTTGTTGATGCACTGGTGTGTGTGCATGTGTGTCTGTTGTGCTACAGACTGCATTGAGTCACAGTGAGACATGTTTGTGTGTGCTGGTATAGGCGATTGATTGAGTCACAGTGATTCATTTGTGTGTGCGTGTTAGTATGCGTGTGTTCTTGTTTAGGCTGTGCATTGAGTCACACTGAGGTGTGTGTGTATGCTTCTGTGTGTTGGTATACATTGTGCATAGAATCACAGTACCATATGTGTGTGTGTGTGCTGGTAAAATCTGAGCATTGAGTCACACTGTCGTGTGTGGTGTGTGTCTGTATGTACTTGTATGGACTGTACATTGAGTCACAGTGAGCATGTGTGTGTGTTTGTGTGTGTGTGTGCACTGGTATGACTTGAACACTGAATAAGCTAGGTGTGTGTGTGTGCTCATATTGGCTTTGAGTTGAGTCACTGAGGTGTATGTGTGTCTGTGTAGGTGGGTGGCTACGGACTATGTATTTAGTCACACTGAGATGTTTGTGTAGGTGAGTGTGTGTTGTGGTATGTTATTTCATTGAGTCACTGGAGTTTGTGTGGGTGTGTGTGGGCTGGTGGAGGCTGATCATTGAATCACAGTTACGTATTTGTGTGTGTGTGCTGGTATGGGCTTTTCATTGAGTCACGGACTTGTATGTTTGTGTGTGTACATGTGTGTGTGTTGCTAAGATTTAATTCAGTCACAGTGAGCCTTGTGAGTGTATATGTGCTGATATAGGCTGTGAATTGAGTCACAGTGTGTTATGTGTGAGTGTGTCTGTGTGTGTGCTGGTAAAGACAGTGCATTGAGTCACAATAAGTTGTGTGTGTGTTAATATTCTCATATAGACTGTGCATTGAGTAACAGTGAGCAAGTATGTGTGAGTTTGTGGGAGTGTATGAGCACTGGTATGGGTGGAGCATTGAATCAGGTGTGTGTGTGTCTGTGTGCTCCTATGGGCTATCTATTGAGCTACTGAGGTGTATTTGTGTTTCTGTCATTTTACCACAGACTGTGCATTTAATCATAGTGAGCGGGGTGTGTGTGTGTATGTGAGTGTGTGTGCTGGTAGGCTTTCATTGAGTCCCTGGTGTGTGTGTGTGTGTGTGTGGTGCTACAGACTGCATTGAGTCACAGTGAGGCGTGTGTGTGTATGATGGTATAGGCAATTGATTGAGTCACAGTGAGGCATGTGTGTGTGTTCTCATATAGGCTGTGCATTGAATCACAGTGAGCCCTGTATCTGTGAGTGTGTGTTTGTGTGTGCTAGTATAGGGTGTGTATTGAGTCACACTGAGGTGTGTGTGTGTGTGCGTGTGTGTTGTTATAGATTGTGCATTGAGTCAGAGTGCCATGTCAGTGTGTGCATTCTGGTATAGACTATGCACTGAATCAGAGTGAGGAGTGTGTGTGTCTGTGTGTTCTGGTATAGGCGGACCATTGAGTGACACTGAGGTGTGTGTGTGTGTTTGTCTGTGTGTATGCTGATACAGCCTGTGCATTAATCGCAGTCAGTTGTGTGTGTATGTGCACCTACAGGTTGCACTTTGTGTCACAGTGTTTTGTGTGTGATATAATACGGTATACAATGAGTCAAAGGGAGGTGTGTGTGTGGGGGGTGCATGTGTTCTTATAGGCTATGCATTGAGTCACACTGAGCTGTGTGTTTGAAGGTCTGTATGTGTTTGTGTTTGTGTAGAGGTATAGGCTGTGTATTGACTCACAGTGAGCATTGTGTGCTTCTGTGTGTGTTTATGTCTGCTAGCTTAGCCTGTGCACAGAGTCACAGGGAGACTTGTGTGTGTGTGTGAGTGTGTGTGTGTTGGTAAAGACTGTGCATAAGGTCACAGTGAGCTGTCTTTGTCTTTGTGTGATTGCTGGTGTAGACTGTGCATTGATTCAAGTTGAGCTGTGAGTGTGTGTGTGGTGTTGGTATGGACGGTGCACTGAGTCACACTGAGCTGTGAGTGTGTGTGTACATGCTGGTATAATCTGAGCATTGAGTCACACTGAGGTGTGTGCTTCGTGTCTGTATGTAGTTGTACGGAATGTGCCTTGGGTCAGAATGAATTGTGTATGTGTACGTTTTTGTGTGTACTTGGTGGTGTAGAGTCTGTATTGAGTCACACTAAGCTGTGAGTGTGTGTGTGATAGGATGATAGGTATCCTATAACTGATAGGTATAGGATGTGCATTGAGTCACAAAGCCGTGTGTGTGTCTGTGCTGGGATAGGCTGTGCATTGATTCACAGTGAGCCTTGTTTATGTGCTAGTACAGACCGTGCATTGATTCAGTAAACCATGTGTGTGCTTTTCTGTGTTTGTCTGCTGATATAGGCTGTGAACTGAGTCACAGTGGGCCATGTGTGTTTGTGTCTGATGGTATAGGTGATTCATTGAATCACAGTGAGCCATATATGAGTGTGTGTTTGTGTGTGTGTGTGTTCTGCTTTAGGCTGAGCATTGAGTCACAGTGTGCCATGTGTGTGTTGTTGTCTGTGTGTGTAGTACAGTCTGAGCATTCAGTTACAGTGTGATGTGTTGCATGTGTTTCTGCTATTATGAAGTGTACATTGAGTCACAATGAGCCCTCTGTAATTGTGTGTGTGTGTGTGTGTGTGTTGGTAGAGGCTGTGAATTGAATCAGAATTAGGTGTTTATGTGTGTGTGGTGGTATGAGCTTTGCATTGTGTCATGGAGGTATGTGTGTGTGTGTTGCTACAGACTTCATTGAGTCACAGTGAGCCTGGTGAGTGTCTCTGTGCTGATAGAGGCTGTGAATTGAGTCACAGTTTCTTATGTGTGTGTGACTGTGTGCTGGTATACACTGTGCATTGAGTTATAGTGAGCAGGTCTGTGTGTGTCTTTGTTTTTCTGCAGTAGTACGGGTGGAGCCTTTAATCAGTTATGTGTGTGTGTGTGTTCGTTTGGTCTTTGCATTGAGTCACTAAGGTGTATATGTGTGTGTGTGTGGTGTTATAGACTGTGCATTGAGTTAGAGTGAGCCGTGAATGTGTGTGTACGAGAGTGTGTGTGCTGGTGTGTTTTTGTTGCACTGCGGTGTGTGCTTGTGTGTGTGTAGTGCTACAGATTGCATTGAGTCACAGTGAGATGTGTTTGTGTGTGCTGGTATAGGCGATTGAGTCACAGTGATCCATTTGTGTGTGCGTGTTAGTATGCGTGTGTTCTTGTTTAGGCTGTGCATTGAGTCACACTGAGGTGTGTGTGTATGCTTTTGTGTGTTGGAATAGATTGTGCACAGAATCACAGTACCATATGTGTGTGTGTGTGCTGGTAAAATCTGAGAATTGACTCACACTGTCGTGTGTGGTGTGTGTCTATGTACTTGTATGGACTGTGCATTGAGTCACAGTGAGAATGTGTGTGTGTTTGTGTGTGCGTGTGTGCACTGGTATGCTTTGAACCCTGAATCAGCTAGGTGTGTGTGTGTGTGCTCATATTGGCTTTGAGTTGAGTCACTGAAGTGTATGTGTGTCTGTGTAGGTGGGGGGCTACAGACTGTGAATTGAGTCACACTGAGATGTTTGTGTACATGAGTGAGTGTTGTGTATGGGCTTTCATTGAGTCACTGTGTTTTGTGTGTGTGTGTGTGTGTGTTTGTAGTGCTACGGACTGCATGGGGTCACAGTGAGCTGTGTGTGTGTGTGCTTGCTGGTGTAGGCTGTGCATTGATTCAAGGTTAGCTGTCAGTGTGTGTGGTGCTGGAATGGAATGTGCACTGAGACACAGTCATCTGTGTGTGTGTGCATACATGTGTGCTGGAATCAGCTGTGCACTGCATCACTGTGAGCCGTGTGTGTGTGCTGGAAAATCTGAGCATTGAGTCACACTGAGGTCTGTGCTGTGTGTCTGTATGTAGTGGTATGGCCTGTGCAAGGAATCAGTGAGCTGTGTGTGTGTGTTTGTGTATTTGGTGGTGTAGAGTCTGTATTGAGTCTCATTAAGCTGTGTGTGTGTGTGTGTGATGGTATAGGATGTGCATTGGGTCACAGAGCCGTATATATGTGTCTGAGCTGGTATAGGCAGTGCATTGACTCACAGTGAGTGTTGTGTATGTGCTACTACAGACTGTGCATTGAGTCAGTGATCAATTTTGTGTGTTTGTGTGATTGTCTGCTCATATAGGCTGTGCACTGTGTCACAGTAACCCATGTGTGTTTGTGGGAGTGTGTTTTTGAGTGATGGTATAAGTGGTTCATTGTGTCACAGTGAGCCATGTATGAGTGCATGTTTGTGTGTGTGTGTGTTCTGGTAGAGGCTAAGCATTGTGTCACAGTGTGTCATGTGTGTGTGTGGTTGTGTGGGTGTGTAGTACAGTCTGAACATTGATTTACAGTGAGATGTTTTGCATGTGTTTGTGCTTGTATGAGCTATACGTTGAGTCACAATGAGCCATGCGTGTGTGTGTGTGCTGGTAGAGGCTGAGCATTGAATCACAGTTAGGAGTTTGTTTGTGTGTACTGGTATGGGCTTTACATTGAGTCACAGAGGTATGTGTGTGTTTGTGTGTGTCTATGTGTGTATGTCTGTGTTGCCACAGACTTCATTGTGTCAGAGTGAGCTTTATGAGTGTCTGTGTGCAGATACAGGCTGTGAATTGAGTCCCAATGTGTTATGTGAGCGTGTGTGTGTGTGCTGGTATAGCCTGTGCATTGAGTCACAGTGAGCTGTGTGTGTATGTGTTTGCTGGTGTAAGCTGTGCAGTGATTCAAGGTGACCTGTGATTGTGTGTGTTGAACAGGAACGGACTGTGCACTGAGTCACAGTGAGCCATGTGTGAGTGTGTGCATGTGTGTGAGCCAGTTTAGGATGTGCACTGAGTCACAGTGAGCTGTGTGTGTTTGTGTGTGTGTTCTGGTAAAATATGAGCATTGAGTCACACTGAGGGGTGTCCTGTGTGTCTGTATGTACTGGCATGGACTGTGAATGGAATCACAGTGAGTGCTGTGTGTGTGTAATTTGTTGTATAGAGTCTTTATTGAGTCACACTAAGCTGTGTGTGTGTATGTGTGTGTGTGATGGTATAGGTGGTTCATTGAGTCAGAGTGAGCCAAGTATGTGTGTGTGTGTGTGTGATTTGGGGTAAAAGCTGAGCATTGCATCACAGGGTGTCATGTGTGTGTCTGTTGTGTGTCTGTGTAGTACAGTCTGAGCATTGAGTTACAGTGAGATGTGTTGCATGTGTTTGTGCTAGTATGAACTGTACATTGAGTCACAACAAGCCATGTATGTTTGTGTGTGTGTGTGTGTGCTGGTGGAGGCTGATCATTGAATCACAGTTACGTGTTTGTGTGTGTGTGCTGGTATGGGCTTTTCATTGAGTCACGGACTTGTATGTGTGTGTGTGTGTGCATGTGTTTGTGTTGCTAAGTTTAATTCAGTCACAGTGAGCCTTGTGAGTGTATATGTGCTGATATAGGCTGTGAATTGAGTCACAGTGTGTTATGTGTGAGTGTGTCTGTGTGTGTGCTGGTAAAGACAGTGCATTGAGTCACAATAAGTTGTGTGTGTGTTAATATTCTCATATAGACTGTGCATTGAGTCACAGTGAGCAAGTGTGTGTGAGATTGTGGGAGTGTATGAGCACTGGTATGGGTGGAGCATTGAATCAGTTAGGTGTGTGTGTGTGTGTGTGTGCTCCTATGGGCTATCTATTGAGCTACTGAGGTGTATTTGTGTTTCTGTCGTGGTACCACAGACTGTGCATTTAATCACAGTGAGCGGGGTGTGTGTGTGTATGTGAGTGTGTGTGCTGCTAGGATTTCATTGAGTCCCTGGTGTGTGTGTGTGTGTGTGTGTGTGTGGTGCTACAGACTGCATTGAGTCACAGTGAGGCGTGTGTGTGTATGATGGTATAGGCAATTGATTGAGTCACAGTGAGGCATGTGTGTGTGTTCTCATATAGGCTGTGCATTGAATCACAGTGAGCCCTGTATCTGTGAGTGTGTGTTTGTGTGTGCTAGTATAGGGTGTGTATTGAGTCACACTGAGGTGTGTGTGTGTGCGTGTGTGTTCTTATAGATTGTGCATTGAGTCAGAGTGCCATGTCAGTGTGTGCATTCTGGTATAGACTATGCACTGAATCAGAGTGAGGGGTGTGTGTGTCTGTGTGTTCTGGTATAGGCGGACCATTGAGTCACACTGAGGTGTGTGTGTGTGTTTGTGTGTGTGTGTGCTGATACAGCCTGTGCATTAATCGCAGTCAGTTGTGTGTGTATGTGCACCTACAGGTTGCAATTTGTGTCACAGTGTTTTGTGTGTGTGTGTGATATTATACGGAATACAATGAGTCAAAGGGAGGTGTGTGTGGGGGGGTGCATGTGTTCTTATAGGCTATGCATTGAGTCACTCTGAGCTGTGTGTTTGAATGTCTGTATGTGTTTGTGTGTGTGTAGAGGTATAGGCTGTGTATCGACTCACAGTGAGCATTGTGTGCTTCTGTGTGTTTATGTCTGCTAGCTTAGTCTGTGCACTGAGTCACAGGGAGCCTTGTGTGTGTGTGTGTTTGTGTGTGTTGGTAAAGACTGTGCATTGGGTCGCAGTGAGCTGTCTTTGTCTTTGTGTGATTGTTGGTGTAGACTGTGCATTGATTCAAGATGAGCTGTGAGTGTGTGTGTGGTGTTGGTATGGATGGTGCATTGAGTCACACTGAGCTGTGAGTGTGTGTGTACATGCTGGTATAATCTGAGCATTGAGTCACACTGAGGTGTGCGCTTCGTGTCTGTATGTAGTGGTATGGAATGTGCCTTGGGTCAGAATGAATTGTGTATGTGTACGTTTTTGTGTGTACTTGGTGGTGTAGAGACTGTATTGAGTCACACTAAGCTGTGAGTGTGTGTGTGATAGGATGATAGGTATCCTATACCTGATAGGTATAGGATGTGCATTGAGTCAGAAAGCAGTGTGTGTGTGTCTGTGTTGGGATAGGTTGTGCATTGATTCACAGTGAGCCTTGTTTATGTGCTAGTACAGACCGTGCATTGATTCAGTAAACCATGTGTGTGCTTTTCTGTGTTTGTCTGCTGATATAGGCTGTGAACTGAGTCACAGTGGGCCATGTGTGTTTGTGTCTGATGGTATAGGTGATTCATTGAATCACAGTGAGCCATATATGAGTGCGTGTTTGTGTGTGTGTGTGTTCTCCTATTGGCTGAGCATTGAGTCACAGTGTGCCATGTGTGCGTTGTTGTCTGTGTGTGTAGTACAGTCTGAGCATTCAGTTACAGTGCGATGTGTTGCATGTGTTTCTGCTATTATGAAGTGTACATTGACTCACAATGAGCCCTCTGTAATTGTGTGTGTGTGTGTTGGTAGAGGCTGTGATTTGAATCAGAATTAGGTGTTTATGTGTGTGTGGTGGTATAAGCTTTGCATTGTGTCATGGAGGTATGTGTGTGTGTTTCAACAGACTTCATTGAGTCACAGTGAGCCTGATGTGTATCTCTGTGTTGATAGAGGCTGTGAATTGAGTCACAGTTTCTTATGTGTGTGTGATTGTGTGCTGCTATACACTGTGCATTGAGTCATAGTGAGCAGGTCTGTGTGTGTCTTTGTTTTTCTGCAGTAGTATGGGTGGAGCCTTTAATCAGTTATGTGTGTCTGTGTGTGTTCGTTTGGTCTTTGCATTGAGTCATTAAGGTGTATATGTGTGTGTGTGTGTGTGTGTGGTGTTATAGACTGTGCATTGAGTCAGAGTGAGCCGTGAGTGTGTGTGTACGAGAGTGTGTGTGCTGGTGTGTTTTGTTGCACTGCGGTGTGTGCTTGTGTGTGTGTAGTGCTACAGATTGCATTGAGTCACAGTGAGACGTGTTTGTGTGTGCTGGTATAGACGATTGATTCACAGTGATCCATTTGTGTTTGCCTGTTAGTATGCGTGTGTTCTTGTTTAGGCTATGCATTGAGTCACACTGAGGTGTATGTGTATGCTTGTGTGTGTTGGTATAGTTTGTGCATAGAATCACAGTACCATATGTGTGTGTGTGTGCTGGTAAAATCTGAGCATTGAGTCACACTGTCGTGTGTGGTGTGTGTCTATGTACTTGTATGGACTGTGCATTGAGTCACAGTGAGCATGTGTGTGTGTTTGTGTGTGTGCACTGGTATGCTTTGAACCCTGAATCAGCTACGTGTGTGTTTGTGTGTGCTCATATTGGCTTTGAGTTGAGTCACTGAAGTGTATGTGTGTCTGTGTAGGAGCGGGGCTACAGACTCTGAATTGAGTCACACTGAGATGTTTGTGTACATGAGTGAGTGTTGTGTATGGGCTTTCATTGAGTCACTGTGTTTTGTGTGTGTGTGTGTTTGTAGTGCTACGGACTGCATGGGGTCACAGTGAGCTGTGTGTGTGTGTGCTTGCTGGTGTAGGCTGTGCATTGATTCAAGGTTAGCTGTCAGTGTGTGTGGTGCTGGAATGGAATGTGCACTGAGACACAGTCATCTGTGTGTGTGTGCATACATGTGTGCTGGAATCAGCTGTGCACTGCATCACTGTGAGCCGTGTGTGTGTGCTGGAAAATCTGAGCATTGAGTCACACTGAGGTCTGTGCTGTGTGTCTGTATGTAGTGGTATGGCCTGTGCAAGGAATCAGTGAGCTGTGTGTGTGTGTTTGTGTATTTGGTGGTGTAGAGTCTGTATTGAGTCTCATTAAGCTGTGTGTGTGTGTGTGTGTGATGGTATAGGATGTGCATTGGGTCACAGAGCCGTATATATGTGTCTGAGCTGGTATAGGCAGTGCATTGACTCACAGTGAGTGTTGTGTATGTGCTACTACAGACTGTGCATTGAGTCAGTGATCAATTTTGTGTGTTTGTGTGATTGTCTGCTCATATAGGCTGTGCACTGTGTCACAGTAACCCATGTGTGTTTGTGGGAGTGTGTTTTTGAGTGATGGTATAAGTGGTTCATTGTGTCACAGTGAGCCATGTATGAGTGCATGTTTGTGTGTGTGTGTGTTCTGGTAGAGGCTAAGCATTGTGTCACAGTGTGTCGTGTGTGTGTGGTTGTGTGTGTGTGTAGTACAGTCTGAACATTGATTTACAGTGAGATGTTTTGCATGTGTTTGTGCTTGTATGAGCTATACGTTGAGTCACAATGAGCCATGCGTGTGTGTGTGTGCTGGTAGATGCTGAGAAAAGAATCACAGTTAGGAGTTTGTTAGTGTGTACTGGTATGGGCTTTGCATTGAGTCACAGAGGTATGTGTGTGTTTGTGTGTGTCTATGTGTGTATGTCTGTGTTGCCACAGACTTCATTGTGTCAGAGTGAGCTTTATGAGTGTCTGTGTGCAGATACAGGCTGTGAATTGAGTCCCAGTGTGTTACGTGTGTGTGTGTGTGGGTGTGCTGGTATAACCTGTGCATTGAGTCACAGTGAGCTGTGTGTGTGTGTGTTTGCTGGTGTAGGCTGTGCAGTGATTCAAGGTGACCTGTGATTGTGTGTGTTGAACAGGAATGGACTGTGCACTGAGTCACAGTGAGCCATGTGTGAGTGTGTGCATGTGTGTGAGCCAGTTTAGGATGTGCACTGAGTCACGGTGAGCTGTGTGTGTTTGTGTGTGTGTTCTGGTAAAATATGAGCATTGAGTCACACTGAGGGGTGTCCTGTGTGTCTGTATGTACTGGCATGGACTGTGAATGGAATCACAGTGAGCGCTGTGTGTGTGTATTTTGTTGTATAGAGTCTTTATTGAGTCACACAAAGCTGTGTGTGTGTATGTGTGTGTGTGTGATGGTATAGGTGGTTCATTGAGTCAGAGTGAGCCAAGTATGAGTGTGTGTGTGTGTGTTTTTGGGTAAAAGCTGAGCATTGCATCACAGGGTGTCGTGTGTGCCTCTTGTTGTGTGTCTGTGTAGTACAGTCTGAGCATTGAGTTACAGTGAGATGTGTTGCATGTGTTTGTGCTAGTATGAACTGTACATTGAGTCACAACAAGGCATGTGTGTTTGTGTGTGTGTGCTGGTGGAGGCTGATCGTTGAATCACAGTTACGTGTTTGTGTGTGTGTGCTGGTATGGGCTTTTCATTGAGTCACGGACTTGTATGTGTGTGTGTGTGCATGTGTGTGTGTTGTTAAGATCTGGTTCAGTCACAGTGAGCCTTGTGAGTGTATATGTGCTGATATAGGCTGTGAATTGAGTCACAGTGTGTTATGTGTGAGTGTGTCTGTGTGTGTGCTGGTAAAGACAGTGCATTGAGTCACAATAAGTTGTGTGTGTGTTAATATTCTCATATAGACTGCATTGAGTAACAGTGAGCAAGTATGTATGAGTTTGTGGGAGTGTATGAGCATTGGTATGGGTGGAGCATTGAATCAGTTAGGTGTGTGTGGGTGTGTGTGCTCCTATGGGCTATCTATTGAGCTACTGAGGTGTATTTGTGTTTCTGTCGTGGTACCACAGACTGTGCATTTAATCACAGTGAGCGGGGTGTGTGTGTGTATGTGAGTGTGTGTGCTGCTAGGCTTTCATTGAGTCCCTGGTGTGTGTGTGTGTGTGTGTGGTGCTACAGACTGCATTGAGTCACAGTGAGGCGTGTGTGTGTATGATGGTATAGGCAATTGATTGAGTCACAGTGAGGCATGTGTGTGTGTTCTCATATAGGCTGTGCATTGAATCACAGTGAGCCCTGTATCTGTGAGTGTGTGTTTGTGTGTGCTAGTATAGGGTGTGTATTGAGTCACACTGAGGTGTGTGTGTGTGTGCGTGTGTGTTCTTATAGATTGTGCATTGAGTCAGAGTGCCATGTCAGTGTGTGCATTCTGGTATAGACTATGCACTGAATCAGAGTGAGGGGTGTGTGTGTCTGTGTGTTCTGGTATAGGCGGACCATTGAGTCACACTGAGGTGTGTGTGTGTGTCTGTGTGTGTGTGTGTGCTGGTACAGCCTGTGCATTAATCGCAGTCAGTTGTGTGTGTATGTGCACCTACAGGTTGCACTTTGTGTCACAGTGTTTTGTGTGTGTGTGTGATATTATACGGCATACAATGAGTCAAAGGGAGGTGTGTGTGTGGGGGTGCATGTGTTCTTATAGGCTATGCATTGAGTCACACTGAGCTGTGTGTTTGAATGTCTGTATGTGTTTGTGTGTGTGTAGTGGTATAGGCTGTGTATTGACTCACAGTGAGCATTGTGTGCTTCTGTGTGTGTTTATGTCTGCTAGGTTAGCCTGTGCACTGAGTCACAGGGAGCCTTGTGTGTGTGTGTGTGTGTTGGTAAAGACTGTGCATTGGGTCACAGTGAGCTGTCTTTCTCTTTGTGTGATTGCTGGTGTAGACTGTGCATTGATTCAAGTTGAGCTGTGAGTGTGAGTGTGTTGTTGGTATGAACGGTGCACTGAGTCACACTGAGCTGTGAGTGTGTGTGTACATGCTGGTATAATCTGAGCGTTGAGTCACACTGAGGTGTGTGCTTCGTGTCTGTGTGTAGTTGTATGGAATGTGCCTTGGGTCAGAATGAATTGTGTATGTGTACGTTTTTGTGTGTACTTGGTGGTGTAGAGTCTGTATTGAGTCACACTAAGCTGTGAGTGTGTGCATGATAGGATGATACGTATCCTATACCTGATAGGTATAGGATGTGCATTGAGTCACAAAGCAGTGTGTGTGTCTGTGCTGGGATAGGCTGTGCATTGATTCACAGTGAGCCTTGTTTATGTGCTAGTACAGACCGTGCATTGATTCAGTAAACCATGTGTGTGCTTTTCTGTGTTTGTCTGCTGATATAGGCTGTGAACTGAATCAGAGTGGGCCATATGTGTTTGTGTCTGATGGTATAGGTGATACATTGAGTCACAGTGAGCCATATATGAGTGTGTGTTTGTGTGTGTGTGTGTGTTGTGCTATAGGGTGAGCATTGAGTCACAGTGTGCCGTGTGTGTGTTGTTGTCTGTGTGTGTAGTACAGTCTGAGCATTCAGTTACAGTGTGATGTGTTGCATGAGTTTCTGCTATTATGAAGTGTACATTGAGTCACAATGTGCCGTCTGTAATTGTGTGTGTGTGTGTGTGTGTTGGTAGAGGCTGTGAATTGAATCAGAATTAGGTGTTTATGTGTGTGTGGTGGTATGAGCTTTGCATTGTGTCATGGAGGTATGTGTGTGTGTGTTGCTACAGACTTCATTGAATCACAGTGAGCCTGGTGAGTGTCTCTGTGCTGATAGAGGCTGTGAATTGAGTCACAGTTTCTTATGTGTGTGTGATTGTGTGCTGGTATACACTGTGCATTGAGTCATAGTGAGCAGGTCTGTGTGTGTCTTTGTTTTTCTGCAGTAGTATGGGTGGAGCCTTTAATCAGTTATGTGTGTGTGTGTGTTCGTTTGGTCGTTGCATTGAGTCACTAAGGTGTATATGTGTGTGTGTGTGTGTGGTGTTATAGACTGTGCATTGAGTCAGAGTGAACTGTGAGTGTGTGTGTACGAGAGTGTGTGTGCTGGTGGGCTTTTGTTGATGCACTGGTGTGTGTGCATGTGCGTCTGTTGTGCTACAGACTGCATTGAGTCACAGTGAGACATGTTTGTGTGTGCTGGTATAGGCGATTGATTGAGTCACAGTGATTCATTTGTGTGTGCGTGTTAGTATGCGTGTGTTTTTGTTTTGGCTGTGCATTGAATCACACTGAGGTGTGTGTGTATCCTTGTGTGTGTTGGTATAGATTGTGCATAGAATCACAGTACCATATGTGTGTGTGTGTGCTAGTAAAATCTGAGCATTGAGTCACACTATCGTGTGTGGTGTGTGTCTGTATGTACTTGTATAGACTGTACATTGAGTCACAGTGAGCATGTGTGTGTGTTTGTGTGTGTGTGTGCACTGGTATGCCTTGAACACTGAATCAGCTAGGTGTGTGTGTGTGCTCATATTGGCTTTGAGTTGAGTCACTGAGGTGTATGTGTGTCTGTGTAGGTGGGGGGCTACAGACTATGTATTTAGTCACACTGAGACGTTTGTGTACGTGAGTGTGTGTTGTGGTATGTTATTTCATTGAGTCACTGGAGTTTGTTTGGGGGTGTGTGTGTGGTGTTACAGACTGCATTGAGTCACAGTGAGGCATGTGTGTTTATGATGGCATAGGCAATTGATTGAGTCACAGTGAGGCATGTGTGTGTGTTCTCATATAGGCTGTGCATTGAATCACAGTGAGACATGTATCTGTGAGTGTGTGTTTGTGTGTGCTAGTATATGGTGTGTATTGAGTACCAGTGAGGTGTGTGTGTGTAAGTATGTGTGGTTATAGATTGTGCATTGAGTCAGAGTGCCGTGTCAGTGTGTGCATGCTGGTATAGACTATGCACTGAATCAGGGTGAGGGGTGTGTGTGTCTGTGTGTTCTGGTATAGGCGGACCATTGAGTCACACTGAGGTGTGTGTGTGTGTTTGTGTGTGTGTGTGCTGATACAGCCTGTACATTAATCGCAGTCAGTTGTGTGTGTATGTGCACCTACAGGTTGCACTTTGTGTCACAGTGTTTTGTGTGTGTGTGTGAGACTATAAGATATACAATGAGTCAAAGGGAGGTGTGTGTGGGGGTGCATGTGTTCTTATAGGCTATGCATTGAGTCACACTGAGCTGTGTGTTTGAATGTCTGTATGTGTTTGTGTGTGTGTAGAGGTATAGGCTGTGTATTGACTCACAGTGAGCATTGTGTGCTTCTGTGTGTTTATGTCTGCTAGCTTAGCCTGTGCACTGAGACACAGGGAGCCTTGTGTGTGTGTGTGTGTGTGTGTTGGTAAAGACTGTGCATTGGGTCACAGTGAGCTTTCTTTGTCTTTGTGTGATTGCTGGTGTAGACTGTGCATTGATTCAAATTGAGCTGTGAGGGTGTGTGTGGTGTTGGTATGGACGGTGCACTGAGTCACACTGAGCTGTGAGTGTGTGTGTACATGCTGGTATAATCTGAGCGTTGAGTCACACTGAGGTGTGCGCTTCGTGTCTGTCTGTAGTTGGATGGAATGTGCCTTGGGTCAGAATGAATTGTGTATGTGTACGTTTTTGTGTGTACTTGGTGGTGTAGAGTCTGTATTGAGTCACACTAAGCTGTGAGTGTGTGTGTGATAGGATGATAGGTATCCTATACCTGATAGGTATAGGATGTGCATTGAGTCACAAAGCCGTGTGTGTGTGTCTGTGCTGGGATAGGCTGTGCATTGATTCACAGTGAGCCTTGTTTATGTGCTAGTACAGACCGTGCATTGATTCAGTAAACCATGTGTGTGCTTTTCTGTGTTTGTCTGCTGATATAGGCTGTGAACTGAGTCACAGTGGGCCATGTGTGTTTGTGTCTGATGGTATAGGTGATTCATTGAATCACAGTGAGCCATATATGAGTGCGTGTTAGTGTGTGTGTGTGTGTTCTGCTATAGGCTGAGCATTGAGTCACAGTGTGCTGTGTGTGTGTTGTTGTCTGTGTGTGTAGTACAGTCTGAGCATTCAGTTACAGTGTGATGTGTTGCATGTGTTTCTGCTATTATGAAGTGTACATTGAGTCACAATGAGCCCTCTGTAATTGTGTGTGTGTGTGTGTTGGTAGAGGCTGTGATTTGAATCAGAATTAGGTGTTTATGTGTGTGTGGTGGTATGAGCTTTGCATTGTGTCATGGAGGTATGTGTGTGTGTGTTGCTACAGACTTCATTGAGTCACAGTGAGCCTGGTGAGTGTCTCTGTGCTGATAGAGGCTGTGAATTGAGTCACAGTTTCTTATGTGTGTGTGATTGTGTGCTGGTATACACTGTACATTGAGTCATAGTGAGCAGGTCTGTGTGTGTCTTTGTTTTTCTGCAGTAGTACGGGTGGAGCCTTTAATCAGTTATGTGTGTGTGTGTGTGTGTTCGTTTGGTCTTTGCATTGAGTCACTAAGGTTTATATGTGTGTGTGTGTGTGGTGTTATAGACTGTGCATTAAGTCAGAGTCAGCCGTGAGTGTATGTGTGTGAGAGTGTGTGTGCTGGTGGGCTTTTGTTGCACTGCAGTGTGTGCTTGTGTGTGTGTAGTGCTACAGATTGCATTGAGTCACAGTGAGACGTGTTTGTGTGTGCTGGTATAGGCGATTGATTCACAGTGGTCCATTTGTGTGTGCGTGTTAGTATGCGTGTGTTCTTGTTTAGGCTGTGCATTGAGTCACACTGAGGTGTGTGTGTATGCTTGTGTGTGTTGGTATAGATTGTGCATAGAATCACCGTACCATATGTGTGTGTGTGTGTTGGTAAAATCTGAACATTGAGTCACACTGTCGTGTGTGGTGTGTGTCTATGTACTTTTATGGACTGTGCATTGAGTCACAGTGAGCATGTGTGTGTGTTTGTGTGTGTGTGTATGCACTGGTATGCTTTGAACCCTGAATCAGCTAGATGTGTGTGTGTGTGTGCTCATATTGGCTTTGAGTTGAGTCACTGAAGTGTATGTGTGTCTGTGTAGGTGGGGGGCTACAGACTGTGAATTGAGTCACACTGAGATGTTTGTGTACATGAGTGAGTGTAGTGTATGGGCTTTCATTGAGTCACTGGGTTTTGTGTGGGTGTGTGTGTGTGTTTGTAGTGCTACGGACTGCATGGGGTCACAGTGAGCTGCGTGTGTGTGTGCTTGCTGGTGTAGGCTGTGCATTGATTCAAGGTTAGCTGTCAGTGTGTGTGGTGCTGGAATGGAATGTGCACTGAGACACAGTCATCTGTGTGTGTGTGTGCATACATGTGTGCTGGAATCAGCTGTGCACTGCATCACTGTGTGCCGTGTGTTTTTGTGTGTGTGTGCTGGAAAATCTGAGCATTGAGACACACTGAGGTCTGTGCTGTGTTGCTGTATGTAGTGGTATGGCCTGTGCAAGGAATCAGTGAGCTGTGTGTGTGTGTTTGTGTATTTGGTGGTGTAGAGTCTGTATTGAGTCTCATTAAGCTGTGTGTGTGTGTGTGTGTGTGATGGTATAGGATGTGCATTGGGTCACAGAGCCGTATATATGTGTCTGAGCTGGTATAGGCAGTGCATTGACTCACAGTGAGTGTTGTGTATGTGCTACTACAGACTGTGCATTGAGTCAGTGATCAATTTTGTGTGTTTGTGTGATTGTCTGCTCATATAGGCTGTGCACTGTGTCACAGTAACCCATGTGTGTTTGTGGGAGTGTGTTTTTGAGTGATGGTATAAGTGGTTCATTGTGTCACAGTGAGCCATGTATGAGTGCATGTTTGTGTGTGTGTGTGTTCTGGTAGCGGCTAAGCATTGTGTCACAGTGTGTCATGTGTGTGTGTGGTTGTGTGTGTGTGTAGTACAGTCTGAACATTGATTTACAGTGAGATGTTTTGCATGTGTTTGTGCTTGTATGAGCTATACGTTGAGTCACAATGAGCCATGCGTGTGTGTGTGTGCTGGTAGAGGCTGAGCATTGAATCACAGTTAGGAGTTTGTTTGTGTGTACTGGTATGGGCTTTGCATTGAGTCACAGAGGTATGTGTGTGTTTGTGTGTGTCTATGTGTGTATGTCTGTGTTGCCACAGACTTCATTGTGTCAGAGTGAGCTTTATGAGTGTCTGTGTGCAGATACAGGCTGTGAATTGAGTCCCAGTGTGTTATTTGTGTGTGTGTGTGTGCTGGTATAGCCTGTGCATTGAGTCACAGTGAGCTGTGTGTGTGTGTGTTTGCTGGTGTAGGCTGTGCAGTGATTCAAGGTGACCTGTGATTGTGTGTGTTGAACAGGAACAGACTGTGCACTGAGTCACAGTGAGCCATGTGTGAGTGTGTGCATGTGTGTGAGCCAGTTTAGGATGTGCACTGAGTCACGGTGAGCTGTGTGTGTTTGTGTGTGTGTTCTGGTAAAATACGAGCATTGAGTCACACTGAGGGGTGTCCTGTGTGTCTGTATGTACTGGCATGGACTGTGAATGGAATCACAGTGAGCGCTGTGTTTGCGTATTTTGTTGTATAGAGTCTTTATTGAGTCACACTAAGCTGTGTGTGTGTGTTGGTATAGGTGGTTCATTGAGTCAGAGTGAGCCAAGTATGAGTGTGTGTGTGTGTGTTTTTGGGTAAAAGCTGAGCATTGCATCACAGGGTGTCATGTGTGTGTCTGTTGTTGTGTGTCTGTGTAGTACAGTCTGAGCATTGAGTTACAGTGAGATGTGTTGCATGTGTTTGTGCTAGTATGAACTGTACATTGAGTCACAACGAGCCATGTGTGTTTGTGTGTGTGTGTGTGTGCTGGTGGAGGCTGATCATTGAGTCACAGTTACGTGTTTGTGTGTGTGTGCTGGTATGGGCTTTTCATTGAGTCACGGACTTGTATGTGTGTGTGTGTGCATGTGTGTGTGTTGCTAAGATTTAATTCAGTCACAGTGAGCCTTGTGAGTGTATATGTGCTGATATAGGCTGTGAATTGAGTCACAGTGTGTTATGTGTGAGTGTGTCTGTGTGTGTGCTGGTAAAGACAGTGCATTGAGTCACAATAAGTTGTGTGTGTGTTAATATTCTCATATAGACTGTGCATTGAGTAACAGTGAGCAAGTGTGTGTGAGTTTGTGGGAGTGTATGAGCACTGGTATGGGTGGAGCCTTGAATCAGTAAGGTGTGTGTGTGTGTATTCGTTTGGTCTTTGCATTGAGTCACTAAGGTGTATATGTGTGTGTGTGTGGTGTTATAGACTGTGCATTAAGTCAGAGTGAGCCGTGAGTGTGTGTGTACGAGAGTGTGTGTGCTGGTGGGCTTTTGTTGATGCACTGGTGTGTGAGCATGTGTGTCTGTTGTGCTACAGACTGTATTGAGTCACAGTGAGACATGTTTGTGGGTGTTGGTATAGGCGATTGATTGAGTCACAGTGATCCATTTGTGTGTGCGTGTTAGTATGCGTGTGTTCTTGTTTAGGCTGTGCATTGAGTCACACTGAGGTGTGTGTGTATCCTTGAGTGTGTTGGTATAGATTGTGCATAGAATCACAGTAACATATGTGTGTGTGTGTGCTGCTAAAATCTGAGCATTGAGTCACACTGTCGTGTGTGGTGTGTGTCTGTATGTACTTGTATGGACTGTACATTGAGTCACAGTGAGCATGTGTGTGTGTGTGTGTGTGTGTGTGCACTGGTATGTCTTGAACACTGAATCAGCTAGGGGTGTGTGTGTGCTCATATTGGCTTTGAGTTGAGTCACTGAGGGCTATGTGTGTCTGTGTAGGAGCGGGGCTACAGACTATGCATTTAGTCACACTGACACGTTTGTGTACGTGAGTGTGTGTTGTGGCATGTGATTTCATTGAGTCACTGGAGTTTGTGTGTGTGTGTGTGTGTGGTGTTACAGACTGCATTTAGTCACAGTGAGGCGTGTGTGTGTATTATGGCATAGGCAATTGATTGAGTCACAGTGACGCATGTGTGTGTGTTCTCATATAGGCTGTGCATTGAATCACAGTGAGACATGTATCTGTGAGTGTGTGTTTGTGTGTGCTAGTATATGGTGTGTATTGAGTCACACTGAGGTGTGTGTGTGTGCGTATGTGTTGTTATAGATTGTGCATTGAGTCAGAGTGCCGTGTCAGTGTGTGCATGCTGGTATAGACTATGCACTGAATCAGGGTGAGGGGTGTGTGTGTCTGTGTGTTCTGGTATAGGCGGACCATTGAGTCACACTGAGGTGTGTGTGTGTGTGTCTGTGTGTGTGTGTGTGTGCTGGTACAGCCTGTGCATTAATCACAGTCAGTTGTGTGTGTATGTTCACCTACAAGTTGCACTTTGTGTCACAGTGTGTCTGTGTGTGATATTATACGGTATACACTGAGTCAAAGGGAGCTGTGTGGGGGGGCTGATGTGCTCTTATAGACTTTGCATTGAGTCACACTGAGTTGTGTGTTTGAAAGTCTGTCTGTGTGTGTGTGTGTGTGTAGCGGTATACGCTGTGTACTGACTCAGAGTGAGCATTGTGTGCTTCTGTGTGTGTGTATGTCTGCTAGCTTAGACTGTGCACAGAGTCCCAGGGATCCGTGTGTGTGTGTGTGTGTGTGTGTGTTGGTAAAGACTGTGCATTGGGTCGCAGTGAGCTGTCTTTTTCTGTGTGTGTGACTGCTGGTGTAGGCTGTGCATTGATTCAAGTTGAGCTGTGAGTGTGTGTGTGGTGTTGATATGGACGGTGCACTGTGTCACACTGAGTTGCGTGTGTGTGCTTGTATAATCTGAGCGTTGAGTCACACTGAGGTTTGTGCTTCGTGTCTGAAGGTAGTTGTATGGAATGTGCCTTGGGTCACAATGAATTGTGTATGTGTACGTTTTTGTGTGTACTTGGTGGTGTAGAGTCTGTATTGAGTCACACTAAGTTGTGAGTGTGTGTGTGTGATGGTATAGGATGTGCATTGAGTCACAAAGCCGTGTGTGTGTGTCTGTGCTGGGATAGGCTGTGCATTGATTCACAGTGAGCCTTGTGTATGAGCTAGTACGGATTGTGCATTAGTCAGTGAACCACGTGTGTGCTTTTCTGTGTTTGTCTGCTGATATAGGCTGTGAACTGAGTCACAGTGGGCCATGTGTGTTTGTGTCTGATGGTATAGGTGATTCATTGAGTCACAGTGAGCCATGTATGAGTGCGTGTTTGTGTGTGTGTGTGTTGTGCTATAGGGTGAGCATTGAGTCACAGTGTGCTGTGTGTGTGTTGTTGTCTGTCTGTGTAGTATAGTCTGAGCATTCAGTTACAGTGTGATGTGTTGCATGTGTTTCTGCTATTATGAAGTGTACATTGAGTCACAATGAGCTCTCTGTAATTGTGTGTGTGTGTGTGTGTGTTGGTAGAGGCTGTGCATTGAATCAGAATTAGGTGTTTATGTGTGTGCGGTGGTATGAGCTTTGCATTGTGTCATGGAGGTGTGTGTGTGTGTCTGTGTGTGTTTGCTGCTACAGATTTCATTGAGTCACAGTGAGCCTGGTGAGTGTCTGTGTGCTGATAGAGGCTGTGAATTGAGTCACATTTTCTTATATGTGTGTGATTGTGTGCTGGTATACACTGTGCATGGAGTCATAGTGAGCAGGTCTGTGTGTGTCTGTGTGTTTGTGCAGTAGTACAGAAGGAGCATTTAATCAGTTATGTGTGTGTGTGTATGTTCGTTTGGTCTTTGCATTGAGTCACTGAGGTGTACGTGTGTGTGTGTGTGGTGCGATAGATTGTGCATTGAGTCAGAATGAGCCGTGAGTGTGTGTGTATGAGAGTGTGTGTGCTGGTGGGATTTTGTTGCACTGGGGTGTGTGTGTGTGTGTACTGCTACAGACTGCATTGAGTCACAGTGAGACGTGTTTGTGTGTGCTGGTATAGGCGATTGATTCACAGTGATCCATTTGTGTGTGTGTGTTAGTATGCGTGTGTTCTTGTTTGGGCTGTGCATTGAGTCACACTGCGATGTGTGTGTATGCTTGTGTGTTTTGGTATAGATTGTGCATAGAATCACAATACCATATGTGTGTGTGTGTGCTGGTAAAATCTGAGCATTGAGTCACACTGTCCTGTGTGCTGTGTGTCTATGTACTTGAATGGACTGTGCATTGAGTCACAGTGAGCATGAGTGTGTGTTTGTGTGTGTGCTCATATTGGCTTTGAGTTGAGTCACTGAAGTGTATGTGTGTCTGTTTAGGTGGGGGGCTACAGACTGTGAATTGAGTCACACTGAGTTGTTTGTGTACATGAGTGAGTGTTGTGTATGGGTTTTCATTGAGTCACTGGGTTTTGTGTGTGTGTGTGTGTGTGTTTGTAGTGCTACGGACTGCATTGGGTCACAGTGAGCTGTGTGTGTGTGTGCTTGCTGCTGTAGGCTGTGCATTGATTCAAGGTTAGCTGTCAGTGTGTGTGGTGCTGGAATGGAATGTGCACTGAGACACAGTCATCTGTGTGTGTGTGCATACATGTGTGCTGGAATCAGCTGTGCACTGCATCACTGTGAGCCATGTGTGTGTTTGTGTGTGTGTGCTGGAAAATCTGAGCATTGAGTTACACTGAGTTCTGTGCTGTGTGTCTGTATGTAGTGGTATGGCCTGTGCAAGGAATCAGTGAGCTGTGTGTGTGTGTGTTTGTGTATTTGGTGGTGTAGAGTCTGTATTGAGTCTCATGAAGCTGTGTGTGTGTGTGTGTGTGTGATGGTATAGGATGTGCATTGGGTCACAGAGCCGTATATATGTGTCTGAGCTGGTATAGGCAGTGCATTGACTCACAGTGAGTGTTGTGTATGTGCTACTACAGACTGTGCATTGAGTCAGTGATCAATTTTGTGTGATTGTCTGCTCATATAGGCTGTGCACTGTGTCACAGTAACCCATGTGTGTTTGTGGGAGTGTGTTTTTGAGTGATGGTATAAGTGGTTCATTGTGTCACAGTGAGCCATGTATGAGTGCATGTTTGTGTGTGTGTGTGTGTTCTGGTAGAGGCTAAGCATTGTGTCACAGTGTGCCATGTGTGTGTGTGGTTGTGTGTGTGTGTAGTACAGTCTGAACATTGATTTACAGTGAGATGTCTTGTATGTGTTTGTGCTTGTATGAACTATACGTTGAGTCACAATGAGCCATGCGTGTGTTTGTGTGCTGGTAGAGGCTGAGCATTGAATCACAGTTAGGAGTTTGTTTGTGTGTACTGGTATGGGCTTTGCATTGAGTCACAGAGGTATGTGTGTGTTTGTGTGTGTCTATGTGTGTATGTCTGTGTTGCCACAGACTTCATTGTGTCAGAGTGAGCTTTATGAGTGTCTGTGTGCAGATACAGGCTGTGAATTGAGTCCCAGTGTGTTATGTGTGTGTGTGTGTGTGTGTGTGCTGGTATAGCCTGTGCATTGAGTCACAGTGAGCTGTGTGTGTGTGTGTTTGCTGGTGTAGGCTGTGCAGTGATTCAAGGTGACCTGTGATTGTGTGTGTTGAACAGGAACGGACTGTGCACTGAGTCACAGTGAGCCATGTGTGAGTGTGTGCATGTGTGTGAGCCAGTTTAGGATGTGCACTGAGTCACGGTGAGCTGTGTGTGTTTGTGTGTGTGTTCTGGTAAAATATGAGCATTGAGTCACACTGAGGGGTGTCCTGTGTGTCTGTATGTACTGGCATGGACTGTGAATGGAATCACAGTGAGCGCTGTGTGTGTGTATTTTGTTGTATAGAGTCTTTATTGAGTCACACTAAGCTGTGTGTGTGTATGTGTGTGTGTGTGATGGTATAGGTGGTTCATTGAGTCAGAGTGAGCCAAGTATGAGTGTGTGTGTGTGTTTTTGGGTAAAAGCTGAGCATTGCATCACAGGGTGTCATGTGTGTGTCTGTTGTTGTGTGTCTGTGTAGTACAGTCTGAGCATTGAGTTACAGTGAGATGTGTTGCATGTGTTTGTGCTAGTATGAACTGCACATTGAGTCACAACGAGCCATGTGTGTTTGTGTGTGTGTGTGTGTGCTGGTGGAGGCTGATCATTGAATCACAGTTACGTGTTTGTGTGTGTGTGCTGGTATGGGTTTTTCATTGAGTCACGGACTTGTATGTGTGTGTGTGTGCATGTGTGTGTGTTGCTAAGATTTACTTCAGTCACAGTGAGCCTTGTGAGTGTATAGGCTGTGAATTGAGTCACAGTGTGTTATGTGTGAGTGTGTCTGTGTGTGTGCTGGTAAAGACAGTGCATTGAGTCACAATAAGTTGTGTGTGTGTTAATATTCTCATATAGACTGTGCATTGAGTAACAGTGAGCAAGTGTGTGTGAGTTTGTGGGAGTGTATGAGCACTGGTATGGGTGGAGCCTTGAATCAGTAAGGTGTGTGTGTGTGTATTCGTTTGGTCTTTGCATTGAGTCACTAAGGTGTATATGTGTGTGTGTGTGTGGTGTTATAGACTGTGCATTGAGTCAGAGTGAGCTGTGAGTGTGTGTGTACGAGAGTGTGTGTGCTGGTGGGCTTTTGTTGATGCACTGGTGTGTGTGCATGTGTGTCTGTTGTGCTACAGACTGCATTGAGTCACAGTGAGACATGTTTGTGGGTGCTGGTATAGGCGATTGATTGAGTCACAGTGATCCATTTGTGTGTGCGTGTTAGTATGCGTGTGTTCTTGTTTAGGCTGTGCATTGAGTCCCACTGAGGTGTGTGTGTATCCTTGAGTGTGTTGGTATAGATTGTGCATAGAATCACAGTACCATATGTGTGTGTGTGTGCTGCTAAAATCTGAGCATTGAGTCACACTGTCGTGTGTGGTGTGTGTCTGTATGTACTTGTATGGACTGTACATTGAGTCACAGTGAGCATGTGTGTGTGTGTGTGTGTGCGCACTGGTATGCCTTGAACACTGAATCAGCTAGGTGTGTGTGTGTGCTCATATTGGCTTTGAGTTGAGTCACTGAGTTCTATGTGTGTCTGTGTAGGAGGGGGGCTACAGACTATGCATTTAGTCACACTGACACGTTTGTGTATGTGAGTGTGTGTTGTGGTATGTGATTTCATTGAGTCACTGGAGTTTGTGTGTGTGTGTGTGGTGTTACAGACTGCATTGAGTCACAGTGAGGCGTGTGTGTGTATGATGGCATAGGCAATTGATTGAGTCACAGTGACGCATGTGTGTGTGTTCTCATATAGGCTGTGCATTGAATCACAGTGAGACATGTATCTGTGAGTGTGTGTTTGTGTGTGCTAGTATATGGTGTGTATTGAGTCACACTGAGGTGTGTGTGTGTGCGTATGTGTTGTTATAGATTGTGCATTGAGTCAGAGTGCTGTGTCAGTGTGTGCATGCTGGTATAGACTATGCACTGAATCAGGGTGAGGGGTGTGTGTGTCTGTGTGTTCTGGTATAGGCGGACCATTGAGTCACACTGAGGTGTGTGTGTGTGTCTGTGTGTGTGTGTGTGTGCTGGTACAGCCTGTGCATTAATCACAGTCAGTTGTGTGTGTATGTTCACCTACAAGTTGCACTTTGTGTCACAGTGTGTCTGTGTGTGATATTATACGGTATACACTGAGTCAAAGGGAGCTGTGTGGGGGGGCTGATGTGCTCTTATAGACTTTGCATTGAGTCACACTGAGTTGTGTGTTTGAAAGTCTGTCTGTGTGTGTGTGTGTGTGTGTGTAGAGGTAAACGCTGTGTACTGACTCACAGTGAGCATTGTGTGCTTCTGTGTGTGTGTATGTCTGCTAGCTTAGACTGTGCACAGAGTCCTAGGGAGCCTTGTGTGTGTGTGTGTGTGTGTTGGTAAAGACTGTGCATTGGGTCGCAGTGAGCTGTCTTTGTCTGTGTGTGTGACTGCTGGTGTAGGCTGTGCATTGATTCAAGTTGAGCTGTGAGGGTGTGTGTGGTGTTGATATGGACGGTGCACTGTGTCACACTGAGTTGCGTGTGTGTGCTTGTATAATCTGAGCGTTGAGTCACACTGAGGTTTGTGCTTCGTGTCTGAAGGTAGTTGTATGGAATGTGCCTTGGGTCACAATGAATTGTGTATGTGTACGTTTTTGTGTGTACTTGGTGGTGTAGAGTCTGTATTGAGTCACACTAAGTTGTGAGTGTGTGTGTGTGATGGTATAGGATGTGCATTGAGTCACAAAGCCGTGTGTGTGTGTCTGTGCTGGGATAGGCTGTGCATTGATTCACAGTGAGCCTTGTGTATGAGCTAGTACGGATTGTGCATTAGTCAGTGAACCACGTGTGTGCTTTTCTGTGTTTGTCTGCTGATATAGGCTGTGAACTGAGTCACAGTGGGCCATGTGTGTTTGTGTCTGATGGTATAGGTGATTCATTGAGTCACAGTGAGCCATGTATGAGTGCGTGTTTGTGTGTGTGTGTGTTGTGCTATAGGGTGAGCATTCAGTCACAGTGTGCTGTGTGTGTGTTGTTGTCTGTCTGTGTAGTATAGTCTGAGCATTCAGTTACAGTGTGATGTGTTGCATGTGTTTCTGCTATTATGAAGTGTACATTGAGTCACAATGAGCCGTCTGTAATTGTGTGTGTGTTTGTGTGTGTTGGTAGAGGCTGTGCATTGAATCAGAATTAGGTGTTTATGTGTGTGCGGTGGTATGAGCTTTGCATTGTGTCATGGAGGTGTGTGTGTGTGTCTGTGTGTGTCTGCTGCTACAGATTTCATTGAGTCACAGTGAGCCTGGTGAGTGTCTGTGTGCTGATAGAGGCTGTGAATTGAGTCACATTTTCTTATATGTGTGTGATTGTGTGCTGGTATACACTGTGCATGGAGTCATAGTGAGCAGGTCTGTGTGTGTCTGTGTGTTTGTGCAGTAGTACAGAAGGAGCATTTAATCAGTTATGTGTGTGTGTGTATGTTCGTTTGGTCTTTGCATTGAGTCACTGAGGTGTACGTGTGTGTGTGTGTGGTGCGATAGATTGTGCATTGAGTCAGAATGAGCCGTGAGTGTGTGTGTATGAGAGTGTGTGTGCTGGTGGGATTTTGTTGCACTGGGGTGTGTGTGTACTGCTACAGACTGCATTGAGTCACAGTGAGACGTGTTTGTGTGTGCTGGTATAGGCGATTGATTCACAGTGATCCATTTGTGTGTGTGTGTTAGTATGCATGTGTTCTTGTTTGGGCTGTGCATTGAGTCACACTGCGATGTGTGTGTATGCTTGTGTGTTTTGGTATAGATTGTGCATAGAATCACAATACCATATGTGTGTGTGTGTGCTGGTAAAATCTGAGCATTGAGTCACACTGTCCTGTGTGCTGTGTGTCTATGTACTTGAATGGACTGTGCATTGAGTCACAGTGAGCATGTGTGTGTGTTTGTGTGTGTGCTCATATTGGCTTTGAGTTGAGTCACTGAAGTGTATGTGTGTCTGTTTAGGTGGGGGGCTACAGACTGTGAATTGAGTCACACTGAGTTGTTTGTGTACATGAGTGAGTGTTGTGTATGGGTTTTCATTGAGTCACTGGGTTTTGTGTGTGTGTGTGTGTGTGTTTGTAGTGCTACGGACTGCATTGGGTCACAGTGAGCTCTGTGTGTGTGTGCTTGCTGCTGTAGGCTGTGCATTGATTCAAGGTTAGCTGTCAGTGTGTGTGGTGCTGGAATGGAATGTGCACTGAGACAGTCATCTGTGTGTGTGTGTGCATACATGTGTGCTGGAATCAGCTGTGCACTGCATCACTGTGAGCCATGTGTGTGTTTGTGTGTGTGTGCTGGAAAATCTGAGCATTGAGTTACACTGAGTTCTGTGCTGTGTGTCTGTATGTAGTGGTATGCCCTGTGCAAGGAATCAGTGAGCTGTGTGTGTGTGTGTTTGTGTATTTGGTGGTGTAGAGTCTGTATTGAGTCTCATGAAGCTGTGTGTGTGTGTGTGTGTGTGTGTGTGATGGTATAGGATGTGCATTGGGTCACAGAGCCGTATATATGTGTCTGAGCTGGTATAGGCAGTGCATTGACTCACAGTGAGTGTTGTGTATGTGCTACTACAGACTGTGCATTGAGTCAGTGATCAATTTTGTGTGTTTGTGTGATTGTCTGCTCATATAGGCTGTGCACTGTGTCACAGTAACCCATGTGTGTTTGTGGGAGTGTGTTTTTGAGTGATGGTATAAGTGGTTCATTGTGTCACAGTGAGCCATGTATGAGTGCATGTTTGTGTGTGTGTGTGTGTTCTGGTAGAGGCTAAGCATTGTGTCACAGTGTGCCATGTGTGTGTGTGGTTGTGTGTGTGTGTAGTACAGTCTGAACATTGATTTACAGTGAGATGTCTTGTATGTGTTTGTGCTTGTATGAACTATACGTTGAGTCACAATGAGCCATGCGTGTGTGTGTGTGCTGGTAGAGGCTGAGCATTGAATCACAGTTAGGAGTTTGTTTGTGTGTACTGGTATGGGCTTTGCATTGAGTCACAGAGGTATGTGTGTGTTTGTGTGTGTCTATGTGTGTATGTCTGTGTTGCCACAGACTTCATTGTGTCAGAGTGAGCTTTATGAGTGTCTGTGTGCAGATACAGGCTGTGAATTGAGTCCCAGTGTGTTATGTGTGTGTGTGTGTGTGTGTGTGCTGGTATAGCCTGTGCATTGAGTCACAGTGAGCTGTGTGTGTGTGTGTTTGCTGGTGTAGGCTGTGCAGTGATTCAAGGTGACCTGTGATTGTGTGTGTTGAACAGGAACGGACTGTGCACTGAGTCACAGTGAGCCATGTGTGAGTGTGTGCATGTGTGTGAGCCAGTTTAGGATGTGCACTGAGTCACGGTGAGCTGTGTGTGTTTGTGTGTGTGTTCTGGTAAAATATGAGCATTGAGTCACACTGAGGGGTGTCCTGTGTGTCTGTATGTACTGGCATGGACTGTGAATGGAATCACAGTGAGCGCTGTGTGTGTGTATTTTGTTGTATAGAGTCTTTATTGAGTCACACTAAGCTGTGTGTGTGTATGTGTGTGTGTGTGATGGTATAGGTGGTTCATTGAGTCAGAGTGAGCCAAGTATGAGTGTGTGTGTGTGTTTTTGGGTAAAAGCTGAGCATTGCATCACAGGGTGTCATGTGTGTGTCTGTTGTTGTGTGTCTGTGTAGTACAGTCTGAGCATTGAGTTACAGTGAGATGTGTTGCATGTGTTTGTGCTAGTATGAACTGCACATTGAGTCACAACGAGCCATGTGTGTTTGTGTGTGTGTGTGTGTGCTGGTGGAGGCTGATCATTGAATCACAGTTACGTGTTTGTGTGTGTGTGCTGGTATGGGTTTTTCATTGAGTCACGGACTTGTATGTGTGTGTGTGTGCATGTGTGTGTGTTGCTAAGATTTACTTCAGTCACAGTGAGCCTTGTGAGTGTATAGGCTGTGAATTGAGTCACAGTGTGTTATGTGTGAGTGTGTCTGTGTGTGTGCTGGTAAAGACAGTGCATTGAGTCACAATAAGTTGTGTGTGTGTTAATATTCTCATATAGACTGTGCATTGAGTAACAGTGAGCAAGTGTGTGTGAGTTTGTGGGAGTGTATGAGCACTGGTATGGGTGGAGCCTTGAATCAGTAAGGTGTGTGTGTGTGTATTCGTTTGGTCTTTGCATTGAGTCACTAAGGTGTATATGTGTGTGTGTGTGTGGTGTTATAGACTGTGCATTGAGTCAGAGTGAGCTGTGAGTGTGTGTGTACGAGAGTGTGTGTGCTGGTGGGCTTTTGTTGATGCACTGGTGTGTGTGCATGTGTGTCTGTTGTGCTACAGACTGCATTGAGTCACAGTGAGACATGTTTGTGGGTGCTGGTATAGGCGATTGATTGAGTCACAGTGATCCATTTGTGTGTGCGTGTTAGTATGCGTGTGTTCTTGTTTAGGCTGTGCATTGAGTCCCACTGAGGTGTGTGTGTATCCTTGAGTGTGTTGGTATAGATTGTGCATAGAATCACAGTACCATATGTGTGTGTGTGTGCTGCTAAAATCTGAGCATTGAGTCACACTGTCGTGTGTGGTGTGTGTCTGTATGTACTTGTATGGACTGTACATTGAGTCACAGTGAGCATGTGTGTGTGTGTGTGTGTGCGCACTGGTATGCCTTGAACACTGAATCAGCTAGGTGTGTGTGTGTGCTCATATTGGCTTTGAGTTGAGTCACTGAGTTCTATGTGTGTCTGTGTAGGAGGGGGGCTACAGACTATGCATTTAGTCACACTGACACGTTTGCGTATGTGAGTGTGTGTTGTGGTATGTGATTTCATTGAGTCACTGGAGTTTGTGTGTGTGTGTGTGGTGTTACAGACTGCATTGAGTCACAGTGAGGCGTGTGTGTGTATGATGGCATAGGCAATTGATTGAGTCACAGTGACGCATGTGTGTGTGTTCTCATATAGGCTGTGCATTGAATCACAGTGAGACATGTATCTGTGAGTGTGTGTTTGTGTGTGCTAGTATATGGTGTGTATTGAGTCACACTGAGGTGTGTGTGTGTGCGTATGTGTTGTTATAGATTGTGCATTGAGTCAGAGTGCTGTGTCAGTGTGTGCATGCTGGTATAGACTATGCACTGAATCAGGGTGAGGGGTGTGTGTGTCTGTGTGTTCTGGTATAGGCGGACCATTGAGTCACACTGAGGTGTGTGTGTGTGTCTGTGTGTGTGTGTGTGTGTGCTGGTACAGCCTGTGCATTAATCACAGTCAGTTGTGTGTGTATGTTCACCTACAAGTTGCACTTTGTGTCACAGTGTGTCTGTGTGTGATATTATACGGTATACACTGAGTCAAAGGGAGCTGTGTGGGGGGGCTGATGTGCTCTTATAGACTTTGCATTGAGTCACACTGAGTTGTGTGTTTGAAAGTCTGTCTGTGTGTGTGTGTGTGTGTGTAGAGGTAAATGCTGTGTACTGACTCACAGTGAGCATTGTGTGCTTCTGTGTGTGTGTATGTCTGCTAGCTTAGACTGTGCACAGAGTCCTAGGGAGCCTTGTGTGTGTGTGTGTGTGTGTTGGTAAAGACTGTGCATTGGGTCGCAGTGAGCTGTCTTTGTCTGTGTGTGTGACTGCTGGTGTAGGCTGTGCATTGATTCAAGTTGAGCTGTGAGGGTGTGTGTGGTGTTGATATGGACGGTGCACTGTGTCACACTGAGTTGCGTGTGTGTGCTTGTATAATCTGAGCGTTGAGTCACACTGAGGTTTGTGCTTCGTGTCTGAAGGTAGTTGTATGGAATGTGCCTTGGGTCACAATGAATTGTGTATGTGTACGTTTTTGTGTGTACTTGGTGGTGTAGAGTCTGTATTGAGTCACACTAAGTTGTGAGTGTGTGTGTGTGATGGTATAGGATGTGCATTGAGTCACAAAGCCGTGTGTGTGTGTCTGTGCTGGGATAGGCTGTGCATTGATTCACAGTGAGCCTTGTGTATGAGCTAGTACGGATTGTGCATTAGTCAGTGAACCACGTGTGTGCTTTTCTGTGTTTGTCTGCTGATATAGGCTGTGAACTGAGTCACAGTGGGCCATGTGTGTTTGTGTCTGATGGTATAGGTGATTCATTGAGTCACAGTGAGCCATGTATGAGTGCGTGTTTGTGTGTGTGTGTGTTGTGCTATAGGGTGAGCATTCAGTCACAGTGTGCTGTGTGTGTGTTGTTGTCTGTCTGTGTAGTATAGTCTGAGCATTCAGTTACAGTGTGATGTGTTGCATGTGTTTCTGCTATTATGAAGTGTACATTGAGTCACAATGAGCCGTCTGTAATTGTGTGTGTGTTTGTGTGTGTTGGTAGAGGCTGTGCATTGAATCAGAATTAGGTGTTTATGTGTGTGCGGTGGTATGAGCTTTGCATTGTGTCATGGAGGTGTGTGTGTGTGTCTGTGTGTGTCTGCTGCTACAGATTTCATTGAGTCACAGTGAGCCTGGTGAGTGTCTGTGTGCTGATAGAGGCTGTGAATTGAGTCACATTTTCTTATATGTGTGTGATTGTGTGCTGGTATACACTGTGCATGGAGTCATAGTGAGCAGGTCTGTGTGTGTCTGTGTGTTTGTGCAGTAGTACAGAAGGAGCATTTAATCAGTTATGTGTGTGTGTGTATGTTCGTTTGGTCTTTGCATTGAGTCACTGAGGTGTACGTGTGTGTGTGTGTGGTGCGATAGATTGTGCATTGAGTCAGAATGAGCCGTGAGTGTGTGTGTATGAGAGTGTGTGTGCTGGTGGGATTTTGTTGCACTGGGGTGTGTGTGTGTGTGTACTGCTACAGACTGCATTGAGTCACAGTGAGACGTGTTTGTGTGTGCTGGTATAGGCGATTGATTCACAGTGATCCATTTGTGTGTGTGTGTTAGTATGCATGTGTTCTTGTTTGGGCTGTGCATTGAGTCACACTGCGATGTGTGTGTATGCTTGTGTGTTTTGGTATAGATTGTGCATAGAATCACAATACCATATGTGTGTGTGTGTGCTGGTAAAATCTGAGCATTGAGTCACACTGTCCTGTGTGCTGTGTGTCTATGTACTTGAATGGACTGTGCATTGAGTCACAGTGAGCATGTGTGTGTGTTTGTGTGTGTGCTCATATTGGCTTTGAGTTGAGTCACTGAAGTGTATGTGTGTCTGTTTAGGTGGGGGGCTACAGACTGTGAATTGAGTCACACTGAGTTGTTTGTGTACATGAGTGAGTGTTGTGTATGGGTTTTCATTGAGTCACTGGGTTTTGTGTGTGTGTGTGTGTGTGTTTGTAGTGCTACGGACTGCATTGGGTCACAGTGAGCTCTGTGTGTGTGTGCTTGCTGCTGTAGGCTGTGCATTGATTCAAGGTTAGCTGTCAGTGTGTGTGGTGCTGGAATGGAATGTGCACTGAGACACAGTCATCTGTGTGTGTGTGTGCATACATGTGTGCTGGAATCAGCTGTGCACTGCATCACTGTGAGCCATGTGTGTGTTTATGTGTGTGTGCTGGAAAATCTGAGCATTGAGTTACACTGAGTTCTGTGCTGTGTGTCTGTATGTAGTGGTATGGCCTGTGCAAGGAATCAGTGAGCTGTGTGTGTGTGTGTTTGTGTATTTGGTGGTGTAGAGTCTGTATTGAGTCTCATTAAGCTGTGTGTGTGTGTGTGTGTGTGTGATGGTATAGGATGTGCATTGGGTCACAGAGCTGTATATGTGTGTCTGAGCTGGTATAGGCAGTGCCTTGACTCACAGTGAGTGTTGTGTATGTGCTACTACAGACTGTGCATTGAGTCAGTGATCAATTTTGTGTGTTTGTGTGATTGTCTGCTCATATAGGCTGTGCACTGTGTCACAGTAACCCATGTGTGTTTGTGGGAGTGTGTTTTTGAGTGATGGTATAAGTGGTTCATTGTGTCACAGTGAGCCATGTATGAGTGCATGTTTGTGTGTGTGTGTGTGTTCTGGTAGAGGCTAAGCATTGTGTCACAGTGTGCCATGTGTGTGTGTGGTTGTGTGTGTGTGTAGTACAGTCTGAACATTGATTTACAGTGAGATGTCTTGTATGTGTTTGTGCTTGTATGAACTATACGTTGAGTCAAAATGAGCCATGCGTGTGTGTGTGTGCTGGTAGAGGCTGAGCATTGAATCACAGTTAGGAGTTTGTTTGTGTGTACTGGTATGGGCTTTGCATTGAGTCACAGAGGTATGTGTGTGTTTGTGTGTGTCTATGTGTGTATGTCTGTGTTGCCACAGACTTCATTGTGTCAGAGTGAGCTTTATGAGTGTCTGTGTGCAGATACAGGCTGTGAATTGAGTCCCAGTGTGTTATGTGTGTGTGTGTGTGTGTGTGCTGGTATAGCCTGTGCATTGAGTCACAGTGAGCTGTGTGTGTGTGTGTTTGCTGGTGTAGGCTGTGCAGTGATTCAAGGTGACCTGTGATTGTGTGTGTTGAACAGGAACGGACTGTGCACTGAGTCACAGTGAGCCATGTGTGAGTGTGTGCATGTGTGTGAGCCAGTTTAGGATGTGCACTGAGTCACGGTGAGCTGTGTGTGTTTGTGTGTGTGTTCTGGTAAAATATGAGCATTGAGTCACACTGAGGGGTGTCCTGTGTGTCTGTATGTACTGGCATGGACTGTGAATGGAATCACAGTGAGCACTGTGTGTGTGTATTTTGTTGTATAGAGTCTTTATTGAGTCACACTAAGCTGTGTGTGTGTATGTGTGTGTGTGTGATGTTATAGGTGGTTCATTGAGTCAGAGTGAGCCAAGTATGAGTGTGTGTGTGTTTTTGGGTAAAAGCTGAGCATTGCATCACAGGGTGTCATGTGTGTGTCTGTTGTGTGTCTGTGTAGTACAGTCTGAGCATTGAGTTACAGTGAGATGTGTTGCATGTGTTTGTGCTAGTATGAACTGCACATTGAGTCACAACGAGCCATGTGTGTTTGTGTGTGTGTGTGTGTGCTGCTGGAGGCTGATCATTGAATCACAGTTACGTGTTTGTGTGTGTGTGCTGGTATGGGCTTTTCATTGAGTCACGGACTTGTATGTGTGTGTGTGTGCATGTGTGTGTGTTGCTAAGATTTACTTCAGTCACAGTGAGCCTTGTGAGTGTATAGGCTGTGAATTGAGTCACAGTGTGTTATGTGTGAGTGTGTCTGTGTGTGTGCTGGTAAAGACAGTGCATTGAGTCACAATAAGTTGTGTGTGTGTTAATATTCTCATATAGACTGTGCATTGAGTAACAGTGAGCAAGTGTGTGTGAGTTTGTGGGAGTGTATGAGCACTGGTATGGGTGGAGCCTTGAATCAGTAAGGTGTGTGTGTGTGTATTCGTTTGGTCTTTGCATTGAGTCACTAAGGTGTATATGTGTGTGTGTGTGGTGTTATAGACTGTGCATTGAGTCAGAGTGAGCCGTGAGTGTGTGTGTACGAGAGTGTGTGTGCTGGTGGGCTTTTGTTGATGCACTGGTGTGTGTGCATGTGTGTCTGTTGTGCTACAGACTGCATTGAGTCACAGTGAGACATGTTTGTGGGTGCTGGTATAGGCGATTGATTGAGTCACAGTGATCCATTTGTGTGTGCGTGTTAGTATGCGTGTGTTCTTGTTTAGGCTGTGCATTGAGTCACACTAAGGTGTGTGTGTATCCTTGAGTGTGTTGGTATAGATTGTGCATAGAATCACAGTACCATATGTGTGTGTGTGTGCTGCTAAAATCTGAGCATTGAGTCACACTGTCGTGTGTGGTGTGTGTCTGTATGTACTTGTATGGACTGTACATTGAGTCACAGTGAGCATGTGTGTGTGTGTGTGTGTGTGTGCACTGGTATGCCTTGAACACTGAATCAGCTAGGTGTGTGTGTGTGCTCATATTGGCTTTGAGTTGAGTCACTGAGTTCTATGTGTGTCTGTGTAGGAGGGGGGCTACAGACTATGCATTTAGTCACACTGACACGTTTGTGTACGTGAGTGTGTGTTGTGGTATGTGATTTCATTGAGTCACTGGAGTTTGTGTGTGTGTGTGTGGTGTTACAGACTGCATTGAGTCACAGTGAGGCGTGTGTGTGTATGATGGCATAGGCAATTGATTGAGTCACAGTGACGCATGTGTGTGTGTTCTCATATAGGCTGTGCATTGAATCACAGTGAGACATGTATCTGTGAGTGTGTGTTTGTGTGTGCTAGTATATGGTGTGTATTGAGTCACACTGAGGTGTGTGTGTGTGTGTATGTGCTGTTATAGATTGTGCATTGAGTCAGAGTGCCGTGTCAGTGTGTGCATGCTGGTATAGACTATGCACTGAATCAGGGTGAGGGGTGTGTGTGTCTGTGTGTTCTGGTATAGGCGGACCATTGAGTCACACTGAGGTGTGTGTGTGTGTCTGTGTGTGTGTGTGTGTGCTGGTACAGCCTGTGCATTAATCACAGTCAGTTGTGTGTGTATGTTCACCTACAAGTTGCACTTTGTGTCACAGTGTGTCTGTGTGTGATATTATACGGTATACACTGAGTCAAAGGGAGCTGTGTGGGGGGGCTGATGTGCTCTTATAGACTTTGCATTGAGTCACACTGAGTTGTGTGTTTGAAAGTCTGTGTGTGTGTGTGTGTGTGTGTAGAGGTAAACGCTGTGTACTGACTCACAGTGAGCATTGTGTGCTTCTGTGTGTGTGTATGTCTTCTAGCTTAGACTGTGCACAGAGTCCTAGGGAGCCTTGTGTGTGTTTGTGTGTGTGTGTGTGTGTGTTGGTAAAGACTGTGCATTGGGTCGCAGTGAGCTGTCTTTGTCTGTGTGTGTGACTGCTGGTGTAGGCTGTGCATTGATTCAAGTTGAGCTGTGAGGGTGTGTGTGGTGTTGATATGGACGGTGCACTGTGTCACACTGAATTGCGTGTGTGTGTTTGTATAATCTGAGCGTTGAGTCACACTGAGGTTTGTGCTTCGTGTCTGAAGGTAGTTGTATGGAATGTGCCTTGGGTCACAATGAATTGTGTATGTGTACGGTTTTGTGTGTACTTGGTGGTGTAGAGTCTGTATTGAGTCACACTAAGTTGTGAGTGTGTGTGTGTGATGGTATAGGATGTGCATTGAGTCACAAAGCCGTGTGTGTGTGTCTGTGCTGGTATAGGCTGTGCATTGATTCACAGTGAGCCTTGTGTATGAGCTAGTACGGATTGTGCATTAGTCAGTGAACCACGTGTGTGCTTTTCTGTGTTTGTCTGGCTGTGAACTGAGTCACAGTGGGCCATGTGTGTTTGTGTCTGATGGTATAGGTGATTCATTGAGTCACAGTGAGCCATGTATGAGTGCGTGTTTGTGTGTGTGTGTGTTGTGCTATAGGGTGAGCATTGAGTCACAGTGTGCTGTGTGTGTGTTGTTGTCTGTGTGTGTAGTATAGTCTGAGCATTCAGTTACAGTGTGATGTGTTGCATGTGTTTCTGCTATTATGAAGTGTACATTGAGTCACAATGAGCCCTCTGTAATTGTGTGTGTGTTTGTGTGTGTTGGTAGAGGCTGTGCATTGAATCAGAATTAGGTGTTTATGTGTGTGCGGTGGTAGGAGCTTTGCATTGTGTCATGGAGGTGTGTGTGTGTGTCTGTGTGTGTCTGCTGCTACAGATTTCATTGAGTCACAGTGAGCCTGGTGAGTGTCTGTGTGCTGATAGAGGCTGTGAATTGAGTCACATTTTCTTATATGTGTGTGATTGTGTGCTGGTATACACTGTGCATGGAGTCATAGTGAGCAGGTCTGTGTGTGTCCGTGTGTTTGTGCAGTAGTACAGAAGGAGCATTTAATCAGTTATGTGTGTGTGTGTATGTTCGTTTGGTCTTTGCATTGAGTCACTGAGGTGTACGTGTGTGTGTGTGTGGTGCGATAGATTGTGCATTGAGTCAGAATGAGCCATGAGTGTGTGTGTATGAGAGTGTGTGTGCTGGTGGGATTTTGTTGCACTGGGGGGTGTGTGTGTGTGTACTGCTACAGACTGCATTGAGTCACAGTGAGACGTGTTTGTGTGTGCTGGTGTAGGCGATTGATTCACAATGATCCATTTGTGTGTGTGTGTTAGTATGCGTGTGTTCTTGTTTGGGCTGTGCATTGAGTCACACTGTGATGTGTGTGTATGCTTGTGTGTTTTGGTATAGATTGTGCATAGAATCACAGTACCATATGTGTGTGTGTGTGCTGGTAAAATCTGAGCATTGAGTCACACTGTCCTGTGTGCTGTGTGTCTATGTACTTGTATGGACTGTGCATTGAGTCACAGTGAGCATGTGTGTGTGTTTGTGTGTGTGTGTGTGCTCATATTGGCTTTGAGTTGAGTCACTGAAGTGTATGTGTGTCTGTTTAGGTGGGGGGCTACAGACTGTGAATTGAGTCACACTGAGTTGTTTGTGTACATGAGTGAGTGTTGTGTATGGGTTTTCATTGAGTCACTGGGTTTTGTGTGTTTGTGTGTGTGTGTTTGTACTGCTATGGACTGCATGGGGTCACAGTGAACTGTGTGTGTGTGTGCTTGCTGCTGTAGGCTGTGCATTGATTCAAGGTTAGCTGTCAGTGTGTGTGGTGCTGGAATGGAATGTGCACTGAGACACAGTCATCTGTGTGTGTGTGTGCATACATGTGTGCTGGAATCAGCTGTGCACTGCATCACTGTGAGCCATGTGTGTGTTTGTGTGTGTGTGCTGGAAAATCTGAGCATTGAGTTACACTGAGTTCTGTGCTGTGTGTCTGTATGTAGTGGTATGGCCTGTGCAAGGAATCAGTGAGCTGTGTGTGTGTGTGTTTGTGTATTTGGTGGTGTAGAGTCTGTATTGAGTCTCATGAAGCTGTGTGTGTGTGTGTGTGTGTGTGATGGTATAGGATGTGCATTGGGTCACAGAGCCGTATATATGTGTCTGAGCTGGTATAGGCAGTGCATTGACTCACAGTGAGTGTTGTGTATGTGCTACTACAGACTGTGCATTGAGTAAGTGATCAATTTTGTGTGTTTGTGTGATTGTCTGCTCATATAGGCTGTGCACTGTGTCACAGTAACATATGTGTGTTTGTGGGAGTGTGTTTTTGAGTGATGGTATAAGTGGTTCATTGTGTCACAGTGAGCCATGTATGAGTGCATGTTTGTGTGTGTGTGTGTGTTCTGGTAGAGGCTAAGCATTGTGTCACAGTGTGCCATGTGTGTGTGTGGTTGTGTGTGTGTGTAGTACAGTCTGAACATTGATTTACAGTGAGATGTCTTGTATGTGTTTGTGCTTGTATGAACTATACGTTGAGTCACAATGAGCCATGCGTGTGTGTGTGTGCTGGTAGAGGCTGAGCATTGAATCACAGTTAGGAGTTTGTTTGTGTGTACTGGTATGGGCTTTGCATTGAGTCACAGAGGTATGTGTGTGTTTGTGTGTGTCTATGTGTGTATGTCTGTGTTGCCACAGACTTCATTGTGTCAGAGTGAGCTTTATGAGTGTCTGTGTGCAGATACAGGCTGTGAATTGAGTCCCAGTGTGTTATGTGTGTGTGTGTGTGTGTGTGCTGGTATAGCCTGTGCATTGAGTCACAGTGAGCTGTGTGTGTGTGTGTTTGCTGGTGTAGGCTGTGCAGTGATTCAAGGTGACCTGTGATTGTGTGTGTTGAACAGGAACGGACTGTGCACTGAGTCACAGTGAGCCATGTGTGAGTGTGTGCATGTGTGTGAGCCAGTTTAGGATGTGCACTGAGTCACGGTGAGCTGTGTGTGTTTGTGTGTGTGTTCTGGTAAAATATGAGCATTGAGTCACACTGAGGGTTGTCCTGTGTGTCTGTATGTACTGGCATGGACTGTGAATGGAATCACAGTGAGCGCTGTGTGTGTGTATTTTGTTGTATAGAGTCTTTATTGAGTCACACTAAGCTGTGTGTGTGTATGTGTGTGTGTGTGATGGTATAGGTGGTTCATTGAGTCAGAGTGAGCGAAGTATGAGTGTGTGTGTGTGTTTTTGGGTAAAAGCTGAGCATTGCATCACAGGGTGTCATGTGTGTGTCTGTTGTTGTGTGTCTGTGTAGTACAGTCTGAGCATTGAGTTACAGTGAGATGTGTTGCATGTGTTTGTGCTAGTATGAACTGCACATTGAGTCACAACGAGCCATGTGTGTTTGTGTGTGTGTGTGTGTGCTGCTGGAGGCTGATCATTGAATCACAGTTACGTGTTTGTGTGTGTGTGCTGGTATGGGCTTTTCATTGAGTCACGGACTTGTATGTGTGTGTGTGTGCATGTGTGTGTGTTGCTAAGATTTACTTCAGTCACAGTGAGCCTTGTGAGTGTATAGGCTGTGAATTGAGTCACAGTGTGTTATGTGTGAGTGTGTCTGTGTGTGTGCTGGTAAAGACAGTGCATTGAGTCACAATAAGTTGTGTGTGTGTTAATATTCTCATATAGACTGTGCATTGAGTAACAGTGAGCAAGTGTGTGTGAGTTTGTGGGAGTGTATGAGCACTGGTATGGGTGGAGCCTTGAATCAGTAAGGTGTGTGTGTGTGTATTCCTTTGGTCTTTGCATTGAGTCACTAAGGTGTATATGTGTGTGTGTGTGTGGTGTTATAGACTGTGCATTGAGTCAGAGTGAGCCGTGAGTGTGTGTGTACGAGAGTGTGTGTGCTGGTGGGCTTTTGTTGATGCACTGGTGTGTGTGCATGTGTGTCTGTTGTGCTACAGACTGCATTGAGTCACAGTGAGACATGTTTGTGGGTGCTGGTATAGGCGATTGATTGAGTCAGAGTGATCCATTTGTGTGTGTGTGTTAGTATGCGTGTGTTCTTGTTTAGGCTGTGCATTGAGTCACACTGAGGTGTGTGTGTATCCTTGAGTGTGTTGGTATAGATTGTGCATAGAATCACAGTACCATATGTGTGTGTGTGTGCTGCTAAAATCTGAGCATTGAGTCACACTGTCGTGTGTGGTGTGTGTCTGTATGTACTTGTATGGACTGTACATTGAGTCACAGTGAGCATGTGTGTGTGTGTGTGTGTGCGCACTGGTATGCCTTGAACACTGAATCAGCTAGGTGTGTGTGTGTGCTCATATTGGCTTTGAGTTGAGTCACTGAGTTCTATGTGTGTCTGTGTAGGAGGGGGGCTACAGACTATGCATTTAGTCACACTGACACGTTTGTGTACGTGAGTGTGTGTTGTGGTATGTGATTTCATTGAGTCACTGGAGTTTGTGTGTGTGTGTGTGGTGTTACAGACTGCATTGAGTCACAGTGAGGCGTGTGTGTGTATGATGGCATAGGCAATTGATTGAGTCACAGTGACGCATGTGTGTGTGTTCTCATATAGGCTGTGCATTGAATCACAGTGAGACATGTATCTGTGAGTGTGTGTTTGTGTGTGCTAGTATATGGTGTGCATTGAGTCACACTGAGGTGTGTGTGTGTGTGTATGTGTTGTTATAGATTGTGCATTGAGTCAGAGTGCCGTGTCAGTGTGTGCATGCTGGTATAGACTATGCACTGAATCAGGGTGAGGGGTGTGTGTGTCTGTGTGTTCTGGTATAGGCGGACCATTGAGTCACACTGAGGTGTGTGTGTGTGTCTGTGTGTGTGTGTGTGTGCTGGTACAGCCTGTGCATTAATCAGAATCAGTGGTGTGTGTATGTTCACCTACAAGTTGCACTTTGTGTCACAGTGTGTCTGTGTGTGATATTATACGGTATACACTGAGTCAAAGGGAGCTGTGTGGGGGGGCTGATGTGCTCTTATAGACTTTGCATTGAGTCACACTGAGTTGTGTGTTTGAAAGTCTGTCTGTGTGTGTGTGTGTGTGTGTAGAGGTAAATGCTGTGTACTGACTCACAGTGAGCATTGTGTGCTTCTGTGTGTGTGTATGTCTGCTAGCTTAGACTGTGCACAGAGTCCCAGGGAGCCTTGTGTGTGTGTGTGTGTGTGTGTGTGTTGGTAAAGACTGTGCATTGGGTCGCAGTGAGCTGTCTTTGTCTGTGTGTGTGACTGCTGGTGTAGGCTGTGCATTGATTCAAGTTGAGCTGTGAGGGTGTGTGTGGTGTTGATATGGACGGTGCACTGTGTCACACTGAGTTGCGTGTGTGTGCTTGTATAATCTGAGCGTTGAGTCACACTGAGGTTTGTGCTTCATGTCTGAAGGTAGTTGTATGGAATGTGCCTTGGGTCACAATGAATTGTGTATGTGTACGTTTTTGTGTGTACTTGGTGGTGTAGAGTCTGTATTGAGTCACACTAAGTTGTGAGTGTGTGTGTGTGATGGTATAGGATGTGCATTGAGTCACAAAGCCGTGTGTGTGTGTCTGTGCTGGGATAGGCTGTGCATTGATTCACAGTGAGCCTTGTGTATGAGCTAGTATAGATTGTGCATTAGTCAGTGAACCACGTGTGTGCTTTTCTGTGTTTGTCTGCTGATATAGGCTGTGAACTGAGTCACAGTGGGCCATGTGTGTTTGTGTCTGATGGTATAGGTGATTCATTGAGTCACAGTGAGCCATGTATGAGTGCGTGTTTGTGTGTGTGTGTGTTGTGCTATAGGGTGAGCATTGAGTCACAGTGTGCTGTGTGTGTGTTGTTGTCTGTGTGTGTAGTATAGTCTGAGCATTCAGTTACAGTGTGATGTGTTGCATGTGTTTCTGCTATTATGAAGTGTACATTGAGTCACAATGAGCCGTCTGTAATTGTGTGTGTGTTTGTGTGTGTTGGTAGAGGCTGTGCATTGAATCAGAATTAGGTGTTTATGTGTGTGCGGTGGTATGAGCTTTGCATTGTGTCATGGAGGTGTGTGTGTGTGTCTGTGTGTGTCTGCTGCTACAGATTTCATTGAGTCACAGTGAGCCTGGTGAGTGTCTGTGTGCTGATAGAGGCTGTGAATTGAGTCACATTTTCTTATATGTGTGTGATTGTGTGCTGGTATACACTGTGCATGGAGTCATAGTGAGCAGGTCTGTGTGTGTCTGTGTGTTTGTGCAGTAGTACAGAAGGAGCATTTAATCAGTTATGTGTGTGTGTGTATGTTCGTTTGGTCTTTGCATTGAGTCACTGAGGTGTACGTGTGTGTGTGTGTGGTGCGATAGATTGTGCATTGAGTCAGAATGAGCCGTGAGTGTGTGTGTATGAGAGTGTGTGTGCTGGTGGGATTTTGTTGCACTGGGGTGTGTGTGTGTGTGTACTGCTACAGACTGCATTGAGTCACAGTGAGACGTGTTTGTGTGTGCTGGTATAGGCGATTGATTCACAGTGATCCATTTGTGTGTGTGTGTTAGTATGCGTGTGTTCTTGTTTGGGCTGTGCATTGAGTCACACTGCGATGTGTGTGTATGCTTGTGTGTTTTGGTATAGATTGTGCATAGAATCACAATACCATATGTGTGTGTGTGTGCTGGTAAAATCTGAGCATTGAGTTACACTGTCCTGTGTGCTGTGTGTCTATGTACTTGAATGGACTGTGCATTGAGTCACAGTGAGCATGTGTGTGTGTTTGTGTGTGTGCTCATATTGGCTTTGAGTTGAGTCACTGAAGTGTATGTGTGTCTGTTTAGGTGGGGGGCTACAGACTGTGAATTGAGTCACACTGAGTTGTTTGTGTACATGAGTGAGTGTTGTGTATGGGTTTTCATTGAGTCACTGGGTTTTGTGTGTGTGTGTGTGTGTGTTTGTAGTGCTACGGACTGCATTGGGTCACAGTGAGCTGTGTGTGTGTGTGCTTGCTGCTGTAGGCTGTGCATTGATTCAAGGTTAGCTGTCAGTGTGTGTGGTGCTGGAATGGAATGTGCACTGAGACAGTCATCTGTGTGTGTGTGTGCATACATGTGTGCTGGAATCAGCTGTGCACTGCATCACTGTGAGCCATGTGTGTGTTTGTGTGTGTGTGCTGGAAAATCTGAGCATTGAGTTACACTGAGTTCTGTGCTGTGTGTCTGTATGTAGTGGTATGGCCTGTGCAAGGAATCAGTGAGCTGTGTGTGTGTGTGTTTGTGTATTTGATGGTGTAGAGTCTGTATTGAGTCTCATTAAGCTGTGTGTGTGTGTGTGTGTGTGTGTGTGTGATGGTATAGGATGTGCATTGGGTCACAGAGCCGTATATATGTGTCTGAGCTGGTATAGGCAGTGCATTGACTCACAGTGAGTGTTGTGTATGTGCTACTACAGACTGTGCATTGAGTCAGTGATCAATTTTGTGTGTTTGTGTGATTGTCTGCTCATATAGGCTGTGCACTGTGTCACAGTAACCCATGTGTGTTTGTGGGAGTGTGTTTTTGAGTGATGGTATAAGTGGTTCATTGTGTCACAGTGAGCCATGTATGAGTGCATGTTTGTGTGTGTGTGTGTGTTCTGGTAGAGGCTAAGCATTGTGTCACAGTGTGCCATGTGTGTGTGTGGTTGTGTGTGTGTGTAGTACAGTCTGAACATTGATTTACAGTGAGATGTCTTGTATGTGTTTGTGCTTGTATGAACTATACGTTGAGTCACAATGAGCCATGCGTGTGTGTGTGTGCTGGTAGAGGCTGAGCATTGAATCACAGTTAGGAGTTTGTTTTTGTGTACCGGTATGGGCTTTGCATTGAGTCACAGAGGTATGTGTGTGTTTGTGTGTGTCTATGTGTGTATGTCTGTGTTGCCACAGACTTCATTGTGTCACAGTGAGCTTTATGAGTGTCTGTGTGCAGATACAGGCTGTGAATTGAGTCCCAGTGTGTTATGTGTGTGTGTGTGTGTGTGTGTGCTGGTATAGCCTGTGCATTGAGTCACAGTGAGCTGTGTGTGTGTGTGTTTGCTGGTGTAGGCTGTGCAGTGATTCAAGGTGACCTGTGATTGTGTGTGTTGAACAGGAACGGACTGTGCACTGAGTCACAGTGAGCCATGTGTGAGTGTGTGCATGTGTGTGAGCCAGTTTAGGATGTGCACTGAGTCACGGTGAGCTGTGTGTGTTTGTGTGTGTGTTCTGGTAAAATATGAGCATTGAGTCACACTGAGGGGTGTCCTGTGTGTCTGTATGTACTGGCATGGACTGTGAATGGAATCACAGTGAGCGCTGTGTGTGTGTATTTTGTTGTATAGAGTCTTTATTGAGTCACACTAAGCTGTGTGTGTGTATGTGTGTGTGTGTGATGGTATAGGTGGTTCATTGAGTCAGAGTGAGCCAAGTATGAGTGTGTGTGTGTGTTTTTGGGTAAAAGCTGAGCATTGCATCACAGGGTGTCATGTGTGTGTCTGTTGTTGTGTGTCTGTGTAGTACAGTCTGAGCATTGAGTTACAGTGAGATGTGTTGCATGTGTTTGTGCTAGTATGAACTGCACATTGAGTCACAACGAGCCATGTGTGTTTGTGTGTGTGTGTGTGTGCTGCTGGAGGCTGATCATTGAATCACAGTTACGTGTTTGTGTGTGTGTGCTGGTATGGGCTTTTCATTGAGTCACGGACTTGTATGTGTGTGTGTGTGCATGTGTGTGTGTTGCTAAGATTTACTTCAGTCACAGTGAGCCTTGTGAGTGTATAGGCTGTGAATTGAGTCACAGTGTGTTATGTGTGAGTGTGTCTGTGTGTGTGCTGGTAAAGACAGTGCATTGAGTCACAATAAGTTGTGTGTGTGTTAATATTCTCATATAGACTGTGCATTGAGTAACAGTGAGCAAGTGTGTGTGAGTTTGTGGGAGTGTATGAGCACTGGTATGGGTGGAGCCTTGAATCAGTAAGGTGAGTGTGTGTGTATTCGTTTGGTCTTTGCATTGAGTCACTAAGGTGTATATGTGTGTGTGTGTGTGGTGTTATAGACTGTGCATTGAGTCAGAGTGAGCCGTGAGTGTGTGTGTACGAGAGTGTGTGTGCTGGTGGGCTTTTGTTGATGCACTGGTGTGTGTGCATGTGTGTCTGTTGTGCTACAGACTGCATTGAGTCACAGTGAGACATGTTTGTGGGTGCTGGTATAGGCGATTGATTGAGTCAGAGTGATCCATTTGTGTGTGCGTGTTAGTATGCGTGTGTTCTTGTTTAGGCTGTGCATTGAGTCACACTGAGGTGTGTGTGTATCCTTGAGTGTGTTGGTATAGATTGTGCATAGAATCACAGTACCATATGTGTGTGTGTGTGCTGCTAAAATCTGAGCATTGAGTCACACTGTCGTGTGTGGTGTGTGTCTGTATGTACTTGTATGGACTGTACATTGAGTCACAGTGAGCATGTGTGTGTGTGTGTGTGTGCGCACTGGTATGCCTTGAACACTGAATCAGCTAGGTGTGTGTGTGTGCTCATATTGGCTTTGAGTTGAGTCACTGAGTTCTATGTGTGTCTGTGTAGGAGGGGGGCTACAGACTATGCATTTAGTCACACTGACACGTTTGTGTACGTGAGTGTGTGTTGTGGTATGTGATTTCATTGAGTCACTGGAGTTTGTGTGTGTGTGTGTGGTGTTACAGACTGCATTGAGTCACAGTGAGGCGTGTGTGTGTATGATGGCATAGGCAATTGATTGAGTCACAGTGACGCATGTGTGTGTGTTCTCATATAGGCTGTGCATTGAATCACAGTGAGACATGTATCTGTGAGTGTGTGTTTGTGTGTGCTAGTATATGGTGTGTATTGAGTCACACAGAGGTGTGTGTGTGTGTGTATGTGTTGTTATAGATTGTGCATTGAGTCAGAGTGCCGTGTCAGTGTGTGCATGCTGGTATAGACTATGCACTGAATCAGGGTGAGGGGTGTGTGTGTCTGTGTGTTCTGGTATAGGCGGACCATTGAGTCACACTGAGGTGTGTGTGTGTGTCTGTGTGTGTGTGTGTGTGCTGGTACAGCCTGTGCATTAATCACAGTGAGTTGTGTGTGTATGTTCACCTACAAGTTGCACTTTGTGTCACAGTGTGTCTGTGTGTGATATTATACGGTATACACTGAGTCAAAGGGAGCTGTGTGGGGGGGCTGATGTGCTCTTATAGACTTTGCATTGAGTCACACTGAGTTGTGTGTTTGAAAGTCTGTCTGTGTGTGTGTGTGTGTGTGTAGAGGTAAACGCTGTGTACTGACTCACAGTGAGCATTGTGTGCTTCTGTGTGTGTGTATGTCTGCTAGCTTAGACTGTGCACAGAGTCCCAGGGAGCCTTGTGTGTGTGTGTGTGTGTGTGTTGGTAAAGACTGTGCATTGGGTCGCAGTGAGCTGTCTTTGTCTGTGTGTGTGACTGCTGGTGTAGGCTGTGCATTTATTCAAGTTGAGCTGTGAGGGTGTGTGTGGTGTTGATATGGACGGTGCACTGTGTCACACTGAGTTGCGTGTGTGTGCTTGTATAATCTGAGCGTTGAGTCACACTGAGGTTTGTGCTTCGTGTCTGAAGGTAGTTGTATGGAATGTGCCTTGGGTCACAATGAATTGTGTATGTGTACGTTTTTGTGTGTACTTGGTGGTGTAGAGTCTGTATTGAGTCACACTAAGTTGTGAGTGTGTGTGTGTGATGGTATAGGATGTGCATTGAGTCACAAAGCCGTGTGTGTGTGTCTGTGCTGGGATAGGCTGTGCATTGATTCACAGTGAGCCTTGTGTATGAGCTAGTATGGATTGTGCATTAGTCAGTGAACCACGTGTGTGCTTTTCTGTGTTTGTCTGCTGATATAGGCTGTGAACTGAGTCACAGTGGGCCATGTGTGTTTGTGTCTGATGGTATAGGTGATTCATTGAGTCACAGTGAGCCATGTATGAGTGCGTGTTTGTGTGTGTGTGTGTTGTGCTATAGGGTGAGCATTGAGTCACAGTGTGCTGTGTGTGTGTTGTTGTCTGTGTGTGTAGTATAGTCTGAGCATTCAGTTACAGTGTGATGTGTTGCATGTGTTTCTGCTATTATGAAGTGTACATTGAGTCACAATGAGCCCTCTGTAATTGTGTGTGTGTTTGTGTGTGTTGGTAGAGGCTGTGCATTGAATCAGAATTAGGTGTTTATGTGTGTGCGGTGGTATGAGCTTTGCATTGTGTCATGGAGGTGTGTGTGTGTGTCTGTGTGTGTCTGCTGCTACAGATTTCATTGAGTCACAGTGAGCCTGGTGAGTGTCTGTGTGCTGATAGAGGCTGTGAATTGAGTCACATTTTCTTATATGTGTGTGATTGTGTGCTGGTATACACTGTGCATGGAGTCATAGTGAGCAGGTCTGTGTGTGTCTGTGTGTTTGTGCAGTAGTACAGAAGGAGCATTTAATCAGTTATGTGTGTGTGTGTATGTTCGTTTGGTCTTTGCATTGAGTCACTGAGGTGTACGTGTGTGTGTGTGTGGTGCGATAGATTGTGCATTGAGTCAGAATGAGCCGTGAGTGTGTGTGTATGAGAGTGTGTGTGCTGGTGGGATTTTGTTGCACTGGGGTGTGTGTGTGTGTGTACTGCTACAGACTGCATTGAGTCACAGTGAGACGTGTTTGTGTGTGCTGGTATAGGCGATTGATTCACAGTGATCCATTTGTGTGTGTGTTAGTATGCGTGTGTTCTTGTTTGGGCTGTGCATTGAGTCACACTGCGATGTGTGTGTATGCTTGTGTGTTTTGGTATAGATTGTGCATAGAATCACAATACCATATGTGTGTGTGTGTGCTGGTAAAATCTGAGCATTGAGTTACACTGTCCTGTGTGCTGTGTGTCTATGTACTTGAATGGACTGTGCATTGAGTCACAGTGAGCATGTGTGTGTGTTTGTGTGTGTGCTCATATTGGCTTTGAGTTGAGTCACTGAAGTGTATGTGTGTCTGTTTAGGTGGGGGGCTACAGACTGTGAATTGAGTCACACTGAGTTGTTTGTGTACATGAGTGAGTGTTGTGTATGGGTTTTCATTGAGTCACTGGGTTTTGTGTGTGTGTGTGTGTGTGTTTGTAGTGCTACGGACTGCATTGGGTCACAGTGAGCTGTGTGTGTGTGTGCTTGCTGCTGTAGGCTGTGCATTGATTCAAGGTTAGCTGTCAGTGTGTGTGGTGCTGGAATGGAATGTGCACTGAGACAGTCATCTGTGTGTGTGTGTGCATACATGTGTGCTGGAATCAGCTGTGCACTGCATCACTGTGAGCCATGTGTGTGTTTGTGTGTGTGTGCTGGAAAATCTGAGCATTGAGTTACACTGAGTTCTGTGCTGTGTGTCTGTATGTAGTGGTATGGCCTGTGCAAGGAATCAGTGAGCTGTGTGTGTGTGTGTTTGTGTATTTGATGGTGTAGAGTCTGTATTGAGTCTCATTAAGCTGTGTGTGTGTGTGTGTGTGTGTGTGTGTGATGGTATAGGATGTGCATTGGGTCACAGAGCCGTATATATGTGTCTGAGCTGGTATAGGCAGTGCATTGACTCACAGTGAGTGTTGTGTATGTGCTACTACAGACTGTGCATTGAGTCAGTGATCAATTTTGTGTGTTTGTGTGATTGTCTGCTCATATAGGCTGTGCACTGTGTCACAGTAACCCATGTGTGTTTGTGGGAGTGTGTTTTTGAGTGATGGTATAAGTGGTTCATTGTGTCACAGTGAGCCATGTATGAGTGCATGTTTGTGTGTGTGTGTGTGTTCTGGTAGAGGCTAAGCATTGTGTCACAGTGTGCCATGTGTGTGTGTGGTTGTGTGTGTGTGTAGTACAGTCTGAACATTGATTTACAGTGAGATGTCTTGTATGTGTTTGTGCTTGTATGAACTATACGTTGAGTCACAATGAGCCATGCGTGTGTGTGTGTGCTGGTAGAGGCTGAGCATTGAATCACAGTTAGGAGTTTGTTTGTGTGTACTGGTATGGGCTTTGCATTGAGTCACAGAGGTATGTGTGTGTTTGTGTGTGGCTATGTGTGTATGTCTGTGTTGCCACAGACTTCATTGTGTCAGAGTGAGCTTTATGAGTGTCTGTGTGCAGATACAGGCTGTGAATTGAGTCCCAGTGTGTTATGTGTGTGTGTGTGTGTGTGTGTGTGCTGGTATAGCCTGTGCATTGAGTCACAGTGAGCTGTGTGTGTGTGTGTTTGCTGGTGTAGGCTGTGCAGTGATTCAAGGTGACCTGTGATTGTGTGTGTTGAACAGGAACGGACTGTGCACTGAGTCACAGTGAGCCATGTGTGAGTGTGTGCATGTGTGTGAGCCAGTTTAGGATGTGCACTGAGTCACGGTGAGCTGTGTGTGTTTGTGTGTGTGTTCTGGTAAAATATGAGCATTGAGTCACACTGAGGGGTGTCCTGTGTGTCTGTATGTACTGGCATGGACTGTGAATGGAATCACAGTGAGCGCTGTGTGTGTGTATTTTGTTGTATAGAGTCTTTATTGAGTCACACTAAGCTGTGTGTGTGTATGTGTGTGTGTGTGATGGTATAGGTGGTTCATTGAGTCAGAGTGAGCCAAGTATGAGTGTGTGTGTGTGTTTTTGGGTAAAAGCTGAGCATTGCATCACAGGGTGTCATGTGTGTGTCTGTTGTTGTGTGTCTGTGTAGTACAGTCTGAGCATTGAGTTACAGTGAGATGTGTTGCATGTGTTTGTGCTAGTATGAACTGCACATTGAGTCACAATGAGCCATGTGTGTTTGTGTGTGTGTGCTGCTGGAGGCTGATCATTGAATCACAGTTACGTGTTTGTGTGTGTGTGCTGGTATGGGCTTTTCATTGAGTCACGGACTTGTATGTGTGTGTGTGTGCATGTGTGTGTGTTGCTAAGATTTACTTCAGTCACAGTGAGCCTTGTGAGTGTATAGGCTGTGAATTGAGTCACAGTGTGTTATGTGTGAGTGTGTCTGTGTGTGTGCTGGTAAAGACAGTGCATTGAGTCACAATAAGTTGTGTGTGTGTTAATATTCTCATATAGACTGTGCATTGAGTAACAGTGAGCAAGTGTGTGTGAGTTTGTGGGAGTGTATGAGCACTGGTATGGGTGGAGCCTTGAATCAGTAAGGTGTGTGTGTGTGTATTCGTTTGGTCTTTGCATTGAGTCACTAAGGTGTATATGTGTGTGTGTGTGTGGTGTTATAGACTGTGCATTGAGTCAGAGTGAGCCGTGAGTGTGTGTGTACGAGAGTGTGTGTGCTGGTGGGCTTTTGTTGATGCACTGGTGTGTGTGCATGTGTGTCTGTTGTGCTACAGACTGCATTGAGTCACAGTGAGACATGTTTGTGGGTGCTGGTATAGGCGATTGATTGAGTCACAGTGATCCATTTGTGTGTGCGTGTTAGTATGCGTGTGTTCTTGTTTAGGCTGTGCATTGAGTCACACTGAGGTGTGTGTGTATCCTTGAGTGTGTTGGTATAGATTGTGCATAGAATCACAGTACCATATGTGTGTGTGTGTGCTGCGAAAATCTGAGCATTGAGTCACACTGTCGTGTGTGGTGTGTGTCTGTATGTACTTGTATGGACTGTACATTGAGTCACAGTGAGCATGTGTGTGTGTGTGTGTGCGCACTGGTATGCCTTGAACACTGAATCAGCTAGGTGTGTGTGTGTGCTCATATTGGCTTTGAGTTGAGTCACTGAGTTCTATGTGTGTCTGTGTAGGAGGGGGGCTACAGACTATGCATTTAGTCACACTGACACATTTGTGTACGTGAGTGTGTGTTGTGGTATGTGATTTCATTGAGTCACTGGAGTTTGTGTGTGTGTGTGTGGTGTTACAGACTGCATTGAGTCACAGTGAGGCGTGTGTGCGTATGATGGCATAGGCAATTGATTGAGTCACAGTGACGCATGTGTGTGTGTTCTCATATAGGCTGTGCATTGAATCACAGTGAGACATGTATCTGTGAGTGTGTGTTTGTGTGTGCTAGTATATGGTGTGTATTGAGTCACACTGAGGTGTGTGTGTGTGTGTATGTGTTGTTATAGATTGTGCATTGAGTCAGAGTGCCGTGTCAGTGTGTGCATGCTGGTATAGACTATGCACTGAATCAGGGTGAGGGGTGTGTGTGTCTGTGTGTTCTGGTATAGGCGGACCATTGAGTCACACTGAGGTGTGTGTGTGTGTGTCTGTGTGTGTGTGTGTGTGCTGGTACAGCCTGTGCATTAATCACAGTCAGTTGTGTGTGTATGTTCACCTACAAGTTGCACTTTGTGTCACAGTGTGTCTGTGTGTGATATTATACGGTATACACTGAGTCAAAGGGAGCTGTGTGGGGGGGCTGATGTGCTCTTATAGACTTTGCATTGAGTCACACTGAGTTGTGTGTTTGAAAGTCTGTCTGTGTGTGTGTGTGTGTGTGTGTAGAGGTAAACGCTGTGTACTGACTCACAGTGAGCATTGTGTGCTTCTGTGTGTGTGTATGTCTGCTAGCTTAGACTGTGCACAGAGTCCTAGGGAGCCTTGTGTGTGTGTGTGTGTGTGTGTGTTGGTAAAGACTGTGCATTGCGTTGCAGTGAGCTGTCTTTGTCTGTGTGTGTGACTGCTGGTGTAGGCTGTGCATTGATTCAAGTTGAGCTGTGAGGATGTGTGTGGTGTTGATATGGATGGTACACTGTGTCACACTGAGTTGCGTGTGTGTGCTTGTATAATCTGAGCGTTGAGTCACACTGAGGTTTGTGCTTCGTGTCTGAAGGTAGTTGTATGGAATGTGCCTTGGGTCACAATGAATTGTGTATGTGTACGTTTTTGTGTGTACTTGGTGGTGTAGAGTCTGTATTGAGTCACACTAAGTTGTGAGTGTGTGTGTGTGATGGTATAGGATGTGCATTGAGTCACAAAGCCGTGTGTGTGTGTCTGTGCTGGGATAGGCTGTGCATTGATTCACAGTGAGCCTTGTGTATGAGCTAGTACAGATTGTGCATTAGTCAGTGAACCACGTGTGTGCTTTTCTGTGTTTGTCTGCTGATATAGGCTGTGAACTGAGTCACAGTGGGCCATGTGTGTTTGTGTCTGATGGTATAGGTGATTCATTGAGTCACAGTGAGCCATGTATGAGTGCGTGTTTGTGTGTGTGTGTGTTGTGCTATAGGGTGAGCATTGAGTCACAGTGTGCTGTGTGTGTGTTGTTGTCTGTCTGTGTAGTATAGTCTGAGCATTCAGTTACAGTGTGATGTGTTGCATGTGTTTCTGCTATTATGAAGTGTACATTGAGTCACAATGAGCCCTCTGTAATTGTGTGTGTGTTTGTGTGTGTTGGTAGAGGCTGTGCATTGAATCAGAATTAGGTGTTTATGTGTGTGCGGTGGTATGAGCTTTGCATTGTGTCATGGAGGTGTGTGTGTGTGTCTGTGTGTGTCTGCTGCTACAGATTTCATTGAGTCACAGTGAGCCTGGTGAGTGTCTGTGTGCTGATAGAGGCTGTGAATTGAGTCACATTTTCTTATATGTGTGTGATTGTGTGCTGGTATACACTGTGCATGGAGTCATAGTGAGCAGGTCTGTGTGTGTCTGTGTGTTTGTGCAGTAGTACAGAAGGAGCATTTAATCAGTTATGTGTGTGTGTGTATGTTCGTTTGGTCTTTGCATTGAGTCACTGAGGTGTACGTGTGTGTGTGTGGTGCGATAGATTGTGCATTGAGTCAGAATGAGCCGTGAGTGTGTGTGTATGAGAGTGTGTGTGCTGGTGGGATTTTGTTGCACTGGGGTGTGTGTGTGTGTGTACTGCTACAGACTGCATTGAGTCACAGTGAGACGTGTTTGTGTGTGCTGGTATAGGCGATTGATTCACAGTGATCCACTTGTGTGTGTGTGTTAGTATGCGTGTGTTCTTGTTTGGGCTGTGCATTGAGTCACACTGCGATGTGTGTGTATGCTTGTGTGTTTTGGTATAGATTGTGCATAGAATCACAATACCATATGTGTGTGTGTGTGCTGGTAAAATCTGAGCATTGAGTCACACTGTCCTGTGTGCTGTGTGTCTATGTACTTGAATGGACTGTGCATTGAGTCACAGTGAGCATGTGTGTGTGTTTGTGTGTGTGCTCATATTGGCTTTGAGTTGAGTCACTGAAGTGTATGTGTGTCTGTTTAGGTGGGGGGCTACAGACTGTGAATTGAGTCACACTGAGTTGTTTGTGTACATGAGTGAGTGTTGTGTATGGGTTTTCATTGAGTCACTGGGTTTTGTGTGTGTGTGTGTGTGTGTTTGTAGTGCTACGGACTGCATTGGGTCACAGTGAGCTGTGTGTGTGTGTGCTTGCTGCTGTAGGCTGTGCATTGATTCAAGGTTAGCTGTCAGTGTGTGTGGTGCTGGAATGGAATGTGCACTGAGACAGTCATCTGTGTGTGTGTGTGCATACATGTGTGCTGGAATCAGCTGTGCACTGCATCACTGTGAGCCATGTGTGTGTTTGTGTGTGTGTGCTGGAAAATCTGAGCATTGAGTTACACTGAGTTCTGTGCTGTGTGTCTGTATGTAGTGGTATGGCCTGTGCAAGGAATCAGTGAGCTGTGTGTGTGTGTGTTTGTGTATTTGGTGGTGTAGAGTCTGTATTGAGTCTCATTAACCTGTGTGTGTGTGTGTGTGTGTGTGTGATGGTATAGGATGTGCATTGGGTCACAGAGCCGTATATATGTGTCTGAGCTGGTATAGGCAGTGCATTGACTCACAGTGAGTGTTGTGTATGTGCTACTACAGACTGTGCATTGAGTCAGTGATCAATTTTGTGTGTTTGTGTGATTGTCTGCTCATATAGGCTGTGCACTGTGTCACAGTAACCCATGTGTGTTTGTGGGAGTGTGTTTTTGAGTGATGGTATAAGTGGTTCATTGTGTCACAGTGAGCCATGTATGAGTGCATGTTTGTGTGTGTGTGTGTGTTCTGGTAGAGGCTAAGCATTGTGTCACAGTGTGCCATGTGTGTGTGTGGTTGTGTGTGTGTGTAGTACAGTCTGAACATTGATTTACAGTGAGATGTCTTGTATGTGTTTGTGCTTGTATGAACTATACGTTGAGTCACAATGAGCCATGCGTGTGTGTGTGTGCTGGTAGAGGCTGAGCATTGAATCACAGTTAGGAGTTTGTTTGTGTGTACTGGTATGGGCTTTGCATTGAGTCACAGAGGTATGTGTGTGTTTGTGTGTGTCTATGTGTGTATGTCTGTGTTGCCACAGACTTCATTGTGTCAGAGTGAGCTTTATGAGTGTCTGTGTGCAGATACAGGCTGTGAATTGAGTCCCAGTGTGTTATGTGTGTGTGTGTGTGTGTGTGCTGGTATAGCCTGTGCATTGAGTCACAGTGAGCTGTGTGTGTGTGTGTTTGCTGGTGTAGGCTGTGCAGTGATTCAAGGTGACCTGTGATTGTGTGTGTTGAACAGGAACGGACTGTGCACTGAGTCACAGTGAGCCATGTGTGAGTGTGTGCATGTGTGTGAGCCAGTTTAGGATGTGCACTGAGTCACGGTGAGCTGTGTGTGTTTGTGTGTGTGTTCTGGTAAAATATGAGCATTGAGTCACACTGAGGGGTGTCCTGTGTGTCTGTATGTACTGGCATGGACTGTGAATGGAATCACAGTGAGCGCTGTGTGTGTGTATTTTGTTGTATAGAGTCTTTATTGAGTCACACTAAGCTGTGTGTGTGTATGTGTGTGTGTGTGATGGTATAGGTGGTTCATTGAGTCAGAGTGAGCCAAGTATGAGTGTGTGTGTGTGTTTTTGGGTAAAAGCTGAGCATTGCATCACAGGGTGTCATGTGTGTGTCTGTTGTTGTGTGTCTGTGTAGTACAGTCTGAGCATTGAGTTACAGTGAGATGTGTTGCATGTGTTTGTGCTAGTATGAACTGCACTTTGAGTCACAATGAGCCATGTGTGTTTGTGTGTGTGTGCTGGTGGAGGCTGATCATTGAATCACAGTTATGTGTTTGTGTGTGTGTGCTGGTATGGGTTTTTCATTGAGTCACGGACTTGTATGTGTGTGTGTGTGCATGTGTGTGTGTTGCTAAGATTTACTTCAGTCACAGTGAGCCTTGTGAGTGTATAGGCTGTGAATTGAGTCACAGTGTGTTATGTGTGAGTGTGTCTGTGTGTGTGCTGGTAAAGACAGTGCATTGAGTCACAATAAGTTGTGTGTGTGTTAATATTCTCATATAGACTGTGCATTGAGTAACAGTGAGCAAGTGTGTGTGAGTTTGTGGGAGTGTATGAGCACTGGTATGGGTGGAGCCTTGAATCAGTAAGGTGTGTGTGTGTGTATTCGTTTGGTCTTTGCATTGAGTCACTAAGGTGTATATGTGTGTGTGTGTGGTGTTATAGACTGTGCATTGAGTCAGAGTGAGCCGTGAGTGTGTGTGTACGAGAGTGTGTGTGCTGGTGGGCTTTTGTTGATGCACTGGTGTGTGTGCATGTGTGTCTGTTGTGCTACAGACTGCATTGAGTCACAGTGAGACATGTTTGTGGGTGCTGGTATAGGCGATTGATTGAGTCACAGTGATCCATTTGTGTGTGCGTGTTACTATGCGTGTGTTCTTGTTTAGGTTGTGCATTGAGTCACACTGAGGTGTGTGTGTATCCTTGAGTGTGTTGGTATAGATTGTGCATAGAATCACAGTAACATATGTGTGTGTGTGTGCTGGTAAAATCTGAGCATTGAGTCACACTGTCGTGTGTGGTGTGTGTCTGTATGTACTTGTATGGACTGTACATTGAGTCACAGTGAGCATGTGTGTGTGTGTGTGTGTGTGTGCACTGGTATGCCTTGAACACTGAATCAGCTAGGTGTGTGTGTGTGCTCATACTGGCTTTGAGTTGAGTCACTGAGTTCTATGTGTGTCTGTGTAGGAGGGGGGCTACAGACTATGCATTTAGTCACACTGACACGTTTGTGTACGTGAGTGTGTGTTGTGGCATGTGATTTCATTGAGTCACTGGAGTTTGTGTGTGTGTGTGTGTGGTGTTACAGACTGCATTGAGTCACAGTGAGGCGTGTGTGTGTATGATGGCATAGGCAATTGATTGAGTCGTGTGTGTGTATGATGGCATAGGCAATTGATTGAGTCACAGTGACGCATGTGTGTGTGTTCTCATATAGGCTGTGCATTGAATCACAGTGAGACATGTATCTGTGAGTTTGTGTTTGTGTGTGCTAGTATATGGTGTGTATTGAGTCACACTGAGGTGTGTGCATGTGCGTATGTGTTGTTATAGATTGTGCATTGAGTCAGAGTGCCGTGTCAGTGTGTGCATGCTGGTGTAGACTATGCACTGAATCAGGGTGAGGGGTGTGTGTGTCTGTGTGTTCTGGTATAGGCGGGCCATTGAGTCACACTGAGGTGTGTGTGTGTGTCTGTGTGAGTGTGTGTGTGCTGGTACAGCCTGTGCATTAATCACAGTCAGTTGTGTGTGTATGTTCACCTACAAGTTGCACTTTGTGTCACAGTGTGTCTGTGTGTGATATTATACGGTATACACTGAGTCAAAGGGAGCTGTGTGGGGGGGCTGATGTGCTCTTATAGACTTTGCATTGAGTCACACTGAGTTGTGTGTTTGAAAGTCTGTCTGTGTGTGTGTGTGTGTGTAGAGGTATACGCTGTGTACTGACTCACAGTGAGCATTGTGTGCTTCTGTGTGTGTGTATGTCTTCTAGCTTAGACTGTGCACAGAGTCCCAGGGAGCCTTGTGTGTGTGTGTGTGTGTGTGTGTGTTGGTAAAGACTGTGCATTGGGTCGCAGTGAGCTGTCTTTGTCTGTGTGTGTGACTGCTGGTGTAGGCTGTGCATTGATTCAAGTTGAGCTGTGAGGGTGTGTGTGGTGTTGATATGGACGGTGCACTGTGTCACACTGAGTTGCGTGTGTGTGCTTGTATAATCTGAGCGTTGAGTCACACTGAGGTTTGTGCTTCGTGTCTGAAGGTAGTTGTATGGAATGTGCCTTGGGTCACAATGAATTGTGTATGTACGTTTTTGTGTGTACTTGGTGGTGTAGAGTCTGTATTGAGTCACACTAAGTTGTGAGTGTGTGTGTGTGATGGTATAGGATGTGCATTGAGTCACAAAGCCGTGTGTGTGTGTCTGTGCTGGGATAGGCTGTGCATTGATTCACAGTGAGCCTTGTGTATGAGCTAGTATGGATTGTGCATTAGTCAGTGAACCACGTGTGTGCTTTTCTGTGTTTGTCTGCTGATATAGGCTGTGAACTGAGTCACAGTGGGCCATGTGTGTTTGTGTCTGATGGTATAGGTGATTCATTGAGTCACAGTGAGCCATGTATGAGTGCGTGTTTGTGTGTGTGTGTGTTGTGCTATAGGGTGAGCATTGAGTCACAGTGTGCTGTGTGTGTTGTTGTCTGTGTGTGTAGTATAGTCTGAGCATTCAGTTACAGTGTGATGTGTTGCATGTGTTTCTGCTATTATGAAGTGTACATTGAGTCACAATGAGCCGTCTGTAATTGTGTGTGTGTTTGTGTGTGTTGGTAGAGGCTGTGCATTGAATCAGAATTAGGTGTTTATGTGTGTGCGGTGGTATGAGCTTTGCATTGTGTCATGGAGGTGTGTGTGTGTGTCTGTGTGTGTCTGCTGCTACAGATTTCATTGAGTCACAGTGAGCCTAGTGAGTGTCTGTGTGCTGATAGAGGCTGTGAATTGAGTCACATTTTCTTATATGTGTGTGATTGTGTGCTGGTATACACTGTGCATGGAGTCATAGTGAGCAGGTCTGTGTGTGTCTGTGTGTTTGTGCAGTAGTACAGAAGGAGCATTTAATCAGTTATGTGTGTGTGTGTATGTTCGTTTGGTCTTTGCATTGAGTCACTGAGGTGTACGTGTGTGTGTGTGTGGTGCGATAGATTGTGCATTGAGTCAGAATGAGCCGTGAGTGTGTGTGTATGAGAGTGTGTGTGCTGGTGGGATTTTGTTGCACTGGGGTGTGTGTGTGTGTGTACTGCTACAGACTGCATTGAGTCACAGTGAGACGTGTTTGTGTGTGCTGGTATAGGCGATTGATTCACAGTGATCCATTTGTGTGTGTGTGTTAGTATGCGTGTGTTCTTGTTTGGGCTGTGCATTGAGTCACACTGCGATGTGTGTGTATGCTTGTGTGTTTTGGTATAGATTGTGCATAGAATCACAATACCATATGTGTGTGTGTGTGCTGGTAAAATCTGAGCATTGCGTCACACTGTCCTGTGTGCTGTGTGTCTATGTACTTGAATGGACTGTGCATTGAGTCACAGTGAGCATGTGTGTGTGTTTGTGTGTGTGTGTGTGCTCATATTGGCTTTGAGTTGAGTCACTGAAGTGTATGTGTGTCTGTTTAGGTGGGGGGCTACAGACTGTGAATTGAGTCACACTGAGTTGTTTGTGTACATGAGTGAGTGTTGTGTATGGGTTTTCATTGAGTCACTGGGTTTTGTGTGTGTGTGTGTGTGTGTTTGTAGTGCTACGGACTGCATTGGGTCACAGTGAGCTGTGTGTGTGTGTGCTTGCTGCTGTAGGCTGTGCATTGATTCAAGGTTAGCTGTCAGTGTGTGTGGTGCTGGAATGGAATGTGCACTGAGACACAGTCATCTGTGTGTGTGTGTGCATACATGTGTGCTGGAATCAGCTGTGCACTGCATCACTGTGAGCCATGTGTGTGTTTGTGTGTGTGTGCTGGAAAATCTGAGCATTGAGTTACACTGAGTTCTGTGCTGTGTGTCTGTATGTAGTGGTATGCCCTGTGCAAGGAATCAGTGAGCTGTGTGTGTGTGTGTTTGTGTATTTGGTGGTGTAGAGTCTGTATTGAGTCTCATGAAGCTGTGTGTGTGTGTGTGTGTGTGTGTGATGGTATAGGATGTGCATTGGGTCACAGAGCCGTATATATGTGTCTGAGCTGGTATAGGCAGTGCATTGACTCACAGTGAGTGTTGTGTATGTGCTACTACAGACTGTGCATTGAGTCAGTGATCAATTTTGTGTGTTTGTGTGATTGTCTGCTCATATAGGCTGTGCACTGTGTCACAGTAACCCATGTGTGTTTGTGGGAGTGTGTTTTTGAGTGATGGTATAAGTGGTTCATTGTGTCACAGTGAGCCATGTATGAGTGCATGTTTGTGTGTGTGTGTGTGTTCTGGTAGAGGCTAAGCATTGTGTCACAGTGTGCCATGTGTGTGTGTGGTTGTGTGTGTGTGTAGTACAGTCTGAACATTGATTTACAGTGAGATGTCTTGTATGTGTTTGTGCTTGTATGAACTATACGTTGAGTCACAATGAGCCATGCGTGTGTGTGTGTGCTGGTAGAGGCTGAGCATTGAATCACAGTTAGGAGTTTGTTTGTGTGTACTGGTATGGGCTTTGCATTGAGTCACAGAGGTATGTGTGTGTTTGTGTGTGTCTATGTGTGTATGTCTGTGTTGCCACAGACTTCATTGTGTCACAGTGAGCTTTATGAGTGTCTGTGTGCAGATACAGGCTGTGAATTGAGTCCCAGTGTGTTATGTGTGTGTGTGTGTGTGTGCTGGTATAGCCTGTGCATTGAGTCACAGTGAGCTGTGTGTGTGTGTGTTTGCTGGTGTAGGCTGTGCAGTGATTCAAGGTGACCTGTGATTGTGTGTGTTGAACAGGAACGGACTGTGCACTGAGTCACAGTGAGCCATGTGTGAGTGTGTGCATGTGTGTGAGCCAGTTTAGGATGTGCACTGAGTCACGGTGAGCTGTGTGTGTTTGTGTGTGTGTTCTGGTAAAATATGAGCATTGAGTCACACTGAGGGGTGTCCTGTGTGTCTGTATGTACTGGCATGGACTGTGAATGGAATCACAGTGAGCGCTGTGTGTGTGTATTTTGTTGTATAGAGTCTTTATTGAGTCACACTAAGCTGTGTGTGTGTATGTGTGTGTGTGATGGTATAGGTGGTTCATTGAGTCAGAGTGAGCCAAGTATGAGTGTGTGTGTGTGTTTTTGGGTAAAAGCTGAGCATTGCATCACAGGGTGTCATGTGTGTGTCTGTTGTTGTGTGTCTGTGTAGTACAGTCTGAGCATTGAGTTACAGTGAGATGTGTTGCATGTGTTTGTGCTAGTATGAACTGCACTTTGAGTCACAATGAGCCATGTGTGTTTGTGTGTGTGTGCTGGTGGAGGCTGATCATTGAATCACAGTTACGTGTTTGTGTGTGTGTGCTGGTATGGGCTTTTCATTGAGTCACGGACTTGTATGTGTGTGTGTGTGCATGTGTGTGTGTTGCTAAGATTTACTTCAGTCACAGTGAGCCTTGTGAGTGTATAGGCTGTGAATTGAGTCACAGTGTGTTATGTGTGAGTGTGTCTGTGTGTGTGCTGGTAAAGACAGTGCATTGAGTCACAATAAGTTGTGTGTGTGTTAATATTCTCATATAGACTGTGCATTGAGTAACAGTGAGCAAGTGTGTGTGAGTTTGTGGGAGTGTATGAGCACTGGTATGGGTGGAGCCTTGAATCAGTAAGGTGTGTGTGTGTGTATTCGTTTGGTCTTTGCATTGAGTCACTAAGGTGTATATGTGTGTGTGTGTGTGGTGTTATAGACTGTGCATTGAGTCAGAGTGAGCCGTGAGTGTGTGTGTACGAGAGTGTGTGTGCTGGTGGGCTTTTGTTGATGCACTGGTGTGTGTGCATGTGTGTCTGTTGTGCTACAGACTGCATTGAGTCACAGTGAGACATGTTTGTGTGTGCTGGTATAGGCAATTGATTGAGTCACAGTGATCCATTTGTGTGTGCGTGTTAGTATGCGTGTGTTCTTGTTTAGGCTGTGCATTGAGTCACACTGAGGTGTGTGTGTATCCTTGAGTGTGTTGGTATAGATTGTGCATAGAATCACAGTACAATATGTGTGTGTGTGTGCTGCTAAAATCTGAGCATTGAGTCACACTGTCGTGTGTGGTGTGTGTCTGTATGTACTTGTATGGACTGTACATTGAGTCACAGTGAGCATGTGTGTGTGTGTGTGTGTGTGTGCGCACTGGTATGCCTTGAACACTGAATCAGCTAGGTGTGTGTGTGTGCTCATATTGGCTTTGAGTTGAGTCACTGAGTTCTATGTGTGTCTGTGTAGGAGGGGGGCTACAGACTATGCATTTAGTCACACTGACACGTTTGTGTACGTGAGTGTGTGTTGTGGTATGTGATTTCATTGAGTCACTGGAGTTTGTGTGTGTGTGTGTGGTGTTACAGACTGCATTGAGTCACAGTGAGGCGTGTGTGTGTATGATGGCATAGGCAATTGATTGAGTCACAGTGACGCATGTGTGTGTGTTCTCATATAGGCTGTGCATTGAATCACAGTGAGACATGTATCTGTGAGTGTGTGTTTGTGTGTGCTAGTATATGGTGTGTATTGAGTCACACTGAGGTGTGTGTGTGTGTGTATGTGTTGTTATAGATTGTGCATTGAGTCAGAGTGCCGTGTCAGTGTGTGCATGCTGGTATAGACTATGCACTGAATCAGGGTGAGGGGTGTGTGTGTCTGTGTGTTCTGGTATAGGCGGACCATTGAGTCACACTGAGGTGTGTGTGTGTGTCTGTGTGTGTGTGTGTGTGCTGGTACAGCCTGTGCATTAATCACAGTCAGTTGTGTGTGTATGTTCACCTACAAGTTGCACTTTGTGTCACAGTGTGTCTGTGTGTGATATTATACGGTATACACTGAGTCAAAGGGAGCTGTGTGGGGGGGCTGATGTGCTCTTATAGACTTTGCATTGAGTCACACTGAGTTGTGTGTTTGAAAGTCTGTCTGTGTGTGTGTGTGTGTGTGTGTAGAGGTAAACGCTGTGTACTGACTCACAGTGAGCATTGTGTGCTTCTGTGTGTGTGTATGTCTGCTAGCTTAGACTGTGCACAGAGTCCTAGGGAGCCTTGTGTGTGTGTGTGTGTGTGTGTTGGTAAAGACTGTGCATTGGGTCGCAGTGAGCTGTCTTTGTCTGTGTGTGTGACTGCTGGTGTAGGCTGTGCATTGATTCAAGTTGAGCTGTGAGGGTGTGTGTGGTGTTGATATGGATGGTGCACTGTGTCACACTGAGTTGCGTGTGTGTGCTTGTATAATCTGAGCGTTGAGTCACACTGAGGTTTGTGCTTCGTGTCTGAAGGTAGTTGTATGGAATGTGCCTTGGGTCACAATGAATTGTGTATGTGTACGTTTTTGTGTGTACTTGGTGGTGTAGAGTCTGTATTGAGTCACACTAAGTTGTGAGTGTGTGTGTGTGATGGTATAGGATGTGCATTGAGTCACAAAGCCGTGTGTGTGTGTCTGTGCTGGGATAGGCTGTGCATTGATTCACAGTGAGCCTTGTGTATGAGCTAGTACGGATTGTGCATTAGTCAGTGAACCACGTGTGTGCTTTTCTGTGTTTGTCTGCTGATATAGGCTGTGAACTGAGTCACAGTGGGCCATGTGTGTTTGTGTCTGATGGTATAGGTGATTCATTGAGTCACAGTGAGCCATGTATGAGTGCGTGTTTGTGTGTGTGTGTGTTGTGCTATAGGGTGAGCATTGAGTCACAGTGTGCTGTGTGTGTGTTGTTGTCTGTGTGTGTAGTATAGTCTGAGCATTCAGTTACAGTGTGATGTGTTGCATGTGTTTCTGCTATTATGAAGTGTACATTGAGTCACAATGAGCCCTCTGTAATTGTGTGTGTGTTTGTGTGTGTTGGTAGAGGCTGTGCATTGAATCAGAATTAGGTGTTTATGTGTGTGCGGTGGTATGAGCTTTGCATTGTGTCATGGAGGTGTGTGTGTGTGTCTGTGTGTGTCTGCTGCTACAGATTTCATTGAGTCACAGTGAGCCTGGTGAGTGTCTGTGTGCTGATAGAGGCTGTGAATTGAGTCACATTTTCTTATATGTGTGTGATTGTGTGCTGGTATACACTGTGCATGGAGTCATAGTGAGCAGGTCTGTGTGTGTCTGTGTGTTTGTGCAGTAGTACAGAAGGAGCATTTAATCAGTTATGTGTGTGTGTGTATGTTCGTTTGGTCTTTGCATTGAGTCACTGAGGTGTACGTGTGTGTGTGTGTGGTGCGATAGATTGTGCATTGAGTCAGAATGAGCCGTGAGTGTGTGTGTATGAGAGTGTGTGTGCTGGTGGGATTTTGTTGCACTGGGGTGTGTGTGTGTGTGTACTGCTACAGACTGCATTGAGTCACAGTGAGACGTGTTTGTGTGTGCTGGTATAGGCGATTGATTCACAGTGATCCATTTGTGTGTGTGTGTTAGTATGCGTGTGTTCTTGTTTGGGCTGTGCATTGAGTCACACTGCGATGTGTGTGTATGCTTGTGTGTTTTGGTATAGATTGTGCATAGAATCACAATACCATATGTGTGTGTGTGTGCTGGTAAAATCTGAGCATTGAGTCACACTGTCCTGTGTGCTGTGTGTCTATGTACTTGAATGGACTGTGCATTGAGTCACAGTGAGCATGTGTGTGTGTTTGTGTGTGTGCTCATATTGGCTTTGAGTTGAGTCACTGAAGTGTATGTGTGTCTGTTTATGTGGGGGGCTACAGACTGTGAATTGAGTCACACTGAGTTGTTTGTGTACATGAGTGAGTGTTGTGTATGGGTTTTCATTGAGTCACTGGGTTTTGTGTGTGTGTGTGTGTGTGTTTGTAGTGCTACGGACTGCATTGGGTCACAGTGAGCTGTGTGTGTGTGTGCTTGCTGCTGTAGGCTGTGCATTGATTCAAGGTTAGCTGTCAGTGTGTGTGGTGCTGGAATGGAATGTGCACTGAGACAGTCATCTGTGTGTGTGTGTGCATACATGTGTGCTGGAATCAGCTGTGCACTGCATCACTGTGAGCCATGTGTGTGTTTGTGTGTGTGTGCTGGAAAATCTGAGCATTGAGTTACACTGAGTTCTGTGCTGTGTGTCTGTATGTAGTGGTATGGCCTGTGCAAGGAATCAGTGAGCTGTGTGTGTGTGTGTTTGTGTATTTGGTGGTGTAGAGTCTGTATTGAGTCTCATTAACCTGTGTGTGTGTGTGTGTGTGTGTGTGATGGTATAGGATGTGCATTGGGTCACAGAGCCGTATATATGTGTCTGAGCTGGTATAGGCAGTGCATTGACTCACAGTGAGTGTTGTGTATGTGCTACTACAGACTGTGCATTGAGTCAGTGATCAATTTTGTGTGTTTGTGTGATTGTCTGCTCATATAGGCTGTGCACTGTGTCACAGTAACCCATGTGTGTTTGTGGGAGTGTGTTTTTGAGTGATGGTATAAGTGGTTCATTGTGTCACAGTGAGCCATGTATGAGTGCATGTTTGTGTGTGTGTGTGTGTTCTGGTAGAGGCTAAGCATTGTGTCACAGTGTGCCATGTGTGTGTGTGGTTGTGTGTGTGTGTAGTACAGTCTGAACATTGATTTACAGTGAGATGTCTTGTATGTGTTTGTGCTTGTATGAACTATACGTTGAGTCACAATGAGCCATGCGTGTGTGTGTGTGCTGGTAGAGGCTGAGCATTGAATCACAGTTAGGAGTTTGTTTGTGTGTACTGGTATGGGCTTTGCATTGAGTCACAGAGGTATGTGTGTGTTTGTGTGTGTCTATGTGTGTATGTCTGTGTTGCCACAGACTTCATTGTGTCAGAGTGAGCTTTATGAGTGTCTGTGTGCAGATACAGGCTGTGAATTGAGTCCCAGTGTGTTATGTGTGTGTGTGTGTGTGTGTGCTGGTATAGCCTGTGCATTGAGTCACAGTGAGCTGTGTGTGTGTGTGTTTGCTGGTGTAGGCTGTGCAGTGATTCAAGGTGACCTGTGATTGTGTGTGTTGAACAGGAACGGACTGTGCACTGAGTCACAGTGAGCCATGTGTGAGTGTGTGCATGTGTGTGAGCCAGTTTAGGATGTGCACTGAGTCACGGTGAGCTGTGTGTGTTTGTGTGTGTGTTCTGGTAAAATATGAGCATTGAGTCACACTGAGGGGTGTCCTGTGTGTCTGTATGTACTGGCATGGACTGTGAATGGAATCACAGTGAGCGCTGTGTGTGTGTATTTTGTTGTATAGAGTCTTTATTGAGTCACACTAAGCTGTGTGTGTGTATGTGTGTGTGTGTGATGGTATAGGTGGTTCATTGAGTCAGAGTGAGCCAAGTATGAGTGTGTGTGTGTGTTTTTGGGTAAAAGCTGAGCATTGCATCACAGGGTGTCATGTGTGTGTCTGTTGTTGTGTGTCTGTGTAGTACAGTCTGAGCATTGAGTTACAGTGAGATGTGTTGCATGTGTTTGTGCTAGTATGAACTGCACTTTGAGTCACAACGAGCCATGTGTGTTTGTGTGTGTGTGCTGGTGGAGGCTGATCATTGAATCACAGTTATGTGTTTGTGTGTGTGTGCTGGTATGGGTTTTTCATTGAGTCACGGACTTGTATGTGTGTGTGTGTGCATGTGTGTGTGTTGCTAAGATTTACTTCAGTCACAGTGAGCCTTGTGAGTGTATAGGCTGTGAATTGAGTCACAGTGTGTTATGTGTGAGTGTGTCTGTGTGTGTGCTGGTAAAGACAGTGCATTGAGTCACAATAAGTTGTGTGTGTGTTAATATTCTCATATAGACTGTGCATTGAGTAACAGTGAGCAAGTGTGTGTGAGTTTGTGGGAGTGTATGAGCACTGGTATGGGTGGAGCCTTGAATCAGTAAGGTGTGTGTGTGTGTATTCGTTTGGTCTTTGCATTGAGTCACTAAGGTGTATATGTGTGTGTGTGTGGTGTTATAGACTGTGCATTGAGTCAGAGTGAGCCGTGAGTGTGTGTGTACGAGAGTGTGTGTGCTGGTGGGCTTTTGTTGATGCACTGGTGTGTGTGCATGTGTGTCTGTTGTGCTACAGACTGCATTGAGTCACAGTGAGACATGTTTGTGGGTGCTGGTATAGGCGATTGATTGAGTCACAGTGATCCATTTGTGTGTGCGTGTTACTATGCGTGTGTTCTTGTTTAGGTTGTGCATTGAGTCACACTGAGGTGTGTGTGTATCCTTGAGTGTGTTGGTATAGATTGTGCATAGAATCACAGTACCATATGTGTGTGTGTGTGCTGGTAAAATCTGAGCATTGAGTCACACTGTCGTGTGTGGTGTGTGTCTGTATGTACTTGTATGGACTGTACATTGAGTCACAGTGAGCATGTGTGTGTGTGTGTGTGCACTGGTATGCCTTGAACACTGAATCAGCTAGGTGTGTGTGTGTGCTCATACTGGCTTTGAGTTGAGTCACTGAGTTCTATGTGTGTCTGTGTAGGAGGGGGGCTACAGACTATGCATTTAGTCACACTGACACGTTTGTGTACGTGAGTGTGTGTTGTGGCATGTGATTTCATTGAGTCACTGGAGTTTGTGTGTGTGTGTGTGTGGTGTTACAGACTGCATTGAGTCACAGTGAGGCGTGTGTGTGTATGATGGCATAGGCAATTGATTGAGTCACAGTGACGCATGTGTGTGTGTTCTCATATAGGCTGTGCATTGAATCACAGTGAGACATGTATCTGTGAGTTTGTGTTTGTGTGTGCTAGTATATGGTGTGTATTGAGTCACACTGAGGTGTGTGCATGTGCGTATGTGTTGTTATAGATTGTGCATTGAGTCAGAGTGCCGTGTCAGTGTGTGCATGCTGGTGTAGACTATGCACTGAATCAGGGTGAGGGGTGTGTGTGTCTGTGTGTTCTGGTATAGGCGGGCCATTGAGTCACACTGAGGTGTGTGTGTGTGTCTGTGTGAGTGTGTGTGTGCTGGTACAGCCTGTGCATTAATCACAGTCAGTTGTGTGTGTATGTTCACCTACAAGTTGCACTTTGTGTCACAGTGTGTCTGTGTGTGATATTATACGGTATACACTGAGTCAAAGGGAGCTGTGTGGGGGTGCTGATGTGCTCTTATAGACTTTGCATTGAGTCACACTGAGTTGTGTGTTTGAAAGTCTGTCTGTGTGTGTGTGTGTGTGTAGAGGTATACGCTGTGTACTGACTCACAGTGAGCATTGTGTGCTTCTGTGTGTGTGTATGTCTTCTAGCTTAGACTGTGCACAGAGTCCCAGGGAGCCTTGTGTGTGTGTGTGTGTGTGTGTGTGTTGGTAAAGACTGTGCATTGCGTTGCAGTGAGCTGTCTTTGTCTGTGTGTGTGACTGCTGGTGTAGGCTGTGCGTTGATTCAAGTTGAGCTGTGAGGGTGTGTGTGGTGTTGATATGGATGGTACACTGTGTCACACTGAGTTGCGTGTGTGTGCTTGTATAATCTGAGCGTTGAGTCACACTGAGGTTTGTGCTTCGTGTCTGAAGGTAGTTGTATGGAATGTGCCTTGGGTCACAATGAATTGTGTATGTGTACGTTTTTGTGTGTACTTGGTGGTGTAGAGTCTGTATTGAGTCACACTAAGTTGTGAGTGTGTGTGTGTGATGGTATAGGATGTGCATTGAGTCACAAAGCCGTGTGTGTGTGTCTGTGCTGGGATAGGCTGTGCATTGATTCACAGTGAGCCTTGTGTATGAGCTAGTATGGATTGTGCATTAGTCAGTGAACCACGTGTGTGCTTTTCTGTGTTTGTCTGCTGATATAGGCTGTGAACTGAGTCACAGTGGGCCATGTGTGTTTGTGTCTGATGGTATAGGTGATTCATTGAGTCACAGTGAGCCATGTATGAGTGCGTGTTTGTGTGTGTGTGTGTTGTGCTATAGGGTGAGCATTGAGTCACAGTGTGCTGTGTGTGTGTTGTTGTCTGTCTGTGTAGTATAGTCTGAGCATTCAGTTACAGTGTGATGTGTTGCATGTGTTTCTGCTATTATGAAGTGTACATTGAGTCACAATGAGCCCTCTGTAATTGTGTGTGTGTTTGTGTGTGTTGGTAGAGGCTGTGCATTGAATCAGAATTAGGTGTTTATGTGTGTGCGGTGGTATGAGCTTTGCATTGTGTCATGGAGGTGTGTGTGTGTGTCTGTGTGTGTCTGCTGCTACAGATTTCATTGAGTCACAGTGAGCCTGGTGAGTGTCTGTGTGCTGATAGAGGCTGTGAATTGAGTCACATTTTCTTATATGTGTGTGATTGTGTGCTGGTATACACTGTGCATGGAGTCATAGTGAGCAGGTCTGTGTGTGTCTGTGTGTTTGTGCAGTAGTACAGAAGGAGCATTTAATCAGTTATGTGTGTGTGTGTATGTTCGTTTGGTCTTTGCATTGAGTCACTGAGGTGTACGTGTGTGTGTGTGTGGTGCGATAGATTGTGCATTGAGTCAGAATGAGCCGTGAGTGTGTGTGTATGAGAGTGTGTGTGCTGGTGGGATTTTGTTGCACTGGGGTGTGTGTGTGTGTGTACTGCTACAGACTGCATTGAGTCACAGTGAGACGTGTTTGTGTGTGCTGGTATAGGCGATTGATTCACAGTGATCCATTTGTGTGTGTGTGTTAGTATGCGTGTGTTCTTGTTTGGGCTGTGCATTGAGTCACACTGCGATGTGTGTGTATGCTTGTGTGTTTTGGTATAGATTGTGCATAGAATCACAATACCATATGTGTGTGTGTGTGCTGGTAAAATCTGAGCATTGAGTCACACTGTCCTGTGTGCTGTGTGTCTATGTACTTGAATGGACTGTGCATTGAGTCACAGTGAGCATGTGTGTGTGTTTGTGTGTGTGTGTGTGCTCATATTGGCTTTGAGTTGAGTCACTGAAGTGTATGTGTGTCTGTTTAGGTGGGGGGCTACAGACTGTGAATTGAGTCACACTGAGTTGTTTGTGTACATGAGTGAGTGTTGTGTATGGGTTTTCATTGAGTCACTGGGTTTTGTGTGTGTGTGTGTGTGTGTGTTTGTAGTGCTACGGACTGCATTGGGTCACAGTGAGCTGTGTGTGTGTGTGCTTGCTGCTGTAGGCTGTGCATTGATTCAAGGTTAGCTGTCAGTGTGTGTGGTGCTGGAATGGAATGTGCACTGAGACACAGTCATCTGTGTGTGTGTGTGCATACATGTGTGCTGGAATCAGCTGTGCACTGCATCACTGTGAGCCATGTGTGTGTTTGTGTGTGTGTGCTGGAAAATCTGAGCATTGAGTTACACTGAGTTCTGTGCTGTGTGTCTGTATGTAGTGGTATGGCCTGTGCAAGGAATCAGTGAGCTGTGTGTGTGTGTGTTTGTGTATTTGGTGGTGTAGAGTCTGTATTGAGTCTCATGAAGCTGTGTGTGTGTGTGTGTGTGTGTGTGTGATGGTATAGGATGTGCATTGGGTCACAGAGCCGTATATATGTGTCTGAGCTGGTATAGGCAGTGCATTGACTCACAGTGAGTGTTGTGTATGTGCTACTACAGACTGTGCATTGAGTCAGTGATCAATTTTGTGTGTTTGTGTGATTGTCTGCTCATATAGGCTGTGCACTGTGTCACAGTAACCCATGTGTGTTTGTGGGAGTGTGTTTTTGAGTGATGGTATAAGTGGTTCATTGTGTCACAGTGAGCCATGTATGAGTGCATGTTTGTGTGTGTGTGTGTGTTCTGGTAGAGGCTAAGCATTGTGTCACAGTGTGCCATGTGTGTGTGTGGTTGTGTGTGTGTGTAGTACAGTCTGAACATTGATTTACAGTGAGATGTCTTGTATGTGTTTGTGCTTGTATGAACTATACGTTGAGTCACAATGAGCCATGCGTGTGTGTGTGTGCTGGTAGAGGCTGAGCATTGAATCACAGTTAGGAGTTTGTTTGTGTGTACTGGTATGGGCTTTGCATTGAGTCACAGAGGTATGTGTGTGTTTGTGTGTGTCTATGTGTGTATGTCTGTGTTGCCACAGACTTCATTGTGTCAGAGTGAGCTTTATGAGTGTCTGTGTGCAGATACAGGCTGTGAATTGAGTCCCAGTGTGTTATGTGTGTGTGTGTGTGTGTGTGCTGGTATAGCCTGTGCATTGAGTCACAGTGAGCTGTGTGTGTGTGTGTTTGCTGGTGTAGGCTGTGCAGTGATTCAAGGTGACCTGTGATTGTGTGTGTTGAACAGGAACGGACTGTGCACTGAGTCACAGTGAGCCATGTGTGAGTGTGTGCATGTGTGTGAGCCAGTTTAGGATGTGCACTGAGTCACGGTGAGCTGTGTGTGTTTGTGTGTGTGTTCTGGTAAAATATGAGCATTGAGTCACACTGAGGGGTGTCCTGTGTGTCTGTATGTACTGGCATGGACTGTGAATGGAATCACAGTGAGCGCTGTGTGTGTGTATTTTGTTGTATAGAGTCTTTATTGAGTCACACTAAGCTGTGTGTGTGTATGTGTGTGTGTGTGATGGTATAGGTGGTTCATTGAGTCAGAGTGAGCCAAGTATGAGTGTGTGTGTGTGTTTTTGGGTAAAAGCTGAGCATTGCATCACAGGGTGTCATGTGTGTGTCTGTTGTTGTGTGTCTGTGTAGTACAGTCTGAGCATTGAGTTACAGTGAGATGTGTTGCATGTGTTTGTGCTAGTATGAACTGCACTTTGAGTCACAACGAGCCATGTGTGTTTGTGTGTGTGTGCTGGTGGAGGCTGATCATTGAATCACAGTTATGTGTTTGTGTGTGTGTGCTGGTATGGGTTTTTCATTGAGTCACGGACTTGTATGTGTGTGTGTGTGCATGTGTGTGTGTTGCTAAGATTTACTTCAGTCACAGTGAGCCTTGTGAGTGTATAGGCTGTGAATTGAGTCACAGTGTGTTATGTGTGAGTGTGTCTGTGTGTGTGCTGGTAAAGACAGTGCATTGAGTCACAATAAGTTGTGTGTGTGTTAATATTCTCATATAGACTGTGCATTGAGTAACAGTGAGCAAGTGTGTGTGAGTTTGTGGGAGTGTATGAGCACTGGTATGGGTGGAGCCTTGAATCAGTAAGGTGTGTGTGTGTGTATTCGTTTGGTCTTTGCATTGAGTCACTAAGGTGTATATGTGTGTGTGTGTGGTGTTATAGACTGTGCATTGAGTCAGAGTGAGCCGTGAGTGTGTGTGTACGAGAGTGTGTGTGCTGGTGGGCTTTTGTTGATGCACTGGTGTGTGTGCATGTGTGTCTGTTGTGCTACAGACTGCATTGAGTCACAGTGAGACATGTTTGTGGGTGCTGGTATAGGCGATTGATTGAGTCACAGTGATCCATTTGTGTGTGCGTGTTACTATGCGTGTGTTCTTGTTTAGGTTGTGCATTGAGTCACACTGAGGTGTGTGTGTATCCTTGAGTGTGTTGGTATAGATTGTGCATAGAATCACAGTACCATATGTGTGTGTGTGTGCTGGTAAAATCTGAGCATTGAGTCACACTGTCGTGTGTGGTGTGTGTCTGTATGTACTTGTATGGACTGTACATTGAGTCACAGTGAGCATGTGTGTGTGTGTGTGTGTGTGTGCACTGGTATGCCTTGAACACTGAATCAGCTAGGTGTGTGTGTGTGCTCATACTGGCTTTGAGTTGAGTCACTGAGTTCTATGTGTGTCTGTGTAGGAGGGGGGCTACAGACTATGCATTTAGTCACACTGACACGTTTGTGTACGTGAGTGTGTGTTGTGGCATGTGATTTCATTGAGTCACTGGAGTTTGTGTGTGTGTGTGTGTGGTGTTACAGACTGCATTGAGTCACAGTGAGGCGTGTGTGTGTATGATGGCATAGGCAATTGATTGAGTCACAGTGACGCATGTGTGTGTGTTCTCATATAGGCTGTGCATTGAATCACAGTGAGACATGTATCTGTGAGTTTGTGTTTGTGTGTGCTAGTATATGGTGTGTATTGAGTCACACTGAGGTGTGTGCATGTGCGTATGTGTTGTTATAGATTGTGCATTGAGTCAGAGTGCCGTGTCAGTGTGTGCATGCTGGTGTAGACTATGCACTGAATCAGGGTGAGGGGTGTGTGTGTCTGTGTGTTCTGGTATAGGCGGGCCATTGAGTCACACTGAGGTGTGTGTGTGTGTCTGTGTGAGTGTGTGTGTGCTGGTACAGCCTGTGCATTAATCACAGTCAGTTGTGTGTGTATGTTCAACTACAAGTTGCACTTTGTGTCACAGTGTGTCTGTGTGTGATATTATACGGTATACACTGAGTCAAAGGGAGCTGTGTGGGGGGGCTGATGTGCTCTTATAGACTTTGCATTGAGTCACACTGAGTTGTGTGTTTGAAAGTCTGTCTGTGTGTGTGTGTAGAGGTATACGCTGTGTACTGACTCACAGTGAGCATTGTGTGCTTCTGTGTGTGTGTATGTCTTCTAGCTTAGACTGTGCACAGAGTCCCAGGGAGACTTGTGTGTGTGTGTGTGTGTGTGTGTTGGTAAAGACTGTGCATTGCGTTGCAGTGAGCTGTCTTTGTCTGTGTGTGTGACTGCTGGTGTAGGCTGTGCGTTGATTCAAGTTGAGCTGTGAGGGTGTGTGTGGTGTTGATATGGATGGTACACTGTGTCACACTGAGTTGCGTGTGTGTGCTTGTATAATCTGAGCGTTGAGTCACACTGAGGTTTGTGCTTCGTGTCTGAAGGTAGTTGTATGGAATGTGCCTTGGGTCACAATGAATTGTGTATGTGTACGTTTTTGTGTGTACTTGGTGGTGTAGAGTCTGTATTGAGTCACACTAAGTTGTGAGTGTGTGTGTGTGATGGTATAGGATGTGCATTGAGTCACAAAGCCGTGTGTGTGTGTCTGTGCTGGGATAGGCTGTGCATTGATTCACAGTGAGCCTTGTGTATGAGCTAGTATGGATTGTGCATTAGTCAGTGAACCACGTGTGTGCTTTTCTGTGTTTGTCTGCTGATATAGGCTGTGAACTGAGTCACAGTGGGCCATGTGTGTTTGTGTCTGATGGTATAGGTGATTCATTGAGTCACAGTGAGCCATGTATGAGTGCGTGTTTGTGTGTGTGTGTGTTGTGCTATAGGGTGAGCATTGAGTCACAGTGTGCTGTGTGTGTGTTGTTGTCTGTCTGTGTAGTATAGTCTGAGCATTCAGTTACAGTGTGATGTGTTGCATGTGTTTCTGCTATTATGAAGTGTACATTGAGTCACAATGAGCCCTCTGTAATTGTGTGTGTGTTTGTGTGTGTTGGTAGAGGCTGTGCATTGAATCAGAATTAGGTGTTTATGTGTGTGCGGTGGTATGAGCTTTGCATTGTGTCATGGAGGTGTGTGTGTGTGTCTGTGTGTGTCTGCTGCTACAGATTTCATTGAGTCACAGTGAGCCTGGTGAGTGTCTGTGTGCTGATAGAGGCTGTGAATTGAGTCACATTTTCTTATATGTGTGTGATTGTGTGCTGGTATACACTGTGCATGGAGTCATAGTGAGCAGGTCTGTGTGTGTCTGTGTGTTTGTGCAGTAGTACAGAAGGAGCATTTAATCAGTTATGTGTGTGTGTGTATGTTCGTTTGGTCTTTGCATTGAGTCACTGAGGTGTACGTGTGTGTGTGTGGTGCGATAGATTGTGCATTGAGTCAGAATGAGCCGTGAGTGTGTGTGTATGAGAGTGTGTGTGCTGGTGGGATTTTGTTGCACTGGGGTGTGTGTGTGTGTGTACTGCTACAGACTGCATTGAGTCACAGTGAGACGTGTTTGTGTGTGCTGGTATAGGCGATTGATTCACAGTGATCCACTTGTGTGTGTGTGTTAGTATGCGTGTGTTCTTGTTTGGGCTGTGCATTGAGTCACACTGCGATGTGTGTGTATGCTTGTGTGTTTTGGTATAGATTGTGCATAGAATCACAATACCATATGTGTGTGTGTGTGCTGGTAAAATCTGAGCATTGAGTCACACTGTCCTGTGTGCTGTGTGTCTATGTACTTGAATGGACTGCGCATTGAGTCACAGTGAGCATGTGTGTGTGTTTGTGTGTGTGCTCATATTGGCTTTGAGTTGAGTCACTGAAGTGTATGTGTGTCTGTTTAGGTGGGGGGCTACAGACTGTGAATTGAGTCACACTGAGTTGTTTGTGTACATGAGTGAGTGTTGTGTATGGGTTTTCATTGAGTCACTGGGTTTTGTGTGTGTGTGTGTGTGTGTTTGTAGTGCTACGGACTGCATTGGGTCACAGTGAGCTGTGTGTGTGTGTGCTTGCTGCTGTAGGCTGTGCATTGATTCAAGGTTAGCTGTCAGTGTGTGTGGTGCTGGAATGGAATGTGCACTGAGACAGTCATCTGTGTGTGTGTGTGCATACATGTGTGCTGGAATCAGCTGTGCACTGCATCACTGTGAGCCATGTGTGTGTTTGTGTGTGTGTGCTGGAAAATCTGAGCATTGAGTTACACTGAGTTCTGTGCTGTGTGTCTGTATGTAGTGGTATGGCCTGTGCAAGGAATCAGTGAGCTGTGTGTGTGTGTGTTTGTGTATTTGGTGGTGTAGAGTCTGTATTGAGTCTCATGAAGCTGTGTGTGTGTGTGTGTGTGTGTGTGTGATGGTATAGGATGTGCATTGGGTCACAGAGCCGTATATATGTGTCTGAGCTGGTATAGGCAGTGCATTGACTCACAGTGAGTGTTGTGTATGTGCTACTACAGACTGTGCATTGAGTCAGTGATCAATTTTGTGTGTTTGTGTGATTGTCTGCTCATATAGGCTGTGCACTGTGTCACAGTAACCCATGTGTGTTTGTGGGAGTGTGTTTTTGAGTGATGGTATAAGTGGTTCATTGTGTCACAGTGAGCCATGTATGAGTGCATGTTTGTGTGTGTGTGTGTGTTCTGGTAGAGGCTAAGCATTGTGTCACAGTGTGCCATGTGTGTGTGTGGTTGTGTGTGTGTGTAGTACAGTCTGAACATTGATTTACAGTGAGATGTCTTGTATGTGTTTGTGCTTGTATGAACTATACGTTGAGTCACAATGAGCCATGCGTGTGTGTGTGTGCTGGTAGAGGCTGAGCATTGAATCACAGTTAGGAGTTTGTTTGTGTGTACTGGTATGGGCTTTGCATTGAGTCACAGAGGTATGTGTGTGTTTGTGTGTGTCTATGTGTGTATGTCTGTGTTGCCACAGACTTCATTGTGTCAGAGTGAGCTTTATGAGTGTCTGTGTGCAGATACAGGCTGTGAATTGAGTCCCAGTGTGTTATGTGTGTGTGTGTGTGTGTGTGCTGGTATAGCCTGTGCATTGAGTCACAGTGAGCTGTGTGTGTGTGTGTTTGCTGGTGTAGGCTGTGCAGTGATTCAAGGTGACCTGTGATTGTGTGTGTTGAACAGGAACGGACTGTGCACTGAGTCACAGTGAGCCATGTGTGAGTGTGTGCATGTGTGTGAGCCAGTTTAGGATGTGCACTGAGTCACGGTGAGCTGTGTGTGTTTGTGTGTGTGTTCTGGTAAAATATGAGCATTGAGTCACACTGAGGGGTGTCCTGTGTGTCTGTATGTACTGGCATGGACTGTGAATGGAATCACAGTGAGCGCTGTGTGTGTGTATTTTGTTGTATAGAGTCTTTATTGAGTCACACTAAGCTGTGTGTGTGTATGTGTGTGTGTGTGATGGTATAGGTGGTTCATTGAGTCAGAGTGAGCCAAGTATGAGTGTGTGTGTGTGTTTTTGGGTAAAAGCTGAGCATTGCATCACAGGGTGTCATGTGTGTGTCTGTTGTTGTGTGTCTGTGTAGTACAGTCTGAGCATTGAGTTACAGTGAGATGTGTTGCATGTGTATGTGCTAGTATGAACTGCACTTTGAGTCACAATGAGCCATGTGTGTTTGTGTGTGTGTGCTGGTGGAGGCTGATCATTGAATCACAGTTATGTGTTTGTGTGTGTGTGCTGGTATGGGTTTTTCATTGAGTCACGGACTTGTATGTGTGTGTGTGTGCATGTGTGTGTGTTGCTAAGATTTACTTCAGTCACAGTGAGCCTTGTGAGTGTATAGGCTGTGAATTGAGTCACAGTGTGTTATGTGTGAGTGTGTCTGTGTGTGTGCTGGTAAAGACAGTGCATTGAGTCACAATAAGTTGTGTGTGTGTTAATATTCTCATATAGACTGTGCATTGAGTAACAGTGAGCAAGTGTGTGTGAGTTTGTGGGAGTGTATGAGCACTGGTATGGGTGGAGCGTTGAATCAGTAAGGGGTGTGTGTGTGTATTCGTTTGGTCTTTGCATTGAGTCACTAAGGTGTATATGTGTGTGTGTGTGGTGTTATAGACTGTGCATTGAGTCAGAGTGAGCCGTGAGTGTGTGTGTACGAGAGTGTGTGTGCTGGTGGGCTTTTGTTGATGCACTGGTGTGTGTGCATGTGTGTCTGTTGTGCTACAGACTGCATTGAGTCACAGTGAGACATGTTTGTGGGTGCTGGTATAGGCGATTGATTGAGTCACAGTGATCCATTTGTGTGTGCGTGTTAGTATGCGTGTGTTCTTGTTTAGGTTGTGCATTGAGTCACACTGAGGTGTGTGTGTACCCTTGAGTGTGTTGGTATAGATTGTGCATAGAATCACAGTAACATATGTGTGTGTGTGTGCTGGTAAAATCTGAGCATTGAGTCACACTGTCGTGTGTGGTGTGTGTCTGTATGTACTTGTATGGACTGTACATTGAGTCACAGTGAGCATGTGTGTGTGTGTGTGTGTGTGTGCACTGGTATGCCTTGAACACTGAATCAGCTAGGTGTGTGTGTGTGCTCATACTGGCTTTGAGTTGAGTCACTGAGTTCTATGTGTGTCTGTGTAGGAGGGGGGCTACAGACTATGCATTTAGTCACACTGACACGTTTGTGTACGTGAGTGTGTGTTGTGGCATGTGATTTCATTGAGTCACTGGAGTTTGTGTGTGTGTGTGTGTGGTGTTACAGACTGCATTGAGTCACAGTGAGGCGTGTGTGCGTATGATGGCATAGGCAATTGATTGAGTCACAGTGACGCATGTGTGTGTGTTCTCATATAGGCTGTGCATTGAATCACAGTGAGACATGTATCTGTGAGTGTGTGTTTGTGTGTGCCAGTATATGGTGTGTATTGAGTCACACTGAGGTGTGTGCGTGTGTGTATGTGTTGTTATAGATTGTGCATTGAGTCAGAGTGCCGTGTCAGTGTGTGCATGCTGGTATAGACTATGCACTGAATCAGGGTGAGGGGTGTGTGTGTCTGTGTGTTCTGGTATAGGCGGACCATTGAGTCACACTGAGGTGTGTGTGTGTGTCTGTGTGTGTGTGTGTGTGCTGGTACAGCCTGTGCATTAATCACAGTCAGTTGTGTGTGTATGTTCACCTACAAGTTGCACTTTGTGTCACAGTGTGTCTGTGTGTGATATTATACGGTATACACTGAGTCAAAGGGAGCTGTGGGGGGGGCTGATGTGCTCTTATAGACTTTGCATTGAGTCACACTGAGTTGTGTGTTTGAAAGTCTGTCTGTGTGTGTGTGTGTGTGTGTGTAGAGGTAAACGCTGTGTACTGACTCACAGTGAGCATTGTGTGCTTCTGTGTGTGTGTATGTCTGCTAGCTTAGACTGTACACAGAGTCCTAGGGAGCCTTGTGTGTGTGTGTGTGTGTGTGTGTTGGTAAAGACTGTGCATTGGGTCGCAGTGAGCTGTCTTTGTCTGTGTGTGTGACTGCTGGTGTAGGCTGTGCATTGATTCAAGTTGAGCTGTGAGGGTGTGTGTGGTGTTGATATGGACGGTGCACTGTGTCACACTGAGTTGCGTGTGTGTGCTTGTATAATCTGAGCGTTGAGTCACACTGAGGTTTGTGCTTCGTGTCTGAAGGTAGTTGTATGGAATGTGCCTTGGGTCACAATGAATTGTGTATGTGTACGTTTTTGTGTGTACTTGGTGGTGTAGAGTCTGTATTGAGTCACACTAAGTTGTGAGTGTGTGTGTGTGATGGTATAGGATGTGCATTGAGTCACAAAGCCGTGTGTGTGTGTCTGTGCTGGGATAGGCTGTGCATTGATTCACAGTGAGCCTTGTGTATGAGCTAGTACGGATTGTGCATTAGTCAGTGAACCACGTGTGTGCTTTTCTGTGTTTGTCTGCTGATATAGGCTGTGAACTGAGTCACAGTGGGCCATGTGTGTTTGTGTCTGATGGTATAGGTGATTCATTGAGTCACAGTGAGCCATGTATGAGTGCGTGTTTGTGTGTGTGTGTGTTGTGCTATAGGGTGAGCATTGAGTCACAGTGTGCTGTGTGTGTGTTGTTGTCTGTGTGTGTAGTATAGTCTGAGCATTCAGTTACAGTGTGATGTGTTGCATGTGTTTCTGCTATTATGAAGTGTACATTGAGTCACAATGAGCCCTCTGTAATTGTGTGTGTGTTTGTGTGTGTTGGTAGAGGCTGTGCATTGAATCAGAATTAGGTGTTTATGTGTGTGCGGTGGTATGAGCTTTGCATTGTGTCATGGAGGTGTGTGTGTGTGTCTGTGTGTGTCTGCTGCTACAGATTTCATTGAGTCACAGTGAGCCTGGTGAGTGTCTGTGTGCTGATAGAGGCTGTGAATTGAGTCACATTTTCTTATATGTGTGTGATTGTGTGCTGGTATACACTGTGCATGGAGTCATAGTGAGCAGGTCTGTGTGTGTCTGTGTGTTTGTGCAGTAGTACAGAAGGAGCATTTAATCAGTTATGTGTGTGTGTGTATGTTCGTTTGGTCTTTGCATTGAGTCACTGAGGTGTACGTGTGTGTGTGTGTGGTGCGATAGATTGTGCATTGAGTCAGAATGAGCCGTGAGTGTGTGTGTATGAGAGTGTGTGTGCTGGTGGGATTTTGTTGCACTGGGGTGTGTGTGTGTGTGTACTGCTACAGACTGCATTGAGTCACAGTGAGACGTGTTTGTGTGTGCTGGTATAGGCGATTGATTCACAGTGATCCATTTGTGTGTGTGTGTTAGTATGCGTGTGTTCTTGTTTGGGCTGTGCATTGAGTCACACTGCGATGTGTGTGTATGCTTGTGTGTTTTGGTATAGATTGTGCATAGAATCACAATACCATATGTGTGTGTGTGTGCTGGTAAAATCTGAGCATTGAGTCACACTGTCCTGTGTGCTGTGTGTCTATGTACTTGTATGGACTGTGCATTGAGTCACAGTGAGCATGTGTGTGTGTTTGTGTGTGTGTGTGTGCACTGGTATGCTTTGAACCCTGAATCAGCGAGGGGTGTGTGTGTGTGTGCTCATATTGGCTTTGAGTTGAGTCACTGAAGTGTATGTGTGTCTGTTTAGGTGGGGGGCTACAGACTGTGAATTGAGTCACACTGAGTTGTTTGTGTACATGAGTGAGTGTTGTGTATGGGTTTTCATTGAGTCACTGGGTTTTGTGTGTGTGTGTGTGTGTGTTTGTAGTGCTACGGACTGCATTGGGTCACAGTGAGCTGTGTGTGTGTGTGCTTGCTGCTGTAGGCTGTGCATTGATTCAAGGTTAGCTGTCAGTGTGTGTGGTGCTGGAATGGAATGTGCACTGAGACACAGTCATCTGTGTGTGTGTGTGCATACATGTGTGCTGGAATCAGCTGTGCACTGCATCACTGTGAGCCATGTGTGTGTTTGTGTGTGTGTGCTGGAAAATCTGAGCATTGAGTTACACTGAGTTCTGTGCTGTGTGTCTGTATGTAGTGGTATGGCCTGTGCAAGGAATCAGTGAGCTGTGTGTGTGTGTGTTTGTGTATTTGGTGGTGTAGAGTCTGTATTGAGTCTCATGAAGCTGTGTGTGTGTGTGTGTGTGTGTGTGATGGTATAGGATGTGCATTGGGTCACAGAGCCGTATATATGTGTCTGAGCTGGTATAGGCAGTGCATTGACTCACAGTGAGTGTTGTGTATGTGCTACTACAGACTGTGCATTGAGTCAGTGATCAATTTTGTGTGTTTGTGTGATTGTCTGCTCATATAGGCTGTGCACTGTGTCACAGTAACCCATGTGTGTTTGTGGGAGTGTGTTTTTGAGTGATGGTATAAGTGGTTCATTGTGTCACAGTGAGCCATGTATGAGTGCATGTTTGTGTGTGTGTGTGTGTTCTGGTAGAGGCTAAGCATTGTGTCACAGTGTGCCATGTGTGTGTGTGGTTGTGTGTGTGTGTAGTACAGTCTGAACATTGATTTACAGTGAGATGTCTTGTATGTGTTTGTGCTTGTATGAACTATACGTTGAGTCAAAATGAGCCATGCGTGTGTGTGTGTGCTGGTAGAGGCTGAGCATTGAATCACAGTTAGGAGTTTGTTTGTGTGTACTGGTATGGGCTTTGCATTGAGTCACAGAGGTATGTGTGTGTTTGTGTGTGTCTATGTGTGTATGTCTGTGTTGCCACAGACTTCATTGTGTCAGAGTGAGCTTTATGAGTGTCTGTGTGCAGATACAGGCTGTGAATTGAGTCCCAGTGTGTTATGTGTGTGTGTGTGTGTGTGTGTGCTGGTATAGCCTGTGCATTGAGTCACAGTGAGCTGTGTGTGTGTGTGTTTGCTGGTGTAGGCTGTGCAGTGATTCAAGGTGACCTGTGATTGTGTGTGTTGAACAGGAACGGACTGTGCACTGAGTCACAGTGAGCCATGTGTGAGTGTGTGCATGTGTGTGAGCCAGTTTAGGATGTGCACTGAGTCACGGTGAGCTGTGTGTGTTTGTGTGTGTGTTCTGGTAAAATATGAGCATTGAGTCACACTGAGGGGTGTCCTGTGTGTCTGTATGTACTGGCATGGACTGTGAATGGAATCACAGTGAGCGCTGTGTGTGTGTATTTTGTTGTATAGAGTCTTTATTGAGTCACACTAAGCTGTGTGTGTGTATGTGTGTGTGTGTGATGGTATAGGTGGTTCATTGAGTCAGAGTGAGCCAAGTATGAGTGTGTGTGTGTGTTTTTGGGTAAAAGCTGAGCATTGCATCACAGGGTGTCATGTGTGTGTCTGTTGTTGTGTGTCTGTGTAGTACAGTCTGAGCATTGAGTTACAGTGAGATGTGTTGCATGTGTTTGTGCTAGTATGAACTGCACATTGAGTCACAATGAGCTATGTGTGTTTCTGTGTGTGTGCTGGTGGAGGCTGATCATTGAATCACAGTTATGTGTTTGTGTGTGTGTGCTGGTATGGGTTTTTCATTGAGTCACGGACTTGTATGTGTGTGTGTGTGCATGTGTGTGTGTTGCTAAGATTTACTTCAGTCACAGTGAGCCTTGTGAGTGTATAGGCTGTGAATTGAGTCACAGTGTGTTATGTGTGAGTGTGTCTGTGTGTGTGCTGGTAAAGACAGTGCATTGAGTCACAATAAGTTGTGTGTGTGTTAATATTCTCATATAGACTGTGCATTGAGTAACAGTGAGCAAGTGTGTGTGAGTTTGTGGGAGTGTATGAGCACTGGTATGGGTGGAGCCTTGAATCAGTAAGGGGTGTGTGTGTGTATTCGTTTGGTCTTTGCATTGAGTCACTAAGGTGTATATGTGTGTGTGTGTGGTGTTATAGACTGTGCATTGAGTCAGAGTGAGCCGTGAGTGTGTGTGTACGAGAGTGTGTGTGCTGGTGGGCTTTTGTTGATGCACTGGTGTGTGTGCATGTGTGTCTGTTGTGCTACAGACTGCATTGAGTCACAGTGAGACATGTTTGTGGGTGCTGGTATAGGCGATTGATTGAGTCACAGTGATCCATTTGTGTGTGCGTGTTAGTATGCGTGTGTTCTTGTTTAGGTTGTGCATTGAGTCACACTGAGGTGTGTGTGTATCCTTGAGTGTGTTGGTATAGATTGTGCATAGAATCACAGTAACATATGTGTGTGTGTGTGCTGGTAAAATCTGAGCATTGAGTCACACTGTCGTGTGTGGTGTGTGTCTGTATGTACTTGTATGGACTGTACATTGAGTCACAGTGAGCATGTGTGTGTGTGTGTGTGTGTGTGCACTGGTATGCCTTGAACACTGAATCAGCTAGGTGTGTGTGTGTGCTCATACTGGCTTTGAGTTGAGTCACTGAGTTCTATGTGTGTCTGTGTAGGAGGGGGGCTACAGACTATGCATTTAGTCACACTGACACGTTTGTGTACGTGAGTGTGTGTTGTGGCATGTGATTTCATTGAGTCACTGGAGTTTGTGTGTGTGTGTGTGTGGTGTTACAGACTGCATTGAGTCACAGTGAGGCGTGTGTGTGTATGATGGCATAGGCAATTGATTGAGTCACAGTGACGCATGTGTGTGTGTTCTCATATAGGCTGTGCATTGAATCACAGTGAGACATGTATCTGTGAGTTTGTGTTTGTGTGTGCTAGTATATGGTGTGTATTGAGTCACACTGAGGTGTGTGCATGTGCGTATGTGTTGTTATAGATTGTGCATTGAGTCAGAGTGCCGTGTCAGTGTGTGCATGCTGGTGTAGACTATGCACTGAATCAGGGTGAGGGGTGTGTGTGTCTGTGTGTTCTGGTATAGGCGGGCCATTGAGTCACACTGAGGTGTGTGTGTGTGTCTGTGTGAGTGTGTGTGTGCTGGTACAGCCTGTGCATTAATCACAGTCAGTTGTGTGTGTATGTTCACCTACAAGTTGCACTTTGTGTCACAGTGTGTCTGTGTGTGATATTATACGGTATACACTGAGTCAAAGGGAGCTGTGTGGGGGGGCTGATGTGCTCTTATAGACTTTGCATTGAGTCACACTGAGTTGTGTGTTTGAAAGTCTGTCTGTGTGTATGTGTGTGTGTAGAGGTATACGCTGTGTACTGACTCACAGTGAGCATTGTGTGCTTCTGTGTGTGTGTATGTCTTCTAGCTTAGACTGTGCACAGAGTCCCAGGGAGCCTTGTGTGTGTGTGTGTGTGTGTGTGTGTGTGTTGGTAAAGACTGTGCATTGGGTCGCAGTGAGCTGTCTTTGTCTGTGTGTGTGACTGCTGGTGTAGGCTGTGCATTGATTCAAGTTGAGCTGTGAGGGTGTGTGTGGTGTTGATATGGACGGTGCACTGTGTCACACTGAGTTGCGTGTGTGTGCTTGTATAATCTGAGCGTTGAGTCACACTGAGGTTTGTGCTTCGTGTCTGAAGGTAGTTGTATGGAATGTGCCTTGGGTCACAATGAATTGTGTATGTGTACGTTTTTGTGTGTACTTGGTGGTGTAGAGTCTGTATTGAGTCACACTAAGTTGTGAGTGTGTGTGTGTGATGGTATAGGATGTGCATTGAGTCACAAAGCCGTGTGTGTGTGTCTGTGCTGGGATAGGCTGTGCATTGATTCACAGTGAGCCTTGTGTATGAGCTAGTATGGATTGTGCATTAGTCAGTGAACCACGTGTGTGCTTTTCTGTGTTTGTCTGCTGATATAGGCTGTGAACTGAGTCACAGTGGGCCATGTGTGTTTGTGTCTGATGGTATAGGTGATTCATTGAGTCACAGTGAGCCATGTATGAGTGCGTGTTTGTGTGTGTGTGTGTTGTGCTATAGGGTGAGCATTGAGTCACAGTGTGCTGTGTGTGTTGTTGTCTGTGTGTGTAGTATAGTCTGAGCATTCAGTTACAGTGTGATGTGTTGCATGTGTTTCTGCTATTATGAAGTGTACATTGAGTCACAATGAGCCGTCTGTAATTGTGTGTGTGTTTGTGTGTGTTGGTAGAGGCTGTGCATTGAATCAGAATTAGGTGTTTATGTGTGTGCGGTGGTATGAGCTTTGCATTGTGTCATGGAGGTGTGTGTGTGTGTCTGTGTGTGTCTGCTGCTACAGATTTCATTGAGTCACAGTGAGCCTGGTGAGTGTCTGTGTGCTGATAGAGGCTGTGAATTGAGTCACATTTTCTTATATGTGTGTGATTGTGTGCTGGTATACACTGTGCATGGAGTCATAGTGAGCAGGTCTGTGTGTGTCTGTGTGTTTGTGCAGTAGTACAGAAGGAGCATTTAATCAGTTATGTGTGTGTGTGTATGTTCGTTTGGTCTTTGCATTGAGTCACTGAGGTGTACGTGTGTGTGTGTGGTGCGATAGATTGTGCATTGAGTCAGAATGAGCCGTGAGTGTGTGTGTATGAGAGTGTGTGTGCTGGTGGGATTTTGTTGCACTGGGGTGTGTGTGTGTGTGTACTGCTACAGACTGCATTGAGTCACAGTGAGACGTGTTTGTGTGTGCTGGTATAGGCGATTGATTCACAGTGATCCATTTGTGTGTGTGTGTTAGTATGCGTGTGTTCTTGTTTGGGCTGTGCATTGAGTCACACTGCGATGTGTGTGTATGCTTGTGTGTTTTGGTATAGATTGTGCATAGAATCACAATACCATATGTGTGTGTGTGTGCTGGTAAAATCTGAGCATTGAGTCACACTGTCCTGTGTGCTGTGTGTCTATGTACTTGAATGGACTGTGCATTGAGTCACAGTGAGCATGTGTGTGTGTTTGTGTGTGTGTGTGTGCTCATATTGGCTTTGAGTTGAGTCACTGAAGTGTATGTGTGTCTGTTTAGGTGGGGGGCTACAGACTGTGAATTGAGTCACACTGAGTTGTTTGTGTACATGAGTGAGTGTTGTGTATGGGTTTTCATTGAGTCACTGGGTTTTGTGTGTGTGTGTGTGTGTGTGTTTGTAGTGCTACGGACTGCATTGGGTCACAGTGAGCTGTGTGTGTGTGTGCTTGCTGCTGTAGGCTGTGCATTGATTCAAGGTTAGCTGTCAGTGTGTGTGGTGCTGGAATGGAATGTGCACTGAGACACAGTCATCTGTGTGTGTGTGTGCATACATGTGTGCTGGAATCAGCTGTGCACTGCATCACTGTGAGCCATGTGTGTGTTTGTGTGTGTGTGCTGGAAAATCTGAGCATTGAGTTACACTGAGTTCTGTGCTGTGTGTCTGTATGTAGTGGTATGGCCTGTGCAAGGAATCAGTGAGCTGTGTGTGTGTGTGTTTGTGTATTTGGTGGTGTAGAGTCTGTATTGAGTCTCATGAAGCTGTGTGTGTGTGTGTGTGTGTGTGTGTGATGGTATAGGATGTGCATTGGGTCACAGAGCCGTATATATGTGTCTGAGCTGGTATAGGCAGTGCATTGACTCACAGTGAGTGTTGTGTATGTGCTACTACAGACTGTGCATTGAGTCAGTGATCAATTTTGTGTGTTTGTGTGATTGTCTGCTCATATAGGCTGTGCACTGTGTCACAGTAACCCATGTGTGTTTGTGGGAGTGTGTTTTTGAGTGATGGTATAAGTGGTTCATTGTGTCACAGTGAGCCATGTATGAGTGCATGTTTGTGTGTGTGTGTGTGTTCTGGTAGAGGCTAAGCATTGTGTCACAGTGTGCCATGTGTGTGTGTGGTTGTGTGTGTGTGTAGTACAGTCTGAACATTGATTTACAGTGAGATGTCTTGTATGTGTTTGTGCTTGTATGAACTATACGTTGAGTCAAAATGAGCCATGCGTGTGTGTGTGTGCTGGTAGAGGCTGAGCATTGAATCACAGTTAGGAGTTTGTTTGTGTGTACTGGTATGGGCTTTGCATTGAGTCACAGAGGTGTGTGTGTGTTTGTGTGTGTCTATGTGTGTATGTCTGTGTTGCCACAGACTTCATTGTGTCAGAGTGAGCTTTATGAGTGTCTGTGTGCAGATACAGGCTGTGAATTGAGTCCCAGTGTGTTATGTGTGTGTGTGTGTGTGTGTGTGCTGGTATAGCCTGTGCATTGAGTCACAGTGAGCTGTGTGTGTGTGTGTTTGCTGGTGTAGGCTGTGCAGTGATTCAAGGTGACCTGTGATTGTGTGTGTTGAACAGGAACGGACTGTGCACTGAGTCACAGTGAGCCATGTGTGAGTGTGTGCATGTGTGTGAGCCAGTTTAGGATGTGCACTGAGTCACGGTGAGCTGTGTGTGTTTGTGTGTGTGTTCTGGTAAAATATGAGCATTGAGTCACACTGAGGGGTGTCCTGTGTGTCTGTATGTACTGGCATGGACTGTGAATGGAATCACAGTGAGCGCTGTGTGTGTGTATTTTGTTGTATAGAGTCTTTATTGAGTCACACTAAGCTGTGTGTGTGTATGTGTGTGTGTGTGATGGTATAGGTGGTTCATTGAGTCAGAGTGAGCCAAGTATGAGTGTGTGTGTGTGTTTTTGGGTAAAAGCTGAGCATTGCATCACAGGGTGTCATGTGTGTGTCTGTTGTTGTGTGTCTGTGTAGTACAGTCTGAGCATTGAGTTACAGTGAGATGTGTTGCATGTGTATGTGCTAGTATGAACTGCACTTTGAGTCACAATGAGCCATGTGTGTTTGTGTGTGTGTGCTGGTGGAGGCTGATCATTGAATCACAGTTATGTGTTTGTGTGTGTGTGCTGGTATGGGTTTTTCATTGAGTCACGGACTTGTATGTGTGTGTGTGTGCATGTGTGTGTGTTGCTAAGATTTACTTCAGTCACAGTGAGCCTTGTGAGTGTATAGGCTGTGAATTGAGTCACAGTGTGTTATGTGTGAGTGTGTCTGTGTGTGTGCTGGTAAAGACAGTGCATTGAGTCACAATAAGTTGTGTGTGTGTTAATATTCTCATATAGACTGTGCATTGAGTAACAGTGAGCAAGTGTGTGTGAGTTTGTGGGAGTGTATGAGCACTGGTATGGGTGGAGCCTTGAATCAGTAAGGGGTGTGTGTGTGTATTCGTTTGGTCTTTGCATTGAGTCACTAAGGTGTATATGTGTGTGTGTGTGGTGTTATAGACTGTGCATTGAGTCAGAGTGAGCCGTGAGTGTGTGTGTACGAGAGTGTGTGTGCTGGTGGGCTTTTGTTGATGCACTGGTGTGTGTGCATGTGTGTCTGTTGTGCTACAGACTGCATTGAGTCACAGTGAGACATGTTTGTGGGTGCTGGTATAGGCGATTGATTGAGTCACAGTGATCCATTTGTGTGTGCGTGTTAGTATGCGTGTGTTCTTGTTTAGGTTGTGCATTGAGTCACACTGAGGTGTGTGTGTACCCTTGAGTGTGTTGGTATAGATTGTGCATAGAATCACAGTAACATATGTGTGTGTGTGTGCTGGTAAAATCTGAGCATTGAGTCACACTGTCGTGTGTGGTGTGTGTCTGTATGTACTTGTATGGACTGTACATTGAGTCACAGTGAGCATGTGTGTGTGTGTGTGTGTGTGTGTGCACTGGTATGCCTTGAACACTGAATCAGCTAGGTGTGTGTGTGTGCTCATACTGGCTTTGAGTTGAGTCACTGAGTTCTATGTGTGTCTGTGTAGGAGGGGGGCTACAGACTATGCATTTAGTCACACTGACACGTTTGTGTACGTGAGTGTGTGTTGTGGCATGTGATTTCATTGAGTCACTGGAGTTTGTGTGTGTGTGTGTGTGGTGTTACAGACTGCATTGAGTCACAGTGAGGCGTGTGTGCGTATGATGGCATAGGCAATTGATTGAGTCACAGTGACGCATGTGTGTGTGTTCTCATATAGGCTGTGCATTGAATCACAGTGAGACATGTATCTGTGAGTGTGTGTTTGTGTGTGCCAGTATATGGTGTGTATTGAGTCACACTGAGGTGTGTGCGTGTGTGTATGTGTTGTTATAGATTGTGCATTGAGTCAGAGTGCCGTGTCAGTGTGTGCATGCTGGTATAGACTATGCACTGAATCAGGGTGAGGGGTGTGTGTGTCTGTGTGTTCTGGTATAGGCGGACCATTGAGTCACACTGAGGTGTGTGTGTGTGTCTGTGTGTGTGTGTGTGTGCTGGTACAGCCTGTGCATTAATCACAGTCAGTTGTGTGTGTATGTTCACCTACAAGTTGCACTTTGTGTCACAGTGTGTCTGTGTGTGATATTATACGGTATACACTGAGTCAAAGGGAGCTGTGGGGGGGGCTGATGTGCTCTTATAGACTTTGCATTGAGTCACACTGAGTTGTGTGTTTGAAAGTCTGTCTGTGTGTGTGTGTGTGTGTGTGTAGAGGTAAACGCTGTGTACTGACTCACAGTGAGCATTGTGTGCTTCTGTGTGTGTGTATGTCTGCTAGCTTAGACTGTACACAGAGTCCTAGGGAGCCTTGTGTGTGTGTGTGTGTGTGTGTGTTGGTAAAGACTGTGCATTGGGTCGCAGTGAGCTGTCTTTGTCTGTGTGTGTGACTGCTGGTGTAGGCTGTGCATTGATTCAAGTTGAGCTGTGAGGGTGTGTGTGGTGTTGATATGGACGGTGCACTGTGTCACACTGAGTTGCGTGTGTGTGCTTGTATAATCTGAGCGTTGAGTCACACTGAGGTTTGTGCTTCGTGTCTGAAGGTAGTTGTATGGAATGTGCCTTGGGTCACAATGAATTGTGTATGTGTACGTTTTTGTGTGTACTTGGTGGTGTAGAGTCTGTATTGAGTCACACTAAGTTGTGAGTGTGTGTGTGTGATGGTATAGGATGTGCATTGAGTCACAAAGCCGTGTGTGTGTGTCTGTGCTGGGATAGGCTGTGCATTGATTCACAGTGAGCCTTGTGTATGAGCTAGTACGGATTGTGCATTAGTCAGTGAACCACGTGTGTGCTTTTCTGTGTTTGTCTGCTGATATAGGCTGTGAACTGAGTCACAGTGGGCCATGTGTGTTTGTGTCTGATGGTATAGGTGATTCATTGAGTCACAGTGAGCCATGTATGAGTGCGTGTTTGTGTGTGTGTGTGTTGTGCTATAGGGTGAGCATTGAGTCACAGTGTGCTGTGTGTGTGTTGTTGTCTGTGTGTGTAGTATAGTCTGAGCATTCAGTTACAGTGTGATGTGTTGCATGTGTTTCTGCTATTATGAAGTGTACATTGAGTCACAATGAGCCCTCTGTAATTGTGTGTGTGTTTGTGTGTGTTGGTAGAGGCTGTGCATTGAATCAGAATTAGGTGTTTATGTGTGTGCGGTGGTATGAGCTTTGCATTGTGTCATGGAGGTGTGTGTGTGTGTCTGTGTGTGTCTGCTGCTACAGATTTCATTGAGTCACAGTGAGCCTGGTGAGTGTCTGTGTGCTGATAGAGGCTGTGAATTGAGTCACATTTTCTTATATGTGTGTGATTGTGTGCTGGTATACACTGTGCATGGAGTCATAGTGAGCAGGTCTGTGTGTGTCTGTGTGTTTGTGCAGTAGTACAGAAGGAGCATTTAATCAGTTATGTGTGTGTGTGTATGTTCGTTTGGTCTTTGCATTGAGTCACTGAGGTGTACGTGTGTGTGTGTGTGGTGCGATAGATTGTGCATTGAGTCAGAATGAGCCGTGAGTGTGTGTGTATGAGAGTGTGTGTGCTGGTGGGATTTTGTTGCACTGGGGTGTGTGTGTGTGTGTACTGCTACAGACTGCATTGAGTCACAGTGAGACGTGTTTGTGTGTGCTGGTATAGGCGATTGATTCACAGTGATCCATTTGTGTGTGTGTGTTAGTATGCGTGTGTTCTTGTTTGGGCTGTGCATTGAGTCACACTGCGATGTGTGTGTATGCTTGTGTGTTTTGGTATAGATTGTGCATAGAATCACAATACCATATGTGTGTGTGTGTGCTGGTAAAATCTGAGCATTGAGTCACACTGTCCTGTGTGCTGTGTGTCTATGTACTTGTATGGACTGTGCATTGAGTCACAGTGAGCATGTGTGTGTGTTTGTGTGTGTGTGTGTGCACTGGTATGCTTTGAACCCTGAATCAGCGAGGGGTGTGTGTGTGTGTGCTCATATTGGCTTTGAGTTGAGTCACTGAAGTGTATGTGTGTCTGTTTAGGTGGGGGGCTACAGACTGTGAATTGAGTCACACTGAGTTGTTTGTGTACATGAGTGAGTGTTGTGTATGGGTTTTCATTGAGTCACTGGGTTTTGTGTGTGTGTGTGTGTGTGTTTGTAGTGCTACGGACTGCATTGGGTCACAGTGAGCTGTGTGTGTGTGTGCTTGCTGCTGTAGGCTGTGCATTGATTCAAGGTTAGCTGTCAGTGTGTGTGGTGCTGGAATGGAATGTGCACTGAGACACAGTCATCTGTGTGTGTGTGTGCATACATGTGTGCTGGAATCAGCTGTGCACTGCATCACTGTGAGCCATGTGTGTGTTTGTGTGTGTGTGCTGGAAAATCTGAGCATTGAGTTACACTGAGTTCTGTGCTGTGTGTCTGTATGTAGTGGTATGGCCTGTGCAAGGAATCAGTGAGCTGTGTGTGTGTGTGTTTGTGTATTTGGTGGTGTAGAGTCTGTATTGAGTCTCATGAAGCTGTGTGTGTGTGTGTGTGTGTGTGTGATGGTATAGGATGTGCATTGGGTCACAGAGCCGTATATATGTGTCTGAGCTGGTATAGGCAGTGCATTGACTCACAGTGAGTGTTGTGTATGTGCTACTACAGACTGTGCATTGAGTCAGTGATCAATTTTGTGTGTTTGTGTGATTGTCTGCTCATATAGGCTGTGCACTGTGTCACAGTAACCCATGTGTGTTTGTGGGAGTGTGTTTTTGAGTGATGGTATAAGTGGTTCATTGTGTCACAGTGAGCCATGTATGAGTGCATGTTTGTGTGTGTGTGTGTGTTCTGGTAGAGGCTAAGCATTGTGTCACAGTGTGCCATGTGTGTGTGTGGTTGTGTGTGTGTGTAGTACAGTCTGAACATTGATTTACAGTGAGATGTCTTGTATGTGTTTGTGCTTGTATGAACTATACGTTGAGTCAAAATGAGCCATGCGTGTGTGTGTGTGCTGGTAGAGGCTGAGCATTGAATCACAGTTAGGAGTTTGTTTGTGTGTACTGGTATGGGCTTTGCATTGAGTCACAGAGGTATGTGTGTGTTTGTGTGTGTCTATGTGTGTATGTCTGTGTTGCCACAGACTTCATTGTGTCAGAGTGAGCTTTATGAGTGTCTGTGTGCAGATACAGGCTGTGAATTGAGTCCCAGTGTGTTATGTGTGTGTGTGTGTGTGTGTGTGCTGGTATAGCCTGTGCATTGAGTCACAGTGAGCTGTGTGTGTGTGTGTTTGCTGGTGTAGGCTGTGCAGTGATTCAAGGTGACCTGTGATTGTGTGTGTTGAACAGGAACGGACTGTGCACTGAGTCACAGTGAGCCATGTGTGAGTGTGTGCATGTGTGTGAGCCAGTTTAGGATGTGCACTGAGTCACGGTGAGCTGTGTGTGTTTGTGTGTGTGTTCTGGTAAAATATGAGCATTGAGTCACACTGAGGGGTGTCCTGTGTGTCTGTATGTACTGGCATGGACTGTGAATGGAATCACAGTGAGCGCTGTGTGTGTGTATTTTGTTGTATAGAGTCTTTATTGAGTCACACTAAGCTGTGTGTGTGTATGTGTGTGTGTGTGATGGTATAGGTGGTTCATTGAGTCAGAGTGAGCCAAGTATGAGTGTGTGTGTGTGTTTTTGGGTAAAAGCTGAGCATTGCATCACAGGGTGTCATGTGTGTGTCTGTTGTTGTGTGTCTGTGTAGTACAGTCTGAGCATTGAGTTACAGTGAGATGTGTTGCATGTGTTTGTGCTAGTATGAACTGCACATTGAGTCACAATGAGCTATGTGTGTTTCTGTGTGTGTGCTGGTGGAGGCTGATCATTGAATCACAGTTATGTGTTTGTGTGTGTGTGCTGGTATGGGTTTTTCATTGAGTCACGGACTTGTATGTGTGTGTGTGTGCATGTGTGTGTGTTGCTAAGATTTACTTCAGTCACAGTGAGCCTTGTGAGTGTATAGGCTGTGAATTGAGTCACAGTGTGTTATGTGTGAGTGTGTCTGTGTGTGTGCTGGTAAAGACAGTGCATTGAGTCACAATAAGTTGTGTGTGTGTTAATATTCTCATATAGACTGTGCATTGAGTAACAGTGAGCAAGTGTGTGTGAGTTTGTGGGAGTGTATGAGCACTGGTATGGGTGGAGCCTTGAATCAGTAAGGGGTGTGTGTGTGTATTCGTTTGGTCTTTGCATTGAGTCACTAAGGTGTATATGTGTGTGTGTGTGGTGTTATAGACTGTGCATTGAGTCAGAGTGAGCCGTGAGTGTGTGTGTACGAGAGTGTGTGTGCTGGTGGGCTTTTGTTGATGCACTGGTGTGTGTGCATGTGTGTCTGTTGTGCTACAGACTGCATTGAGTCACAGTGAGACATGTTTGTGGGTGCTGGTATAGGCGATTGATTGAGTCACAGTGATCCATTTGTGTGTGCGTGTTAGTATGCGTGTGTTCTTGTTTAGGTTGTGCATTGAGTCACACTGAGGTGTGTGTGTATCCTTGAGTGTGTTGGTATAGATTGTGCATAGAATCACAGTAACATATGTGTGTGTGTGTGCTGGTAAAATCTGAGCATTGAGTCACACTGTCGTGTGTGGTGTGTGTCTGTATGTACTTGTATGGACTGTACATTGAGTCACAGTGAGCATGTGTGTGTGTGTGTGTGTGTGTGCACTGGTATGCCTTGAACACTGAATCAGCTAGGTGTGTGTGTGTGCTCATACTGGCTTTGAGTTGAGTCACTGAGTTCTATGTGTGTCTGTGTAGGAGGGGGGCTACAGACTATGCATTTAGTCACACTGACACGTTTGTGTACGTGAGTGTGTGTTGTGGCATGTGATTTCATTGAGTCACTGGAGTTTGTGTGTGTGTGTGTGTGGTGTTACAGACTGCATTGAGTCACAGTGAGGCGTGTGTGTGTATGATGGCATAGGCAATTGATTGAGTCACAGTGACGCATGTGTGTGTGTTCTCATATAGGCTGTGCATTGAATCACAGTGAGACATGTATCTGTGAGTTTGTGTTTGTGTGTGCTAGTATATGGTGTGTATTGAGTCACACTGAGGTGTGTGCATGTGCGTATGTGTTGTTATAGATTGTGCATTGAGTCAGAGTGCCGTGTCAGTGTGTGCATGCTGGTGTAGACTATGCACTGAATCAGGGTGAGGGGTGTGTGTGTCTGTGTGTTCTGGTATAGGCGGGCCATTGAGTCACACTGAGGTGTGTGTGTGTGTCTGTGTGAGTGTGTGTGTGCTGGTACAGCCTGTGCATTAATCACAGTCAGTTGTGTGTGTATGTTCACCTACAAGTTGCACTTTGTGTCACAGTGTGTCTGTGTGTGATATTATACGGTATACACTGAGTCAAAGGGAGCTGTGTGGGGGGGCTGATGTGCTCTTATAGACTTTGCATTGAGTCACACTGAGTTGTGTGTTTGAAAGTCTGTCTGTGTGTATGTGTGTGTGTAGAGGTATACGCTGTGTACTGACTCACAGTGAGCATTGTGTGCTTCTGTGTGTGTGTATGTCTTCTAGCTTAGACTGTGCACAGAGTCCCAGGGAGCCTTGTGTGTGTGTGTGTGTGTGTGTGTGTGTGTTGGTAAAGACTGTGCATTGGGTCGCAGTGAGCTGTCTTTGTCTGTGTGTGTGACTGCTGGTGTAGGCTGTGCATTGATTCAAGTTGAGCTGTGAGGGTGTGTGTGGTGTTGATATGGACGGTGCACTGTGTCACACTGAGTTGCGTGTGTGTGCTTGTATAATCTGAGCGTTGAGTCACACTGAGGTTTGTGCTTCGTGTCTGAAGGTAGTTGTATGGAATGTGCCTTGGGTCACAATGAATTGTGTATGTGTACGTTTTTGTGTGTACTTGGTGGTGTAGAGTCTGTATTGAGTCACACTAAGTTGTGAGTGTGTGTGTGTGATGGTATAGGATGTGCATTGAGTCACAAAGCCGTGTGTGTGTGTCTGTGCTGGGATAGGCTGTGCATTGATTCACAGTGAGCCTTGTGTATGAGCTAGTATGGATTGTGCATTAGTCAGTGAACCACGTGTGTGCTTTTCTGTGTTTGTCTGCTGATATAGGCTGTGAACTGAGTCACAGTGGGCCATGTGTGTTTGTGTCTGATGGTATAGGTGATTCATTGAGTCACAGTGAGCCATGTATGAGTGCGTGTTTGTGTGTGTGTGTGTTGTGCTATAGGGTGAGCATTGAGTCACAGTGTGCTGTGTGTGTTGTTGTCTGTGTGTGTAGTATAGTCTGAGCATTCAGTTACAGTGTGATGTGTTGCATGTGTTTCTGCTATTATGAAGTGTACATTGAGTCACAATGAGCCGTCTGTAATTGTGTGTGTGTTTGTGTGTGTTGGTAGAGGCTGTGCATTGAATCAGAATTAGGTGTTTATGTGTGTGCGGTGGTATGAGCTTTGCATTGTGTCATGGAGGTGTGTGTGTGTGTCTGTGTGTGTCTGCTGCTACAGATTTCATTGAGTCACAGTGAGCCTGGTGAGTGTCTGTGTGCTGATAGAGGCTGTGAATTGAGTCACATTTTCTTATATGTGTGTGATTGTGTGCTGGTATACACTGTGCATGGAGTCATAGTGAGCAGGTCTGTGTGTGTCTGTGTGTTTGTGCAGTAGTACAGAAGGAGCATTTAATCAGTTATGTGTGTGTGTGTATGTTCGTTTGGTCTTTGCATTGAGTCACTGAGGTGTACGTGTGTGTGTGTGGTGCGATAGATTGTGCATTGAGTCAGAATGAGCCGTGAGTGTGTGTGTATGAGAGTGTGTGTGCTGGTGGGATTTTGTTGCACTGGGGTGTGTGTGTGTGTGTACTGCTACAGACTGCATTGAGTCACAGTGAGACGTGTTTGTGTGTGCTGGTATAGGCGATTGATTCACAGTGATCCATTTGTGTGTGTGTGTTAGTATGCGTGTGTTCTTGTTTGGGCTGTGCATTGAGTCACACTGCGATGTGTGTGTATGCTTGTGTGTTTTGGTATAGATTGTGCATAGAATCACAATACCATATGTGTGTGTGTGTGCTGGTAAAATCTGAGCATTGAGTCACACTGTCCTGTGTGCTGTGTGTCTATGTACTTGAATGGACTGTGCATTGAGTCACAGTGAGCATGTGTGTGTGTTTGTGTGTGTGTGTGTGCTCATATTGGCTTTGAGTTGAGTCACTGAAGTGTATGTGTGTCTGTTTAGGTGGGGGGCTACAGACTGTGAATTGAGTCACACTGAGTTGTTTGTGTACATGAGTGAGTGTTGTGTATGGGTTTTCATTGAGTCACTGGGTTTTGTGTGTGTGTGTGTGTGTGTGTTTGTAGTGCTACGGACTGCATTGGGTCACAGTGAGCTGTGTGTGTGTGTGCTTGCTGCTGTAGGCTGTGCATTGATTCAAGGTTAGCTGTCAGTGTGTGTGGTGCTGGAATGGAATGTGCACTGAGACACAGTCATCTGTGTGTGTGTGTGCATACATGTGTGCTGGAATCAGCTGTGCACTGCATCACTGTGAGCCATGTGTGTGTTTGTGTGTGTGTGCTGGAAAATCTGAGCATTGAGTTACACTGAGTTCTGTGCTGTGTGTCTGTATGTAGTGGTATGGCCTGTGCAAGGAATCAGTGAGCTGTGTGTGTGTGTGTTTGTGTATTTGGTGGTGTAGAGTCTGTATTGAGTCTCATGAAGCTGTGTGTGTGTGTGTGTGTGTGTGTGTGATGGTATAGGATGTGCATTGGGTCACAGAGCCGTATATATGTGTCTGAGCTGGTATAGGCAGTGCATTGACTCACAGTGAGTGTTGTGTATGTGCTACTACAGACTGTGCATTGAGTCAGTGATCAATTTTGTGTGTTTGTGTGATTGTCTGCTCATATAGGCTGTGCACTGTGTCACAGTAACCCATGTGTGTTTGTGGGAGTGTGTTTTTGAGTGATGGTATAAGTGGTTCATTGTGTCACAGTGAGCCATGTATGAGTGCATGTTTGTGTGTGTGTGTGTGTTCTGGTAGAGGCTAAGCATTGTGTCACAGTGTGCCATGTGTGTGTGTGGTTGTGTGTGTGTGTAGTACAGTCTGAACATTGATTTACAGTGAGATGTCTTGTATGTGTTTGTGCTTGTATGAACTATACGTTGAGTCAAAATGAGCCATGCGTGTGTGTGTGTGCTGGTAGAGGCTGAGCATTGAATCACAGTTAGGAGTTTGTTTGTGTGTACTGGTATGGGCTTTGCATTGAGTCACAGAGGTGTGTGTGTGTTTGTGTGTGTCTATGTGTGTATGTCTGTGTTGCCACAGACTTCATTGTGTCAGAGTGAGCTTTATGAGTGTCTGTGTGCAGATACAGGCTGTGAATTGAGTCCCAGTGTGTTATGTGTGTGTGTGTGTGTGTGTGTGCTGGTATAGCCTGTGCATTGAGTCACAGTGAGCTGTGTGTGTGTGTGTTTGCTGGTGTAGGCTGTGCAGTGATTCAAGGTGACCTGTGATTGTGTGTGTTGAACAGGAACGGACTGTGCACTGAGTCACAGTGAGCCATGTGTGAGTGTGTGCATGTGTGTGAGCCAGTTTAGGATGTGCACTGAGTCACGGTGAGCTGTGTGTGTTTGTGTGTGTGTTCTGGTAAAATATGAGCATTGAGTCACACTGAGGGGTGTCCTGTGTGTCTGTATGTACTGGCATGGACTGTGAATGGAATCACAGTGAGCGCTGTGTGTGTGTATTTTGTTGTATAGAGTCTTTATTGAGTCACACTAAGCTGTGTGTGTGTATGTGTGTGTGTGTGATGGTATAGGTGGTTCATTGAGTCAGAGTGAGCCAAGTATGAGTGTGTGTGTGTGTTTTTGGGTAAAAGCTGAGCATTGCATCACAGGGTGTCATGTGTGTGTCTGTTGTTGTGTGTCTGTGTAGTACAGTCTGAGCATTGAGTTACAGTGAGATGTGTTGCATGTGTATGTGCTAGTATGAACTGCACTTTGAGTCACAATGAGCCATGTGTGTTTGTGTGTGTGTGCTGGTGGAGGCTGATCATTGAATCACAGTTATGTGTTTGTGTGTGTGTGCTGGTATGGGTTTTTCATTGAGTCACGGACTTGTATGTGTGTGTGTGTGCATGTGTGTGTGTTGCTAAGATTTACTTCAGTCACAGTGAGCCTTGTGAGTGTATAGGCTGTGAATTGAGTCACAGTGTGTTATGTGTGAGTGTGTCTGTGTGTGTGCTGGTAAAGACAGTGCATTGAGTCACAATAAGTTGTGTGTGTGTTAATATTCTCATATAGACTGTGCATTGAGTAACAGTGAGCAAGTGTGTGTGAGTTTGTGGGAGTGTATGAGCACTGGTATGGGTGGAGCCTTGAATCAGTAAGGGGTGTGTGTGTGTATTCGTTTGGTCTTTGCATTGAGTCACTAAGGTGTATATGTGTGTGTGTGTGGTGTTATAGACTGTGCATTGAGTCAGAGTGAGCCGTGAGTGTGTGTGTACGAGAGTGTGTGTGCTGGTGGGCTTTTGTTGATGCACTGGTGTGTGTGCATGTGTGTCTGTTGTGCTACAGACTGCATTGAGTCACAGTGAGACATGTTTGTGGGTGCTGGTATAGGCGATTGATTGAGTCACAGTGATCCATTTGTGTGTGCGTGTTAGTATGCGTGTGTTCTTGTTTAGGTTGTGCATTGAGTCACACTGAGGTGTGTGTGTACCCTTGAGTGTGTTGGTATAGATTGTGCATAGAATCACAGTAACATATGTGTGTGTGTGTGCTGGTAAAATCTGAGCATTGAGTCACACTGTCGTGTGTGGTGTGTGTCTGTATGTACTTGTATGGACTGTACATTGAGTCACAGTGAGCATGTGTGTGTGTGTGTGTGTGTGTGTGCACTGGTATGCCTTGAACACTGAATCAGCTAGGTGTGTGTGTGTGCTCATACTGGCTTTGAGTTGAGTCACTGAGTTCTATGTGTGTCTGTGTAGGAGGGGGGCTACAGACTATGCATTTAGTCACACTGACACGTTTGTGTACGTGAGTGTGTGTTGTGGCATGTGATTTCATTGAGTCACTGGAGTTTGTGTGTGTGTGTGTGTGGTGTTACAGACTGCATTGAGTCACAGTGAGGCGTGTGTGCGTATGATGGCATAGGCAATTGATTGAGTCACAGTGACGCATGTGTGTGTGTTCTCATATAGGCTGTGCATTGAATCACAGTGAGACATGTATCTGTGAGTGTGTGTTTGTGTGTGCCAGTATATGGTGTGTATTGAGTCACACTGAGGTGTGTGCGTGTGTGTATGTGTTGTTATAGATTGTGCATTGAGTCAGAGTGCCGTGTCAGTGTGTGCATGCTGGTATAGACTATGCACTGAATCAGGGTGAGGGGTGTGTGTGTCTGTGTGTTCTGGTATAGGCGGACCATTGAGTCACACTGAGGTGTGTGTGTGTGTCTGTGTGTGTGTGTGTGTGCTGGTACAGCCTGTGCATTAATCACAGTCAGTTGTGTGTGTATGTTCACCTACAAGTTGCACTTTGTGTCACAGTGTGTCTGTGTGTGATATTATACGGTATACACTGAGTCAAAGGGAGCTGTGGGGGGGGCTGATGTGCTCTTATAGACTTTGCATTGAGTCACACTGAGTTGTGTGTTTGAAAGTCTGTCTGTGTGTGTGTGTGTGTGTGTGTAGAGGTAAACGCTGTGTACTGACTCACAGTGAGCATTGTGTGCTTCTGTGTGTGTGTATGTCTGCTAGCTTAGACTGTACACAGAGTCCTAGGGAGCCTTGTGTGTGTGTGTGTGTGTGTGTGTTGGTAAAGACTGTGCATTGGGTCGCAGTGAGCTGTCTTTGTCTGTGTGTGTGACTGCTGGTGTAGGCTGTGCATTGATTCAAGTTGAGCTGTGAGGGTGTGTGTGGTGTTGATATGGACGGTGCACTGTGTCACACTGAGTTGCGTGTGTGTGCTTGTATAATCTGAGCGTTGAGTCACACTGAGGTTTGTGCTTCGTGTCTGAAGGTAGTTGTATGGAATGTGCCTTGGGTCACAATGAATTGTGTATGTGTACGTTTTTGTGTGTACTTGGTGGTGTAGAGTCTGTATTGAGTCACACTAAGTTGTGAGTGTGTGTGTGTGATGGTATAGGATGTGCATTGAGTCACAAAGCCGTGTGTGTGTGTCTGTGCTGGGATAGGCTGTGCATTGATTCACAGTGAGCCTTGTGTATGAGCTAGTACGGATTGTGCATTAGTCAGTGAACCACGTGTGTGCTTTTCTGTGTTTGTCTGCTGATATAGGCTGTGAACTGAGTCACAGTGGGCCATGTGTGTTTGTGTCTGATGGTATAGGTGATTCATTGAGTCACAGTGAGCCATGTATGAGTGCGTGTTTGTGTGTGTGTGTGTTGTGCTATAGGGTGAGCATTGAGTCACAGTGTGCTGTGTGTGTGTTGTTGTCTGTGTGTGTAGTATAGTCTGAGCATTCAGTTACAGTGTGATGTGTTGCATGTGTTTCTGCTATTATGAAGTGTACATTGAGTCACAATGAGCCCTCTGTAATTGTGTGTGTGTTTGTGTGTGTTGGTAGAGGCTGTGCATTGAATCAGAATTAGGTGTTTATGTGTGTGCGGTGGTATGAGCTTTGCATTGTGTCATGGAGGTGTGTGTGTGTGTCTGTGTGTGTCTGCTGCTACAGATTTCATTGAGTCACAGTGAGCCTGGTGAGTGTCTGTGTGCTGATAGAGGCTGTGAATTGAGTCACATTTTCTTATATGTGTGTGATTGTGTGCTGGTATACACTGTGCATGGAGTCATAGTGAGCAGGTCTGTGTGTGTCTGTGTGTTTGTGCAGTAGTACAGAAGGAGCATTTAATCAGTTATGTGTGTGTGTGTATGTTCGTTTGGTCTTTGCATTGAGTCACTGAGGTGTACGTGTGTGTGTGTGTGGTGCGATAGATTGTGCATTGAGTCAGAATGAGCCGTGAGTGTGTGTGTATGAGAGTGTGTGTGCTGGTGGGATTTTGTTGCACTGGGGTGTGTGTGTGTGTGTACTGCTACAGACTGCATTGAGTCACAGTGAGACGTGTTTGTGTGTGCTGGTATAGGCGATTGATTCACAGTGATCCATTTGTGTGTGTGTGTTAGTATGCGTGTGTTCTTGTTTGGGCTGTGCATTGAGTCACACTGCGATGTGTGTGTATGCTTGTGTGTTTTGGTATAGATTGTGCATAGAATCACAATACCATATGTGTGTGTGTGTGCTGGTAAAATCTGAGCATTGAGTCACACTGTCCTGTGTGCTGTGTGTCTATGTACTTGTATGGACTGTGCATTGAGTCACAGTGAGCATGTGTGTGTGTTTGTGTGTGTGTGTGTGCACTGGTATGCTTTGAACCCTGAATCAGCGAGGGGTGTGTGTGTGTGTGCTCATATTGGCTTTGAGTTGAGTCACTGAAGTGTATGTGTGTCTGTTTAGGTGGGGGGCTACAGACTGTGAATTGAGTCACACTGAGTTGTTTGTGTACATGAGTGAGTGTTGTGTATGGGTTTTCATTGAGTCACTGGGTTTTGTGTGTGTGTGTGTGTGTGTTTGTAGTGCTACGGACTGCATTGGGTCACAGTGAGCTGTGTGTGTGTGTGCTTGCTGCTGTAGGCTGTGCATTGATTCAAGGTTAGCTGTCAGTGTGTGTGGTGCTGGAATGGAATGTGCACTGAGACACAGTCATCTGTGTGTGTGTGTGCATACATGTGTGCTGGAATCAGCTGTGCACTGCATCACTGTGAGCCATGTGTGTGTTTGTGTGTGTGTGCTGGAAAATCTGAGCATTGAGTTACACTGAGTTCTGTGCTGTGTGTCTGTATGTAGTGGTATGGCCTGTGCAAGGAATCAGTGAGCTGTGTGTGTGTGTGTTTGTGTATTTGGTGGTGTAGAGTCTGTATTGAGTCTCATGAAGCTGTGTGTGTGTGTGTGTGTGTGTGTGATGGTATAGGATGTGCATTGGGTCACAGAGCCGTATATATGTGTCTGAGCTGGTATAGGCAGTGCATTGACTCACAGTGAGTGTTGTGTATGTGCTACTACAGACTGTGCATTGAGTCAGTGATCAATTTTGTGTGTTTGTGTGATTGTCTGCTCATATAGGCTGTGCACTGTGTCACAGTAACCCATGTGTGTTTGTGGGAGTGTGTTTTTGAGTGATGGTATAAGTGGTTCATTGTGTCACAGTGAGCCATGTATGAGTGCATGTTTGTGTGTGTGTGTGTGTTCTGGTAGAGGCTAAGCATTGTGTCACAGTGTGCCATGTGTGTGTGTGGTTGTGTGTGTGTGTAGTACAGTCTGAACATTGATTTACAGTGAGATGTCTTGTATGTGTTTGTGCTTGTATGAACTATACGTTGAGTCAAAATGAGCCATGCGTGTGTGTGTGTGCTGGTAGAGGCTGAGCATTGAATCACAGTTAGGAGTTTGTTTGTGTGTACTGGTATGGGCTTTGCATTGAGTCACAGAGGTATGTGTGTGTTTGTGTGTGTCTATGTGTGTATGTCTGTGTTGCCACAGACTTCATTGTGTCAGAGTGAGCTTTATGAGTGTCTGTGTGCAGATACAGGCTGTGAATTGAGTCCCAGTGTGTTATGTGTGTGTGTGTGTGTGTGTGTGCTGGTATAGCCTGTGCATTGAGTCACAGTGAGCTGTGTGTGTGTGTGTTTGCTGGTGTAGGCTGTGCAGTGATTCAAGGTGACCTGTGATTGTGTGTGTTGAACAGGAACGGACTGTGCACTGAGTCACAGTGAGCCATGTGTGAGTGTGTGCATGTGTGTGAGCCAGTTTAGGATGTGCACTGAGTCACGGTGAGCTGTGTGTGTTTGTGTGTGTGTTCTGGTAAAATATGAGCATTGAGTCACACTGAGGGGTGTCCTGTGTGTCTGTATGTACTGGCATGGACTGTGAATGGAATCACAGTGAGCGCTGTGTGTGTGTATTTTGTTGTATAGAGTCTTTATTGAGTCACACTAAGCTGTGTGTGTGTATGTGTGTGTGTGTGATGGTATAGGTGGTTCATTGAGTCAGAGTGAGCCAAGTATGAGTGTGTGTGTGTGTTTTTGGGTAAAAGCTGAGCATTGCATCACAGGGTGTCATGTGTGTGTCTGTTGTTGTGTGTCTGTGTAGTACAGTCTGAGCATTGAGTTACAGTGAGATGTGTTGCATGTGTTTGTGCTAGTATGAACTGCACATTGAGTCACAATGAGCTATGTGTGTTTGTGTGTGTGTGCTGGTGGAGGCTGATCATTGAATCACAGTTATGTGTTTGTGTGTGTGTGCTGGTATGGGTTTTTCATTGAGTCACGGACTTGTATGTGTGTGTGTGTGCATGTGTGTGTGTTGCTAAGATTTACTTCAGTCACAGTGAGCCTTGTGAGTGTATAGGCTGTGAATTGAGTCACAGTGTGTTATGTGTGAGTGTGTCTGTGTGTGTGCTGGTAAAGACAGTGCATTGAGTCACAATAAGTTGTGTGTGTGTTAATATTCTCATATAGACTGTGCATTGAGTAACAGTGAGCAAGTGTGTGTGAGTTTGTGGGAGTGTATGAGCACTGGTATGGGTGGAGCCTTGAATCAGTAAGGGGTGTGTGTGTGTATTCGTTTGGTCTTTGCATTGAGTCACTAAGGTGTATATGTGTGTGTGTGTGGTGTTATAGACTGTGCATTGAGTCAGAGTGAGCCGTGAGTGTGTGTGTACGAGAGTGTGTGTGCTGGTGGGCTTTTGTTGATGCACTGGTGTGTGTGCATGTGTGTCTGTTGTGCTACAGACTGCATTGAGTCACAGTGAGACATGTTTGTGGGTGCTGGTATAGGCGATTGATTGAGTCACAGTGATCCATTTGTGTGTGCGTGTTAGTATGCGTGTGTTCTTGTTTAGGTTGTGCATTGAGTCACACTGAGGTGTGTGTGTATCCTTGAGTGTGTTGGTATAGATTGTGCATAGAATCACAGTAACATATGTGTGTGTGTGTGCTGGTAAAATCTGAGCATTGAGTCACACTGTCGTGTGTGGTGTGTGTCTGTATGTACTTGTATGGACTGTACATTGAGTCACAGTGAGCATGTGTGTGTGTGTGTGTGTGTGTGCACTGGTATGCCTTGAACACTGAATCAGCTAGGTGTGTGTGTGTGCTCATACTGGCTTTGAGTTGAGTCACTGAGTTCTATGTGTGTCTGTGTAGGAGGGGGGCTACAGACTATGCATTTAGTCACACTGACACGTTTGTGTACGTGAGTGTGTGTTGTGGCATGTGATTTCATTGAGTCACTGGAGTTTGTGTGTGTGTGTGTGTGGTGTTACAGACTGCATTGAGTCACAGTGAGGCGTGTGTGTGTATGATGGCATAGGCAATTGATTGAGTCACAGTGACGCATGTGTGTGTGTTCTCATATAGGCTGTGCATTGAATCACAGTGAGACATGTATCTGTGAGTTTGTGTTTGTGTGTGCTAGTATATGGTGTGTATTGAGTCACACTGAGGTGTGTGCATGTGCGTATGTGTTGTTATAGATTGTGCATTGAGTCAGAGTGCCGTGTCAGTGTGTGCATGCTGGTGTAGACTATGCACTGAATCAGGGTGAGGGGTGTGTGTGTCTGTGTGTTCTGGTATAGGCGGGCCATTGAGTCACACTGAGGTGTGTGTGTGTGTCTGTGTGAGTGTGTGTGTGCTGGTACAGCCTGTGCATTAATCACAGTCAGTTGTGTGTGTATGTTCACCTACAAGTTGCACTTTGTGTCACAGTGTGTCTGTGTGTGATATTATACGGTATACACTGAGTCAAAGGGAGCTGTGTGGGGGGGCTGATGTGCTCTTATAGACTTTGCATTGAGTCACACTGAGTTGTGTGTTTGAAAGTCTGTCTGTGTGTATGTGTGTGTGTAGAGGTATACGCTGTGTACTGACTCACAGTGAGCATTGTGTGCTTCTGTGTGTGTGTATGTCTTCTAGCTTAGACTGTGCACAGAGTCCCAGGGAGCCTTGTGTGTGTGTGTGTGTGTGTGTGTGTGTGTTGGTAAAGACTGTGCATTGGGTCGCAGTGAGCTGTCTTTGTCTGTGTGTGTGACTGCTGGTGTAGGCTGTGCATTGATTCAAGTTGAGCTGTGAGGGTGTGTGTGGTGTTGATATGGACGGTGCACTGTGTCACACTGAGTTGCGTGTGTGTGCTTGTATAATCTGAGCGTTGAGTCACACTGAGGTTTGTGCTTCGTGTCTGAAGGTAGTTGTATGGAATGTGCCTTGGGTCACAATGAATTGTGTATGTGTACGTTTTTGTGTGTACTTGGTGGTGTAGAGTCTGTATTGAGTCACACTAAGTTGTGAGTGTGTGTGTGTGATGGTATAGGATGTGCATTGAGTCACAAAGCCGTGTGTGTGTGTCTGTGCTGGGATAGGCTGTGCATTGATTCACAGTGAGCCTTGTGTATGAGCTAGTATGGATTGTGCATTAGTCAGTGAACCACGTGTGTGCTTTTCTGTGTTTGTCTGCTGATATAGGCTGTGAACTGAGTCACAGTGGGCCATGTGTGTTTGTGTCTGATGGTATAGGTGATTCATTGAGTCACAGTGAGCCATGTATGAGTGCGTGTTTGTGTGTGTGTGTGTTGTGCTATAGGGTGAGCATTGAGTCACAGTGTGCTGTGTGTGTTGTTGTCTGTGTGTGTAGTATAGTCTGAGCATTCAGTTACAGTGTGATGTGTTGCATGTGTTTCTGCTATTATGAAGTGTACATTGAGTCACAATGAGCCGTCTGTAATTGTGTGTGTGTTTGTGTGTGTTGGTAGAGGCTGTGCATTGAATCAGAATTAGGTGTTTATGTGTGTGCGGTGGTATGAGCTTTGCATTGTGTCATGGAGGTGTGTGTGTGTGTCTGTGTGTGTCTGCTGCTACAGATTTCATTGAGTCACAGTGAGCCTGGTGAGTGTCTGTGTGCTGATAGAGGCTGTGAATTGAGTCACATTTTCTTATATGTGTGTGATTGTGTGCTGGTATACACTGTGCATGGAGTCATAGTGAGCAGGTCTGTGTGTGTCTGTGTGTTTGTGCAGTAGTACAGAAGGAGCATTTAATCAGTTATGTGTGTGTGTGTATGTTCGTTTGGTCTTTGCATTGAGTCACTGAGGTGTACGTGTGTGTGTGTGGTGCGATAGATTGTGCATTGAGTCAGAATGAGCCGTGAGTGTGTGTGTATGAGAGTGTGTGTGCTGGTGGGATTTTGTTGCACTGGGGTGTGTGTGTGTGTGTACTGCTACAGACTGCATTGAGTCACAGTGAGACGTGTTTGTGTGTGCTGGTATAGGCGATTGATTCACAGTGATCCATTTGTGTGTGTGTGTTAGTATGCGTGTGTTCTTGTTTGGGCTGTGCATTGAGTCACACTGCGATGTGTGTGTATGCTTGTGTGTTTTGGTATAGATTGTGCATAGAATCACAATACCATATGTGTGTGTGTGTGCTGGTAAAATCTGAGCATTGAGTCACACTGTCCTGTGTGCTGTGTGTCTATGTACTTGAATGGACTGTGCATTGAGTCACAGTGAGCATGTGTGTGTGTTTGTGTGTGTGTGTGTGCTCATATTGGCTTTGAGTTGAGTCACTGAAGTGTATGTGTGTCTGTTTAGGTGGGGGGCTACAGACTGTGAATTGAGTCACACTGAGTTGTTTGTGTACATGAGTGAGTGTTGTGTATGGGTTTTCATTGAGTCACTGGGTTTTGTGTGTGTGTGTGTGTGTGTGTTTGTAGTGCTACGGACTGCATTGGGTCACAGTGAGCTGTGTGTGTGTGTGCTTGCTGCTGTAGGCTGTGCATTGATTCAAGGTTAGCTGTCAGTGTGTGTGGTGCTGGAATGGAATGTGCACTGAGACACAGTCATCTGTGTGTGTGTGTGCATACATGTGTGCTGGAATCAGCTGTGCACTGCATCACTGTGAGCCATGTGTGTGTTTGTGTGTGTGTGCTGGAAAATCTGAGCATTGAGTTACACTGAGTTCTGTGCTGTGTGTCTGTATGTAGTGGTATGGCCTGTGCAAGGAATCAGTGAGCTGTGTGTGTGTGTGTTTGTGTATTTGGTGGTGTAGAGTCTGTATTGAGTCTCATGAAGCTGTGTGTGTGTGTGTGTGTGTGTGTGTGATGGTATAGGATGTGCATTGGGTCACAGAGCCGTATATATGTGTCTGAGCTGGTATAGGCAGTGCATTGACTCACAGTGAGTGTTGTGTATGTGCTACTACAGACTGTGCATTGAGTCAGTGATCAATTTTGTGTGTTTGTGTGATTGTCTGCTCATATAGGCTGTGCACTGTGTCACAGTAACCCATGTGTGTTTGTGGGAGTGTGTTTTTGAGTGATGGTATAAGTGGTTCATTGTGTCACAGTGAGCCATGTATGAGTGCATGTTTGTGTGTGTGTGTGTGTTCTGGTAGAGGCTAAGCATTGTGTCACAGTGTGCCATGTGTGTGTGTGGTTGTGTGTGTGTGTAGTACAGTCTGAACATTGATTTACAGTGAGATGTCTTGTATGTGTTTGTGCTTGTATGAACTATACGTTGAGTCACAATGAGCCATGCGTGTGTGTGTGTGCTGGTAGAGGCTGAGCATTGAATCACAGTTAGGAGTTTGTTTGTGTGTACTGGTATGGGCTTTGCATTGAGTCACAGAGGTATGTGTGTGTTTGTGTGTGTCTATGTGTGTATGTCTGTGTTGCCACAGACTTCAATGTGTCAGAGTGAGCTTTATGAGTGTCTGTGTGCAGATACAGGCTGTGAATTGAGTCCCAGTGTGTTATGTGTGTGTGTGTGTGTGTGTGCTGGTATAGCCTGTGCATTGAGTCACAGTGAGCTGTGTGTGTGTGTGTTTGCTGGTGTAGGCTGTGCAGTGATTCAAGGTGACCTGTGATTGTGTGTGTTGAACAGGAACGGACTGTGCACTGAGTCACAGTGAGCCATGTGTGAGTGTGTGCATGTGTGTGAGCCAGTTTAGGATGTGCACTGAGTCACGGTGAGCTGTGTGTGTTTGTGTGTGTGTTCTGGTAAAATATGAGCATTGAGTCACACTGAGGGGTGTCCTGTGTGTCTGTATGTACTGGCATGGACTGTGAATGGAATCACAGTGAGCGCTGTGTGTGTGTATTTTGTTGTATAGAGTCTTTATTGAGTCACACTAAGCTGTGTGTGTGTATGTGTGTGTGTGATGGTATAGGTGGTTCATTGAGTCAGAGTGAGCCAAGTATGAGTGTGTGTGTGTGTTTTTGGGTAAAAGCTGAGCATTGCATCACAGGGTGTCATGTGTGTGTCTGTTGTTGTGTGTCTGTGTAGTACAGTCTGAGCATTGAGTTACAGTGAGATGTGTTGCATGTGTTTGTGCTAGTATGAACTGCACTTTGAGTCACAATGAGCCATGTGTGTTTGTGTGTGTGTGCTGGTGGAGGCTGATCATTGAATCACAGTTATGTGTTTGTGTGTGTGTGCTGGTATGGGCTTTTCATTGAGTCACGGACTTGTATGTGTGTGTGTGTGCATGTGTGTGTGTTGCTAAGATTTACTTCAGTCACAGTGAGCCTTGTGAGTGTATAGGCTGTGAATTGAGTCACAGTGTGTTATGTGTGAGTGTGTCTGTGTGTGTGCTGGTAAAGACAGTGCATTGAGTCACAATAAGTTGTGTGTGTGTTAATATTCTCATATAGACTGTGCATTGAGTCACAGTGAGCAAGTGTGTGTGAGTTTGTGGGAGTGTATGAGCACTGGTATGGGTGGAGCCTTGAATCAGTAAGGTGTGTGTGTGTGTATTCGTTTGGTCTTTGCATTGAGTCACTAAGGTGTATATGTGTGTGTGTGTGTGGTGTTATAGACTGTGCATTGAGTCAGAGTGAGCCGTGAGTGTGTGTGTACGAGAGTGTGTGTGCTGGTGGGCTTTTGTTGATGCACTGGTGTGTGTGCATGTGTGTCTGTTGTGCTACAGACTGCATTGAGTCACAGTGAGACATGTTTGTGGGTGCTGGTATAGGCAATTGATTGAGTCACAGTGATCCATTTGTGTGTGCGTGTTAGTATGCATGTGTTCTTGTTTAGGCTGTGCATTGAGTCACACTGAGGTGTGTGTGTATCCTTGAGTGTGTTGGTATAGATTGTGCATAGAATCACAGTACCATATGTGTGTGTGTGTGCTGCTAAAATCTGAGCATTGAGTCACACTGTCGTGTGTGGTGTGTGTCTGTATGTACTTGTATGGACTGTACATTGAGTCACAGTGAGCATGTGTGTGTGTGTGTGTGTGCGCACTGGTATGCCTTGAACACTGAATCAGCTAGGTGTGTGTGTGTGCTCATATTGGCTTTGAGTTGAGTCACTGAGTTCTATGTGTGTCTGTGTAGGAGGGGGGCTACAGACTATGCATTTAGTCACACTGACACGTTTGTGTACGTGAGTGTGTGTTGTGGTATGTGATTTCATTGAGTCACTGGAGTTTGTGTGTGTGTGTGTGGTGTTACAGACTGCATTGAGTCACAGTGAGGCGTGTGTGTGTATGATGGCATAGGCAATTGATTGAGTCACAGTGACGCATGTGTGTGTGTTCTCATATAGGCTGTGCATTGAATCACAGTGAGACATGTATCTGTGAGTGTGTGTTTGTGTGTGCTAGTATATGGTGTGTATTGAGTCACACTGAGGTGTGTGTGTGTGTGTATGTGTTGTTATAGATTGTGCATTGAGTCAGAGTGCCGTGTCAGTGTGTGCATGCTGGTATAGACTATGCACTGAATCAGGGTGAGGGGTGTGTGTGTCTGTGTGTTCTGGTATAGGCGGACCATTGAGTCACACTGAGGTGTGTGTGTGTGTCTGTGTGTGTGTGTGTGTGCTGGTACAGCCTGTGCATTAATCACAGTCAGTTGTGTGTGTATGTTCACCTACAAGTTGCACTTTGTGTCACAGTGTGTCTGTGTGTGATATTATACGGTATACACTGAGTCAAAGGGAGCTGTGTGGGGGGGCTGATGTGCTCTTATAGACTTTGCATTGAGTCACACTGAGTTGTGTGTTTGAAAGTCTGTCTGTGTGTGTGTGTGTGTGTGTGTAGAGGTAAACGCTGTGTACTGACTCACAGTGAGCATTGTGTGCTTCTGTGTGTGTGTATGTCTGCTAGCTTAGACTGTGCACAGAGTCCTAGGGAGCCTTGTGTGTGTGTGTGTGTGTGTGTGTTGGTAAAGACTGTGCATTGGGTCGCAGTGAGCTGTCTTTGTCTGTGTGTGTGACTGCTGGTGTAGGCTGTGCATTGATTCAAGTTGAGCTGTGAGGGTGTGTGTGGTGTTGATATGGATGGTGCACTGTGTCACACTGAGTTGCGTGTGTGTGCTTGTATAATCTGAGCGTTGAGTCACACTGAGGTTTGTGCTTCGTGTCTGAAGGTAGTTGTATGGAATGTGCCTTGGGTCACAATGAATTGTGTATGTGTACGTTTTTGTGTGTACTTGGTGGTGTAGAGTCTGTATTGAGTCACACTAAGTTGTGAGTGTGTGTGTGTGATGGTATAGGATGTGCATTGAGTCACAAAGCCGTGTGTGTGTGTCTGTGCTGGGATAGGCTGTGCATTGATTCACAGTGAGCCTTGTGTATGAGCTAGTACGGATTGTGCATTAGTCAGTGAACCACGTGTGTGCTTTTCTGTGTTTGTCTGCTGATATAGGCTGTGAACTGAGTCACAGTGGGCCATGTGTGTTTGTGTCTGATGGTATAGGTGATTCATTGAGTCACAGTGAGCCATGTATGAGTGCGTGTTTGTGTGTGTGTGTGTTGTGCTATAGGGTGAGCATTGAGTCACAGTGTGCTGTGTGTGTGTTGTTGTCTGTGTGTGTAGTATAGTCTGAGCATTCAGTTACAGTGTGATGTGTTGCATGTGTTTCTGCTATTATGAAGTGTACATTGAGTCACAATGAGCCCTCTGTAATTGTGTGTGTGTTTGTGTGTGTTGGTAGAGGCTGTGCATTGAATCAGAATTAGGTGTTTATGTGTGTGCGGTGGTATGAGCTTTGCATTGTGTCATGGAGGTGTGTGTGTGTGTCTGTGTGTGTCTGCTGCTACAGATTTCATTGAGTCACAGTGAGCCTGGTGAGTGTCTGTGTGCTGATAGAGGCTGTGAATTGAGTCACATTTTCTTATATGTGTGTGATTGTGTGCTGGTATACACTGTGCATGGAGTCATAGTGAGCAGGTCTGTGTGTGTCTGTGTGTTTGTGCAGTAGTACAGAAGGAGCATTTAATCAGTTATGTGTGTGTGTGTATGTTCGTTTGGTCTTTGCATTGAGTCACTGAGGTGTACGTGTGTGTGTGTGTGGTGCGATAGATTGTGCATTGAGTCAGAATGAGCCGTGAGTGTGTGTGTATGAGAGTGTGTGTGCTGGTGGGATTTTGTTGCACTGGGGTGTGTGTGTGTGTGTACTGCTACAGACTGCATTGAGTCACAGTGAGACGTGTTTGTGTGTGCTGGTATAGGCGATTGATTCACAGTGATCCATTTGTGTGTGTGTGTTAGTATGCGTGTGTTCTTGTTTGGGCTGTGCATTGAGTCACACTGCGATGTGTGTGTATGCTTGTGTGTTTTGGTATAGATTGTGCATAGAATCACAATACCATATGTGTGTGTGTGTGCTGGTAAAATCTGAGCATTGAGTCACACTGTCCTGTGTGCTGTGTGTCTATGTACTTGAATGGACTGTGCATTGAGTCACAGTGAGCATGTGTGTGTGTTTGTGTGTGTGTGTGTGCACTGGTATGCTTTGAACCCTGAATCAGCGAGGGGTGTGTGTGTGTGTGCTCATATTGGCTTTGAGTTGAGTCACTGAAGTGTATGTGTGTCTGTTTAGGTGGGGGGCTACAGACTGTGAATTGAGTCACACTGAGTTGTTTGTGTACATGAGTGAGTGTTGTGTATGGGTTTTCATTGAGTCACTGGGTTTTGTGTGTGTGTGTGTGTGTTTGTAGTGCTACGGACTGCATTGGGTCACAGTGAGCTGTGTGTGTGTGTGCTTGCTGCTGTAGGCTGTGCATTGATTCAAGGTTAGCTGTCAGTGTGTGTGGTGCTGGAATGGAATGTGCACTGAGACAGTCATCTGTGTGTGTGTGTGCATACATGTGTGCTGGAATCAGCTGTGCACTGCATCACTGTGAGCCATGTGTGTGTTTGTGTGTGTGTGCTGGAAAATCTGAGCATTGAGTTACACTGAGTTCTGTGCTGTGTGTCTGTATGTAGTGGTATGGCCTGTGCAAGGAATCAGTGAGCTGTGTGTGTGTGTTTGTGTATTTGGTGGTGTAGAGTCTGTATTGAGTCTCATTAACCTGTGTGTGTGTGTGTGTGTGTGTGTGATGGTATAGGATGTGCATTGGGTCACAGAGCCGTATATATGTGTCTGAGCTGGTATAGGCAGTGCATTGACTCACAGTGAGTGTTGTGTATGTGCTACTACAGACTGTGCATTGAGTCAGTGATCAATTTTGTGTGTTTGTGTGATTGTCTGCTCATATAGGCTGTGCACTGTGTCACAGTAACCCATGTGTGTTTGTGGGAGTGTGTTTTTGAGTGATGGTATAAGTGGTTCATTGTGTCACAGTGAGCCATGTATGAGTGCATGTTTGTGTGTGTGTGTGTGTTCTGGTAGAGGCTAAGCATTGTGTCACAGTGTGCCATGTGTGTGTGTGGTTGTGTGTGTGTGTAGTACAGTCTGAACATTGATTTACAGTGAGATGTCTTGTATGTGTTTGTGCTTGTATCAACTATACGTTGAGTCACAATGAGCCATGCGTGTGTGTGTGTGCTGGTAGAGGCTGAGCATTGAATCACAGTTAGGAGTTTGTTTGTGTGTACTGGTATGGGCTTTGCATTGAGTCACAGAGGTATGTGTGTGTTTGTGTGTGTCTATGTGTGTATGTCTGTGTTGCCACAGACTTCATTGTGTCAGAGTGAGCTTTATGAGTGTCTGTGTGCAGATACAGGCTGTGAATTGAGTCCCAGTGTGTTATGTGTGTGTGTGTGTGTGTGTGTGCTGGTATAGCCTGTGCATTGAGTCACAGTGAGCTGTGTGTGTGTGTGTTTGCTGGTGTAGGCTGTGCAGTGATTCAAGGTGACCTGTGATTGTGTGTGTTGAACAGGAACGGACTGTGCACTGAGTCACAGTGAGCCATGTGTGAGTGTGTGCATGTGTGTGAGCCAGTTTAGGATGTGCACTGAGTCACGGTGAGCTGTGTGTGTTTGTGTGTGTGTTCTGGTAAAATATGAGCATTGAGTCACACTGAGGGGTGTCCTGTGTGTCTGTATGTACTGGCATGGACTGTGAATGGAATCACAGTGAGCGCTGTGTGTGTGTATTTTGTTGTATAGAGTCTTTATTGAGTCACACTAAGCTGTGTGTGTGTATGTGTGTGTGTGTGATGGTATAGGTGGTTCATTGAGTCAGAGTGAGCCAAGTATGAGTGTGTGTGTGTGTTTTTGGGTAAAAGCTGAGCATTGCATCACAGGGTGTCATGTGTGTGTCTGTTGTTGTGTGTCTGTGTAGTACAGTCTGAGCATTGAGTTACAGTGAGATGTGTTGCATGTGTTTGTGCTAGTATGAACTGCACATTGAGTCACAACGAGCCATGTGTGTTTGTGTGTGTGTGCTGGTGGAGGCTGATCATTGAATCACAGTTACGTGTTTGTGTGTGTGTGCTGGTATGGGATTTTCATTGAGTCACGGACTTGTATGTGTGTGTGTGTGCATGTGTGTGTGTTGCTAAGATTTACTTCAGTCACAGTGAGCCTTGTGAGTGTATAGGCTGTGAATTGAGTCACAGTGTGTTATGTGTGAGTGTGTCTGTGTGTGTGCTGGTAAAGACAGTGCATTGAGTCACAATAAGTTGTGTGTGTGTTAATATTCTCATATAGACTGTGCATTGAGTAACAGTGAGCAAGTGTGTGTGAGTTTGTGGGAGTGTATGAGCACTGGTATGGGTGGAGCCTTGAATCAGTAAGGTGTGTGTGTGTGTATTCGTTTGGTCTTTGCATTGAGTCACTAAGGTGTATATGTGTGTGTGTGTGGTGTTATAGACTGTGCATTGAGTCAGAGTGAGCCGTGAGTGTGTGTGTACGAGAGTGTGTGTGCTGGTGGGCTTTTGTTGATGCACTGGTGTGTGTGCATGTGTGTCTGTTGTGCTACAGACTGCATTGAGTCACAGTGAGACATGTTTGTGGGTGCTGGTATAGGCAATTGATTGAGTCACAGTGATCCATTTGTGTGTGCGTGTTAGTATGCGTGTGTTCTTGTTTAGGCTGTGCATTGAGTCACACTGAGGTGTGTGTGTATCCTTGAGTGTGTTGGTATAGATTGTGCATAGAATCACAGTACCATATGTGTGTGTGTGTGCTGCTAAAATCTGAGCATTGAGTCACACTGTCGTGTGTGGTGTGTGTCTGTATGTACTTGTATGGACTGTACATTGAGTCACAGTGAGCATGTGTGTGTGTGTGTGTGTGTGCGCACTGGTATGCCTTGAACACTGAATCAGCTAGGTGTGTGTGTGTGCTCATATTGGCTTTGAGTTGAGTCACTGAGTTCTATGTGTGTCTGTGTAGGAGGGGGGCTACAGACTATGCATTTAGTCACACTGACACGTTTGTGTACGTGAGTGTGTGTTGTGGTATGTGATTTCATTGAGTCACTGGAGTTTGTGTGTGTGTGTGTGGTGTTACAGACTGCATTGAGTCACAGTGAGGCGTGTGTGTGTATGATGGCATAGGCAATTGATTGAGTCACAGTGACGCATGTGTGTGTGTTCTCATATAGGTTGTGCATTGAATCACAGTGAGACATGTATCTGTGAGTGTGTGTTTGTGTGTGCTAGTATATGGTGTGTATTGAGTCACACTGAGGTGTGTGTGTGTGTGTATGTGTTGTTATAGATTGTGCATTGAGTCAGAGTGCCGTGTCAGTGTGTGCATGCTGGTATAGACTATGCACTGAATCAGGGTGAGGGGTGTGTGTGTCTGTGTGTTCTGGTATAGGCGGACCATTGAGTCACACTGAGGTGTGTGTGTGTGTCTGTGTGTGTGTGTGTGTGCTGGTACAGCCTGTGCATTAATCACAGTCAGTTGTGTGTGTATGTTCACCTACAAGTTGCACTTTGTGTCACAGTGTGTCTGTGTGTGATATTATACGGTATACACTGAGTCAAAGGGAGCTGTGTGGGGGGGCTGATGTGCTCTTATAGACTTTGCATTGAGTCACACTGAGTTGTGTGTTTGAAAGTCTGTCTGTGTGTGTGTGTGTGTGTGTGTAGAGGTAAACGCTGTGTACTGACTCACAGTGAGCATTGTGTGCTTCTGTGTGTGTGTATGTCTGCTAGCTTAGACTGTGCACAGAGTCCTAGGGAGCCTTGTGTGTGTGTGTGTGTGTTGGTAAAGACTGTGCATTGCGTTGCAGTGAGCTGTCTTTGTCTGTGTGTGTGACTGCTGGTGTAGGCTGTGCGTTGATTCAAGTTGAGCTGTGAGGGTGTGTGTGGTGTTGATATGGATGGTACACTGTGTCACACTGAGTTGCGTGTGTGTGCTTGTATAATCTGAGCGTTGAGTCACACTGAGGTTTGTGCTTCGTGTCTGAAGGTAGTTGTATGGAATGTGCCTTGGGTCACAATGAATTGTGTATGTGTACGTTTTTGTGTGTACTTGGTGGTGTAGAGTCTGTATTGAGTCACACTAAGTTGTGAGTGTGTGTGTGTGATGGTATAGGATGTGCATTGAGTCACAAAGCCGTGTGTGTGTGTCTGTGCTGGGATAGGCTGTGCATTGATTCACAGTGAGCCTTGTGTATGAGCTAGTACGGATTGTGCATTAGTCAGTGAACCACGTGTGTGCTTTTCTGTGTTTGTCTGCTGATATAGGCTGTGAACTGAGTCACAGTGGGCCATGTGTGTTTGTGTCTGATGGTATAGGTGATTCATTGAGTCACAGTGAGCCATGTATGAGTGCGTGTTTGTGTGTGTGTGTGTTGTGCTATAGGGTGAGCATTGAGTCACAGTGTGCTGTGTGTGTGTTGTTGTCTGTGTGTGTAGTATAGTCTGAGCATTCAGTTACAGTGTGATGTGTTGCATGTGTTTCTGCTATTATGAAGTGTACATTGAGTCACAATGAGCCCTCTGTAATTGTGTGTGTGTTTGTGTGTGTTGGTAGAGGCTGTGCATTGAATCAGAATTAGGTGTTTATGTGTGTGCGGTGGTATGAGCTTTGCATTGTGTCATGGAGGTGTGTGTGTGTGTCTGTGTGTGTCTGCTGCTACAGATTTCATTGAGTCACAGTGAGCCTGGTGAGTGTCTGTGTGCTGATAGAGGCTGTGAATTGAGTCACATTTTCTTATATGTGTGTGATTGTGTGCTGGTATACACTGTGCATGGAGTCATAGTGAGCAGGTCTGTGTGTGTCTGTGTGTTTGTGCAGTAGTACAGAAGGAGCATTTAATCAGTTATGTGTGTGTGTGTATGTTCGTTTGGTCTTTGCATTGAGTCACTGAGGTGTACGTGTGTGTGTGTGTGGTGCGATAGATTGTGCATTGAGTCAGAATGAGCCGTGAGTGTGTGTGTATGAGAGTGTGTGTGCTGGTGGGATTTTGTTGCACTGGGGTGTGTGTGTGTGTGTACTGCTACAGACTGCATTGAGTCACAGTGAGACGTGTTTGTGTGTGCTGGTATAGGCGATTGATTCACAGTGATCCATTTGTGTGTGTGTGTTAGTATGCGTGTGTTCTTGTTTGGGCTGTGCATTGAGTCACACTGCGATGTGTGTGTATGCTTGTGTGTTTTGGTATAGATTGTGCATAGAATCACAATACCATATGTGTGTGTGTGTGCTGGTAAAATCTGAGCATTGAGTCACACTGTCCTGTGTGCTGTGTGTCTATGTACTTGAATGGACTGTGCATTGAGTCACAGTGAGCATGTGTGTGTGTTTGTGTGTGTGTGTGTGCACTGGTATGCTTTGAACCCTGAATCAGCGAGGGGTGTGTGTGTGTGTGCTCATATTGGCTTTGAGTTGAGTCACTGAAGTGTATGTGTGTCTGTTTAGGTGGGGGGCTACAGACTGTGAATTGAGTCACACTGAGTTGTTTGTGTACATGAGTGAGTGTTGTGTATGGGTTTTCATTGAGTCACTGGGTTTTGTGTGTGTGTGTGTGTGTTTGTAGTGCTACGGACTGCATTGGGTCACAGTGAGCTGTGTGTGTGTGTGCTTGCTGCTGTAGGCTGTGCATTGATTCAAGGTTAGCTGTCAGTGTGTGTGGTGCTGGAATGGAATGTGCACTGAGACAGTCATCTGTGTGTGTGTGTGCATACATGTGTGCTGGAATCAGCTGTGCACTGCATCACTGTGAGCCATGTGTGTGTTTGTGTGTGTGTGCTGGAAAATCTGAGCATTGAGTTACACTGAGTTCTGTGCTGTGTGTCTGTATGTAGTGGTATGGCCTGTGCAAGGAATCAGTGAGCTGTGTGTGTGTGTTTGTGTATTTGGTGGTGTAGAGTCTGTATTGAGTCTCATTAACCTGTGTGTGTGTGTGTGTGTGTGTGTGATGGTATAGGATGTGCATTGGGTCACAGAGCCGTATATATGTGTCTGAGCTGGTATAGGCAGTGCATTGACTCACAGTGAGTGTTGTGTATGTGCTACTACAGACTGTGCATTGAGTCAGTGATCAATTTTGTGTGTTTGTGTGATTGTCTGCTCATATAGGCTGTGCACTGTGTCACAGTAACCCATGTGTGTTTGTGGGAGTGTGTTTTTGAGTGATGGTATAAGTGGTTCATTGTGTCACAGTGAGCCATGTATGAGTGCATGTTTGTGTGTGTGTGTGTGTTCTGGTAGAGGCTAAGCATTGTGTCACAGTGTGCCATGTGTGTGTGTGGTTGTGTGTGTGTGTAGTACAGTCTGAACATTGATTTACAGTGAGATGTCTTGTATGTGTTTGTGCTTGTATCAACTATACGTTGAGTCACAATGAGCCATGCGTGTGTGTGTGTGCTGGTAGAGGCTGAGCATTGAATCACAGTTAGGAGTTTGTTTGTGTGTACTGGTATGGGCTTTGCATTGAGTCACAGAGGTATGTGTGTGTTTGTGTGTGTCTATGTGTGTATGTCTGTGTTGCCACAGACTTCATTGTGTCAGAGTGAGCTTTATGAGTGTCTGTGTGCAGATACAGGCTGTGAATTGAGTCCCAGTGTGTTATGTGTGTGTGTGTGTGTGTGTGTGCTGGTATAGCCTGTGCATTGAGTCACAGTGAGCTGTGTGTGTGTGTGTTTGCTGGTGTAGGCTGTGCAGTGATTCAAGGTGACCTGTGATTGTGTGTGTTGAACAGGAACGGACTGTGCACTGAGTCACAGTGAGCCATGTGTGAGTGTGTGCATGTGTGTGAGCCAGTTTAGGATGTGCACTGAGTCACGGTGAGCTGTGTGTGTTTGTGTGTGTGTTCTGGTAAAATATGAGCATTGAGTCACACTGAGGGGTGTCCTGTGTGTCTGTATGTACTGGCATGGACTGTGAATGGAATCACAGTGAGCGCTGTGTGTGTGTATTTTGTTGTATAGAGTCTTTATTGAGTCACACTAAGCTGTGTGTGTGTATGTGTGTGTGTGTGATGGTATAGGTGGTTCATTGAGTCAGAGTGAGCCAAGTATGAGTGTGTGTGTGTGTTTTTGGGTAAAAGCTGAGCATTGCATCACAGGGTGTCATGTGTGTGTCTGTTGTTGTGTGTCTGTGTAGTACAGTCTGAGCATTGAGTTACAGTGAGATGTGTTGCATGTGTTTGTGCTAGTATGAACTGCACATTGAGTCACAACGAGCCATGTGTGTTTGTGTGTGTGTGCTGGTGTAGGCTGATCATTGAATCACAGTTACGTGTTTGTGTGTGTGTGCTGGTATGGGATTTTCATTGAGTCACGGACTTGTATGTGTGTGTGTGTGCATGTGTGTGTGTTGCTAAGATTTACTTCAGTCACAGTGAGCCTTGTGAGTGTATAGGCTGTGAATTGAGTCACAGTGTGTTATGTGTGAGTGTGTCTGTGTGTGTGCTGGTAAAGACAGTGCATTGAGTCACAATAAGTTGTGTGTGTGTTAATATTCTCATATAGACTGTGCATTGAGTAACAGTGAGCAAGTGTGTGTGAGTTTGTGGGAGTGTATGAGCACTGGTATGGGTGGAGCCTTGAATCAGTAAGGTGTGTGTGTGTGTATTCGTTTGGTCTTTGCATTGAGTCACTAAGGTGTATATGTGTGTGTGTGTGGTGTTATAGACTGTGCATTGAGTCAGAGTGAGCCATGAGTGTGTGTGTACGAGAGTGTGTGTGCTGGTGGGCTTTTGTTGATGCACTGGTGTGTGTGCATGTGTGTCTGTTGTGCTACAGACTGCATTGAGTCACAGTGAGACATGTTTGTGGGTGCTGGTATAGGCAATTGATTGAGTCACAGTGATCCATTTGTGTGTGCGTGTTAGTATGCGTGTGTTCTTGTTTAGGCTGTGCATTGAGTCACACTGAGGTGTGTGTGTATCCTTGAGTGTGTTGGTATAGATTGTGCATAGAATCACAGTACCATATGTGTGTGTGTGTGCTGCTAAAATCTGAGCATTGAGTCACACTGTCGTGTGTGGTGTGTGTCTGTATGTACTTGTATGGACTGTACATTGAGTCACAGTGAGCATGTGTGTGTGTGTGTGTGTGTGCGCACTGGTATGCCTTGAACACTGAATCAGCTAGGTGTGTGTGTGTGCTCATATTGGCTTTGAGTTGAGTCACTGAGTTCTATGTGTGTCTGTGTAGGAGGGGGGCTACAGACTATGCATTTAGTCACACTGACACGTTTGTGTACGTGAGTGTGTGTTGTGGTATGTGATTTCATTGAGTCACTGGAGTTTGTGTGTGTGTGTGTGGTGTTACAGACTGCATTGAGTCACAGTGAGGCGTGTGTGTGTATGATGGCATAGGCAATTGATTGAGTCACAGTGACGCATGTGTGTGTGTTCTCATATAGGCTGTGCATTGAATCACAGTGAGACATGTATCTGTGAGTGTGTGTTTGTGTGTGCTAGTATATGGTGTGTATTGAGTCACACTGAGGTGTGTGTGTGTGTGTATGTGTTGTTATAGATTGTGCATTGAGTCAGAGTGCCGTGTCAGTGTGTGCATGCTGGTATAGACTATGCACTGAATCAGGGTGAGGGGTGTGTGTGTCTGTGTGTTCTGGTACAGGCGGACCATTGAGTCACACTGAGGTGTGTGTGTGTGTCTGTGTGTGTGTGTGTGTGCTGGTACAGCCTGTGCATTAATCACAGTCAGTTGTGTGTGTATGTTCACCTACAAGTTGCACTTTGTGTCACAGTGTGTCTGTGTGTGATATTATACGGTATACACTGAGTCAAAGGGAGCTGTGTGGGGGGGCTGATGTGCTCTTATAGACTTTGCATTGAGTCACACTGAGTTGTGTGTTTGAAAGTCTGTCTGTGTGTGTGTGTGTGTGTGTAGAGGTAAACGCTGTGTACTGACTCACAGTGAGCATTGTGTGCTTCTGTGTGTGTGTATGTCTGCTAGCTTAGACTGTGCACAGAGTCCTAGGGAGCCTTGTGTGTGTGTGTGTGTGTTGGTAAAGACTGTGCATTGCGTTGCAGTGAGCTGTCTTTGTCTGTGTGTGTGACTGCTGGTGTAGGCTGTGCGTTGATTCAAGTTGAGCTGTGAGGGTGTGTGTGGTGTTGATATGGATGGTACACTGTGTCACACTGAGTTGCGTGTGTGTGCTTGTATAATCTGAGCGTTGAGTCACACTGAGGTTTGTGCTTCGTGTCTGAAGGTAGTTGTATGGAATGTGCCTTGGGTCACAATGAATTGTGTATGTGTACGTTTTTGTGTGTACTTGGTGGTGTAGAGTCTGTATTGAGTCACACTAAGTTGTGAGTGTGTGTGTGTGATGGTATAGGATGTGCATTGAGTCACAAAGCCGTGTGTGTGTGTCTGTGCTGGGATAGGCTGTGCATTGATTCACAGTGAGCCTTGTGTATGAGCTAGTACGGATTGTGCATTAGTCAGTGAACCACGTGTGTGCTTTTCTGTGTTTGTCTGCTGATATAGGCTGTGAACTGAGTCACAGTGGGCCATGTGTGTTTGTGTCTGATGGTATAGGTGATTCATTGAGTCACAGTGAGCCATGTATGAGTGCGTGTTTGTGTGTGTGTGTGTTGTGCTATAGGGTGAGCATTGAGTCACAGTGTGCTGTGTGTGTGTTGTTGTCTGTGTGTGTAGTATAGTCTGAGCATTCAGTTACAGTGTGATGTGTTGCATGTGTTTCTGCTATTATGAAGTGTACATTGAGTCACAATGAGCCCTCTGTAATTGTGTGTGTGTTTGTGTGTGTTGGTAGAGGCTGTGCATTGAATCAGAATTAGGTGTTTATGTGTGTGCGGTGGTATGAGCTTTGCATTGTGTCATGGAGGTGTGTGTGTGTGTCTGTGTGTGTCTGCTGCTACAGATTTCATTGAGTCACAGTGAGCCTGGTGAGTGTCTGTGTGCTGATAGAGGCTGTGAATTGAGTCACATTTTCTTATATGTGTGTGATTGTGTGCTGGTATACACTGTGCATGGAGTCATAGTGAGCAGGTCTGTGTGTGTCTGTGTGTTTGTGCAGTAGTACAGAAGGAGCATTTAATCAGTTATGTGTGTGTGTGTATGTTCGTTTGGTCTTTGCATTGAGTCACTGAGGTGTACGTGTGTGTGTGTGGTGCGATAGATTGTGCATTGAGTCAGAATGAGCCGTGAGTGTGTGTGTATGAGAGTGTGTGTGCTGGTGGGATTTTGTTGCACTGGGGTGTGTGTGTGTGTGTACTGCTACAGACTGCATTGAGTCACAGTGAGACGTGTTTGTGTGTGCTGGTATAGGCGATTGATTCACAGTGATCCATTTGTGTGTGTGTGTTAGTATGCGTGTGTTCTTGTTTGGGCTGTGCATTGAGTCACACTGCGATGTGTGTGTATGCTTGTGTGTTTTGGTATAGATTGTGCATAGAATCACAATACCATATGTGTGTGTGTGTGCTGGTAAAATCTGAGCATTGAGTCACACTGTCCTGTGTGCTGTGTGTCTATGTACTTGAATGGACTGCGCATTGAGTCACAGTGAGCATGTGTGTGTGTTTGTGTGTGTGCTCATATTGGCTTTGAGTTGAGTCACTGAAGTGTATGTGTGTCTGTTTAGGTGGGGGGCTACAGACTGTGAATTGAGTCACACTGAGTTGTTTGTGTACATGAGTGAGTGTTGTGTATGGGTTTTCATTGAGTCACTGGGTTTTGTGTGTGTGTGTGTGTGTGTTTGTAGTGCTACGGACTGCATTGGGTCACAGTGAGCTGTGTGTGTGTGTGCTTGCTGCTGTAGGCTGTGCATTGATTCAAGGTTAGCTGTCAGTGTGTGTGGTGCTGGAATGGAATGTGCACTGAGACAGTCATCTGTGTGTGTGTGTGCATACATGTGTGCTGGAATCAGCTGTGCACTGCATCACTGTGAGCCATGTGTGTGTTTGTGTGTGTGTGCTGGAAAATCTGAGCATTGAGTTACACTGAGTTCTGTGCTGTGTGTCTGTATGTAGTGGTATGGCCTGTGCAAGGAATCAGTGAGCTGTGTGTGTGTGTGTTTGTGTATTTGGTGGTGTAGAGTCTGTATTGAGTCTCATTAACCTGTGTGTGTGTGTGTGTGTGTGTGATGGTATAGGATGTGCATTGGGTCACAGAGCCGTATATATGTGTCTGAGCTGGTATAGGCAGTGCATTGACTCACAGTGAGTGTTGTGTATGTGCTACTACAGACTGTGCATTGAGTCAGTGATCAATTTTGTGTGTTTGTGTGATTGTCTGCTCATATAGGCTGTGCACTGTGTCACAGTAACCCATGTGTGTTTGTGGGAGTGTGTTTTTGAGTGATGGTATAAGTGGTTCATTGTGTCACAGTGAGCCATGTATGAGTGCATGTTTGTGTGTGTGTGTGTGTTCTGGTAGAGGCTAAGCATTGTGTCACAGTGTGCCATGTGTGTGTGTGGTTGTGTGTGTGTGTAGTACAGTCTGAACATTGATTTACAGTGAGATGTCTTGTATGTGTTTGTGCTTGTATCAACTATACGTTGAGTCACAATGAGCCATGCGTGTGTGTGTGTGCTGGTAGAGGCTGAGCATTGAATCACAGTTAGGAGTTTGTTTGTGTGTACTGGTATGGGCTTTGCATTGAGTCACAGAGGTATGTGTGTGTTTGTGTGTGTCTATGTGTGTATGTCTGTGTTGCCACAGACTTCATTGTGTCAGAGTGAGCTTTATGAGTGTCTGTGTGCAGATACAGGCTGTGAATTGAGTCCCAGTGTGTTATGTGTGTGTGTGTGTGTGTGTGCTGGTATAGCCTGTGCATTGAGTCACAGTGAGCTGTGTGTGTGTGTGTTTGCTGGTGTAGGCTGTGCAGTGATTCAAGGTGACCTGTGATTGTGTGTGTTGAACAGGAACGGACTGTGCACTGAGTCACAGTGAGCCATGTGTGAGTGTGTGCATGTGTGTGAGCCAGTTTAGGATGTGCACTGAGTCACGGTGAGCTGTGTTTGTGTGTGTGTTCTGGTAAAATATGAGCATTGAGTCACACTGAGGGGTGTCCTGTGTGTCTGTATGTACTGGCATGGACTGTGAATGGAATCACAGTGAGCGCTGTGTGTGTGTATTTTGTTGTATAGAGTCTTTATTGAGTCACACTAAGCTGTGTGTGTGTATGTGTGTGTGTGTGATGGTATAGGTGGTTCATTGAGTCAGAGTGAGCCAAGTATGAGTGTGTGTGTGTGTTTTTGGGTAAAAGCTGAGCATTGCATCACAGGGTGTCATGTGTGTGTCTGTTGTTGTGTGTCTGTGTAGTACAGTCTGAGCATTGAGTTACAGTGAGATGTGTTGCATGTGTTTGTGCTAGTATGAACTGCACATTGAGTCACAATGAGCCATGTGTGTTTGTGTGTGTGTGCTGGTGGAGGCTGATCATTGAATCACAGTTACGTGTTTGTGTGTGTGTGCTGGTATGGGTTTTTCATTGAGTCACGGACTTGTATGTGTTTGTGTGTGCATGTGTGTGTGTTGCTAAGATTTACTTCAGTCACAGTGAGCCTTGTGAGTGTATAGGCTGTGAATTGAGTCACAGTGTGTTATGTGTGAGTGTGTCTGTGTGTGTGCTGGTAAAGACAGTGCATTGAGTCACAATAAGTTGTGTGTGTGTTAATATTCTCATATAGACTGTGCATTGAGTAACAGTGAGCAAGTGTGTGTGAGTTTGTGGGAGTGTATGAGCACTGGTATGGGTGGAGCCTTGAATCAGTAAGGGGTGTGTGTGTGTATTCGTTTGGTCTTTGCATTGAGTCACTAAGGTGTATATGTGTGTGTGTGGTGTTATAGACTGTGCATTGAGTCAGAGTGAGCCGTGAGTGTGTGTGTACGAGAGTGTGTGTGCTGGTGGGCTTTTGTTGATGCACTGGTGTGTGTGCATGTGTGTCTGTTGTGCTACAGACTGCATTGAGTCACAGTGAGACATGTTTGTGGGTGCTGGTATAGGCGATTGATTGAGTCACAGTGATCCATTTGTGTGTGCGTGTTAGTATGCGTGTGTTCTTGTTTAGGTTGTGCATTGAGTCACACTGAGGTGTGTGTGTATCCTTGAGTGTGTTGGTATAGATTGTGCATAGAATCACAGTAACATATGTGTGTGTGTGTGCTGGTAAAATCTGAGCATTGAGTCACACTGTCGTGTGTGGTGTGTGTCTGTATGTACTTGTATGGACTGTACATTGAGTCACAGTGAGCATGTGTGTGTGTGTGTGTGTGTGCACTGGTATGCCTTGAACACTGAATCAGCTAGGTGTGTGTGTGTGCTCATACTGGCTTTGAGTTGAGTCACTGAGTTCTATGTGTGTCTGTGTAGGAGGGGGGCTACAGACTATGCATTTAGTCACACTGACACGTTTGTGTACGTGAGTGTGTGTTGTGGCATGTGATTTCATTGAGTCACTGGAGTTTGTGTGTGTGTGTGTGTGGTGTTACAGACTGCATTGAGTCACAGTGAGGCGTGTGTGTGTATGATGGCATAGGCAATTGATTGAGTCACAGTGAGGCATGTGTGTGTGTTCTCATATAGGCTGTGCATTGAATCACAGTGAGACATGTATCTGTGAGTTTGTGTTTGTGTGTGCTAGTATATGGTGTGTATTGAGTCACACTGAGGTGTGTGCATGTGCGTATGTGTTGTTATAGATTGTGCATTGAGTCAGAGTGCCGTGTCAGTGTGTGCATGCTGGTATAGACTATGCAAGGAATCAGAGTGAGGGGTGTGTGTGTCTGTGTGTTCTGGTATAGGCGGGCCATTGAGTCACACTGAGGTGTGTGTGTGTGTCTGTGTGTGTGTGTGTGTGCTGGTACAGCCTGTGCATTAATCACAGTCAGTTGTGTGTGTATGTTCACCTACAAGTTGCACTTTGTGTCACAGTGTGTCTGTGTGTGATATTATATGGTATACACTGAGTCAAAGGGAGCTGTGTGGGGGGGCTGATGTGCTCTTATAGACTTTGCATTGAGTCACACTGAGTTGTGTGTTTGAAAGTCTGTCTGTGTGTGTGTGTGTGTGTAGAGGTATACGCTGTGTACTGACTCACAGTGAGCATTGTGTGCTTCTGTGTGTGTGTATGTCTTCTAGCTTAGACTGTGCACAGAGTCCCAGGGAGCCTTGTGTGTGTGTGTGTGTGTGTGTGTGTTGGTAAAGACTGTGCATTGGGTCGCAGTGAGCTGTCTTTGTCTGTGTGTGTGACTGCTGGTGTAGGCTGTGCATTGATTCAAGTTGAGCTGTGAGGGTGTGTGTGGTGTTGATATGGACGGTGCACTGTGTCACACTGAGTTGCGTGTGTGTGCTTGTATAATCTGAGCGTTGAGTCACACTGAGGTTTGTGCTTCGTGTCTGAAGGTAGTTGTATGGAATGTGCCTTGGGTCACAATGAATTGTGTATGTGTACGTTTTTGTGTGTACTTGGTGGTGTAGAGTCTGTATTGAGTCACACTAAGTTGTGAGTGTGTGTGTGTGATGGTATAGGATGTGCATTGAGTCACAAAGCCGTGTGTGTGTGTCTGTGCTGGGATAGGCTGTGCATTGATTCACAGTGAGCCTTGTGTATGAGCTAGTATGGATTGTGCATTAGTCAGTGAACCACGTGTGTGCTTTTCTGTGTTTGTCTGCTGATATAGGCTGTGAACTGAGTCACAGTGGGCCATGTGTGTTTGTGTCTGATGGTATAGGTGATTCATTGAGTCACAGTGAGCCATGTATAAGTGCGTGTTTGTGTGTGTGTGTGTTGTGCTATAGGGTGAGCATTGAGTCACAGTGTGCTGTGTGTGTGTTGTTGTCTGTGTGTGTAGTATAGTCTGAGCATTCAGTTACAGTGTGATGTGTTGCATGTGTTTCTGCTATTATGAAGTGTACATTGAGTCACAATGAGCCCTCTGTAATTGTGTGTGTGTTTGTGTGTGTTGGTAGAGGCTGTGCATTGAATCAGAATTAGGTGTTTATGTGTGTGCGGTGGTATGAGCTTTGCATTGTGTCATGGAGGTGTGTGTGTGTGTCTGTGTGTGTCTGCTGCTACAGATTTCATTGAGTCACAGTGAGCCTGGTGAGTGTCTGTGTGCTGATAGAGGCTGTGAATTGAGTCACATTTTCTTATATGTGTGTGATTGTGTGCTGGTATACACTGTGCATGGAGTCATAGTGAGCAGGTCTGTGTGTGTCTGTGTGTTTGTGCAGTAGTACAGAAGGAGCATTTAATCAGTTATGTGTGTGTGTGTATGTTCGTTTGGTCTTTGCATTGAGTCACTGAGGTGTACGTGTGTGTGTGTGTGGTGCGATAGATTGTGCATTGAGTCAGAATGAGCCGTGAGTGTGTGTGTATGAGAGTGTGTGTGCTGGTGGGATTTTGTTGCACTGGGGTGTGTGTGTGTGTGTACTGCTACAGACTGCACTGTGTCACAGTGAGACGTGTTTGTGTGTGCTGGTATAGGCGATTGATTCACAATGATCCATTTGTGTGTGTGTGTTAGTATGCGTGTGTTCTTGTTTGGGCTGTGCATTGAGTCACACTGCGATGTGTGTGTATGCTTGTGTGTTTTGGTATAGATTGTGCATAGAATCACAGTACCATATGTGTGTGTGTGTGCTGGTAAAATCTGAGCATTGAGTCACACTGTCCTGTGTGCTGTGTGTCTATGTACTTGTATGGACTGTGCATTGAGTCACAGTGAGCATGTGTGTGTGTTTGTGTGTGTGTGTGTGCACTGGTATGCTTTGAACCCTGAATCAGCGAGGGGTGTGTGTGTGTGTGCTCATATTGGCTTTGAGTTGAGTCACTGAAGTGTATGTGTGTCTGTTTAGGTGGGGGGCTACAGACTGTGAATTGAGTCACACTGAGTTGTTTGTGTACATGAGTGAGTGTTGTGTATGGGTTTTCATTGAGTCACTGGGTTTTGTGTGTGTGTGTGTGTGTGTTTGTAGTGCTACGGACTGCATTGGGTCACAGTGAGCTGTGTGTGTGTGTGCTTGCTGCTGTAGGCTGTGCATTGATTCAAGGTTAGCTGTCAGTGTGTGTGGTGCTGGAATGGAATGTGCACTGAGACACAGTCATCTGTGTGTGTGTGTGCATACATGTGTGCTGGAATCAGCTGTGCACTGCATCACTGTGAGCCATGTGTGTGTTTGTGTGTGTGTGCTGGAAAATCTGAGCATTGAGTTACACTGAGTTCTGTGCTGTGTGTCTGTATGTAGTGGTATGGCCTGTGCAAGGAATCAGTGAGCTGTGTGTGTGTGTTTGTGTATTTGGTGGTGTAGAGTCTGTATTGAGTCTCATGAAGCTGTGTGTGTGTGTGTGTGTGTGTGTGATGGTATAGGATGTGCATTGGGTCACAGAGCCGTATATATGTGTCTGAGCTGGTATAGGCAGTGCATTGACTCACAGTGAGTGTTGTGTATGTGCTACTACAGACTGTGCATTGAGTCAGTGATCAATTTTGTGTGTTTGTGTGATTGTCTGCTCATATAGGCTGTGCACTGTGTCACAGTAACCCATGTGTGTTTGTGGGAGTGTGTTTTTGAGTGATGGTATAAGTGGTTCATTGTGTCACAGTGAGCCATGTATGAGTGCATGTTTGTGTGTGTGTGTGTGTTCTGGTAGAGGCTAAGCATTGTGTCACAGTGTGCCATGTGTGTGTGTGGTTGTGTGTGTGTGTAGTACAGTCTGAACATTGATTTACAGTGAGATGTCTTGTATGTGTTTGTGCTTGTATGAACTATACGTTGAGTCAAAATGAGCCATGCGTGTGTGTGTGTGCTGGTAGAGGCTGAGCATTGAATCACAGTTAGGAGTTTGTTTGTGTGTACTGGTATGGGCTTTGCATTGAGTCACAGAGGTATGTGTGTGTTTGTGTGTGTCTATGTGTGTATGTCTGTGTTGCCACAGACTTCATTGTGTCAGAGTGAGCTTTATGAGTGTCTGTGTGCAGATACAGGCTGTGAATTGAGTCCCAGTGTGTTATGTGTGTGTGTGTGTGTGTGTGTGCTGGTATAGCCTGTGCATTGAGTCACAGTGAGCTGTGTGTGTGTGTGTTTGCTGGTGTAGGCTGTGCAGTGATTCAAGGTGACCTGTGATTGTGTGTGTTGAACAGGAACGGACTGTGCACTGAGTCACAGTGAGCCATGTGTGAGTGTGTGCATGTGTGTGAGCCAGTTTAGGATGTGCACTGAGTCACGGTGAGCTGTGTGTGTTTGTGTGTGTGTTCTGGTAAAATATGAGCATTGAGTCACACTGAGGGGTGTCCTGTGTGTCTGTATGTACTGGCATGGACTGTGAATGGAATCACAGTGAGCGCTGTGTGTGTGTATTTTGTTGTATAGAGTCTTTATTGAGTCACACTAAGCTGTGTGTGTGTATGTGTGTGTGTGTGATGGTATAGGTGGTTCATTGAGTCAGAGTGAGCCAAGTATGAGTGTGTGTGTGTGTTTTTGGGTAAAAGCTGAGCATTGCATCACAGGGTGTCATGTGTGTGTCTGTTGTTGTGTGTCTGTGTAGTACAGTCTGAGCATTGAGTTACAGTGAGATGTGTTGCATGTGTTTGTGCTAGTATGAACTGCACATTGAGTCACAATGAGCTATGTGTGTTTGTGTGTGTGTGCTGGTGGAGGCTGATCATTGAATCACAGTTATGTGTTTGTGTGTGTGTGCTGGTATGGGTTTTTCATTGAGTCACGGACTTGTATGTGTGTGTGTGTGCATGTGTGTGTGTTGCTAAGATTTACTTCAGTCACAGTGAGCCTTGTGAGTGTATAGGCTGTGAATTGAGTCACAGTGTGTTATGTGTGAGTGTGTCTGTGTGTGTGCTGGTAAAGACAGTGCATTGAGTCACAATAAGTTGTGTGTGTGTTAATATTCTCATATAGACTGTGCATTGAGTAACAGTGAGCAAGTGTGTGTGAGTTTGTGGGAGTGTATGAGCACTGGTATGGGTGGAGCCTTGAATCAGTAAGGGGTGTGTGTGTGTATTCGTTTGGTCTTTGCATTGAGTCACTAAGGTGTATATGTGTGTGTGTGTGGTGTTATAGACTGTGCATTGAGTCAGAGTGAGCCGTGAGTGTGTGTGTACGAGAGTGTGTGTGCTGGTGGGCTTTTGTTGATGCACTGGTGTGTGTGCATGTGTGTCTGTTGTGCTACAGACTGCATTGAGTCACAGTGAGACATGTTTGTGGGTGCTGGTATAGGCGATTGATTGAGTCACAGTGATCCATTTGTGTGTGCGTGTTAGTATGCGTGTGTTCTTGTTTAGGTTGTGCATTGAGTCACACTGAGGTGTGTGTGTATCCTTGAGTGTGTTGGTATAGATTGTGCATAGAATCACAGTAACATATGTGTGTGTGTGTGCTGGTAAAATCTGAGCATTGAGTCACACTGTCGTGTGTGGTGTGTGTCTGTATGTACTTGTATGGACTGTACATTGAGTCACAGTGAGCATGTGTGTGTGTGTGTGTGTGTGTGCACTGGTATGCCTTGAACACTGAATCAGCTAGGTGTGTGTGTGTGCTCATACTGGCTTTGAGTTGAGTCACTGAGTTCTATGTGTGTCTGTGTAGGAGGGGGGCTACAGACTATGCATTTAGTCACACTGACACGTTTGTGTACGTGAGTGTGTGTTGTGGCATGTGATTTCATTGAGTCACTGGAGTTTGTGTGTGTGTGTGTGTGGTGTTACAGACTGCATTGAGTCACAGTGAGGCGTGTGTGTGTATGATGGCATAGGCAATTGATTGAGTCACAGTGACGCATGTGTGTGTGTTCTCATATAGGCTGTGCATTGAATCACAGTGAGACATGTATCTGTGAGTTTGTGTTTGTGTGTGCTAGTATATGGTGTGTATTGAGTCACACTGAGGTGTGTGCATGTGCGTATGTGTTGTTATAGATTGTGCATTGAGTCAGAGTGCCGTGTCAGTGTGTGCATGCTGGTGTAGACTATGCACTGAATCAGGGTGAGGGGTGTGTGTGTCTGTGTGTTCTGGTATAGGCGGGCCATTGAGTCACACTGAGGTGTGTGTGTGTGTCTGTGTGAGTGTGTGTGTGCTGGTACAGCCTGTGCATTAATCACAGTCAGTTGTGTGTGTATGTTCACCTACAAGTTGCACTTTGTGTCACAGTGTGTCTGTGTGTGATATTATACGGTATACACTGAGTCAAAGGGAGCTGTGTGGGGGGGCTGATGTGCTCTTATAGACTTTGCATTGAGTCACACTGAGTTGTGTGTTTGAAAGTCTGTCTGTGTGTATGTGTGTGTGTAGAGGTATACGCTGTGTACTGACTCACAGTGAGCATTGTGTGCTTCTGTGTGTGTGTATGTCTTCTAGCTTAGACTGTGCACAGAGTCCCAGGGAGCCTTGTGTGTGTGTGTGTGTGTGTGTGTGTGTGTTGGTAAAGACTGTGCATTGGGTCGCAGTGAGCTGTCTTTGTCTGTGTGTGTGACTGCTGGTGTAGGCTGTGCATTGATTCAAGTTGAGCTGTGAGGGTGTGTGTGGTGTTGATATGGACGGTGCACTGTGTCACACTGAGTTGCGTGTGTGTGCTTGTATAATCTGAGCGTTGAGTCACACTGAGGTTTGTGCTTCGTGTCTGAAGGTAGTTGTATGGAATGTGCCTTGGGTCACAATGAATTGTGTATGTGTACGTTTTTGTGTGTACTTGGTGGTGTAGAGTCTGTATTGAGTCACACTAAGTTGTGAGTGTGTGTGTGTGATGGTATAGGATGTGCATTGAGTCACAAAGCCGTGTGTGTGTGTCTGTGCTGGGATAGGCTGTGCATTGATTCACAGTGAGCCTTGTGTATGAGCTAGTATGGATTGTGCATTAGTCAGTGAACCACGTGTGTGCTTTTCTGTGTTTGTCTGCTGATATAGGCTGTGAACTGAGTCACAGTGGGCCATGTGTGTTTGTGTCTGATGGTATAGGTGATTCATTGAGTCACAGTGAGCCATGTATGAGTGCGTGTTTGTGTGTGTGTGTGTTGTGCTATAGGGTGAGCATTGAGTCACAGTGTGCTGTGTGTGTTGTTGTCTGTGTGTGTAGTATAGTCTGAGCATTCAGTTACAGTGTGATGTGTTGCATGTGTTTCTGCTATTATGAAGTGTACATTGAGTCACAATGAGCCGTCTGTAATTGTGTGTGTGTTTGTGTGTGTTGGTAGAGGCTGTGCATTGAATCAGAATTAGGTGTTTATGTGTGTGCGGTGGTATGAGCTTTGCATTGTGTCATGGAGGTGTGTGTGTGTGTCTGTGTGTGTCTGCTGCTACAGATTTCATTGAGTCACAGTGAGCCTGGTGAGTGTCTGTGTGCTGATAGAGGCTGTGAATTGAGTCACATTTTCTTATATGTGTGTGATTGTGTGCTGGTATACACTGTGCATGGAGTCATAGTGAGCAGGTCTGTGTGTGTCTGTGTGTTTGTGCAGTAGTACAGAAGGAGCATTTAATCAGTTATGTGTGTGTGTGTATGTTCGTTTGGTCTTTGCATTGAGTCACTGAGGTGTACGTGTGTGTGTGTGGTGCGATAGATTGTGCATTGAGTCAGAATGAGCCGTGAGTGTGTGTGTATGAGAGTGTGTGTGCTGGTGGGATTTTGTTGCACTGGGGTGTGTGTGTGTGTGTACTGCTACAGACTGCATTGAGTCACAGTGAGACGTGTTTGTGTGTGCTGGTATAGGCGATTGATTCACAGTGATCCATTTGTGTGTGTGTGTTAGTATGCGTGTGTTCTTGTTTGGGCTGTGCATTGAGTCACACTGCGATGTGTGTGTATGCTTGTGTGTTTTGGTATAGATTGTGCATAGAATCACAATACCATATGTGTGTGTGTGTGCTGGTAAAATCTGAGCATTGAGTCACACTGTCCTGTGTGCTGTGTGTCTATGTACTTGAATGGACTGTGCATTGAGTCACAGTGAGCATGTGTGTGTGTTTGTGTGTGTGTGTGTGCTCATATTGGCTTTGAGTTGAGTCACTGAAGTGTATGTGTGTCTGTTTAGGTGGGGGGCTACAGACTGTGAATTGAGTCACACTGAGTTGTTTGTGTACATGAGTGAGTGTTGTGTATGGGTTTTCATTGAGTCACTGGGTTTTGTGTGTGTGTGTGTGTGTGTGTTTGTAGTGCTACGGACTGCATTGGGTCACAGTGAGCTGTGTGTGTGTGTGCTTGCTGCTGTAGGCTGTGCATTGATTCAAGGTTAGCTGTCAGTGTGTGTGGTGCTGGAATGGAATGTGCACTGAGACACAGTCATCTGTGTGTGTGTGTGCATACATGTGTGCTGGAATCAGCTGTGCACTGCATCACTGTGAGCCATGTGTGTGTTTGTGTGTGTGTGCTGGAAAATCTGAGCATTGAGTTACACTGAGTTCTGTGCTGTGTGTCTGTATGTAGTGGTATGGCCTGTGCAAGGAATCAGTGAGCTGTGTGTGTGTGTGTTTGTGTATTTGGTGGTGTAGAGTCTGTATTGAGTCTCATGAAGCTGTGTGTGTGTGTGTGTGTGTGTGTGTGATGGTATAGGATGTGCATTGGGTCACAGAGCCGTATATATGTGTCTGAGCTGGTATAGGCAGTGCATTGACTCACAGTGAGTGTTGTGTATGTGCTACTACAGACTGTGCATTGAGTCAGTGATCAATTTTGTGTGTTTGTGTGATTGTCTGCTCATATAGGCTGTGCACTGTGTCACAGTAACCCATGTGTGTTTGTGGGAGTGTGTTTTTGAGTGATGGTATAAGTGGTTCATTGTGTCACAGTGAGCCATGTATGAGTGCATGTTTGTGTGTGTGTGTGTGTTCTGGTAGAGGCTAAGCATTGTGTCACAGTGTGCCATGTGTGTGTGTGGTTGTGTGTGTGTGTAGTACAGTCTGAACATTGATTTACAGTGAGATGTCTTGTATGTGTTTGTGCTTGTATGAACTATACGTTGAGTCACAATGAGCCATGCGTGTGTGTGTGTGCTGGTAGAGGCTGAGCATTGAATCACAGTTAGGAGTTTGTTTGTGTGTACTGGTATGGGCTTTGCATTGAGTCACAGAGGTATGTGTGTGTTTGTGTGTGTCTATGTGTGTATGTCTGTGTTGCCACAGACTTCAATGTGTCAGAGTGAGCTTTATGAGTGTCTGTGTGCAGATACAGGCTGTGAATTGAGTCCCAGTGTGTTATGTGTGTGTGTGTGTGTGTGTGCTGGTATAGCCTGTGCATTGAGTCACAGTGAGCTGTGTGTGTGTGTGTTTGCTGGTGTAGGCTGTGCAGTGATTCAAGGTGACCTGTGATTGTGTGTGTTGAACAGGAACGGACTGTGCACTGAGTCACAGTGAGCCATGTGTGAGTGTGTGCATGTGTGTGAGCCAGTTTAGGATGTGCACTGAGTCACGGTGAGCTGTGTGTGTTTGTGTGTGTGTTCTGGTAAAATATGAGCATTGAGTCACACTGAGGGGTGTCCTGTGTGTCTGTATGTACTGGCATGGACTGTGAATGGAATCACAGTGAGCGCTGTGTGTGTGTATTTTGTTGTATAGAGTCTTTATTGAGTCACACTAAGCTGTGTGTGTGTATGTGTGTGTGTGATGGTATAGGTGGTTCATTGAGTCAGAGTGAGCCAAGTATGAGTGTGTGTGTGTGTTTTTGGGTAAAAGCTGAGCATTGCATCACAGGGTGTCATGTGTGTGTCTGTTGTTGTGTGTCTGTGTAGTACAGTCTGAGCATTGAGTTACAGTGAGATGTGTTGCATGTGTTTGTGCTAGTATGAACTGCACTTTGAGTCACAATGAGCCATGTGTGTTTGTGTGTGTGTGCTGGTGGAGGCTGATCATTGAATCACAGTTATGTGTTTGTGTGTGTGTGCTGGTATGGGCTTTTCATTGAGTCACGGACTTGTATGTGTGTGTGTGTGCATGTGTGTGTGTTGCTAAGATTTACTTCAGTCACAGTGAGCCTTGTGAGTGTATAGGCTGTGAATTGAGTCACAGTGTGTTATGTGTGAGTGTGTCTGTGTGTGTGCTGGTAAAGACAGTGCATTGAGTCACAATAAGTTGTGTGTGTGTTAATATTCTCATATAGACTGTGCATTGAGTCACAGTGAGCAAGTGTGTGTGAGTTTGTGGGAGTGTATGAGCACTGGTATGGGTGGAGCCTTGAATCAGTAAGGTGTGTGTGTGTGTATTCGTTTGGTCTTTGCATTGAGTCACTAAGGTGTATATGTGTGTGTGTGTGTGGTGTTATAGACTGTGCATTGAGTCAGAGTGAGCCGTGAGTGTGTGTGTACGAGAGTGTGTGTGCTGGTGGGCTTTTGTTGATGCACTGGTGTGTGTGCATGTGTGTCTGTTGTGCTACAGACTGCATTGAGTCACAGTGAGACATGTTTGTGGGTGCTGGTATAGGCAATTGATTGAGTCACAGTGATCCATTTGTGTGTGCGTGTTAGTATGCATGTGTTCTTGTTTAGGCTGTGCATTGAGTCACACTGAGGTGTGTGTGTATCCTTGAGTGTGTTGGTATAGATTGTGCATAGAATCACAGTACCATATGTGTGTGTGTGTGCTGCTAAAATCTGAGCATTGAGTCACACTGTCGTGTGTGGTGTGTGTCTGTATGTACTTGTATGGACTGTACATTGAGTCACAGTGAGCATGTGTGTGTGTGTGTGTGTGCGCACTGGTATGCCTTGAACACTGAATCAGCTAGGTGTGTGTGTGTGCTCATATTGGCTTTGAGTTGAGTCACTGAGTTCTATGTGTGTCTGTGTAGGAGGGGGGCTACAGACTATGCATTTAGTCACACTGACACGTTTGTGTACGTGAGTGTGTGTTGTGGTATGTGATTTCATTGAGTCACTGGAGTTTGTGTGTGTGTGTGTGGTGTTACAGACTGCATTGAGTCACAGTGAGGCGTGTGTGTGTATGATGGCATAGGCAATTGATTGAGTCACAGTGACGCATGTGTGTGTGTTCTCATATAGGCTGTGCATTGAATCACAGTGAGACATGTATCTGTGAGTGTGTGTTTGTGTGTGCTAGTATATGGTGTGTATTGAGTCACACTGAGGTGTGTGTGTGTGTGTATGTGTTGTTATAGATTGTGCATTGAGTCAGAGTGCCGTGTCAGTGTGTGCATGCTGGTATAGACTATGCACTGAATCAGGGTGAGGGGTGTGTGTGTCTGTGTGTTCTGGTATAGGCGGACCATTGAGTCACACTGAGGTGTGTGTGTGTGTCTGTGTGTGTGTGTGTGTGCTGGTACAGCCTGTGCATTAATCACAGTCAGTTGTGTGTGTATGTTCACCTACAAGTTGCACTTTGTGTCACAGTGTGTCTGTGTGTGATATTATACGGTATACACTGAGTCAAAGGGAGCTGTGTGGGGGGGCTGATGTGCTCTTATAGACTTTGCATTGAGTCACACTGAGTTGTGTGTTTGAAAGTCTGTCTGTGTGTGTGTGTGTGTGTGTGTAGAGGTAAACGCTGTGTACTGACTCACAGTGAGCATTGTGTGCTTCTGTGTGTGTGTATGTCTGCTAGCTTAGACTGTGCACAGAGTCCTAGGGAGCCTTGTGTGTGTGTGTGTGTGTGTGTGTTGGTAAAGACTGTGCATTGGGTCGCAGTGAGCTGTCTTTGTCTGTGTGTGTGACTGCTGGTGTAGCCTGTGCATTGATTCAAGTTGAGCTGTGAGGGTGTGTGTGGTGTTGATATGGATGGTGCACTGTGTCACACTGAGTTGCGTGTGTGTGCTTGTATAATCTGAGCGTTGAGTCACACTGAGGTTTGTGCTTCGTGTCTGAAGGTAGTTGTATGGAATGTGCCTTGGGTCACAATGAATTGTGTATGTGTACGTTTTTGTGTGTACTTGGTGGTGTAGAGTCTGTATTGAGTCACACTAAGTTGTGAGTGTGTGTGTGTGATGGTATAGGATGTGCATTGAGTCACAAAGCCGTGTGTGTGTGTCTGTGCTGGGATAGGCTGTGCATTGATTCACAGTGAGCCTTGTGTATGAGCTAGTACGGATTGTGCATTAGTCAGTGAACCACGTGTGTGCTTTTCTGTGTTTGTCTGCTGATATAGGCTGTGAACTGAGTCACAGTGGGCCATGTGTGTTTGTGTCTGATGGTATAGGTGATTCATTGAGTCACAGTGAGCCATGTATGAGTGCGTGTTTGTGTGTGTGTGTGTTGTGCTATAGGGTGAGCATTGAGTCACAGTGTGCTGTGTGTGTGTTGTTGTCTGTGTGTGTAGTATAGTCTGAGCATTCAGTTACAGTGTGATGTGTTGCATGTGTTTCTGCTATTATGAAGTGTACATTGAGTCACAATGAGCCCTCTGTAATTGTGTGTGTGTTTGTGTGTGTTGGTAGAGGCTGTGCATTGAATCAGAATTAGGTGTTTATGTGTGTGCGGTGGTATGAGCTTTGCATTGTGTCATGGAGGTGTGTGTGTGTGTCTGTGTGTGTCTGCTGCTACAGATTTCATTGAGTCACAGTGAGCCTGGTGAGTGTCTGTGTGCTGATAGAGGCTGTGAATTGAGTCACATTTTCTTATATGTGTGTGATTGTGTGCTGGTATACACTGTGCATGGAGTCATAGTGAGCAGGTCTGTGTGTGTCTGTGTGTTTGTGCAGTAGTACAGAAGGAGCATTTAATCAGTTATGTGTGTGTGTGTATGTTCGTTTGGTCTTTGCATTGAGTCACTGAGGTGTACGTGTGTGTGTGTGTGGTGCGATAGATTGTGCATTGAGTCAGAATGAGCCGTGAGTGTGTGTGTATGAGAGTGTGTGTGCTGGTGGGATTTTGTTGCACTGGGGTGTGTGTGTGTGTGTACTGCTACAGACTGCATTGAGTCACAGTGAGACGTGTTTGTGTGTGCTGGTATAGGCGATTGATTCACAGTGATCCATTTGTGTGTGTGTGTTAGTATGCGTGTGTTCTTGTTTGGGCTGTGCATTGAGTCACACTGCGATGTGTGTGTATGCTTGTGTGTTTTGGTATAGATTGTGCATAGAATCACAATACCATATGTGTGTGTGTGTGCTGGTAAAATCTGAGCATTGAGTCACACTGTCCTGTGTGCTGTGTGTCTATGTACTTGAATGGACTGTGCATTGAGTCACAGTGAGCATGTGTGTGTGTTTGTGTGTGTGTGTGTGCACTGGTATGCTTTGAACCCTGAATCAGCGAGGGGTGTGTGTGTGTGTGCTCATATTGGCTTTGAGTTGAGTCACTGAAGTGTATGTGTGTCTGTTTAGGTGGGGGGCTACAGACTGTGAATTGAGTCACACTGAGTTGTTTGTGTACATGAGTGAGTGTTGTGTATGGGTTTTCATTGAGTCACTGGGTTTTGTGTGTGTGTGTGTGTGTTTGTAGTGCTACGGACTGCATTGGGTCACAGTGAGCTGTGTGTGTGTGTGCTTGCTGCTGTAGGCTGTGCATTGATTCAAGGTTAGCTGTCAGTGTGTGTGGTGCTGGAATGGAATGTGCACTGAGACAGTCATCTGTGTGTGTGTGTGCATACATGTGTGCTGGAATCAGCTGTGCACTGCATCACTGTGAGCCATGTGTGTGTTTGTGTGTGTGTGCTGGAAAATCTGAGCATTGAGTTACACTGAGTTCTGTGCTGTGTGTCTGTATGTAGTGGTATGGCCTGTGCAAGGAATCAGTGAGCTGTGTGTGTGTGTTTGTGTATTTGGTGGTGTAGAGTCTGTATTGAGTCTCATTAACCTGTGTGTGTGTGTGTGTGTGTGTGTGATGGTATAGGATGTGCATTGGGTCACAGAGCCGTATATATGTGTCTGAGCTGGTATAGGCAGTGCATTGACTCACAGTGAGTGTTGTGTATGTGCTACTACAGACTGTGCATTGAGTCAGTGATCAATTTTGTGTGTTTGTGTGATTGTCTGCTCATATAGGCTGTGCACTGTGTCACAGTAACCCATGTGTGTTTGTGGGAGTGTGTTTTTGAGTGATGGTATAAGTGGTTCATTGTGTCACAGTGAGCCATGTATGAGTGCATGTTTGTGTGTGTGTGTGTGTTCTGGTAGAGGCTAAGCATTGTGTCACAGTGTGCCATGTGTGTGTGTGGTTGTGTGTGTGTGTAGTACAGTCTGAACATTGATTTACAGTGAGATGTCTTGTATGTGTTTGTGCTTGTATCAACTATACGTTGAGTCACAATGAGCCATGCGTGTGTGTGTGTGCTGGTAGAGGCTGAGCATTGAATCACAGTTAGGAGTTTGTTTGTGTGTACTGGTATGGGCTTTGCATTGAGTCACAGAGGTATGTGTGTGTTTGTGTGTGTCTATGTGTGTATGTCTGTGTTGCCACAGACTTCATTGTGTCAGAGTGAGCTTTATGAGTGTCTGTGTGCAGATACAGGCTGTGAATTGAGTCCCAGTGTGTTATGTGTGTGTGTGTGTGTGTGTGTGCTGGTATAGCCTGTGCATTGAGTCACAGTGAGCTGTGTGTGTGTGTGTTTGCTGGTGTAGGCTGTGCAGTGATTCAAGGTGACCTGTGATTGTGTGTGTTGAACAGGAACGGACTGTGCACTGAGTCACAGTGAGCCATGTGTGAGTGTGTGCATGTGTGTGAGCCAGTTTAGGATGTGCACTGAGTCACGGTGAGCTGTGTGTGTTTGTGTGTGTGTTCTGGTAAAATATGAGCATTGAGTCACACTGAGGGGTGTCCTGTGTGTCTGTATGTACTGGCATGGACTGTGAATGGAATCACAGTGAGCGCTGTGTGTGTGTATTTTGTTGTATAGAGTCTTTATTGAGTCACACTAAGCTGTGTGTGTGTATGTGTGTGTGTGTGATGGTATAGGTGGTTCATTGAGTCAGAGTGAGCCAAGTATGAGTGTGTGTGTGTGTTTTTGGGTAAAAGCTGAGCATTGCATCACAGGGTGTCATGTGTGTGTCTGTTGTTGTGTGTCTGTGTAGTACAGTCTGAGCATTGAGTTACAGTGAGATGTGTTGCATGTGTTTGTGCTAGTATGAACTGCACATTGAGTCACAACGAGCCATGTGTGTTTGTGTGTGTGTGCTGGTGGAGGCTGATCATTGAATCACAGTTACGTGTTTGTGTGTGTGTGCTGGTATGGGATTTTCATTGAGTCACGGACTTGTATGTGTGTGTGTGTGCATGTGTGTGTGTTGCTAAGATTTACTTCAGTCACAGTGAGCCTTGTGAGTGTATAGGCTGTGAATTGAGTCACAGTGTGTTATGTGTGAGTGTGTCTGTGTGTGTGCTGGTAAAGACAGTGCATTGAGTCACAATAAGTTGTGTGTGTGTTAATATTCTCATATAGACTGTGCATTGAGTAACAGTGAGCAAGTGTGTGTGAGTTTGTGGGAGTGTATGAGCACTGGTATGGGTGGAGCCTTGAATCAGTAAGGTGTGTGTGTGTGTATTCGTTTGGTCTTTGCATTGAGTCACTAAGGTGTATATGTGTGTGTGTGTGGTGTTATAGACTGTGCATTGAGTCAGAGTGAGCCGTGAGTGTGTGTGTACGAGAGTGTGTGTGCTGGTGGGCTTTTGTTGATGCACTGGTGTGTGTGCATGTGTGTCTGTTGTGCTACAGACTGCATTGAGTCACAGTGAGACATGTTTGTGGGTGCTGGTATAGGCAATTGATTGAGTCACAGTGATCCATTTGTGTGTGCGTGTTAGTATGCGTGTGTTCTTGTTTAGGCTGTGCATTGAGTCACACTGAGGTGTGTGTGTATCCTTGAGTGTGTTGGTATAGATTGTGCATAGAATCACAGTACCATATGTGTGTGTGTGTGCTGCTAAAATCTGAGCATTGAGTCACACTGTCGTGTGTGGTGTGTGTCTGTATGTACTTGTATGGACTGTACATTGAGTCACAGTGAGCATGTGTGTGTGTGTGTGTGTGTGCGCACTGGTATGCCTTGAACACTGAATCAGCTAGGTGTGTGTGTGTGCTCATATTGGCTTTGAGTTGAGTCACTGAGTTCTATGTGTGTCTGTGTAGGAGGGGGGCTACAGACTATGCATTTAGTCACACTGACACGTTTGTGTACGTGAGTGTGTGTTGTGGTATGTGATTTCATTGAGTCACTGGAGTTTGTGTGTGTGTGTGTGGTGTTACAGACTGCATTGAGTCACAGTGAGGCGTGTGTGTGTATGATGGCATAGGCAATTGATTGAGTCACAGTGACGCATGTGTGTGTGTTCTCATATAGGTTGTGCATTGAATCACAGTGAGACATGTATCTGTGAGTGTGTGTTTGTGTGTGCTAGTATATGGTGTGTATTGAGTCACACTGAGGTGTGTGTGTGTGTGTATGTGTTGTTATAGATTGTGCATTGAGTCAGAGTGCCGTGTCAGTGTGTGCATGCTGGTATAGACTATGCACTGAATCAGGGTGAGGGGTGTGTGTGTCTGTGTGTTCTGGTATAGGCGGACCATTGAGTCACACTGAGGTGTGTGTGTGTGTCTGTGTGTGTGTGTGTGTGCTGGTACAGCCTGTGCATTAATCACAGTCAGTTGTGTGTGTATGTTCACCTACAAGTTGCACTTTGTGTCACAGTGTGTCTGTGTGTGATATTATACGGTATACACTGAGTCAAAGGGAGCTGTGTGGGGGGGCTGATGTGCTCTTATAGACTTTGCATTGAGTCACACTGAGTTGTGTGTTTGAAAGTCTGTCTGTGTGTGTGTGTGTGTGTGTGTAGAGGTAAACGCTGTGTACTGACTCACAGTGAGCATTGTGTGCTTCTGTGTGTGTGTATGTCTGCTAGCTTAGACTGTGCACAGAGTCCTAGGGAGCCTTGTGTGTGTGTGTGTGTGTTGGTAAAGACTGTGCATTGCGTTGCAGTGAGCTGTTTTTGTCTGTGTGTGTGACTGCTGGTGTAGGCTGTGCGTTGATTCAAGTTGAGCTGTGAGGGTGTGTGTGGTGTTGATATGGATGGTACACTGTGTCACACTGAGTTGCGTGTGTGTGCTTGTATAATCTGAGCGTTGAGTCACACTGAGGTTTGTGCTTCGTGTCTGAAGGTAGTTGTATGGAATGTGCCTTGGGTCACAATGAATTGTGTATGTGTACGTTTTTGTGTGTACTTGGTGGTGTAGAGTCTGTATTGAGTCACACTAAGTTGTGAGTGTGTGTGTGTGATGGTATAGGATGTGCATTGAGTCACAAAGCCGTGTGTGTGTGTCTGTGCTGGGATAGGCTGTGCATTGATTCACAGTGAGCCTTGTGTATGAGCTAGTACGGATTGTGCATTAGTCAGTGAACCACGTGTGTGCTTTTCTGTGTTTGTCTGCTGATATAGGCTGTGAACTGAGTCACAGTGGGCCATGTGTGTTTGTGTCTGATGGTATAGGTGATTCATTGAGTCACAGTGAGCCATGTATGAGTGCGTGTTTGTGTGTGTGTGTGTTGTGCTATAGGGTGAGCATTGAGTCACAGTGTGCTGTGTGTGTGTTGTTGTCTGTGTGTGTAGTATAGTCTGAGCATTCAGTTACAGTGTGATGTGTTGCATGTGTTTCTGCTATTATGAAGTGTACATTGAGTCACAATGAGCCCTCTGTAATTGTGTGTGTGTTTGTGTGTGTTGGTAGAGGCTGTGCATTGAATCAGAATTAGGTGTTTATGTGTGTGCGGTGGTATGAGCTTTGCATTGTGTCATGGAGGTGTGTGTGTGTGTCTGTGTGTGTCTGCTGCTACAGATTTCATTGAGTCACAGTGAGCCTGGTGAGTGTCTGTGTGCTGATAGAGGCTGTGAATTGAGTCACATTTTCTTATATGTGTGTGATTGTGTGCTGGTATACACTGTGCATGGAGTCATAGTGAGCAGGTCTGTGTGTGTCTGTGTGTTTGTGCAGTAGTACAGAAGGAGCATTTAATCAGTTATGTGTGTGTGTGTATGTTCGTTTGGTCTTTGCATTGAGTCACTGAGGTGTACGTGTGTGTGTGTGTGGTGCGATAGATTGTGCATTGAGTCAGAATGAGCCGTGAGTGTGTGTGTATGAGAGTGTGTGTGCTGGTGGGATTTTGTTGCACTGGGGTGTGTGTGTGTGTGTACTGCTACAGACTGCATTGAGTCACAGTGAGACGTGTTTGTGTGTGCTGGTATAGGCGATTGATTCACAGTGATCCATTTGTGTGTGTGTGTTAGTATGCGTGTGTTCTTGTTTGGGCTGTGCATTGAGTCACACTGCGATGTGTGTGTATGCTTGTGTGTTTTGGTATAGATTGTGCATAGAATCACAATACCATATGTGTGTGTGTGTGCTGGTAAAATCTGAGCATTGAGTCACACTGTCCTGTGTGCTGTGTGTCTATGTACTTGAATGGACTGTGCATTGAGTCACAGTGAGCATGTGTGTGTGTTTGTGTGTGTGTGTGTGCACTGGTATGCTTTGAACCCTGAATCAGCGAGGGGTGTGTGTGTGTGTGCTCATATTGGCTTTGAGTTGAGTCACTGAAGTGTATGTGTGTCTGTTTAGGTGGGGGGCTACAGACTGTGAATTGAGTCACACTGAGTTGTTTGTGTACATGAGTGAGTGTTGTGTATGGGTTTTCATTGAGTCACTGGGTTTTGTGTGTGTGTGTGTGTGTTTGTAGTGCTACGGACTGCATTGGGTCACAGTGAGCTGTGTGTGTGTGTGCTTGCTGCTGTAGGCTGTGCATTGATTCAAGGTTAGCTGTCAGTGTGTGTGGTGCTGGAATGGAATGTGCACTGAGACAGTCATCTGTGTGTGTGTGTGCATACATGTGTGCTGGAATCAGCTGTGCACTGCATCACTGTGAGCCATGTGTGTGTTTGTGTGTGTGTGCTGGAAAATCTGAGCATTGAGTTACACTGAGTTCTGTGCTGTGTGTCTGTATGTAGTGGTATGGCCTGTGCAAGGAATCAGTGAGCTGTGTGTGTGTGTTTGTGTATTTGGTGGTGTAGAGTCTGTATTGAGTCTCATTAACCTGTGTGTGTGTGTGTGTGTGTGTGTGATGGTATAGGATGTGCATTGGGTCACAGAGCCGTATATATGTGTCTGAGCTGGTATAGGCAGTGCATTGACTCACAGTGAGTGTTGTGTATGTGCTACTACAGACTGTGCATTGAGTCAGTGATCAATTTTGTGTGTTTGTGTGATTGTCTGCTCATATAGGCTGTGCACTGTGTCACAGTAACCCATGTGTGTTTGTGGGAGTGTGTTTTTGAGTGATGGTATAAGTGGTTCATTGTGTCACAGTGAGCCATGTATGAGTGCATGTTTGTGTGTGTGTGTGTGTTCTGGTAGAGGCTAAGCATTGTGTCACAGTGTGCCATGTGTGTGTGTGGTTGTGTGTGTGTGTAGTACAGTCTGAACATTGATTTACAGTGAGATGTCTTGTATGTGTTTGTGCTTGTATCAACTATACGTTGAGTCACAATGAGCCATGCGTGTGTGTGTGTGCTGGTAGAGGCTGAGCATTGAATCACAGTTAGGAGTTTGTTTGTGTGTACTGGTATGGGCTTTGCATTGAGTCACAGAGGTATGTGTGTGTTTGTGTGTGTCTATGTGTGTATGTCTGTGTTGCCACAGACTTCATTGTGTCAGAGTGAGCTTTATGAGTGTCTGTGTGCAGATACAGGCTGTGAATTGAGTCCCAGTGTGTTATGTGTGTGTGTGTGTGTGTGTGTGCTGGTATAGCCTGTGCATTGAGTCACAGTGAGCTGTGTGTGTGTGTGTTTGCTGGTGTAGGCTGTGCAGTGATTCAAGGTGACCTGTGATTGTGTGTGTTGAACAGGAACGGACTGTGCACTGAGTCACAGTGAGCCATGTGTGAGTGTGTGCATGTGTGTGAGCCAGTTTAGGATGTGCACTGAGTCACGGTGAGCTGTGTGTGTTTGTGTGTGTGTTCTGGTAAAATATGAGCATTGAGTCACACTGAGGGGTGTCCTGTGTGTCTGTATGTACTGGCATGGACTGTGAATGGAATCACAGTGAGCGCTGTGTGTGTGTATTTTGTTGTATAGAGTCTTTATTGAGTCACACTAAGCTGTGTGTGTGTATGTGTGTGTGTGTGATGGTATAGGTGGTTCATTGAGTCAGAGTGAGCCAAGTATGAGTGTGTGTGTGTGTTTTTGGGTAAAAGCTGAGCATTGCATCACAGGGTGTCATGTGTGTGTCTGTTGTTGTGTGTCTGTGTAGTACAGTCTGAGCATTGAGTTACAGTGAGATGTGTTGCATGTGTTTGTGCTAGTATGAACTGCACATTGAGTCACAACGAGCCATGTGTGTTTGTGTGTGTGTGCTGGTGTAGGCTGATCATTGAATCACAGTTACGTGTTTGTGTGTGTGTGCTGGTATGGGATTTTCATTGAGTCACGGACTTGTATGTGTGTGTGTGTGCATGTGTGTGTGTTGCTAAGATTTACTTCAGTCACAGTGAGCCTTGTGAGTGTATAGGCTGTGAATTGAGTCACAGTGTGTTATGTGTGAGTGTGTCTGTGTGTGTGCTGGTAAAGACAGTGCATTGAGTCACAATAAGTTGTGTGTGTGTTAATATTCTCATATAGACTGTGCATTGAGTAACAGTGAGCAAGTGTGTGTGAGTTTGTGGGAGTGTATGAGCACTGGTATGGGTGGAGCCTTGAATCAGTAAGGTGTGTGTGTGTGTATTCGTTTGGTCTTTGCATTGAGTCACTAAGGTGTATATGTGTGTGTGTGTGGTGTTATAGACTGTGCATTGAGTCAGAGTGAGCCATGAGTGTGTGTGTACGAGAGTGTGTGTGCTGGTGGGCTTTTGTTGATGCACTGGTGTGTGTGCATGTGTGTCTGTTGTGCTACAGACTGCATTGAGTCACAGTGAGACATGTTTGTGGGTGCTGGTATAGGCAATTGATTGAGTCACAGTGATCCATTTGTGTGTGCGTGTTAGTATGCGTGTGTTCTTGTTTAGGCTGTGCATTGAGTCACACTGAGGTGTGTGTGTATCCTTGAGTGTGTTGGTATAGATTGTGCATAGAATCACAGTACCATATGTGTGTGTGTGTGCTGCTAAAATCTGAGCATTGAGTCACACTGTCGTGTGTGGTGTGTGTCTGTATGTACTTGTATGGACTGTACATTGAGTCACAGTGAGCATGTGTGTGTGTGTGTGTGTGTGCGCACTGGTATGCCTTGAACACTGAATCAGCTAGGTGTGTGTGTGTGCTCATATTGGCTTTGAGTTGAGTCACTGAGTTCTATGTGTGTCTGTGTAGGAGGGGGGCTACAGACTATGCATTTAGTCACACTGACACGTTTGTGTACGTGAGTGTGTGTTGTGGTATGTGATTTCATTGAGTCACTGGAGTTTGTGTGTGTGTGTGTGGTGTTACAGACTGCATTGAGTCACAGTGAGGCGTGTGTGTGTATGATGGCATAGGCAATTGATTGAGTCACAGTGACGCATGTGTGTGTGTTCTCATATAGGCTGTGCATTGAATCACAGTGAGACATGTATCTGTGAGTGTGTGTTTGTGTGTGCTAGTATATGGTGTGTATTGAGTCACACTGAGGTGTGTGTGTGTGTGTATGTGTTGTTATAGATTGTGCATTGAGTCAGAGTGCCGTGTCAGTGTGTGCATGCTGGTATAGACTATGCCCTGAATCAGGGTGAGGGGTGTGTGTGTCTGTGTGTTCTGGTACAGGCGGACCATTGAGTCACACTGAGGTGTGTGTGTGTGTCTGTGTGTGTGTGTGTGTGCTGGTACAGCCTGTGCATTAATCACAGTCAGTTGTGTGTGTATGTTCACCTACAAGTTGCACTTTGTGTCACAGTGTGTCTGTGTGTGATATTATACGGTATACACTGAGTCAAAGGGAGCTGTGTGGGGGGGCTGATGTGCTCTTATAGACTTTGCATTGAGTCACACTGAGTTGTGTGTTTGAAAGTCTGTCTGTGTGTGTGTGTGTGTGTAGAGGTAAACGCTGTGTACTGACTCACAGTGAGCATTGTGTGCTTCTGTGTGTGTGTATGTCTGCTAGCTTAGACTGTGCACAGAGTCCTAGGGAGCCTTGTGTGTGTGTGTGTGTGTTGGTAAAGACTGTGCATTGCGTTGCAGTGAGCTGTCTTTGTCTGTGTGTGTGACTGCTGGTGTAGGCTGTGCGTTGATTCAAGTTGAGCTGTGAGGGTGTGTGTGGTGTTGATATGGATGGTACACTGTGTCACACTGAGTTGCGTGTGTGTGCTTGTATAATCTGAGCGTTGAGTCACACTGAGGTTTGTGCTTCGTGTCTGAAGGTAGTTGTATGGAATGTGCCTTGGGTCACAATGAATTGTGTATGTGTACGTTTTTGTGTGTACTTGGTGGTGTAGAGTCTGTATTGAGTCACACTAAGTTGTGAGTGTGTGTGTGTGATGGTATAGGATGTGCATTGAGTCACAAAGCCGTGTGTGTGTGTCTGTGCTGGGATAGGCTGTGCATTGATTCACAGTGAGCCTTGTGTATGAGCTAGTACGGATTGTGCATTAGTCAGTGAACCACGTGTGTGCTTTTCTGTGTTTGTCTGCTGATATAGGCTGTGAACTGAGTCACAGTGGGCCATGTGTGTTTGTGTCTGATGGTATAGGTGATTCATTGAGTCACAGTGAGCCATGTATGAGTGCGTGTTTGTGTGTGTGTGTGTTGTGCTATAGGGTGAGCATTGAGTCACAGTGTGCTGTGTGTGTGTTGTTGTCTGTGTGTGTAGTATAGTCTGAGCATTCAGTTACAGTGTGATGTGTTGCATGTGTTTCTGCTATTATGAAGTGTACATTGAGTCACAATGAGCCCTCTGTAATTGTGTGTGTGTTTGTGTGTGTTGGTAGAGGCTGTGCATTGAATCAGAATTAGGTGTTTATGTGTGTGCGGTGGTATGAGCTTTGCATTGTGTCATGGAGGTGTGTGTGTGTGTCTGTGTGTGTCTGCTGCTACAGATTTCATTGAGTCACAGTGAGCCTGGTGAGTGTCTGTGTGCTGATAGAGGCTGTGAATTGAGTCACATTTTCTTATATGTGTGTGATTGTGTGCTGGTATACACTGTGCATGGAGTCATAGTGAGCAGGTCTGTGTGTGTCTGTGTGTTTGTGCAGTAGTACAGAAGGAGCATTTAATCAGTTATGTGTGTGTGTGTATGTTCGTTTGGTCTTTGCATTGAGTCACTGAGGTGTACGTGTGTGTGTGTGGTGCGATAGATTGTGCATTGAGTCAGAATGAGCCGTGAGTGTGTGTGTATGAGAGTGTGTGTGCTGGTGGGATTTTGTTGCACTGGGGTGTGTGTGTGTGTGTACTGCTACAGACTGCATTGAGTCACAGTGAGACGTGTTTGTGTGTGCTGGTATAGGCGATTGATTCACAGTGATCCATTTGTGTGTGTGTGTTAGTATGCGTGTGTTCTTGTTTGGGCTGTGCATTGAGTCACACTGCGATGTGTGTGTATGCTTGTGTGTTTTGGTATAGATTGTGCATAGAATCACAATACCATATGTGTGTGTGTGTGCTGGTAAAATCTGAGCATTGAGTCACACTGTCCTGTGTGCTGTGTGTCTATGTACTTGAATGGACTGCGCATTGAGTCACAGTGAGCATGTGTGTGTGTTTGTGTGTGTGCTCATATTGGCTTTGAGTTGAGTCACTGAAGTGTATGTGTGTCTGTTTAGGTGGGGGGCTACAGACTGTGAATTGAGTCACACTGAGTTGTTTGTGTACATGAGTGAGTGTTGTGTATGGGTTTTCATTGAGTCACTGGGTTTTGTGTGTGTGTGTGTGTGTTTGTAGTGCTACGGACTGCATTGGGTCACAGTGAGCTGTGTGTGTGTGTGCTTGCTGCTGTAGGCTGTGCATTGATTCAAGGTTAGCTGTCAGTGTGTGTGGTGCTGGAATGGAATGTGCACTGAGACAGTCATCTGTGTGTGTGTGTGCATACATGTGTGCTGGAATCAGCTGTGCACTGCATCACTGTGAGCCATGTGTGTGTTTGTGTGTGTGTGCTGGAAAATCTGAGCATTGAGTTACACTGAGTTCTGTGCTGTGTGTCTGTATGTAGTGGTATGGCCTGTGCAAGGAATCAGTGAGCTGTGTGTGTGTGTGTTTGTGTATTTGGTGGTGTAGAGTCTGTATTGAGTCTCATTAACCTGTGTGTGTGTGTGTGTGTGTGTGATGGTATAGGATGTGCATTGGGTCACAGAGCCGTATATATGTGTCTGAGCTGGTATAGGCAGTGCATTGACTCACAGTGAGTGTTGTGTATGTGCTACTACAGACTGTGCATTGAGTCAGTGATCAATTTTGTGTGTTTGTGTGATTGTCTGCTCATATAGGCTGTGCACTGTGTCACAGTAACCCATGTGTGTTTGTGGGAGTGTGTTTTTGAGTGATGGTATAAGTGGTTCATTGTGTCACAGTGAGCCATGTATGAGTGCATGTTTGTGTGTGTGTGTGTGTTCTGGTAGAGGCTAAGCATTGTGTCACAGTGTGCCATGTGTGTGTGTGGTTGTGTGTGTGTGTAGTACAGTCTGAACATTGATTTACAGTGAGATGTCTTGTATGTGTTTGTGCTTGTATCAACTATACGTTGAGTCACAATGAGCCATGCGTGTGTGTGTGTGCTGGTAGAGGCTGAGCATTGAATCACAGTTAGGAGTTTGTTTGTGTGTACTGGTATGGGCTTTGCATTGAGTCACAGAGGTATGTGTGTGTTTGTGTGTGTCTATGTGTGTATGTCTGTGTTGCCACAGACTTCATTGTGTCAGAGTGAGCTTTATGAGTGTCTGTGTGCAGATACAGGCTGTGAATTGAGTCCCAGTGTGTTATGTGTGTGTGTGTGTGTGTGTGCTGGTATAGCCTGTGCATTGAGTCACAGTGAGCTGTGTGTGTGTGTGTTTGCTGGTGTAGGCTGTGCAGTGATTCAAGGTGACCTGTGATTGTGTGTGTTGAACAGGAACGGACTGTGCACTGAGTCACAGTGAGCCATGTGTGAGTGTGTGCATGTGTGTGAGCCAGTTTAGGATGTGCACTGAGTCACGGTGAGCTGTGTTTGTGTGTGTGTTCTGGTAAAATATGAGCATTGAGTCACACTGAGGGGTGTCCTGTGTGTCTGTATGTACTGGCATGGACTGTGAATGGAATCACAGTGAGCGCTGTGTGTGTGTATTTTGTTGTATAGAGTCTTTATTGAGTCACACTAAGCTGTGTGTGTGTATGTGTGTGTGTGTGATGGTATAGGTGGTTCATTGAGTCAGAGTGAGCCAAGTATGAGTGTGTGTGTGTGTTTTTGGGTAAAAGCTGAGCATTGCATCACAGGGTGTCATGTGTGTGTCTGTTGTTGTGTGTCTGTGTAGTACAGTCTGAGCATTGAGTTACAGTGAGATGTGTTGCATGTGTTTGTGCTAGTATGAACTGCACATTGAGTCACAATGAGCCATGTGTGTTTGTGTGTGTGTGCTGGTGGAGGCTGATCATTGAATCACAGTTACGTGTTTGTGTGTGTGTGCTGGTATGGGTTTTTCATTGAGTCACGGACTTGTATGTGTTTGTGTGTGCATGTGTGTGTGTTGCTAAGATTTACTTCAGTCACAGTGAGCCTTGTGAGTGTATAGGCTGTGAATTGAGTCACAGTGTGTTATGTGTGAGTGTGTCTGTGTGTGTGCTGGTAAAGACAGTGCATTGAGTCACAATAAGTTGTGTGTGTGTTAATATTCTCATATAGACTGTGCATTGAGTAACAGTGAGCAAGTGTGTGTGAGTTTGTGGGAGTGTATGAGCACTGGTATGGGTGGAGCCTTGAATCAGTAAGGGGTGTGTGTGTGTATTCGTTTGGTCTTTGCATTGAGTCACTAAGGTGTATATGTGTGTGTGTGGTGTTATAGACTGTGCATTGAGTCAGAGTGAGCCGTGAGTGTGTGTGTACGAGAGTGTGTGTGCTGGTGGGCTTTTGTTGATGCACTGGTGTGTGTGCATGTGTGTCTGTTGTGCTACAGACTGCATTGAGTCACAGTGAGACATGTTTGTGGGTGCTGGTATAGGCGATTGATTGAGTCACAGTGATCCATTTGTGTGTGCGTGTTAGTATGCGTGTGTTCTTGTTTAGGTTGTGCATTGAGTCACACTGAGGTGTGTGTGTATCCTTGAGTGTGTTGGTATAGATTGTGCATAGAATCACAGTAACATATGTGTGTGTGTGTGCTGGTAAAATCTGAGCATTGAGTCACACTGTCGTGTGTGGTGTGTGTCTGTATGTACTTGTATGGACTGTACATTGAGTCACAGTGAGCATGTGTGTGTGTGTGTGTGTGTGCACTGGTATGCCTTGAACACTGAATCAGCTAGGTGTGTGTGTGTGCTCATACTGGCTTTGAGTTGAGTCACTGAGTTCTATGTGTGTCTGTGTAGGAGGGGGGCTACAGACTATGCATTTAGTCACACTGACACGTTTGTGTACGTGAGTGTGTGTTGTGGCATGTGATTTCATTGAGTCACTGGAGTTTGTGTGTGTGTGTGTGTGGTGTTACAGACTGCATTGAGTCACAGTGAGGCGTGTGTGTGTATGATGGCATAGGCAATTGATTGAGTCACAGTGAGGCATGTGTGTGTGTTCTCATATAGGCTGTGCATTGAATCACAGTGAGACATGTATCTGTGAGTTTGTGTTTGTGTGTGCTAGTATATGGTGTGTATTGAGTCACACTGAGGTGTGTGCATGTGCGTATGTGTTGTTATAGATTGTGCATTGAGTCAGAGTGCCGTGTCAGTGTGTGCATGCTGGTATAGACTATGCAAGGAATCAGAGTGAGGGGTGTGTGTGTCTGTGTGTTCTGGTATAGGCGGGCCATTGAGTCACACTGAGGTGTGTGTGTGTGTCTGTGTGTGTGTGTGTGTGCTGGTACAGCCTGTGCATTAATCACAGTCAGTTGTGTGTGTATGTTCACCTACAAGTTGCACTTTGTGTCACAGTGTGTCTGTGTGTGATATTATATGGTATACACTGAGTCAAAGGGAGCTGTGTGGGGGGGCTGATGTGCTCTTATAGACTTTGCATTGAGTCACACTGAGTTGTGTGTTTGAAAGTCTGTCTGTGTGTGTGTGTGTGTGTAGAGGTATACGCTGTGTACTGACTCACAGTGAGCATTGTGTGCTTCTGTGTGTGTGTATGTCTTCTAGCTTAGACTGTGCACAGAGTCCCAGGGAGACTTGTGTGTGTGTGTGTGTGTGTGTGTGTTGGTAAAGACTGTGCATTGGGTCGCAGTGAGCTGTCTTTGTCTGTGTGTGTGACTGCTGGTGTAGGCTGTGCATTGATTCAAGTTGAGCTGTGAGGGTGTGTGTGGTGTTGATATGGACGGTGCACTGTGTCACACTGAGTTGCGTGTGTGTGCTTGTATAATCTGAGCGTTGAGTCACACTGAGGTTTGTGCTTCGTGTCTGAAGGTAGTTGTATGGAATGTGCCTTGGGTCACAATGAATTGTGTATGTGTACGTTTTTGTGTGTACTTGGTGGTGTAGAGTCTGTATTGAGTCACACTAAGTTGTGAGTGTGTGTGTGTGATGGTATAGGATGTGCATTGAGTCACAAAGCCGTGTGTGTGTGTCTGTGCTGGGATAGGCTGTGCATTGATTCACAGTGAGCCTTGTGTATGAGCTAGTATGGATTGTGCATTAGTCAGTGAACCACGTGTGTGCTTTTCTGTGTTTGTCTGCTGATATAGGCTGTGAACTGAGTCACAGTGGGCCATGTGTGTTTGTGTCTGATGGTATAGGTGATTCATTGAGTCACAGTGAGCCATGTATAAGTGCGTGTTTGTGTGTGTGTGTGTTGTGCTATAGGGTGAGCATTGAGTCACAGTGTGCTGTGTGTGTGTTGTTGTCTGTGTGTGTAGTATAGTCTGAGCATTCAGTTACAGTGTGATGTGTTGCATGTGTTTCTGCTATTATGAAGTGTACATTGAGTCACAATGAGCCCTCTGTAATTGTGTGTGTGTTTGTGTGTGTTGGTAGAGGCTGTGCATTGAATCAGAATTAGGTGTTTATGTGTGTGCGGTGGTATGAGCTTTGCATTGTGTCATGGAGGTGTGTGTGTGTGTCTGTGTGTGTCTGCTGCTACAGATTTCATTGAGTCACAGTGAGCCTGGTGAGTGTCTGTGTGCTGATAGAGGCTGTGAATTGAGTCACATTTTCTTATATGTGTGTGATTGTGTGCTGGTATACACTGTGCATGGAGTCATAGTGAGCAGGTCTGTGTGTGTCTGTGTGTTTGTGCAGTAGTACAGAAGGAGCATTTAATCAGTTATGTGTGTGTGTGTATGTTCGTTTGGTCTTTGCATTGAGTCACTGAGGTGTACGTGTGTGTGTGTGTGGTGCGATAGATTGTGCATTGAGTCAGAATGAGCCGTGAGTGTGTGTGTATGAGAGTGTGTGTGCTGGTGGGATTTTGTTGCACTGGGGGGGTGTGTGTGTGTACTGCTACAGACTGCATTGAGTCACAGTGAGACGTGTTTGTGTGTGCTGGTATAGGCGATTGATTCACAATGATCCATTTGTGTGTGTGTGTTAGTATGTGTGTGTTCTTGTTTGTGCTGTGCATTGAGTCACACTGCGATGTGTGTGTATGCTTGTGTGTTTTGGTATAGATTGTGCATAGAATCACAGTACCATATGTGTGTGTGTGTGCTGGTAAAATCTGAGCATTGAGTCACACTGTCCTGTGTGCTGTGTGTCTATGTACTTGAATGGACTGTGCATTGAGTCACAGTGAGCATGTGTGTGTGTTTGTGTGTGTGTGTGTGCTCATATTGGCTTTGAGTTGAGTCACTGAAGTGTATGTGTGTCTGTTTAGGTGGGGGGCTACAGACTGTGAATTGAGTCACACTGAGTTGTTTGTGTACATGAGTGAGTGTTGTGTATGGGTTTTCATTGAGTCACTGGGTTTTGTGTGTGTGTGTGTGTGTGTGTTTGTAGTGCTACGGACTGCATTGGGTCACAGTGAGCTGTGTGTGTGTGTGCTTGCTGCTGTAGGCTGTGCATTGATTCAAGGTTAGCTGTCAGTGTGTGTGGTGCTGGAATGGAATGTGCACTGAGACACAGTCATCTGTGTGTGTGTGTGCATACATGTGTGCTGGAATCAGCTGTGCACTGCATCACTGTGAGCCATGTGTGTGTTTGTGTGTGTGTGCTGGAAAATCTGAGCATTGAGTTACACTGAGTTCTGTGCTGTGTGTCTGTATGTAGTGGTATGGCCTGTGCAAGGAATCAGTGAGCTGTGTGTGTGTGTGTTTGTGTATTTGGTGGTGTAGAGTCTGTATTGAGTCTCATGAAGCTGTGTGTGTGTGTGTGTGTGTGTGTGTGATGGTATAGGATGTGCATTGGGTCACAGAGCCGTATATATGTGTCTGAGCTGGTATAGGCAGTGCATTGACTCACAGTGAGTGTTGTGTATGTGCTACTACAGACTGTGCATTGAGTCAGTGATCAATTTTGTGTGTTTGTGTGATTGTCTGCTCATATAGGCTGTGCACTGTGTCACAGTAACCCATGTGTGTTTGTGGGAGTGTGTTTTTGAGTGATGGTATAAGTGGTTCATTGTGTCACAGTGAGCCATGTATGAGTGCATGTTTGTGTGTGTGTGTGTGTTCTGGTAGAGGCTAAGCATTGTGTCACAGTGTGCCATGTGTGTGTGTGGTTGTGTGTGTGTGTAGTACAGTCTGAACATTGATTTACAGTGAGATGTCTTGTATGTGTTTGTGCTTGTATGAACTATACGTTGAGTCACAATGAGCCATGCGTGTGTGTGTGTGCTGGTAGAGGCTGAGCATTGAATCACAGTTAGGAGTTTGTTTGTGTGTACTGGTATGGGCTTTGCATTGAGTCACAGAGGTATGTGTGTGTTTGTGTGTGTCTATGTGTGTATGTCTGTGTTGCCACAGACTTCATTGTGTCAGAGTGAGCTTTATGAGTGTCTGTGTGCAGATACAGGCTGTGAATTGAGTCCCAGTGTGTTATGTGTGTGTGTGTGTGTGTGTGTGCTGGTATAGCCTGTGCATTGAGTCACAGTGAGCTGTGTGTGTGTGTGTTTGCTGGTGTAGGCTGTGCAGTGATTCAAGGTGACCTGTGATTGTGTGTGTTGAACAGGAACGGACTGTGCACTGAGTCACAGTGAGCCATGTGTGAGTGTGTGCATGTGTGTGAGCCAGTTTAGGATGTGCACTGAGTCACGGTGAGCTGTGTGTGTTTGTGTGTGTGTTCTGGTAAAATATGAGCATTGAGTCACACTGAGGGGTGTCCTGTGTGTCTGTATGTACTGGCATGGACTGTGAATGGAATCACAGTGAGCGCTGTGTGTGTGTATTTTGTTGTATAGAGTCTTTATTGAGTCACACTAAGCTGTGTGTGTGTATGTGTGTGTGTGTGATGGTATAGGTGGTTCATTGAGTCAGAGTGAGCCAAGTATGAGTGTGTGTGTGTGTTTTTGGGTAAAAGCTGAGCATTGCATCACAGGGTGTCATGTGTGTGTCTGTTGTTGTGTGTCTGTGTAGTACAGTCTGAGCATTGAGTTACAGTGAGATGTGTTGCATGTGTTTGTGCTAGTATGAACTGCACATTGAGTCACAACGAGCCATGTGTGTTTGTGTGTGTGTGCTGGTGGAGGCTGATCATTGAATCACAGTTACGTGTTTGTGTGTGTGTGCTGGTATGGGCTTTTCATTGAGTCACGGACTTGTATGTGTGTGTGTGTGCATGTGTGTGTGTTGCTAAGATTTACTTCAGTCACAGTGAGCCTTGTGAGTGTATAGGCTGTGAATTGAGTCACAGTGTGTTATGTGTGAGTGTGTCTGTGTGTGTGCTGGTAAAGACAGTGCATTGAGTCACAATAAGTTGTGTGTGTGTTAATATTCTCATATAGACTGTGCATTGAGTAACAGTGAGCAAGTGTGTGTGAGTTTGTGGGAGTGTATGAGCACTGGTATGGGTGGAGCCTTGAATCAGTAAGGTGTGTGTGTGTGTATTCGTTTGGTCTTTGCATTGAGTCACTAAGGTGTATATGTGTGTGTGTGTGGTGTTATAGACTGTGCATTGAGTCAGAGTGAGCCGTGAGTGTGTGTGTACGAGAGTGTGTGTGCTGGTGGGCTTTTGTTGATGCACTGGTGTGTGTGCATGTGTGTCTGTTGTGCTACAGACTGCATTGAGTCACAGTGAGACATGTTTGTGGGTGCTGGTATAGGCAATTGATTGAGTCACAGTGATCCATTTGTGTGTGCGTGTTAGTATGCGTGTGTTCTTGTTTAGGCTGTGCATTGAGTCACACTGAGGTGTGTGTGTATCCTTGAGTGTGTTGGTATAGATTGTGCATAGAATCACAGTACCATATGTGTGTGTGTGTGCTGCTAAAATCTGAGCATTGAGTCACACTGTCGTGTGTGGTGTGTGTCTGTATGTACTTGTATGGACTGTACATTGAGTCACAGTGAGCATGTGTGTGTGTGTGTGTGTGTGTGCACTGGTATGCCTTGAACACTGAATCAGCTAGGTGTGTGTGTGTGCTCATATTGGCTTTGAGTTGAGTCACTGAGTTCTATGTGTGTCTGTGTAGGAGGGGGGCTACAGACTATGCATTTAGTCACACTGACACGTTTGTGTACGTGAGTGTGTGTTGTGGTATGTGATTTCATTGAGTCACTGGAGTTTGTGTGTGTGTGTGTGGTGTTACAGACTGCATTGAGTCACAGTGAGGCGTGTGTGTGTATGATGGCATAGGCAATTGATTGAGTCACAGTGACGCATGTGTGTGTGTTCTCATATAGGCTGTGCATTGAATCACAGTGACACATGTATCTGTGAGTGTGTGTTTGTGTGTGCCAGTATATGGTGTGTATTGAGTCACACTGAGGTGTGTGTGTGTGTGTGTGTATGTGTTGTTATAGATTGTGCATTGAGTCAGAGTGCCGTGTCAGTGTGTGCATGCTGGTATAGACTATGCACTGAATCAGGGTGAGGGGTGTGTGTGTCTGTGTGTTCTGGTATAGGCGGACCATTGAGTCACACTGAGGTGTGTGTGTGTGTCTGTGTGTGTGTGTGTGTGCTGGTACAGCCTGTGCATTAATCACAGTCAGTTGTGTGTGTATGTTCACCTACAAGTTGCACTTTGTGTCACAGTGTGTCTGTGTGTGATATTATACGGTATACACTGAGTCAAAGGGAGCTGTGTGGGGGGGCTGATGTGCTCTTATAGACTTTGCATTGAGTCACACTGAGTTGTGTGTTTGAAAGTCTGTCTGTGTGTGTGTGTGTGTAGAGGTAAACGCTGTGTACTGACTCACAGTGAGCATTGTGTGCTTCTGTGTGTGTGTATGTCTGCTAGCTTAGACTGTGCACAGAGTCCTAGGGAGCCTTGTGTGTGTGTGTGTGTGTGTGTGTGTTGGTAAAGACTGTGCATTGGGTCGCAGTGAGCTGTCTTTGTCTGTGTGTGTGACTGCTGGTGTAGGCTGTGCATTGATTCAAGTTGAGCTGTGAGGGTGTGTGTGGTGTTGATATGGATGGTGCACTGTGTCACACTGAGTTGCGTGTGTGTGCTTGTATAATCTGAGCGTTGAGTCACACTGAGGTTTGTGCTTCGTGTCTGAAGGTAGTTGTATGGAATGTGCCTTGGGTCACAATGAATTGTGTATGTGTACGTTTTTGTGTGTACTTGGTGGTGTAGAGTCTGTATTGAGTCACACTAAGTTGTGAGTGTGTGTGTGTGATGGTATAGGATGTGCATTGAGTCACAAAGCCGTGTGTGTGTGTCTGTGCTGGGATAGGCTGTGCATTGATTCACAGTGAGCCTTGTGTATGAGCTAGTACGGATTGTGCATTAGTCAGTGAACCACGTGTGTGCTTTTCTGTGTTTGTCTGCTGATATAGGCTGTGAACTGAGTCACAGTGGGCCATGTGTGTTTGTGTCTGATGGTATAGGTGATTCATTGAGTCACAGTGAGCCATGTATGAGTGCGTGTTTGTGTGTGTGTGTGTTGTGCTATAGGGTGAGCATTGAGTCACAGTGTGCTGTGTGTGTGTTGTTGTCTGTGTGTGTAGTATAGTCTGAGCATTCAGTTACAGTGTGATGTGTTGCATGTGTTTCTGCTATTATGAAGTGTACATTGAGTCACAATGAGCCCTCTGTAATTGTGTGTGTGTTTGTGTGTGTTGGTAGAGGCTGTGCATTGAATCAGAATTAGGTGTTTATGTGTGTGCGGTGGTATGAGCTTTGCATTGTGTCATGGAGGTGTGTGTGTGTGTCTGTGTGTGTCTGCTGCTACAGATTTCATTGAGTCACAGTGAGCCTGGTGAGTGTCTGTGTGCTGATAGAGGCTGTGAATTGAGTCACATTTTCTTATATGTGTGTGATTGTGTGCTGGTATACACTGTGCATGGAGTCATAGTGAGCAGGTCTGTGTGTGTCTGTGTGTTTGTGCAGTAGTACAGAAGGAGCATTTAATCAGTTATGTGTGTGTGTGTATGTTCGTTTGGTCTTTGCATTGAGTCACTGAGGTGTACGTGTGTGTGTGTGGTGCGATAGATTGTGCATTGAGTCAGAATGAGCCGTGAGTGTGTGTGTATGAGAGTGTGTGTGCTGGTGGGATTTTGTTGCACTGGGGTGTGTGTGTGTGTGTACTGCTACAGACTGCATTGAGTCACAGTGAGACGTGTTTGTGTGTGCTGGTATAGGCGATTGATTCACAGTGATCCACTTGTGTGTGTGTGTTAGTATGCGTGTGTTCTTGTTTGGGCTGTGCATTGAGTCACACTGCGATGTGTGTGTATGCTTGTGTGTTTTGGTATAGATTGTGCATAGAATCACAATACCATATGTGTGTGTGTGTGCTGGTAAAATCTGAGCATTGAGTCACACTGTCCTGTGTGCTGTGTGTCTATGTACTTGAATGGACTGCGCATTGAGTCACAGTGAGCATGTGTGTGTGTTTGTGTGTGTGCTCATATTGGCTTTGAGTTGAGTCACTGAAGTGTATGTGTGTCTGTTTAGGTGGGGGGCTACAGACTGTGAATTGAGTCACACTGAGTTGTTTGTGTACATGAGTGAGTGTTGTGTATGGGTTTTCATTGAGTCACTGGGTTTTGTGTGTGTGTGTGTGTGTGTTTGTAGTGCTACGGACTGCATTGGGTCACAGTGAGCTGTGTGTGTGTGTGCTTGCTGCTGTAGGCTGTGCATTGATTCAAGGTTAGCTGTCAGTGTGTGTGGTGCTGGAATGGAATGTGCACTGAGACAGTCATCTGTGTGTGTGTGTGCATACATGTGTGCTGGAATCAGCTGTGCACTGCATCACTGTGAGCCATGTGTGTGTTTGTGTGTGTGTGCTGGAAAATCTGAGCATTGAGTTACACTGAGTTCTGTGCTGTGTGTCTGTATGTAGTGGTATGGCCTGTGCAAGGAATCAGTGAGCTGTGTGTGTGTGTGTTTGTGTATTTGGTGGTGTAGAGTCTGTATTGAGTCTCATGAAGCTGTGTGTGTGTGTGTGTGTGTGTGTGTGATGGTATAGGATGTGCATTGGGTCACAGAGCCGTATATATGTGTCTGAGCTGGTATAGGCAGTGCATTGACTCACAGTGAGTGTTGTGTATGTGCTACTACAGACTGTGCATTGAGTCAGTGATCAATTTTGTGTGTTTGTGTGATTGTCTGCTCATATAGGCTGTGCACTGTGTCACAGTAACCCATGTGTGTTTGTGGGAGTGTGTTTTTGAGTGATGGTATAAGTGGTTCATTGTGTCACAGTGAGCCATGTATGAGTGCATGTTTGTGTGTGTGTGTGTGTTCTGGTAGAGGCTAAGCATTGTGTCACAGTGTGCCATGTGTGTGTGTGGTTGTGTGTGTGTGTAGTACAGTCTGAACATTGATTTACAGTGAGATGTCTTGTATGTGTTTGTGCTTGTATGAACTATACGTTGAGTCAAAATGAGCCATGCGTGTGTGTGTGTGCTGGTAGAGGCTGAGCATTGAATCACAGTTAGGAGTTTGTTTGTGTGTACTGGTATGGGCTTTGCATTGAGTCACAGAGGTGTGTGTGTGTTTGTGTGTGTCTATGTGTGTATGTCTGTGTTGCCACAGACTTCATTGTGTCAGAGTGAGCTTTATGAGTGTCTGTGTGCAGATACAGGCTGTGAATTGAGTCCCAGTGTGTTATGTGTGTGTGTGTGTGTGTGTGTGCTGGTATAGCCTGTGCATTGAGTCACAGTGAGCTGTGTGTGTGTGTGTTTGCTGGTGTAGGCTGTGCAGTGATTCAAGGTGACCTGTGATTGTGTGTGTTGAACAGGAACGGACTGTGCACTGAGTCACAGTGAGCCATGTGTGAGTGTGTGCATGTGTGTGAGCCAGTTTAGGATGTGCACTGAGTCACGGTGAGCTGTGTGTGTTTGTGTGTGTGTTCTGGTAAAATATGAGCATTGAGTCACACTGAGGGGTGTCCTGTGTGTCTGTATGTACTGGCATGGACTGTGAATGGAATCACAGTGAGCGCTGTGTGTGTGTATTTTGTTGTATAGAGTCTTTATTGAGTCACACTAAGCTGTGTGTGTGTATGTGTGTGTGTGTGATGGTATAGGTGGTTCATTGAGTCAGAGTGAGCCAAGTATGAGTGTGTGTGTGTGTTTTTGGGTAAAAGCTGAGCATTGCATCACAGGGTGTCATGTGTGTGTCTGTTGTTGTGTGTCTGTGTAGTACAGTCTGAGCATTGAGTTACAGTGAGATGTGTTGCATGTGTATGTGCTAGTATGAACTGCACTTTGAGTCACAATGAGCCATGTGTGTTTGTGTGTGTGTGCTGGTGGAGGCTGATCATTGAATCACAGTTATGTGTTTGTGTGTGTGTGCTGGTATGGGTTTTTCATTGAGTCACGGACTTGTATGTGTGTGTGTGTGCATGTGTGTGTGTTGCTAAGATTTACTTCAGTCACAGTGAGCCTTGTGAGTGTATAGGCTGTGAATTGAGTCACAGTGTGTTATGTGTGAGTGTGTCTGTGTGTGTGCTGGTAAAGACAGTGCATTGAGTCACAATAAGTTGTGTGTGTGTTAATATTCTCATATAGACTGTGCATTGAGTAACAGTGAGCAAGTGTGTGTGAGTTTGTGGGAGTGTATGAGCACTGGTATGGGTGGAGCGTTGAATCAGTAAGGGGTGTGTGTGTGTATTCGTTTGGTCTTTGCATTGAGTCACTAAGGTGTATATGTGTGTGTGTGTGGTGTTATAGACTGTGCATTGAGTCAGAGTGAGCCGTGAGTGTGTGTGTACGAGAGTGTGTGTGCTGGTGGGCTTTTGTTGATGCACTGGTGTGTGTGCATGTGTGTCTGTTGTGCTACAGACTGCATTGAGTCACAGTGAGACATGTTTGTGGGTGCTGGTATAGGCGATTGATTGAGTCACAGTGATCCATTTGTGTGTGCGTGTTAGTATGCGTGTGTTCTTGTTTAGGTTGTGCATTGAGTCACACTGAGGTGTGTGTGTACCCTTGAGTGTGTTGGTATAGATTGTGCATAGAATCACAGTAACATATGTGTGTGTGTGTGCTGGTAAAATCTGAGCATTGAGTCACACTGTCGTGTGTGGTGTGTGTCTGTATGTACTTGTATGGACTGTACATTGAGTCACAGTGAGCATGTGTGTGTGTGTGTGTGTGTGTGCACTGGTATGCCTTGAACACTGAATCAGCTAGGTGTGTGTGTGTGCTCATACTGGCTTTGAGTTGAGTCACTGAGTTCTATGTGTGTCTGTGTAGGAGGGGGGCTACAGACTATGCATTTAGTCACACTGACACGTTTGTGTACGTGAGTGTGTGTTGTGGCATGTGATTTCATTGAGTCACTGGAGTTTGTGTGTGTGTGTGTGTGGTGTTACAGACTGCATTGAGTCACAGTGAGGCGTGTGTGCGTATGATGGCATAGGCAATTGATTGAGTCACAGTGACGCATGTGTGTGTGTTCTCATATAGGCTGTGCATTGAATCACAGTGAGACATGTATCTGTGAGTGTGTGTTTGTGTGTGCCAGTATATGGTGTGTATTGAGTCACACTGAGGTGTGTGCGTGTGTGTATGTGTTGTTATAGATTGTGCATTGAGTCAGAGTGCCGTGTCAGTGTGTGCATGCTGGTATAGACTATGCACTGAATCAGGGTGAGGGGTGTGTGTGTCTGTGTGTTCTGGTATAGGCGGACCATTGAGTCACACTGAGGTGTGTGTGTGTGTCTGTGTGTGTGTGTGTGTGCTGGTACAGCCTGTGCATTAATCACAGTCAGTTGTGTGTGTATGTTCACCTACAAGTTGCACTTTGTGTCACAGTGTGTCTGTGTGTGATATTATACGGTATACACTGAGTCAAAGGGAGCTGTGGGGGGGGCTGATGTGCTCTTATAGACTTTGCATTGAGTCACACTGAGTTGTGTGTTTGAAAGTCTGTCTGTGTGTGTGTGTGTGTGTGTGTAGAGGTAAACGCTGTGTACTGACTCACAGTGAGCATTGTGTGCTTCTGTGTGTGTGTATGTCTGCTAGCTTAGACTGTACACAGAGTCCTAGGGAGCCTTGTGTGTGTGTGTGTGTGTGTGTGTTGGTAAAGACTGTGCATTGGGTCGCAGTGAGCTGTCTTTGTCTGTGTGTGTGACTGCTGGTGTAGGCTGTGCATTGATTCAAGTTGAGCTGTGAGGGTGTGTGTGGTGTTGATATGGACGGTGCACTGTGTCACACTGAGTTGCGTGTGTGTGCTTGTATAATCTGAGCGTTGAGTCACACTGAGGTTTGTGCTTCGTGTCTGAAGGTAGTTGTATGGAATGTGCCTTGGGTCACAATGAATTGTGTATGTGTACGTTTTTGTGTGTACTTGGTGGTGTAGAGTCTGTATTGAGTCACACTAAGTTGTGAGTGTGTGTGTGTGATGGTATAGGATGTGCATTGAGTCACAAAGCCGTGTGTGTGTGTCTGTGCTGGGATAGGCTGTGCATTGATTCACAGTGAGCCTTGTGTATGAGCTAGTACGGATTGTGCATTAGTCAGTGAACCACGTGTGTGCTTTTCTGTGTTTGTCTGCTGATATAGGCTGTGAACTGAGTCACAGTGGGCCATGTGTGTTTGTGTCTGATGGTATAGGTGATTCATTGAGTCACAGTGAGCCATGTATGAGTGCGTGTTTGTGTGTGTGTGTGTTGTGCTATAGGGTGAGCATTGAGTCACAGTGTGCTGTGTGTGTGTTGTTGTCTGTGTGTGTAGTATAGTCTGAGCATTCAGTTACAGTGTGATGTGTTGCATGTGTTTCTGCTATTATGAAGTGTACATTGAGTCACAATGAGCCCTCTGTAATTGTGTGTGTGTTTGTGTGTGTTGGTAGAGGCTGTGCATTGAATCAGAATTAGGTGTTTATGTGTGTGCGGTGGTATGAGCTTTGCATTGTGTCATGGAGGTGTGTGTGTGTGTCTGTGTGTGTCTGCTGCTACAGATTTCATTGAGTCACAGTGAGCCTGGTGAGTGTCTGTGTGCTGATAGAAGCTGTGAATTGAGTCACATTTTCTTATATGTGTGTGATTGTGTGCTGGTATACACTGTGCATGGAGTCATAGTGAGCAGGTCTGTGTGTGTCTGTGTGTTTGTGCAGTAGTACAGAAGGAGCATTTAATCAGTTATGTGTGTGTGTGTATGTTCGTTTGGTCTTTGCATTGAGTCACTGAGGTGTACGTGTGTGTGTGTGTGGTGCGATAGATTGTGCATTGAGTCAGAATGAGCCGTGAGTGTGTGTGTATGAGAGTGTGTGTGCTGGTGGGATTTTGTTGCACTGGGGTGTGTGTGTGTGTGTACTGCTACAGACTGCATTGAGTCACAGTGAGACGTGTTTGTGTGTGCTGGTATAGGCGATTGATTCACAGTGATCCATTTGTGTGTGTGTGTTAGTATGCGTGTGTTCTTGTTTGGGCTGTGCATTGAGTCACACTGCGATGTGTGTGTATGCTTGTGTGTTTTGGTATAGATTGTGCATAGAATCACAATACCATATGTGTGTGTGTGTGCTGGTAAAATCTGAGCATTGAGTCACACTGTCCTGTGTGCTGTGTGTCTATGTACTTGTATGGACTGTGCATTGAGTCACAGTGAGCATGTGTGTGTGTTTGTGTGTGTGTGTGTGCACTGGTATGCTTTGAACCCTGAATCAGCGAGGGGTGTGTGTGTGTGTGCTCATATTGGCTTTGAGTTGAGTCACTGAAGTGTATGTGTGTCTGTTTAGGTGGGGGGCTACAGACTGTGAATTGAGTCACACTGAGTTGTTTGTGTACATGAGTGAGTGTTGTGTATGGGTTTTCATTGAGTCACTGGGTTTTGTGTGTGTGTGTGTGTGTGTTTGTAGTGCTACGGACTGCATTGGGTCACAGTGAGCTGTGTGTGTGTGTGCTTGCTGCTGTAGGCTGTGCATTGATTCAAGGTTAGCTGTCAGTGTGTGTGGTGCTGGAATGGAATGTGCACTGAGACACAGTCATCTGTGTGTGTGTGTGCATACATGTGTGCTGGAATCAGCTGTGCACTGCATCACTGTGAGCCATGTGTGTGTTTGTGTGTGTGTGCTGGAAAATCTGAGCATTGAGTTACACTGAGTTCTGTGCTGTGTGTCTGTATGTAGTGGTATGGCCTGTGCAAGGAATCAGTGAGCTGTGTGTGTGTGTGTTTGTGTATTTGGTGGTGTAGAGTCTGTATTGAGTCTCATGAAGCTGTGTGTGTGTGTGTGTGTGTGTGTGATGGTATAGGATGTGCATTGGGTCACAGAGCCGTATATATGTGTCTGAGCTGGTATAGGCAGTGCATTGACTCACAGTGAGTGTTGTGTATGTGCTACTACAGACTGTGCATTGAGTCAGTGATCAATTTTGTGTGTTTGTGTGATTGTCTGCTCATATAGGCTGTGCACTGTGTCACAGTAACCCATGTGTGTTTGTGGGAGTGTGTTTTTGAGTGATGGTATAAGTGGTTCATTGTGTCACAGTGAGCCATGTATGAGTGCATGTTTGTGTGTGTGTGTGTGTTCTGGTAGAGGCTAAGCATTGTGTCACAGTGTGCCATGTGTGTGTGTGGTTGTGTGTGTGTGTAGTACAGTCTGAACATTGATTTACAGTGAGATGTCTTGTATGTGTTTGTGCTTGTATGAACTATACGTTGAGTCAAAATGAGCCATGCGTGTGTGTGTGTGCTGGTAGAGGCTGAGCATTGAATCACAGTTAGGAGTTTGTTTGTGTGTACTGGTATGGGCTTTGCATTGAGTCACAGAGGTATGTGTGTGTTTGTGTGTGTCTATGTGTGTATGTCTGTGTTGCCACAGACTTCATTGTGTCAGAGTGAGCTTTATGAGTGTCTGTGTGCAGATACAGGCTGTGAATTGAGTCCCAGTGTGTTATGTGTGTGTGTGTGTGTGTGTGTGCTGGTATAGCCTGTGCATTGAGTCACAGTGAGCTGTGTGTGTGTGTGTTTGCTGGTGTAGGCTGTGCAGTGATTCAAGGTGACCTGTGATTGTGTGTGTTGAACAGGAACGGACTGTGCACTGAGTCACAGTGAGCCATGTGTGAGTGTGTGCATGTGTGTGAGCCAGTTTAGGATGTGCACTGAGTCACGGTGAGCTGTGTGTGTTTGTGTGTGTGTTCTGGTAAAATATGAGCATTGAGTCACACTGAGGGGTGTCCTGTGTGTCTGTATGTACTGGCATGGACTGTGAATGGAATCACAGTGAGCGCTGTGTGTGTGTATTTTGTTGTATAGAGTCTTTATTGAGTCACACTAAGCTGTGTGTGTGTATGTGTGTGTGTGTGATGGTATAGGTGGTTCATTGAGTCAGAGTGAGCCAAGTATGAGTGTGTGTGTGTGTTTTTGGGTAAAAGCTGAGCATTGCATCACAGGGTGTCATGTGTGTGTCTGTTGTTGTGTGTCTGTGTAGTACAGTCTGAGCATTGAGTTACAGTGAGATGTGTTGCATGTGTTTGTGCTAGTATGAACTGCACATTGAGTCACAATGAGCTATGTGTGTTTGTGTGTGTGTGCTGGTGGAGGCTGATCATTGAATCACAGTTATGTGTTTGTGTGTGTGTGCTGGTATGGGTTTTTCATTGAGTCACGGACTTGTATGTGTGTGTGTGTGCATGTGTGTGTGTTGCTAAGATTTACTTCAGTCACAGTGAGCCTTGTGAGTGTATAGGCTGTGAATTGAGTCACAGTGTGTTATGTGTGAGTGTGTCTGTGTGTGTGCTGGTAAAGACAGTGCATTGAGTCACAATAAGTTGTGTGTGTGTTAATATTCTCATATAGACTGTGCATTGAGTAACAGTGAGCAAGTGTGTGTGAGTTTGTGGGAGTGTATGAGCACTGGTATGGGTGGAGCCTTGAATCAGTAAGGGGTGTGTGTGTGTATTCGTTTGGTCTTTGCATTGAGTCACTAAGGTGTATATGTGTGTGTGTGTGGTGTTATAGACTGTGCATTGAGTCAGAGTGAGCCGTGAGTGTGTGTGTACGAGAGTGTGTGTGCTGGTGGGCTTTTGTTGATGCACTGGTGTGTGTGCATGTGTGTCTGTTGTGCTACAGACTGCATTGAGTCACAGTGAGACATGTTTGTGGGTGCTGGTATAGGCGATTGATTGAGTCACAGTGATCCATTTGTGTGTGCGTGTTAGTATGCGTGTGTTCTTGTTTAGGTTGTGCATTGAGTCACACTGAGGTGTGTGTGTATCCTTGAGTGTGTTGGTATAGATTGTGCATAGAATCACAGTAACATATGTGTGTGTGTGTGCTGGTAAAATCTGAGCATTGAGTCACACTGTCGTGTGTGGTGTGTGTCTGTATGTACTTGTATGGACTGTACATTGAGTCACAGTGAGCATGTGTGTGTGTGTGTGTGTGTGTGCACTGGTATGCCTTGAACACTGAATCAGCTAGGTGTGTGTGTGTGCTCATACTGGCTTTGAGTTGAGTCACTGAGTTCTATGTGTGTCTGTGTAGGAGGGGGGCTACAGACTATGCATTTAGTCACACTGACACGTTTGTGTACGTGAGTGTGTGTTGTGGCATGTGATTTCATTGAGTCACTGGAGTTTGTGTGTGTGTGTGTGTGGTGTTACAGACTGCATTGAGTCACAGTGAGGCGTGTGTGTGTATGATGGCATAGGCAATTGATTGAGTCACAGTGACGCATGTGTGTGTGTTCTCATATAGGCTGTGCATTGAATCACAGTGAGACATGTATCTGTGAGTTTGTGTTTGTGTGTGCTAGTATATGGTGTGTATTGAGTCACACTGAGGTGTGTGCATGTGCGTATGTGTTGTTATAGATTGTGCATTGAGTCAGAGTGCCGTGTCAGTGTGTGCATGCTGGTGTAGACTATGCACTGAATCAGGGTGAGGGGTGTGTGTGTCTGTGTGTTCTGGTATAGGCGGGCCATTGAGTCACACTGAGGTGTGTGTGTGTGTCTGTGTGAGTGTGTGTGTGCTGGTACAGCCTGTGCATTAATCACAGTCAGTTGTGTGTGTATGTTCACCTACAAGTTGCACTTTGTGTCACAGTGTGTCTGTGTGTGATATTATACGGTATACACTGAGTCAAAGGGAGCTGTGTGGGGGGGCTGATGTGCTCTTATAGACTTTGCATTGAGTCACACTGAGTTGTGTGTTTGAAAGTCTGTCTGTGTGTATGTGTGTGTGTAGAGGTATACGCTGTGTACTGACTCACAGTGAGCATTGTGTGCTTCTGTGTGTGTGTATGTCTTCTAGCTTAGACTGTGCACAGAGTCCCAGGGAGCCTTGTGTGTGTGTGTGTGTGTGTGTGTGTGTGTTGGTAAAGACTGTGCATTGGGTCGCAGTGAGCTGTCTTTGTCTGTGTGTGTGACTGCTGGTGTAGGCTGTGCATTGATTCAAGTTGAGCTGTGAGGGTGTGTGTGGTGTTGATATGGACGGTGCACTGTGTCACACTGAGTTGCGTGTGTGTGCTTGTATAATCTGAGCGTTGAGTCACACTGAGGTTTGTGCTTCGTGTCTGAAGGTAGTTGTATGGAATGTGCCTTGGGTCACAATGAATTGTGTATGTGTACGTTTTTGTGTGTACTTGGTGGTGTAGAGTCTGTATTGAGTCACACTAAGTTGTGAGTGTGTGTGTGTGATGGTATAGGATGTGCATTGAGTCACAAAGCCGTGTGTGTGTGTCTGTGCTGGGATAGGCTGTGCATTGATTCACAGTGAGCCTTGTGTATGAGCTAGTATGGATTGTGCATTAGTCAGTGAACCACGTGTGTGCTTTTCTGTGTTTGTCTGCTGATATAGGCTGTGAACTGAGTCACAGTGGGCCATGTGTGTTTGTGTCTGATGGTATAGGTGATTCATTGAGTCACAGTGAGCCATGTATGAGTGCGTGTTTGTGTGTGTGTGTGTTGTGCTATAGGGTGAGCATTGAGTCACAGTGTGCTGTGTGTGTTGTTGTCTGTGTGTGTAGTATAGTCTGAGCATTCAGTTACAGTGTGATGTGTTGCATGTGTTTCTGCTATTATGAAGTGTACATTGAGTCACAATGAGCCGTCTGTAATTGTGTGTGTGTTTGTGTGTGTTGGTAGAGGCTGTGCATTGAATCAGAATTAGGTGTTTATGTGTGTGCGGTGGTATGAGCTTTGCATTGTGTCATGGAGGTGTGTGTGTGTGTCTGTGTGTGTCTGCTGCTACAGATTTCATTGAGTCACAGTGAGCCTGGTGAGTGTCTGTGTGCTGATAGAGGCTGTGAATTGAGTCACATTTTCTTATATGTGTGTGATTGTGTGCTGGTATACACTGTGCATGGAGTCATAGTGAGCAGGTCTGTGTGTGTCTGTGTGTTTGTGCAGTAGTACAGAAGGAGCATTTAATCAGTTATGTGTGTGTGTGTATGTTCGTTTGGTCTTTGCATTGAGTCACTGAGGTGTACGTGTGTGTGTGTGGTGCGATAGATTGTGCATTGAGTCAGAATGAGCCGTGAGTGTGTGTGTATGAGAGTGTGTGTGCTGGTGGGATTTTGTTGCACTGGGGTGTGTGTGTGTGTGTACTGCTACAGACTGCATTGAGTCACAGTGAGACGTGTTTGTGTGTGCTGGTATAGGCGATTGATTCACAGTGATCCATTTGTGTGTGTGTGTTAGTATGCGTGTGTTCTTGTTTGGGCTGTGCATTGAGTCACACTGCGATGTGTGTGTATGCTTGTGTGTTTTGGTATAGATTGTGCATAGAATCACAATACCATATGTGTGTGTGTGTGCTGGTAAAATCTGAGCATTGAGTCACACTGTCCTGTGTGCTGTGTGTCTATGTACTTGAATGGACTGTGCATTGAGTCACAGTGAGCATGTGTGTGTGTTTGTGTGTGTGTGTGTGCTCATATTGGCTTTGAGTTGAGTCACTGAAGTGTATGTGTGTCTGTTTAGGTGGGGGGCTACAGACTGTGAATTGAGTCACACTGAGTTGTTTGTGTACATGAGTGAGTGTTGTGTATGGGTTTTCATTGAGTCACTGGGTTTTGTGTGTGTGTGTGTGTGTGTGTTTGTAGTGCTACGGACTGCATTGGGTCACAGTGAGCTGTGTGTGTGTGTGCTTGCTGCTGTAGGCTGTGCATTGATTCAAGGTTAGCTGTCAGTGTGTGTGGTGCTGGAATGGAATGTGCACTGAGACACAGTCATCTGTGTGTGTGTGTGCATACATGTGTGCTGGAATCAGCTGTGCACTGCATCACTGTGAGCCATGTGTGTGTTTGTGTGTGTGTGCTGGAAAATCTGAGCATTGAGTTACACTGAGTTCTGTGCTGTGTGTCTGTATGTAGTGGTATGGCCTGTGCAAGGAATCAGTGAGCTGTGTGTGTGTGTGTTTGTGTATTTGGTGGTGTAGAGTCTGTATTGAGTCTCATGAAGCTGTGTGTGTGTGTGTGTGTGTGTGTGTGATGGTATAGGATGTGCATTGGGTCACAGAGCCGTATATATGTGTCTGAGCTGGTATAGGCAGTGCATTGACTCACAGTGAGTGTTGTGTATGTGCTACTACAGACTGTGCATTGAGTCAGTGATCAATTTTGTGTGTTTGTGTGATTGTCTGCTCATATAGGCTGTGCACTGTGTCACAGTAACCCATGTGTGTTTGTGGGAGTGTGTTTTTGAGTGATGGTATAAGTGGTTCATTGTGTCACAGTGAGCCATGTATGAGTGCATGTTTGTGTGTGTGTGTGTGTTCTGGTAGAGGCTAAGCATTGTGTCACAGTGTGCCATGTGTGTGTGTGGTTGTGTGTGTGTGTAGTACAGTCTGAACATTGATTTACAGTGAGATGTCTTGTATGTGTTTGTGCTTGTATGAACTATACGTTGAGTCAAAATGAGCCATGCGTGTGTGTGTGTGCTGGTAGAGGCTGAGCATTGAATCACAGTTAGGAGTTTGTTTGTGTGTACTGGTATGGGCTTTGCATTGAGTCACAGAGGTGTGTGTGTGTTTGTGTGTGTCTATGTGTGTATGTCTGTGTTGCCACAGACTTCATTGTGTCAGAGTGAGCTTTATGAGTGTCTGTGTGCAGATACAGGCTGTGAATTGAGTCCCAGTGTGTTATGTGTGTGTGTGTGTGTGTGTGTGCTGGTATAGCCTGTGCATTGAGTCACAGTG